>NC_091284.1:411356959-412725709 GCF_032444005.1 Ranitomeya imitator | reverse complement strand
ATGCCCTTTCTCCAAAGATTCCTTAACATAGCTCCGCATGGCGGCATGTTCTGGCACAGACAGATTGAAAAGTCGGCCCTTAGGGAACTTACAACCAGGAATCAAGTTAATAGCACAATCACAGTCCCTATGTGGAGGAAGGGAACCGGACTTGGGCTCATCAAATACATCCTGGAAATCCGACAAAAACTCAGGGACCTCAGAAGAGGGGGAAGAGGAAATTGACATCAAAGGAACGTCACTATGTACCCCTTGACAACCCCAACTAGTCACAGACATAGTTTTCCAATCCAGCACCGGATTATGTTCCTGTAACCATGGAAATCCCAGCACAACAACATCATGCAGGTTATGCAACACCAGAAAACGGCAATCTTCCTGATGTGCAGGAGCCATGTACATAGTCATCTGTGTCCAGTACTGAGGTTTATCCTTAGCCAAGGGTGTAGCATCAATGCCCCTCAAAGGAATAGGGCTCTGCAAAGGCTGCAAGGAAAAACCACAGCGCCTGGCGAATTCTAAGTCCATTAAGTTCAGGGCAGCGCCTGAATCCACAAATGCCATGACAGAAAAGGACGACAATGAGCAAATCAGGGTCACAGATAAGAAAAATTTAGGCTGTATAGTACTAATGGTAACAGACCTAGCGACTCTATTAGTACGCTTAGGGCAATCAGAGATAACATGAGCCGAATCACCACAGTAAAAACACAGCCTATTCTGACGTCTGAATTCCTGCCGTTCTACTCTAGTCAAAATCCTATCACATTGCATAGGTTCAGGACTATGCTCAGAGGATACTGCCATATCGTGCACAGCTTTGCGCTCGCGCAGATGCCGATCAATCTGAATGGCTAGAGACATAGATTCGTTCAAACCAGCAGGCGTAGGAAAGCCCACCATAACATCTTTAAGGGTTTCAGAAAGACCTTTTCTGAAAATAGCAGCCAGAGCCTCTTCATTCCATTTAGTGAGCACAGACCATTTTCTAAATTTCTGGCAGTATAACTCTGCCGCTTCCTGACCTTGACACAGGGCCAACAGTGTTTTCTCAGCATGCTCTACAGAGTTAGGTTCGTCATACAATAATCCGAGCGCTTGAAAATATGCGTCTACATTCAATAATGCCGGATCCCCTGTTTCAAGAGAAAAAGCCCAGTCTTGCGGATCACCACGCAGCAAGGATATGATGATTTTCACCTGCTGAATGGGATCACCTGAAGAACGGGGTTTCAAAGCAAAAAACAATTTGCAGTTATTTTTAAAGTTCAAAAACTTGCATCTGTCCCCAAAGAACAAATCCGGAGTAGGAATTCTGGGCTCTAAAGCCGGAGTCTGGACAACATAGTCCTGGATATTCTGTACTCTTGCAGCCAGTTGATCCACACGAGAAAACAAACCCTGAACATCCATGCCAGAGCATATATCCTGCACCACCCAGATATCAAGAGAAAAAAAGAGGCAAACCAGAGCACAGAAAAAAAAATGGTTCAGAACTTTCTTTTCCTTCTTTTGAGATACATTTAATTCATTTTTGGCCACTTGTACTGTTATGATCTGGTGGTTTAGGAACAACATGAGACAAGCTCTGAAGGAGGTGGTATCTGTACTGACCGCAGACCCTGAACCTAGCAGCACAACTAGAAATAGCCGTGGGGGGTACCTGACGCTCCGTAGACCCCTCGGCACAGCCTAAGATCTAACTTCCCCTAAAGATGGAAACAGGAAACCTATCTTGCCTCAGAGAAAATCCCCAAAGGAAAGATAGCCCCCCCCCAAATATTGACGGTGAAAGGAGGGGAAAATAACATGCGCAGAGATGAAATCAGATTTTAGCATAGGAGGCCAGTCTAGCTTGATAGATAGGACAGGAAAGGATACTGTGCGGTCAGTATAAAAACTACAAAACAATCCACACAGAGTTTACAAAATCTCCACACCTGACTAAAGGTGTGGAGGGTAAATCTGCTTTCCAGAGCTTCCAGCTAACAGAAAAAATCCATAATGACAAGCTGGACAAAAATAGAATGCACAGAACAATAAGTCCACAACATGTGGACTGAAATGAGCAAAGCCAGAACTTATCTTTGCAGAACTGGTCAGGAAACCAGGAGAATCCAAGCAGAGATGTGAATCCAGCAGAAAACATTGACAAGTGGCATAGGCTGAAAACTAGAGCCAGGTCAAATAGCAGAGCCAAGAGAGACGATTAGTGAAAGCAGCTGCTAAAGCTAAACCCAAGGAGCGGCAGTTCCACTCAAAACCACCAGAGGGAGCCCAAGGGCAGAACTCACAAAAGTGCCATCCACAACCACCGGAGGGAGCCCAATAACGGAATTCACAACACAGTAAGCCATAATCATCAACATAAACAAAAATAAACATTTGAAATAGATTACTCTGTTTGTAATGACTCGATATAATATATGAGTTTCACTTTTTGTATTGAAGAACTGAAATTGATGATATTCTTATTTGGTGAGATGCACCTGTAAATCCATTCTTCATTATCTGTGTTTGTCAATTTTATTGTTCCAGCGTCAACTATATAAAAAAGCACTTTCTTCTACCTTTCTTAACCTCTTCACAACATTTGCCGCACATGTACAAAGCAAGTCGGAAGCGCGTGTATGGGCCAGGCTCACAACCCAGCAGGTCATAGATGTGTGCTACAGCTAGGACCTGCCTCTAACAATCGCAGGTGGAGCAGAGGTGCGAATCTTAATTTGTTAAATGCTGCTATCAATCTCTGACAGAGACATTTAACGTACACTCATCGGCGCTCCTGTGACTTGATCGCTGGTTGCCGATGGGATAATTAATGGGATAATGCTTATTATTATGGAGCACCTTTGAAACCCTGCCTGTGGTTGGGCATCCAATGATTCTGTGGCATCGCTGTACAAAGCACAAGTGATCGGAGTATCACAGCTTCAAATCCCCAAAGGTGAATATTAAGAACAATGAAAAGTAAAAAACGGTTTAAAAAATAAGAAACAAAAACACAAAAAGACATGAAGGTTCAAATCACCCTCCTTTCCCCCATTAAAAATAAAGTTATTAAAAAAAATAAAAACTACACATATTTTGTAATGCCTTGTTCAAGCAAGTCCGAACTATCAAAATATAAAAATAATTTACCAATCAGTAAATACTGCAAACTGAAGATATTCAAGAATGCCAAAAATATGTTTTTTGGTCACTGCAATTCCACAAAAAAATTCTAAGGAGCAATCAAAGCAAGACATCTTTAAAAAAATGGTATTAATAAAAAAGCCATTTTGCCTCGCAAAAAATCAAGTCATTACACAGCTCTATCGACCAAAAAATGAAAACATTATGGGACTTGGAAAATGGCGACACAATCCAACAAAATGTTTTTTGAAAACGTATTTTTTTCACCATTAAAATAATATAAAAATTGTACAGGTTTGGTATCGCCATAAATGTACGAATGAGTAGAATCACAATTCATGATCTTCTTTTACAACAAAATGGACACTGTAAAAACAATTTCCATAAAACAATTGAATTGTGTTTTTTTCTCCCCACTTGGAATTTTTTTTATTTTCCAATACTATATATGGTAAAATGAATAGAGTTATTCAAAGTACAACTTGCAAAACACAAGCCCTCATATGTCTATTTGGACAGTAAAATAAAAGAGTTAGGACTCTGGGGAGAAGGGGAGGAAAAAACAAAAGCACAAAAATGGAAATTGGTTATTAACAGAGTTAAAGCAACTAATAAAAAAGTTTTTTTTCTACATACGGGTCAACGTCAGATGTATATATACCTATTGAGACATACAATGTCATATGCCTGGTGAATCATTCCCACTGACGTCGTCCCAGAACAAGGTGCAGATAGTGCCTGATGAGTAGAATCAGCACTGAATCATGGAAGATCTTCATATTTGATTTCCTTCTTTATATTATAAGCCAGTGGATATACTCATACTATATTTCCCCCATAAATGGAAGATATGGATAATTACAAGGAATATTGAGTAACTTTTAGGCATACAAAATGTAACTATACCTACTCATGTAGCCACTGAGGGTCATCATTATAGTAATTGCATACTCTGGACTGGACTATTGTGACATAATAATGGCTGAAGGATGGTAGCTAGCGGCCTCAGGTGTAGCTGAGGGAGGTCTTTGGCTGTTTGAAGAATCACCTCCTGTCTATCCACAATGGCAACTATCATTAAGCACCAATTCTAGTTAATGGCCCTTCACAAATCACTCTACAATTCATATCACCTGCTAAAATAGGCGCAAAATATACTCATGTACTGTTTTTTCTTCCAGTCTTCTTTCCCTCCTCTTTAATGTTCTTATTACGTGCTTCATAATTAGCTGGCTTTCCTTTAGATTGAGGGGGAAAAGAGAATAGTTTTTTATTTTACCAGTAAAACTGTAACAGAATAAATGGTATTGCCAACTAATTTAAAGCTGACCAGTAATATGACAACTAGCATATTAATGTTTTGCATTTATCACACACAAGCCAAGGGAATTTTGAAGTTAGGGTTCATAAGTGAATTTAGGGATGTCATACATGCACATGAAGGCCACACACACTACTGAGCATCATTTCCTTGTCTTGAGACATTTCCACTGAAGTTGAATCAGCCTGTAATTTGGTTTTCCACTTTGATTTTGAGCATCATTCCAAATCCAGACATCCATGGGATATTAGTTTTGTTGTTTTCAGCGCATTCCATTACGAAATGAATAAAGATTTGCGACTCGAATATTTCATTCAGTGATTTCTAGGATGTGATATTTTAGTGTTCAATTTATTTTTTGGAGCAGCGTATATATACTGTATGATTGCATAGAGTATTATGTCATTATATTTGCTCAGGTTTACTTGTATGCTACAGTTTACCCATACCTCAACATTGAAATTGCAACATCAAGAACGAAAAGTCGGGGACTTATGGAAATCACAGGATTGATGGGAATGTTAATGATTTGCATATGATGGAAAAGGAAAATTTAATTTTTAAAACATCTTGATTTATTCAGTATTAAAGGGAATCTTTCACCTCTTGGGACTTTTTTATCCTTTTAATATCATCATACAGGTGATGGAATGATAAAAATAGTCATACCTGTATGCCTCATATCAACAGTGTTCTTGTGGAGAAATCCTTTTATTCTTTTATGGTAATGAGATCTTCAAGGTTCTGTGGCATGCAGTGCCTGGAAGAAAACTCTGCCTCCGGTCTTCATTATTTTACCAGCCCCCTCTCATCAGCATCACAGTGCCCTGTGATGTGTAGTGATGGCCCCAGAATCTCAAACCTGTGCCTTGCAGTAGCGCAATTACACATCAATTTTAATGACTTTTATAGTTTGAGATGCCCCTGTCACCCAGCTTACTGTACCAATTTAAGAATGTATGTGTTAGGGTTGGCGGAATGCACCGAATATATTTATTAAATGAGATAGGTGTGTTCGCCACCCGGGATCCACCGTGCAGGAAAGAACCTGCTGCTAAGCAAGGCGGCGAAGCAAATTAGTACAAATGAACTCTGTTACTTCATAGAGCCCGTAGTAAAGAGAACGCTGTGCCCTGTTTAGCTCACAGGGGACACAGCTACTGTGTAGAGCCGACAGTGGTCATGCAGTCCAACCAACACGCAGCTCCTCTCCGGTGGAGCCGGAATTCTAATGGCTATTAGCCAGCCCTGAATTCAGACATAAACTCCTCGCCGGAGGTGCCAGCATTCGAGGGGCTTATTTCAGCCAGGTCCCTGACCACACACACGACCACGCTGGCGCTCAGCTCGTATATATTTGATACCAGCGCAAGGCCGTGCGGTCATGAGAACCTTTTATAGCTGTAGCACCTACAGGACCTTCCTAGAAGGACCAATGGAAGGCTGCCACAGAACTTGATCAGCTACAGGACCTTCCTGGAAGACCAACAGAAGTTGCTGCAGTACCTGAGCATGTGACCCTTGATCTCCACTGAGAGATCTTACCCTGGGCATGCTCAGTGTGTGTAAAGCAGGACTTAGTCCCAGAAAAGCCTGCTCACCGCAGACCAGTGCAGGGTACAATAGTAGAGCCTGGAGAGGCAGCAGTAACCCTTTGCCCAGATTCAGTGAGACGCTGGGACCGACGTCTCCACTGAGCAGGCTCCACTGCGGCCAATGCAGAATGGGAGACCACAGCAGACATGGTTCGAGATTCTCCCTGTGCAGCAGTGGGAACTCGACTCCTAACATTACCCCCCCTCCCTGAGCCTTGCTACGCTCAAAAGCTGCAATGAGCAGCGGAGCCCGAAAGTGCTCCACAGGTTCCCAGGTTCTATCTTCTGGACCGTGACTCTTCCAGTCCACCAGATAAAATTTCTTGCCATGTACCACCTTGCACCCCACGATAGCATTCACCTCAAACTCATCCATGGATGAACCCAATGTCACGGCAGATGACTCAGAAAACCGGGACAAATGAACGGGCTTTAAGAGAGAAACGTGAAAAGTGTCGGTGATACCAAGGCGTGGAGGAATAGCCAAACGGTAGACCACAGGGTTGACTTGTTCCAGAACCTTGAACGGGCCAATGTAGCGAGGCGCATACTTAGTGGACTCAACTCAACTTGCAGCCTGATGTTACAGGGGGAGAGCCACACTAAGTCACCAGGAGCAAAGGTCGGAGCGGGGCGCCGGTGTGTATAAGCAGAAACCCTCATTCTGTCCTTGGAGGCCCGGATGGCATCCTGTGTGCAGTCCCAAATGTCACGTGCCTCCACTGCCCAGTCTGCCACCCTAGAATAGGTGGATGACACGGGCATGGGCACAGGGACACGCGGATGCTGGCCGTAATTAAGGAGAAAAGGAGTCTGCCCAGTGGAATCGGCTACGTCGTTGTTCAAGACAAATTCCGCCCAAGGTAGCAAAGATGCCCAGTCATCCTGCCTAGCAGAGGCAAAATGCCGCAAGTATGTCACCAGAGTCTGGTTGGTCCTCTCTACCAACCCTTTTGTCTCAGGATGGTATGCAGAGGAGAGATTCAACTCTATGCTGAGTAAACGGCAGAGCTCTCTCCAAAACCGAGACACGAACTGGGGACACCAGTCGCTGACAATTTTATCAGGCATTCCATGTAAACAGAAAATATGCTTTATGAATAATGCCAGTTATGATCAGGTGACCTTGGAGCAGCATGAAAACTTTCACTGGAGTAGGTGGTAACTATACTGACCGCAAATCCTGATCTTAACACCGCAACTAGAAGTAGCCGTGGGGTGTGCCTAACAAATCCTAGACACCTCGACACAGCCGGAGGACTAAATACCCCTATAGATGGAAATAGGAATTCTACCTTGCCTCAGAGCAGAACCCCAAAGGATAGGCAGCCCCCCACAAATATTGACTGTGAGTAGTAGAGGAAAAGACACACGCAGGCAGGAAACAGGATTTAGCAAAAGAGGCCACTCTAGCTAAAATAGGAAAGGATAGGACAGGATACTAAGCGGTCAGTATTAAAATCCTTCCAAAAATATCCACAGCAGAAAATACAAAAACTCCACCATCTAACTAAAGATGTGGAGCATATATCTGCAACTCCAGAGAATCCAACAAGACTGAGAAAACACTGACACAGTCTAAGCTGGACAAGAGAAAACAAATGAATAGCACAGAATATAAGCACACAGCTTGTGTGCCACAGAAAAAGAAACAGACACTTATCTTTGCTGAATTGGCAGCTAAGCAGGAGAAGCCAGACAAAGATCCAACACTTCCCAAGAAACATTGACAACTGGAAAGGACTAATGAGTCCTGCAAACCTAAATACCCCAGTCAGAATTGCAATCAGCAGATACACCTGTCAACAGTACCCCCCCTTGAGGAGGGGTCACCGACCCCTCACCAGAGCCCCCAGGCCGATCAGGATGAGCCAGATGAAAGGTACGAACCAAATCAGCAGCATGGACATCAGAGGCAAAAACCCAAGAATTATCCTCCTGGCCATAACCCTTCCATTTGACAAGGTACTGAAGCTTCCGCCTCGAAAAACGGGAATCCAAAATCTTCTCAACAACATATTCCAACTCCCCATCAACCAACACAGGGGCCGGAGGATCAACAAAGGGAACAACGGGCTCCACATATTTCCGCAATAAAGATCTATGGAAGACATTATGGATAGCAAAAGAGGCCGGAAGCACCAGTCGAAAAGACACCGGATTAATAATCTCAGAAATCCTATAAGGACCAATAAACCGAGGCTTAAACTTAGGAGAAGAAACCTTCATAGGAACATGACGGGAAGACAACAAGACCAGATCCCCAACCCGAAGCCGGGAACCAACACACCGACGACTGTTAGCAAAACGTTGAGCCTCCTCCTGAGACAACACCAAATTGTCCACCACATGACCAAATCTGCACCAAATCTGCTGCAACCTGTCAACCACAGAATCCACACCAGGATAGTCAGAAGGCTCAACCTGCCCAGAAGAAAAACGAGGACGAAAACCAAAATTACAAAAGAAAGGCGAAACCAAAGTAGCCGAACTAGCCCGATTATTAAGGGCAAACTCGGCCAACGGCAAGAAAGCCACCCAATCATCCTGATCAGCAGACACAAAGCATCTCAAATAAGTCTCCAAAGTCTGATTAGTTTGCTCGGTCTGGCCATTTGTCTGAGGATGAAATGCAGAAGAAAAAGACAAATCAATGCCCAGCCTAGCACAAAAGGCCCGCCAAAACCTAGAAACAAACTGGGAACCTCTGTCGGACACAATATTCTCCGAAATACCATGCAAACGGACCACATGCTGAAAAAACAACGGAACCAAATCCGAAGAGGAAGGCAATTTAGGCAAAGGCACCAAATGAACCATCTTAAAGAATCGGTCACAAACAACCCAGATAACAGACATCTTCTGGGAAACAGGAAGATCGGAAATAAAATCCATAGAAATATGCGTCCAGGGCCTCTCAGGGACCGGCAATGGCAAAAGCAACCCACTAGCACGGGAGCAACAAGGCTTGGCCCGCGCACAAGTCCCACAGGACTGCACAAAAGAACGCACATCACGCGACAAAGAAGGCCACAAAAAGGACCTACCAACCAAGTCTCTGGTACCAAAAATGCCAGGATGACCAGCCAACACGGAACAGTGAACCTCAGAATTCACTCTACTAGTCCATCTGTCAGGAACAAACAGTTTCCCCACAGGACAGCGGTCAGGTTTGTCAGCCTGAAATTCCTGAAGAACCCATCGTAAATCAGGGGAAATGGCAGAAAGGACCACCCCTTCTTTCAGAATACCGACCGGTTCTAAGACCTCAGGAGAATCAGGCAAAAAACTCCTAGAGAGGGCATCAGCCTTAATATTCTTAGAACCCGGAAGGTACGAGACCACAAAATCAAAACGGGAAAAAAACAAGGGCCATCGAGCCTGTCTAGGATTCAGCCGTTTGGCAGACTCGAGGTAAATCAAATTCTTATGATCGGTCAAGACCACAATACGGTGCTTAGCTCCCTCAAGCCAGTGTCGCCACTCCTCAAACGCCCACTTCATAGCCAACAACTCCCGATTGCCGACATCATAATTGCGTTCAGCAGGCGAAAACTTACGGGAAAAGAAGGCACACGGTTTCATTAAGGAACCAACAGGATCCCTCTGAGACAAAACGGCCCCTGCCCCAATCTCAGAAGCGTCAACCTCAACCTGAAACGGAAGAGAAACATCCGGTTGGCGCAACACCGGAGCAGAAGTAAATCGACGTTTAAGCTCCTGAAAGGCAGAGACAGCCGCAGAGGACCAATTCGCCGCATCAGCGCCTTTCTTCGTCAAATCGTTCAAGGGTTTAACCATGCTGGAAAAATTAGCAATGAAACGGCGATAAAAATTTGCAAAACCCAAAAATTTCTGAAGGCTCTTCACGGATGTGGGCCGAATCCAATCATGAATGGCCTGAACCTTAACCGGATCCATCTCTATAGACGAGGGAGAAAAAATAAAGCCCAAAAAAGAAACCTTCTGCACCCCAAAGAGACACTTAGACCCTTTCACAAACAAAGCAACGAAGGATCTGAAATACCATCCTGACCTGTTGCACATGAGACTCCCAATCATCAGAAAAAATCAAAATATCGTCTAAATATGCAATCAAGAATTTATCAAGATAAGTCCGGAAGATATCATGCATGAAGGACTGAAAAACAGATGGAGCATTAGAGAGCCCGAATGGCATCACAAGGTATTCAAAATGGCCTTCGGGCGTATTAAACGCAGTTTTCCATTCATCACCCTGCTTAATACGAACAAGATTATATGCCCCCCGAAGGTCAATCTTCGTAAACCAACTAGCTCCCTTAATCCTAGCAAACAAATCGGTAAGCAAAGGTAAAGGGTATTGAAACATGACCGTGATTTTATTCAAGAGGCAATAATCAATACAGGGTCTCAAGGAACCATCTTTTTTAGCAACAAAAAAGAACCCCGCTCCCAATGGTGAAGAAGATGGTTGAATATGCCCTTTCTCCAAAGACTCCTTAATATAACTCCGCATGGCGGTATGTTCAGGCACAGACAGGTTGAAAAGTCGACCCTTAGGAAACTTACAGCCTGGAATCAAGTCAATAGCACAATCGCAGTCCCTGTGCGGTGGAAGGAAACTGGACTTGGGCTCATCAAATACATCCTGAAAATCAGACAAAAACTCTGGAATTTCAGAAGAGGAAGAAGAGGAGATTGACATCAAAGGAACATCATTATGAACCCCCTGACAACCCCAACTAGTCACAGACATGGACTTCCAATCCAACACAGGATTATGTACCTGCAACCACGGAAAACCCAGCACGATAGCATCATGCAAATTATGCAACACCAGAAATCGACAATCTTCCTGATGGGCTGGGGCCATGCGCATGGTCACCTGTGTCCAAAACTGGGGCTTATTTTTAGCCAAGGGTGTAGCATCAATGCCCCTTAAAGGAATAGGGTTCTGCAAAGGCTGCAAGGGAAAATCACAACGCCTGGCAAACTCAAAGTCCATTAAGTTCAAGGCGGCGCCTGAGTCCACAAACGCCATGACAGAAAATGATGACAATGAGCAGATCAAGAACACAGATAACAGAAATTTAGGTTGTACAGTACTGATGGTAAATGAACTGGCGATCCTCTTTGTCCGCTTAGAGCAGACAGAAATGACATGAGAAGCGTCGCCACAATAATAACACAACCTATTCTGACGTCTGAAACCTTGTCGTTCCGTTCTAGACAGAATCCTATCACACTGCATTGGCTCAGGAATTTGCTCTGAGGATAACGCCACAGCGCGCACAGTTCTGCGCTCCCGCAAGCGCCGGTCAATCTGAATGGCCAGAGACATAGAATCACTCAGACCGGAAGGCGTGGGAAACCCCACCATAACATCTTTAACGGATTCAGAAAGACCCTTTCTGAAAATTGCCGCCAAAGCATCATTATTCCATTTAGTCAACACAGACCATTTTCTGAATTTCTGACAATACAATTCTGCCGCCTCTTGACCCTGAGACAGGGCCAACAAGGTCTTCTCAGCTTGATCCACAGAATTAGGTTCATCATATAATAATCCTAAAGCCTGAAAAAAGGAGTCTACATTAAGCAAAGCCGGATTCCCAGATTCCAGGGAAAATGCCCAATCCTGTGGGTCGCCACGCAGCAGGGAGATGACGATTTTAACCCGCTGAATGGAATCACCGGAGGATCGAGGTCTCAAAGCAAAAAACAGTTTACAGTTGTTTTTAAAACTCAAAAATTTGGACCTGTCACCAAAAAACAAATCAGGAGTAGGAATCTTCGGTTTTAAAACAGGAGTCTGAACAATATAATCAGAAATACCCTGTACCCTAGCAGCAAGCTGGTCTACACGAGAAGCTAATTCCTGAACATTCATGCTAGCACAAGGCTCCTCAGCCACCCAGAGATAAAGAGGGAGGAGAAGACAAAGCAGACTGAATAAAAAAATATGGCTCAAGACCTTTCTTCCCTTCTTCTGAGATGCATTTAACTCATTATTGGCCAGTTGTACTGTTATGATCAAGTGACCTTGGAGCAGCATGAAAACTTTCACTGGAGTAGGTGGTAACTATACTGACCGTAAATCCTGATCTTAACACCGCAACTAGAAGTAGCCATGGGGTGTACCTAACAAATCCTAGACACCTCGACACAGCCAGAGGACTAAATACCCCTATAGATGGAAATAGGAATTCTACCTTGCCTCAGAGCAGAACCCCAAAGGATAGGCAGCCCCCCACAAATATTGACTGTGAGTAGTAGAGGAAAAGACACACGCAGGCAGGAAACAGGATTTAGCAAAAGAGGCCACTCTAGCTAAAATAGGAAAGGATAGGACAGGATACTAAGCTGTCAGTATTAAAATCCTTCCAAAAATATCCACAGCAGAAAATACAAAAACTCCACCATCTAACTTAAGATGTGGAGCACACCGAAAAGACAACCTTCACACCAAGGCCATGAGATAAAAAATATATAACCTTTATTAAACACAATACATGTTAAAATCAGATAGTGGCAGATGAAATACCCAGGGCACAGGACAAAAGGTGGGCAACCCAGAGCAATAGTTCCATAAATAACATCACTGGTAAGAACAATATGAGCCGGCAAGTGCCAATGTGCAATTAATCATGTACACACATACAAATAGTAAAATGTAAAAGTAGCATATATAGTTACCGAATGGAGCGCTCCTGGGGACCCACCACACCCGACGCGCGTTTCGCACCGAAATGCTTCGTCTGGGGGTGGTTAGGTGCCGGCCAGCAATCTTATTTATATCCAAATAGTCCAATAGGAATGGTACTAACATTATAATGCGATAGAGAACTGCTGTGGACGCATGCGCAATACAGGTAGAATGCCGCGCCGCCATATGCCTGCAGGCAATGAAATGAAACTGGAAGCACCGTAATTCGAACTGGCGCTAGCGTTTTACTCTATGGAAAACACAGATGCAGGGCCGCAAACTGGAAATGACGAGATGTCACAACGCAATATCCGGCTCGACACTGGCAGTGATAACATCCGCCCATAGTAACCAGCAAGCGGCACCTAGTATGACGAACACATGGAGGACGTGACAGGTATACTCAGTGGAGACCAATAAAGAGTAACTGTAGCCGCCGTAACCCTTCCGACACGCCTCCACTGCAGCCATGGAAACCAAACACGCTAGATGGAAGTGCACGTAAATAATGATGGCCGCCGTGACCCATCCAGTACGCCTCCACTGTAACCATGGATACAATAAGCATTAGGTAGATGTACACATAATGCGCAGTAAGAACAGCGCTATTCAAACAGCAGGCGCATCAGAAAGGGCCCATGTTAAATAATCATGGTCGTCATAATACATCCGGAACACCTCCACTATGACCATGATAGCAAAAAGCCATAGATAACAGGACATTTAATATAGAGCGCAATAAGAAGTAGGCTATATTCCCGGCGCAACCCAGGTGATCATAACAGTCACAGTAATATGTCGTGGACCGAAAAAAAGTAATCATCACACTGACAGTGCTACATCGGCAGACCGTGCCCACATTTGAGTACAGTGCCAAATAAAAGCGACCCGAAAATAGGCCCGCAGTAAGACAAAACAAACGATATCATAGAATAATAAAGTGCGAGGTGAAAAAAAGGTGCGAAGTGAAGGTATAAATCCTATTAAGGAGAAATATACATTAATAAACACAACAATAAACATAAGACACATATAGTACATAACGTAGAACAAAATGTAAATATTGATAAAAATTATTATTAAAAAACGTGTAAACATAGGTGTAAGGACGCTAAGCATCCAAGTACATCAAGTACATGAATAAGTGCACATGAGGCCGATGCAGCACAGCTGATGACAGTAAACCAGGTCCACAGGTAGACAAAACCTCCACAATCCCTGAAGTTCCAAAGGTCAACACCAACCCTAGAGGACCAAGGATAAAAATAGCAAAAATTAAAACCAAAACATGGGGAAAATACAACAACAAAAGAATATATGTATAAGGGGACACCAATAAAAACCAAAAAAATAAATGAAATAAAAATAAATATAAATATAAAAGGGAACTGCACTAAGATATATGAAACATATTGTATCATATTAGACACTGCCGTACCTAATATATCGCGGGGCGGGAAAAAGACATCAATGCTACTAATTTATATGCAGGAGACCCATTGGGGAGGGACATGGCAAGATCATTTCGGTAAGAAAGGGGAGAAGCTATTATACTCATTTAGACCCAGTGGTGCAAGAGTACCCAGCTTGAAAATCCACCGAGCCTCCTTCTGGGCCAGCATCTTCTTCCAATTGCCCCCCCTGAGTCCAATAAAGACTCGATCAATGCCTTTAACCTGCAAACCTGTTGGATCACATCCATGAAGGGCTTTAAAATGGCGTGGAATTGGTTTTAATTTGAGGGGGTCAACCTCCGTAGTCGCCCCCTCAATGTCCAACACATGTTCGCGTACCCTTCTACGGAGCTCACGCGTGGTCATACCAATGTAAATCAGGCCACATGGGCACGTGGCATGATAGATGACCGCCTTTGTGGTACAGGTGATGGTATGTGTGATACGATACATCCTATCTCCTTTGGAGTTTGAAAAGTCAAGGGCTGTGAAGATATTACAACAGGCTACACATTTGCCACAATTGGAACAGCCCCATGCAGGGCCCTTTGCTCCAAAAATATATTTAGGGCCAGGTCCCCTGTGGTAACTGTGTACCAATTGATCCCTCAAGTTGGGCGAACGTCTGTAAGTAATTGATGGATAAGACCCTATGCAATTGGCAATAGTCCTATCCATCAGACGTACCGGCCAATGTTTAATGATTGCCTTTCTAATGTCTTCACTTCTAGAATTAAAATCCAGGATGCAGCGTACCTGATCTTGATCTTTCACAGTTTTTTGTTTCTGTAGCAGGGCACTTCTTTGGCTATGATAGGCCCTCTGGTATGACCGACAGATGGTCCTCTTGCCATAGCCCCGATCTCTAAATCGTGTCCATAGGTCATGAGCCTGATGTTCAAATAGTTCGTCTTGGGAACAAATCCTCCTAGCACGCAAGAATTGTCCTGTAGGGATATTTTGGATCAGATGGCGTGGGTGCTGTGAAGAGCAATGCAGGAGGGAATTAACGGAGGTGGTTTTACGAAACAGATCAGTAAAAATAGTTCCATCAACCCCAACCTTGATGGAGATATCCAAGAATTCAATCTGTTTGGTGTCATACTTGTATGTCAATTTGATATTTTTGACATTGGAGTTCAGTATATTGATGAACTGATCTAAGTCACTCTTAGTCCCCTGCCACACCATCAGGATGTCATCAATATACCTCCACCACGACACCACACCTTGACTCAAGGGGTGGGGGTCAGTTTGAAAAATACCACGCTCCCATAATCCCAAAAATAAATTAGCATACGGGGGCGCACAAGACGCCCCCATAGCCGTACCCTGCATCTGGAGGAAAAAAGAGTCCCGGAATAAGAAAAAATTATGAGTGAGTACAAAATCCAGGGCCCTTATCAGAAAGGAAACTAGACCCTGTTCCAATCCACTACTAGACAGAAAAAAGGAAACTGCTTCAATGCCATCCTGGTGTCGAATCGAGGTATATAAGGACTCGACATCACAGGTGACTAGAGCCATGTTCTCCTCAAGTTGTAATCCGTCTAGTTTTTTCAAAAACTCCACCATCTAACTAAAGATGTGGAGCGTATATCTGCAACTCCAGAGAATCCAACAAGACTGAGAAAACACTGACACAGTCTAAGCTGGACAAGAGAAAACAAATGAATAGCACAGAATATAAGCACACAGCTTGTGTGTCACAGAAAAAGAAACAGACACTTATCTTTGCTGAATTGGCAGCTAAGCAGGAGAAGCCAGACAAAGATCCAACACTTCCCAAGAAACATTGACAACTGGCAAGGACTAATGAGTCCTGCAAACCTAAATACCCCAGTCAGAATTGCAATCAGCACATACACCTGTCCAAGACTGCAGCCCAGGGACAACTGCATTACCACCTACAACCACCAGAGGGAGCCCAAAAGCAGAATTCACAACAAACGCCGCCAAGGCCCGTGCAGAAGGTAACTGTGGAAGCAGCACCAAGTGCACCATCTTAGAGAAATGATCGGTGACAACCCAGATAACGGTGCAGCTACGAGACTTGGGTAATCCCACCAAGAAGTCCATCCTGACCATTTTCCAGGGCATGTCTGCCACCAGTAGGGGGTAAAGCAACCCAGCAGGCCGTTGCCGAGGAGACCGATTCTGGGCGCAGGACAAGAACGCCCGAATATAGTCCCCGACATCACGGGCCATATGCGACCACCAGTACGTTCTCGCCAAAAGCTCAGATGTCCTTTTGGTCCCAAAATGCCCACCCACTCTGGACGAGTGAGCCCAAGAGAGAACCTCTGGTCGCGAATTCGCTGGCACGAAAATCTTGCCCGGGGGCACAGACTCTAGCGAAACCGGAGCTACAGTTCTAAGGCTCTCAGGAGGGACAATAAGCCGAGGCTCCTCCTCCTCCTCAGATGACACTACGGAGCGGGAGAGAGCGTCGGCGCAAATGTTCTTCTTCCCGGAGAGAAAATGAAGATTAAAATGAAACCGGGAGAAGAATAGGGACCATCTAGCCTGGCGAGAATGCAGCCGCTGGGCCGTCTGTAGATATACCAAGTTCTTGTGGTCAGTAAAAACCTGGAAGGGAAAGTGAGCTCCCTACAAGAGGTGTCTCCACTCTGAGAAAGCCAACTTCATGGCTAGCAACTCCCTGTCCCCAATGGAATAACTCCTCTCCGCCGGTGTGAAGGTCTTGGAGAAGAAGAAGCAAGGATGCTTCCGACCTTGAGCATCCTTTTGGAAAAGGACTGCTTCAGCACCAATGGATGAGGCATCCACCTCCATAATAAATGGCTTATCTACATCGGGGCGATGTAGAATGGGAGCGCTAGTGAAGTGTGACTTAACCGAGAGGAAGGCCTTGGAGACATGCTCTGACCACAACTTGGGATTTGCTCCCTTCTTGGTGAGGGCAACCATGGGAGCTACCAAAGTTGAGAAGTGTGGGATGAACTGGCGATAGTATTTAATGAACCCCATAAAGCGCTGTACTGCTTTAAGTGAATGGGGTTCCTGCCAGTCCATCACAGCCTGTAGCTTGGCAGGATCCATAGCCAAACCCTGGGCAGAGATTATATAACCAAGGAAAGGCAAGGACTCCTGCTCAAACACACACTTCTCCAACTTGGCGTAGAGGGAGTTTGCCCGTAAGAGGTCGAAGACTTTGCGAACATCTCTCCGATGGGAGTCAATATCTGGAGAGTAGATGAGAATATCATCCAGATAGACTACGACCGAGGTGGTGAGCATATCCCGGAACATGTCGTTCACAAAGTCTTGGAAAATGGCTGGGGCTTTACAGAGCCCGAAGGGCATCACCAGATATTCATAGTGCCCATCCCTGGTGTTAAAAGCCGTCTTCCATTTGTCCCCCTCACGGATGCGAATCAGGTTATAAGCACCCCGCAGATCTAATTTAGTAAATACCCTTGCTCCCCGTAGCCTATCAAAAACTCAGATATCAGGGGTAGTGGGTACTTGTTCTTAACGGTGATGGCGTTAAGACCCCTGTAGTCTATGCATAGACGTAAGTCTCCACTATTCTTCTGCACGAAGAAGAACCCAGCCCCTGCAGGTGACACTGACTTCCTAATGAATCCTCTTGCCAGATTCTCTTGGATGTACTGAGACATTGCCTCCGTCTCCGGGAGAGATAACAGATAGTCTCGACCCCGGGGAGGCTCAGCACCAGGCAAGAGGTCAATAGGACAGTCATAGGGGTGGTGAGGCGGAAAGGTCTCCACAGCCCTTTTGGAGAACACGTCCGCATAGGGCCAATAGTGCTTGGGTAGAGAGGAAAGATCTGCGGGTACCTCTGTTGTAGCAACCTGAACGCACTCCCTCTGACATCTACCCTCACAGGATTTACTCCATCCCAAAATTCTCCCTGAGGACCACTCTATATGAGGAGAATGATAGAGTAGCCATGGTATCCCCAACAGGACCTCATCAATTCCCTCAGGAATGACTAATAGAGAGATAATCTCCTGATGTGATGGAGACACAGAAAGAGTGAAAGGAATGGTTTGGTGGGTAATCTGTGAGGGTAGTGTCGACCCATTTACCACTCGAACGGTTACTGGTTTGGCAAGCATCACCAGGGACTGCTCTGATATGGGTATACCTTGACGTTTGGTAGAGCGGCTTAATATACATTTTTTGCAAAAAACGTATCAACCAAATACCCTGTTTTTTCCATCGTTTTACTAGCACTTGCTGTCCACTGTGATTTTTTTGCAACAGTGTGTTTTTGGTTTTACTGTGCTTTTTTGTGTTTTCAAGTCTCTTGGTGGTGTGAACATGTCTCTACGGGCTTGTTCACTGTGCGCGCAGCTCATGTGTTCTGGTTTCATATAATTGTTTTCTTGTGTCCACAAGACTGGGGAGGCCTCCACCCCTCTTTTTTGAGCTGTGCGCACAGGAGCCGTTCTGTCCAGCGTGTCCACATGGACATTCCTTTTCTGAATCCTGCTCATACAGGTATTGTACATATGACCAGGTTTTAAATACATCAGATAGGGATTACATACATTAGTTAGGACTGCTCTGATATGGGTATACCTTGACGTTTGGTAGAGCGGCTTAATATACATTTTTTGCAAAAAACGTATCAACCAAATACCCTGTTTTTTCCATCTTTTTACTAGCACTTGCTGTCCACTGTGATTTTTTTGCAACAGTGTGTTTTTGGTTTTACTGTGCTTTTTTGTGTTTTCAAGTCTCTTGGTGGTGTGAACATGTCTCTACGGGCTTGTTCACTGTGCGCGCAGCTCATGTGTTCTGGTTTCATATAATTGTTTTCTTGTGTCCACAAGACTGGGGAGGCCTCCACCCCTCTTTTTTGAGCTGTGCGCACAGGAGCCGTTCTGTCCAGCGTGTCCACATGGACATTCCTTTTCTGAATCCTGCTCATACAGGTATTGTACATATGACCAGGTTTTAAATACATCAGATAGGGATTACATACATTAGTTAGGACTGCTCTGATATGGGTATACCTTGACGTTTGGTAGAGCGGCTTAATATACATTTTTTGCAAAAAACGTATCAACCAAATACCCTGTTTTTTCCATCTTTTTACTAGCACTTGCTGTCCACTGTGATTTTTTTGCAACAGTGTGTTTTTGGTTTTACTGTGCTTTTTTGTGTTTTCAAGTCTCTTGGTGGTGTGAACATGTCTCTACGGGCTTGTTCACTGTGCGCGCAGCTCATGTGTTCTGGTTTCATATAATTGTTTTCTTGTGTCCACAAGACTGGGGAGGCCTCCACCCCTCTTTTTTGAGCTGTGCGCACAGGAGCCGTTCTGTCCAGCGTGTCCACATGGACATTCCTTTTCTGAATCCTGCTCATACAGGTATTGTACATATGACCAGGTTTTAAATACATCAGATAGGGATTACATACATTAGTTAGGACTGCTCTGATATGGGTATACCTTGACGTTTGGTAGAGCGGCTTAATATACATTTTTTGCAAAAAACGTATCAACCAAATACCCTGTTTTTTCCATCTTTTTACTAGCACTTGCTGTCCACTGTGATTTTTTTGCAACAGTGTGTTTTTGGTTTTACTGTGCTTTTTTGTGTTTTCAAGTCTCTTGGTGGTGTGAACATGTCTCTACGGGCTTGTTCACTGTGCGCGCAGCTCATGTGTTCTGGTTTCAAGCATCACCAGGGGTATTGCGTGACGCTGGGCGAAAGCGGATGACATAAAATTACCCTCCGCCCAGAGTCCATGCATAGCTCTACCATAAGAGTGGATGGGCCTATGGTAATTGTCCCCTTGAAGGACAACTTAGAGGCAAACGTCGCCGTGTCTAGTGTACCTCCTCCAACTGCCACTAGATGCTGACCTTTCCCCGACCGCTGAGGACACTTGGAGGCAAGATGTCCTGACTGCCGGCAAACATGATAGACCTTAAGTGCACGAGCGGACTGGGACTTGGACCCCGCTCATGTCACCTCTATGGCCTCATGTGACTCGGACGCCTAGACTGGAGATTCCAAAGGTCTGGCGAAGGTGGGAGCCAGCTGAAAACTCTGCCTACACTGGGCTCGCTCCAACCTTCGCTCGTGAAAACGAAGGTCTATGCGAGTTGATACAGCTATGAGCTCCACCAGTGTGGCGGGAATCTCCCTAGTGGCCAAAGCGTCCTTCACATGGTCAGCCAGCCCCCTCCAAAATACAGGAATGAGGGTTTTATCTGGCCATTCCAACTCAGACGCTAATTTCCGGAAGTGGACGGCAAAATGGCTCACCATGGTCGAACCCTGAGTCAAAGCCAGCAGTTGGAGTGCTGTATCATGGGTGACTTGAGGTCCTACAAAGACCTGTTTCAGAGTGTCCAGAAACCGAGGAACACTCCGCACCAAATGATCGTTGCACTCCCATAGCGGCGTAGCCCACTCCAAAGCTCTGTCCGACAGGAGAGAGATTATGAATCCCACCTTTGCCCGCTCTGTGGGCCAGGAGCTCGAGGTGTATACCACACTGACTCACGAAAACCCTATAGAACTTACTGTCCCCAGAGTATTTTTCAGGCAATGGGAGGTGAGATAAAGTTGGAACAGAGGTGGCAGTGGGTAAAGCTGCTGCAGCCACACTAGCAGCCTGAACAGCTATTGCGGTAACATCGGTAACATCCACCAGGTTGCACGCTCAAAAGACGCCAACCACCCTCCAGCAGCTGGATGTACCCCTGCAATCGCTGTTCATCCGCCATTACTTAGCTAGATCCTGGCGCTAGTATACTGTTAGGGTTGGCTGAACGCACCGAATATATTTATTAAATGAGATCGGTGCGTTCGCAACCCAGGATCCACCGTGCAGGAAAGAACCTGCTGCTAAGCAAGGCGGCGAAGCAAATTAGTACAAACGAAGTCTGTTACTTCAGCCCGTAGTAAAGAGAACGCTGTGCCCTGTTTAGCTCACAGGGGACACAGCTACTGTGTAGAGCCGACAGTGGTCATGCAGTCCAACCAACACGCAGGTCCTCTCCGGTGGAGCCGGAATTCTAATGGCTATTAGCCAGCCCTGAATTCAGACATAAACTCCTCGCCGGAAGAACCAGTATTCTAGGGGCTTATTTCAGCCGGGTCCCGGACTGCATACACAAAGCTCCTCGCCGGAGGTGTCAGCATTTGAGGGGCTTATTTCAGCCAGGTCCTTACCGCACACATGACCACACTGGCGCTGAGCTCGTACATATTTGATACTAGCACATGGCCGTGCAGTCATGAGAACCTTTTATAGCTGTAGCACCTACAGGACCTTCCTAGAAGGACCAATGGAAGGCTGTCACAGAACTTGATCAGGTACAGGACCTTCCTGGAGGACCAATGGAAGTTGCTGCAGTACCTAAGCATTTGACCCTTGATCTCCACTGAGAGATCTTACCCTGGGCATGCTCAGTGTGTGCAAAACAGGACTTAGTCCCAGAAAATCCTGCTCGCCGCAGACCAGTGCAGGGTACAATAGTAGAGCCTGGAGAGGCAGTAGTAACCTTTTGCACAGTATCAGATTCATTGAGACACTGGGACCGACGTCTCCGCTGAGCAGGCTCCACTGCGGCCAATGCAGAATGGGAGACCACAGCAGACATGGTTCGAGATTCCCCCTGTGCAGCGGCGGGAACTCGACTCCTAACAGTATGCATGCATGTATGTGTACATTTTTAAATTTGGACAGCAAGCTGGGTGACAAAGACATTGCAAACTATATGGTTCCTAACTATGTAGGGAAGAATGAAGCAGGGAGAGCACCTTATTACCGTACACGCCGAACGTCACTGGAGCAGAAATAGCAGTGACTCGCCGACACCTGCACAGAAGAACAAACAAGCCATTGTGCATAGAAGGGTGGAAAAGTGATGTATAATGTATTGCAGGGTACAGGTGCGACATTATGGGGGCCACCACTACAAGTCACAGGGCGCTGTGATGCTAAAAAGAAGGGTCTGGTACGATAATGAAGAATGGAGGCAGAGTTTTCTTCCAGACACCGCACACCCCAGAGCTTGGAACAACTCATTACCATAACAATTATAGAGCATTTCTCCACACGAATACTACTTATATGAGGCATACAAGTATGACTAATTTTACCATTCTATCACCTGTATGCCCATATTAATAGGTTAAAAATGTTCTATGAGGTGACAGATTCCCGTTAAGTATGAATTGCACTAGCAGAAATACAGGCGATTATACACCTTGTCATGCTATCAATGCTGTCATTAATGGTTCTCTGAGGACTGTTCTGTTATGCTGGTTGTATTTTGGCAGACAAATCATCAAAATCCACTGCTGGCAGCTACCTGTGTGATTGATGACAAATGTATGGGAGACAAGTTCGGAGGTGCGGCAAACCATGGTAGCAGGTTTAGGCCATGCAGGATGTTCACAGTAGCATAAGACGTATGTGGTCTGGCATTAGCATGTTTAAAAATGACTCCTTGGACATGTTGGAAAAATAACCGTACTTCTAGTACCACGGCCAAATCAATGAAACATCAAATTGTTAGTGTACCTGGAATGGAGACTACAAATGTATGGATACTATACTTTATGCCACCCCACATCATAATCCTGAGAGTAGGAACCTTGTGCCTTTCCCTTGTGAAGGCCTCATCAAGCCGCACAGGGATTCAAGAGGCAAGGCGACACACACCTCCAAAGCAGTTGGAATTGTGCATTAGGATATTTCACTGCAAAGGTCCTTTATATTGTTCTTACACAGGGGACCTCATCTGTCTGTCACCTCCCGTGATGTGCATACCAATATCTGGCTATCATTTAATCTAAGTCAAAAGCGGGACTCATCACTCAAGAGATAAATCACCATTCAAGCCTCCATTGCTCCAATGCAGCCTGCAGACTCTGTCTGATCTGTTTACCTAAGAGGACAAATATTCTGTGTCCATATAATGATTGTTAACATGGTCTTTTTGTGCACATTAAATATTGTGTTATCAGCAGCGCATGTCCTGCCTACACATGGTGGATGTGCTGCCGGTAACAATTATTTTTAAGCTAGCTGAAAAATTATTGCACAAGACGAATGATTTTTTGCCTGTTTAGTTGGGAGGATCAGCTTGTTCCCATACTCTTGGCTTATCTTAATGGGCCATACGTAAAGAATTGTTGTTATTTATATTTTGTCTTAGGGCAGAACATAAGTAAAGTCGACAATATCTTTTACACACATGCTATAATGTATAGTAAACCTTTTAATGAATGCTAGCACAAAAACAGGATTAAAAGATCGTGCAAAAATTCAGAAAAATAGCAAAAAGGGCAGGAGATGCTTACCTGCCTATGCCTCCAAACAAATGCACTATCAGGATGCAGTGGACCCATATGGTTAAGATGGCAACACAGGTGCAGAAATACCGATGAGGCAGCCACTCACAACCTACCAAATTAATGGAGGGGGTGGCTGCTTGGCATTTGACTGCACATTAGAGACTTGTATGTGGCGCTGTTCGCACAATGGGAATGCAGAGCATCCAGGTTAACAGCCTATTAGTGACGCCCTTCTATTAGCTCAGGCGGGCTGCCCAGCGCTATTAAGATGCATCCCATGTGAACAGACACCACAGTTTACAAGACAGAATGGGCCCAACTGCACCCCGAAAAAATGCAAAAAACAATTAGCCTGAGCTAATAGAAGGGCGTCACTAATAAGCTGTTAACCTGGATGCTGTGCATTCCCATTGTGTGAACAGAGCCACATACAAGTCTCTAATGTGCAGTCATATGCCAAGCAGCCACCCCCTCCATTAATTTGGTAGGTTGTGAGAGGCTGCTTCATTGGTATTTCTGCACCTGTGTTGCCATCTTAACCATATGGGTCCACTGCATCCTGATGCATTTCTTTGGAGGCCTAAGTAGGTAAGCATCTCCTGCCCTTTTTGCTATTTTTCTAAACCTTTTAATGACATTTTTTAGATGTTTATCTAAAACAAGTATCTGTGGGTCATTTGATGGTCATGGGACACATAATTACCCAATAGTCCAGTATACGTTATCATGAGTTTCCCATCTCTGCAGCCAGGAGTCTCTCAGTCACTGTACATATTAAGTCCTCTTGTCTACAGAGGTGTGGAAAATGTCAGAGGGCTTTATAGCAATAGATTCTGATCTCGGGAATCTTTGATGAGATGGAAAAGTAGAGGGTTAAACATTTTACATTCTTTTATACTACAGACATTTACAGTTCCATGTCCCGCTCCCATTCCCGCCCTTCCCACCCTTTTATTTTGGTACTCTATTGTCTACATGCCCCTCCATCTCTATCTCTTTCATTTTCCCACTCTTTTCATAGATCTCCCTCCAATTTTTTTACTCCCCTCCATAACTCAACTACGTATTTCCCTCATTTTTCTCATGGTCCCTCCACTGCTCTACTGTTTATTTCTGACTACTGCAGACTATTAAAATGTGTACATTTATTTTGTCTGAAGAATATTTGACACCAGTCTGATTATTTCTCTACAGTCAAAATGAGAAGTGCAATGGTATGATTACTTGAGAATTCTACCAACATCCTTGAGCATGATCTGCAAGCATTGTCTATCATAGCTTTTGTCTTGGATTTTCTGTGGATTTCACCCTATACATTGAAAAGAGAAATCCACTGTAAAAATCCACAGATACAATTGATATGCAGCAAATGTAAAGTCTGTGCTGCATGTTTACTATGTGGATTTTTATACTCACTGTGTAGATGCGATTTTTAACAAATTGACTACACTTTGCTGCTACAATATTACGAAGCTGACTTTTTATTCTCAAATCCGAACAGAAAATAAAGAGAGCACCAGCTACACGTGGCCATATGGATTGCTATTAATATTTCAGATCTATGTAAGCTGCCCTGGCATCAACTATAAAAAAAGCAAACGGCAAAGAGCAACATATTAAAACATTTTTAAAACTATCTTGCATAATAGTAAATGGATCTATAAATTGGCTGGAAAAAACTGTGGTATAGTAACAGAGCCAGATATTGATATCAAACTTGCTTCAAACCTTACGTGAGCTGCCTACCAGATGCCTTCAATGGCGAGAGAACAGATGTCTCATTATACAAGTGATACAAGTTTAGTATTACGCTGTGTAGATTTTATGTAGTAAAAAAATGTCATTTTTTTTATAACGCAGCTTTCAGGCTACCCTCAACGACTCCTGTAAGATAAAATGCTACTTAATATAGAGTATACTTCAGAAGCTTGTTCATGTAATGGTTTTCCGTGCCCTTGAAATACACATGTTGGAGATATAGACGAAAGAAAAACACAAAGGAACACATATGGAAATAAGAAATAAAGAAACACGTGTGAAACAAACCACCATATGTGTTAAATCTAAGATTCTTCAAACCACCTCATTTTTAGGCTATGTGCACACGTTCAGGATTTTTAGCGTTTTTTCAGCCGTTTTCCGCCAAAAAAAGCTAAAAAAAACCCGCTAACATAAGCATCCCATCATTTTTAATGCATTTCGCATCTTTTGTGCACATGCTGCGTTTTTTTCCGTGGCAGAATCGCATTCCGGAAAAAACGCAGCATGTTCATTCTTTGCGCGGAATAGCGGCGATTCCGCACACATAGGAATGCATTGATCCGCTAACTTACCACATGGAGCTATGCCCACCATGTGGGAAGTAAGTGGATCATGTGCGGTTGGTACCCAGGGTGGAGGAGAGGAGACTCTCCTCCAGGCCCTGGGAACCATATACTTGTATAAAAAAAGAATTAAAATAAGAAATTGTGATATTCTCACCTTCCGGCGGCCCCCGCAGCCTTCCCGCTCCTCGCGATGCTCCCGTTCCCAGTAATGACTTGCAACAATGACTTGTGATGACATAGCGGTCTCGCAAATTTTTCCGGCAATTCTGCAACGTGTGCACATAGCCTTACTCTGACAGCTTTACACTCTTTTGGTATTTGCTCAGGCATCTTCATCAGGTATTCACCTCAATTAGCTTCCAATGGACAGGTTACCTTGTCAAGAGTTCCTTTTTGGACTTACTGGCCTTCACAATGTGTTTGTGACCATCAGGTGTATTTTGCAGAGGCAGTGTTGGAACATACAGTGCTGAGTCCTATTCCACAACTGTCCTAAGCCAGAATATAGTAAGAACTACTCAAGGAAATAAAGAGAAACAACAGTTCATCGTTACTTTAAGATATGAAGGTCAGCAAAACTTGAACCTATAAGATCTCCTTAAGAGCAGTTCTGAAAACCATACAGTTGTGCTGAAAAGTTTACATACCCCAGCAGAATTTTTGCTTTCTTGGACTTTTTTCAAAGAAATTGAATGATAACACCAAAAAATTTTCTCCACTCGTGGTTTGTGGTTGGGCGGAGCCATTTATTGTCAAACTACTGTGGTTTCTCTTTTTAAATCATAATGACAACCCAAAACATCCAAATGACCCTGATCAAAAAGTTTACATACCCTATTTCTTCATACCATGTATTGCCCCCTCTTACATCTTTGACAGCTTGAAGTCTTTTGTGGTAGTTGTGGATGAGGTTCTCTATTTTTTCAAATGGTAAAGCTGCCCACTCTTCTTGGCATAGGTTTCCCAAATGCTCCAGTGACTCCAGTGCCATGGAGAATTTGTCAACTCATGTGAATGATTATAACGATATCATTTCATGAGAATATCATGAGTTTTTATGTCTTTCTACTTTTTTGAAAGTGAGCTAATTATTTCTCTGATTTTGTCTTTGTACTTATATATTAGATAGAGGGCACAGTAAACAATGGTATTGTCCCCATAAAAAAATATTTTTTTCATTGCTACTGTGATTGTTTTGTACAGAATCTTGGGTGGTGCCTTTTGAGGAGAGTCAATCAATATGAATAGGATGGCCTTTCCACAAGCTAGACACAATTATATGCAAATACTTGGGTCAAAACAAAGTTCATTTTACTATTAAATTAGCTTCAACTGGGCAAATATAATACTATATTTATTTAAGAAATAAATGATTTCGAAAACGTTATTTCATGCAAAAGAGTCTGACCTTCAATGTTTCCTGCATATTTTAGATGAAACTGATATGAAACTCTGGTGCACACATCTGGGGGCGCAGACTTGTTGATCCAGTTATAGGGGCATTGCTGTATGCAGACAAATGAGGCTCTGTGGAAAACATATAGACTTTGGCTCTAATTGCAAAGACATTTTGATAAGGCTAGGTTCACATTGCGTTAATGGGCTAACGCTAACGGACTGCGTTGCACGGCAAAATTGTCGCAATTAACGCCGTACAACGGGTCCGTTAGCGCATCCATTGACAGCAATGTGATTTTTCTCTGTAGCGCATCACTAGCGCATGCCATTTTCGGCACGCGCTAGCAATGTGCCGTTATTTTGTGACGGACCTCGGACGCTGCTTGCAACGTCCGAGGTCCCTTCCTCGCTAGCGCAGATCGGGGATCTGCACTAGCGGGAACTACAAACGCGACCCCTATAAAGACATTGCGTTAGCGCAATCCGCTAGCGCTATGCGCTAAACGGATTTCCCTAACGCAATGTGAACCTAGCCTAACTCATTATCAGGACAGAACGATCATCTATTCTCTCTCTTCCTGAGAAAGTTGTATGGGATGCTATATTATATTGAAAGTGGATTTACCATATATACAGTGCCTACAAGTAGTATTCAACCCCCTGCAGATTTAGCAGGTTTAATAAGATGCAAATAAGTTAGAGCCTTCAAACTTCAAACAAGAGCAGGATTTATTATCAGATGCATAAATCTTACAAACCAAAAAGTTTTGTTGCCCAGTTAAATTTTTATAAATTTTAAACATAAAAGTGTGGGTCAATTATTATTCAATTTAATATTTTGTGGAATAACCTTTGTTTGCAATTACAGCTAATAATCGTCTTTTATAAGACCTGATCAGGCCGGCACAGGTCTCTGGAGTTATCTTGGCCCACTCCTCCATGCAGATCTTCTCCAAGTTATCTAGGTTCTTTGGGTGTCTCATGTGGACTTTAATCTTGAGCTCCTTCCACAAGTTTTCAATTGGGTTAAGGTCAGGAGACTGACTAGGCCACTGCAGCACCATGATTTTTTGCCTCTTGAACTAGGCCTTGGTTTTCTTGGCTGTGTGCTTTGGGTCGTTGTCTTGTTGGAAGATGAAATGACGACCCATCTTAAGATCCTTGATGGAGGAGCGGAGGTTCTTGGCCAAAATCTCCAGGTAGGCCGTGCTATCCATCTTCCCATGGATGCGGACCAGATGGCCAGGTCCCCTGGCTGAGAAACAGCCCCACAGCATGATGCTGCCACCACCATGCTTGACTGTAGGGATGGTATTCTTGGGGTCGTATGCAGTGCCATCCAGTCTCCAAACGTCACGTGTGTGGTTGGCACCAAAGATCTCGATCTTGGTCTCATCAGACCAGAGAACCTTGAACCAGTCAGTCTCAGAGTCCTCCAAGTAACATACATAGTAACATAGTAACATAGTTACATAGTAACATAGCAACATAGTTAGTAAGGCCGAAAAAAGACATTTGTCCATCCAGTTCAGCCTATATTCCATCATAATAAATACCCAGATCTACGTCCTTCTACAGAACCTAATAATTGTATGATACAATATTGTTCTGCTCCAGGAAGACATCCAGGCCTCTCTTGAACCCCTCGACTGAGTTCGCCATCACCACCTCCTCAGGCAAGCAATTCCAGATTTTCACTGCCCTAACAGTAAAGAATCCTCTTCTATGTTGGTGGAAAAACCTTCTCTCCTCCAGACGCAAAGAATGCCCCCTTGTGCCCGTCACCTTCCTTGGTATAAACAGATCCTCAGCAAGATATTTGTATTGTCCCCTTATATACTTATACATGGTTATTAGATCGCCCCTCAGTCGTCTTTTTTCTAGACTAAATAATCCTAATTTCGCTAATCTATCTGGGTATTGTAGTTCTCCCATCCCCTTTATTAATTTTGTTGCCCTCCTTTGTACTCTCTCTAGTTCCATTATATCCTTCCTGAGCACCGGTGCCCAAAACTGGACACAGTACTCCATGTGCGGTCTAACTAGGGATTTGTACAGAGGCAGTATAATGCTCTCATCATGTGTATCCAGACCTCTTTTAATGCACCCCATGATCCTGTTTGCCTTGGCAGCTGCTGCCTGGCACTGGATGCTCCAGGTAAGTTTATCATTAACTAGGATCCCCAAGTCCTTCTCCCTGTCAGATTTACCCAGTGGTTTCCCGTTCAGTGTGTAATGGTGATATTGATTCCCTCTTCCCATGTGTATAACCTTACATTTATCATTGCTAAACCTCATCTGCCACCTTTCAGCCCAAGTTTCCAACTTATCCAGATCCATCTGTAGCAGAATACTATCTTCTCTTGTATTAACTGCTTTACATAGTTTTGTATCATCTGCAAATATCGATATTTTACTGTGTAAACCTTCTACCAGATCATTAATGAATATGTTGAAGAGAACAGGTCCCAATACTGACCCCTGCGGTACCCCACTGGTCACAGCGACCCAGTTAGAGACTATACCATTTATAACCACCCTCTGCTTTCTATCACTAAGCCAGTTACTAACCCATTTACACACATTTTCCCCCAGACCAAGCATTCTCATTTTGTGTACCAACCTCTTGTGCGGCACGGTATCAAACGCTTGGAAAAATCGAGATATACCACGTCCAATGACTCACCGTGGTCCAGTCTATAGCTTACCTCTTCACAAAAACTGATTAGATTGGTTTGACAGGAGCGATTTCTCATAAACCCATGCTGATATGGAGTTAAACAGTTATTCTCATTGAGATAATCCAGAATAACATCCCTCAGAAACCCTTCAAATATTTTACCAACAATAGAGGTTAGACTTACTGGCCTATAATTTCCAGGTTCACTTTTAGAGCCCTTTTTGAATATTGGCACCACATTTGCTATGCGCCAGTCCTGCGGAACAGACCCTGTCGCTATAGAGTCACTAAAAATAAGAAATAATGGTTTATCTATTACATTACTTAGTTCTCTTAGTACTCGTGGGTGTATGCCATCCGGACCCGGAGATCTATCTATTTTAATCTTATTTAGCCGGTTTCGCACCTCTTCTTGGGTTAGATTGGTGACCCTTAATATAGGGTTTTCATTGTTTCTTGGGATTTCACCTAGCATTTCATTTTCCACTGTGAATACCGTGGAGAAGAAGGTGTTTAATATGTTAGCTTTTTCCTCGTCATCTACAACCATTCTTTCCTCACTATTTTTTAAGGGGCCTACATTTTCAGTTTTTATTCTTTTACTATTGATATAGTTGAAGAACAGTTTGGGATTAGTTTTACTCTCCTTAGCAATGTGCTTCTCTGTTTCCTTTTTGGCAGCTTTAATTAGTTTTTTAGATAAAGTATTTTTCTCCCTATAGTTTTTTAGAGCTTCAATGGTGCCATCCTGCTTTAGTAGTGCAAATGCTTTCTTTTTACTGTTAATTGCCTGTCTTACTTCTTTGTTTAGCCACATTGGGTTTTTCCTATTTCTAGTCCTTTTATTCCCACAAGGTATAAACCGCTTACACTGCCTATTTAGGATGTTCTTAAACATTTCCCATTTATTATCTGTATTCTCATTTCTGAGGATATTGTCCCAGTCTACCAGATTAAGGGCATCTCTAAGCTGTTCAAACTTTGCCTTCCTAAAGTTCAATGTTTTTGTGACTCCCTGACAAGTCCCTCTAGTGAAAGACAGGTGAAACTGCACAATATTGTGGTCGCTATTTCCTAAATGCCCAACCACCTGCAGATTTGTTATTCTGTCAGGTCTATTAGATAGTATTAGGTCTAAAAGTGCTGCTCCTCTGGTTGGATTCTGCACCAATTGTGAAAGATAATTTTTCTTGGTTATTAGCAGAAACCTGTTGCCTTTATGGGTTTCACAGGTTTCTGTTTCCCAGTTAATATCCGGGTAGTTAAAGTCCCCCATAACCAGGACCTCATTATGGGTTGCAGCTTCATCTATCTGCTTTAGAAGTAGACTTTCCATGCTTTCTGTTATATTTGGGGGTTTGTAACAGACCCCAATGAGAATTTTGTTACCATTTTTCCCTCCATGAATTTCAACCCATATGGACTCGACATCCTCATTCCCTTCGCTAATATCCTCCCTTAAAGTGGACTTTAGACAAGACTTTACATAGAGACAAACCCCTCCTCCTCTCCGATTTTTACGATCCTTTCTAAACAGACTGTAACCCTGTAAGTTAACTGCCCAGTCATAGCTTTCATCTAACCATGTCTCGGTTATTCCCACTATGTCAAAGTTACCTGTAGATATTTCTGCTTGGTGATCATGTGTGATCACCAGTGATCATCAGTGATCATGAGCAAACTGTAGACGAGCCTTGACATGACGCTTTGAAAGTAAAGGTACCTTACAGGCTCGTCTGGAACGGAGACCATTGCGGTGGAGTACGTTACTTATGGTATTGACTGAAACCAATGTCCCCACTGCCATGAGATCTTCCCGGAGCTCCTTCCTTGTTGTCCTTGGGTTAGCCTTGACTCTTCGGACAAGCCTGGCCTCGGCACGGGAGGAAACTTTCAAAGGCTGTCCAGGCCGTGGAAGGCTAACAGTAGTTCCATAAGCCTTCCACTTCTGGATGATGCTCCCAACAGTGGAGACAGGTAGGCCCAACTCCTTGGAAAGGGTTTTGTACCCCTTGCCAGCCTTGTGACCCTCCACGATCTTGTCTCTGATGGCCTTGGAATGCTCCTTTGTCTTTCCCATGTTGACCATGTATGAGTGCTGTTCACAAGTTTGGGGAGGGTCTTAAATAGTCAGAAAAGGCTGGAAAAAGAGATAATTAATCCAAACATGTGAAGCTCATTGTTCTTTGTGCCTGAACTACTTCTTAATACTTTAGGGGAACCAAACAGAATTCTGGTGGGTTGAGGGGTTGAATAATAAATGACCATCTGAAAAGACTTTTCACAATTTAAAAAAAAAATAAACAAAGAAATAACATTCTTTTTTGCTGCAGTGCATTTCACACTTCCAGGCTGATCTACAGTCCAAATGTCACAATGCCAAGTTAATTCCAAATGTGTAAACCTGCTAAATCTGCAGGGGGTTGAATACTACTTGTAGGCACTGTATATACTCTTCAACATTGAAATTGCAACATCAAGAAGGAAAAGTCATGAAATTATTGAAATCACAGGATCGATATACATGTTAATGATATGCAAATGATGAATAAATGGAAACATTTTCAAGACATCTTGATTTCCTCAAAATCAAGAATGAGCACCATGGAAAGAAATACGTACACCTACAGTGGCATGTAAAAGTTTGGGCACTTCTGGTCAAAATTACTGTTATTGTGAACAGTTAAGCAAGTTGAACATGAAATTACCTCTAAAAGACCTAAAGTTAAAGATGACACATTCCCTTTGTATTTTAGGCAAAAAAAAATTGTCATTTTTTTCAGTTTTAAAAATTACTAAAAGGATAATGGGGCAATGCAAAAGTTTGGGGACCTTTGTAGATATGTATGCTCAGATAACTTTGACCAGGATTAGCCTTAATTAGCCTGTTAGGGTTATGGATTGTTCACTATCATCATTTTGAAAGGCCAGGTGATGCAAATTTCCCAGCTTTATAAAAACCCAGCCTCCTCTAACCTTGTGCCAAAATACAACAGCCATGGGTTCTTTTAAGCAGTTGCCTTGCACTCTGAAAATGAAAATGGTGAAGGACCACAAAGCAGGAGAAGGCTACAAAAAGATAGCAAACAGTTTTCAAGTTGCCCTTTCCTCAGTTTGAAAATTCTATTCAGAAATGGCAGTAAACAGTTACACAGTGGAGGTCAAGATAAGGTTTGGAAGACCAAGCAAAATTTCAGTGAGAGCTGCTTCTTTTGTTAGGTGAAGCGAATGGGGAATCAGACTGCACTGCTCGCCTGTTAGAATAGTATGCCAGTGGAGTCCAAGTGGATATAATGGAAAAAACTTTATTTCATCGCATTTCATGGTGATCACATCACTTCCTCAAGACAATCTAGACTGTCGCAATCCACCAGTGTCTATTAACCCATTAAATGCCGCTGTCAAACACTGACAGTGGCATTTAACATTCGCTTTCGGCAATTGCGCTGGAAACCTGCCCATCAGTGACCCCTGTCACGTGATTGTGGGTCACCGATGGGTTGGCATAACAACCAGAAGTCTCCTGGAGACCTCTATAGCTGTCACTGCCGGCTTGCTGTGAGTGACACCCAGTGGTGGGCGTTCAGAGCAAGTGAGTAATGCAGCTACATACATGTGATTTGATCATCGCCTGTGTGTAGCAGAGCCGATCGGGTTATGGCAGCTTCTACTCTCCCATGGAGACTATTGAAGCATGTGAAAAATGAAAAAAAATATTTATAAAAATATATAAAAAAAAAAAAAATGAACGTTCAAATCGCCCTCCTTTCGCCCCATTCAAAATAAACCAATAAAAAAAATCAAATCTACTATATAATTGTCTAAGGGTCACTTCCGTCTTTCTGTCTGTGTTACGTGTTACGGAACCACTCAGCACCCAGAATATGTTGTGCAGTTATATGTATGCATAATAGGTTCCATGTGAGATGCATGTCGCTAATGCATCAGCCCACAAGCTGCGCCCCTGGGGAGAGGGGAAACGATATTACCCTTTTGTCCGCCCCCCCACCTTTGTAATTCCCACAGTAAATATCGGTAGGCTCCGGCCACCTGCGGCTATTGTAATGTATGTCTGGCCTGCCACTTTTCTATTGGCCTGCCCTCTGTATCTGTGTGATATATTCTGTGTCCTGTGAGTAAAGTGTTGTCAGACTAGAAATACGTGGAGAAGCAGTAATCTTTTATATGCGCCTATGTAACCAAGCAATTCCAGCCAGCGTCCATCATTCAGACTCCAGCCAAAGCAGAGTGGACCTCCTAAAACACGGGGTGTTACTGAAAGAGGAACCCCAGCTTGGTAGACCCCATTACACTGGTGGCAGACAGCGGGATATGATACCCCTTCTAAAGGAGGAAAGGAATGAATGGAAAACAACTACCAGAAGTTAAAGAGGAATACATTAAAAGATCTGGTGGAAGCCCGAGGGTTGATTGCCAGCAACAAAACAAAAGCGGATTTGATAGCAGCCAACATGGAACACGACAATGCAGCGCTCCTCAATGTGAACATGGAGGAGACTAAATTCCAGAGGGAGGTAAAGAACAGAATGGCGTTCTATGGCGCAAAACCTGCAGTAGAGATCATACGAGAGGTGATGGCTGATGTGCGTACTGATTTGAAGGAAAAGATGGCAGAGCGGACCAGGATAGAGCTAGCCAAGATGGAGATGGCAGAGCGGACCAAAGTAGAGCTGGCCAAGATGGAGATGGCAGAGCGGAGAGAGGAGAGTCAGCGAGCATGGGGAGCTCTGGCCTTCGACCAGGTACCTTCAACAGTAAGCCACAAAAAGATCCAGTATAATGCTTTCTGACAGTTTGGGGAGGCAGAGGAAGACATTGATGGCTTTCTGCAGGACCTTGATTGGCAGTGTGCCCTTCATCCAGTGAAGCCGGAGAAACGGGTTCAGATTCTGGCCAACAAGCTAACAGGCTGGGCAGCGGACGCCTATCGCATGGTACCTGATGAGGACTGTATGGACTATGAGCGGATCAAAGAAGTGATCTTGGCCCGGTATGCGCTGACACCAGAGGCATACCGCCAAAAGTTCCGCGGACTTATAAAACGCGTAACCGATACCCACGCTGAATGGACCTGTAAATTACGGCGGTCACTGCTACAGTGGGTACAAGGGAGCCAAGCAACCACTAAGGAGGATGTCCTCCAGCTCTTCTTGTTAGAACGATTCTTTAATGGACTAACCCCCGAGACACAGGAATGGCTTCGGGACAGGCGGCCAACGAGTCTTGAGGAAGCCGCTCATCTGGCCGATGAACATCATGATGCCAGGAAGCCTCAGTTGTCCGGATCAAAGATGGTCACTAGGGGTCCGCCCATGGACCTGGAGGGCCCCACCCCACCGAAGATTGTAGGGTGACCAGCTAGAAACCCGGCCTACCACAGTCCCCCTGGGGCGCGATGCCACACCTGGCGTCAGCTGGGCCACCTGCAAAGACAATGTCCCAACCGGACTCAGCATACCCAGTGGCCAAAGGCGGGAACAGTTACCTTCAGCTGGGCTGCTGTACACTGCTACCAAAGCGAAGCTGACCCGGCATTGGGGGCTACGACTAACCAAGGGGTGGAAGAGATGGAGGAAGTGCTGCATGAAGTAAACCCCATGCAGATAATCGACAACAGCATCAACAGGTCGTGTGGGTTAATGGGAAACGTATGCAGGAACTAGGAGATTCCAGGGCAACTTTGACTCTTGTGAAGCCTAATCTCGTCCGGGACCAAGAGAAGACGTACCGGACAGTGGCAGTCTGTGTAGCAGGGGAGCTATACATCGACTGCCCACTGCCAGGATTCACCTGAACTGGGGAGTCGGGGATGGCCTTGTTGAGGTTGGCTTGATGGAGGATTTGCCTGCAGACGTCTTGCTGGGAAATTACTTGGGGCCCATGTTGTCTGCCTTCTCGGTTGCCCCTCTGGCTGAGACATATCCTGTGACCACCCAGAGACAAGCTCGAGCTGTCGAGGCGGAATCACACTCAGAAGAGGCCCAGGTAAGACATCCCAGCCCTACACGTATTCCCATAGCCAGACACATTTCTTGGGCCATCCCAGATGAATTTAAGAGGGAGTTACTTGAGGATCCTTCATTGGAGGGATATCGTGGGAAGGCACAGGAGGGGAGAGGGGTACTGGAAGGGGAACAGTTTGTATGGAAGCAGGGACACCTCTACCGGATCACAGAGCAGCACCACACAGGGACGAGCCCCACTATAAAATGACAGCTGGTAGTTCCCAAGAAGTATAGGCAGGAGTTACTGCGAATCTCTCATGACATACCCTTGGCCGGGCACTTCGGCGTCAGTCACACCAGGCATCGTCTGACACAAAACTGCTTTTGGCCAGGGATAACCTATGATGTTTGTCAATACTGCCAGACCTGTGCCAGTTGCCAGCGCATTTGCAAGAGGGGAGATCGATGCAAGGCCAAATTACGCCCCCTCCCCATTGTGGAGGAACCATTAAGCCGAGTAGCGGTCGTTCTGATAGGGCTGTTAGCCAAACCCAGTCCGTCCGTGAAAAGGTATATATTGACAGTGGTAGATTATGCCACACGGTATCCAGAGGCGGCTGTGTTACCTAACATACTGGCAGAGACGGTGGCGGCTGCCCTGCTCCAGGTTTTCTCACGGGTTGGATTTCCCCGGGAGATTATCTCGGACCAGGGTACCCAGTTTATAGCAGAGGTGACCAACCAACTGAGGAAGCTATGCGGCGTAAAGTCCATTAGAGGTGCCCCGTACCACCCGCAAACCAATGGGTTGTGTGAATGCTTTAACGGGACATTAAAACAACTCATTGGGACTTTTACCAGGACCTACAGGGACTGGGATAAATTCTTGCCACACCTCCTGTTTGCCTATTGGGAAGTGCCCCAAGAATCCACCGGGTTCTCCCCGTTCGAGCTGGTATATGGGAGACGGGTAAGGGGACCCCTAGACTTAGTGCTAGAACACTGGGAAGGGGAGGGCCTCATAGAAGGGGTACTTATTGTACCCTATGTGCTGAAATTCCGGGACCACCAACAGGAGCTGACCCAGGCTGTACATGAGAACATGGAGGTGACCCAGCGGCGCCAGCGCATATGGTACGATTGGAGGGCCAGAGAGCGCACCTTGGAAATAGGACAGAATGTCCTGGTGTTAGAGCCCACTAGGCAGAACAAGTTCCAAGCTGCATGGCAGGGGCCCTCCAAGGTAGTGGGGAAAATAGCCGGTGCAACCTATAATGTCGCCAATTCTGATGACCCCAGGGTTATCCGCATGTTCCACGTGAATATGCTGAAGCCCTACCGGGAGCGCCCTGAAGAGGTAGTGGCCATCTGTGCACCTGAAGCAGAGGATTTAGCCGGACTTCCCTTGCCGGATGTCTTAGGGGAAAGGACTCAGTTTAAAACATGGGACCAGGTACACTTGGGGGAAGACCAAGGCCCCGGGGAGAGACAGCAGGTGGAGGAGTTGTTGAGGCAGCGACAGAGGATGTTTTTGGGGAGACCAGGGTACACTCGCCGGGCACAACACAAGGTTGAGACCCAGGATCGGACCCCCCTGCAACAAAACCCCTTCCGCGTCCCTGAGTCTGTACGAGAAGGGATGCGACAAGAGATACAAGAGATGTTGCGTTTAGGGGTCATCGAAGAGTCAGATAGTCCATGGGCATCCCCCGTAGTGTTAGTGCCCAAGAAGGATGGGACTACACGGTTTGTGTAGACTATCGTAAGCTCAATGAGAAAACAGTGACGAATGCATATCCCATGCCGCGTGTGGATGAGTTGTTAGACCGGCTGGCGGGGGCAAAGTATTTGACCACCATCGATCTATGCAAAGGCTACTGGCAGATTCCCCTTAGTCCTAACGCTATTCCCAAGTCGGCATTTGTCACCCTGTTCGGCTTATTCCAGTTTCGAGTTATGCCATTCGGGATGAAGAATGGCCCAGCGACCTTCCAGGAGCTGGCTGACCGGCTTCTGGATGGTCTCCAGGACTATGCTTGTGCCTACCTGGATGACATCGCCATCTACAGTGCGACATGGGAAGAGCATCTAAATCACCTAGAGACAGTATTGGACAGGATCCACAAGGCCGGAATCACCCTGAACCCAAACAAGTGTCACGTGGGCAAAGCAGAGGTTCAGTATTTAGGGCATTGGGTGGGAAGTGGGAAACAGTGACCAGAACCAGCCAAGATTGAGGCCATAGCCATATGGCCCACCCCACGCCCTAAAACCCAGGTCATGGTGTTTCTAGGGACAACAGGGTATTACAGGAAATTCCTTCCCAATTACAGCAGCGTAGCCAAACCCTCCACTGATCTGACCCATAAGAACAACCCCACCAGGTAACCTGGACCCCAGAGTGTGAGGAAGCCTTCCGCCAACTAAAGGACGCCCTCACCAATACCCCTGTATTGGCCGCACCCGATCCAACTAAACGTTTCCTTGTTCACACAGACGCTTCTATGTTTGGATTGGGGGCAGTACTGAGCCAAGTCAGGCCGGACAGCCAAGAACACCCGGTAGCTTACCTGAGTCGGAAACTACTGCCCTGTGATGTAAGCTATGCGGCCATCAAGAAGGAGTGCCTGGCGGTAGTATGGACACTCAAAAAGTTGCAACCATATTTGTATGGGCGACAGTTTTCCCTCCTAGCAGACCATAGTCCCCGAGTCTGGCTTAATCGGGTCTCCAGAGACAACGCCTGATTGCTGTGGTGGAGTTTAACCCTACAACCTCTGGACTTCACCATCCACTACAGACCCGGCAAACAAAACGGTAACGCCGATGGACTAAGTCGACAAACGGAACTTGTACCAACCCCATAAACTTCGGTCATCCCCAAACCGATCCGTTAAGGATCAGACTGTGTATGCCGATCGCATCACTGAAAAGGGGAGCCGTGTTACGGAACCACTCAGCACCCAGAATATGTTGTGCAGTTATATGTATGTATAATAGGTTCCATGTGAGATGCATGTCCCTAATGCATCAGCCCACAGGCTGCGCCCCTGGGCAGAGGGGACACGACATTCCCCTTTTTCCCGCCCCCACCTTTGTAATTCTCACAGTAAATATCGGTAGGCTCAGGCCACCTGTGGCTATTGTAATGTATGTCTGGCCTGCCGCTTTTCTATTGGCCTGCCCTCTGTAGACCCCATTACAGTCTGTTCTTCTGTCTGTCCTTCTGTCTGTCATGGATATTCATTGGTCATGGCCTCTGTCTGTCATGGAATCCAAGTCGCTGATTAGTCATGGCAAAACGCCCACGACCATTGCCACGACCAAACAGTGATGGGCGCAGTCCGGCGGCAACATGGCCGCTCCTTTCTCCCCGCAGTCAGTGCCCGCTCCGTACTCCCCTCAAGTCAGCGCTCACACAGGGTTAATGGCAGCGCTAATGGACCATGGTGTAACGCACTCCATTAACGCTGCTATTAACCCTGTGTGACCAACTTTTTTACTATTGATGCTGCCTATGCAGCCTCAATAGTAAAAATATTTAATGTTAAAAATAATAAAAAAAATTAAAAATCATCATATACTCACCCTTCGGTGCCTTTCCCGCTCCTCGCGACACTCCTCCAGTGACCGCTCCATGCAAGCGACAGGTTCCGGTGGCAAGGATGGTATGCGACAAGGAGCTGCCATGACGTCACGGTCAAGTGACCGCGACCTCATCACAGGTCCTGCGTGCCTGTGCAAGAAGGACCTGCCATGATGTCACGGTCATGTGACCGCGACGTCATCACGGGTCCTCCGCTACCAACCCTGGGACCGGACGCTGCCGTGTGCACCGCACATGGGCGACATGACTACAAGGGCTCCCTCGGAAGGTGAGTATAAGTTTATTTTTTAACCTGTGACATACGTGGCTGGGCAATATACCACGTGACTGGCCAATATACTACGTGACTGGGCAGTATACTACGTGGCTGTGCTGTATACTACGTGGCTCTGCTTTATACTACGTGGCTCTGTGCTGTATACTACGTCGCTGTGCAATATACTACATGGCTGGGCATTATACTACGTGACTGGGCAATATACTACGTGCACCGTGCTGTATACTACGTCTCTGGGCAATATACTACGTGACTGGGCATTATACTACGTGGCTGGGCATTATACTACGTGACTGGGCAATATACTACGTGGCTCTGTGCTGTATACTACGTCGCTGGGCAATATACTACGTGGCTGGGCAATATACTATGTGGCCCTGTGCTGTATACTACGTCTCTGGGCAATATACTACGTGACTGGGCAATATACTACGTGACTGGGCAATATACTACATGGCTCTGTGCTGTATACTACGTCGCTGGGCAATATACTACGTGGCTGGGCAATATACTATGTGGCACTGTGCTGTATACTACGTCTCTGGGCAATATACTACGTGACTGGGCATTATACTACGTGACTGGGCAATATACTACGTGGCTCTGTGCTGTATACTACGTAGCTGGACAATATACTACGTGGCTGGGCAATATACTATGTGGCTGGTCAATATACCACGTCGCTGGGCAATATACTACATCGCTGGGCAATATAGTACGTGACTGAGCAATATACAACATGGCTGGGAAATACACTACGTGGCTGGGCAATATACTACGTGACTGGGCAATATACTACGTGGCTGGGCAACATACTACGTGACTGGGCAATATACTACGTGGCTGGGCAATATACTACGTGGCTGGGCAATATACTGCGTGACTGGGCAATATACTACATGAATGGGCAATATACTACGTGGCTGGGCAATATACTACGTGGCTGGGCAATATACTACGTGGCTGGGCAATATACTACGTGGCTGGGCAATATACTACGTGGACTGTGCAATATACTATGTGGACATGCATATTCTAGAATACCCGATGCGTTAGAATCAAGCCACCATCTAGTATACACATATTTGGTATCGCCAAGCTCAGAATTGCCTGATCTGTAGAATGTAAGCCCACAAGGGCAGGGTCCTCGCCCCTCTGTATCAGTCTGTCATTGTTAGTTTGCTTACTGTAAGTGATATCTCTAATTTGTATGTAACCCCTTCTCATGTACAGCACCATGGGACCAATGGTGCTATATAAATAAATAATAATAATAATAATAATCTATCAATATAAAAAAAGGATTAACTGATCACTAAATGGTGTAGCGAGAAAAAAGTAAAATTGCAGAATTACTTTTTTTTTGGTCACCACCACATTACATTAAAATGCAATAACTGGTGATCATAAGATCATATCTGCACCAAGATGGTTTCATTAAAAATGTCATCTCAGCATGCAAAAAATAAGTCGCCACCCGACCCGAGAAAACCAAAAATGGAGACGCTACTGGTATCGGAAAGTGGAGCTATTATTTTTTTTACATAGTTTGGAATTTTTTTTCACCACTTAGATAAAAAATAACCTAGACATGTTTGGTGTCTATAAACTCGTAATGACCTGGAGAATTATAGTTGCAGGTCAGTTTTAGCATTTAGTGAACATAGTAGAAAAGGAAAACAAAAAACAACTGTGCGATTGCATAGTTTTGCAATTTGATCAATTTTTTTAACGTTTTCCAGTACACAATATGTTAAAACCAATAGTGTCGTTCAAGTGTCGTTCAAGTACAACTCGTCCCACAAAAAACAAGCCCTCACATAGCCATTTTGACCAAAAAATTAACAATGAAACTGCTAAACCAAAAATACCTCTGGTTGTTAAGGGGTTAATTGTTGTTTTCTATTGATTTTGATCTTGCACCTGTGAAATGATCATTAGGATCCGTATGATAAGTAAATTAGATTTATACTAATATCAAGATTTTAACTGCAGAGTGAGACCATTCCCCATGCAAATTAGACTAAAGTCAGCCGAACCTGCCAATATCGACTGGTTCAGCCGATAAACTACATGTATAGGGGCCGCTGACTCTTCCCTGATGGTGATGTTGAGGGAGATAGGGATAGGGCATGCCTGATTTCGGACTGTTCCTTTGTTCCCTTAGAGATAAACTGCCTCTAGAGTGGTTGTCTCAAAGAGTTCACAGGAGGGTTCTGGAGAGCTGCACTCCTGTCTATGGGAGAGTCAAGGGAGCAAGCTATTAGGGTGAACGATAGGCCGAACCATTATTCAGCTGACAGCTATCTAAAGTATATGGAAGGCTTAAGTGTTTTTTTTCAGAATTTGGGTGGATTTAATCTGAACATTTGCATTATCTGCATTTTGATCAGTGTACACCATTTTCACATTGTTCACTGTGCTAATGTAATAATACCACAATCCTACCTCTCCTCAGGTCTACTTGGGAACAGAGGTAACAGGAAAGTTCTCACCCATGGAAACAACAAACTCTTCCCATCACATTAACACAAACATAGGCTTTCTCCATTGTCATTGTAATTGATAGATTACAGCAGCAATGATAACAGTGCTGAATAGTCTGTGTTCCAGGGCTTTGAAGGGAATTGGCCCTTAAGCATTGGTGACACATAAAAGTGGCACTATGAAGACTTTTAGGTTACAGTTGTCTCTAATGCTTTATTGCTTTTATATTTTTAGCTGGAAAATCTTGTGGAGGGAAGATTCATAACAGTGTATAAATTGCTTGCAAGTCAGAAAATCTGAAGTATGACAGTCAAATCATGTACCCGTAGAAGGTGCACAAATACAGTATATCACAAAAATGGGTACAACCCCTCATATTTTTCTAAATATTTTATTATATCTTTTCCTGGGACAACACTGAAGATCTGACACTTTGGTACAATGTAAAGTAGTCAAGGTACAGCTTGTATAACGGTGTGAATTTGGTTTCACCTCTAAATAACTCAGCACACAAAAGTGAGTTCACCCCTAAGTGAAAATAGCCAAATTGTGCCCAAAGTGTCAATCTTTTGTGTGGCCACCATTACTTTCAAGCACTGCCTTAACTCTCTTGGGCATGGAGTTCGCTAGAGCTTCACAGGTTGCCACTGGAATCCTCTTCCACTCCTCCATGACAACATCACAGAGCTGGTGGATGTTGGAGACACTTTCAGTTTGAGGATGGCCTACAGATGCTCAATAGGGTTTAGGTCTGGAGACGTGCTTGGCTAGTCCAGCACCTGAACCCTCAGTTTCTTTATCAAGGCAGTGGTGATCTTGGAAGTGTGTTTGGGGTTGTTATCATGTTGGAATACGGCGGACCATTTTTTGAAGGTAGGGGATCATACTCTGCTTCAGTAAGACACAGTGTGTGTTGGCATTTATGGTTCCCTCAATTAACTGCAGCTCCCCACAGCTGGCAGCACTCATGCAGCCCCAAAACATGACACTCCCACCACTATGCTTGACTGTAGACAGGGCACATTTGTCTTTGTACTTTTTACCTAGTTGCCGCTACACACACTTTACACCATCTGAACCAAATAAGTTTATATTGGTCACTTCAGACCACAGGACATGATTCCAGTAAACCATGTCCTTAGTCTGCTTGTCATCAGCAAACTGTTGCCGGCTTTCTTGTGCACCATCTTTAGAATAGGCTTCCTCCTGGGACGACAGCCATGCAGACAAATTTGATGCAGTGTACGGCATATGGTCTGAGCACTGACGTATTTACCCCCACCCTTTTAACCACTACGGCATTGCTATCAGCACTCATATGTCTATTTTGAAAAGACAACCTTGGATATGACACTGAGCATATGCACTCAACTTCTTTGTTCGACCATGGTGAGGACTATTCTGAATGGAACATGCCTTGCTTAACTGTTGTATGGTCTTTGCCACTTTGCTGCAGCTCAGTTTCAGGGTGTTGGCAATTCTCATATGGCCTCTGCCATCTTTATGTAGAGCAACAATTCTTATTGTCAGATCCTCAGAGAATTCTTTGTCATGAGGCACCATGTTGAACATCCAGTGCTCAGTATGAGAGAGTGTAGGAGTGATAACTCCAAATTTAACACACTGTCCCCATTCACACATGAGCCCTTGTAACACTAATGAGTCATATGACATCAGGGAGGGAAAATGGCTAATTTGGCACAATTTAGCCCTTTTTACTTAATGGTGTACTCACTTTTCCGGCCAGCGGTTTAGATTTTAATGGTTGTCTGTTGAGTTATTTAGAGGGCACACAAAATTTACACTGTTATACAACCTGTACCCTGACGACATTACTTTGAATCAAATTGTCATACCTTCGTTGTTGTCCCTTAAAAAGATATAATAAAATATTTACAAAAATCTGAGGTGCGTACTTACTTTTCTTATAAACTGTATGTACAGAAAGATGACTATAAAAAGTCAAAAAGACATTTTTAAACTATTTTTATGCCTACTGTTGGTAATTTTTCATTTAATAAAGCATGACAGGTGCTAACAGAAGGAAGATATTTATGAAAAAATTAAAATGATATGTTGGATTTTTCCCCATCTTTTATTTGGTTGTTTAAGTCACTGACAATATTTCCAAAGTCGCTCATTAGCGATGAGCGAATGTGCCCGGGGAAGGTGTTATCCAAGCATGCTCGGGTGCTAACCTAGTGACTTTGGCATGGGTGAAAAAATATGTTCACCTGCATGTCTTGAGGCTGTACGACAGCCACAACAATCCCTGCATGTATGGTGACTGTTGATCAGCCGCAAGGCATACAGGCACGGGGACTCAAACATATTTTTCGACACACTGAAGTAACTTGGATAGCACCGAGCATGTTCTGATGACGCGTTATCCCAGCACGTTCACTCTTCACTATTGTTCATGACAAACAGTAACATAGTAACATTATTATTTATTATTATTATACATTTTTATAGCGCCATTTATTCCATGGCGCTTTACATGTGAATACGGGGCAAATATAGACAAATACATTAAACATGAGCAGATAACAAGGCACACGAGTACATAAGGAGGGAGGACCCTGCCCGCGAGGGCTCACAGTCTGCAGGGGGTGGGTGAGGATACACTAGGAGAGGGAAGAGCTGGCTGTGCGGCTGTTCAGTAGGTTGAGGATCACTGCAGGCTGTAGGCTTGTCGGAAGAGATGAGTCTTCAGGTTCTTTTTGAAGGTTTTTATGGTAGGCGCAAGTCTGATGTGTTGGGGTAGAGAGTTCCAGAGTATGGGGGAAGCACGGGAGAAGTCTTGGATGCGGTTATGGGAAGAAGAGATGAGAGGGGAGTAGAGAAGGAGGTCTTGGGAGGATCGGAGGTCGCGTGTAGGTAGGTACTGGGAGACCATGTCACAGATGTATGGAGGAGACAGGTTGTGGATGGCTTTGTATGTCAGTGTGAGGGTTTTGAACTGGAGTCTCTGGGCGATAGGAAGCCAGTGAAGGGCTTGACACAGGGGAGAGGCTGGGGAATAGCGGGGGGACAGGTGGATTAGTCGGGCAGCAGAGTGTAGGATGGATTGGAGTGGTGCCAGAGTGCTAGAGGGGAGTTCAGAGAGTAGGAGGTTGCAGTAGTCGAGGCGGGAGATGATAAGGGCATGCACTAGCGTTTTTGCAGTGTTGCGGTCAAGGAAAGCACGGATCCGGGAAATATTTTTGAGTTTGAGACAACAGGAGGAGGCAAGGGCTTGGATATGTGGCTTGAAAGAGAGGGCAGAGTCCAGGATCACCCCGAGGCACCGGGCGAGTGGGACTGGGGATAGTGAGCAGCCATTGACATTGATGGATAGGTCTGGTGGAGGGGTAGAGTGAGATGGGGGAAAGATGATGAATTCTGTTTTGTCCATGTTCAGTTGTAGAAAGCGAGCAGAAAAGAAGGCTGAAATGGCAGACAGACAGTGCGGGATTTTGGTAAGCAAGGAGGAGAGGTCAGGTCCGGAGAGGTAGATCTGCGTGTCGTCAGCGTAGAGATGGTACTGCATACCGTGGGATTCTATGAGCTGTCCCAGGCCGAAAGTGTAGATGGAGAAGAGTAGGGGTCCTAGAACAGAGCCTTGAGGAACACCGACTGACAAGGGGCGAAGTGAGGAGGTGTTGTGGGGGAGGGAGACACTGAATGTTCGGTCTGTTAGATATGACGAGATCCAGGAAAGGGCCAAGTCTGTGATGCCAAGGGATGAGAGGATTTGTAGCAAAAGGGAGTGGTCAACAGTGTCAAAGGCAGAAGACAAGTCCAGGAGAAGGAGGACAGAGTAGTGTCGCTTGCTCCTGGCAGTTAGTAGGTCATTGGTGACTTTAGTTAGGGCAGTTTCAGTTGAGTGATGGGAACGGAAGCCTGATTGTAACCGATCAAAGAGGGAGCAGGAGGAGAAGTGGGAGGACAGTTCAAGATGGACGTGTTGCTCCAGCAATTTGGAGGCATAAGGGAGAAGAGATATTGGGCGATAGCTAGACACAGAGGATGGGTCGAGGGAGGGCTTTTTGAGGATGGGTGTGATCTTGGCATGCTTGAAGGATGAGGGAAAGACACCTGTTGTGAGTGAGAGGTTGAAGAGGTGCGTTAGGGTTGGGATGAAGACTGTGGAAAGGTTAGGGATGAGGTGGGATGGGAGCGGGTCAAGCGTGCAGGTGGTGAGGTGTGATCTTGACAGGAGGGTGGAGAGCTGATCTTCTGTCATGGTGGAGAAGCTGGTTTTGGAGGAGCAGGGTTGAGCAGCTAAGAGGGGCAGTGGGCGCTGTGGGCCAAAGCTTTCTCTGATCGTATCGATCTTCTGTTTAAAGAAAGAGGCGAAGTCATCAGCAGAAATGAGGGGGGAGGGAGGAGGTGCGGGGGGACGGAGTAGAGAATTGAAAGTGTTGAAAAGCTGTTTAGGGTTGTGGGACAGGGAGGATATGAGGGATGAGAAGTAAGTTTGTTTTGCGGCAGTGAGCGCCGACTTGAAGCTGGCGAGGGACTGCTTGTATGCAGTGAAGTGGTCGGCAGAGTGGGATCGCTTCCATCTCCGCTCAGCAATCCTGGAAGCCCGTCTCAATTCTTTGGTCAGGCTGGTCAGCCAGGGCTGCCTGTTAATTGTAACATAGTTAGTAAGGTCGAAAGAAGACATTTGTCCATCCAGTTCAGCCTATATTCCATCAAAATAATTCCCCAGATCTACGTCCTTCTACAGAACCTAATAATTGTATGATACAATATTGTTCTGCTCCAGGAAGACATCCAGGCCTCTCTTGAACCCCTCGACTGAGTTCGCCATCACCACCTCCTCACGCAAGCAATTCCAGATTCTCACTGCCCTAACAGTAAAGAATCCTCTTCTATGTTGGTGGAAAAACCTTCTCTCCTCCAGACGCAAAGAATGCCCCCTTGTGCCCGTCACCTTCCTTGGTATAAACAGATCCTCAGCGAGATATTTGTATTGTCCCCTTATATACTTATACATGGTTATTAGATCGCCCCTCAGTCGTCTTTTTTCTAGATAGATGTATATACCATCAATAAAAGCCTAGACCAGGCACAGATCACTGAAGAGATTAAACAGTGAAGTTTTGTTTTAAATGAGCTGTCTAAAATATTGATAAACAGATTATAGTTAGGGTCTTGCTTTTTTACACGGATATCTTTTAGTTTCAGTTGCTGTGGTAGGAGCAGTACAATGCACCTATTACTGACTTCATTTTGCACAAAAGTACAATGTGGATTGTGGATTAGAAAACTGAATAGTGGTGCAAATGTACAATGTAAAAAAAGCAAATGGCAGTAGAAAACTACATTATTTTCATTCTTCCTTGTAAAATGCATATACAGTACAGACCAAAAGTTTAGACACACCTTCTCATTTAAAGATTTTTCTGTATTTTCATTTAATATTAGGATAACCAGGAAATCCTGAATACAGGGCTCTAGACCAGCCGATCGAGCCTTGAGGGAGGCGGTAGAGAGAGGAGACGGACACGGTATCCACCGCAGGTCACAGCAGCTGGATTGCGGTGGTCGCCGCCATCCAGCTCCTGTGACCTGCGGTGGATACCGCGTCCGTCTCCTCTCTCTACCGCCTCCCTCGATGCTCGATCGGCTGGTCTAGAGCCCTGTATTCAGGATTTCCTGGTTATCCTATTATTTTTTGATGCAATATTACTCCTAAGAGTCTATGCTTTATACCCTTTCCAGCTCTCTATAGATGCAACATCACTCCTAAGGGTCTATGCTTTATACCCTTCCGGTTCTCTATAGAGCACACTGATGAAGGTCCTTGGTAGACCGAAACGTGTGAATCGTGTAAATACTGTATGTATAAAATAAACACTTTTTGCATCAGACCCCTACGAGTGTGCCAAGTATATCCTTTACTACATTTCAAGGTCTGGGCACCTACTTCTTTGGCACCTCCACCTTCGGGCTGTGCTCTTCATGTACTTTACCGCACTGTTTGGGGTCATTGTCCTGTTGAAAAATAAATGATGGTCCAACTAAACGCAAACCGGATGGAATAGCATGCCGCTGCAAGATGCTGTGGTAGCCATGCTGGTTCAGTATGCCTTCAATTTTGAATAAATCCCCAACTGTGTCACCAGCAAAGCACCCCCACACCATCACACCTCCTCCTCCATGCTTCACGGTGGGAACCAGGCATGTAGAGTCCATCCGTTCACCTTTTCTGCGTCACACAAAGGCACGGTGGTTGGAACCAAACATCTCAAATTTGGACACATCAGACCAAATCACAGATTTCCACTGGTCTAATGTCCATTCCTTGTGTTCTTTAGCCCAAACAAGTCTCTTCTACTTGTTGCCTGTCCTTAGCAGTGGTTTCCTAGCAGCTATTTTACCATGAAGGCCTGCTGCAAAGTCTCCTCTTAACAGTTGTTGTAGAGATGTGTCTGCTGCTAGAACTCTGTGTGGCATTGACCTGGTCTCTAATCTGAGCTGCTGTTAACCTGCGATTTCTGAGGCAGGTGGCTCGGATAAACTTATCCTCAGGTGACTCTTGGTCTTCCTTTCCTGGTTCAGTCCTCATGTGAGCCAGTTTCTTTGTAGCGCTTGATGGTTTTTGCAACTGCACTTGGGGACACTTTCAAAGTTTTCCCAATTTTTCGGACTGACTGACCTTCATTTCTTAAAGTAATGATGGCCACTCATTTTTCTTTACTTAGCTGCTTTTATCTTGCCATAATACAAATTCTAACAGTCTATTCAGTAGGACTATCAGCTGTGTATCCACCAGACTTCTGCTCAACACAACTGATGGTCCCAACCCCATTTATAAGGCAAGAAATCCCACTTAATAAACCTGACAGGGCACACCTGTGAAGTGAAAACCATTTCCAGTGACTACTTCTTGAAGCTCATCAAGAGAATGCCAAGAGTGTGCAAAGCAGTCATCAAAGCAAAAGGTGGCTACTTTGAAGAACCTAGAATATAAGACATATTTTCAGTTGTTTCACAATTTTTTGTTAAGTATATAATTCCAAATGTGTTAATTCATAGTTTTGATGCCTTCCATGTGAATTTCCAATTTTCAGTCATGAAAATACAGAAAAATCTTTAACTGAGAAGGTGTGTCCAAACTTTGGGTCTGTACTGTATGTATATATATATACAGTATATATATATACATACATATATATATATATATATATACATATATACACACACACACATTTTTAAATTTTTTACTTTTATCACTACCCTTTATACATATATGTCACACTTCACGTTATAAAATTGAAATATTGCTATAAAATGGCACAATTGGCTACAAAAGTAATGGACCACTCCTGTCAGCTATTCTGCTGATCCATTTGACTTCAGGTTAAGAGAACAGCTATTCCTCTTCCAGTCTGCTCTGTCAACAGATATCACTGCCAAGGGCATGCTGATTGACAGTCGGCTCCCCACAGTTAGGCAACAGGGAGTCAACTGTTAATCAGCATGATATCAGCAGGGATGCCTCATAAATAAAGTAGAGCAAAAGAGAAGGAGCTACACTGTGGACATAATGTCAGTGTCAGGCAGAAGAAGCAAGTTGTCAGCAACTACCTGCGTGTAAGGACTTAGCCCCAGATGGAAAAATAACCAAAGTCCTGGATAACCCCTTTAATTTATAAACATCTTAACCAAGCACACCAACATTTTATAATTAGTTATTTTTAATTTCTTATATAGCGCCATTAATTCCACAGCGCTTTACAGACATCGCTGTCTCCAATGAGGTTTACAATAAAAATTCCCTTTAGAATGTGGGAGGAAACCGAAGTACATGTAGGAAACCCAAACAAACATGGGGAGAACATACAAACTCCTTGCAGACTTTCTTGGTGGGATTTGAACCCAAGGCCTATTATGCTAACCACTGAGCCACCATGCTGCCTATGTGGATATAAGTGGATGCGCTGCAGGTACAATGAGGTAGTATAGGTCCTACCCTGAAACTTCTGCACATAATGCTGCTTTCAGCCTTGACTCCTCCAGGATGCTTCAATGTAAATACATGTAGTGTCTGAATGCAGAATGGAAACACTGGCTTCTATTCATTAGCTAATTATGATGCTCTACAACAAAAACATCCATAAATGAACTGTAGCATCAGCTCGTGAAAATAATTTGAACATACCATTACATTATTAGTTCAGTTTTTATTTCCATTCATAATTTCATTGATACATGTAATTATTAGCTGTTTCAGAGTATTTTTTCAGCTGAGACTCAAGGTTAGAATAAATTAACAGTAAATGAAGAAAACTCCTGCTGGTATGAGATAAAGGCAATGTTTTGGCAGACATGTTTCACAAAAGGACAAATGACAATAGAATCACAGATCTGACTCCAGAAGCTTTATAGGTAGGGTAGACGTATTGTAGCCATTGGCAATAATAATGAAGGCAGCTTTAATTAGACTCCACCCAGAGAAATCCTTTTTGTAATTGACCAACATACTGATAAGGCCTCTTCCAGACATCCATTTTTCTCACGAATGAGAAAAGCGGACCGATTATTTTCCTGGACTTTTTTTTCAGAGTTTGGTCCGAGTGTCATAAGTTTTTCTTGTATATGGAGAAAAAGAAAAATCGGAGCACACTAGGAGGGAATCTAAGTGCAGTCCAGTCTTTTCACAGACCCATAGACTTGTACTGCAAATTTTTATCAAAATTGGACCTGTCTCTGCCATTTTCCGCAGACCACTAAATTTGAATGAAAAATCATGGACGTGTGAATTGCCGCATAAACTGGTACAAGGGCTATCTGTTGAGACAACTAATAGCACTTGTACGTGGAAAATAGAAATCTGAATGAGGCCCATCCCATTGAACAAAGTCCTAAATCTTGGCGGGTTTCAACGACCAATTCATAATGAGGTTTGTCAGGTTTCCATTTGGTCTTCAGGATTTTCGTCTCTGCAGATTTCGATAATGCTGCTGTCAAAAGCCACGTACCGTAATTATTTTTTTTCCCAGATCAACAGGAGTAGTGCAGGAAATGCTAGAAATATCTTGAAAAGCAATTAGAGATTTGACAATAATATAAGAATTACCAGATTGTTTTTGAACCCTTGAATGATTTTTCCAATATCGGCATCACTTGTAAAACAGTTCAGGCATAAAAATGATCACCCGTACAGAATAAAAATGAGAAAACCTAGCAAAAAAAAAAAGAAAGAAGGAAATTTAAACGTACTATAACAAATATACTCCTGAATGACTTGGCTTCTTGTTCCCCCCTTGGGATCCCACTAACTGGGAGAATGGGCATCCCCAGGAAACTACTCAAGTTGGCTGGCAAGCTTTCTTGGGTCTACACACAACTACAATAGACATGAATGCGGAGAACTGCAAGCATGCAAAGTCAGCTAAGAATTACCTTCTCTGGTCCTTCAATTTTTCACCCTTTTCCATCTTTCTATTCAGTCTGCAGGTGGTATCTGCAATTGTTGGGGGGGGGGGGGGGCACAGAGAAGACATACATGTCAGAGAATGGAAGCCCTGCTAATGACCAAGCTTTTTTATGTTTTAATAAATTCCAAATACTTTATGCCGCTCTTGTCTGATGCAATGGTCTCAAAAATGTGTTATACTCAGAAAGTGAATGAAATGCTTCACTCTGCCTTAATGACTTTTGGTCATATTGTGAAGTTAAAGCAATTGTTTTGCCAGAAAAAATTACATAAAAAAGAGAGAACCTTCTACTGTACTAAAATTTGGAACCTAAGATGACAACAAAGTGAGAAAATACCCTGCAGTAAGTAAATTAATAAATAAATAAATAGTAATAGTACATATATATAACATAGAGCACTTAGTTAACATTTGATAAAACAGCGTATTATTAATAGTCATGTTTGAAAATCTATTTTGTTACTGTTAAACTTAATTAATAAAAAAAAGAATTGAAGGAAAACAGTGTAAAGCTGTGTGCACATGTTGCTGTTTTTTCGTGTTTTTTCGTGTTTTTTCCCGATAAAAACGCTATAAAACCGCAAAAAAACAGCATACAATAAGCATCCCATCATTTAGAATGAATTCCGCATGTTTTGTGCACAAAACAAAAAAACACATCGCGGTAAAAAACGCAGCATGTTCATTAATTTTGCGGTTTTTTTTTGCGGATTTCCCACTACAAAATGCATTGGGAAATGTCCGGAAAAAAACGCATCAAAAACGCACCAAAAACGGGGCAAAAACGCATGCAGATTTCTTGCAGAAAATTTCAGGTTTTTCTCAGGAATTTTCTGCGAGAAATCCTGAACGTGTGCACATAGCCTAAAAGCCATCGTACGGCGATAAGGTGTACCCAATCGGGAAGGACCCTGACTCTTGTAGTTCACCTCACTATGTGTCAGCACCTCACAGTAGATTGAAGCAAAGCCAGTCCGAGATGCGACTGTTCAGATACTTACCCCTGGAAAGCTATATGGACAAAATTCCCAGTCGAAAAAGGGGGAGCCATACCCCTCTTTGTACAAAGTTCAGAATACTAAAGAAAAAACAAAGAAATTATCTGGAACATACTGTATGTTGGTGTAAGGGCAATGTGTAGGTGCACATTCACACTGGGGAGATACAATAGTCAGAACTTATGATAAAAACGACGTGAGCAAATAACCTATAGTAAGTACAAAAAATAGATAGGGAACACCTTGTTGCAGTGGGATGGCTTTTACACTTTATTGATCATAATAGTTTCAACTAAGTACACTATATTATTTTATGTACTATGCTATTTACTCACTACTGGGTATTTGGTCACCATACTAGAGTTTCTTTGCTAAACGGTCACTGTGTGAATATGCACCTATATCAACATATGTTCCGGCTCATTTCTTTGGTTCTAATAAAAGTTGGTAAGAAGAAATGTTTGCAAATGAATAATAAAGCATAATTTATTCCATATTTCTCAGCTTCATTGCCCAAGGGGTTCTATTGTCTTTTCACATGTATGCGCATCGTCAACAAAAACAAGTTGGGGGTAGTGTGGTCCTATGAATGGCTATATTTCTAGAACCTGTGATTAAGAAAGCAGTAATAGCGCTGTAGCCATTGCTTGAACTCTGACATCTCCCGTAATCTATTTCAACTGGCAAGCCTTTAAGTAGTGGCAATCTTAGGAATAGGTTTCAGTCTTCCAGTAGGCCCCTGGGCATCTCTACAGCACTCTTAAAAACCTGAATTATGGCCTGAAGGCTTGATGTTCTTTGTCTTTGAGCCTTCAATTCTGACCTGAACATGATTGCACTTTACATGGAGCCCATCAGCCGTCTTAAAGGGATTCTGTCACCTGAATTTGGAGGGAACAATTTTCAGCCATAGGGGCGGGGTATTCGGGTGTTTGATTCACCCTTTCCTTACCCGCTGGCTGCATGCTGGCTGCAATATTGGATTGAAGTTCATTCTCTGTCCTCTATAGTACACGCCTGCGCAAGCCAAGATTGCCTTGTGTAGGCGTGTACTACGGAGGACAGAGAATGAACTTCAATCCAGCATGCAGCCAGCGGGTAAGGAAAGGGTGAATCAAACACCAGAAAACCCCGCCCCTATGGCTGAAAATTGTTCCCTCCAAATTCAGGTGACAGAGTTCCTTTAAAGCAGTAGAAATAACAGGCTTTAAAATCAGGCTGGAACATAGATATAGGATATAAAATAAGATGTGCCCACTGCCTCCTATATATAGTATGAGGCTTTACAGTTTTCTATATATCGTATACTATAGCTCCCCACAAATAGTATGTCTCCAAAACCCCCAAACCTCCTATATATAGTATGATGGTCCCCTATGGCTCTCTAATTGCGATATTATGTACCTCACAGCTTCCTATATATAGTATGATGATCCCGTATCCCCTCTATATATAGTATCATGTCCCTACAGCCCCCTATATGGAATATGGTTGCCCCACAGTCCCCATATGATGGTCCCTACAGTTTCTTTTCTTTATATATATATTATATATAGTATGAAGGTATCCCACTGCCTCACATATATATAGTATGATGGTCCTCATAGCCCCACATATATAGTATATATAGTGCCCTGGCCCCAGTTCCCACCATAAATATAGTACGATGGCACCAGTTGCCCATATATATAGTATAATGGCCCCAGTTATCCCCATATATATAGTATAATAGTCCCAGTTCTCCCATATATATAGTAGGCTGGCCCCAGTTCTCCCCATGTTTGTTGTAAGATGGCCCCAGTTCCTATATATATATATATATATATATATATATATATAGTATGATGGCACCAGTTCTCCATATTAAACATAATTAAGCTCATACTCGCCTCATCCTGATTCCCGGCACTGCAGCCTCCATTTTCTTTTCTGGCCTGCAGAGCGGCATGAAACTATAATGTCATTGTGCCATCTGCATGAGCACGCTGAAGTCTCAGGAAGCTGCGGTCTGCAGCTTATGAGACAGGCTAGGAATTTTGGGGCCCAATACTGGCAAAATTTTCGGGTTCCCTTGAGACTCCGCTCAGGCTCCACACCAGCTCCATCTCCACCGTCCCACCGCCCACTCTTGGAAAAACTCAACTTCTCCACCACATCCTCACTGATCAGATATTAACAGTTACCATCAAACACCAGATCACATTCATAACCAGCAGCTTTTGTTCTGGCCAAAAGAATTTTTAAGCTGACACCATGACACGGTAGACTCTTTCTGCAGGGCCCTACTCTACTCAAATACTCTAAACTATTAAAAATAAAAATATTTTAATGTATTTTTCTTTAGGGGAATGAGTCACATACATTTACATTTTTTTACACAACCACATACAAGGGACAAATATCATCACACCATGACCTTACCATTTATTACCACCACATAGTGACTGAATAATACCACATACAAGTAACAAATACCACCACACCATGACCAGACCACATATTACCATCACATAGTGACTGAATACTACAATACTGATCATTAATTAAAAAAAACACAATACTAAGTGTCCTTGTATACATAAACTCTGTATTTACTGTCAGTGTACAGGTAATACAGTGATCACCAGTGACATTATACATAGGAGCTCTGTATAAAGTGTCAGTGTACAGGTAATACAGTGATCACCACTGCCAGTGACATTATACACAGGAGCTCTGTATATAGTATACAGTATATAGTGTCAGTGTACAGGTAACACACTGACTCACCAGTGACGTCTCTAGCTGAAGTCCTTCATCTTTGCTTTTCTTTTTCATCCAGTACAGACCGCCATCACTTCTTCCAGCCAGGACTCGTCTCTGCATAAAATAACACAGTTACCTAGAGCACCACTTCCAGAGCATATTCCCCACTTTTTCCTTACTTCTACACTACACATCTGAATACTGGGGTGCATCCACAATCAATATATAATTGGTTATTATGCAGCGTCATAGATTGTAAGCTTGCGAGCAGGGCCCTCCTTCCTTTTGGTATCTGTTGATCTATGTGTTTATTGCTATGCTTAATGTCCATTGTCTATACAAGTCCCCTCTAAAATTTAAAGTGTTGCGGAGTATGTTGACGCTATAGAAATAAAATTATTATTATTATCATTCAGGGTTGAGCGAAATGGATCGGACAAATTCAAAAATCGCCGACATTCGACAAAGTCGGATTTCATGAAACCCGACCCGATCCTAGTGTGGGATCGGCCATGAGGTTGGAGATCTGTGCGCAAAAGTTGCATTTCATATGATGCTTTCAGCGCCATTTTTCAGCCAATGAAGGAGGACGCAGAGTGTGGGCAGCGTGATGACATAGGTCTCGGTCCCCACCATCTTAGAGAAGGGCATGACAGTGATTGGCTTGCTTTCTACGGCGTCACAGGGGCTATAAAGGGGCGTGCACGCCGACCGCCATCTTACTTCTGCCGATGTTAGCATAGGGTGAGGTTGCTGCAGCTTCATCAGAAGGGATATAGTTAGGGAGGGAAGATTAACCCCCAAACCGCTTGTGCTGTAGCGATTTCCACTGTCCAACACCACCATTTATTTGCAGGGACAGTGGAGGCTATATTTTTGTGCATCAGCTCTGTAGCTTATTAGGCTGCCTTATAAGGCTCCCCGATAGCTGCATTGCTGTTTGCTCGCCGCTGTGCAAACCAACTGCTTTTTTAAAAGCAAAAATCCTGTTGCTCCTTTCTGCACAGTTATCTTGTTTATTTGTCCACACTTATGTGTGCAGCAGTCCTTTTTATTGTTGCCATACTTTTCCTGAGATCATTGTAGTGAGATTGAAATTGTACTACAGTCCTTGTATTTTTTTCATATATCTTCCAGCCACTTTCTGTCACTTACATTGTGTTGTTTTATGCACTGGCCCTGAGTTTTGGTTCAGTCTCCCCCCAAAAACGTGAGATTCAAATTGTTACAAAGTGGATATACTGCAGTCCTGTTAGTTTGTGGTATATCAGCCAGACACTTTCTGCCACTTAGATTGCATTGATATATACACTGGGCCTGAGTTTTGGTTCAGTCTCCCCCCAAAAAAGCGAGATTCAAATTATCGCAAAGTGGATATACTTCAGTCCTGTTAGTTTGTAGTATATCAGCCAGCCACTTTCTGCCACTTAGATTGCGTTGTTATATACACTGGGCCTGAGGTTTGGTTCAGTCTCCCCCCTAAAAAAGGGAGATTTAAATTCTCAACAAGTTTATATACACCTTCTACCTTGTTTTACAGTACCATATAACGGTTGATATTTTGGTTAGATTTTCCCAAAAATGAGGAAGTCTGGTGGAAGAGCCCGTGGGCGGTGGTTGCAAGCTGGTATTGATGGTGGTGGTGGTGCTGCATCTGGTGGTAGTGGCAAAAGCACAATAGCACCTAAGGCTGGAGGTCAAATTATTTTGCCCCACCTTCCCCTGCTGACACGTAGCTTGCCTGTAAAAAAATTCTTGCTTTTGGCCTCCTCTTACTGACTTCTCCAATTCCCCCATTTGCAGCTGCTGAATGTCCACCATAGGCCATTTTTATACCTCCCTAAATGGGCTGACTCCCCCCACAGGGCCGTGGTCACCACCTGGCGCAATCAACCGTGCAAGTGCCGTTTGCCTGGACAGGTGGGTGGGCCCACTCTTGGGCGACGGCACTGGCCCAGGGTCCCTCATAGTACAATGAAGTGTCTCTGACGGTGGTGGTGCACAACCAACGTCAGACACACTGTCGTAATATGAGGGGCCCTGTGCCAGTACCACCTCCCATGAGAGAGTGTTCACCCCCAGCTCGAACAGTGCTCTACCACTTGCAATACTTACCTCTCCCTGCTCCACCACTGTGTAGTCTGTGCTGTTAAATCCTTCAATGACACTGCCAATACAAATTTGTTGAACTGATAGATGATAGTTAAAATATACAGGGGCCCTGGCCTCCATTTAGACCAGTTAATGCTTTGCGCCTACTACCACTGTCTGCTACTCAGCAGAGGAGCCCACCCCTGTACCTAGCTATGCCGCCTGTTTAGTCTTGTTACCAATTTTGAACTGCATTTAGCCTACTTTATTATTTGGGCCTACTAACTGTGTCTGCCACTCATTACAGTTGTCCTCCACTGAACAAAGCAATGCCGCCCATTTAGTCCAGTTAACAATTTTGAACTGCATGTAGCCTACTTTAGTATTTGGGCCTACTAACCGTGTCTGCGCCACTCATTACAGTTGTCCTCCACTGAACAAAGCTAGGCCGCCTGTTTAATCCTGTTACCAATTTTGAACTGCATTTAGCCTACTTTTTTTATTTTGGGCCTACAAACTGTGTCTGCGACACTCATTACGGTTGTCCTCCACTGAACAAAGCTATGCCGCCTGTTTAGTCCTGTTACCAATTTTGAACTGCATTTAGCCTACTTTATTATTTGGGCCTATATCTGTGTTTCCTCCTCATCCTGCCCATTGCCCAGCCACTGCTAGATGAGTCTGCTGGTACATTGACCCAGACCACTACATTCCCCTTGCACTCTACACAGCCTGAATCTGACCGTGCTGAAAGTCAGGTTCCCCTTCCCGCATACTATACCACCTTACATGGAGACAAAGAGGAAGATGCAGATGAAAGTGCAGGTTCCTTCATCAGGTGAGGGGGGCATACTCGTTGGTGACGTCACTGGCACAGGGCCCCTCATAGTACGCAAAAGTGTCTCTGGCAGTGGAAGGCGCCACCCGCCATCAAACACACCGCCGTACTATGAGGGGCCCTGTGCCAGTGCCAACTAGTGGGCCCCCCCTGCTTGCTCAGGATCACAGCACTTGCAAAGTTGAAATACTTACCTCTCCCTGCTCCACCGCCGTGACATATTCCACATTTCCTGGGCCCACAAAAATCTTGAGCCAGCCCCCCCCCCCACAACTTTAGCCAAATGACCCCCAGTTTTCAGTGCCTATTATTATAAAGTAAATTAAGATTGACAAGCTTAAGTAATAAGAATTGATGTTTTTGGCATTAAAATGGGCATTGTAGGTGTTTTCCTGGCCTCCACTCACTGCCGACTTTTATTTCCCCTTGACTTGCATTGGGTTTCGTGTTTCAGTCAGCCCCCGACTTTTCGCAATAATCGGCCGATTTCACCCGACCCGACTTTTGACAAAGTCAGGTTTCGCGAAACCCGACTCGATCCGAAAAAAGTAAAAGTCGCTCAACTCTGTTATTATTATTATTATTATTATTAACTTACCATTCAAAATATAAATTATAATCCACCACTGCGCACCCACTAACTATAAATAGGCGCTTTCCCCATTTAATGTATAAACTACACCTGTACTCCTTCCCCCAATTCATTACCAGTCACTTCATCCTCAACGAACCCCACTATGTAGCTCCCGCTCTAACCTTAACCTTGATTCATTATATTTACATGCCCCTCCCGCCCCAATTCATTGTCTTGTCTTTCTCTCCCACCCTCTATTGATTATCAACTGCTCTACACCACTTTCAATACATCATTTACTCCCCCACCCTTAAAATTCATTATTTGTTCTCCCCTAGGTCATCATTTGCTCTCCCCACCCCCTTCAATTCATCATTTGCTCTCCCGACCTCCACCTTCAATTAAATTGCTGTCCCCCGTCCCTCACACTGAATTCAGCATTTGCAGTTCCCCATCCTCTCCCTAATTCATTATTTGCAGTACCCCCACTTTAATTTAAAGTCCCCTTACTTCATCCATTGCAGTCCCCTATCACCCCCTCACTTCATCTGCAGTGCCCCTTCATCATTTGCAGCCCTCTATCCCCCTTCCATTTCATCATGTGCAGTCCCCCCTCAGACATACTTTATCATGTGCAGTCCGCTTTCCCCACTTCATCATGTGCAGTCCGCATTCCCCCACTTCATCATGTGCAGTCCTCCTTACCCCCCACTTCATATGCAGTCCACCTTACCCCCACTTCATCATGTTCAGTCCCCCTTACTCCCCACTTCATGTGCAGTCCCCCTTAAGGTACCTTCACACTAAACGACGCTGCAGCGATCCAGACAACGATCCGGATCGCTGCAGCGTCGCTGTTTGGTCGCTGGAGAGCTGTCACACAGACCGCTCTCCAGCGACCAACGATGCCGGTAACCAGGGTAAACATCGGGTTACTAAGCGCAGGGCCGCGCTTAGTAACCCGATGTTTACCCTGGATACCATCCTAAAAGTAAAAAAAAACAAACGCTTCATACTTACCTTCGGCTGTCTTTCCCCAGTGCTCTGCTTCTCTGTACTGGCTGTGAGCACAGCGGCCGGAAAGCAGAGCGGTGACGTCACCGCTCTGCTTTCCGGCTGCTGTGCTCACAGTGAGTGCAGGAAAGCACAGCACCGGAGGACAGACAGCCGAAGGTAAGTATGAAGCGTTTGTTTTTTTTTACTTTTAGGATGGTATCCAGGGTAAACATCGGGTTACTAAGCGCGGCCCTGCGCTTTGTAACCCGATGTTTACCCTGGTTACCAGCGAAGACATCGCTGAATCGGTGTCACGCACACCGATTCAGCGATGTCAGCGGGAGAGCCAGCGACCAAAGAAAGTTCTGGCCCTCTAGCCCCGACCAACGACATCACAGCAGGATTCTGATCGCTGCTGCGTGTCAAACTGAACGATATCGCTAGCGAGGACGCTGCAACGTCACGGATCGCTAGCGATATCGTTTAGTGTGAAGGTACCTTTACCTCGCCACTTCATCATGTGCAGCAACACTCCCCCATTTCATCATGTGCAGCCCAACTCCCCCTTCATCATGTGCTATCCCCTTTACCCCCCACATCATCATGTGCAGTCTCCTTTAACCCCCAAACTCCATCATGTGCAGCCCCACTCCCCCTTCATCATGTGCAGCCCCACTAACCCCCTCGATCATGTGCAGTCTCCTTTAGCCCCCAAACTTCATCATGTGCAGCCCCACTCCCCCTTCATCACATGCAGCCACACTTACCCCCCACTCCAACATGTGCAGTCTCCTTTAACCCCGAAACTCCATCATGTGCAGCCCCACTTACCCTCCACTCCATCATGTGCAGTCTCTTTTAACACCCAAACTCCATCATGTGCAGCCCCACTTACCCCCCACTCCAGCATGTCCAGTCTCCTTTAACCACCAAACTCCATCATGTACAGCCCCACTCCCCCTTCAAGTGGGGGACTCCATCATGTGCAGTCTCCTTTAACACCCCAAACTATATATGTACAGCCTCACTTCCCCCCCACTCCATCATGTACAGTCTCCTTTAACCCCCCAACTCCATCATGTGCAGTCCCCCTTACACCTCCCCACTTCATCACTTGTAGTTACCCTCACCCCCTCAGCCATTGAATTCATTTTATAAAGAAAACAAAAAAGGTTTTTCATACTTACCTCACAGTCGCTCCTCTGCAGCGCCTCTCTGCTTCCAGCATCCGAGACATGTTGGCGCATGTGCGATGACATCATTGCGCACGCCCAACACCTGACCCGGAAGTACAGAGAACATGGAGGGAGTGGGAGCTGCGCAGCCATCAAGGTGACGTGTGTGCTGATAGACAGTGATGCGGCTGGGTCTGCTGCCAGCCGCGTCACTGTATAGCGGACATGGCCATGCACAATTTGCTGTGCATAGCTGTTATGAACAGGTAATTCAGAACCACAATGGACCTTGAAGTTCAGAGCACACAAGGTGACCTGACATTTACCAAAAACATAGGACGAGCTCTGAGACGTGGAAACTCTGCTGACCGCAATCCCTAATCCTAACTCACCACACTAGAGGTAGCCGTGGATTGCGCCTAACGCTCCCTATGCAACTCGGCACAGCCTGAGAAACTAACTAGCCCTGAAGATAGAAAAATAAGCCTACCTTGCCTCAGAGAAATTCCCCAAAGGAAAAGGCAGCCCCCCACATATAATGACTGTGAGTAAAGATGAAATACAAACACAGAGATGAAATAGATTTAGCAAAGTGAGGCCCGACTTACTGAATAGACCGAGGATAGGAAAGATAGCTTTGCGGTCAACACAAAAACCTACAAACAACCACGCAGAGGGGCAAAAAGACCCTCCGCACCGACTAACGGTACGGAGGTGCTCCCTCTGCGTCTCAGAGCTTCCAGCAAGCAAGAAAAACCAAAATAGCAAGCTGGACAGAAAATATAGCAAACAAAAATAACACAAGCAGAACTTAGGTTATGTAGGATAGAGAGGCCACAGGAACGATCCAGGAGGAAGCAAGACCAATACTAGAACATTGACTGGAGGCCAGGATCAAAGCACCAGGTGGAGTTAAATAGAGCAGCACCTAACGACTTAACCTCGTCACCTGAGGAAGGAAACTCAGAAGCCGCAGTACCACTCTCATCCACCAAAGGAAGCTTATAGACAGAACCAGCTGCAGTACCACTCACGACCACAGGAGGGAGCTTGGCCACAGAATTCACAACACATAGCCATCAGGCAGTCGGCCCTGTACAGCTGCTGGGGGAGTGGCCCGGGGGGAATTTGCCTCTTTGCCAACTGGCCCAGCTCACCCCTGCAATGTGAGAACTAGTGTGAGAACCAGCATTGTCTGCTTCTCCTGTCTCTGATTATCACATCGAGGCTAAGCACCAGAATTGGCACATGTAATGAATGTGCCATTTCTAGAGTGGCTGAGTGCTCATCCTATTAGGCTGGGAAGGGGCCAATATCCATTGACCTTCCCAATCTGTTATTATCAGCCCACAGCTCTCTGCTTTGCTGGTTATAAAAAATATAGGGGGGGTCCATCCATAATTTTTTTTAGGATTCATCTTTATTAAAAACCAGTAAAAGCTAAGCAGATAGGTGTTGTCATGCACAGTGTGGGAAGACTAAGTGCAACACGAGGGGAAGAGAGGAAGGAAGCCCAAAAGCTAGGGAAAGGGGGAGTTGAGACCCCTAGGCAAATCTAATAGCGCCCTGACTCCTCTACCATCCCTAAATTGGTTCCACACCAATCACTGAACAGGAACCTAAGCCGTGTATATCGCTAGAGCTAGGCACTGAATAGGGAAGGGGGATAGGCACTGGTCAGTCCCCACTGAACACTAAAGACAAGAAGGGAGCCAAACAGGGGTGAAAGCAACTTATCTTGATCAGACTCAGAGAGGTAACACCATACATCCTCCAACAGCACCAGAGAGGAAGTAAGCTGACTGCTATAGCTCCAAGCCTTCACAAGGGGAAAATGTGAATATCACTGGCGACTCCCTGAAGCAGACTAGGAGTCTATAAACACCCAGGTCCAGGTGTGTCAATTAGAGCCAGAGGGAGGTTGCTACTGGGTCCTAAAGTCAAAAGGATTAAGAAGGCGTCTGTATTGCCAAACACAGAGACATTCTTCAGACAGATGCAGAATGACTGTAGCACCTGACACACCCGTGACAGCTGTGAGCTGATATTAATAGACTGGAAAGTGCCATGTATATTTGCCCCTGTCCAGACTAAAAAGACCAGCTCACAGCTGTCTGCTTCCCTTAGCTGGTTATTAAAAATAGGGGGGAATCCATGCAATTTTTAAAAAAAAAATTCTGAAAAAGCTCCACAGAGCTTATTAAATATCTGACAGCTATCTCTCTCTTTTTTATCTGTCTATCTATCAAAAAAGAAATTTGAAAGCAGCACTAGCAAACTGTTAAGGTACCTTCACACATAACGATATCGTTAACGATATCGTTGCTTTTTGTGACGTAGCAACGATATCGTTAAGGAAATCGTTCTGTGTGACAGCGACCAACGATCAGGCCCCTGCTGGGAGATCGTTGGTCGCTGAGGAAAGTCCAGAACTTTATTTCGTCGCTGGACTCCCTGCAGACATCGCTGGATCGGCGTGTGTGACACCGATCCAGCGATGTCTTCACTGGTAACCAGTCGGTCAGCCGGAAAGCAGAGCGGTGACGTCACCGCTCTGCTTTCCGGCCGCTGTGCTCACATTCAGTGCAGAGGAGTGCAGAGAAGCACAGCGCCGGGGACAGACAGCGGTAGGTAAGTATGTAGTGTTTGTTTTTTTTACTTTTACGCTGGTAACCAGGGTAAACATCGGGTTACTAAGCGCGGCCCTGCGCTTAGTAACCCGATGTTTACCCTGGTTCCCCTGGGACCTCGGGACAGTTGCTGCAGACCTTCAGTCTATAGTGATGTGTGTGCAAGGGTGTAAATACAGTATATGTGTGTAGATCTGTATACATACCTCATAACAGAGTACAGATGCTGCAGAACCTCATATATTCACACTCAGCTGCAGCAGAACCTCATAATTTACACCTCAGCTGCTGAAGAACCTCATAATACATATTATGCCTCCTTCACACAGTACGCATGAAAGTGTGGCACGGTCCATTTTTATAATCTGTGTGTACATATGTGTCATCCATGTGACATGAATAAAATGTATTGAAGAAATAACTGTGTCATCAGTGCGAAGCGTGAGAACTGATTTGGCTAGGTGAGAAGCTCACCTAGCCAAATCAGTTCTCACGCTTCGCACTGACGAGGGCCAACAGCCCGAAACACCGTGTCTGCGAATTGAGATACTGATTTGGCTTTTATCCTAAGTCATATTGCACGACTCGTTAAAGGGTTGATTGTGACTTGTAGGATCGCTACTTCCAACAGGTGGCGCTATAGAGTTTAAGTCCTCTTTTTCTCAGAAGAGACAATTTGCATACAAAATTTTAGCAACAGAATTCTGGGGTGAAAGCTTTGATGAATCGGGCCCATTGTGTTGCAGAAGCAAACTTTGGGCCTCATGCACGTGTGACGTGACCTTAATATGGATATATGGAATGAATATATGTTTAAAAATGTACATCACATAATCATAATGTGCAAACCCTCACTTAAAGGTTTTTTTTTTATTTTTTGTCCACTCTTTTGTGCTGCTTGAAAAAACAGAAAAAAAGAAAATGATCATTTGAGTTACTCACCTTGTTTACAAGCTGCAGCAATAATGTTATGACTACTCTGCCCATGAACGCTGCAGCCAATCACTGGGCTCAGTAGATCTTTATGTTTTGCAGTATGGGTAACACATTGATTAGCTGGTACAGCTAATATATGTTACGAACTTACGACATAGTTTTTCATAACATGCATTCTTACTTGCAGCAGCTAATCAGATCTAAATATTTTACTGCTTTTCATAGAGCGATAAGATTAATATTGAGCTGAATTAAATTCTTTTAGTTTCGCTTTCCTCAAAAGTCCCAGTTTCTCACTGACCCCTTGTTAAAATTAATTGATTAAAGAAGCACTCGCACTAAGTTTTCTATTCTTTTAATGTGTGTATATGTACATGTAATGTATTGTTAGTATATTCATATACTCACCTATGTTTGCTTTCTCTAGTGTTCAGCACTAGGGTTGAGCGACTTTTCTTTTTATAGGATCGGGTCGAGTGAAATCGGCCGATCCTATAGAAAAGTCGGGGTCGGCCGAAACCCAATGCAGTGCATTGGGTTTCTAATGGTTCCCAGGGTCTAATGGTTCCCAGGGTCTGAAGGAGAGGAAACTCTCCTTCAGGCCCTGCGATCCATATTTAAGTGTAAAATAAAGAATCAAAATAAAAAATATTGATATACTTACCCTCGGACGCGCCCTGGTTCTCACCGGCAGCCTTCCTTCCTCAGAATGAGCACCTGAAGGACCTTCGATTACGTCGCAGCTTGTGATTGGTCGCGTGATCGGTCACATGGGCGTCACGCGACCAATCACAAGCCGTGACGTCATCTAAGGTCCTTCAGGTGCTAATTCTTAGGAAGGAAGGCTGCGGGTTAGAACCAGGGCGCGTCCGAGGGTGAGTATATGCCTATTAGGAATATACTCACCCTCGGACGCGCCCTCGGACGCTTCCTTCTTAAGAATTAGCGCCTGAAGGACCTTAGATGACGTCGCGGCTTGTGATTGGTCGCGTGACGCCCATGTGACCGCTCACGCTACCAATCACAAGCCGCGACGTCATCGAAGGCCCTTCAGGCGCTCATTCTTAGGAAGGAAGGCTGCCGGTGAGAACCAGGGCGCGTCCGAGGGTGAGTATATCAATATTTTTTTATTTTTATTCTTTATTTTACACTTAAATATGAATTCCGATACCGATTCCCAATATCTTAAACATATCGGAACTCGGTATCGGAATTCCGATTCCAGATCAGAAGATCGCCGACCTCATGGCCGACCCCACACAGGGGTCGGGTCGGGTTTCATGAAACCCGACTTTGCCAAAAGTCGGCGACTTCTGAATCTGGCCGACCCGTTTCGCTCAACCCTATTCAGCACCGTTCTTCTCTTCATCCGAGTGACGTAACAGCTCTGCAGACTGTACTCTCTGTGTAACTTGGAAGTAACTTGTATAATGTAAGCCTATGGAGTGTCAGAACGAGACTCTATTGATTTAGGGTATGTGCACACGCTGCAGATTTTGCTGCGGATCCGCAGCATTTCCGCAGCTGCAGATCTGCAGCAGTTTCCCATGAGTTTACAGTACAATGTAAACCTATGGGAAACGAAATCTGCAGTGCACATGCTGCGGAAAAAACCACACGGAATCCGCAGCGGTTTTACACCTGCTCCAATAGAAAACTGCAGATGTAAAACCACAGCGGAATCCGCAATAGATCCGCAGGAAAAACCGCAGCAGTTTTGCACTGCGGATTTATCAAATCCGCTGCGGAAAAATCCGCAGAGGATCTTTCTACGTGTGCACATACCCTTATACTGTAAAAGAGAAGAACAGCGCTGGATCCAGGAGAAAGCAGTGGTTTGTGAGTATCTTAATGCATTAAGGGCATGTTTCCATGTTCTGTGTTTGCAGCGCTTTGGACGCAGCTCTGCCCAAAGTGCTGCTGGCTTTTGTATGGGCGGTGATTCCGCATGTGTTCATTGAACACATGTGGAATCACCGCATCCTATACATAGACTGTGATATTTATCTTGCAGAGACTGAGCGTCTCTGCAAGATAGACATGCTGCGGTCTAGAAAGACGAGCCGCATGTGCGTATACGCAGGTCTGCAACCTGCGTCTTTAAACGCATAGTGGAGATGGGATTTCATAAAATCCCATCCACTATGCTGTAACATCTGGATGCTGTGGATTGGACACTGCGGCTGTACGCAGCGTCCAATCCGCAGCGTTTCCTGACCATGGAAACATACCCTTACACTACATTACGTGCATATATATATCCACCCTATCTATATATATAATTGTCTAAGGGTTTTTCCGTCTGTCTGTCTGTCTGTCCTGGAAATCCCGCGTCTCCGATTGGTCGAGGCCGCCAGGCCTCGACCAATCAGCGACGGGCACAGCGACGATGATGTCATAATGGTTGCCATGGCGACAATGATGTCATAAAGGTTGCCTCGACCAATCAGCGACGGGCACAGCGACGATGATGTCATAATGGTTGCCATGGCGACGATGATGTCATGAAGGTTGCCTCGACCAATCAGCAACGGGCACAGCGACGATGATGTCATAATGGTTGCCATGGCGACGATGATGTCATAAAGGTTGCCTCGACCAATCAGCGATGGGCACAGTCTGCCGCGAATTCTGGAATCATCATTGTCCATATACTACGGGGACATGCATATTCTAGAATACCCGATGCGTTAGAATCGGGCCACAATCTAGTTAATAAATAAAAAGCTTAATGAGAGTGCTTCTTTAATTTTATGATAATCATTATTAGGAACATCTGTTTTCCTAACTTGATAAATGATATAATTCTAACTACCTGCAGCCAAAACTAGGATGATCTACTTTTATATATAATACTACAGCTAGACACTAGTGGTGGCTTCAGAAGTTCAATGGTGAGCTCCCACTAACCACAGTGCTAAGAAATGTATGATTAGTATGCCACTAAATTAAGTTGTTTCATAATTAAGTTTCTCTAACACAACCAGTACTGCATAAAAAACAAACTCACAAGATAAATTATACCTATCAACTGTAGCAGAGTCAAATAGGACAGGGTTAAGTCCTCCTAGCAATGCATGATTTGTTTAGATGCACCTGCCTAGCTTTTAACTAGAACCAGGGCCTAGGTTCACTAGGTGTGTCAACCTGATGGATGGACCAGCCAAAGTGTAAGTTGTAGCAGGGAAAGAGACAAAGCAGGATCAATCTCTGAATTGAGACTGCATGGGTCAGTGTTATGATAGTGTAGCAACTGACTCGAGAAAATAGGTAACACACTAAAAACTGCAACTGAGCCTGCCGGTCATTTACAGACTAGAAATCCTAACCCCACAGTCCCTAGTGGTTACTGTGTGAGCTGACATCGCCATAAACACAGACTAGATAATGGCGACTCGGACCTATGCTGCCTGAAATGTCATTGAGCGTTTCACATTCCTTCTAAAGAGCCGTAGGGCAGAGCAGAGTGCAAATTACCTCCTGAAGGGAATGTATGCTGAAATAGAAAAAGATCTCAGAGTGAGTAAAGTAAACCAAGAAATACAAAATAAAGGATTAAGAACATGCTGTTAAAGAATATGCTTCCTATGTCCAAAAAAGAAACAGAAGATAGGTGTAGAGTAAAGAACATAAACAGCAGGGAGAAAAACCCTACCTGGTCTTTCACTCACTGACTTAAACTACAGCAGTATGGCTGTACATTCAAATGAGACTATCATCATCAGCAAATATTAACAGGGGGAAACGATATAAAGACGCCCCCGAAATGAGATAGGGCAGACAAATGAGTAAATGAAAACACCTGTTACCCTAAATAGACTGAAGCAAGGAAAAAGGAAACTAAACTCCCAGAGAAAAGGTGTATCTGCTGTGAATCAGTGAATAAAGAAGGCGACCACAAAGCACAGGCTCAAGAGTTCGAGCCCAGACACATCACAGTCAGCTAGGACAGCTGAGCAGTCTGTGTGTTGGTGCTGCAGAGAATTGTGTGAACTGTGCATAAAGTTGAATATATCTGTTTATCACTGGAAGCTGCTGAACCTCAGGGTGAAGGGGATACCAAGACATGGTAGGTACCACTTTTGTGAAGAAGTGTGATCTGTGAGAAAGGACTGTAATCTGTTCTGGTGAAACCACACTGACATATGTGATCTGCTAAATGAACTGTTTATTTGCTGTAATACCTCTGTGCCCAGAAGAGGCTGTTTTTTTATCTTGAATCTCTTGGAGTTTTATGAAAGCTATAAAATTGCACCTGTTTGAACCAAATTTCATTGCCTGTGTTAACACTACCTTCTGCCTGCCTGAGAGCGTGGAACATGTGGGCATGAAATCCGAAGGACCACAGGTGTTTGAAGTGTAAAGATTGAATGTCCTGGGTAAAGGCAGAGACACCATTCAAAACACAGTTGGAAAGCATGGAGGAGCTGTCCTGCTGTGGAAGGTGACATTGATGCTATGTTTGGCGTCACTGGTGCTGCTCGGGAGAGCTGGGAGTAGTCTATTTAAGTGGAGCTAAGTGGAGGAGAACCAAGGTCTGCAATGCCAGGGCCGAGGTTCCTAAAGCACCTCGGTAAAGAGAGATGATGGAACTTAACAAGTCCCAGAACCAATGGACTTCAGCGATGGCCGGCTCAAGTCCTACTTCGCCTACTCAGGAACGCCAGGTGACTGTGAACGGCATCCAAGTGGCTGGACTTCAGCAATCATGGAGTTTGGTTAATATGGTAATGATTAGACTTCCACATGTTCTAGTCCCTTGGAAGAGGGTGAGGGTAAGGTGTATTCATGGAGATGCCAAGAACTATCCCACGGACCAGGTGTACGTACATACACACTGTGGTTCCATGCTCCACCAAGTGAGAGTGGTCAAAGACTTGTTAGATGCTATCTAATATTTTCTTTTTACTGTACTGGCTAGAGAGGTGGAAGTAGTCTACTGAGCATAGACCAGCATCAGTGCATGAGTAGCAGAGCTGTGTGTGTGGCGGTGTGTCTTCTGAGCAGTATGGTAGTTGTATATCATCTTGTAGTGCTAGACTGACTACATTTTGTAGGTATTAAGTGTCTTTGTAATACGCATATAGCAGAACCTGTGTTCATGATGGTTAGGTGGCAGAGCTTTTGTGTGTGATGTGCAGACAGCAGTGCCTGTGTGCGTGATGTGCAGCGACAGAGCCTGTGTGCAGGATGTGGAGCAGAACATTGTGTGTAATCTGTAGCTAGCAGTGCCCTGCAGGCTCTATGTGTTAGCAGATGGTGCACAGGCCCACTTGGGAAGAGGGGGGATATGTAGCAGAGCCAGGTAACACAGAGTAAAGTCATAGCTCTACAGGATTTAATTTGATGCAGCAGCCTAGCTTTATACTATAACCAGGGCCTATGTTTACTAGGTGTGTCAGCTTGCTGGATGAAGCAGAGTTGAGTATGCTGCTGGTGAGTGTCTATCCAAAATGTGAGATGTAGCTGGGAGAGAAACAAGCCAGGATCTCTCTCTGAATGGTTTGCGTATGGGTCAGCTTGGCGAGCTGAGCAGTCTGTGTGTTGGAACTGCAGAGAATTGTGTGGAATCTGCAGCCTGTTCAGTGTGAACTGTGCCAGGAATTGGGGACTTCTGTTTAGCACTGGAATCTGCTGGAGGTTCGACTGAAGGGGAAAACAAGACTTGTGGTATCAGGCATCTCCTGTGTATGAAGTTTGCTCTGGGAGAAATAACTGTAATCTGTTTGAGTGAGCCCACACTGAGGTATGTCTCCTGCTAAATATACCTTTGTGCCCAGAAGAGGCTGTTATTGGTTTTGAATCCCTTGGAATATTAAGAAAGCAATAAAACTGCACCTGTTTGAAACAACTGCATTGCCTGTGTGAACGCTTCCAAATGCCTACCTGAGAGTATGAAACCCTACATTACTTGCTACAAATTTCTTTCTGTTTATCAGCCTGGTTGCTAAACAAAAGGAAAACATATACTGTATCTTGGAGCTCTGTGGAAACACCAAAAAACTTACACAGTTACCAGTTTATATTTGCATCACCTTTATTTTCCATATATGATTTCAATCAAATCTATACCTAAATTGTATGATCCAATAGTATTGTGAGACTTAGATTCTAACATACCTGCAAAACAGAGTACACTCATACACACCATTAAATCAACCTCAACGTTAATAACTTGACACCAGGGGATGAAGATGCAATGTCTAGCCTATAATGCTCTGTGAGCCCTCAATAAAGTTACATCAATTCAGCAATTTGTGAGTGCCACACTCATTTCTTTGTTGGAGTTTCAATAATTAGCGTGGATTATACAGAGCTTAGTTTTAAGGGAACATGTCAGGATATTCATTCTGCTTCAAACCATGGGCTCCTTACAAGCAACTATGTCTTACTCTGGGACATTGCAGCAATTCAGTGCAAGCAATTTAACAATGAGCCAGAAACAGGCAGACTAGCCATCTAGACAGGTTCCTGCTTTCGTGCTCCCCATGCTTGGCTTGATTGACAGATCTCTCCATATTTGTGTATTGTTAAACATGTTTTGTCCCATAATTTCAAAACAAGTAGTTGAAAGGGAACCTGTCACCCCCCAGGTGTTTGTAACTAAAAGAGCCACCTTGTGAAGCACTAATGCTGCATTTGGACAAGGTGGCCCTTTTAGTTATGCTCCTTGCACACGCTGAAATAAAGACTTCTTCAGACTGTGCAGCATCAGCTGATCCCTAGGCGCACAGTCTGAAGAAGGCGGAGGGAGATGAGTGAGAGGCGAAGATATGCACTGCACATGCCCATGAATCCCAGCCCCGCAGTGAGAATAAATCAGAAGACACTGCGTGGCGTGATCTCGGGCAGGGCGGCCGCACAAGTGCAGTCAGCCTGACATCAAATGATGTCAGAAGATGGGCAGAGCTAACTGCGCATGCCCAAGGGATAACATAACAATGCAGGCTCCGGGACAGATTCAAACAACGCTGAGGTGGCGGCGCCCGCCGCCAAGGGGATATGAATGACGGCTGTGCTGCGTCTGATTAGGAAGGAAAGTCCCGCCTCCCTGGCAATTTTACGGTATGAGGGGGCACATTTTATAAGTGTTTATTTCAGCGTGTGCAAGGAGCATAACTAAAAGAGCCACCTTGTCCAAATGCAACATTACTGCTGCACAAGGTGGCTCTTTTAGATACAAACGCCTGGGGGGGTGACAGGTTCCCTTTAAATAAAGTTTTTTTTAACCATTAATTGAAACTTTCCATGGCTTCATGGATAAGGCAGTCATGTTTGGACCTTCTTCAAAAACTTCTGTAAACCAAATGTGCTCCCTTCTGTGCCAGGACTTTGACTTATGCCCCTTCCCCATATCTAATTTATAGTTCACTAGAGCCACCTATCATTAGCACAGACATATTCAGCAGAGCTGGGGTGGACGTACTGCATGTGCAGGCACTTCAACTGAATAGGGACCCATGGACCCAGTTGTACAGCATATCAAGAAGTTGATTTTTTTAATGTTTTCTCCTCTCCTACCAACCCTCAACATCTTTCTGTGTTGATGCATTTGCAATACAACTTATTAATAAGTTTATGAATTGTTTGCTTTTTTAAGTTCTGTCTTCCCTGGCATTCAAACTTAGATCCTCCAGAACTCCAGCTATAGCAATGCAAAGTTCAATACAAACAGTATAAACAAGTTTCACAAACTACTCTCTTCTGACTTACTAGCTGGCTTCCGATAATCAGGCAGCACTGCTACAGCATTCTGGATAAATAGTCCTGTTCTACACCACACAGTTCACACCCACAGTTCTGCAGATCACAAGGAAGTCTGGTAGCTGTTATTTGGTCCTGATGCAGCTGAGACAAGTTGATTGTGTTAAGCTCTTCTTTCAGGTTAACCGATTTCTCTTTTTCCATATCCGAGCAAGAGTCGTTCGCTCTTTCAATGTGGATAGATGTCTGGTACCCAGGGGTGGATTAAGGGTAGCCAGGGCCTCAGGCTGTTCAGACACTGTGGGCCCTCTGGTCATGTGACGGGGTCATGTGACGGGGTCATGCGACAGGTTCATCATATACCTGAACCAGATTATTCCAGAAAAATAGTAGCTGTATGAAACTATAACCTGTCAAACATCCATTGATCTAGTCAATTTACCCTTCAGTTCAGTATATAGTATACATGGTATAGTGTCAGTGTATAGGTAACACTGACTCACCAGTGACGTCTCTAGGTGAAGTCCTTCATCTTTCATCCAGCACAGACCGTCATCACTTCATCCAGCCAGGACTCGTCTCTGCAGGAAATAACACAGTTATCTCGAGCTCCGCTTGTAGAACACATTACTTAATTTTTCCCAACTTCTACATTACACCACATGAAGAAAAAGAGGCGACATAGGTTCACTCTACACAGTAACAGGACCACCCCCCCATTTAAAACAGTGTCCTCAAAAAATAAAATAAATACATCACTGCAGTAATAATATCCCTTAATTAGCCCTTATGGTAATAATATCCCCCACCCTGGCCCCATGTATCTCATTCCTGGCTCCAGACATATGTTCTCCCATCCTGCCCTCATGAGTATCCATCCTGCCCCATATGATCTCCCCATCCTGCCCCATCAGTCTCCATCATATCCATCCTGCCCCATGATCCTGCACGATCTGTCTCCAATCCTGCCCCATGTCTTTCATTCTGCCCCGTGTCTCGAATCATGCCCCGTATCTACATTCTGCCCATGTCTCCAGTCCTGACCCCAGTGTGTCCAGCATCTCTGCCCCCAGTGTCCAGCATCTCAGCCCCCAGTGTCCAGCATCTCTGCCCCCAGTGTCCAGCATCTCTGCCCTCAATGTGTCCAACATCTCTGCTCCCAATGTGTCCAGCATCCTGCCCCCAATGTGTCCAGCATCCTGCCCCCAATGTGTCCAGCATCCTTCCCCCAATGTGTCCAGCATCCTGCCCCCAGTGTGTCCAGCATTTTGCCCCTAAAATGTCCAACATGTTGCCCCCAGTGTCTCCAGCATATTGCCACAGTGTCTCCAGCCTATTGCCCCCAATGTGTCCAGCATTCTGCCCTAGTGTGTCCAGCATGTTGCCCCCAGTGTCTCCAGCTTATTGCCCCCAATGTATCCAGCAATCTGCTCCAGTGTGTCCAGCATATTGCCCCAGTGTGTCCAGCAATCTGACCCAGTGTCTGACTCCAGCATATTGCCCCCAGTGTGTCCAGCAATCTGCCCCAGTGTCTCCAGCATTGCCCCCAGTGTGTCCAGCAATCTGCCCCAGTGTCTCCAATATTGCCCCAGTGTGCCCAGCAATCTGCCCCAGTGTGTCCAGCATTGCCCTCAGTGTGTCCAGCAATCTGCCCCACTGTCTCCAGCATTGCCCCCAGTGTGTCCACCAATCTGCCCCAGTGTGTCCAGCATATTGCCCCGGGCCCCCCGGATTGCCGTTCCCAAAAAAACCCCCAAAAAATGAGTTCTCCTCACCTGACTGGCGCTCCAGCGACGAGCTCCCTCCAGCAGTGCGGACTTGCCAGCGACTAACAATGACGTCAGACGCCGGCGACGTGTGCGCTGCACCTGCGGCCGACTTCAGCTGCCGGCCTCCAATTGGCTGGCGGCTGTTGTTAACTATTGACGTGCGGGCGCGCGCCCGCACGTCAATAGGTGAAACTGCCGCAGCGCCGGTAGGGGCCCACTGAGCAGATGAGACGGGCCCCGATGCAGGCCCCCGCTGCCCACCGGGCCAATACGCCAGTCAGGGCAGTAATGCCCTGATGGCGGCGAACAATCTGAGCGGTAGCCCAGGGCCCCCCCACACCACTGGGCCCTGGGCTACCGCCCAGATTGACCCTATTATAATCCGCCCCTGCTGGTACCACAGTGATATTTTCTCTCTCAGGTTACAAGTGTTTCAGGAAAACTTACCTGGAAACACAATGTGACTCTTTCCCTTTTTTAGACATGGTGCTGGTGATGAATCCTGCAGTAGACGGGCACTATCTTCTACCTTGAAGCCATTAGTTCATTTTAGTCAGTCTCTCACAGAAAAACCCATCCTGCCAATCTCCCTCAGACATGAGGCTTTCCTCACAAACTGCAGGGACAACGGACTAGTCAAGGTGCACAAAAATCAGAGAAGAGCATGGTCTCTTAAAGTCACAGTGTCATTCAGTACTTAGCAAGGGCCGACCCCCTACATAAGGTCCTTGCCCCTGGTCTTAAACTTACGTGTCTTCATCTTTTTGCCATTGCTCTGGACCCATGGCACCATCTTGTGACCGTAACTTCTCACTGACCGGAAATCAGAAGCTATGTCACAAACTCTGAATGCAAGTCTATGAAAGCCCGAATGATGATCTCATAGACTTGTAACATAGTTAGTAAGGCCGAAAAAAGACATTTGTGCATCCAGTTCAGCCTATATTCCATCATAATAAATCCCCAGATCTACGTCCTTCTACAGAACCTACCGTATATACTCGAGTATAAGCCGACCCGAGTATAAGCCGACCCCCCTAATTTTGCCACAAAAAACTGGGAAAACTTATTGACTCGAGTATAAGCCTAGGGTGGAAATGCAGCATTTACCGGTGAATTTCAAAAATAAAAATAGATCATTATTTCCCCATAGCTGTGCCATATAGTGCTCTGCACCGTTCATATTTCCCCATAGGTGTGAACCATATAGTGCTCTGCACCGTTCATTATGCCCCCTAGCTGTGCCATATACGGTGCTCTGCACCGTTCATTGTGCCCCATAGATGTGCCATATACGGTGCTCTGCACCGTTCACTGTGCCCCATAGCTGTGCCATATACGGTGCTCTGCACCGTTCACTGTGCCCCATACATAGCTGTGCTGTGCCATATACGGTGCTCTGCACCGTTCACTGTGCCCTATAGCTGTGCTGTGCCATATACGGTGCTCTGCACCGTTCACTGTGCCCCATAGCTGTGCTGTGCCATATACGGTGCTCTGCACCGTTCACTGTGCCCCATAGCTGTGCTGTGCCATATACGGTGCTCTGCACCGTTCACTGTGCCCCATAGCTGTGCTATATACGGTGCTCTGCACCGTTCACTGTGCCCCATACGGTGCTCTGCACCGTTCACTGTGCCCCCCCTAGCTGTGCCATATACGGTGCTCTGCACCGTTCACTGTGCCCCCCCTAGCTGTGCCATATACGGTGCTCTGCACCGTTCACTGTGCCCCATAGCTGTGCTGTGCCATATACGGTGCTCTGCACCGTTCACTGTGCCCCATAGCTGTGCTGTGCCATATACGGTGCTCTGCACCGTTCACTGTGCCCCATAGCTGTGCTGTGCCATATACGGTGCTCTGCACCGTTCACTGTGCCCCATACGGTGCTCTGCACCGTTCACTGTGCCCCCCCTAGCTGTGCCATATACGGTGCTCTGCACCGTTCACTGTGCCCCCCCTAGCTGTGCCATATACGGTGCTCTGCACCGTTCACTGTGCCCCATAGCTGTGCTGTGCCATATACGGTGCTCTGCACCGTTCACTGTGCCCCATAGCTGTGCTGTGCCATATACGGTGCTCTGCACCGTTCATTGTGCCCCATAGCTGTGCTGTGCCATATACGGTGCTCTGCACCGTTCACTGTGCCCCATAGATGTTCCACATAAATTTGTGCCGCCGCTGCCGCAATAAAGAAAAAAAAACACATGCTCACCTCCCTTGATTGCAGCTCCCGGCGTCTCGTTCCGGCGCCTCCATCTTCCCGGCGTCTCTGCTCTGACTGATCAGGCAGAGGGCGCCGCGCACACTGTATGCGTCATCGCGCCCTCTGCCTGAACAGTCAGAGAGCAGAGACGCCAGGAAGATGGAGGCGCCGGCCGGGAAGATGGATCGGCGCCCGGCGGCTGGAACGAGGACAGGTGAATATAACATACTCACCTAGTCCTGGCGATCCTCGCGCTGTCCCCTCCTGTCTTCGGTGCCGCAGCTTCTTTCTCTATCAGCGGTCACCGGCACCGCTGATTAGAGAAATGAATAAGCGGCTCCGCCCCTATGGGAGGTGGAGCCGCTTATTCATTTCTGTAATGAGCGGTCCCACGTGACCGCTGAAGAGAGGAAGAAGCTGCAGCGCCGAAGCCCGTGGGACGGCAGGGACAGCGCGAGGATCGCTGGGACTAGGTAAGTATACCCCAGCGCCCTCACCCCCTCACCCGCCGACCCCACCGCTACCGTGACTCGAGTATAAGCCGAGGGGGGCACTTTCAGCCCAAAAATTTGGGCTGAAAATCTCGGCTTATACTCGAGTATATACGGTAATAATTGTATGATACAATATTGTTCTGCTCCAGGAAGACATCCAGGCCTCTCTTGAACCCCTCGACTGAGTTCGCCATCACCACCTCCTCAGGCAAGCAATTCCAGATTCTCACTGGCCTAACTGTAAAGAATCCTCTTCTATGTTGGTGGAAAAACCTTCTCTCCTCCAGACGCAAAGAATGCCCCCTTGTGCCCGTCACCTTCCTTGGTATAAACAGATCCTCAGCGAGATATTTGTATTGTCCCCTTATATACTTATACATGGTTATTAGATCGCCCCTCAGTCGTCTTTTTTCTAGACTAAATAATCCTAATTTCGCTAATCTATCTGGGTATTGTAGTTCTCCCATCCCCTTTATTAATTTTGTTGCCCTCCTTTGTACTCTCTCTAGTTCCATTATATCCTTCCTGAGCACCGGTGCCCAAAACTGGACACAGTACTCCATGTGCGGTCTAACTAGGGATTTGTACAGAGGCAGTATAATGCTCTCATCATGTGTATCCAGACCTCTTTTAATGCACCCCATGATCCTGTTTGCCTTGGCAGCTGCTGCCTGGCACTGGCTGCTCCAGGTAAGTTTATCATTAACTAGGATCCCCAAGTCCTTCTCCCTGTCAGATTTACCCAGTGGTTTCCCGTTCAGTGTGTAATGGTGATATTGATTCCTTCTTCCCATGTGTATAACCTTACATTTATCATTGTTAAACCTCATCTGCCACCTTTCAGCCCAAGTTTCCAACTTATCCAGATCCATCTGTAGCAGAATACTATCTTCTCTTGTATTAACTGCTTTACATAGTTTTGTATCATCTGCAAATATCGATATTTTACTGTGTAAACCTTCTACCAGATCATTAATGAATATGTTGAAGAGAACAGGTCCCAATACTGACCCCTGCGGTACCCCACTGGTCACAGCGACCCAGTTAGAGACTATACCATTTATAACCACCCTCTGCTTTCTATCACTAAGCCAGTTACTAACCCATTTACACACATTTTCCCCCAGACCAAGCATTCTCATTTTGTGTACCAACCTCTTGTGCGGCACGGTATCAAACGCTTTGGAAAAATCGAGATATACCACGTCCAATGACTCACCGTGGTCCAGCCTATAGCTTACCTCTTCATAAAAACTGATTAGATTGGTTTGACAGGAGCGATTTCTCATAAACCCATGCTGATATGGAGTTAAACAGTTATTCTCATTGTATTGAGTTGTGACCTCCAGCTGGCTCTATGAAACACAGTAGCTGCTAGCAGGTCACAAACTGTCGGAGACTGACAGGACCAGCGATGATAAAAACGTGAAGATGGTGACAAGTGAGTATCAGACTACAGGCCAGCGCCACTCCAGCGCTATAATAAAGAATAGAGCTGGAGTGGTGCTATAACTAACACAATTCTGCAATTCAAGATTCTTAATAGGCACATACTTAGAAGGAATGTTTTATAGAGTGGCTTAAAAATCCCAGTGGATTAATATTTCCAATATAAATATATAATGCATAAAGAACAGAGAAAAAGACAATAACACATCAAAACATTGATAGACAGTGGGAGAGCAGGAGGAAGAGGGAAGAGAGTTATAGGTTCTGTTAGGTAAAAAATAGTCCCAGGGAACCCAAATGACATCAAAAGGTTCCAGTGGGCAAACGTCAAGGCGCTTCTGGTATAGATAAATTGCAGCAATTCTGTAATGGAGAATCAATACAATATTTACTGAAAGAAAGACCAGGTTAGGTCCAAAACTTTTGCATACCCTTTTTTATCTTCAAACTTCATACAAACCACATGGTAGTACCGCTATGAGATGGTAGGAAAGTGATTTTCTAGTGACTGCCAGTTATAGTACATACAGTACATGTCGCTTGCGACCTGATCAACATTGTTTTTTAATACCAACTTGCTTTATACAGTAGGTCTAGACAAGTTCACACAAGTGTCCTAGAAATGTAAAGTAGCGTTTTCTTTTTTAAATTGCTGCTTACCTGAAATTGCTTACTTTACTATATGTCTCTCCAGTGCTTTAGGTAATATAAAGTCAGAAAAATAGCAGTTGTACTACCTTTTCATGTAGGACACACCCTATATAATAATGTGCAGCCAGGATAAACTCAGGGTTTTTTATGCACATATAAATTTTAATCAACAGTTTCATACATTTACCAAGCCTTCACATATTGCTAGTCAGTGTGGGATGGTTTCTCATTAAAATGAGAAAAAGTAGATAGACACAAAGTGTCTGTAGTCTATGAGTTCCTTTACTTACCTCTGTGTTTCTCCTCCTATTATGGGGGGTAAGCAAAGTACATTTTCTGTCAGATTCGCTATGCAACAGAAATAAAATCATGACTTGCTTTATTAGATGCCATAGAACAGACGGGTTCTCTCCTAGATCACAATTCATTAAAGGGTATCAGACAGCAGGTTTTTGCTATTTACTCTGGGTTCAGCTGGGGTTGGGGCTGTGACACTGCTATCAGTGATGTGTCACTTATTAGGCTGTCTGCTGTTGTTTCAGTATAATAAATGTTTTATCAACAGGAGAGTATCAACGCCAGACTAGCTCACATGTACCAAATGGTCCAACCATACCCTACCACTGATTAACAGTTTATTGTCAATATACAATGTTCTGCCTTCCTCCACCTATGGTGCTGTGTGGATTTCAGCTAACCCTCATCAACTTCCCAGTAAACAGACTGTATAGATTCTTAAGTCTATATTTATTGAGATGACAAACAGTGGACGATAATGGGTAAAAACTACAAAGGGAATAAACAGTGTATCAGTACTGGCAGGTAACAGAGACAAAAGCATAATACAGAGTGCAATTATATTAATAACTCACGCTACAGAGGCTGCACAGTAACATTACAACACAGGAATGCAGTTATAATACCTATCTAAGGCAAATACATGCTGCAACACTGTTCTGCTCTATACCGAAATGCAATCTATCTGTAAGCAGTGCAAAGGCATTATAATAAAGTGCAGGATACATTGCACAATATACCTAACTACACAGTACATTGCACGGTGGCTGCATATACAGATTCATACATAACACACACATGTAAGTACATGTGGGCCTCACCGGAATCCACCTATCAAAAGCAATGATCTTCAGGAAGAGAGAGCCAGGAACACGTGTGTAAGACTCAAGGTCCAGGGGGAAAATGGCTACTCTTGCCCGGGAAACCAGGGGAAGGGTTATAGTCAGAACACAGGGCTTAAAGGGACTCTGTCACCTGAATTTGGAGGGAACAATCTTCAGCCATAGGGGCAGGGCCGTATTTAGAGTTTCTGCTGCCCTAGGCACTTTTAGCGCTGCCTCCCCCATTGGTGAGTATGACACTATCGGCAGTGACTTTGGCAAGAATCGCTGTTGTGAAAGTCGCCTTTTGCAGTAGATCGGGGCAGTTTTTCTGCATCTGCCACGTAACGGATCACTTACGGCAACATTGTGTTTGGTTTCATTCATTCCCTATGGGATTTGCGGTACTTGCTGTGATCTGGGAAATGTGGTACCATACCTTCCAACCTTTGAAGAAGGGAAAAAAGTGCAAAGGTTGCGTGCGCCGTGGCAAATTTTAGGCCACGCCTCTGACCACACCCATTTCACAACTAATCACACCCATATCCAAGTCCCAACCGCACCCATTTAGCACTGATGATCACACTGTTACATATACAATAATTAAAACCAAAAAAATATGGCCACGCAGTGCTCCATACTGTATAATGGCTACGCAGTGCTCCACATACTGTATAATGGCCACACATGATGCTCCATACTGTATAATGGCCACACATGATGCTCCATACTGTATAATGGCCGCACATGATGCTCAATACTGTATAATGGCCGCACATGATGCTCAATACTGTATAATGGCCACACATGATGCTCCATACTGTATAATGGCCACACATGATGCTCCATACTGTATAATGGCCGCACATGATGCTCAATACTGTATAATGGCCACACATGATGCTCCATACTGTATAATGGCCCCACATGATGCTCAATACTGTATAATGACCGCACATGATGCTCCATACTGTATAACGGCCACACATGATGCTCCATACTGTATAATGGCCGCACATGATGCTCAATACTGTATAATGGCCATATATGATGCTCCATACTTTATAATGGCCCCACATGATGCTCAATACTGTATAATGACCCCACATGATGCTCCATACTGTATAATGACCACACATGATGCTCCATACTGTATAATGACCGCACATGATGCTCCATACTGTATAATGACCTCACATGATGCTCCATACTGTATAATGAACACACATGATGCTCCATACTGTATAACGGCCGCACATGATGCTCAATACTGTATAATGACCGCACATGATGCTCCATACTGTATAATGACCTCACATGATGCTCCATACTTTATAATGGCCCCACATGATGCTCCATATTGTATAATGGCCATGGCTCATATCCCCCCCTCCTCCTGTATGCATGGCTGATGGCTCATAATTCCCCCCCCCTGTATGCATGGCTGATGGCTCATAATTCCCCCCCTCCCTCCCTATGCATGGCTGATGGCTCATAATTCCCCCCTTCCCTCCCTCCCTATGCATGGCTGATGGCTCATAATTCCCCCCTTCCCTCCCTCCCTATGCATGGCTGATGGCTCATAATTCCCCCCTCCCTCCCTTTCTCCCTATGCATGGCTGATGGCTCATAATTCCCCCCCCATGCATGGCTGATGGCTCATAATTCCCCCCCCTCCCTCCCTATGCATGGCTGATGGCTCATGGCTCATAATTCCCCCTCCCTATCCCTCCCTCTGCATGGCTCATCTCTCCACCCCGCTCCTTCTCCCGGGCCATCTTGCATGGCGCGGGTGGCTTACCATCCTCCCCCCGCCCCCCGTCCCTCATACTCACCTGTCAGCTGCCTGTCCCACACGCCGCGCCGACATCCCTCCGGCTCCGGCTCTGTCCCGCCGCAGCGCCTTCTTCATGAGTGAGCGGTCATGTGGTATCGCTAATTAAGTTCATGAATATGCGCATATTCATGACCTTAATTAGCGGTACCACATGACCGCTTACTCAGGACGCGCTACAGACGCTGAGACCAGGCATTGCTGGAGCAGGTGAGTATCGTCTTCAAGGAGGGTGGGTGGGATTCAGAGGTGGGGGCATTCGTAGACTTGGAGGTGGGGGGACTCGGAGGTGGGGGGGACTCGGAGGCGGGGGGCGGGGCCGTCGGTCACGTTTTTGACCCAGGACTTATTAAAAAAAAAAAAAAACACCTTGCTCAGGTGCCGCCCCCCCGCAATGTCGCCGCCCTAGGCACGTGCCTTCGCGTGCCTAGTGGCAAATACGGCCCTGCATAGGGGCGGGGTTTTCGGGTGTTTGATTCACCCTTTCCTTACCCGCTGGCTGCAATATTGGATTGAAGTTCATTCTCTGTCCTCCGTAGTACGCCTTGCGCAGGCATGTACTATGGAGCACAGAGAATGAACTTCAATCCAATATTGCAGCCAGCATGCAGCCAGTGGGTAAGGAAAGGGTGAATCAAACACCCTAATACCCCGCCCCTATGGCTGAAGATTGTTCCCTCCAAATTCAGGTGACAGTGTCCCTTTAAAGCGAAATGCTCCTGAATACAGAAGCAGGATAAATGTGTACCTAATGACCTCTAATGGTGACAAATGGTACTACATTCTGAATTAACTTGCTGCACATTAATGGGCAGAGCATACAATGTACACAGAAACCTGCTAATCAGGGATGTGAGCAGGGTTATCTTTCTCAGCTCTGCTACATGTTACATCTAAAAACTCTGATTGTATCACAACTCCTGTACCCAGTAAGCTAAGTTATACATAATTGGAATCAGGGTATCTTTTTCTATAGTATGCTGCTCTCAAATGAGGTAGCAAAAACTTGCTGACAGATACCCTTTAAAGGGAATCTGTCAGCAGTCATTTTGCTATGTAATCCAAGGACAACATGAGGTAGGTATTAAAACAGAGAATTCAACGATGTGTCATATGTCAAACTGTGTGCTGTTGTTTATTTACACTGTAGGTTTTATCATTGGGTGATTATCACTGCTGTGACTTGTTGGCACAGGGGCAGTCCAACTCCCCTTCTGTGATAAGCCCCTCACTGTCAATAGACAATGTACAGGTCCTTCTCACAAAATTAGCATATAGTGTTAAATTTCATTATTTACCATAATGTAATGATTACAATTAAACTTTCATATATTATAGATTCATTATCCACCAACTGAAATTTGTCAGGTCTTTTATTGTTTTAATACTGATGATTTTGGCATACAACTCCTGATAACCCAAAAAACCTGTCTCAATAAATTAGCATATCAAGAAAAGGTTCTCTAAACGACCTATTACCCTAATCTTCTGAATCAACTAATTAACTCTAAACACATGCAAAAGATACCTGAGGCTTTTATAAACTCCCTGCCGGGTTCATTACTCAAAACCCCCATCATGGGTAAGACTAGCGACCTGACAGATGTCAAGAAGGCCATCATTGACAACCTCAAGCAAGAGGGTAAGACCCAGAAAGAAATTTCTCAACAAATAGGCTGTTCCCAGAGTGCTGTATCAAGGCACCTCAATGGTAAGTCTGTTGGAAGGAAACAATGTGGCAGAAAACGCTGTACAACGAGAAGAGGAGACCGGACCCTGAGGAAGATTGTGGAGAAGGACAGATTCCAGACCTTGGGGAACCTGAGGAAGCAGTGGACTGAGTCTGGTGTGGAAACATCCAGAGCCACCGTGCACAGGCGTGTGCAGGAAATGGGCTACAGGTGCCGCATTCCCCAGGTAAAGCCACTTTTGAACCATAAACAGCGGCAGAGGCGCCTGACCTGGGCTACAGAGAAGCAGCACTGGACTGTTGCTAAGTGGTCCCAAGTACTTTTTTCTGATGAAAGCAAATTTTGCATGTCATTCGGAAATCAAGGTGCCAGAGTCTGGAGGAAGACTGGGGAGAAGGAAATGCCAAAATGCCTGAAGTCCAGTGTCAAGTACCCACAGTCAGTGATGGTGTGGGGTGCCATGTCAGCTGCTGGTGTTGGTCCACTGTGTTTCATCAAGGGCAGGGTCAATGCAGCTAGCTATCAGGAGATTTTGGAGCACTTCATGCTTCCATCGGCTGAAATGCTTTATGGAGATGAAGATTTCATTTTTCAGCACGACCTGGCACCTGCTCACAGTGCCAAAACCACTGGTAAATGGTTTACTGACCATGGTATTACTGTGCTCAATTGGCCTGCCAACTCTCCTGACCTGAACCCCATAGAGAATCTGTGGGATATTGTGAAGAGAAAGTTGAGAGACGCAAGACCCAACACTCTGGATGAGCTTAAGGCCGCTATTGAAGCATCCTGGGCCTCCATAACATCTCAGCAGTGTCACAGGCTGATTGCCTCCATGCCACGCCGCATTGAAGCAGTCATTTCTGCCAAAGGATTCCCGACCAAGTATTGAGTGCATAACTGAACATTATTATTTGTTGGTTTTTTTGTTTGTTATTAAAAAACACTTTTATTTGATTGGATGGGTGAAATATGCTAATTTATTGAGACAGGTTTTTTGGGTTGTCAGGAGTTGTATGCCAAAATCATCAGTATTAAAACAATAAAAGTAAAAGACCTGACAAATTTCAGTTGGTGGATAATGAATCTATAATATATGAAAGTTTAATTGTAATCATTACATTATGGTAAATAATGAAATTTAACACTATATGCTAATTTTTTGAGAAGGACCTGTACATATAGAGCCTGATGGGGGTGGGTTTAACTTTCTCAGCTCTGCTGCATTCCACATCTAAAAACTCTAGTTGTATCAGAACTGCTGCACCCAGTAAACTAAGTGATACATTGTTGGATTCAGGGTCTCTGCTGACATCATTCTCATGAGGTAAAGAAAAACCTGTTAGCAGATTCCCGTTAAATCATGTGACAAAGGGAGACATCAAAATTGTAGTGCCCACACTGCCTTGGAATCTTCATCATTCAGGGACTATATATTTCTGGCAAAACAATCATATCTTTAGCAGGCTTTATATGCCATAGATATTCCACTGAGATTTGATTTTTCTGCTATTTCTTCGAATTTCATTATTCGTGTACAGACAAGAATGTCATTTTGTGTAATGAATAGTAACAGCTCGAGTGCACCTCTGCAAAATGTAGGTGTGTCACAATAACATTAAATGTTTTACTATAAAATGTATTATTGCAATTCAAATATTTAATTTTCAGTCAGGTGGACCAGAAGGTCCTGTAGTTGGCTTAGATGTTTGTGTTAATGGGTCGTAACCGAAAATATAGCCATGATATCTAGCACTTTAACCCATTTCCCTCATCGGGCGTAATAGTACACCGATGTCGGACTCCCTCCTTGATGTGATCTCCGGCGGTGAGCCCACATCTTTCCCAGCACATGTCAGCTGATCTATCAATAAAAAATGGATTAACCTGATCGCTAAATGGTGTAGCAAGAAAAAAATCAAAACGCCAGAATTATGTTTTTTGTTCGCTGTGACATTACATTAAAATGCAATAACGGGCGATCAAAAGATCATATTTGCACCAAAATGGTATCATTAAAAACGTCAGCTTGGCGTGCAAAAAATAAGCCCTCACCCAACCCGAGATCACAAAAAAAAATTTTTTTTAACAAAGTTTGGAAATTTTTTCACCACTTAGAGAGAAAAGGACCAAAACATCTTTGGTGTCTATGAATTCGTAATGACCTGGAGAATCATAACGGCAGGTCAGTTTTGGCATTTAGTGAACCTAGCAAAAAAGCAAAACAAAAAGCCACTGTGGGATTGTCCCTTTTTTTGAAATTTCACCGCACTTGGAATTTTTTGTCCCATTTTCCAGTACATGATATGCTAAAACCAATGGTGTTGTTCAAAAGTACAACTTGTCCCGCAAAAACCAAGCCGTCACATGGCCATATTGACGAAAAATTAAAAAGTTATGGCTGTGCTAAATTTTTTAAAGAAAAATTGAATCACAACAAATCACAAGTACTTCAAAGTACTTGTCCTCAAAAGACGTGTATTAATGTTAGGTCTCCTTGTCCTGTCAAGCTCTTTATCTCAAACACAGCCATGATAATGTCAAAATGACCTCCAGCTATATGGCTATGGGTAAATGGATGGTAGCTGTTTTTCATTGCTGCTCTGTGACACTTACTATCTATATATAATTGTCTAAGATGCATTTTCGTCTGTCTGTTTGTCTGTAACGGAAATCCCGCATCGCTGATTGGTTGTGCCCGGCCTGCCGCAACCAATCAGCAACAGGCTTTACTATTGATGCTGCCTATGCAGCATCAATTGTAAAAAGATATGTTAAAAAAAAAAAATCGTGCTATTCTCACCTTCCAGCGGCCCCCGAAGCGTTCCCCATCCTCGCGATACTCTCAGCAGCTCAGTTCCCAGTAATGCTTTGCGAAATGACCCCAGATGACGTAGGATCACACGAGACCGCTATGTCATCATGGGTTATTGCCGCAAAGCATCACTGGGAATGGACCTGGCGAGAGCATCACTAACTCCTGGGCCGAAAGGTGAGTATATTACTATTTTTTATTTTAATTATTTTTTTACACTGCTATATACTACATGGGCTGTGCTATATACTATGTGGGCTGTGTAATATACTCTGTGGCTGTGCTATATACTACGTGGCTGCTATATACTACGTGGCTGTGCTATACACTACGTGGGCTGAGCCTCTGCTATATACTACGTGCACTGTGCTATATACTATGTGGATTGTGCGATATACTACGTGGACTGTGCTATATTCTACGTGGGCTGTGTTATATACTATGTGGCTGCTATATAGGACGTGGCTGTGCTATACACTACATGGGCTGTGCCTGTGCTATATACTACGTGGCTGTGCTATGTACTATGTGGACTGTACTATATACTACGTGGATTGTGATATATACTACATGCACTGTGCTATATACTATGTGGGCCGTGTTATATACTACGTGGACTGTACTATATACTATGTGGGCTGTGTTATATACTACGTGAACTGTACTATATACTACGTGGCTGTGTTATATACTACATGGACTGTACTATATACTACACCATCTGTACTATATACTACGTGGATTGTGCTACATACTGCGTGTACTGTACTATATACTACGTGGGCTGTGTTCTATGCTACGTGGGCTGTGTTATATACTACATGGCTGTGCTATATGCAATGTGGCTGTGCTATATGCTACGTGGGCTGTGTTATATGCTACGTGGCTGTGCTATATACTATGTAGGCTGTTATATATTACGTGGCTGTGCTATATGCTACATGGCTGTGCTATATACTACGTGACTGTGCTTTATACTACATGGCTGTGTTATATACTATGTGGCTGTGCTATATACTACATGGGTTGTTATATGCTATGTGGCTGTGCTATATGCTATGTGTGTTACCTCGGCTCCTGTTCCTGGCGCTCCTCCTGCTGCCGCTGAGTCCAGGTCAGCTGATGTCCTTGCTGCGTCCTCCTCACTCCGGGGCTCGGTGCTTGCATCCCGGCGCGCGTCCTCCCTGCACTCAGCTGCACGCTCCTGTGGGTTGCGCAGGCGCAGTAGGCTCTGACCGCGCGCGCTCCTTCTGCTCTTCTATCCCTCCATGACCTGACCTGGAAGTACTTCCTGCCAATCAAAGTCTGGCCTCAGGTATTTCTGGCCCTCCTCCCTTTGTGGAGGCGCCTGATTATTGTGTTTTCCTGGAGCCGATCCCTGGTCCTGGCCTCCGTGGTACTAGTTTTCCCTGTGCTTGCCTTCTAACAGTCCCTGTATAGGGGTTGGTTCCACTCTGGAGTGCTCGCTCAGGGGAGGTTCGGTGCCACGGTCCAGTGGGTCCACTCTTTGTTCTCGTCGCCTTCGGCGTAACAGACTGCACTCGGACGACATCTGAGTGCAGCCTGATTCTAACAGTCCACTCTTTGTTCCCGTCGCCTTAGGCGTTACAGACTGTACTCGGACGACATCTGAGTGCAGCCTGATTCTAACAGTATAATCAGGCCATGGACCCCTCTGGGACCTCTGCCCAAAAGGAGTTGGTTTTCTTGCGTGAAAACCAGACTCGCATCATGTCTTTTATGAAGACAATGGATTCCCGCTTGTCTGCTTTACAAGCCGCGGATCCTGGGAATGCTACTCAGTTGGCAAGCCTCCAGCAAGAGCTGGTACAGCAGCGTGATACCCAGGCGCACATCCTGTCTTATATGGCGTCCGTGGATGATCGCTTACATTCCTTGCAATCGGCTTCTTCGCAAAGTTCTTCCCGACCTCCTGATACTGCCACAGCGCCTACTCCTCGTTTGGGTAAACCACCTCGCTACAGCGGCGATCCCAAACTGTGTCGGGGTTTCCTCAACCAGTGTCGTTTACACTTCGAGTTGTTGCCCCAACAGTACCCTACCGACCGGGCTAAGGTCGCCTTTATCGTGTCTCATTTGGAGGGTGAGGCCCTTTCCTGGGTGAATCTCCTCTGGGAACGAGACGACCCTATTATGACCAGTATAGTCACCTTTTTGGACACTTTCAGAAGGGTTTTTGATGAGCCCGGAAGGCTCGCTTCCACGACTGAGGCTCTTTTTAATCTTCATCAGGGTACCCTCTCTGTGGGGCAGTATGCCATACGCTTTCGTACCCTATCTTCTGAACTAGGGTGGAACAACAAGGCGTTGGTAGGTACCTTTTGGCGTGGTTTGTCGGGAAGGATTACAGATGAGCTTGCAGGACGGGATACTCCTACTTCCTTGGAGGAGCTCATTTCACTTGCTACACGCATTGATTTGCGCTTCCAAGAGCGCTCTAGAGAGGCTGCTAAGGAGAGGAGGCCTATGCGCCCTTCCTCTTTATCTGTTCAGTGTCCTCTCACTCTTCGGCCTTCGGTTTCTTCCGGTAGTGCTGCTCCTGAACCCATGCAGGTTGATCGGGTCAAGATGGCGGACCAACGCAGAAGAGAGAGGCTGGCACAAGGTCTTTGCTTGTACTGTGGTGGAGCATCTCATTTCCTGCGTTCATGTCCTGAGAGGCCGGGAAACGCCTCCACTTAGGACAGGTAAGAGAGGCCTCCCTAAGTGTGTTTGAACCCTCTCCACCTCTTACTCTTTCTGTTCTTATAATTCAGGGTCAGAGACGTGGCTTGGAACTAGCATATTTGGATTCGGGTGCGGCAGATAACTTTATCCGGCTTAAGGAGGTGAAGAAATACCAGATTCCGGTGGTCGCCCTGAGATGTCCACGAATGATTGCTTCCGTTGATGGCAAGCCTCTGCAGGAGACCATCTCTATGGTTACCGAGGAGGTAACTCTGCAAGTGGGAGCTCTGCACCAAGAAAAGATTGCTCTCTATGTTTTGCCCAATTTGTCTCATCCTCTTTTGCTCGGTCTTCCTTGGCTTCGGACTCACGAACCCGTCCTGGATTGGCGTTCTGGTGAGATTCTTCGGTGGGGACATCCGTGTCAAGAGAGGTGCTTGGCTTCTGTCCGACCAGTTACGGTCTCTCAATCCTCGTCTGGCCCCGTGGGCTTGCCTCCTGCCTATTGGTCCTTTTCTGACATTTTCGACAAGAAAGAAGCCGAGACTCTTCCGCCTAATCGGCCCTATGATTGTCCTGTCGAGTTACGTCCCGGAACCACACCGCCCAGAGGTCAGATCTATCCTTTATCCCCTGCTGAGACATCTGCCATGTCTGAGTACATCCAAGAAAATCTCGCTAAGGGTTTTATAAGGAAATCCTCCTCGCCTGCTGGTGCCGGCTTTTTCTTTGTGAAAAAGAAGGACGGCTCATTACGTCCCTGCATTGACTATCGAGGTTTGAATGACATCACAGTAAAAAATAAATACCCTTTGCCGTTAATTCCAGAGCTCTTTGATCGGTTGAGAGGGGCACGGATCTTCTCAAAGTTGGACCTACGTGGAGCCTACAATCTCGTTCGTATTCGCCCAGGGGATGAGTGGAAGACTGCCTTCAACACCCGGGATGGACATTACGAGTATCTTGTCATGCCCTTTGGTTTGTGTAACGCTCCCGCAGTCTTTCAAGAATTTGTAAATGACATCTTTCGGGATCTGCTTTACTCCTGCGTTGTGGTCTACCTTGATGATATCCTCATCTTCTCACCGGATCTGTCTTCCCACAGAAGAAGCGTTCGTCTGGTCCTGCAGCGGCTCCGGGAGAATCGCCTTTATGCTAAGATGGAAAAGTGTCTCTTCGAACGATCTTCTTTGCCCTTTTTGGGGTATATTGTCTCTGAGAATGGATTGGAGATGGATCCAGAGAAGTTGTCTGCTATCCTACAGTGGCCTCGTCCAGTTGGGGTGAAAGCTATCCAACGCTTCCTCGGTTTTGCTAACTACTACCGACAATTTATTCCGCATTTCTCGTCCATCATCAAGCCTATCTCCAACCTCACTCGGAAGGGATCCAGTTCTATTGTTTGGTCTTCAGAGGCCGAAGAGGCTTTCTCTAGTCTTAAACAGGCTTTCTCTACCGCACCAGTATTGCATCGGCCTGAGGCTAATAAGCCGTTCATCCTGGAAGTGGACGCCTCTTCCACTGGAGCTGGCGCAGTGTTATCCCAAAAGTCTTCTTCCGGTCGATTGGTTTCCTGCGGATTCTTTTCTAAAGCCTTCTCTCCTGCGGAGTGCAACTATTCTATTGGGGATAGAGAGTTGCTGGCCATCAAGATGGCCCTTGAAGAGTGGCGCCATTTGCTGGAGGGAGCTGTTCATCCGTTTATCATCTTCACTGACCACAAGAATCTGGCCTACATCCAGTCTGCCCGGAGGCTCAATCCCCGACAGGCCAGGTGGTCCTTGTTCTTCGCTCGCTTTGATTTCGAATTGCATTTTCGTCCTGGTCTCAAGAATGTCAAAGCAGATGCCTTATCCCGGTCTTTTCAACCTCAAGATGTGGAGGAGGATCTCTCTCACATCATTGATCCTCTCAAGGTCATCTCTGTGGCTCCCGTGAGGTTGATTACTCCACCGCCTGGCAAGACCTTTGTTCCTGAGACCAAGAGAACTCAAGTGTTGCGATGGGGCCACTCCTCCAAAATCTCTGGTCATGTCGGGGTTAAAAAGACTTTGGAGCTCATCTCTCGGTTTTACTGGTGGCCCTCTCTCTGCCAAGATGTGATTGACTTCTCTGCTTCTTGCTCCTCTTGCGCCAAGGTTAAAGTTCCCAGAAGATTACCTTCTGGATTTTTGCTTCTGTTACCTGTTCCTTCTACTCCTTGGCAACACATTGCCTTGAATTTCATCACGGATCTACCCTGCTCTTCCGGTTTCACTACCATCCTGGTAGTAGTAGACCGCTTCTCCAAGATGGCACACTTTGTTCCGTTACAGCAACTACCTTCAGCTCATGAACTGGCAAAAGTTTTTGTCCAGCATGTTTTCCGACTTCATGGTTTCCCGTCACACATGGTGTCAGATCGAGGTGTGCAGTTTACTTCTCGATTTTGGAGGGCTCTCTGCGGTCTCCTGGAGGTCATATTGGATTTCTCTTCCGCGTATCACCCTCAAACCAACGGGCAAGTGGAACGTGTCAATCAGGTGTTGGCGACCTATCTTCGCCATTTCTCTAATGCACATCACGATAATTGGTCAAGTCTTCTTCCATGGGCTGAGTTTGCCTACAATAACCACCCTGGCGAGTCTTCAGGCAAGTCTCCTTTCTTTGTGGTCTATGGCATGCATCCCAGGGTTCCATTGCCCATCTCTGCCTCCGCCGGGGTTCCAGCAGCTGACTCCGTGACTGTGGATTTCTCCAAGATCTGGCTGGAGGCTAAGGAAGCCCTGAAGAGGTCAGGTGAACGCATGAAGAGACATGCTGACATGCGTCTGGAGGCCCCATCTTTTCTTCCTGGTGAAAAGGTTTGGCTGTCTTCAAAATATATTAGATTGAAGATTCCTTCTTACAAGCTTGGACCTCGTTATATCGGTCCTTTTGAAATCCTCCGGCGCATTAACAATGTTGCTTACAAGCTCAGGTTACCTGTCTCACTCCGTATTCCTAATGTCTTCCACGTCTCTCTCCTAAAACCGGTCATTCTTAATCGTTTTCATTCCGTTCCGAGTCCTTCTCCTCCTCCAATCTCTGCAGATAACGTTTTTGAGGAGGAGGATATCTTAGCATCCAAAAGAGTCAGGGGCAAGACATTCTTTTTGGTTGATTGGAAGGGTTTTGGTCCTGAGGAGAGGTCTTGGGAACCCAGGGAGAACATTAATGCTCCTCGCATTCTTAAGAAGTTTTTGTCAAAGAGTAGTAGGAGGGGGTGTAAGAGAGGGGGTACTGTTACCTCGGCTCCTGTTCCTGGCGCTCCTCCTGCTGCCGCCGAGTCCAGGTCAGCTGATGTCCTTGCTGCGTCCTCCTCACTCCGGGGCTCGGTGCTTGCATCCCGGTGCGCGTCCTCCCTGCACTCAGCTGCGCGTTCCTGTGGGTTGCGCAGGCGCAGTAGGCTCTGACCGCGCGCGCTCCTTCTGCTCTTCTATCCCTCCATGACCTGACCTGGAAGTACTTCCTGCCAATCAAAGTCTGGCCTCAGGTATTTCTGGCCCTCCTCCCTTTGTGGAGGCGCCTGATTATTGTGTTTTCCTGCTTTAGTTAGGCCGCATAGTTTTCTGTGCTTTACCAGTCCTGTGCATTCCCAGTCTTGTGCCTTTCCAGCCCTGTGTTGTTTAACCTCTTGTTCTCCTGTTTTCTCTTTCAGTTCCTGCTCCTGTGTTCCGCAGTTCATGTGTTTTCCCTTTCCTCAGTCCGTTCCTCAGCTCCTTTACTTCTCACCCAGGTTTTCCTCTGTCACCTTCTTCCCTTTCTGTTTTTCCCCGTTTTTCTCCCTGTTTCCTTTTCCTCGAGCCGATCCCTGGTCCTGGCCTCCGTGGTACTAGTTTTCCCTGTGCTTGCCTTCTAACAGTCCCTGTATAGGGGTTGGTTCCACTCTGGAGTGCTCGCTCAGGGGAGGTTCGGTGCCACGGTCCAGTGGGTCCACTCTTTGTTCTCGTCGCCTTCGGCGTAACAGACTGCACTCGGACGACATCTGAGTGCAGCCTGATTCTAACAGTCCACTCTTTGTTCCCGTCGCCTTCGGCGTTACAGACTGCACTCGGACGACATCTGAGTGCAGCCTGATTCTAACAATGTGGTTGTGTTATATGCTACATGACTGTGCTATATACTACGTGGCTGTGTTATATACTATGTGGCTGTGCTATATGCCATGTGGGCGGTGTTATATGCTACGTGGCTGTGCTATATACTATGTGGCTGTATTATATATTGCATGGCTGTGCGATATAGTACGTGGGCTGTTATATGCTACGTGGCTGTGCTACATGCTATGTGGCTGTTATATACTACGTGGCTGTGCTATATGCTACGTGGGCTGTTTTATATGCTATGTGGCTGTGCTATATGCTACGTGGGCTGTTATATGCTACGTTTACATTTACTGAACAAGTTCTGTCATACATATTCTAGAATACCCAATGTGTTAGAATCGGGCCACCATCTAGTCTGTAATATTTATTGAGTGTTTAACCCCTTCCTGACAGGGATATTTTCCAATTTTTTGTTTTTGTTTTTTTCCTCCCCTTTTTCCAGAAGCTATAACTTTTTTATTTTTCCGTCCACATAGCCGTGTGAGGGCTTGTTTTGTAGGGCAAGTTGTACTTTTGAAGGACACCATTCATTTTATCAAGTGATGAACTAAAATTAGGAAAGTTATTCTGACATTTCAAATTTGTTTCTCATGACGACGTTTACTGACAGGATTTATTTATTTTATATATTGATAGATCAGAATTTTAAGAACCCATACATATCAAATATGTGTATTTTTATGCTTTCTCATTAATGGGGCAAAAGCGGAGTGATTTGAACTATTGTGGGGTTTTTTCAGATTTAAAAAAAAATCTCTTTTTTTTTAATGTATTTATAAGTCCCCTTAGGGGACTTGAAGCTGCAATGGTCTGATAGCTTATACCATACACAGCTGTACATTAGCACTGCTCTGTATAGTGAAAATCAGGAACTCATATGAACGTCAGCTGAAGTCTGGCTTTCACAAGAGTAATGACAGGCATGTGGGTCTTGAGCAGACCGCTGGATGCCATAGCAACCCATTAACGCCCCACGATCATGTCATGAGATTGATGATTGGCAAGTGAAATGATGCGCCCCCCTGACAGCATATGTTAAATTCTACTGTCAGAGATTGATAGCGAAATTTAACGGGATAACAGTTTCAGGTGGAGCAGAGCTCCACCTGCAGCTGTTAAGGGCACATGATGGCTCATTAAATCAGCCATCATCTGCTGGGAAAGAAGTGGATAGGGACATGACATATAACCAGGCATTCCCTACCTGTTTAGCTGTACTACAGTTAGGTCCATATATATTTGGACAGAGACAACATTTTTCTAATTTTGGTTATAGATATTACCACAATGAATTTTAGACAAAATAATTCAGATACAGTTGAAGTTCAGTCTTTCAGCTTTCATTTGAGGGTATCCACATTAAAATTGGATGAAGGGTTTAGGTGTTTCAGCTCCTTAACATGTGCCACCATGTTTTTAAAGGGACCAAAAGTAATTGGACAGATTCAATAATTTTAACTAAAATGTTCATTTTTAGTACTTGGTTGAAAACCCTTTGTTGGGAATGACTGCCTGAAGTCTTGAACTCATGGACATCACCAGACGCTGTGTTTCCTCCTTTTTGATGCTCTGCCAGGCCTTCACTACTGTGGTTTTCAGTTGTTGTTTGTTTGTGGGCCTTTCTGTCTGAAGTTTAGTCTTTAACAAGTGAAATGCATGTTCAATTGGGTTGAGATCAGGTGACTGACTTGGCCATTCAAGAATATTCCACTTCTTTGCTTTAACAAACTCCTGGGTTGCTTTGGCTTTATGTTTTGGGTCATTGTCCATCTGTAGTATGAAACGACGACCAATCCGTTTTGCTGCATTTGGCTGGATCTGAGCACGCAGTATGGCTCTGAATACTTCAGAATTCATTCAGCTGCTTCTGTCCTGTGTCACATCATCAATAAACACAAGTGACCCAGTGCCACTGGCAGCCATGCATGCCCAAGCCATCACACTGCCGCAGCCATGTTTTACAGATGAAGTGGTATGCTTTGGATCATGAGCTGTACCACGCCTTCGCCATACTTTTCTCTTTCCACCATTCTGGTAGAGGTTGATCTTGGTTTCATCTGTCCAAAGAATGTTCTTCCAGAACTGTGCTGGCTTTTTTAGATGTTTTTTTTAGCTAAGTCCAGTCTAGCCTTTTTATTCTTGATGCTTATGAGTGGCTTGCCCGTGCAGGGAACCCTCTGTATTTACTTTCATGCAGTCTTCTCTTTATGGTAGATTTGGATATATTGATACACCTACCTCCTGGAGAGTGTTGGTCACTTGGTTGGCTGTTGTGAAGGGGTTTCTCTTCACTATGGAGATCATTCTGCGATCATCCACCACTGTTGTCTTCCGTGGGCGCCCAGGTCTTTTTGCATTAATGAGTTCACCAGTGCTTTCTTTCTTTCTCAGGATGTACCAAACTGTAGATTTTGCCACTCATAATATTGTAGCAATTTCTTGGATGTTTTTTTTTCTGTTTTCGCAGCTTAAGGATGGCTTGTTTCACCTGCATGGAGAGCTCCTTTGACCGCATGTTTACTTCACAGCAAAACCTTCCAAATGCAAGCACCACACCTCAAATCAACTCCAGGCCTTTTATCTGCTTAATTGAGAATGATATAATGAAGGGATTGCCCACACCTGTCCATGAAATAGCCTTGGAGTCAATTGTCCAATTACTTATGGTCCCTTTAAAAACAGGGTGGCACATGTTAAGGAGCTGAAAATCCTAAACCCTTCATCCAATTTTAATGTGGATACCCTCAAATGAAAGCCGAGAGTCTGAACTTCAACTGCATCTGAATTGTTTTGTTTAAAATTCATTGTGGTAATGTCTGTAACCGAAATTAGAAAAATGTTGTCTTTGTCCAAATATATATGGACCTAACTGTATATGCTTGACTCCCACCTTGACTCCCACCTTCCAAAAGCTGATCATGCCGCAGACCTCAGCTTCGATACCCTCATCTGAATCCAAGCAAATCAACCAGGGGAAACTGGCCAAGCATCATCAGAAGGTCCATTGTGCCGAGGGGAAGTGCTTCTATTGTGAAGTTCCGAACATATAATTTGTTCCTGTTCTGAAAATAAAGGAAACTTCCAAACCTAGGGTCTATAGGAGAGGCTACCCTGGACAAGGACTATTTCTCTCTGCCACTGACTCTGTTGGTGTCCATTTCCTGTGTTTCCTGTGACAACATCCATTTCATTGAATCGCCTATCTGGACTCTGATTCCTCAGGAAATTTCATGCGACAGACTATTGTGGAGCAGAAACAGATCACCATCGGGCATCTACAGAGTCCTTTTGTGGTATCATCCATGGATGGGAAACTTCTTTCCAACGCCTACCTTTTTGTTTCCGAGCCTGTAGACCTTCAGGTAGGAATGTTGTACTTGGAGAAGGTCTCTCTTTATGGCTACGTTCACATTAGCGTTACGCTAATGTGCGTCGCTGTTGCGTCGGCGACGCAGCGGCGACGCGCCCCTATGTTTAACATAGGGGACGCGTGCGTTTTTTTGTTTGCATTTCTCGACATGTGCGTCGTTTTCGACGCTAGCGTCGGACGCACGAAAATGCAACAAGTTGCATTTTTCGTGCGTCCTTTTTTCGTCAAAAAACGACGCACGCGTCGCAAAACGCAGCGTTTTTGCGCGCATTTTTGGTGCGTCGCGCGTTGCGCTAATGTGAACGTAGCCTATCTACTTTCAGGTCTATCCCATCCTCTGCTCCTGGGCCTGCCATGGCTGCATACACACAAGCCTGTCTTGGATTGGAGAACCAGAGAAATACTTTTTGAGGTCAGGCCTGTCATGAGAGATGTCTTGTCCCCATTTGCCTTGCTCGAGATCCGGCTATTCTATTAAACTTACCTGGCTTGCCTCCCCACTTATTGGAGCTGCGGAGACATTTTTGATAAAAACGAGGCAGAGACGCTGCCACAACACAGGCGGAATGAATTCCCTATAGACCTCCTCACTTGCTCTTCTCCTCCATGAGGCCATATGTACCCTCTGTCCCAGGCTGAGATCTGAGCCATGTTCGAATATATCAAAGAGAACCTAGCCAAGGGATTTATCTGGAAGTCATACACCTCAACTGGAGCAGGATTCTACTTTGCAAAGAAGAAGGATTGCTCACTTTGTCCCTGTATTGACTATAGGGGTCTCAAACATGTAACTATCAAGAATAAATAACCTCTGCCTCTCATATGAGATTTGTTTGATCTACTAAAAGGCTTCAGAGTCTTTACTAAACTTGACCTGCTTGAGGCATATATCCTGATCTGAATACAACAGAGGGAAGACTGCCTTTAACACCCGGGATGACTTTTTTGAGTATGCCATTAGGGATCTGTAATGCACCTGCAGTCTTCCAAGAACTGGTGTATGATATCTTCTGTGAACTTCTCTACTCTGGTGTGGTAGTTTACCTGGATGACATATTGATGTTCTCTCCTGATCTGCCCACACACATGTGGGATGTCCACCCGATTCTGGAGAGATTGAGGAAGGACCATTTGCACGCCAAGTTTGAGAAGTGCATCTTTGAGCAAACCTGTCTTCTATTCCTAGGGTACATAATCTCTGAGACTGGACTGAAAATGGATCCTAAGGAGGTATCCACCGTCCTGAAGTGGCCCTGTCCTGACAGTTTGAAAGCAATCCATCGGTTTCCCAGATTCGCTAATTACTATTGCATGTTCATTCTGCATTTCTCCTCTTGGATTGCCCCAACCTCTACCCTGACCCATGAGAGAGCAAACCCTAGGGTGTGGACTACGGAGGTGGAAAGCACTTTTGTTTCCTTAAAACAGGCCTTCTCCTCCACTCCAGTGCTGCACCGACCTGACAATAATAAGCAATTATTTTTAGAGGTCGATGCTTCTCCCTCTGGGGTCGGAGCAGTCCTCACCCAAAAGTCTCCATCCGGATGTATGGAGGCCTGTGGTTTCTTCTCTTAAGTCTTTGGCTGCAAAATGCAACTACTCGATTGGCTACCAATAAATGTTGGCAATTAAATTGGCTCTTGAGGAGTGCTGCTTTTGGCTTGAAGTAGCGATGCATCCAGTAATTATTTACACTAATCACAAGAACTTAGACTATCTGCAGTTCCCACAGTGGCAAAATTTGTGTCAAGCCAGATGGTCTCTGTTTTTTGCCTGTTTTGATTTATACTACATTTCAGGCTGGCAGGCAAGAACGTTTCCAGATCCTTTCTGTCTTCTGGCAAGGAGGAAGAGCCACAACGTATCATTGAGTCCTTAAAAATGGTCAATTTTGCTCCAGTTGATTTGTCCCAGATTCCATACGGAAAGACCTTTGTCACTGAGCCAGACAGGAAGTCTGTAGCTTCTCTAAGATGGCCCGTTTTACTCCGCTGTCCAGTCTCCCATCTGCTCCTGTGCTTGCTGAGAAGTTGATCTAACATATCTTCTGCCGCCATGGGTTACCTCTCCATATAGTCTCATTTCGGGTGAGCTACTAGGAAACCAGTAAATGTCACCTTGGACTTCTCTTTATCTTACCATCCACAAACCAATGGCCAGGTAGAGCAGGTCAATCAGATCCTAACCAGCCTCCTACGGCATTTCATCAATGCCCACCAAAGTGACAGGGTCAGTCTCCTGCCTTGGGCAGAATTCAACCATGTGAGTGAATCCTCAGCTAAATCTCTGTTTTTCATTGTATATGGGCAACATCCCAATATTCCGTTCCCTCTGTCTACTACCACCGACATTCCTGAGGCTGAAGCTCTCATCAAGGGCTTCTCTAGAATCTGGGAGGACACCAAGACCACATTAATGAAATCTTCTGAACGGATGAAGAGACATGAGGATAAGATACGTCTGGACCCTTCTCTGTGTCATCCTAGGGATAAAGTTTGGCTTTATTAGAAGTTTGTCCTTCTCAAGATACTTTCATATAAGTTGGGCCCTCGTTTTATAGGTCAGTTCGAGGTTCTCAAACAGATTAATGCTGTGGCGTACCGGCTCAAACTTCTGGCTTCTTTAAGGATCCCCAATTTGTTCCATGTGTATCTCCTTAAGCTTATCATCTTCAGCTCCTTCTTCAAGGACCCAGGTACCACTCATGCTCCAGTCAGCTCTGAAGATGTTTTTGAGGTAGAGAATATTCTGGAACACAAAAAGGGTAAGAGGAAAAAACTTTTTCCTTGTGAATTGGAAGGGGTTTGTCTCTGAGGAGAGGTCGAGAGAGCCCAAGGAGAACATTTATGCCCTCCTAATCCTGTAGAGATATCTTGTGGGATTAAAGAAGAGGGGGCATAAAAAGAGGGTACTTTAGAGTCGGCATCTCTGCATGCTTCCCATCTTTCCTAACCTTGGCAGTGACGCCTACTCACTTATCATCCCTGCTCTTGTCCTTCATGTACTCCTCCTCCTGCTGCTTCCTGAAGTCTACACATGCCTGACATATGCCCGGGCACTGCGCTGAGGGTATCTGCATTCCCGGTCTCTTAAAGAGACAGTGTGCACCTTCCAAAGCTGTCCCCAGGCATTGGCTAGGAGACACTTTGTTAGGACTGGCAGAACGCACCAAATAATAATTAGAGATGATACAAGGTGCGTTCGCAGTCCGTGGTCCACCGTGCAGCTAAGACACCTGCTGCTTGGTAATGACGGACTATATAGTGGTATAATGTGAGTACACACATGGGTTAGCTTCACACGGTATGAAGGAAGCGAACCCTGTTGCATCACAGGGCTGCGATACCGCACAGAGAGTGCAAGCAAGGCGTCACAGAACTCTGCCCCAAGACTCAGGGTAAGAGTCCCTCTAGATCTCTTGCGCTCGACTCTGCTACAGGGAATTAACTAAACTAAATATTTACTGCACCGGAGTGCATGCAGCGCCGCTCTGGCGGATGAAACTAACCACCCTAACTAGGGCCAGGATAGCGCACTATCTGCACACGGCGCTGCTCTGGCAGTCGCTGCTAACTAGATTCAGTATCTTGTGCTAATTTGCAGGATAGCACTGTCGGGCGCTAGGTAGCTCTACCATTCGCGAGCAGGCAACAACACTAGGGATGGGAATGATTCGGAGCTTTCATTCATCGACAGGCATTCATCCACACACACAAGTTAACAAGTTTACACCAGCATATGGCCAAGTGGCCATGCGAACCTTTTATAGTAGTAGCGCTCCGGGACCTTCCTGATGGTCCAATAGGAGCCGCAATAGGACCTGAGCATGTGACCCCCGGCCTCCAATGGGAGGTCATCCCGTGGGCATGCTCAGTGTGTACAGTGTGTACAGGACCTGTAGAAGCGCTGGTAGAGCGCGAAACAGCTGTTGTCTTCCCCTGCTCACTTCCACTATGTCCGCACTCCCCCGAGCCGTGAACACGTCATGATGGATTTTTTACCTTCAATAAAGGTTTGATCTACGCAATCTGGTGAGTGCTGCCGCAGTTCTTCTTTTTTCATATTTATACTTCTGTTCTCTGTCTTCACTAATCCCCATGGAATTTAATGTATGTGGCAATGGCAGGGGAGATCTGGTATTGTATTATCGTCACTAAAAATAGTGGCCTTCCATGTTACTTTACAGATTGGTTCTCTCTCTGTTTTGGCTCGTAGATTGGGGTAAATAAAAGCCCTTCATTTAAGGTAATATTACACTTGAACACTTGGATAAGTTGTTTTTTGGAGTCAACCCTATAAAGACCACTCTAAGTGATCAATTTTTAATGATGATAGACTAAGGAAAAGTTTAACTGACTGTTACAATAAACTTCGGAATTTTCAAATGAATTGATATCCTTGGCTGTACACTATGCATGTTAGAAACAAGGCAATGAAAAAAGAGAAACAACCAAAAGTAAATCTAACCCATTTGACAGAACTAGAGATCAAACTTGAAACAGAACCAGAACCAGAATCAGAGTTGAAGTACTATAGCTAATTAAATGTGCAGCACAAAGTATATCGAGCAAATAGATAAAGCTAAGGAAGTGAATAACTAAGCATGCAATAAATAGCGAAGGAAATAATTATTTGATCCCTTGCTGATTTTGTAAGTTTGCCCACTGACAAAGACATGAACAGTCTATAATTTTAAGGGTAGGTTAATTTTAACACTGAGAGACAGAATATCAAAAAATAAAATCCAGAAAATCACATTGTATAAATGATATTCATTTATTTGCATTTTGCAGTGAGAAATAAGTATTTGATCCCTCTGGCAAACAAGACTTACCATATTTTCCGGCGTATAAGATGACTTTTTAACCCCTGAAAATCTTCTGAAAAGTCGGGGGTCTTCTTATACGCTGGGTACGGTGTGTGCAGGGAGCGGTCTTGGATGGTTCCCAGGGTCTGGAGGAGAGGAGACTCTCCTTCAGGCCCTGGGATCCATATTCATGTAAAAAAAGTCACGCGACCGCGACATCATCTCCAGTCCTTCACGCAATGCATCCTTGGGAACGGAGGCCGCTGCTTGCACCGCTGAGAGTCGGGGGCCGTCGGAAGGTAAGTATAGCCATATTTTTTATTTTTATTCATTTTTTTATATGAATATGGATCCCAGTCTCCTCTCCTCCAGACCCTGGGAACCATGCGGACCGCACACACCGTATAAGACGACACCTGGCGTATAAGATGACCCCCGTCTTATACGGCGAGTATATCCCAAACTCCATATTTTATATGGAAAAGTTGGGGGTCGTCTTATATGTCCAGTCGTCTTATACACGGTAATACTTGGTGGTAAAACCCTTGTTGGCAAGCACAGCAGTCAGATGTTTTTGCAGTTGATGATGAGGTTTGTGCATGTCAGCAGGAATTTTTGTCCACTCCTCTTTGCAGATCATCTCTAAATCATTAAGATTTTGAGGCTGTCGCTTGGCAACCCAGAGCTTCAACTCCCTCCATAAGTTTTCTATGGGATTAAGGTGTGGAGACTGGCTAGGCCACGCCATGACCTTAATTGCCTTGTCTGTATGTTTTGGGTCATTGTCTTGGTGGAAGACCTAGCCACGACCCATTTTTAAAGTCCTGGTGGAGGAAAGGAGGTTGTCACTCAGAATTTTACAGTGTATGGCTCCATCCATTCTCTCATTGATGCAGTGAAGTAGTCCTGTGCACTTAGCAAAGAAACACCCTCAAAACATAATGTTTCCACCTCCATGCTTGACAGTGGGGATGGTGTTCCTTGGGTCATAAGCAGCATTTTTCTTCCTTCAAACACAACTAGTTGAGTTAATGCCAAAAACCTCATCTGTCCACAGCACCTTCTCCAAATCACTCACATAATTATCCAGGTTTTCATTGGCAAACTTCAGACGGGCCTGCACATGTGCCTTCTTGAGCAGGGGGACCTTGAGAACTGCAGGACTTTAAACCTTTACGGTGTAATGTGTTATCAGTGGTTTTCTTGGTCACTGTGTTCCAGCTGTCTTGAAATCATTAATTAACGGCGTGTACCACGGAGGACAGAGAATGAACTTCAATCCAATATTTCGGCCAGCATGCAGCCAGCGGGTAAGGAAAGGGTGAATCAAACACACGAAAACTCGACCCATATGACCCAAAACCGGTCCCGCCAAATTCAGGTGACAGGTTCCCTTTAATAATCTGGGAAAGGGGACATTATCCTTAAATGTTCCCAGGCTATTAATCATAGCTCACAGCTATTTGCTTAAACTTTACTGGTTAGTTTAGAGGGACCCCAGAAAAAATGACCCAGGGCACCCTATAAATTCTAACCAGCAAAGGATAAACAGACATCTGTGAGGAACTGATATTAATAGCCAAGGTAGGGGCCATGGATATTGGCCTCCCTCTCAGGCTAATAACATCAGCTCTCAGCAGCCTCAAAAATCGTGCATCAATAAGATTTGCCAAATCTGGCACTTAGCTTCACTTTTCCCACTTGCCCTGGTGCAGTGGCAAGTAGGGTAATAGGGTTGGGGTTGAGGTCAGCTGTTTTATGGCTGCTGACATCTTATAAATGCCTCTCCATTACTTACCACTGGGCTTGATGTCAGCTGTCAATACAAAGCTGAAATCAACCCCAATACTATTACCCGACTTGCCACCGCACCAGGGCAAGTGGGAAGAGCAAAGCAAAGCACAAGATTTGGCGCATTTTATGGATGTGCCATTTCTAGGGCAGCTGAGGACTGATGTTGGTAGCCTGGGAGGGGGGAGGCAATATCTGTGGCCCCTTTCCTATGCTATTAATATCAGCCCAAAGCTGTCTGCTTAGCATTTGCTTGTTAGATATTGTAGGAGGACTCTACGTCATTTTTTCTGGGATCCCTGTAAAATAACCAGTAAAGACTAAACAAACAACTGTGAGATGTTATTAATAGCTTGGGGACCTTTTACAATATTGTCCCTTTTCCAAAATTAATAACATCAGTCCCCAGATGAGGGGTTTCCCTCTTTTTTTTAATCAAAATTATGCGAGAGCTGACTCCAATTATTTTATTTAATTCTTAATTTTATACAAGATGTACACATCAGGTGATGAATGCAAGTTCCATAATTGTTGCCTGGTCACGTTGAGCTAAGGGAGACCAGGTGGCAATGATTTAGAATTGTCCTCAGTACCTAGTGTCTAGGAACAGTGCAGACTGTACCTATTTTTCCCAGGTGCCGATACTTGTCACACTGAGTGATGACACATGAATGGGGCAGAAACTGGTAAATTTGAATTTCAAAAGATTCAATCATTTCTACTTTCTATCCTTTATGTTCCTTCCAATATCATCATACTAGTGTTGACACCAATAAGCCTTTTAGGCCTGTTGAAGTGAAAGTGACCAAAATGCATAATGTTTCACTGTATCTGCAGTCTCGGTAAAGCTGAACTGTTTGAAATGTATTGGTCTGTTTTAAAGATGACTGAATCTTTTGAAATTTGAATTCATCAGGTTTAGCACATTTTTCCTAAAAATGTGCAATTAATTACAGGTACTCAACATTCAGCGACCCCCTTTTAATCTTTTTAATGCAAATATTGCCTTAGTAACAAGAGATTGGGGAACCTGAACAGTAAAGTTAAGGCTCTGTACTGAACACTTTACTGTTAGAGTTCAGCACCCCGAAGACTGGGTGTTTCTTGAGCTGTCATCTGCATGACAGAGCGAGAAACATCGGCGGCTCTGATCGGCAGTAAGATTAACAAAACCAGTCAAAGCACAGCAGTTCTCACAATGTCATCAGCTGATGGGACTGGCATCAGCTGATGGGACTACTACTCCCATCAGCCTACGTGTGCTGCCACTAATAACAGCAAGAGCAGTCAGCTGATGTGAGTATTCATCAGCCGGCGCCTGCTCTCTAAATAATTTTTAAAAAAGTGTGGTTTCCCCTATATTTTTCATAACCAGCCAGGCAAAACTGACAGCTGTGGGTTGTAACCCTCATATGTCTGCTTTAGCAAAGCTGGTTATCAAGAATAGAGGGGTCCCCAAACAGTTTTTTTTTTAAATCATTTATATAAATAATTTAGAAAAATACGGTATGGGGTCCCCCCCCAATTTTAGAAAACCAGCTGCAAGCTGGTATTCTCAGGATGGTAAGGGGCCACGGATATTGGGCCCTCCAGCCTAAAAATAGCATCCCGCAGCAGCCCAAGAAAAGGCGCATCTACTAGATGCACAAATTATGGTTCTTTGCCCAGCTCTTCCCACTTGCTCTGTGGTGGTGGCAAGTGTGTTTATATTTGTGGGGTTGATGTAGCTTTTGTATTGTCAGGTGACATCAAGTCCACGGCTCAGTAATGGAGAGGCGTCTATAAGACACCTCTCCATTACTAATCCTATAGTTATTATTATTATTTATTATAGCGCCATTTAGTCCATGGCGCTTTACATGTGAAAAGGGGTATACATAATGAAAAACAAGTACAGTAATCTCAAACAATACAAGTCATGACTGGTACAGGAGGAGAGAGGACCCTGCCCGTGAGGGCTCACAATCTACAAGGGATGGGTGAGGATGCAATAGGCAAGGGCAGAGCTGGTCATGCAGTGGTTTGGTGGATCGGTGGTTACTGAAGGTTGTAGGCTTGTCGGAAGAGTTGAGTCTTCAGGTTCCTTTTGAAGGTTTCCACAGTAGGCAAGAGTCTGATATGTTGAGGTTGAGAGTTCCAGAGTAGGGGGATTTGCGGTAGAGAGCTTGCAATTGTGGGAAGAGGAGATAAGAGGGGAGTAAAGAATGAGATCTTGTGGGGATCAGAGGTTGTATGGAGGTAAGTCCCGGAGACAAGGTCACAGATGTATGGAGGAGACAGGCTGTGGATGGCTTTGTATGCCATGGTTAGGGTTTTGAACTGGAGTCTCTGGGTAATAGGGAGCCAGTTAAGGGATTGACAGAGAGGAGAGGCTGGGGAATAGCGGGACAGGTGGATTAGTTGGGCAGCAGATTTGAGGATAGATTGGAGGGGTGAGAGGGTTAGAGGTGAGGCCACAAAGTAGGTTGCAGCAGTCAAGGCAGGAGATTATGAGAGCATGCACTAGAGTTTTTGCATTTCTAGGTTGAGGAATGTAAGGATCTGGGAAATATTTTTGAGCTGAAGTCAGCAGGAAGTGGAAAGGGCTTGGATATGTGGTTTGAAGGAGAGATCAGAATCACGGATTACCCTGAGGCAGCAAGCTTGTGGGACTGGGGAGAATGAGCAGCCATTTAGTTTAATGGATAGTTCTGTTGGGGGAGTCGAGTAAGATGGGGAAAGATAATGAATTCTGTTTTGTCCATGTTAAATTTTAGAAATCTAGTGGAGAAGAAGGATGAAATAGCGGACAGACATTCTGGAATTTTGGTTAGTAGGGAGGTGATATCTGGTCCAGAGGGGTAGATCTGTGTGTCATCAGCATTGAGGTGATTCTGCAAGCTGTGAGATTCTAAGAGTTGTTCCAGGCCAAAGGTGTAAATCAAGTAGAGTAGGGGCCCAAGGACTGAACCTTGTGGGACTCTGACAGATAGGGGGCAAGGTGAGGTGGTCGTGAGTGAGTGGGAGACACTGAATGTCTGGTTTGTTAGGTATGATGAGATCCAAGATAGGGCCAAGTCAGTGATGCCAAGAGATGAGAGGGTCTGTAGTAATAGGTAGTGGTCCACTGTATCAAAGGCAGAGGACAGGTCCAAGAGAAGGAGGGCAGAATAGTGTCACTTGGCTTTGGCAGTCAGTAGGTCATTGGTGACTTTTGTTAGGGCAGTTTCAGTGGAGTGACGTGGTCAGAAGCCAGATTGTAAGCAGTCAAAGAAGGAGCAGAACGAGAGGTGGGAGGACAGTTCGAAATGGACATGTTGTTCCAGTAGTTTTGAGGCATGGGGAAGAAGTGATATGGGGCGATAGCTAGATATAGAGGATGGGTCAATCGAGTGATTTTTAAGGATGGGTGTGATTGAGGCATGTTTGAAGCATGAGGGGAAAACACCAGTTTTTAGTGATAGGTTGAAGAGATGGGTTAGGGTTTGGATGAAGACTGTGGTGAGGTTTGGGATGAAGTGGGATGGGATCGGGTCAAGTGCACAGGTGGTGAGATGTGATCTCGAGAGTAGGGCAGAAAGTTCGTCTTCTGTAATGGTGGAGAAGCTAGTTTTGGAGGAGGAGGGCTGAGTAGTTAGGAGGAGAAACTTTGGGGTTGGTAGGCCAAAGCTTTCTCTGGCGTTATCACTGTTCTGTTTGAAAAATGAGGCACAGTCTTCAGCTGAGATAAGTGGAGAGGGAGGTGGTGCTGGGGGATGGAGGAAAGAATTGAAGGTGTTAAATAGCTGTTTAGGGTTGTGAGTCAGGGATGATATGAGAGATGCGAAGTAGGTTTGATTTGCTGTGATGAGTGTGGCCTTGAAAGTAGTGAGAGACTATTTGAATGCGATGAAGTCCTCATTCCAGTGTGATCTTTCCCATCTCTGCTCAGCAACCCTGGAAGCCTGCCTCAGTTCTTTGGTCAGTCTAGTGTGCCAGAGTTGTCTGTTGATTTTGTGAGCTTTTGTATGTGCGATAGGGGCGACCAATTCAAGAGCTACATCTATTGTGGTGTTATATAAAGCAGCAGCGGCATCCACATTGTGTAGGAAACTTATGTCTGTAAGAGGGAGAAAATTTTCAGAGAGTGAGTGTAGATCGAGGTGTTTGCGATTTCTGGAAGGATGGGGATTGTGGACCTGGAGAGGAAAGGGAAGAGAATGTGAGTAGGTTGTGGTCAGAAAGTGGTTGAGATGAGTTAGAGAGGTTAGATAGGGAGCAGAGGCAGGTGAAAATGAGGTCCAGTGTGTGACCATCTTTGTGAGTGGCTGCAAAAGACCATTGAGCAAGTCCAAAGGTGGAAGTGAGAGATATAAGTTTAGTGACAACTGTGTGGAATGTGTTAATAGGTATGTTGAAGTTACCCATGATGATAGTGGGAATGTCAGCAGAGAGGAAATTAAGTGGTCGAAGAAGATGGTGGCTGACTCTGGGGGGGCGGTAAATGACAGCCAGTTGGAGGCTGGTGGGGGAGTAAATGCGCACAGAGTGCACCTCAAAGGAAGGGAGGGTAACAGAGGGTGGAAGTGGGATGTGGGTGAAGGAGCAGTTATCTGACAGGAGAAAACCAAGAACTTTCCCATGATTGCTGCTGGGGCGGGGTGTGTGGGAATGGTGGAATCCACCATACAAAAGTGCAGCTGGAGAGGCTGTGTCAGAGGGGGTAAGACAGTTTTCTGTGATAGCAAGGAAGGAAAGTTTGTTAGTAATAAAAAGATCATGGATGTAGGAAAGTTTGTTGCAGACAGAGCGAGCGTTTCATAGAGCTCCTGGGACTGGGGAAGCGGTGACTGGGCGAATGGGTATAAGGTTAGAAAGGTTATGGAAATTTGTGATATTTTGCTGATGGGAGGTAGAAATGACTGTGGGGATGTGGTGAGGAGGACCAGGATTTGGAGAAATATCACCGGCAGTGAGGAGGACCAGAGAAAGTGATAGCAGGTGGGAGCAGGAGAGGGCATGAGAGGACTGTCTGTATTTGGAGACAGAGGATTGTATGTTGAGGAAAAGTTCTGAGGAGGTGTTGAGATGGATGGAGAGGATAGAGTAAGAGAAAATCAGTTCTTTACTAGAGGGGTTAGCAGAAAGTGAAGAATTATAGGGATAAAAGTGAAAACAAACAGAAAAATTATTTACAGTGATTTTTCAGTTACCTCCAGTTCCCTTCTGGTTCAATTCTGGATTAATTCTTTCATTGCTCCACACACTTGTATGATACACTTATATGATGCACTGGGCAGACTGACGTCTTGGCAGACTAATGCTATTCAATATATGTGCTAGAAAGTGTATTCAGGTGTGAAGCAGAGAGGAGTGGTCTGTGCTGATCTTGGTCACGTAATTAAGAGAGCCAGATGCATAAGATCAAGGCAGGGTAAACAAGGTCATAAATAATATTAGGGGTATTGCAGGGGTTAGTTGAAAACCAAGTGGTTTCAAGGAGCAGAGGAATGGGAAAGTCAGGTGAAAAAGCTGGGTCACATACCAAGTGGTTGCAAGGAGAAGAGGTATGGGAAAGTCAGTGTGGAAAAGCTGGGTCATGTACCTGTAGAAAAATAGATACATGGACATGTTGATTAAAGTGCGATGGTGGCAGATGGCAGGGTATAGCCTGTATACATCATATTAAATTCTGGATTCATTCTTTCATTGCTCCACACACTTGTATGATACACTTATATGATGCACTGGGCAGACTGTCAGTAGTTGCATTATAAATAAACACAAAGCCAGAAAAAAAGTCCTTTATTTGAAATAAAAAAAATACACTTGTACTTTATTTAAAAACTAGCTGAAGAGCCCGGCGTTGCCTGGGCATAGTAAATATCTGTGGTTAGTTATAGCACCTCACTTCTCTTATTTTCCCATCACGCCTCTCATTTTCCCCCTCACTCCTCTCATTCCCACCCTAACACTTGTCATTTCGACCTCACATCTGTCATTTTCCGATCACTCTACTATTTTCCCTCACTCCTTTCATTTTGCACTCACACCTTTTCATTTTCACCGCACACCCCTCATTTTCACCTCACACCTCTCATTTTCCCCTCAGTATATACATGTTTTTCATCTCCCTTATATATAGTATACACCTGTATGTCATCTCCTGTATATAGTATATACCTGTATGTCATCTCCCCTGTAAATAGTATATACCTGCTGTATGTCATCTCCTCCTGTATATTGTATATACCTATGTGTCATCTCCTCCTGTATATAGTATATACCTGTATGTCATCTCTTCTGTATATACTATATACCTGTATGTCATCTCCTCCTGTATATAGTATATACCTGTATGTCATCTCCCCTGTATATAGTATATACCTGCTCTATGTCATCTCCTCCTCTATATACCTATGTGTCATCTCCTCTTTTATATAGTATATACCTGTATGTCATCTCCTCCTGTATATAGTATATACGTGTGTCATCTCCTCCTGTATATAGCATATACCTGTAAGTCGTCTCCTCCTGTATATAGTATATACCTGTGTGTCATCTGCTCCTGTATATAGTATATACCTGTGTGTCATCTCCTCCTGTATATAGTATATACCTGTGTGTGTCATCTCCCCTGTATATAGTATATACCTGTGTGTCATCTGCTCCTGTATATAGTATATATGTGTGTCATCTCCTCCTGTATATAGTATATACCTGTATGTCATCTCCTCCTGTATATAGTATATACCTGTGTCATCTCCCCTGTATATAGTATATATGTGTGTGTCATCTCCCCTGTATATAGTATATACTTGTGTGTCATCTCCTCCTGTATATAGTATATATCTTTGTGTCATCTCCTCCTGTATTAGACCTCGTTCACACGTTATTTGCTCAGTATTTTTACCTCAGTATTTGTAAGCTAAATTAGCAGCCTGATAAATCCCCAGCCAACAGGAAGCCCTCCCCCCTGGCAGTATATATTAGCTCACACATACACATAATAGACAGGTCATGTGACTTCCTATATCGTACAGTTGTTGCTCTTGTAGTTTGTCTGCTTATTAATCAGATTTTTATTTTTGAAGGATAATACCAGACTTGTGTGTATTTTAGGGCGAGTTTCATGTGTCAAGTTGTGTGTGTTGAGTTGCGTGTGGCGACATGCATGTAGTGACTTTTGTGAGATGAGTTTTGGGTGGCGACATGCGTGTAGCAACTTTTTGTGTCGAGTTGCATGTGACAGGTTAGTGTAGCAAGTTGTGTGCTGCAAGTTGTGACCGTCCAGGTTGAAAAGCACTGAAGAATAAGCTGCTGCAAGCTCAGTCTCAGTGACTAGCGGTGACGTCATCGAGGTTACCACAGGTCACTGAGGCTGCGTTCCCAGACGGGCCTCTTAACTGTGGTGACCTCAATGAGATCACCACTCACACAGTGAGAAAAACTTTTTACCTCCGGTCACAGCTGCCGGCTAACGCTGTCATTTGACTGACAGGAAGCTGCGACTCTCTGACCGGCAGTAATAATGTTATTGCCTATCAAAGGCAGTGTTTGCTGTGCTGTCATGCAGATGACAACATGACAAACACTGGATGTTCAGGCCCCCAATTCAAGTGAATGAGGTCCGGGTCCTGGTTCAGGTATTGTTTTGGTACCCGAACCAAACTTTTTTTTAACTGTTCGGCATAACCCGCCAGACCTGAACATCCCGGGGTTCACCCATCACTATCAGTAATGTCAAAGTGATCTCACCAAAGAAATGGATGGTAGTGCGGTAGTAACCAAAAGCCCATTTAATGACACAGTGCACTGACTGACTTTTATTGTTTTATAAATTGAGAAAATGATCCAAAAATTATCAGTCTTAAACTGGAGTCACACATAATGATATCGTTAACGATATCGTTGCAACGTCACGCTTTTGGTGACGTAGCAACGATCCCGCTAACGATCTCGTTATGTGTGACAGCGACCAACGATCAGGCCCCTGCTGGGAGATCGTTGGTCATTGGGGAATGATCAGGACCATTTTTTGGTCGCTGATCACCCGCTGTCATCGCTGGATTGGCGTGTGTGACGCCGATCTAGCGATGTGTTCACTTGTAACCAGGGTAAATATCAGGCTACTAAGCGCAGGGCCGCGCTTAGTAACCCGATATTTACCCTGGTTACCATTGTTAAAGTTAAAAAAAACAGTACATACTCACATTCTGATGTCTGTCACGTCCCCCGGCGTCCACAGGGTTAAAACTGCTTTCGGCAGGAGCGCTGCTAATGTGTCAGTGCCGGCCGTAAAGCAGAGCACAGCGGCGACGTCACCGCTGTTACTGCCGGCGCTGACACAGTCAGTGCAGGGAAGCTCTCGGCAGCAGCGCATGCATTAGCGGCGCTCTTGCGGAAAGCAGTTTTAACCCTGTGGACGCCAGCGGGGGGCGTGACAGACATCAGAATGTAAGTATGTAGTGTTTTTTTTTTTTTTACTTTTACAATGGTAACCAGGGTAAATATCAGGTTACTAAGCGCGGCCCTGCACTTAGTAACCCGATGTTTACCCTGGTTACCCGGGTGCTGCAAGGGGACTTCGGCATTGTTGAAGACAGTTTCAACGATGCCGAAGTCTTTCCCCTGATCGTTGGTCGCTGGAGAGAGCTGTCTGTGTGACAGCTCTCCAGCGACCACACAACGACTTACCAACGATCACGGCCAGGTCGTATTGCTGGTCGTGATCGTTGGTAAGTCGTTTAGTGTGACTAAAGCTTTAGTCATTAGTGATCATTCTTTGTAGAATACTGACTCAGTTGGATAGTGTCACTGTCAAACGTTACATCATCATTCTGTGACTGAGACAAGTGATGTGCCATATAGTTCATATTGCCCTCTGCTTCCTCACAACTAATATGCTTGCTGGAAGGAAAGGATGCCCAAAAGGGTGGTGCCAGTGGTGGCAGTGCTTCTGCAGATGCTAGCGGTGCCCTCATTCTTTCCACTTTTTCTTTTATTATGAATTTTGCACATTATAATTAAGTTTTGATAACCTTTTTAACCACAATTATTCAACCTTTCTCAAAAGGATGTAGTGAGAAATGCAAGGTAGGTGTATGGCCTACAAGCCACTACCTGCAATAGCGTAAGATAATAGTGTGGGGCAGGCAGGGATTTAAACATTGAATAATCTCTTTTGACAAAAAAAAACACTATCTGACAATGATTTCAGATTTCTTTTTACCATTGAGCTGACTTAATTCTGCTTTTTAGAACATTAAGAAAAAAAAAGGTGTAATTGTAATACAAATACAGCAGGACAGAGGCCAGCTACTCCATATTGCTGACCAATCACACTGAATGTGTCACTGTTGCTGCTAGCAGCTCATCCACCACTACACTCTTCTTGATTGCTGTAGTTGTACAAAATAATACTGTCTGCAGTATTTGATATTTTCTCTTTCTATCTCTATTGATGATCTGTGAACACTGACATTTTCTCATTATTATAAATCACCCTAAAATTGCTATTGCATTAACTGTCTAGGCTTTTATACAGGCTATGATAGCCCCTATTCAATAGCTGCACTACACTACAGTCATGGCCAAAAGTATTAACACCCCTGCAATTCTGTCAGATAATACTCAGTTTCTTCCTGAAAATGATTGCAAACACAAATTATTTGGTATTATTATCTTCATTTAATTTGTCTTAAATGAAAAAAACACAAAAAGAATTGTCCTAAAGCCAAATTGGATATAATTCCACACCAAACATAAAAAAGGGGGTGGACAAAAGTATTGGCACCGTTCGAAAAATCATGTGATGCTTCCCTAATTTGTGTAATTAACAGCACCTGTAACTTACCTGTGGCACCTAACAGGTGTTGGCAATAACTAAATCACACTTGCAGGCAGTTGACATGGATTAAAGTTGACTCAACCTTTGTCCTGTGTCCTTGTGTGTACCACATTGAGCATGGAGAAAAGAAAGAAGACCAAAGAACTGTCTGAGAACTTGAGAAACCAAATTGTGAGGAAGCATGAGCAATCTCAAGGCTACAAGTCCATCTCCAAAGACCTGAATGTTCCTGTGTCTACCGTGCGCAGTGTCATCAAGAAGTTTAAAGCCCATGGCACTGTGGCTAACCTCCCTAGATGTGGATGGAAAAGAAAAATTGACAAGAGATTTCAATGCAAGATTGTGCGGATGTTGGATAAAGAACCTCGACTAACATCCAAACAAGTTCAAGCTGCCCTGCAGTCTGAGGGTACAACAGTGTCAACCCGTACTATCCATCAGCATCTGAATGAAAAGGGACTGTATGGTAGGAGACCCAGGAAGACCCCACTTCTTACCCCGAGACATAAAAAAGCCTGGCTGGAGTTTTCCAAAACTAACCTGAAAAAGCCTTAAACGTTTTGGAAGAATGTTCTCTGGTCAGATGAGACAAAAGTAGAGCTTTTTGGGCAAAGGCATCAACATAGAGTTTACAGGAGAAAAAAAAAGGCATTCAAAGAAAAGAACACGGTCCCTACAGTCAAACATGGCAGAGGTTCCTTGATGTTTTGGGGTTGCTTTGCTGCCTCTGGCACTGGACTGCTTGACCGTGTGCATGGCATTATGAAGTCTGAAGACTACCAACAAATTTTGCAGCATAATGTAGGGCCCAGTGTGAGAAAGCTGGGTCTCTCTCAGAGGTCATGGGTCTTCCAGCAGGACAATGACCCAAAATACACTTCAAAAAGCACTAGACAATGGTTTGAGAGAAAGCAGACTTCTAAGGTAGCCAGCAATGAGTTCAGACCTGAATCCCATAAAACACCTGTGGAGAGATCTAAAAATGGCAGTTTGGAGAAGGCACCCTTCAAATATCATGGACCTGGAGCAGTTTGCCAAAGAAGAATGGTCTAAAATTCCAGCAGAGCATTGTAAGAAACTCATTGATGGTTACTGGAAGCGGTTGGTTGCAGTTATTTTGGCTAAAGGTTGTGCAACCAAGTATTAGGCTGAGGGTGCCAATACTTTTGTCTGGCCGATTTTTTGAGTTTTGTGTGAAATGATCAATGTTTTGCTTTTTGCTTCATTCTCTTTTGTGTTTTTTCATTTAAGACAAATTAAATGAAGATAATAATACCAAAGAATGTGTGATTGCAATCATTTTCAGGAAGAAACTGAGTATTATCTGACAGAATTGCAGGGGTGTCAATACTTTTGGCCATGACTGTATATGATGTAATAGCTACAAGTGGTTATGGTCGCTCCTCAGATCATATCAGCCTTCTGTAACTGATGAAATCATGAAATGTTTTACAATGTTTAAAAAGTGGGCATATTTTGGTGATTTGCATGAATCAAATCACAAATTGTTTGAATCTGCCTGAACCAGAGAATTTCATAGAATTCATCTTGAATTCGAGTCACATCGATTCGATCATCTCTTATCTGTTATTATCTTCGCTCTAGGAAGTCACCTGAGAACTCCATGTTACAAAAATAGTTATTAAAAAAAACCTTATACTGTAGTGCAACGAGCCGCTGTGAATTGTCAGTTCTAGTTAGTTTTAATTTATTTATAAAGAATGCAAAGTGTGAATGATTCAAAACACAGATTTAATACTGAATGCTCTTTTCTTCTCTCCAATACTTAATATCTAGGTTCCTTGAAGTACTTCTCATAATCTACTATATAATTGTCTAAGGGTCACTTCCGTCTGTCTTTCTGTCTGTCTTTCTGTCTGTCTTTCTGTCTGTCATGAATATTCATTGGTCGCGGCCTCTGTCTGTCATGGAAATCCAAGTCGCTGATTGGTCACGGCAAAACAGCCACGACTAATCAGCGACGAGCACAGTCCGGAAGAAAATGGCCGCTCCTTACTCCCCGCAGTCAGCGCCCGGCGCCCGCATACTCCCCTCCAGTCACCGCTCACACAGGGTTAATGCCGGCGGCAACGGACCGCGTTATGCCGTGGGTAACACACTCTGTAACCGCTGCTATTAACCCTGTGTGTCCCCAACTTTTTACTATTGATGCTGCCTATGCGGCATCAATAGTAAAAAGATCTAATGGTAAAAATAATAAAAAAACAAAAAGACTGCTATTCTCACCTGCCTTTCCCTTTCCTCGCGACGCCCCGGTGACCGCTCCATGCATTGCGATCTTGCGAGACCGCTACATCATCATCTCGCGAGAGTGAGACAAGGAAAAACAAGAGGCCGGCGGGAAGGTGTCGCGAATCCCCACGGGAGCCAATGCTGTGAGCCTGGTAAGTGGGAAGGTAACGTGGGAGGAGGAGGAGCAGAGCGGCCAAGGTGAGGCACCTCAGTCCCCACGGCGAGCATGGTGCCCAGTGCTGCCGGCGCTGTACGGCCTGACTGCTGCTGCTGACAGGTGCCGGTCTGTGCGAGACCCCAGCCCAGGAGTTGGCGGGACATGTACCTGTACGAGGGGATGGCGGCACCATGGTGGAAGAACTGTTCTGTAAAGTTGTCTCTATTATTACACTACGTGGCCTGTGTTATACACTACCTGGCCTGTGTTATACACTACTTGGCCTGTGTTATACACTACATGGCCTGTGTTATATACTGCATGCGTGGGCTGTTATATACTACGTGGCTGTGTTATATGCTATGTGGGCTGTTATGCACTCCGTTGGCTGTGCTATATACTACGTGGCTGTGCTATATACTCCGTGGGCTGTGTTATATACTCAGTGGGCTGTGCTATACACTCCATGGGCTGTGCTATATACTCCATGGGCTGTGCTATATACTACGTGGCTGTGTTATATACTGCATGGGCTGTGCTATATACTATGTGGCTGTGCTATATACTTCATGGGCTGTGCTATATACTCCGTGGGCTGTGCTATATACTACGTGGCTGTGCTATATACTACGTGGCTGTGCAGTATACTACGTGGCTGTGCTATTTACTACGTGACTGTGCTATTTACTATGTGGGCTGTTTTATACTACGTGGCTGTGCTATATACTACGTGGCCGGCCGCGAACAATCAGCGACAGGCACAGTCCGGCGCGGGATTTGAACAACGCTTCGCTAATTGGTCGCGGCCGGCCGAATCCTGTGTATTCAATGTATTATTCTAGAATCTTCATAAATAAACTACATACATATTCTAGAATACCCGATGCGTTAGAATCGGGCTATGATCTAGTAAAAAAATGATCATGATTAGATGAATAGGGTGTCTTTTTTCTCCGTCCATCTTGGTGTGTACTCCATCCCTCCACCCTTAGGCTGTTTTAGGAATAGTAAACAGTGTATGATGGATAGGTGTTAGGGTAGGTACAATAGACAAAACAAACTAATAGTTATGCACCTGTGCCACTTCAAGCTTGACCTTTCAGGCATAGAATTGATAGATGAACGGATAACATATGCATTTAGTGAGCTAGCCAGACAAAAATTGTACTGGTAAAATATACCATTTAACTACTTTCTTAAAGAGTAACTAAACTTTTAAGATATTTTTATATGTATTAGACCAGGGGTCCCCAACTCCAGTCCTCAAGGCCCACCAACAGGTCATGTTTTCAGGATTTCCTTTGCATTGCACAGGTGATGCAATTATTACCTGGGCAAGACTAAGGAAATCCTGAAAACATGATATGTTGGTGGGCCTTGAGGACTGGAGTTGGGGACCAATGTATTAGACCTTTTAATTCTGAGCAGACTGGTAGTGTCTGGGTCTTGAGATTCCCGAATCCCAACAATTGCTCAAAATACTTAAAAGAAGTGCTCAGTTTGATAGATAGAAGTGTATTGTAATGGCAAATTAATTGGTATTTACTTCACCTGTCGTTTCAATAATAGCAGTGGTGTTCCCCTCCGTACACTGTTGCATCTTGCCATTTCCAGAGCTGGTAACTGCTAAGTGTAGGGGTGTCAATTCTTAGACCTTTTCAGATATGATATTGATGGCTTATCTCAAGGATAAATCATCAATATCATAGTAGTGGACAAAGCTTTTAAGGCTGCTCGGTGAACACAGTATATGTAGTAAGTCTTAGGGTGGTTTCACATTTGCGTCTCTGTACGCAGTGTATCATTCACACAGATCCGCATGCGTCATGGCTACCTATCTTTAACATGGCGTATGCAGGGACATGCGTTTGTATGTGCAGCGCCCCAGGGTCCTGGTCATTGCAGTAATATAATTCTCCTCTAGGGGGGAGTGATGTAGCGTTTGGAGGCAAAGAAGGACAACCAAATCCAGGTAACACAAACATACAACACATTTCGCACTCCAGGCCACCAGGGGGAGCTATGCTATTGATTAAGGCACTCTTCACACTTAGGTAAAACTGGTTGCCTGGAGAGGAAATTAGGCAGTTGCTTGCTGAGCTTGGCTCAGTTAGTTGGTCCCTGACAGGGGTGGGATCCTGTCAGAGGCTGAGACAGAAAGACATGGAACTGCGCCTGTCCTGAGTGTGGCAGCTTCCCAGAAAGAGACACGGAAAGAGAACTGTATTGTAGAGAGGGTGAAGAAGTCGTAGCAAAGGAGTGGATATCAGAGGAATTCTGCCCTGCACAGACTGCCTCCTTCTGAGGCGCAAGATCCTGGTAGCCAGAACACCGAGGGAGCAACAGTTCTTTATGCCTTGCTCCAGAGACCAGCTAATTTCACGTTACCTGTCTGCCCCTACACCCAGGAGGCAAGGTGGCACCGCTTAGAGGCCGGGGCATGATAGAGTCCCTGTAAAAAGCCTCAAGCCACCGGACATATGGGTTTGTCCTATTCTATCTGGGGGACAGAGAGAGAGACATAACATCTGTAACATCTTCAATGGTTGTGAGGACCTTATGAGAAGCTTAGCAGTAAGGTACAACAACACGCGGCGCTAGAGGAAGGCTACTGATTTCTACCTGGATAAGGGGACTCTGGACTTGCCTCCAAACCGGCCGGACTCTGCCTGCCCCATGGTCTGTGCTCTGGACTGTGGATGCTGAAGCCTTCCATAAAAGGTAAAGAGACTGCAACCTTGTGTCCTTGTTTTTCACTGCGCCTCTCACCATCCACCATCTACACACTGGGAAGCCCTGGGGACATACTTCACCTGTGGGAAGGTAGGTATACCATCTAGCTGCCATAACATTACCCCAGCGGACACATTAAAGCAGCGTCGGTCACCCTGACCGAATACCACAGGTGGCATCACAAACATATCCCTTAAAAGACCTTTCCCTTTTTACAATGGACATCCCAAGGGCCACGGACCGGGTCAGCCACCGTGACATCCCCCCGAGAACCGAAGGACCCGGTACCATGTACCCCCTAGCCCTTGGAGGTGCTCCATATGCGCTCGCATGCATCTGAGTATGCATGCGTCATTTATCGGGGTGCGGCAGGTTCCGTCGAATGCAATATGTTGCATTTTTTAAGGCATCAATTATGCCCAGTCATCCGCATGCAGATGACTGTGGGTGGAGTGCATCAAAGCAATGCATTACTGTCTATGGGAACGCAAGCGTACGCAAGGACATGCGTTCGATACGCATTCGCACTTCTTAATGAAAAGGTCCAGGAAGTCATGTCGAGGGGTTCAAGAGAGGCCTGGATGTCTTCCTGGAGCAGAACAATATTGTATCATACAATTATTAGGGTCTGTAGAAGGACGTAGATCTGGGGATTTATTATGATGGAATATAGGCTGAACTGGATGGACAAATGTCTTTTTTCGGCCTTACTAACTATGTTACTATGTTACTATGTTACTATGTCACCACCTGCAAAATCCCTGTTTTTTTAATGGGGGTCTGGAGTCAGGTAGTGCATTACTCTCAAGACTCTTGATGAAAGCAGAAAGCAGAAGACTCTTCACTTAAGCCCAAGACTCATCACTAGGGTTGAGCGACTTTTACTTTTATAGGATCGGGTCAGGTTTCACGAAACCCGACTTTTTCAAAAGTCGGGTCGAGTGAAATCGGCCGATCCTATAAAAAAGTCGGGGTTGGGGTCGGCCGAAACACGAAACCCAATGCAGTGCATTGGGTTTCCAATGGTTCCCAGGGTCTGAAGGAGCGGAAACTCTCCTTCAGGCCCTGGGATCCATATTTAAGTGTAAAATAAAGAATTAAAATAAAAAATATTGCTATACTCACCCTCTGACGCGCCCTGGTACTAACCGGCAGCCTTGCTTCCTTAGAATCAGCGCGTGAATGACCTTAGATGATGTCGCGGCTTGTGATTGGTCGCGTGAGCGGTCACATGGGCGGTCGCGCGACCATTCACAAGCAGCGACGTCATGTAAGGTCATTCACGCGCTGATTCTAAGGAAGCAAGGCTGCCGGTTAGTACCAGGGCGCGTCAGAGGGTGAGTATAGCAATATTTTTTATTTTAATTCTTTATTTTACACTTAAATATGGATTCCGATACCGATTTCCGATATTGCAAACATATCGGAACTCGGTATCGGAATTCCGATACCAGATTCAGAAGATCGCCGACCTCATGGCCGACCCCACACAGGGGTCGGGTCGGGTTTCATGAAACCCGACTTTGCCAAAAGTCAGCGACTTCTGAAAATGGCCGACCCGTTTCGCTCAACCCTACTCATCACTGAAGTCCAAGACTCAGCACTGAAGCCTAAGACTCATCACTGAAGCCCAAGACTCATCACTGAAGCCCAAGACTCCGCATGACTCTCTGCACAAGACTGGTTGTCTCCTGGTTCTGCCATTTATCTTGGTGCTGGCATCTCTCCTGGTCCTGCTGGCCTGGAGAGGACAATGGCTATGTAAGTATAGAACCTTTGAAAATGTCTGTGTTTCTTAATTTTTCTTTCTGTTCCTTTAAACTGGTTGTGCTTCCACCTGTTATTGGACTGTCATCTCTACTGGTGCTGCCATCGATCTCTGGTACTGGCATCTCTCCTGGTGCTGCTGGCCTGGTGAGGTCAACACTGGCTATGTGAGTATAGAACCTTTGAAAATGTCTGTCTCTCTCACTGGTTTTTCTGTTCCTTGTAGACTGGTCGACTCTGCTGGTGCCTCGGTTGTCTCCTGATGCTGTGGTTGTCTCCTGGTGCTGCCATCTGTCTCTGGCCTGTGCTGACTGCTGTGCTGTTGGACTACTGACTGTAATGTAAGTATTGGTGTCAATTTTTTTTTTTGCCAACATATTGTTTGGCTCTTAACAACTTGAATTTTTCTTCTCTGTTCTTTTCTCTAGTGCTTCACTTCACTGCTGCCAGCTATTGCAAGATGTCCTCTACTGAAGCTTCCGAAGGTGGACATGACGCTGACTATAATCACATTTGATTACTGATTAGTATATATTGACTGGTAATACCATACATGTGGTAAATCATGTATTTTCTTTACAGGTACCTTCCAGTGGGGATGGGCAGGAGGAGTCAAGTGAAAATGAAGCTTCCCAGGGTCATCGAGCACATGTGTCTCAGGAGGAAAGACGGGGTGTAAGTATTCTTTTCAGCAGAGTTGTAATAGAATTTGTTTTCAATGTTAGAGCTGAGTGACTTTTACTTTTTTAGGATCGAGTCCGGTTTCACGAAACCCGACTTTATCAAAAGTCGGGTCAGGTAAAATCAGCCGATTATTGCGAAAAGTCGGGGGCCGACTGAAACACGAAACCCAATGGAAGTCAATGGGGAATCAAAGTCAGCAGTGAGTGGAGGACAGGAAAACACCTACAGTGCCCATTTTAATGCCAAAAACATAAATTCGTATTACTGAAGCAAGCAGGGGGGGCCCACTAGTTGGCACTGGCACAGGGCCCCTCATAGTACGGCGGTGTGTTTGATGGCGGGTGGCGCCTCCCACTGCCAGAGACACTTTTGCGTACTGTGAGGGGCCCTGTGCCAGTGCCAACGTGTGTGCCCCCCACCTGATGAAGGATACTGCACTTTCATCTGCACCTTCCTCTTTGTCCCTGTGTAAGGTGGTATAGTATGCGGGAAGGGGAATCTGACTTTCAGCAGGGTCAGATTCTGGCTGTGTAGAGTGCAAGGGGAATGTAGTGGTCTGGGTCAATGTACCAGCAGACTCATCTAGCAGTGGCTGGGCAATGGGCAGAATTAGGAGGAAACACAGATATAGGCCCAAATAATAAAGTAGGCTAAATGCAGTTCAAAATTGGTAACAGGACTAAACAGGCGGCATAGCTTTGTTCAGTGGAGGACAACTGCAATGAGTGGCGCAGACACAGTTTGTAGGCCCACAATAAAAAAGTAGGCTAAATGCAGTTCAAAATTGGTAACAGGACTAAACAGGCGGCCTAGCTTTGTTCAGTGGAGGACAACTGTAATGAGTGGCGCAGACACAGTTTGTAGGCCCAAATACAAAAGTAGGCTAAAAGCAGTTCAAAATTGGTAACAGGACTAAACAGGCTGCATAGCTTTGTTCAGTGGAGGATAACTGTAATAAGTGGCGCAGACACAGTTTGTAGGCCCCCAATAAAAAAGTAGGCTAAATGCAGTTCAAAATTGGTGACAGGACTAAACAGGCGGCATAGCCTTGTTCAGTGGAGGACAACTGTAATGAGTGGCGCAGACACAGTTTGTAGGCCCACAATAAAAAACTAGGCTAAATGCATTTCAAAATTGGTAACAGGACTAAACAGGCGGCATTGCTTTGTTCAGTGGAGGACAACTGTAATGAGTGGCGCAGACACAGTTTGTCGGCCCACAATAAAAAAGTAGGCTAAATGCAGTTCAAAATTGGTAACAGGACTAAACAGGCGGCATTGCTTTGTTCAGTGGAGGACAACTGTAATGAGTGGCGCAGACACAGTTTGTAGGCCCACAATAAAAAAGTAGGCTAAATGCAGTTCAAAATTGGTAACAGGACTAAACAGGCGGCATAGCTTTGTTCGGTGGATGACAACTGTAATGAGTGGCACAGACACGGTTAGTAGGCCCAAATACAAAAGTAGGCTAAAAGCAGTTCAAAATTCGTAACAGGACTAAACAGGCGGCATAGCTTTGTTCAGTGGAGGACAACTGTAATGAGTGGTACAGACACAGTTTGTAGGCCCACAATAAAAAAGTAGGCTAAATGCAGTTCAAAATTGGTAACAGGACTAAACAGGCGGCATAGCTTTTTTAAGTGGAGGACAATTGTAATGAGTGGTGCAGACACAGTAAGTAGGCCCAAAATGAAAAAGTAGCCTAAATGCAGTTCAAAATTGGTAACAGGACTTAACAGGCGGCATAGCTTTGTTAAGTGGAGGACAATTGTAATGAGTGGCGCAGACACAGGTTGTAGGCCCAAAATAAAAAACTAGGCTAAATGCAGTTCAAAATTGGTAACAGGACTAAACAGGTGGCATTGCTTTGTACAGTGGAGGACAATTGTAACAAGTGGTGCAGACACAGTTAGTAGGCCCAAAATAAAAAAGTAGGCGAAAAGCAGTTCAAAATTGGTAACAGGACTAAACAGGCGGCATAGCTTGGTACTGGGGTGGGCTCCAGTATATTTTAACTATCATCTATCATTTCATCAAATTTGTATTGGCAGTGCCATTGAAGGATTTAACAGAACAGACTACACAGTAGTGGAGCAGGGAGAGGTAAGTATTGCAAGTGGTAGAGCACTGTTCAAGCTGGGGGGGACACTCTCTCGTGGGCGGCGGTACTGGCACAGGGCCCCTCATGTTATGACAGTGTGTCTGACGTTGGTTGTGCACCACCACCATCAGAGACACTTCATTGTACTATGAGGGACCTTGTGCCAGTGCCGTCGCCCAAGAGTGGGCACACCAACCTGTCCAGGCAAACGGCACTCGCATGGGTGATTGCACCAGGTGGTGACCACGGCCCTGTGGGGGGAGTCAGCCCATTTAGGGAGGTATAACAATGGCCTATGGTGGACATTCAGCAGCTGCAAATGCAGGAATTGAAGAAGTCAGTAAGAGGAGGCCAAAAGCAAGACATTTTTCAGGCAAGCTACGTGTCAGCAGGAGAAGGTGGGGCAAAATAATTTGAAATCCATGATTGGTTCATTTTAATGAAGGTTAGACCATCAACATTCTTGGTAGCCAGACGTGTCCTTTTTTCGGTCAGTATTGAACCAGCAGCACTGAAGACTCTTTCTGATAGCACACTAGAAGCAGGGCAAGCGAGCTCCTGTAATGCATATTCCATATTCTGCCAATTCAGGCCAGGTGTCTATTTTAGATGCCCAGTAATCAAAGGGGAATGACCTGTGAAGGAGAACATCGATAAGGGAGGAAAAGTAGTTCTTAACCATACTGGACAAATGCTATCTCCTGTCACTTTGAATCGATGCAGCACTACCTGTCGTGTCAGCGGTCATTGCGAAATCACTCCACAACCTGGTCATAAAACCCCTCTGTCCAACTCCACTTCAGATTTGTGCACCAGAGAGGTTTGGTGATGGTATTCTCGATGATGGCCTACATAGAGTGTTTCCTACCAATAACCTTATGATTCCCTAACTGCTTTAGCCTTGTTTACTGCTGGTGGTGTCCTAACCAGTGGGCTTACAGTGAGGGAAGCAATGTAGCGTTGCTTACCACCTTCATTCTGAGCAGGTGCACCAACGGTACGGGACATTTGGTAGTTAGTCCAGGCTTGCAAGTCCATGCTGATTAAATGTCTAAGCATGCACGTTGTATTTAAATTTTGAAGATTCTTCCCTCTGCTAAAGGTCTTTGAGCATTTCTTTCAGATAACTTTTGACTGATCATTCGGATCTTGGTTAAAAAATTGCCACACTGCACTCTTCCTACTATGGAATACATTTTCAGGCATTGCACGCTGTCCTAAAGCTGTTTTTGTTTTTGACAAACGTTTTTGACCTGATACGGGCCTGCCAGATGACAGCTGTTGCGATGTAGTGGCTGCTGCGGATCATCCTCCTCTGCTTCAGAGCTACTGGCAGTGGCACCCTCTTCCCCAATGGCTGCCAATCTGGGTCAACAACTGGGTCATCTATCACCTCCTCTTCAATGTCATGTGCACCTTCCTCTGTGTCACCGTGTAAGGTGCTATAGCGTTCGGGACGGGGCACCATAGTCTCATCAGGGTCAAATTCTGGCTCCGTACACTGCGAGGGCAATGTAGTGATCTGAGTCAATGGAACAGCATTATAATCTAGTTGTGGCTGTGCATCAGTGCACTCCATGTCCGATTCATCTTGTAATGGGCAGTTAACAATTTCCCGTTCTAACCCAGGCACTGTATGTGTAAAGAGCTCCATGGAGTTTCCTGTAGTGAAGCCTGACGCATCCTTCACTTTTGGTTTGGGTAAAGGACACAAGGAAACGTCTTGTACCTAACCGGGAGCATCCACTGACGACTCGCTGCTTTTATATTTGGAACTTTCTGAAGAGGAGGCGAAAGAGCTTGAGGCTGAGTCAGCAATGAAAGCCAAAACTTTTTCCTGCTGCCCCGGCTTTAAAAGCCGTTTTCCTACTCCCAGAAAAGGGAGCCTTCGAGGCCTTGTGTAGCCAGACGATGACGCTGGCTCAACACCTCCAGCCTTTGGTGCTATTGTGCTTTTGCCACTACCACCAGATGCACCACCACCACCACCACCATCAGTACCAGCTGGCAACCACCGCCCACGGCCTCTTCCACGAGACTTCCTAATTTTTTGGAAAATCTAACCAAAATAACAACCGTTATATGGTACTGTAAAACAAGGTAGAAGGTGTATATAAACTTGTTGAGAATTTGAATCTCCCTTTTTTTGGGGGGGAGACTGACCCAAAATTCAGGCCCAGTGTATAAAACAACGCAATGTAAGTGCCAGAAAGTGGCTGGCTGACATACACCAAACTAACAGGACTGCAGTAGATCCACTTTGTGAGAATTTGAAACTCCCTTTTTTTGGGGGAGACTGTCCCAAAACTCAGGCCCAGTGTATAAAACAACGCAATCTAAGTGGCAGAAAATGGCTGGCTGACATACACCAAACTAACAGGACAGCAGTAGATCCACTTTGTGAGAATTTGAAACTCCTTTTTTTGGGGGAGACTGACCCAAAACTCAGGCCCAGTGTATAAAACAATGCAATCTAAGTGGCAGAAAGTGGCTGGCTGACATATACCAAACTAACAGGACTGCAGTAGATCCACTTTGTGAGAATTTGAAACTCCCTTTTTTGGAGAGACTGACCCAAAAATCAGGCCCATTGTATAAAACAATGCAATCTAAGTGACAGAAAGTGGCTGGAAGATATATGAAAAAATACAAGGACTGTAGTACAATTTCAATCTCCCTACAATGATCTCAGGACAAGTATGGCAGCAATAAAAAGGACTGCTGCACACAAAAGTGTGGACAAATAAACAATATAACTGTGCAGAAAGGAGCAACAGGATTTTTGCTTTTAAAAAAGCATTTGGTTTGCACAGTAGCGTGCAAACAGCAATGCAGCTATCGGGGAGCCTTATAAGGCAGCCTAATAAGCTACAGAGCTGATGCACAAAAATATAGCCTCCACTGTCCCTGCAAACAAATGGTGGTGTTGGACAGTGGAAATCGCTACAGCACAAGCAGTTTCGGGGGTTAATTTTCCCTCCCTAACTATATCCCTTCTTCTGATGAAGCTGCGGCAACCTCTCCCTATGCTATGATCGGCAGAAGTAAGATGGCGGTCGGCGTGCACGCCCCTTTATAGCCCCTGTGATGCTGCAGAAAGCAAGCCAATCACTGTCATGCCCTTGGTGGGGACCGAGAACTATGTCATCACGCTGCCCACACTCTTTGTCCTCCTTCATTGGCTGAAAAATGGCGCTGAAAGCGTCATATGAAATGCGACTTTTGCGTGAAGATCGCCGACCTCATGGCCGATCCCACACTAGGATCGGGTCGGTTTTCATGAAACCTGACTTTGCTAAAAGTCAGCGATTTTTGAATTTGTCCGATCCGTTTCGCTCAACCCTTCTTGTAACCAGTTATTCATGGTTTTTGCCACTTTCAGTCTATGCTCAAAAGGTTTATCTACAACTCGGAATTTTTATCAACTGTATGTTGGTCTGTGGAAACCAGAGACCAAATGTCGATGTACTCATTAGGGAAAATGTTGTTGACCATTTCATAATCTAAATGGGTTCCCAGATGGGTGATACCGCAGAAGACTGCATTTTTGTGTATACTGGCATGAGGCGGGTGGACTTTTTGAACTTGAGGATTCTGATCTAATAAATGAGGGATCACAAAAATTGTATTATTAGTAGCTGTACTGGGGAGCTGGCCCACAATTGATTTAGGAGCTGCTATTACCCCTGCACCATTCCCCCAAGCCCCCGAATACTGATACGCAATACTACCTTGTTGAAGCAGAGGGATAAGAGGAACCGTCACCGTCTGAGAAGGACCGACTATGTTGTCAGAATTAGAATAAACTGGAGACACTCCGGTTGAACAACAACAATGTCTGGACCTGTGGGGTGAATGTCCATGGAGACCCAATGAGGCATCTGATGTGAATGACGGAGAACACCAACAATAGTTCCTCCCTTGAGACAGAGAAGGCAAGGAGTAGCCACAGAATTAACTGTTGTCGGGTGGGTGTGGCCGATAAAGTAGCGCACACAGCACTCCTCCGCTTCACCCTGTGATGACACATTGCTAGGAATCAAGCGGTTTGGCGGGTGGATTTGCTGTGCTGACCTCCGGGGGGTGATCCTGAGCCTCAGGAGTGAGCACGTCCAGCTCACTATGGATGCAGGTGACCCAGGAGTTACCTTTCCTCTGGATCCTGCCCCATATACCTGCCACTAAATCATCAGACATTCTGATTCTGGTTCTCTTACCAGCAAACAAAGCCTCTGGGCCCCATGCAGTAGGAAGTGACTGGAAGAGGCAGGGATCAGCTTTATATAGGGAGATAAGATGGGAGGAGAGCAGAAACTACTGTATTGGAGAGAAGGAAAGGAGACATTCACATGGGAAACATGAACGTTAACCCCTTATATCGGGGAACATCAGTTAGAGGCATCCAACTAGAATGCTGTACATTCATGGAAATGTAGCCGAAGGCTAATTTCTTCTTCTGGTCAGTACAGTGTCTTCACAGCAGATCACTCGTGAGAATTTTTCATGATGATCTCCTGTGAAAACACTGAGCTTGAACTGCGGTGACCTCATCACTGGCATTTTCCCAAGGTCCAGAGGTCACCGCAGTTCAGCACGGCTGGGAGCGCAGCCTCGGTGACGTCATTGAAGCTGTGCTCCCAGCAGCTCATTCACCAGTGGTTTTCAGCCAGGACAGTCGCATCTTGGCAAGGTCCTGGTTGAAAACTAATTATTCCCCAGACATAGATTACGGCGTGGGACAGAACGACCGACAGGTATGGTATATTGCTGCTTTTTTATTTTACTTTTATTACAGGAGATTGAGGGCTTCGGTGGAATTAGGTGATGTTGTAAGTATAGTTTAATTAATAATATTAATTATATTATTTCATTCAATTAAATGACTTTTTTTCTGAGTGTCTGTTTTCTTACAATGTGACTATGGGGTTAGTAATAGGGGTGTCTTATTGACACCTCTCCATTACTAACCTTGGGGCTCGATGTCACCTGACGGTGACATCAAACCCCTCAACTATTACCGCTCTTGCCACCGCTACAGAGAAAGTGGGAAGAGCGAGGCTAAGTGCCAGAATTGGAATCTGCCCCCCGTCATTGGCTTTCTCTCTGCTGGTTACAAAAATTACGATGGGAGCCCATGCCATTTTTTTCCTAAAAATAATCTTTTATTAATTAAATACATGTCCAATAATTTTCACTCACATTGTACTAATTGTATTTGTCACAGACATCAATATATATATGCCTATCCTATATGTATTTACTATATGTAATCCATTTCTTCTATCCTGTCGGCTCCTGCTCTGATTTTACACTACCGCTGGTGCTGAATTACCGGCTTCTATCTATGTATCTATCTATGTAATATAAATACATACATATATGTGTGTGTCACTGACATCTATATATACAGTATATATGTATTATATATATGTATTCTACTGTATGTGTATATCTATTCTATCTATTTTATTTTAACCTGTCAGTGTGATTTTACTGTACCCACATATAAATTGCTGGCTTTTACAAGAAAATCAGTGTGTAAAAATCGGTCAGCACTAGCATGGTTCGAACACTGTGTGATTTTTTTCTCGCACCCATTGATTTCTATTGTGGGGTGCGATCAGAATTGCGATTACAATACAACGCAGATGAAGACACAATTATAGGTCCGAATTCAATCCGATTTTTAATAGAATGGATTGAATTAGTCAGATTTCATCGCAAGTGGGAATGAGCCCTAACAGGCCCTTAGGTACTGCTATAAGCAAAGTGTAACAGGCCACTGTACCCTGAGGTCATCAGATGACATTGGGGTGCAATAGCAACTATTGGCACAAGCAATGACAATCACGAGGGTCAATAGTGTAAAAGGGGAGTAATCTCCATCTTTTAACTACTTAGATGCTGCTGTCGCAATTGACATTAACATTTAAGGGGTTAATTGGCCCTAATTGGTCTCAGAACCAGTCGAAGCCGATACCACAGGGAGTTAGCTGTCACATTCAGCTGGATTTTTCCCTGCTAGAGGGTGCTACACACTTATTCCTCAGCATTGTGAAAACGATGGGGAAGAATAAGGCCCCTTAACCGCTGCCATGAAAAGGCTTGATTATCAGTGATTAAGGGGTTAATACCAAGACACAGGTGTGTCTCTAAGTGGGCCTTAGGCTACTTTCACACTAGCGTCGGCCCGTCGCACTGCATCGGGCCGACGTACCGACGCATCCTGTGACAACGCAGCACAACGGGGGCAGCGGATGCATTATTACAACGCATTCGCTGCCCCATTCTGAGCTGCGGGGAGGAGGAGGGGGCGGAGTTCTGGCCGTGCATGTGCGGTCGGAAATGGCGGACACAACGCACCAAAAAACGTTACAAGCAACGTTTTTTGGTGCCGACGGTCCGCCACAACACAACGCAACCGTCGCACGATGGTTGCGACGTGTGGCAATGTGTCGCTAATACAAGCCTATGGAGGAAAAAACGCATCCTGCAAACAACTTTGCAGGATGCGTTTTTTCTGCAAAACGACGCATTGCGACGTCCGTCATATGACGCTAGTGTGAAAGTAGCCTAAGGAAATGTAAAACCTGTAGTTAATGGCGGCCATAAAGAAGCTGCACATAGGCCATCGCAGCCAGGATAGATGCATAACAATATCCCCCCCTTTAAACCCTTCATGACTGAAGGTATTTTCTTTTTTGCTTTTTTGTTTTTTGCTCTTCTTCTTCCCAGAGCCATAACTTTTTTATTTTTTCGTCAATATGGCCATGTGAGGGCTTGTTTTTTGTGGGATGAGTTATAATTTTGAACTACACCATTGGTTTAACATTTCATGTGCTGGAAAATGGTAAAAAAATTCAAAGTGCGGTGAAATTTCAAAAAAAGTGTAATTCCACAATTGTTTTTAGTTCTGCTTTTATACTAGGTTCACTAAATGCTAAAACTGACCTGCCATTATGATTCTCCAGGTCATTACGAGTTCATAGACACCAAACATATCTACGTTCTTTTTTATCTAAGTGGTGAAAAAAAAATCCAAAGTAAAAAAAAAAATTGCGCCATATTTCGATACCTGTAGCGTCTCAATTTTTCGTGATCTCGGGTTAGGTGAGGGTTTATTTTTTGCACGCTGAGCTGATATTTTTAAAGATACCATTTTGGTGTAGATACAATCTTTTGATCGACCGTTACTGCAGTTTAATGCAATGTTGCGGCGACCAAAAACAATAAAAAATTTGACTTTATTGCTCGTTACACAGTTTAGCGATTGGGTTCATTTTTTTTTATATTGATCGGGCGATTCTGAAAGCGGAGATAAGAAATATGTGTAGGTTTGATTTTTTATTTATTGTTTTATTTTGAATAGATGCAAAAGGGGGGTGATTTGAACTTTTATATTTTTTTATATTTTTAAAAACTTTTAAAAACTTCAAACCACTGTAATTTTTCACAAGGCACATTAAACTGTATGGATGAGTGTGGAGACTCAGCATTGTATCTCAATTAACCAGACGACTATTTTGTGGTTCAAGAAAGTATTGCCACACTGTTTTACCCTCATCCCATGTTGTCTGAGTAGCTTTACACCCAAGTTAAAGGGAGCGTGTGCTATTCAGCGGAACGATCCTTGATCCTTGTGTTTCAGTCTATCGGACCGGGGTGCCTGCCTACCCACGTGTTTCCACAATGAGTATAGTCAACGTTTGGAACAAAAAGTGTCATGAACTGTATCAGGCAAAGCGGTTTTTACAAATTTTAAACCACCATCATTTAACACAGAGCAAGGTAACCTGTATGGATGACAATAGTCAATTTTTGGAACAAAAAATGTGAACTGTAGCAAGACAACCGTTTTTTTTAAATTTAAAACCACCGTCATTTTAAATAAAGCACCTTAAAATACATCTTAGGGTCATCCCACTCCCATAGTGTTGCAGTCCATGCCAAAACATCTCTGAATATTAGAGAGAATACGTATGTGGAGTTGTTCTTCAAACAAAATGTCCCAGGTGAATAAGTGTCAGGTATTGAGTAGCTGCTGGTCGAAACTGCTTGATTGTGAAACAGTGTTTCCATAAGGGATGAGAGATTTTGCATAGCCTGGACAAGGTCATGTTGGCGCATAGCAAGTTGTGGTTTTGGCATTTTATTAGGCTCACCTGGTGAAGTAAATTCTCAAAGGATCTAGTCAGGGTGGACACACGGACCCTGGGCATTGGTGCAGAAGGCAGGAGGGCAAAGACTTGAATACTAGGGAACCATAGAAAAGGAGTAGAGATTAATAGTTAAACAGAAAGTCCGGGGCTGCAGATGGAGCAAGGCAGAGGGACCATTGTCATATTTGTAAGGATGAGCACAGCAAAGGGTGGAGGTAATAGAGGAAGGGCGCAGAGACTGTCAAAGTCATAACAGGTGTGTAGCAGTAAGCTTAAAGTATTCTACAACAATAATTTATGATTTAATAAGTTAACCCTTTATTACTTTTTTGACTGCGGGATGAAATGCATATAATCAAAAGAAGATAATTTTTCAGAGCTACAGCAGCCAAACAATTAAACCAGTTGGATAATAGTTCATATGTCCATATCAGAGGTGGACACAGCATCAATGCAGCTGGTGCAACTGCATTGGGGGCCCATGCCAGTTGTGCTGTGTGTATTAAAAAAAGGCCAATATGGCCTTCTACCAGGGGGGCCCATGGACATATCATCTTTGCTATAGTCATTTTCATTTCCACTAGCGCTGTACATCGTGGGTAGGGAGCATTCCTATAGCTGCATTGATGGCAATAGAACAAGAAGCAGCTGTGAAGGATGTCACTCTCAGATTACTGCTCTATGCCTTCTCTTTGACTCAGTTGACATGATGATGACATCACGCCAGCTGAGTCATATACCATGTGGCCGCCAGCCAATAAAGAAACAGCGTCGCAGTGAATCGTTTGGAGATGTGAATGTTTTGCATTTTTTAGAATTGAGTGTGGGTTTGTGGGGGCTATCATACCAACTGGTGGACTGTAGAGGCCAATATACTTTGTGAGGAGCTGTTGGGAGCATCATACTGGGTAAGGGGCTGTGGGAGCCATCATGCTGAGTGACCAATAAACAATGCCAGAAGCATCTTACCTATACCAAGAAGAAAAAGGTGTTGCTTTGAGGCGAAAGTCAATTTTGCATTTCATTTGGAAATCAAGGTCCAAGAGTCTGGAGGAAAAGTGGAGAGGCACACAATCCAAGCTGCTTGAGGTCTAGTGTGAAGTTTCCACAATCAGTGATGGTTTGGGAAGCCATGTCATGTGCTGGTGTAGGTCCACTGTGTTTTATCAAGACCAAAGTCAGCGCAGCCATCTACCAGGAAATTTTAGAGCACTTCATGCTTGCCTCTGCTGACAAGCTTTTTGGAGATGGAAATTTCATTCTCCTGCAGGACTTGGCACCTGTCTGCACTGCCAAAATTACCAATACCTGATTTAATAACAACAGTATCACTGTGCTTGATTGGCCAGTAAACTAACTTGACCTTAACCCCATAGAGAATTTGTGGGGTATTGTCAAGAGGAAGATGAGATACACCAGCTCCAACAATGCAGACGAGCTGAAGGCTGCTATCAAAGCAACCTGGGCTTCCATAACATCTCAGCAGTGCCACAAGTTGATCGCCTCCATTCCATACCACATTGATGCAGTAATTGATGCAAAAGGAGCCCCGACCAAGCATTGAGTGCATTTGCTGAACATACATTTCAGTAGGCCAACATCTCAGATTTAAAAAATCATTTTCAAGCTGGTGTTATAACGTATTCCAATTTACTGAGATAATGACTTTTGGGTTTTCATTGGCTGTAAGCTATAATCAAAAACATTAACAGAAATAAACAATTGAAATAGACTACTGTTTGTAATGCCGCTATGTAATATGAGTTTCTCTTTTTGTATTGAAGAACAGAAATAAATTAACTTTTTGATAATATCCAAACTTTGTGATTGTGAAAAGCCCCTATATATATATATATATATATATATATATATATATATATACATACATATATATATATACATATACATATACATACATACATGTAAAAGTTTGGGCATTCCTGGTCAACATTATTGTTATTGTGAACAGTTGAGCAAGTTGAAGTCTCTCTTGATAGAACTCCCTATCACAACTTTAGGGGATTGTGAGGGCCATTGTAAAACTTTTCACTTTTATGGTGAGGATACAGAAGAGGTTTCTTCTGATGACTCTTCCATGAAGGCCATATTTGTTCAGGAGTCTCTGAACAGTAGAAACAATGTACCACAACTCCAGTGTCTCATTGACCTTTCCAAAAGTCTTTTACAGCCAAGCAGGCGTTCAGATTTGCCTCTCTAGCACTCCTACGAGAAGCTCTCACTGAAATTTTGCTTGGTCTTCTAGACCTTATCTTGCCCTACACTGTTCCTGTATCCTGTTAACTGCCATTTCTTAATTACATTTCAAACTGAGGAAAGGGCAACTTGAAAATGCTTTGCTATCTACTTATAGCCTTCTCCTGCTTTGTGAGCCACCACCATTTTCAGTTTCAGAGTGCTAGGCAGCTGCTTAGAAGAACCCATGGCTGCTGTTTTTTGGCATAAGATTAGAGGAAACTTTTTATTTATAAAGCTGGGAAATTTGCATCATCTGGCCTTTCCTAATGATGGTAATGAACAAGCAATAACCCTAACAGGCTAATTAAGGTCTGAAACCTAGGTCAAAGTTATTTGAGCATACTAATCTCCAAACTTTTGCATTGGCCGTTATCCTTTTTGTAATTTTAAAATAGTAAAAAATGACAATATATAAATAATTATTGCCTAATATATAAAGTAAATATGTTATCTTTAAAGAAAAGAAAAAACTTTGTTCCAGCTCCAAAATTTTAAAATATCGATCCTTTATTAATCCATGGTAAAAACATAGGCTGAGTAACTCTCCATAGCACACCAGGAAACAAGCAACGCGTTTCGATCTTTACAGATCTTTGTCAGAGCTACAGATGAATAGACAAATAACATTATATAGCCACCACCAACCAATGAACATCAACCCCCATATCACATGATAAGGAAAGGTCCTATTGGCAAAATGCGATACATACAAAAGAAAGAATTATCACATATACACACTAATAAATAGAGATTAAATATAAACATATTAAAAAGAACATTAATATCAAAAAAAGGAAAACGAGTGTTCAAATAATAAATCCAAAATGCTTCATGCATCAAGAGACAATGCCTGGAATTGCCCCCTCGCAAAGGTTTATTAACGCGTTCAATGCCATAAGCACGAAAGCAATCAGTGTTGCTGGCGTGTTGAGTAATGAAATGCAAATGTGGCACCCCTAGGGGTATTTGCCACTAAAATAGTTACTGACAGTAAATGCAAATACTAAAATAGCAAGACTGCACTACCACCTCCGGCCAGAAGGGGGAGCTCCAGAGACTCCCCTTGATCCATTCTGGTCTGAGAGAAGAAATGGCAGTTGGGCTAAGGAGCTGATAGTGAGAGGTCATACAGTTGAATCTCTAACAGCCCTGTGACTGTTACCAGGCCTAAATCACCGGCCTGAGGAGAAGAGGGATAGAGAAAAAGGACATTGTGAGAACCGGGTAGCATTAATCACTACCCAGAACAGGCGCAAAGCCGGATACCGGATCCGTGGCTGTATTCATTACATATAATACAGCAACCGGAAAAACGTGAGGTGATATCAGCTTCACTAGGGTCGGACGCAGCAACAGACACAGAGTTCAGCGGTACTCCTGGAGGGGGTAAGCCGATAAAAGGACTCGGGTTGCCCGTCGAACCAGGACCCGGAGGGGACAGATTGGGCCGGCAGCCAGTTCACATACAGCAGCAGGGCCACACAGATATTGCGTACAATAAGAGGCAAAGACCCCGGCAGGGTCAAAGTAACTCAGAGTTCCCATACAGACTCCGGTGACAGGACCGGTTGTAAATCCTTTTTTGTTAAAGTAAACTGGTTAAACGTTTCAGTGCCTCAGCCTTTCATTTGGACAATAGCCATCTATCCAGGATTGGGATCATCACCGCTGGGAGAACTTGCTGCTGATCAAGTAAGTGCCTGTTCCCTCACGATACCCTTTACACTGTGCATTGCCTGAGGCCACAGCACCGGGTCAAGCCACCCGTGACACCCCCCTCAAGAGACAGACCCCATTGGTCCAGTGCTGGGTACCCCGGTCTCTTGGGCGTCACACATAGATGCTGCCGACACTGAACGAAAGGAATCACCTGACTTCTCTATATCATGTAAATGCTCATTAATTCGTATTTTCAACTTACGAGAAGTGCAGCCGACATAAGACAAATTACAAGCTGTGCAATCAATCTTATAGACCACAAAAGTAGTATTACAATTGATAAACTGCTTTATATAAAAATGCTTTGAAATACTAGAATCATTAAATGTCTTAGTAACCAATACGTGAGCACAAGTTTTACATCTATACTGCCACATCTATAGAAACCGGTACAATCCAACCAGGTTCTACTTTTATTTGTATGGGAATGAAACATACTTGGTGAAATTCGATTACCAATAGTCAAAGCTCTTCTGGGTACTACATTAACTCCTGTGCTTAAAATTTTAGCCAAACTAGCATCCTCATAGAGAATAGGCAGAAATTTGTTGACAATGCTTTTGATTTTATTGAACTGTGAACTAAATTGAAAACAAATATAGGGTCTATTGTTCTTGTCAGCAGAGGTAGATGCAGGGGACATCAATGTTTTAGGTGTGATTAAATTATCACTTTTTTTAGATCAACAATTCTTTGCGCTCTGTTCAACATCCAAGATGGATAATTGCGACGTTTCAATTTTCCAGAGACTAGATTTATTTCATTTTTCAAGATGCTCTCATTACTGCAATTACGTTTAATTCTAGTAAATTCCCCAACAGGAATGGATTGAATAGTGTGTGTAGGATGGCCGCTGTCAGCATGCAATATAGTATTACCGCTGAGAGATTTGTGGTAAGTTCTTGTTTCAACCACCTGGTCAGCAATGCCATTTAAACTTAAATCCAAAAAATTTATTTGTTTTTGATCATATCTATACGTAACACGCAAATTGCACTCATTTGAATTCAGTTAACCAATGAAGTCAGTTATGGCAGAAACATCGGCGGTCCAAATAATGAGTAAATCATCGATGTATCTGCCATACCAACCAATCTGAGAAAGAAAAGGGTTAGAAACAGAAAATACATGATTATATTCCCAGAAAGCCATGACAAGGTTAGCCAAAGAGGGTGAAAATTTAGCACCCATGGCCACACCAGACCGCTGTAAATAATATCGGGAATCAAATGAAAAAAAATTGTGTGTCATAAGAAAAAAAGTGACCTGTAAAATATACTGTTTTAAATCTGTGGAATAATTGCTAAAATTGTCAAGATGAAATTGAAGAGCCTGCATGGCTAAACTGTGAGGGATACATGTATATAACGAGACCACATCACAACAAAGCCATGTGAATTCTGCTGACCATTTCTTTTCCGCAAGTACTCCCAAAACCTCTCTTGAATCTTTAATGTAGCCTGGAATTCTACCCACAAGAAGCTGCAAAAGAGAGTCAACCCATTCACAGAGATGTTCATTGGCTGAACCTATCCCGGAGACAATTGGTCTCAACGGGGGAATAGCTTCATTCTTGTGCACTTTTGGTAATCCGTGCAGGATAGGACAAACAGGATCTTTTACAACCAAATAATCAAATAGTTTTTTTGTCAAAATGCCAAGTCTATAACCTTCCTCCATTATTTTGTCCGCCTTTTTTTTTAAATCATTAGATGGATTGACTTTAAGTTCAGTATATGTTGACAAATCCGACAAAAGTTCCATGATTTTGGAATGATAATCTGACATGTCAAGTACCACAACCATTCCTCCCTTATCGGACATTTTTATTGTTATATACTTATTATTTTGTAATTGTTGTAATGCATCCCACTGTTTGCGCGAGAAATTGTTATTAGACTTGATACTGCCAGATCTTATATCATTATCAAGAATTTTCAATTCTCGCTCCAACAGCTCCTGAAATCTATCCATACAGTCTGATCTGGATTGAATAGGATAGAAATGTGGGTTCTTAGTGGTGAAGTTATGGGATTGATCTACTGTTGCTCTATCAGAAAAGATCTTCATTACTTAAAGACTGTAAAGTAACAAGTGAAACTTGGTCCATAAAGACCATACCTCGGAACTCATTGGTATGTACAATATCCCCATACTCCTGATTATGATTATCCAAATCTTCCACATTATTCAAAAAATGTTTTTTTTATAGTTAAATTACGGATAAATTTATTTATATCAAGAAGAGTAGGGAATATATCAAACTTTTTCAAAACATTATCATTTATATTTATTTGAACAGATTTCTCAGATTGGTTGGTATGACAGATACATCGACGATTTACTCATTATTTGGACCGCCGATGTTTCTGCCATACCTGACTTCATTGGTTATCTGAATTCAAATGAGTGCAATTTGCGTTTTACGTATAGATTGTTATGAACAGGTGATTCAGAACCACAATGGACCTAGTGGTTAAGAGCACACAAAGTGACCTGATAGTTACTAACATAGGACGAGCTCTGAGACGTGGGAACTCTGCTGACCGCAATCCCTAATCCTATCATACCACACTAGAGGTAGCCGTGGATTGCGCCTAACGCTCCCTATGCAACTCGGCACAGCCTGAGAAACTAGCTAGCCCTGAAGATAGAAAAATAAGCCTACCTTGCCTCAGAGAAATTTCCCAAAGGAAAAGGCAGCCCCCCACATATAATGACTGTGAGTTAAGATGAAAATACAAACACAGAGATGAAATAGATTTTAGCAAAGTGAGGCCAGACTTACTGAATAGATCGAGGATAGGAAAGACAGCTTTGCGGTCAGCACAAAAACCTACAAACAACCACGCAGAGGGGGCAAAAAGACCCTCCGCACCGACTAACGGTACGGAGGTACTCCCTCTGCGTCTCAGAGCTTCCAGCAAGCAAGAAAAACCAATATAGCAAGCTGGACAGAAAATATAGCAAACAAAAGTAACACAAGCAAAACTTAGCTTATGCAGGGCAGACAGGCCACAAGAACGATCCAGGAGAGAGCAAGACCAATACTGGAACATTGACTGGAGGCCAGGAACAAAGAACTAGGTGGAGTTAAATAGAGCAGCACCTAACGACTTAACCTCGTCACCTGAGGAAGGAAACTCAGAAGCCGCAGCCCCACTCACATCCACCAGAGGAAGCTCATAGACAGAACCAGCCGAAGTACCACTCATGACCACAGGAGGGAGCTTGACCACAGAATTCACAACAATAGATATGATCAAAAACAAATACATTTTTTGGATTTAAATTTAAATGGCATTGCTGACCATGTGGTTGAAACAAGAACTTACTACAAATCTCTCAGCGGTAATACTACATTGCATGCTGACAGCGGCCATCCTACACACACTATTCAATCCATTCCTGTTGGGGAATTTACTAGAATTAAACGTAATTGCAGTAATGAGAGCATCTTGAAAAATGAAATAAATGTATTCTCTGGAAAATTGAAACGTTGCAATTATCCATCTTGGATGTTGAACAGAGCGCAAAGAATTGTTGATCTAAATAAAGTCATAATTTAATCACACCTAAAACATCGATGTCCCCTGCATCTACCTCTGCTGACAAGAACAATAAACCCTATATTTGTTTTCAATTTAGTTCACAGTTCAATAAAATCAAAAGCATTGTCAACAAATTTCTGCCTATTCTCTATGAGGATGCTAGTTTGGCTAAAATTTTAAGCACAGGAGTTAATGTAGTACCCAGAAGAGCTTTGACTATAGGCAATCAAATTTCACCAAGTATGTTTCATTCCCATACAAATAAAAGTAGAACCTGGTTGGATTGTACCGGTTTCTATAGATGTGGCAGTAATAGATGTAAAACTTGTGCTCACGTATTGGTTACTAAGACATTTAATGATTCTAGTATTTCAAAGCATTTTTATATAAAGCAGTTTATCAATTGTAATACTACTTTTGTGGTCTATAAGATTGATTGCACAGCTTGTAATTTGTCTTATGTCGGCTGCACTTCTCGTAAGTTGAAAATACGAATTAATGAGCATTTACATGATATAGAGAAGTCAGGTGATTCCTTTCGTTCAGTGTCGGCAGCATCTAGGCATCTCATTACTCAACACACCAGCAACACTGATTGCTTTCGTGCTTATGGCATTGAACGCGTTAATAAACCTTTGTGAGGGGGCAATTCCAGGCATTGTCTCTTGACGCGTGAAGCATTTTGGATTTATTATTTGAACACTCGTTTTCCTGCTGGTCTTAACAAGTGCAATAAATTAATGTACCATTATTAACGTTTCAGTCATGAGCATTTTTTTATATTAATATTCTTTTTAATATGTTTATATTTAATCTCTATTTATTAGTGTGTACATGTAAAAATTCTTTCTTTTGTATGTATCGCATTTTGCCAATATGACCTTTCCTTATTATGTGATATGGGGGTTGATGTTCACTGGTTGGTGGCTATATAATGTAATTTGTCTATTCTTCTGTAGCTCTGACAAAGATCTGTAAAGATCGAAACGCGTTGCTCGTTTCCTGGTGTGCTATGGAGAGTTACTCAGCCTATGTTTTTACCATGGATTAATAAAGGATCGATATTTTAAAATTTTGGAGTTGGAACAAAGTTTTTTTCTTTTCTCTACTTACCACCACGAGGATCAATGTGGAGTTCCGTGCACCTGCTGTGGCTGCCTGGTGAGCTGGCTTTTGTTTGTTTCTATGTTTCTACAGTTTTGATTGCCGTTGCTCGGAGGAATTACTCCCATTTGAACATTTGCACATTTTTGTGTTTGCTTTTAAAAGCACACATACGGAAAAAAACTTTTAATAATCTTACTTGACAATTTTAACATGGCTACCGTCTTATGTCGAGATAGATCTCAGAAGGCAGCACACGTGTTTTCTCATGACACAATTGATTCTAACACTATGCCGGATCTGCAGGATGGTGTGAATAATTTAGAAAAATTGCTTTCACAAGAGACTGGAGTTTGGTGGCACCAAACTACTTTAAATAATTATTTGGCCAAGGATATGGTGCCCCGTGGTTTGCGTATCAAGAAATTACCTACCACCATTTATTCATCCGATTTTATGGAGGAGTGGAATAATATCTTGAGCAATTGCTCATTGAATTTGATGAAGCTTATTGTCAAATATGAAGATACCAGACTCAATGAAATACAAAAACAAATGGATGATGTGAATTTGTCTCTGATACAATTTAAAACGCTGTCACACTTTGATTCTCTTATTAATAAAATGCATGAAAATGTTTCTGCATTAGAAGAGGATATCATGGAAAGGAAGAAGAGAAAGTTCACTAGAGATTTGAACGACTATGCCACCAATAAAGTGTACGAATGGGGGCAATGGGAAAATTTAAATAGAACTCCCAAGTCTATTCTAAAACGCAATCAAACTCACCGAAGGCAGACAGCAGTGAAGTCGCATGTGAATTTTACTTCTTCTGATCCGCATTCTTCGGACAATAACCGCAGCATGTCAGACGTATCTTTAAATGATACAGCAATCACGGGAAGAAAAAAGTTTTTTCGCCATTCAAAAAACGCCAGAGACGTGGTCGCAGGAAACATCGTGGAAAATCAAGGAATTGTCACCCACAACAGGAAGCGTCTGTTCAAATAAATATAAATGATAATGTTTTGAACTTATCGTCCCAGACTTTAACTGATGATCAACTTGCAGTTTTGTCCTTAGGATTGAATTTTGTTCCGAGTCAAAAGTTCAATTTATTCACTACTCTTCTTGATATAAATAAATTTATCCGTAGTTTAACTATAAATTTTTTTTTTGAATAATGTGGAAGATTTGGATAATGATAATCAAGAGTATGGGGATATTGTACATACCAATGAGTTTCGAGGTATGGACTTTATGGACCATGTTTCACTTGTTACTTTACAATCTTTAAGTAATGAAGATCTGTCTGATAGAGCAACAGTAGATCAATCCCATAACGTCACCACTAAGAACCCACATTTCTATCCTATTCAATCCAGATCAGACTGTATGGCTAGATTTCAGGAGCTGTTGGAGCGAGAATTGAAAATTCTTGATAATGATATAAGATCTGGCAGTATCAAGTCTAATAACAATTTCTCGCGCAAACAATGGGATGCATTACAACAATTACAAAATAATAAGGACATAACAATAAAAATGTCCGATAAGGGAGGAATGGTTGTGGTACTTGACATGGCAGATTATCATTCCAAAATCATGGAACTTTTGTCGGATTTGTCAACATATACTGAACTTAAAGTCAATCCATCTAATGATTTAAAAAAAAAGGCGGACAAAATAATAGAGGAAGGTAATATAGACTTGGTGTTAGGTCTCGAGTTCTCGCTTCTGCACAGGGGGAATCTCGAGCCATCTCCGCTGCGGACTCCCATTCTTATCCAGCCGCAGTGGAGTCTGCTCAGCAGGGACGTCGGTCCCAGCGTCTTGCTCAGTCTCACTCTGTACAGAGAGTTACTACTGCTTCTTCAGCTTCTGCCATTAAAGCCAGTGCTGGTCAGCAGCGAGCGGACTTCTCTGGGACTAAGTCCTTGTCTGCACACACTGAGCATGCCCAGGGCAAGATCTCCCATTGGAGATCGAGGGTCATGTGCTCAGGCTCTGCAGCACATTCCATTGGTCCTCTTGGCAGGTCTTGGAAGGGCAAAGTTTCTGTGGCCACTTCCTGTGCTGCAACTATATAAACTGCGCATGACCGCACGGCCATGCGCTAGTGTACAATTGTTAATGTGTGTATGTTGTGAGTGCAAGTCGTCCTTGGATACCCCTACCCTATTGAATGTCTGTTCGCGGAAGGTGTATGGTTGCTATCTAGCGCCCGACTTATCCTACAGCACGAATCACACATTACAGCGTCCAGTTGCTGTGACCACCAGTACGGCGCCGTGCACTTCCTCTGTGCTTTCCTTACCCAAGCCTGGGTGGTTAGTGGCGTTCGTCAGTGCGGCACCGCATGCACTCTTGTGCCGTAATATTGTTATTTAGTTTCCTTACACACCCAGTTGTGGTGTTGTGCCAGCAAGGGTCTAATCGGACTTCAATCCTAGTTGGGGTTGAGTTCGCTGACTACTTGCTCGCGCTCTATGTGTGGTACCGCGGTCCTGTGACGCAACAGGATCGCTTCCTTCACGCTGGGTGAAGTTTAACCCACGTGTGTATACTTATGAGTACCGCCATATAGTCCGTCATTACTTGGCAGCAGGTTCCATCTCTGCACGGTGGACCCCGGACTGCGAACGCACCATACTCTATCTGTCTTATTATTTGGTGCGTTCCGCTAGCCCTAACACTTGGCATTTTGACAAAAAAAAAATTGATCATTTGGTTGTACAAGATCCTGTTTGTCCTATCATGCACGGACTACCAAAAGTGCACAAGAATGAAGCTATTGCCCCGTTGAGGCCAACTGACTCCGGGATAAGTTCAGCCAATGAACATCTCTGTGAATGGGTTGACTCTCCTTTGCAGCCTCTTGTGGGTAGAATTCCAGGCTACATTAAAGATTCAAAAAAAGGGTTTGGGAGTACTTGCGGAAAAGAAATGGTCAGCAGAATTTACATGGCTTTGTTGTGATGTGGTCTCGTTATATACATGTATCCCTCACAGTTTAGCCATGCAGGCTCTTCAATTTCATCTTGACAATATTAGCAATTATTCCACAGATTTAAAACAGTATTTTTTACAGGTCACTTTTTTTCTTATGACACACAATTTTTTTTCATTTGATTCCCGATATTATTTACAGCGGTCTGGTGTGGCCATGGGTGCTAAATTTTCACCCTCTTTGGCTAACCTTGTCATGGCTTTCTGGGAATATAATCATGTATTTTCTGTTTCTAACCCTTTTCTTTCTCAGATTGGTTGGTATGGCAGATACATCGACGATTTACTCATTATTTGGACCGCAGATGTTTCTGCCATACCTGACTTCATTGGCTATCTTAATTCAAATGAGTGCAATTTGCGTGTTACGTATAGATATGATCAAAAACAAATAAATTTTTTGGATTTAAGTTTAAATGGCATTGCTGACCAGGTGGTTGAAACAAGAACTTACTACAAATCTCTCAGCGGTAATACTATATTGCATGCTGACAGCGGCCATCCTACACACACTATTCAATCCATTCCTGTTGGGGAATTTACTAGAATTAAACGTAATTGCGGTAATGAGAGCATCTTGAAAAATGAAATAAATGTAGTCTCTGGAAAATTGAAACGTCGCAATTATACATCTTGGATGTTGAACAGAGCGCAAAGAATTGTTGATCTAAATAAAGTGATAATTTAATCACACCTAAAACATCGATGTCCCCTGCATCTACCTCTGCTGACAAGAAGAATAAACCCTATATTTGTTTTCAATTTAGTTCACAGTTCAATAAAATCAAAAGCATTGTCAACAAATTTCTGCCTATTCTCTATGAGGATGCTAGTTTGGCTAAAATTTTAAGCACAGGAGTAAATGTAGTACCCAGAAGAGCTTTGACTATTGGTAATCGAATTTCACCAAGTATGTTTCATTCCCATACAAATAAAAGTAGAACCTGGTTGGATTGTACCGGTTTCTATAGATGTGGCAGTAATAGATGTAAAACTTGTGCTCACACATTGGTTACTAAGACATTTAATGATTCTAGTATTTCGAAGCATTTTTATATAAAGCAGTTTATCAATTGTAATACTACTTTTGTGGTCTATAAGATTGATTGCACAGCTTGTAATTTGTCTTATGTCGGCTGCACTTCTCGTAAGTTGAAAATACGAAATAATGAGCATTTACATGATATAGAGAAGTCATGTGATTCCTTTCGTTCAGTGTCGGCAGCATCTAGGCATTTCATTACTCAACACGCCAGCAACACTGATTGCTTTCGTGCTTATGGCATTGAACGTGTTAATAAACCTTTGCAAGGGGGCAATTCCAGGCGTTGTCTCTTGATGCGTGAAGCATTTTGGATTTATTATTTGAACACTCGTTTTCCTGCTGGTCTTAACAAGCGCAATGAATTAATGTACCATTATTAACGTTTCAGTCATGAGCATTTTTTGATATTAATGTTTATGTTCATATTTAATCTCTATTTATTAGTGTGTATATGTAATAATTCTTTTTTTAGTATGTATCGCATTTTGCCAATAGGACCTTTCCTTATCATGTGAACTGGGGGTTGATGTTCATTGGTTGGTGGTGGCTATATAATGTTATTTGTCTATTCATCTGTAGCTCTGACAAAGATCTGTAAAGATCGAAACGCGTTGCTCGTTTCCTGGTGTGCTATGGAGAGTTACTCAGTCTATGTTTTTACCATGGATTAATAAAGGATCGATATTTTAAAATTTTGGAGCTGGAACAAAGTTTTTTCTTCTCTCTACTTACCACCACGCGGATCAACGTGGAGTTCCGTGCACCTGCTGTGGCTGCCTGGTGAGCTGGCTTTTGTTTGTTTCTGTTATCTTTAACCCTTTTAAATATAATTTCTTCTTCAACTTGCATAACTTTTCACAATAACAGTAATTTTGATCAGGGCTGCCCAAACTTTTACATGCCAATATATACTGTATATATATATATATATATATATATATATATACATACAGTTAGGGCCAGAAATATTTGGACAGTGACACAATTTTCGCGAGTTGGGCTCTGCATGCCACCACATTGGATTTGAAATGAAACCTCTACAACAGAATTCAAGTGCAGATTGTAACGTTTAATTTGAAGGGTTGAACAAAAATATCTGATAGAAAATGTAGGAATTGTACACATTTCTTTACAAACACTCCACATTTTAGGAGGTCAAAAGTAATTGGACAAATAAACATAACCCAAACAAAATATTTTTATTTTCAATATTTTGTTGCAAATTCTTTGGAGGCAATCACTGCCTTAAGTCTGGAACCCATGGACATCACCAAACGCTGGGTTTCCTCCTTCTTAATGCTTTGCCAGGCCTTTACAGCCGCAGCCTTCAGGTCTTGCTTGTTTGTGGGTCTTTCCATCTTAAGTCTGGATTTGAGCAAGTGAAACGCATGCTCAATTGGGTTTAGATCTGGAGATTGACTTGGCCATTGCAGAATGTTCCACTTTTTGGCACTCATGAACTCCTGGGTAGCTTTGGCTGTATGCTTGGGGTCATTGTCCATCTGTACTATGAAGCGCCGTCCAATCAACTTTGCAGCATTTGGCTGAATCTGGGCTGAAAGTATATCCCGGTACACTTCAGAATTCATCCGGCTACTCTTGTCTGCTCTTATGTAATCAATAAACACAAGTGACCCAGTGCCATTGAAAGCCATGCATGCCCATGCCATCACGTTGCCTCCACCATGTTTTACAGAGGATGTGGTGTGCTTTGGATCATGTGCCGTTCCCTTTCTTCTCCAAACTTTTTTCTTCCCATCATTCTGGTACAGGTTGATCTTTGTCTCATCTGTCCATAGAATACTTTTCCAGAACTGAGCTGGCTTCTTGAGGTGTTTTTCTGCAAATTTAACTCTGGCCTGTCTATTTTTGGTATTGATGAATGGTTTGCATCTAGATGTGAACCCTTTGTATTTACTGTCATGGAGTCTTCTCTTTACTGTTGACTTAGAGACAGATACACCTACTTCACTGAGAGTGTTCTGGACTTCAGTTGATGTTGTGAATGGGTTCTTCTTCACCAAATTAAGAATGCGGCGATCATCCACCACTGTTGTCATCCGTGGACGCCCAGGCCTTTTTGAGTTCCCAAGCTCACCAGTCAATTCCTTTTTTCTCAGAATGTACCCAACTGTTGATTTTGCTACTCCAAGCATGTCTGCTATCTCTCTGATGGATTTTTTCTTTTTTTTCAGCCTCAGGATGTTCTGCTTCACCTCAATTGAGAGTTCCTTTGACCGCATGTTGTCTGCTCACAGCAACAGCTTCCAAATGCAAAACCACACACCTGGAATCCACCCCTGACCTTTTAACTACTTCATTGATTACAGGTTAACGAGGGAGACGCCTTCAGAGTTAATTGCAGCCCTTAGAGTCCATTGTCCAATTACTTTTGGTCCCTTGAAAAAGAGGACGCTATGCATTACAGAGCTATGATTCCTAAAACCTTTCTCCGATTTGGATGTGGAAACTATCATATTGCAGCTGGGAGTGTGCACTTTCAGCCCATATTATATATATAATTGTATTTCTGAACATGTTTTTGTAAACAGCTAAAATAACAAAACTTGTGTCACTGTCCAAATATTTCTGTCCCTAACTGTATATATATATATATATGGAGGTGAGGTCCTCCTGGATGGCAAAAATGTGTCACTGAGATTGCTGGCCTCCGTGATGTACGTTCTGGAAGAAAGTGCACAAGTAACAACAGGTTAATAAGATGGTTTTATTTTGACTGGATTTTGGGTCTGTGATTTATGAGTCACCAAAAGACCCTGTGTGGGAAAAATCTCTCCCATACTCCAGTCTGGGTCTTACAGGCTTACTAACAGGCAGCTGGACATAGCTCAGTAATGGTGTTGCGCTGAGGCAGGAGCAAGACTGTTCATGGTGGACATATAAATGAAGTAGGTTTGCAAGCACTCCAATATTTGACAATTACAAAGGGCACGTAGACACAAACAAGATGCACCGTCAAAAAAGTTCCAAGTTGTCCACTTGAAAAAATAATCTATAAAAGAAAGAGACAGCATCTAATTCAGGTGAAAAAAAGCTCAGGGTTCCATTTGTTCTGGCGTAGATGCGACATTTCGACCAGCCATAGGTCTTTTTCAAGTGTTCATTATAGACAGTCTGAGAAGTGCCTGTGACAGCAACTTGATAAGATCATTTCATTTATTTTGCCTCACCCAAAAGAAAGGACTGTTTTTCTTATAAATTTGTGGTGAGGAAATCTGTTTTTTTTCCTTTTCAAGCTGAGAAGTCTGTGAAGGACAATAAACTTCACTTTGTTTTAATTAAAATCCTGTACCTGTGTATATCCAACTGACATACAAAACATGCAGGCAACTAAGACTGGATAAATGAATGGTCGGTAAGTATTACATTTACCCAGGAATCGACTTCAATGCCACCATGATCTGTATATCCCAATTTTAAATTCTCGTTGGTCTTTAGTGCCACAAGCCATGAAAGTCGCTGCCTCTAAATACTTTTCATTCTCTGTACACTGAGATAATTAGAAGGTATATGGTGGCAAGGACCAAATCTGATCATTTGCCATCTTTTGTGGTATGGTGATTCAGCCATGAAATATGGGTCATATTTATTATCCTTACATGATGTCATTGCAGTTGATGTCTTAGGAGTGATACAAAAGAAGAGGAAATAAGAACTAAAATTAGAATCAAGCATATTGTAAACTTTTAATTAGAACCTTCTCATATAAATTAGTGATTCACACAGGGAGCGTAAGAGGAAGGAGAGGATCAAAGCAAAATCAATATACTGTAGTACTAGATGTACTGTCTGCCTCATTGCTCTCAATTATTGAGAAATTAACTTACTGTTCTATAGGAAACATTGACATAAATTAAATGGCATTAGTATGAGCACATCAGATTTTAAAAACGGTCTTCGAATATATTTTAGAAATTTCAATTCATGCTTGTTTCCTTATTTAACATATTCCTAGTCAATGTTGAACAGACATAACATATTATAGCTATTACTATAACTCATTAATAATAATAATTGCAATATCAATAATCTTTACTTTTTATAGTGTTAATATTTTCAAAGTTTCTAATTTTCAGAACGAGTCATGCATAAAGAAAATAGAAGTGAAGGTTCTGTTCCCAAGACCTTATACGCTATGAGAAAGCCGTGACCCCAAATGTAAAAGTGCTTGTTTTGTACAATGATCCAGGTATGCTTTATTAAAAACAGGTTAGTAGTAGCAGCTAAAACTGCATGAACAAATCATGAACCAGTATCTGAACAGATATGAAATGTATCTTTATGCAAAGGGATAGTACTAAGTAAAGATATGAGGCTGTGAGGAATAATGTAGAAGGAAATGGAATTGAAAAATTAGGCAGATGTAAATTTGCTAAGATAAATGTGTCTGAACTTGGATGCAATCTGAAGTAAAAAAAAAGATGAAAGTTAATTTTTTTTTAGAAAGAACGCCATTTAGTGCAAGATTTGTATTAATTTATTATTTTTTCTTTAATGAAAGTGGTTGTCTACTACTGGGACTACCGCTTATTAAACTAAATGTTCGGCCCCGATAAAATAATAAAGCCTATACTCACCTCTGGTTCCTTCACCATTCCCGCAGTCTCGGCACTCGCTCTACCCATGGCTATGATGCAGTGTTGTTACACCCGACCCCAGTGCCCAATTAACGCTGATGCCATTTGTCTCTGCTTTAAATCAAACCAAACATCAAGTGAAGACTGGGATGAGCTGCAGCACTGACTTCCTCTTCATGTTCAGTTTTTCCGAAGGTGGAGAGAGTAACGCCAGCCCCGATTGGGTTTTGGGCGTCACGTGTCATTCCACCACATCACAGCCCCAGGGCAGTGAGTGCCATCACCGCTGGAATAGGGCCGAACATTTAGTTTAAGAAGTTGTTGTCCTAGTAGTGGACAACCCCCTAAAGGTGTTTGTACCAAGTATGGAAGTTATGCTTTGCATGTTTGGTCCCTTTTTTGGGATCTATGGGGGTCTCTGCAGTTAGAACCCAATGATCGGGAAGTTATGTCCTTACCCATGGATAAGGAATAACTTCCTAAAAACACTGCTGTATTGGCAGGAGCATAACGATCTTGGCATGTGATGGAAGGCGGCTTCTCGAGACAAGTGCTATTTTCAACTGGAGGTGTATCTTTGGACGAATGCTAATCTGAGAACTATTATGAAGCAGAAAACCACTTACTCTACAGCTGCAGTCCTATCAGAGGTACGCAACCGCAGATCACACAGGCTTCACGCCAAAGGTGGTGCCTTGGTATGCGGCGTGATGTCGGCATGCTCTGCAGCTGCGATCAGGGTCGCCAACAATCCAGAAGTTCCAGGAGAGTGCATAAAAAAGGCACTTTTTCCCCCGCCTGTAAGAAAAAGTCCATAATTTTTTTGAAGCTGAAGAAACTTATTCAGATTATTATATGACTGTAATTATCATTATTTTACATTATACAGTGAATGCAGCTAATATCTTGATATCAGAATTACGGGTTGTAGACATGCAGCGTCGGAATGGAGTAGTTTGGGCCCACAGGAAAGAGAAGGAGATCCAGCTCAACGAAATAGTGAAAAATCCATAATTTATTTCACTTAAAATATAGTGATAGGACAAAACATCAGCATACAGAAAAAATAATAAAAACAAGGTCAACGCGTTTCCGGTGACTAAGCACCCATAATCATGATCATGATTAAGGGTGCTTAGTCACCGGAAACGCGTTGACCTTGTTTTTATAATTTTTTCTGTATGCTGATGTTTTGTCCTTTCACTATATTTTAAGTGAAATAAATTATGGATTTTTCACTATTTCGTTGAGCTGGATCTCCTTCTCTTTCCTGTTCGTCCACGCCATGACACAGCGGTTCCGTGCTCCGAGCTCCTGGGAATGTCGGTATGGTGAGCTGGATTTTGTTTTTCCTAGTTTGGGCCCACCAGAGAAAATCATTCCTGGGGCCCACCATATTTTAGGGGTACTAGCTGCAGAGTCTTCTCTAAGCTTCCTTCTAGTCAGGGAATTTTTTCCTACTATATACATGTCCAAACAATCACCTGACAAACCAACAAAACCCTCATTTGTTGGGTGCAATGCTTTTTATGCTTGATTTAAAAACATCCTTATGGGCAGCATATAATTTTGTGTAAATAAGACAAGTGCAGTCGAGAACAATGACATTCTATAAGAACAGAAATATTGTATTAATTAAACATGTACCACACACACACACTAAACTTATGACACATACACACCAGTCACATGCTAGACACAGGATACATACACTCCAGTCGCAAGCTAGACAAAAGACTAGTGAAGAGCGAGTGTACTTGTTGCTGCTTGATTACATGTGGGGATTCCCTAGCAGCCAGGCAACCCCCACATGAACTCAGGCTGGCTAGTAGCTGGAAATCATTCAGCTGCCGAGATGAAAACTAAATCTCCAAGCAGTCATAAATACTCGAAGGTCACCCGAGCGTACACTCGCTCATCACTACAAATGACACATACAAACCAGTCACATGCTAGACGCAAGATACATATACACCAGTCATATTCTAGACAGAGAACACATACACACCAGTCACATGCTAGACACAGAATATATACACAATTGTCACAAGCTAGACATAGGATACATATACACCAGTCACATGCTAGACACAGGACACATACACACCAGTCACACGCTAGACACAGGATACATATACACCAGTCACATGACACATACAGTACCCACAAGTCACACACTAGACACAGGATACATAAACACCAGCCACACACTGGACACAGGATACATACACACCAGATACAGCATACACAGCAGTCACACAATAGACACATGACACACACACTAGTCACATATATATATATATCTACTATATAATTGTCTAAGGGTCACTTCTGTCTGTCCTTCTGTCTGTCTGTCTGTCACGGATATTCATTGGTCGCCGCTTCTGTCTGTCATGGAAATCCAAGTCGCTGATTGGTCGTGACAAAATGCCCACGACCATTGCCACGACCAATCAGCGACGGGCACAGTCCGGCGGCAAAATGGTCGCTCTTTCCTCCCCGCAGTCAGTTCCCGCTCCATACTCCCCTCCAGCCAGCCCTCACACAGGGTTAATGCCAGTGTTACCAGAGCGTGGTGTAACGCACTCCGGTAATGCAGCTATTAACCATGTGTGACCAACTTCTTACTATTGATGCTGTGTATTCAGCATCAATAATAAAAAGATCTAATGTTACAAATTATAATAATAATAAAAAAAGGTTATTCTCACCCTCCGACGTCGCGCTGTCCTCGGCAGTGCAAGTGGCAGGTTCCGGTGCCAAGGATGCTATGCGAGAAGGACCTTCCATGACGTCACGCTCATGTGACCACGACATCATCACAGGTCCTGCGCTCATACCAACCCTGGGACCAGAACCTACCACGTGCACCGCACACAGGCGCTAGGACTACACGGGGCCCTCGGAAGGTGAGTATATGTTTATTTTTTATTTTAAGTATTTTTTAACCACGCATATAGTGGCCACATTGCTATATACTATGTGGGCTGTGTTACATACTGCGTGGGCTGCGTTATATACTACATGGCTGCTATATACTATGTGGGCAGTGTTATATACTATGTGGGCAATGTTATATACTGCGTGGGCTGCGTTATATACTGCATGGCTGCTATATACTACGTGGCCAGTGTTATATACTATGTGGGCAATGTTATATACTGTGTGGGCTGCGTTATATACTGTTTGGGCTGTGTTATATACTGCGTGGCCTGTATTAATGCATCGGGTATTCAAGAATATGTTGTGGCCTGTGCTATATACTATGTGGCTGCTATATACATACATATTCTGGAATACCCGATGCGTTAGAATCGGGCCACTATATATATATATATATATATATATATATACAAAAGAGCAGGAGTGGATGATGGGAGTATTCATCAGCCTGTGCTCTAAATAAATAATAATAAAAAAAATGCGATGTTTTCTGGCATAGCACTCGCCCGTATTCTATGGTAGTGTGATGCCGGCATTCATCAGCCACTCCTGCACTGTAAATACAGTTATATGAAAAAGTTTGGGCACCCCTATTAATCTTAAGCTTAATGTTTTATAAAAATTGTTTTTTTGCAACAGCTATTTCAGTTTCATATATCTAATAACTGTTGGACACAGTAATGTTTCTGCCTTAAAATGAGGTTTATTGTACTAACAGAAAATGTGCAATCTGCATTCAAACAAAATTTGACAGGTGCATAAGTATGGGCACCCTTATCATTTTCTTGTTTTAAATACTCCTACCTGCTTTTTACTGACTTACTAAAGCACTTTCTTTGGTTTTCTAACCTCATTGAGCTTTGAACTTAATAGCCAGGTGTATGCAATCATGAGAAAAGCTACTTAAAGTGGCCACTTGCAAGTTGTTCTCCTGTTTGAATCTCCTCTGAAGAGTGGCATCATGGGCTCCTCAAAACAACTGTCTAATGATCTGAAAACAAAGATTATTCAACATAGTTGTTCAGGGGAAGGATACAAAAAGCTGTCTCAGAGATTTAACCTGTCAATTTCCACTGTGAGGAATATAGTAAGGAAATGGAAGAACACAGGTACAGTTCTTGTTAAGGCCAGAAGTGACAGGCCAAGAAAAACATCAGAAAGGCAGAGAAGAAGAATGGTGAGCAGTCAAGGACAATCCTCAGACCACCTCCAGAGAGCTGCAGCATCAACTTGCTGCAGATGGTGTCACTGTGCATTGGTCAACTATACAACACACTTTGCACAAGGAGAAGCTGTATGGGAGAGTGATGCGAAAGAAGCCGTTTCTGCAAGCACGCCACAAACAGAGTCGGCTGAGGTATGCAAAAGCACATTTGGAGAAGCCAATTTATTTTTGGAAGAAGGTCCTGTGGACTGATGAAACCAAGATTGAGTTGTTTGGTCATACAAAAAGGCGTTATGCATGGCGGCCAAAAAACACAGCATTCCAAGAAAAACACTTGCTACCCGCAGTAAAATTTGGTGGAGTTTCCATCATGCTTTGGGGCTGTGTGGCCACTGCCGGCATCGGGAATCTTGTTAAAGTTGAGGGACGCATGGATTCCTCTCAGTATCAGCAGATTCTTGACAATAATGTTCATGAATCAGTGACAAAGTTGAAGTTACGCAGGGGATGGATCTTTCAGCAAGACAATGATCCAAAAAAACGCTCCAAATCTACTCAGGCATTCATGCAGTGGAACAATTACACTGTTCCGGAATGGCCATCCCAGTCCCCAGACCTGAATATCATTGAACATCTGTGGGATCATTTGAAGAGGGCTGTCCATGCTCAGCGACCATCAAACTTAACTGAACTGGAATTGTTTTGTAAAGAGGAATGGTCAAAAATACCTTCATCCAGGATCCAGGAACTCATTAAAAGCTACAGGAAGCGACTTGAGGCTGTTATTTTTGCAAAAGGAGGATCTACTAAATATTAATGTCACTTTTCTGGTGGTGTGCCCATACTTATGCACCTGTCAAATTTTGTTTGAATGCAGATTGCACATTTTCTGTTAGTACAATAAACCTCATTTCAAGGCAGAAACATGACTGTGTCCAACAGTTATTAGATATATGAAACTGAAATAGCTGTTGCAAACATTTTTTTTTTTATAAACTATTAAGCTTAAGGTTAATAGGGGTGCCCAAACTTTTTCATATAACTGTAAATAATTAAAAAAAGACTGAGTTGGCTCCCCTGTATTTTTGATAACCAGTCAGGCAAAACTGACAGCTGGGGGCTGCAGTCCTCAGCCGTCAGCGTTCGCAAGGCTGATTATCAAGAATAGAGGGGTCCCCATGCTGTTTTTTTAAATTATTTAAATAAATAATTTTAATAAACGATGTGGGATCCCCATTTTTGATAACCAGCCTTGCTCATCAGACAGCTGGGACATGGTATTCTCAGTCTGGTAAGGGGTCACTCATTTTGCCCTCCCCCCAGTCTAAAAACAGCAGCCCAAAGCAGCCTAGAAAAGGCGCATCTATTAGATGCACCAATTGTGGTGCTTTGCCTGGCTTTTCCCACTTGCCCTGTAGCGCTGTCAAGTGTGATTCATATTTGTGGGGTTGACGTCACTTTTGTATTGTCTGTATTGTCTGGTGACATCAAGCCCAATGTCTATAAGGCACCTATCCATTACTAATTTTATAGTTATATGGCAAATAAAGACACAGCAAGAATAAAGTCTTTTAATTGAAAGAATGACACAGACTCCTTTAATGATTCTAAATTAAACCATACTCACATCATCACCCATTCCATTGAAGCCACCAACTCCTGTAATAAAACAAAAATAAAAAACAACCATATCCCTTACCTGTCCGTCGTTCTGTCCCACGCCATAATCCAGGTCTGGGGATAAATAGTTATCAACCTGGACAGTGCCAAGATGCGACCAGGCTGAGGACCACTCAGGATTGAGCTGCTGCGAGAACAGCATCAGTGAGCAGTGGTGACGTCATCGAGGTTATCGCCGGTCACTGAGCCTGTGTTTCCAGCCGGAACCCAAAACTGTGGTGACATTGATGAGATCCCCGCTAACACTGTGAGAAAGTCTTACGGTGCAGCGCTGAGCTCACAGAGTTCATCGCAGTTCACTTTGAGAAATTTCTCACGTGAACTGCGGTGAACTCACCCCTGCACCGTGAGGCTTTTTCTCACTCCCCCCTTTTCCAAACAGCCCCTCCTCATCCCCCTTCTCCACACAGCCCCTAATCATCCTCCCTTTTCCACACAGCCACTAATCATCCCCCCTTTTCCACAAAGCCCCTCATAATCCCCCCTTTTTCACCAAGCCCATCATCCCCCCTTTTCTACAAAGCCCATCACCCCCCTTTTCCACAAAGCGCATCACCCCCCTTTTACAAAAAATCCATCATCCCCCTTTCAATAAAAGCCCATCACCCCCCCTTTTCTCACAAAACTCATCATTCCCCCTTCTTTTCCACAAACCCATCATCCCCTCTTTCCACACAGCCCCTCATCATCATCCACCTTCTCCGCACAGCCACTCATCAACCCCCTTCTCCACACAGCCCCTCATCACCTTCCCTATGCAGCCCCACTCAAGTTACATCAACTCTTTCCAAAATATATCCTCAGAGCACTCACAGTCCTGGGCCCTTATTCCCATCTGTACATGGGTCCATTGTGCAGCCCCTCAATCCTCTCCTCACAGGGCTCCATGGTGCAGCCCCTCATTTCCCTCCTCTCAACTCCAGCAGCCTGAGCACATTGCTACTTTCTGCTATCGGGTCTTTGCTGGACTGAAGGAGGCCCCTTCCCTTCCGGTGTCATCATTCCCTCAAAAAACTCAACTCTGTTCTAGGCGCTACTGTGCTGTGTGTGTGTGCAGTTTCACTGTCTGTGATTATGCTGGTTTTGCTGTGCATGTGTTATTCGATACCCGGTGCTGGCGGACCGTCTGCACTGCTCAGCAACAAATGATGTGAAGCGAGTGCTTTCTCATCACCTGCAGGTGTCGGCTTCTATTGATCTCATCAAGCACTCCACAGCTGAGAGAGCTGTGAGCGCAATGAGATCAAAAGAAGCCGGCAGCAGTAGGTGATGAGAAAGAACTCACTTCACATCACTTGTTGCCGAGCAGTGCAGACGCCCTCCAGCACTGGGTATGGAATAACGCACTTACTACTTGGTGCACGTGATAGGAATGCAGGGCAGAGCAGGCGCTAATGTGAAAGGAGTTGTGCTGGTCAGGGGGTGAGCCCACCAGAGGATTCTCCGATTTCCAGGTGAGCCAGTCCGACCCTGTAGACATGTATCACTTATGATCATAATGATTTGTTTCTGTTATCCAATGTGTATTTTTTTACATATTCTGTCCATGATTTTTTGATAAGCTGTCTAGAAAAAATAAAAAGTCAAGTTGGCAACCCTGGGTGTGGAACCTCTGATAGGCCTGCGTCTGTACAGTAAGTGTGGGCAGGAATCAATTCAGGAGGAACAAAAAGAGGACAAAGTGGGCACTAGTGAGAGTTTTTCTTTTAATAATAGTGGGTGGAGAATCACTGTGGGGGCATTACTTCTAGATGAGGCCACATAAGGAGAAGTATTAATGTGAGGGAATCACCATTGGAGGCTATACTACTGAATGAGGCCACATAAAGGGCATTATTAATGTATTGGGGCATATAGGGGTGAAAGTATTAATGTAGTGGGCCATAAAGGTGATATTATAACTATATGGGGGTCACATAGGGGGACATTATTACTATACTAGATGGTGGCCCGATTCTAACGCATCGGGTATTCTAGAATATGTATGTAGTTTATTTATGAAGTTTTCAGAATAATGCAATTTATACACAGGATTCAGCCGGCCGGGCGCTACCAATTAGCAAAGCGTGGTTCAAATTCTGCGCCAATTCGCGGGCAGACTGCTCCTGTCGCTGATTGTTCACGGCCGGGCGTGACCAATCAGTGAAGCCAGGGCCAGCTCCAGGTTTTTGATTTCCCCGGGCGAAAGAAGTCTCAGTGGGCCCCACTCTTTAACACATACCATGATTCATGATGGACAGATACAGCAGAGAAATATAGCACAGCCAAGCAGTGTATAACACAGTCCACGTAGCATATAACACAGCCTACATAGCATATAACACAGCCCACGTAGTATATAGCACAGCCCATGTAGCATATAGTACAGCCCACATAGTATATTGCCCAGCCACGTAGTATATAGCACAGCCCACGTAGTATATTGCCCAGCCACGTAGTATATTGCCCAGCCACCTAGTGTATTGCACAGACACGTAGTATATTGTCCAGCCACGTACTATATTGCCCAGCCACATACTATATTGCCCAGCCACGTAGTATATTGCCCAGCCACGTAGCACATAGCACAGACATATAGTATATAGCACAGGCACGTAGTATATTGCCCAGCCACATAGTATATTGCCTAGCCACATAGTATATAGCAAAGTATTAATGTATGAAGTCACATAAGGTGACATTATTACTATAGGAGGCAATATTAATGTTTAGGGATTACGCCACACAGGAGGACATTAATGTATGAGTCCACATAGGGGGACATTATTACTATATAAGGACAAATATGTGGAGAAGTATTAATCTACTAGATTGTGGCCCGATTCTAACGCATCGGGTATTCTAGAATATGCATGTCCCCGTAGTATATGGACAATGATGATTCCAGAATTCGCGGCAGACTGTGTCCGTCGCTGATTGGTCGAGGCAACCTTTATGACATCATCGTCGCCATGGCAACCATTATGACATCATCGTCACTGTGCCCATTGCTGATTGGTCGAGGCCTGGCGGCCTCGATCAATCAGAAACGCGGGATGTCTACGTCCTTTATGACATCATCGTCGCTGTGCCCGTCGCTGATTGGTTGAGACCTGGCGGCCTCGACCAATCAGAGACGCGGGATTTCTACGTCGATGCTGTGCCCGTCGCTGATTGGTCGAGGCCTGGCGGCATCGACCAATCAGAGAGGCGGGATTTCCAGGACAGACAGACAGAAAGACAGACAGACAGAAAGACAGACAGACGGAAAAACCCTTAGGCAATTATATATATAGATGAGAACACATAGAACATTATTTTTATATGAGGTCAATATCAATTTATGTGGGTGTCACCATATAGGAGGACATTAATAATGTATGGGGCCTCATAGGGGACATTGCACCATGTTCCAAATTATTATGCAAATTACATATTTTTCGGATTTTCCTAAATGATGGTGCAAATGAGAGTCAGTCTAATAAAAGTCATCACCCGTTACAGTATACATTGAATTTTATTGAAGAAACCTGCAAATGATAACAGTATAATCTCCAAAATGAATAAAAACTTTAAATGCACTGCTTCAAATTATTAGGCACAGTAGAATGCTCATTTGTTGAATTTGCAGCATTAGGAGGTCACATTCACTGAACAAAAAAGCTATTTAACTCCAAAACATCCTAACAGGCCAAGTTACATGTTAACATGGGAACCCTTCTTTGATATCACCTTCACAGTTCTTGCATCCATTGAACTTGTGAGTTTTTGGAGAGTTTCTGCTTGTGTTTCTTTGCATGAAGTCAGAATAGCCGCCCAGTGCTGCTGTTTTGATGTGAACTGCGTCCCACCCTCATAGATCTTTTGCTTGATGCTACTCCAAAGATTCTCTATAGGGTTAAGGTCAGGGGAAGATGGCGGCCACACCATGAGTTTATCTCCTTTTATGCCCATAGCAGCCAATGACTCAGAGGTGTTCTTTGCAGCATGAGATGGTGCATTGTCATGTATGAAGATGATTTTGCTCCTGATGACACGTTTCTGCTTTATACACGATGGAAGAAAGTTGTCAGTCAGAAACTCTATCTACTTTGCAGAGGTCATTTTCACACCTTCAGGAACTTACCAGCTGTTTCCCCATGATTCCGGCCCAAAACATGACTCCTCTACCTCCTTGCTGACCTCGCAGCCTTGTTGGGACATGGTGGCCATCCACCAACCATCCACTACTCCATCCATCTGGACCATCCAGGGTTGCTCGACACTCAGTAAACAAGACTGTTTGAAAATTAGTCTTCATGTATGTCTGGGCCCACTGCAACCGTTTCTGCTTGTGAACACTGTTTAGGGGTGGCCGAATAGTAGGTTTATGCACCACAGCAAGTCTTTGAAGGATCCTGCACCTTGAGGTTCGAGTGACTCCAGAGGCAGCAGCAGCTTCAATTCACTGTTTGATGCTTTGTAATGGTATTTTGGCAGCTGCTCTCTTAATCCAGTGAACTAGTCAGGCAGAAACCTTCCTCATTATGCCTTTATCTGCATGAACTCTGTCTTTGCTCTGTTTCACTCACAAATCTGTTCACAGTATGATGATCACTCCTAAGTTTTCGTGAAATATCTAATGTTTTCATACCTTGTCCAAGACATTGCACTATTTAACACTTTTCAGCAGCAGAGAGATCCTTTTTATTTCCGATATAGCTTGAAACCTGTGGCTTGCTTAATAATGTGGGACATCATTTTTAAGTAGTTTTCTTTTAATTAGAATCACCTGGAAAACTAATTATCACATGTGTTTAAGATTGATATTAGTGATCCATTGAGCCCTGAGACATAATACCATCCACGAGTTTATTTGAAAATCAAAACAATTAAATCTTTATGACACTTAAATCCAATTTGCATAATAATTTGGAACACAGTGTATTATTAAATGGGGCCACATTGGGGAAATGAAATAGGCTGTCCCCTACATTAGCATTGAAGACCTATCTTTAGGATAGGTCATCAATGTCTGATTGGTTGGGGTTTGACATTCTGCAACTCCGCCAATCAGCTGCTATTGGTGGCGGCAGCAACTGCCGGCTGGAAGTACGCTGATGTTGGTCACTATCAGGGCCGGACTGGTCATCTGGCAATTCTGGCCCAGAAGGGCCTGTTTGGTCATGGGCTGCCTTTTCTGTTACGCTGTTAACAAAATTAGCGTTCTCAAGATACCCATACTGTTAAGAGTTGTGATGGAGCACAAAGTTGCTGATTCCGTCACTTACCCCAGAAGACCATGGGTATAATTAGACATATTGGTCTTGTAATTAAATCACCATTGTCCCATTTATATCACTGGCACTTCCTAATAGATATCAAAACACTTTTCGGACTGACAATCAATCAGCCGAATAAATTGAAGAGATCCAGAATTTAAATTTAAAATAAGGCTTTATTCATGTACAGTATATCCCGTGCCATAGTGCACAAGCACCAAAACTGAAGGTGGGGGGTCACATAAGTATAACAGGCTAAAAGCATACAGTGCCACATAGTAGAAAATAGTGCTGTATATAAACTTATTCCGTCACACTTTAGCTGCCTAAGCATACATACAGTGGATCCAGATAAAATGAAAAAGGACAGTAACAATAGCTACCTGTGGCTGACCCAGCGTCCCACCTCACCCCTTTTTAACGCGCGTTTCGCAATCCAGCTTCTTCCGGGGGCGTGTCTAGGGCCGGCAAGTATGGAGTTTTTATCTTACATAAGCGCCAATGGGCTGGGATATCCCGGTCATGTGATCTTAACTGTTGCCAAGTAACCTCAAGGCATTGTCGGCGCGTGCGTACTTCATCCCCACTACCTAAATAACACATCACTTCCGGATCTGCGCTCAATGGAACGCCTGCTAGTACGCAAGCGGTCCAATATAGAGCGCCTCCAAAAGTGTACAGGGTGGGGGAAGAGCGCATGCGCAACGCCTAGAGGAACGCTGTTATATGTGTAACAGGGGATCTAGTCATAGTATGTAAACCGAGGAAAAAAAGGACATCGTGCGGTGTGGATCGCTATATTGTGTACTGTGAGCGCCTCCGAAAGTATACAGGGTAGGAGAAGAGCGCATGCGCACCGCCTAGAGGAACACTGTTATATGTGTAACAGGGGATCTAGTCATAGTATGTAAACCGAGGAAAAAAGGACATCGTGCGGTGTGGATCGCTATATTGTGTACTGTGAACCTTAATATGACTCCTCTAAATATATTATTTTAGAAAGTGCTAAAGTGCCGAAAATTACCCGTAATACCAATTCATTATACGCACATAAGAAATAAGTAAAAGTGCTTCAGTGCATATCTGAATTTATTCATTCTGTGCATATTAATATATAAAAATTACATTATTTAAGGTGCCAATGAAGTAATTACCGTATATACTCGAGTATAAGCCGACCCGAGTATAAGCCGACCCCCCTAATTTTGCCACAAAAAACTGGGAAAACTTATTGACTCGAGTATAAGCCTAGGGTGGAAATGCAGCAGCTACCGGTGAATTTCAAAAATAAAAATAGATCATTATTTCCCCATAGCTGTGCCATACAGTGCTCTGCACCGTTCATATTTCCCCATAGCTGTGCCCCATATACAGTGCTCTGCACCGTTCATTGTGCCCCATAGCTGTGCCATATACGGTGCTCTGCACCGTTCATTGTGCCCCATAGCTGTGCCCCATATACGGTGCTCTGCACCGTTCACTGTGCCCCATAGATGTGCCATATACGGTGCTCTGCACCGTTCATTGTGCCCCATAGATGTGCCATATACGGTGCTCTGCACCGTTCATTGTGCCCCATAGATGTGCCATATACGGTGCTCTGCACCGTTCACTGTGCCCCATAGATGTGCCATATACGGTGCTCTGCACCGTTCACTGTGCCCCATAGATGCTCCACATAAATCTCTGCCGCCGCTGCTGCTGCTGCAATAAAAAAAAAAAAACACATACTCACCTCCCTTGATTGCAGCTCCCGGCGTCTCGTTCCGGCGCCTCCATCTTCCCGGCGTCTCTGCTCTGACTGATCAGGCAGAGGGCGCCGCGCACACTATATGCGTCATCGCGCCCTCTGCCTGAACAGTCAGAGCGCAGACGCCGGGAAGATGGAGGCGCCGGCCGGGAAGATGGAGCGACGCTCGGCGGCTGGAACGAGGACAGGTGAATATGCTATACTTACCTAGTCCTGGCGATCCTCGCGCTGTCCCTCTGCCTGGTCTTCGGTGCCGCAGCTTCTTTCTCTATCAGCGGTCACCGGCACCGCTGATTAGAGGAATGAATAGGCGGCTCCACCCCTATGGGAGGTGGAGCCGCTTATTCATTTCTGTAATGAGCGGTCCCACGTGACTGCTGAAGAGGGGAAGAAGCTGCAGCACAGAAGACCGTGGGACGGCAGGGACAGCGCGAGGATCGCTGGGACTAGGTAAGTATGCCTCAGCGCCCTCACCCCCTCACCCGCCGACCCTGCCACCCACCTTGACTCGAGTATAAGCCGAGAGGGGCACTTTCAGCCCAAAATTTTGGGCTGAAAATCTCGGCTTATACTCGAGTATATACGGTAAAAGTGACTAATGCAGAATAAATTTTAATTTTTTAATAAAATCGTGCCTAATAAAGTGCATAATTGTAGTATAAGGCCCACTGTGCAAAACCATTTATATCCCCTCTTATTAAAATACCTATATGCGGTATAAACCACCTACAAATCTCTCTTTATCCTAATTAATATCCTATCTTTGGAGCGTAGTATAGTAACATCCCACATATACTACCCACTACCCCTATACCTCTAAAGAAAACATATCCATCCATTTATAAACTTCACAAAGGCAAACTATATATAAAATTATGTATAATATCTTGATTTTCAGGAGAGGGTATCCGATTTTCTATCTTCAAATCCAGCATCCAATAGACGAGAAAAAACCCGCATCCTCTGTACAGCATACCAAAAACAGGAAGATATAAGGAGGCAACATAGATCACATAATCCTATAATTCAATAAAAAATAGTGTTAAAAAATCATAAAAACAACATTTATTATTTTTTAAAAACCCAACGAAAAAACTCTATACCCTATCCCATAAAAGAATGTCTCCTAAAAACATATGAAGTGGAATATATATACCCTATCTATAAGTCCGTCATGATATTATAAAAATGATGCAAATCCTAAATTTTCGTTGAGACCTTGTGGAGTCATAGTCCCCAACCTATAAATCCATTTACTCTCTAATTGGGATAGAGTCTTGCCTAGATCACCTCCACGTATATTAACATTAATCTGGTCAATGCCCCTAATTTTCAAGCCGCCAGCTTGACCACCATGATATTTCAAAAAGTGCCTGGGTAAGGTCTTCAGTGTTGTTGTATCCTCCACCATTCTTGCTTTGTTGATATCTCTAACATGCTCCCTTGTTCTCACTTTGAGCTCCCTGGTGGTTAATCCAATATATACCTTACCGCAAGGGCATTGGGCATGGTAAATGACTCCTCGGGAATTACAAGTGAGGTGCTTCCTAATCCCGTATGTTGTTGAGCCATCAAAATTACAAAAATCCGTGTCTTTAGTAAGGTTAAGGCATCCTTTACATATCCCACATGGGAAGAAACCTTTACGCTCACCTCCCAAAAATTTGGAGGGTCCAGATCCTGGGGCTTCATAATGACTCCTAACTAGAGCATCTTTAAGATTTCGTGAACGTCTGGCCACAAAGGCAGGGACGGGAGGTAGCACTTGTTTTAAGGTAGGGTCCACCATTAGGACCTCCCAATGTTTACGAATAATATTTGTTAAATTCGATCATTGACAGTTATAGGTTGAGATAAATCTCACCTGATTTTCGTTTTCATTCCCAACTTCTTTTTTCTGTTTGTATAGCAACTCATCCCGAGTGGATCTCCTAGCTCTCCTATGTCCTCTTTTTATGCATCGAGAGCTATATCCTCTTGCCACAAATCTCTGAGTCAAGTCTGTTGCCTGCTGCTCGAATAATTCCTCCTCCGAACATATCCTCTTAAGACGCAGGAATTGACCAATGGGAATTCCTCTAATAGTTGACTGAAGGTGGGATGAATCCGCTCGTAATAGTGCATTCGTAGCGGTAGGCTTCCTAAATACATCCGTACTTATCCGTCCTTCCTGTGTCATTGTAATTTTCAGGTCCAGGAAATTCAGGCTTCTACCAGTATGAAAGGTAAGTTTAATATTAATATTGTTGTTATTCAAATTACTCATAAAGCGATCAAGACCTTCTGAAGAACCCTCCCAGAAAAACAAGATATCATCCAAATATCTCATCCAGTTATGGACTAAGTCCACATCCTGGATGGCCTCCCCCTGAAAAATACTTCTTTCCCACGCCCCTAAAAATAAATTTGCATAAGCCGGGGCGCAGGATGCCCCCATTGCCGCACCTTGTATCTGGAGAAAAATGTTATTATTAAACGTAAAAACGTTATGATTCAAAATAAATTCCAAAAGAATCAAAATCAGGTCGGCAATGGGGGGGTGGATGTTACTTGTTTGTAGGAAACATTTTGTAGCTCGTAAACCATCCGTATGACGTATGGACGTGTACAACGCCTCTACGTCTGCTGTGACCATAATGACCCCATCCTCCATCTGCAATTGGTCAATCCGTTGAAGAACAGCTGTAGTGTCTTTAGTATAATAGGGTAATGTAGCAACTATAGGTTTTAGAAAGTAGTCGACTATATCCGATACAATTTCGCATAATCCCCCAATACCTGCAATGATAGGTCGTCCGGGTGGGTCCACGGGATTTTTATGGAGTTTGGGAATAATATAAAACGTTGGTAGTCTTGGATGAAGATTTTTCATAGTATCCAACAATTTCTTGGAGATAATCCCTTCATTAAAAGCTTTATCCAGAATGCTCACTAGCTGTTAGGAGTCGAGTTTCCTCTGCTGCACAGGGGGAATCTCGATCCGTCTCCGCTGCGGTCTCCCATTCTTCTCCAGCCGCAGTGGAGTCTACTCAGCAGGGACGTCGATCCCAGCGTCTCGCTCAGTCTGACTCTGCGAAGAGTTACTGCTGCTTCTCCTGCTTCTGCCATTGAAGCCAGTGCTGGGCAGCGGCGAGTGGACGTTTCTGGATCTAAGTCCTGCTTTTCTCTGTCTGAGCATGCCCAGGGCAGGGTCTCCCATTGGAGGTCGAGGGCCACATGTTCGGTCACATGCTCAGGTGCTGCAGTACATTCCATTGGTCCTTCTGGAAGGTCCTGAAAGGGCAAAACATGCTCAGGTACTGCAGCACTTTCCATTGGTCCTTCTGGAAGGTCCTGAAAGGGCAAAAACTTCAGTAGCAGCTTCCTGTGCTGCAACTATATAAACTGCGCATGACCGCACGGCCATGCGCTAGTATTGTCTTGATATTATGTGTGTGTGTAGATGGATGTATGTCGATGGATGAAAGCTCCTAAGTATCCCTCCCTAGAGTTGTTGACTGCTCGCGGATGATGGTAGCTATCTAGCGCCCGACTAACCATCTGCACGTAACACACATCACAGCGTCCTGTTGCTGTGTCCGCCAGTACGGCACCGTGCGCTTCCTCTGCGCTTTCCTTACCCAAGCCTGGGTGGTTAAGTGGCGTCCGTCAGTGCAGCACCGCACGCACTCTCGTGCCTATTGATTCTATTTTATAAGTTTCCTTACACACCCAGTTGCGGTGTTGTGCCAGCAAGTGTCTAATCGGACTTCAATCCTGTGTAGGGGTTGAGTCCGCTGACTTCTTGCTCGCGCTCTATGTGCGGTACTGCGCTCCTGTGACGCAACAGGATCGCTTCCTTCACGCAGGGTGAAGTTAATCCATGTGTGTATTCTTAGTACCGCCATATAGTCCGTCTTACTAGCAGCAGGGTCTTTTACCTGCACGGTGGACCTCGGACTGCGAACGCACCTAGTGTCATATCATCTATACTTGGTGCGTTCCGCCGGTCCTTAACATAATACTAGCGCCAAGGTCTGGCTAGTAAATGGCGGACGGTCAGCGTCTACAGCGGTACATCCAGCAGTTGGAGGGTAGGTTGGCGGCTCTAGAGCGTGCAACCTCAGCTGTGGACGTTACTGCTGTCGCTGTTCAGGCTGCTAGTGCAGCTGCAGCCAGTTTGTCCACTGCCACCCCTGCTCCGACCTTATCCCGTCTCCCGCTTCCAGACAAGTTTGCTGGTGACAGTAAGCTATGTCGGGGATTCGTGAGCCAGTGCTCCATACATCTCGAGCTGCTGGCTGCACGTTTTCCTACGGAACGGGCGAAAGTGGGATTCATTTTATCTCTTTTGTCGGGCAGGGCGTTCGAGTGGGCAATGCCGCTTTGGGAACGTGGTGATCGTGTGGTACAGAGTGCTCCTATCTTCCTGGACCCTCTGAGGCAGGTCTTTTTGGGACCCCGTGTCACCCACGATACCGCACTCCAATTGTTGGCAATTACTCAGGCTTCGTCCATGGTCAGCCAGTTCGCCATCCTATTCCGGACTCTAGCTTCTGAGCTGGAATGGCTGGATAAAGTTCTTATTCCGGTGTTATGGAAAGGACTGGCAGATCATGTAAAGGACGCCTTGGCCACCAGGGAGATTCCCGCCACACTGGAGGAGCTTATTACTATTGCTACCCGCATCGATCTCCGTTTTAACGAACGGAGGTTGGAGCGGACCCAGTGAAGGCAGAGGTTTCGGCTGGCTCCCACCTTTGCCAAACCTCTAGAATCTCCTGTAATGGCGTCCGACTCCCATGAGGCCATGGAGGTTTCTCGAGCGGGACCTAGGTCTCAGACCGCTCGAGTACCTGTGGTGTGTAAAAATTGCCAGCAACCGGGACATTACGCTAATAAATGTCCACGGCGGTCGGGAAAACGGTCGCGTCCAGTGTCCATTGGAGGAGGTTCACTGGACACAGCGGCATTTTCCTCCAAATTGTCCTTTAAAGGGACAATCCTGTTAGGCACATCCACTCTTACAGTAGAGCTTTGTGTGGATTCAGGAGCAGAGGGAAATTTTATGTCTTCTGCTTTTGCTCTGCACCACGCAATACCTCTGGTTATGCTTGCCAAACCAGTAACCGTTAGAGTGGTGAATGGGTCGACACTTCCGTTACAGATCACACATCAGACTGTCCCTTTCACGTTAGCCATGTCCCCATCCCACCAGGAGATTATTTCCCTTCTTGTCCTTCCCGAGGGAATGGATGAGATTCTGCTGGGAATACCCTGGCTCCGTTTCCACTCCCCACATATTGAGTGGACCTCTGGGAGGATATTGGGTTGGAGTGAATCCTGTAAGGGCAGATGTGTGAAAGAGTGCGTTCAGGTTTCCACCACTGAGATACCCGCAGATCTCTCTACTCTCCCCAAATACTATTGGTCCTATGCAGACGTCTTTTCCAAAAAGGCCGCGGAGACCCTTCCGCCTCACCGTCCCTATGACTGTCCTATAGATCTCTTGCCTGGAGCAGAACCTCCTCGGGGACGTGTCTATCCCCTCTCTCTCCCGGAAACGGAGGCTATGTCCCAATACATCCAGGAGAATTTGGCAAGAGGGTTTATTAGGAAGTCAGTGTCACCAGCAGGGGCAGGGTTCTTCTTCGTACAGAAGAAGAATGGTGAATTGCGTCCTTGCATAGACTACAGGGGTCTTAACGCCATCACCGTTAAGAATAAGTACCCGCTGCCCCTGATTTCTGAGCTTTTTGATAGGCTACGGGGAGCTAAGGTATTTACCAAATTAGACCTGCGGGGAGCTTATAACCTGATTCGCATCCGTGAGGGGGACGAATGGAAGACGGCGTTTAACACCAGAGATGGGCACTATGAGTATCTGGTGATGCCCTTCGGGCTCTGTAATGCCCCAGCCGTTTTCCAAGACTTTGTCAACGACATCTTCCGGGATATGCTTTCCACCTCGGTTGTAGTCTATCTGGATGATATTCTCATCTTCTCTCCAGATATTGACTCCCACCGGAGAGATGTGGGCAGAGTCTTCGACCTCTTACGGGCAAACTCTCTTTACGCAAAGTTGGAGAAGTGTGTGTTTGAGCAGGAGTCTTTACCTTTCCTGGGCTATATCATCTCTGCCCAGGGATTGGCTATGGATCCTGCCAAACTACAGGCTGTGATGGACTGGCAAGAACCCCATTCACTTAAAGCGGTGCAGCGCTTTATGGGGTTCATTAATTATTACCGCCAGTTCATTCCCCATTTCTCAACTTTGGTAGCTCCCTTGGTAGCCCTCACCAAGAAGGGAGCAAATCCCAAAGTGTGGTCTGAAGAGGTCTCCAGGGCCTTTTCTTCTACTAAGTCTCATTTTGCTAGCGCTCACATCCTTCATCGTCCCGATGTCGATAAGCCGTTTATAATGGAGGTGGATGCCTCTTCCGTTGGTGCTGGAGCAGTCCTCTTCCAAAAGGATGCTCAAGGTCGGAAGCATCCATGCTTCTTCTTCTCCAAGACCTTCACACCAGCGGAGAGGAATTATTCCATCGGGGACAGGGAGTTGCTAGCGATGAAATTGGCTTTCTCAGAGTGGAGACATCTCTTGGAGGGGGCTCGTTTTCCCTTTCAAGTTTTTACAGACCACAAAAATTTGCTATATTTGCAAACAGCCCAGCGGCTAAATTCTCGCCAGGCCAGATGGTCCTTATTCTTCTCTGTTATGAAAGGTAATTCAGTACCACAATGGACATAGAGGTCAGCGCACATACAGTGACCTGGCAATAATCCAAAAAACAAGAACGAGCTCTGAGACGTGGGAACTCTGTTGACCGCAATCCCTAATCCTCTCCAACCACACTAAAGGCAGCCGTGGATTGCGCCTAATGCTCCCTATGCAACTCGGCACGGCCTGAGAAACTAGCTAGCCTGAAGATAGAAAATAAGCCTACCTTGCCTCAGAGAAATTCCCCAAAGGAAAAGGCAGCCCCCACATATAATGACTGTGAGTTAAGATGAAAAGACAAACGTAGAGATGAAATAGATTTAGCAAAGTGAGGCCCAACTTTCTGAACAGAGCGAGGATAGGAAAGGTAACTTTGCGGTCAACACAAAACCCTACAAATACCACGCAAAGGGGGCAAAAAGACCCTCCGTACCGAACTAACGGCACGGAGGTACACCCTCTGCGTCCCAGAGCTTCCAGCAAGCAGAAAAAAACAAATTGACAAGCTGGACAGAAAAAAACAGCAAACAAATAGCAAAGAGGAACTTAGCTATGCAGAGCAGCAGGCCACAGGAACAATCCAGGAGGAAACAGGTCCAATACTAGAGCATTGACTGGAGGCCAGGATCAAAGCACCAGGTGGAGTTAAATAGAGCAGCACCTAACGACTTCACCACAATACCTGAGGAAGGAAACTCAGAAGCCGCAGTACCACTTTCCTCCACCAACGGAAGCTCACAGAGAGAACCAGCCGAAGTACCACTTGTGACCACAGGAGGGAGCTCTGCCACAGAATTCACAACAGTACCCCCCCCTTGAGGAGGGGTCACCGAATCCTCACCAGAGCTCCCAGGACGACCAGGATGAGCCATATGAAAGGCACGAACAAGATCGGGAGCATGGACATCAGAGGCAAAGACCCAGGAATTATCTTCCTGAGCATAACCCTTCCACTTAACCAGATACTGGAGTTTCCGCCTTGAAACACGAGAATCCAAAATCTTCTCCACAATATACTCCAACTCCCCCTCCACCAAAACCGGGGCAGGAGGATCAACAGATGGAACCATAGGTGCCACGTATCTCCGCAACAATGACCTATGGAATACGTTATGTATGGAAAAAGAATCTGGAAGGGTCAGACGAAAAGACACAGGATTAAGAACCTCAGAAATCCTATACGGACCAATAAAACTAGGTTTAAACTTAGGAGGGGAAACCTTCATAGGAATATGACGAGAAGATAACCAAACCAAGTCCCCAACCCGAAGTCGGGGACCCACACAGCGTCTGCGATTAGCGAAACGTTGAGCCTTCTCCTGGGACAAGGTCAAATTGTCCACTACATGAGTCCAAATCTGCTGCAACCTGTCCACCACAGTATCCACACCAGGACAGTCCGAAGACTCAACCTGCCCTGAAGAGAAACGAGGATGGAACCCAGAGTTGCAGAAAAATGGTGAAACCAAGGTAGCCGAGCTGGCCCGATTATTAAGGGCGAACTCAGCCAAAGGCAAAAAGGACACCCAGTCATCCTGATCAGCAGAAACAAAGCATCTCAGATATGTTTCCAAGGTCTGATTGGTTCGTTCGGTCTGGCCTTTAGTCTAAGGATGGAAAGCCGAGGAAAAAGACAAGTCAATGCCCATCCTACCACAAAAGGCTCGCCAAAACCTCGAAACAAACTGGGAACCTCTGTCAGAAACGATATTCTCTGGAATGCCATGTAAACGAACCACATGCTGGAAAAACAATGGCACCAAATCAGAGGAGGAAGGCAATTTAGACAAGGGTACCAAATGGACCATCTTAGAGAAGCGATCACAGACCACCCAAATGACTGACATTTTTTGAGAGACGGGAAGATCTGAAATAAAATCCATAGAGATATGTGTCCAAGGCCTCTTCGAGACCGGCAAGGGCAAAAGCAACCCACTGGCACGAGAACAGCAGGGCTTAGCCCGAGCACAAATCCCACAGGACTGCACAAAAGTACGCACATCCCGCGACAGAGATGGCCACCAAAAGGATCTAGCCACTAACTCTCTGGTACCAAAGATTCCAGGATGACCAGCCAACACCGAACAATGAACCTCAGAGATAACTTTATTCGTCCACCTATCAGGGACAAACAGTTTCTCCGCTGGACAACGATCAGGTTTATTAGCCTGAAATTTTTGCAGCACCCGCCACAAATCAGGGGAGATGGCAGACACAATTACTCCCTCTTTGAGGATATCCGCCGGCTCAGATACACCCGGAGAGTCGGGCACAAAACTCCTAGACAGAGCATCTGCCTTCACATTTTTAGAGCCCGGAAGGTATGAAATCACAAAGTCAAAACGGACAAAAAACAATGACCAACGAGCTTGTCTAGGATTCAACCGCTTGGCGGACTCGAGATAAGTCAAGTTCTTATGATCAGTCAAGACCACCACGCGATGCTTAGCTCCTTCAAGCCAATGACGCCACTCCTCGAATGCCCACTTCATGGCCAGCAACTCTCGATTGCCCACATCATAATTTCGCTCAGCAGGCGAAAACTTCCTGGAAAAGAAGGCGCATGGTTTCATCACCGAGCAATCAGAACCTCTCTGCGACAAAACAGCCCCTGCTCCAATCTCAGAAGCATCAACCTCGACCTGGAACGGAAGTGAAACATCTGGTTGACACAACACAGGGGCAGAAGAAAAACGACGCTTCAACTCTTGAAAAGCTTCCACCGCAGCAGAAGACCAATTGATCAAATCAGCACCTTTCTTGGTCAAATCGGTCAATGGTTTAGCAATACTAGAAAAATTGCAGATGAAGCGACGATAAAAATTAGCAAAGCCCAGGAACTTTTGCAGACTTTTCAGAGATGTCGGCTGAGTCCAATTATGGATGGCTTGGACCTTAACAGGGTCCATCTCGATAGTAGAAGGGGAAAAGATGAACCCCAAAAATGAAACCTTCTGAACACCAAAGAGACACTTTGATCCCTTCACAAACAAAGAATTAGCACGCAGGACCTGAAACACCGTTCTGACCTGCTTCACATGAGACTCCCAATCATCCGAGAAGATCAAAATGTCATCTAAGCACACAATCAGGAATTTATCCAGGTACTCTCGGAAGATGTCATGCATAAAGGACTGAAACAGTGATGGAGCATTGGCAAGTCCGAATGGCATTACTAGATACTCAAAATGGCCCTCGGGCGTATTAAATGCAGTTTTCCACTCATCGCCTCGCTTAATACGCACAAGATTATAGGCACCACGAAGATCTATCTTGGTGAACCAACTAGCCCCCTTAATCCGAGCAAAAAAATCAGATAAATAATGGCAAAGAGTACTGAAATTTAACTGTGATCTTATTTAGAAGGCGGTAATCTATACAAGGTCTCAGTGAACCATCCTTCTTGGCTACAAAAAAGAACCCTGCTCCTAATGGCGACGATGACGGGCGAATATGCCCCTTCTCCAAAGACTCCTTCACATAACTCCGCATAGCGGCGTGCTCAGGCACAGATAAATTAAACAGTCGACCTTTTGGGAATTTACTACCAGGAATCAAATCGATAGCACAATCACAATCCCTATGCGGAGGTAGGGTATCGGACTTGGGCTCATCAAATAAATCCCGGTAATCAGACAAGAACTCAGGAACCTCAGAAGGGGTGGATGACGAAATAGTCAGAAATGGGACATCACCATGTACCCCCTGACAACCCCAGCTGGACACAGACATGGATTTCCAATCTAATACTGGATTATGGACTTGTAGCCATGGCAACCCCAACACGACCACATCATGCAGATTATGCAACACCAGAAAGCGAATAACCTCCTGATGTGCAGGAGCCATGCACATGGTCAGCTGGGTCCAGTACTGAGGCTTATTCTTGGCCAAGGGCGTAGCATCAATTCCTCTCAATGGAATAGGACACTGCAAGGGCTCCAAGAAAAACCCACAATGCCTAGCATACTCCAAGTCCATCAAATTCAGAGCAGCGCCTGAGTCCACAAATGCCATGACAGAATACGATGACAAAGAGCAAATCAAGGTAACAGACAGAAGAAATTTTGACTGTACCGTACCAATGGTGGCAGACCTAGCGAACCGCTTAGTGCACTTAGGACAATCAGAGATAGCATGAGTGGAATCACCACAGTAGAAACACAGCCCATTCAGACGTCTGTGTTCTTGCCGTTCAACTCTGGTCAAAGTCCTATCGCACTGCATAGGCTCAGGTTTAAGCTCAGGTAATACCGCCAAATGGTGCACAGATTTACGCTTGTGCAAGTGTCGACCGATCTGAATGGCCAAAGACATAGACTCATTCAGACCAGCAGGCATAGGAAATCCCACCATGACATCCTTAAGGGCTTCAGAGAGACCTTTTCTGAAAATAGCTGCGAGCGCACCTTCATTCCACTGAGTGAGTACGGACCACTTTCTAAATTTCTGACAATATACCTCTATTTCATCCTGACCCTGACACAGAGCCAGCAAATTCTTCTCTGCCTGATCCACAGAATTAGGCTCATCGTACAGCAATCCGAGCGCCAGGAAAAATGCATCGATATTACTTAATGCAGGATCTCCTGACGCAAGAGAAAATGCCCAGTCCTGAGGGTCGCCACGCAAAAAAGAAATAACGATCCTAACTTGTTGAACTGGGTCACCAGAGGAGCGAGGTTTCAAAGCCAGAAATAGTTTACAATTATTTTTGAAACTCAGAAATTTAGTTCTATCTCCAAAAAACAAATCAGGAATAGGAATTCTCGGTTCTAACATAGAATTCTGCACCACAAAGTCTTGAATACTTTGTACTCTTGTCGTGAGCTGATCCACACATGAAGACAGACCTTTAATGTCCATTGCTACACCTGTGTCCTGAACCACCCAAATGTCTAGGGGAAAAAAAGGCAAAACACAGTGCAAAGAAAAATAAATGGTCTCAGAACTTCTTTTTTCCCTCTATTGGGAATCATTAGTATTTTTGGCCTCCAGTACTGTTATGAAAGGTAATTCAGTACCACAATGGACATAGAGGTCAGCGCACATACAGTGACCTGGCAATAATCCAAAAAACAAGAACGAGCTCTGAGACGTGGGAACTCTGTTGACCGCAATCCCTAATCCTCTCCAACCACACTAAAGGCAGCCGTGGATTGCGCCTAACGCTCCCTATGCAACTCGGCATGGCCTGAGAAACTAGCTAGCCTGAAGATAGAAAATAAGCCTACCTTGCCTCAGAGAAATTCCCCAAAGGAAAAGGCAGCCCCCACATATAATGACTGTGAGTTAAGATGAAAAGACAAACGTAGAGATGAAATAGATTTAGCAAAGTGAGGCCCAACTTTCTGAACAGAGCGAGGATAGGAAAGGTAACTTTGCGGTCAACACAAAACCCTACAAATACCACGCAAAGGGGGCAAAAAGACCCTCCGTACCGAACTAACGGCACGGAGGTACACCCTCTGCGTCCCAGAGCTTCCAGCAAGCAGAAAAAAACAAATTGACAAGCTGGACAGAAAAAAACAGCAAACAAATAGCAAAGAGGAACTTAGCTATGCAGAGCAGCAGGCCACAGGAACGATCCAGGAGGAAACAGGTCCAATACTAGAACATTGACTGGAGGCCAGGATCAAAGCACCAGGTGGAGTTAAATAGAGCAGCACCTAACGACTTCACCACAATACCTGAGGAAGGAAACTCAGAAGCCGCAGTACCACTTTCCTCCACCAACGGAAGCTCACAGAGAGAACCAGCCGAAGTACCACTTGTGACCACAGGAGGGAGCTCTGCCACAGAATTCACAACACTTCTCCCGATTCCACTTCACCCTCCATTATCTCGCTGGGGAGAAGAACATTCGAGCTGATGCTCTTTCTCGCTCTGTTGTGTCATCTGCGGAGGAGGAAGGAGAGCCTCGGCTTATTGTTCCTTCTGAGAGCTTGAGAACCGTGGCTCCGGTGTCGCTTGAGTCTGTGCCTCTGGGCAAGACTTTTGTGCCCATAAATTTGCGACCGGAGGTTCTCTCTTGGGCTCATTCCTCCAGGGTGGGTGGACACTTTGGGACAAAAAGGACATCTGAGCTGCTGGCGAGGACGTACTGGTGGCCGCATATGCTCCGAGATGTCAGAGATTACGTTCTGGCGTGTGTCTCATGCGCCAAAAATAAGTCTCCTCGACAACGGCCGTCTGGGTTACTCTATCCCTTGCCGGTCGCAGACAGGCCCTGGGAGATGGTCGGGATGGACTTTGTGGTGGGTTTGCCCAAGTCTCGCGGCTGTACCGTCATTTGGGTCGCTACCGATCATTTCTCGAAAATGGTGCATTTGGTGCCGCTCCCACGGTTACCTTCTGCACGGGCCTTGGCAGCGTTGTTCATAAGATACGTCTTCCGCCTACACGGCATGCCAGACAAAATTGTCAGTGACCGGGGTCCCCAGTTTGCGTCTCGGTTTTGGAGAGAGCTTTGTCGTCTTCTCAGCATTGAGTTAAATCTCTCTTCCGCATATCATCCCGAGACGAATGGGTTGGTGGAGAGGGCCAATCAGACTCTGGTCACATATCTGCGACATTTTGTTTCTGCCAGGCAGGATGACTGGGCATCTTTATTACCATGGGCAGAGTTCGCCCTTAATAACGCTGTAGCTGACTCCACCGGTCAGATTCCTTTCCTCCTTAATTACGGCCAGCATCCGCGGGTTCCTGTGCCTATGCCCGTGTCCTCTGCTGACTCCAGGGTGGCAGACTGGGCAGTGGAGGTACGGGACATTTGGGACCGCACTCAGGATGCCATTCGGGCCTCGAAGGAGAGAATGAGGTCCTCCGCCGATGCAGATCGGTGCCCTGCCCCGACCTTTGCTCCTGGCGATTTAGTGTGGCTCTCCGCCCGTAACATCAGGCTGCATGTAGAGTCCACTAAGTTTGCACCTCGCTACTTGGGTCCCTTCAAGGTCCTCGAACAGGTTAATCCTGTGGTCTACCGTCTGGCCCTTCCGCCACACCTGGGTATCACCGACACCTTTCATGTGTCCCTCTTGAAACCCGTGTATATGTCCCGGTTTTCCGAGTCATCTGCTGGGACATCGGGTTCGTCTACGGACGATTATGAGGTGAACGCTATTTTGGGGTTCAAGGTGGTACGTGGCAAAAAATTTTATTTGGTAGACTGGAAGGGTTATGGCCCCGAGGACAGGTCCTGGGAGCCTGTTGAGCACATTCGGGCCCCGCAGCTCATTGCTGCCTTCGAACGTAGCGAGGCCCAAGGAGGGGGGGTAATGTTAGGAGTCGAGTTTCCTCTGCTGCACAGGGGGAATCTCGATCTGTCTCCGCTGCGGTCTCCCATTCTTCTCCAGCCGCAGTGGAGTCTGCTCAGCAGGGACGTCGATCCCAGCGTCTCGCTCACTCTGACTCTGTGCGAAGAGTTACTGCTGCTTCTCCTGCTTCTGCCATTGAAGCCAGTGCTGGGCAGCAGCGAGTGGACGTTTCTGGATCTAAGTCCTGCTTTTCTCTGTCTGAGCATGCCCAGGGCAGGGTCTCCCATTGGAGGTCGAGGGCCACATGTTCGGTCACATGCTCAGGTGCTGCAGTACATTCCATTGGTCCTTCTGGAAGGTCCTGAAAGGGCAAAACATGCTCAGGTACTGCAGCACTTTCCATTGGTCCTTCTGGAAGGTCCTGAAAGGGCAAAAACTTCAGTAGCAGCTTCCTGTGCTGCAACTATATAAACTGCGCATGACCGCACGGCCATGCGCTAGTATTGTCTTGATATTATGTGTGTGTGTAGATGGATGTATGTCGATGGATGAAAGCTCCTAAGTATCCCTCCCTAGAGTTGTTGACTGCTCGCGGATGATGGTAGCTATCTAGCGCCCGACTAACCATCTGCACGTAACACACATCACAGCGTCCTGTTGCTGTGTCCGCCAGTACGGCGCCGTGCGCTTCCTCTGCGCTTTCCTTACCCAAGCCTGGGTGGTTAAGTGGCGTCCGTCAGTGCGGCACCGCACGCACTCTCGTGCCTATTGATTCTATTTTATAAGTTTCCTTACACACCCAGTTGCGGTGTTGTGCCAGCAAGTGTCTAATCGGACTTCAATCCTGTGTAGGGGTTGAGTCCGCTGACTTCTTGCTCGCGCTCTATGTGCGGTACTGCGCTCCTGTGACGCAACAGGATCGCTTCCTTCACGCAGGGTGAAGTTAACCCATGTGTGTATTCTTAGTACCGCCATATAGTCCGTCTTACTAGCAGCAGGGTCTTTTACCTGCACGGTGGACCTCGGACTGCGAACGCACCTAATGTCATATCATCTATACTTGGTGCGTTCCGCCGGTCCTTAACACTAGCTTCTCCTGAAAGGAAGGCAGAGGATTAAACGTTACTTTCCGGTAACAGGTTGTATCATCAACCAGTTTATATGCCTGTTTCTCGTACATCTGGCAAGGCCAGATGACGAGATTTCCCCCTTTATCTGCACATTTGTATACCACATCCTTCCAGGATTTTAGTTCTTCCAAAGCCATATATTCTGTTTTTGTCATGTTTGATGGGTTTTTACATCTCTTAGCCAAGAGTTCTATATCCCGTGTTACGAGTTTTGTAAATACCTCCACCGCCGGACATAGACTTAGTGCAGGGAATTTTTTTGAGCTGTTATACAAATAGTTGGGGATATTGCTTACCTCCATCCCTGCATTTTCCTCCTCCAAAGAAATAAGCGCATCCAATGCTTCCGCTTCATCGGGTGTAGTGACCAAAAAAAAAAACAGGTGGCGTCACGAAAATAGACTTTCACAATTCCCTTAAAAGACCTTTACCCTTTAATTGAGTCGTAGGGTCTTGAACCAGGTTCGCAGTCACCGTGACATCCCCTTTAAGTACAACCGGACCCGGTACCGAGTATCCCCATTGCCCTAGCGGGTGACTCACTTGCTTTCCTCCATACAGGGTAATATTAGTAATATATCCCATCTGGTTCATGGGGACCCGGACAACATGGGGCCTTTGTGATTTCAAATGCCAGGGCTTTCGCACCTGGTCACTATTGATTTGAATAGGAGGCAGATGTGTAGATATTCCATTATCAGTACTTTCCATCTTATATTCTCTAATACACTTTCTTCAAAGTAAATGTGAAAGCTAGCTAATTAATCTACTTTGACAATATTTTACAGCATTTCTCTAAAGGAGTCTAAAGGCCCCGTCACACTTAGAGACGCAGCAGCGATCCCGACAACGATATGACCTGTCAGGGATCGTTGCTGCGTCGCTATGTGGTCGCTGGTGAGATGTCAAACAGTGAGATCTCCCCAATGACGCAGCAGCGATGCGGCGACCTGTAATGACCTGTACAACGATGTCACATGGCAGCTATTTCATGACGATTCAGACCTCAATGAGGGATGTCCTGTCAACGAGGTCGTTGGTAAGGTGTCAAACACAGCGATGTGTGCTACCCAGTGGGACCTCAACGATCAAAAAAAGGTCCAGGCCATTCCGACACGACCAGCGATCTCACAGCAGGGGCCTGGTCGTTGCTACGTGTCACACATTGCGAGATCGCTACTGAGGTCGCTGTTGCGTCACAAAACTTGTGACTCAGCAGCGATCTCGCTAGCGATCTCGCTTTGTGTGACGGGGGCTTTATGCTTCATTTAGACCTTTATTTTTCACTTACATGTTGTACAGTATCTTTGGTTTTCACAGAACACATGCCCATTATAGTTTATAGTGCTGTTCACACGTCCGTGGTTTTTGTTGATCGTGTGCAAAGAAATCAGAGACATGTATATTTTTGAATTGAGTCACTGAACAAAATCATCTATACAAATCTATGATTTTGTTAAAATCCATGTGCAATCTGTGTGCAGTCCATTTTTAACATTGTAATGCAAATGACAAACTGCAATTTTTTTGAAAAGAAAATCATTGATGGTTAACACTGACACACTGATTAAACGTATGAGAAAAAAATGGATGTCTGAATGGTGCCTAAATACTGGTACTATCCATCAAGTTGTCCCAAGAGACAGAAGTGGGCAAAAACAATATATGGGCCCTTTACAGTCCAATAGCTCATCATAATGAACAATTCCATCTGCTTTGTAGGTGCAAGTGGCCCTCTTAGATCTTGGGCCTCTGAGTGGCTGCACAATTTTCAGAAATGGTATGTCAGCCCCTGAGATACCTATCCATTCAATTACCCAACAGATATAATGTTTGAATATGTAGATTATGGGAAAGAATAGCATTATCAACAATCTTCTCCCTCTCCCTAGACATCATTATTATATTAAGCTTTACTGTAAAATTGGACTTTGACAACTTTTTACACTGACCCTAACCCTGGGGCTACACTCTGTCTTTAGTGGTGTAACACCAGTTGTGCAACTGAAACTATGTAATGTTGTAAAACTTAATTTGCATAACTTTTTCCTACTTCAGCTGAAGTACACAGAAAAAAGTTGCACAACAGCTCATTAATTCTATTGCACAGTGCACTAAAGTGATGTCAAACATTCAACAAAGATCTATGTCTCTATTGCATCATTAGTATGATTGCAAGCCTTCCTATGACTGTATATTGTACATCTATTCTGCAACTCCAATTTTTTCTTTTGTGCAGTTATTTGCAGTAAAAATTTGGGGGTTTGTAGACTGATCATATTACATCTTCATCTTGCTTCACAATAACAGTAATTTTGTCCAGGGGTGTCCAAACTTTTACAGGCCACTCTAATATGGCGCTTCTTACCTTCTGAGGTTTAAACTGTGCTAAATGCGCAATCAGGAGGAATTGCACAACAATCTGTGAGTTCCTTTTTTTCCTATTAAGGCTGTTTTCACACTTGCATTGCTGTGCGCTGTGGATGGCAGCATACTTCCTCCTTGCTTCCTCCGTGAAGCTCCGCCAAGGCTCTGCCTACTGCCGCCTGTGTCCTGCATTGCCCTGCGTACCTATCTTTAACATTGGGTATGCAGGCACACGCGCTGTTTGCGGATGTGTCTGCATGTGGCGATTTGAGATGTGCAGCGACTGCATGGAAACCCAAAATTTTGCGTTTCCGTGTGGTCGCCGAAAACTTAAAATCACCACATGCAGACACATCCGCAAACAATGCATGTCCCTGCATACCCAATGTTAAAGATAGGTATGCAGGGCAATGCAGGCGGCAGTAGGTGGAGCCTGGGCGGAGCTTCACGGAGGAAGCAAGGAGGAAGTACGCTGCCATCCACAGCGCACAGCAATGCAAGTGTGAAACCAGCCTAACACTTATAAAAATTAAAGATTTTGGGCTTCAACAACATTTTAACGCTAAAATGTTTCCTGTTTTGGTACATCAGGAATTCTCCAAACGCAACATGGCATCCACTCTCGATTCCAGCCATTTTTGGGTTCAAAAAGTCTAACGGTGCTCCTTCTCTTCTGACCACTGCCATGCACTCAAACAGTAGTTTTCCCCCACATACGGAGTATCACAACAAATTTTGAGGTTCATTTTCTCCTGTTACAATTGTTAAAATAAAAAATTTGGGGCTAAAGTAACATTTTTCTGAAGAAAGTTAAATGTTAATTTTTTCCTTCCACATTCCATTAAATCCTGTGAAGCACTTGAAGGGTTAATAAACCTATTTAATGTAGTTTCGATAAATTTGATGGGTGCAGTTTTTAGAATGGTGTCACATTTGGGTATTTTCTGTCATATAGGCCCTTCAAAGTCACTTCAAATATGATGTGGTCCCTAAAAAGAATAGTTTTGTAAATTTTGATGTAAAAATTTGAAATTGCTGATCAACTTTAAACCTTTCCAACTTCCTAACGGAAAAAAATATTTTTTCAAAAATTCTGCTGCTGTACAGTAGACATGGTTTGAGGGGTTTAAGCACATAAGAATTAAACGTTTGAAAAGTGTGACATTTTAACAAATTTCGCAAAACTTATGATATTTTCCCAAATAAAGATATAGCAAACAAATTACCACTTTCATGAAATACAATAAGTCTAGAAAAAAACAATCTCAGAATCAGCGGGATCCATTCAAGCGTTCCAGAGTTGTTACCACATAAATTGATACTGGTCAGATTTAAAAATGAAGCTCAGTTATTAACATACAAAGTGGCTCAGTCCTTAAGGAGTTAAAAGTACTGTTACAATGTTTATTTTTCATTTTAGTTATGAAAAAATTGCTATGTCATGTTGCAACAATAGGCTAAAAGACCTTGAGTAGGGTTTGATAGTTTTCCTTAGGATTCAAACTAGTATTAGCAATTACTATGAAGAGTCCATGATGATAACGATTGCAAGTCAATAGACTTATTGAACTGTGTGCATGGCACTTTTACAAACCTCTTTGAGGGGTATGCAATGGATTTCTACTGCAATGAAAATTTGTTAACATACTGTTGGATGTTACGGTGCTTCTTTGAAACTGGATGCACCTTTCTTCACCTTTGTTTTAGTCGACAGATTAGATCTATTATGTATATTCTTCTCATGGCTCACAATCACAACAATCATTATACCAAGAGCGGTTGTTAATGTTTTTGTTAAGGTTTTGATTTTTTTTCTTCGTTTTAAATCTTCTGGGGAATATTCAAATATGCATACTTTCACATCTATTTTACATAGCTTCCAATAGAAAAAAATCTAATGATATTTTTATCATGGTAGCATTGACCATGTGCAACCAAAATCCTTTAATCTCCCCTCCTTAACTCAATCCTAATCATGCATCCATAGTAATTAAAAAGGATCGTTTAACATTTTTTTCTTGCTAAACTGGGTACCTTATGACTAGAGATGAGCGAATATTTAAAATATTCGGTTCGAGTTATGTTCTAATTTGGCGAACATTCGCCGAACATAACCAAATGCCATTATAGTCAATGGGAGGCAAAAAGAAACGCATGTACAACACCTTAGAATAGCCCCAAATGCTGCCAAAACACATCAAATGATGGACAGACACCAGGAAAGTAACTTCAATTCACCCACAGTACAAATTGCAGCATGGAACTGCAGCAATCAGCCAGGCATGTGGTATCAGGGTCTGGGACAGCATTTACAGCTTTCCAATTATTGTCACAGAAGACGGGGTGGGTGAGGGATCGGTGTAGGGCCCCTTTGCTGGGAGACTTGACACCACACTCAGGTGGCCCAAATATCAGTTTTGTAGACTACTATTGTCAGAAAAAGTTAAGGATAGTAACACGGTTAGTTGTGTGTAAGGAAGTGAAGACCTGATGGTCTCGGAGGCCTACTGCTGTAGGCAACACACATGAAGGAGACCTAACCAGGAGTGTTCTCGTTTCCAAAAATTATTGGCAGATACCACCAAAGTGGCATGAATTTCATCACAGCAGAAATAGTAGAATATGAACTGTAAGATTGTAGTAGCATCATACGCAGTGAAGAGGCAGTGACCCACAAAGTTCCAAAATAAAAGTCTCTTTAACGTGTTTCCTCGCAGCATTAAAGTCCAATTCACACAAATGTATATAACTTCAGTGTATATTATCAGTGTACAGTTCACATCAGTTAATAGCAATACATATCATATGGCTTTAGATTTTCAGTCCCTAAACAGGCCAGACTTCCCTTGTCCAGTTTCCCTGGGCGACTGCACGCCATGTTACAGTCTCCATACATACAGCCTCATATGTTGCAGACACTACATTCGCCTGCCCCCTCCGACTAGTTCCCATGGGTGTCCTGCATCACTGTATCACTGTCTCTTACAGTTTCTTTACTCACACAGCTGTAGAAAGCCCAGGATATCCTCCAGATAGCAGCCGGGAACCATATTCACCTGTTTGCAATCGTTACACATGCTAGTCCTCTCTTGGGCACAGGACATCCACCTCCGGGCACAGGACTGTCCACAGCAGTCTCTTGCGGGGACTGGACATCCACCTCCGGGCACAGGACTGTCCACATCCGACTCCTTCGGGCACAGGACATCCACCTCCAGGCACAGGACTATCCACATCTGACTCCTTCGAGCACAAGACATCTACCTCCGGGCAGAGGACTGTCCACATCTGAGACCAGTACCATGGACAACTTGCATCGCTGTATACGCTGCGGGTGCATGGCTAGTCAGCTGCCTTGGGTGCTGGCTCCGCTGGCGTGTGCCTCCATGCACTCAGCCAGCACTCTGCAGGCCTCTGCTCTGCACACCAGCACACACACCAGACTGACACTGATGTGCACCTCACCTGACACCTGACACACCCATACCCTTTACTGCAGGGCTTTTAACACACAAACCTGTGGCCTTCAGCCACATGGAAAACCCGGACTGGAAATCCATGACTCCCATACACACCTATGGACTTCATCCATCTGCATGCACAACCTGGGGAGAACACACAGCAACCCCTACCTGTGACATGAGTCACTACCTCACATTGCAATCACAGCTACACCTGCGACTGCCATGCACACCTATTGCCTTCATATGCCTCTGTGCGCATTCTAGGGAGCACAAACAGCGCCCCCTAGCTGTAACAGGGGTCACTGCCTCACAGGACCGAAAGTTCTTTCACTACACCCAATCCAGCAGATGGACACCAGATGTATTTTGACGAATATTCCCTTTGAAAACGATGTGTAAATGACAGAATTGCTGTATCTAAAAGTTCATGTTAAAATTGCATTGCAATCTGATAGCAATCGCACTGCACTCAGATGTAAATCGGATGCTAGGTGTGAAAATCGCATTGTACTCGCATGACACTCGAATGGCACTCACCCATTTTTTCAGTTTTTTTCTCGTACTGTATATGGGTACGTACCCTAATAGTGGATGAAGGAGAACCTCAGAAGATGACTACTATCTTACTGAAAATCATCTCTATATCAAGACCAACATGGATATTACCGCCATATGGTCAGTGGTAGATACCAGTCCTACAGAACATATAAGAGATTACAGCACAGTTAGAGATGGTGACTTACAGCTGACATTTTTTCAGATAGAATTATTCACTTTTCCTGTCTTTTCCATCTGGCCCAGACCAATATAACAACTTCTCCAGCCAGAACTCGGCTGCAGAGATTACAACAAACACATATTTCACATCTCATATTTCAACACTGTCCCCAATGGGACTATAACCAACCTGCACAAACTCCTCATCCTGCTGATACCCCAATACTGAGCCCCTGTTGACTTTTGTGTCCCTATTACTGCACCTGCTCCTTGGAACAGTGTGCCCCTAGCAGGTAAAACCACCCTCTCGAATATAGTAATGCAAGTGCCGTTGAAAACAGTGCCCACATTTTGCTCACTAGAAACCTAGAAAATAATAATGCCCTGCGTGCCCTTTTGACAGTCGCAATTATAACACAGGTAATTGGATGGAGCGACACAGAGGCACAGAGCAAAGAAAAGCAGGCAAAAACAATCTTTTAATTTAATCGTTACAGTTGTAAACCTCCTCGCAGGGAGCAACAGGGAATAAATCAGGTTAATGCTAGGGATCACATAGGGAAGGAGCAACTCAACGTCAGTTTATGTGTAAGTTAATTTCTCTTAGCGTGAATCAGGTGCCCGTTCCTTCTTCTGGATGAAATGCTGGCTGCCGGCTCTGGCCAGTGCTGATTTCATCCGGCTTACCCACCTAACAAGTCGGTCTTCTCTCTTCTTGCGGCAACAGGCGGTCATTGGTCTGCCCTGCTGAGCCCCTAGTCCGTTATGCTGCTCTGCAGCCAAGGGTATTCTCCTGCAGTCACCTATTCGGCGTGCACTGCTCCGCACGCCCGATGTCGTCTCAGGGTCCCTACTGCACCCGACCTTTAATGCTGCAGTGCGGCCTATCTTTACTCTGGTTTCCTTTATTTTGCGTAAACAAGATAAACTTCCCCTCTGGGACCTGCTGTATATGATGAGCCTCTGAGGATTCTCTCATTATCCTGTCAGAATGGAATTCCTTTGACAGGCTTTGCTGCTTTGCAGCACTCCCTTCCCCCTTTATAGCAGGAGTCTTTATTACAGATGTCCAACAGGTCTTCTTAGCGCTATAAGGCTTTGATACCGTCGGGTTTTGGCAGTGATCCAATTTATGAGGTAAATGTCCAGTCACTTTTACCTCAGGGGAACGCAGGCCTCCATTAGGCTTCCCTCCGGTACCTCCCCGTCTCGGCAAAGGAAATTTTTTTCACGTGTCATCTTTTATCTTATAATTTCTCAGTCCAGGCATATTCTTAAAGGTTTTAGGACCAAATATACCCCAAATAAGTAAGCTGAAGTAGCTGAAAATAGTGGATAATCAGGAGCTATGCAGAAGCACGCCCGCTCCTGTCCCCTGCAAACCACGCCCCCGGCCTTTTTAATTTGTACTAATTTTTATGCTCTACATCAGTGTTCCCCAACTCCAGTCCTCAAGAGCCACCAACAGGTCATGTTTTCAGGATTTCTTTTCCTTAGTATTTCACAGGTGATTAAATGCCTGCCTGTGAAGGTGATGCAATTATCACCTGGGCCATAATAAGGAAATCTTGAAAACATGACCTTTTGGTGGCTCTTGAGGACCAGAATTGGGGAATACTGCTCTACATTAATGGGGGGGGGGGGAGGGAATTGCTCACAGGATTGTCTAGTGGCCTGTCTTTAGACTTCTCTGCATTATTACCTTGTGAGCACCTCATTGGTGATGAATATAACATTTGCATTAAATAAAAGGGACCACATCTCTATAACAGTATGGCACATTTTAAAAAAAAAGAAGAGAATGCATACTGCATGAGAATCAGCAAGAATAAAATAAGAAAACTGTCCATTTTTGACCTGGTGACTGGGCAGTAGTAACCAGTCATCCAGTATCAGCCTGAGCCAGACGCTGGGACCGACATCTCTGCTGAGCAGGGTCCACTGCAGCTGGAGGAGAATGGGAGACCGCAGCGGACATGGTTCGAGATTCCCCCTTTGCAGCAGCAGGAACTCGACAACTAACATGCAGCATGAGAAGCACCAGGTGGTTTGATTGGGATGTTTCCCTGAAAGGTGGGGGATTAGCCTCTTCCAGATGTGCCTTTTCTGGTGTGGCTGGGGGCAGATGTTTTTAGCCAGGGGGGGGGGGGCAATAACTATTGTCCCTCTCTAGGCTATTAATATCTGCCATCAATCACTGGCTTTCCCTCTCTGGTGGAGAAAATTGCGCGGGAGCCCACGCCATTTTATTCCGTGAATTAATTGCTCAATTTAACCCCTACAGCTCCTACTTTTTACACACGCACACACTACTAACATTATTAGTGAGGGACATATAAAAATATAACGGATATGCAATGGTTTACTGAATGTAAACCATGTCTCATATCCTGTTAGGTTCTGCAATGATTATGCAGAAGCCGCCAATTGAATTACTGGCTTTTCTGCTGCCCAACGCTCTATGAAAATATAAATATAAATATATATATATATATATATATATATATATATATATTCTGTATATATATACAGTATATATATATATATATATATATATATATATATACCTATATGCTGGGTGGGGGAGATCCGAATAGTACGAGGCGAGTAGTGAAATACTCCCTATATTCTGAGTACCGCGAGTATTTCATTACTCGCCGAGTACCAAATACCAACGGTTATAGTTTCTCATCCCTAATTGCGTATGATAAATATTTTAAGGCTGGGCAGCCCCCAATGACCTCGGACCTTCCCAACATGAAAATATCAGTCTGCAGCTGTCTGCTTTACCTTGGCTGGATATGAAAAAATAGGGGAAACCCCACTTTGTTTTTGTTTTAATTATTTATTTACTATATTAAACCAGGCAAAACATCCTTTAGTGCCACATGAAATGCGTGAAGTTGTTAACATGAAGAGAACATAATTTTACCTCTATACAAGTCACTAGTTCGACTACACTTAGAATACTGTCTACAGTTCTGGTCTCCGCTGTATAAGAAAGACATAGCTGAAGTATAGCAGGTGCAGAGAAGAGCGACCAAGGTTATTAGAGGACTGGGGGGTCTGCAATACCAAGATAGGTTATTACACTTGGGGCTATTTAGTTTGGAAAAACGAAGGCTAAGGGGTGATCTTATTTTAATGTAAAAATATACGAGGGGACAGTACAAAGACCTTTCTGATATTTTTTTTTAATCATAGACCTGAGACAGGGACAAGGGGGCATCCTCTATGTCTGGAGGAAAGAAGGTTTAAGCATAATAACCGACACGGATTCTTTACTGCAAGAGCAGTGAGACTATGGAACTCTCTGCCGTATGATGTTGTAATGAGTGATTCATTACTTAAATTTAAGAGGGGACTGGATACCTTTCTTGAAAAGTATAATGTTACAGGTTTTATATACTAGATTCCTTGATAGGGCGTTGATCCAGATAACTAGTTTGATTGCCGTATGTGGAGTCGGGAAGGAATTTCTCCCCCCAATGTGGAGCTTACTCTTTGCCACATGGTTTTTTTTGCCTTCCTCTGGATCAACATGTTAGGGCATGTTAGGTTAGGTTATGGGTTGAACTAGATGCAGGGGTGAACCTAGCCTTTCTGCTGCCTGAGACGAACTGCAAAACGGCGCCCCCCTCCACGCTATAGATATATCTATGGATAGATGTAGATAGATATATGGATAGTTAGATAGATATATGGATAAATACATAGATATATCTATCTACATCTATCCATAGATATATCCATAGATTATAGATAGCTATATGAATAGATATATCTATCTCATTCCTTCTATGAATTTCCATGCCTTCTATCTCTCTATCCCATATCTATCTATCTATCTATCTATCTATCTATCTATCTATCTATCTATCTATCTATCTATCTATCTATCCCACATCTATCTATAGATAGATAGAAGGAAGATATGTAGATCGATATATCTATAGATATATCTATCTATAAATATATCTATAGATAGATATATCCATAGATATATAATAGCAAGGCCGATGTTGCTTAATGGACATGTTTAATTTAAAAAAAAAAAAAAGAGGAAAAAAAAGGCGTGGGCTCCCGCGCAATTTTCGACGCCAGAGGGGGAAAGCCGACGGCCAGGGGCCAATATTTTTTAGCCTGGGAAGGGGGTAATACCCATGGCCCCTCTCTAGGCTATGAATATCAGCCCGCAGCTGTCTGCATAGCCTTTACAGGCTATATAGGGGGAGCCCCCCCCCCAAAAAAGACGTGGGGTCCCCCTATATTTTATTGCCAGAAAGGCTACGCAGACAGCTGCGGGCTGATATTCATAGCCTAGAGAGGGGCCATGGATATTGGCCCCCCCGGCTACAAATACCAGTCCGCAGCTGCCTCAGAAATGGCGCATCTGAAAGAGGCGCCAATTCCGGCACTTAGCCCCTCTCTTCCCACTCGCGTGTAGCGGTGGGATATGGGGTAATAAGGGGTTAATGTCACCTTGCTATTGTAAGGTGACATTAAGCCGGGTTAATAATGGAGAGGCATCAATAAGACGCCTATCCATTATTAATCCTAGAGTAGTGAAAGAGTTAAAAAACAAAATAAAGACACAGCCAGAAAAAAGTATTTTATTATTCTTAATTTGACCATACTTACCATACTCGATTACCTGCAAAAAATTAAAAATAATAAACCGTATACTACCTGTCTGCCATAGCCCAATTAATAACGATGATGATCTCCCCTATAGAACAGTGACATCGGGTGATGTCACCGCTCTATAGGACCTCCAGTGACACACTGACAGGAGATATGGGCTCCTGCAGTGTATCACTGAGGTTACCTCAGTTCAGAGTCTCACTTTATGGCATTGCTGCGTGGGAGCTTTCTCACACAACAGTGCCACAAGTGAGACTAGGGACTATTTTTTTTACAGTGGCGGAGGAATACAGTGTGGAAGGATACCTTCCTTCATTGTATTCCAGGAGCCCCTGGAGAGCGTTCGCATCAGCTGATGCTGCTGCTCTCCACGGGAGATTGTCGTGGGACACTCGTTTTAATTGAATTTCTGTGGTTCAGGGAGTATAGTGTTTGTTTATTATTTTAATATTTTTTACAGGTGACACTGGCTTCGGGGATCAAAGTGACAAGTGATGGTGAGTATGTAATCTATGTTTAATGTACTGTATGTCTATATCTATGTACTGTATGTATGTGTTGTATGGTGTATGTTGCATGTTGTATGGTGCATGTCGTATGTTGCATGTCGCATTGTTGCATGTTGTCGCATGTTGCATGTCGCTGCATGTTGCATGTCGCATGTTGTTGCATGTTGCATGTCGTCACATGCTGTCGCATGTTGTTGCATGTCACATGTTGTCGCATGTTGCTGCATGTCACATGTTGTCGCATGTTGTCACATGCTGTCGCATGTTTCATGTTGTCGCATGTCGTCGCAGCTTGTTGCATGTTGCTGCATGGTGTATGGTGTATGTGCACACAGTGTAGATAGACGAGTCCGGCTCTGCTACATCTGGATGCCTGACGTGACATCTAGATGTAGCAGAGCCGGTAGATGATCACTGGAGATGTAGCAGAGCCAGTAGATGATCACCGGAGATAACTCTCCAGCGATCACCTACACTACAGCGTTCTCTCAATCAGCTGATCAGCTGTTTGTGAGAACCAGACTAGTGACCGGAGATAAGTCCCGGTCATGTGCACGGCAGTTCTCACAATAAGTTATCGTGAGAACTGCAGTGGACGAGGGACTTCCCGCGGCGGGACAGGTGAGCCAGCAGACATGCGTAGTAAGCTGCATTTATGCAGTTTCTACGCATGTGACTAATCATTAGATGTGATTTTATCGCATCTAATGATAGTCTATGGTACATTTACGGCATTTTTACGTACATTTAAACGCATTTTAAACAGACATGCTGCGTTCTGAAAAGACTTGCCACATGTCCGTTTACATGGGTCTGCCGCCTGCGTGTTTTACAGCATAGTGGAGACAGGATTTCATGAAATCCCCTCCACTATGCTGTAACATGTGGACGTTGCGTGTTTTACACTAAACATGGAAACATACCCTAATGCTTGCACTCTGTGGGCACTTAAGGGTTAACAATAGGAAGCATTTACTTTCTTTTCCCATCCACCCTGTCCTGTGAATGTGCTTGTCTGCACCCTTTCTCCAGTGCTCACAAACAGTCCACAGCTACTTCTCTCCTCCCACATGAGTAATAGTCTGACAAGCTGCAGGCACCAGAAAGGGGGAAAAACAACCTCGGCTCACTCACGCTGCAGAGCCAACTCCTTTGATTCATAGCAGGGAGCCGGCTCTTTGTATTGGCTTGTTTACGAATGACACTCACTAGCATGTGGGGGGAGGGGGTGGCGAATTATGTTTTTTATAGTTACTTACTAGCCTGCCGGTTACTGCTACAAGTTGGCCAGCAATGTGTGTGTCCGACTCTGAGTCCCAGCACAGCAGCCAGCAGGTCAGGAGACAGGGCACTGCTTCTAACTGCACCTCAGCCCGGCCAGGTGGTAACAGTGAGTCACCTCACCTGCCACTGGGCACGCCGCACGTTACCTTGTTTGTGACACTGCACTGTCACTGCAAGTGTCAGAGCAGGGATTGCAGGGAGAGTCGGCACCACGTGTTCTAACTTCTGACTACCGCTCTGCAGCCCCCTGTCTTTAGGAATACTCCGCTTGAGGCAAAGTATTCAACTCGCCTCATGATAGCAGCGTCAGTGACTAGATGGACTTAAAGTCTTCCTTCAACCTTAATAACTATGTTACTATGTTACTATGTTAGCCATGTTTTGAACTTGTGACTTTCAGGCTTAATATCTCACCATCCACTACAGCTTTGAACGCGAGACCACCATCATTTTAAAGACAATCATCTTGGCTATCTCAAAAATAAATTTGACTTGCAACTATTTGAATATGATTAGTTATGCACATTTTTGTCATGTCACAGCATTGTTATTGTTTTTGTCCTGGTCATGGAAAAATATTTTTCTTCCTGAATACTACAAAAGACAATATGTTCTTACATTCCCTAATAGCTTAGTGTATTATTAGGTTGATTCCCAAGCGAAAGGTCATTAGTTTGAAATGAGGAGCAGTCATGAACACGATTTCCCAAGAAAAGAGAAACAGCTTGGCTCTCTTGGCAGAAGAGAGCTTGGCTGAGTAGATTACACAAGAAGGAAAACACACAGCAAGTCAGCAGGATCTAGGAGCAACATGGCAGATGTGACAACCTACATGGTGAGCTGCAGCATGTGCTACATGTTCACAGATCGACCAGAAGAAGAATCCAATTTCACCTGTCAGAAGTGTAGACTAGTGGCCCTTTTAGAAGAAAAGGTGCGGGGTCTGGAAGAAAGAATAGCAACTTTGAAACTCATCAAAGAGAATGAAGACTTTCTAGACAGAACAGAAGCATCTCTACTGGTCACAGAAGGTGCAAAAAGTGTCAGAGAACCTCCAAAAGCAGATGAGTGGAAGCATGTGACCAAAAGAAGCAAGAAGACCATGGAGAAATCACCAACCACACAACTGAAGAACCGATATCAAATCTTTGTAGAGGATGAAGATGGCACACCTAAGAATGAAGCAATACCAGCAAGCAAAAAAGAAAAGGGCACACAGCAACAAGTGACAGCAAAAAGTACAGCCAAGAAGCAACGAAGAGTGGTGGTGGTGGGAGACTCACTACTGAGAGGCACCGAAGCAGCCATCTGCAGACCGGACATAACTGCAAGAGAAGTATGCTGCCTTCCAGGTGCGATGATCAAGGATGTGACCGATAGGATACCAAAGCTCTTCAGCTCCAAGGACGTCCACCCATTTCTTCTGATACATGTTGGCACCAATGACACGGCAAGGAAGGACCTACCGACAATCTGCAAGGACTTTGAAGAGTTGGGGAAGAAAGTAAAGGAACTGGATGCACAGGTAGTTTTTTCTTCTATCCTTCCAGTAGACGGGCATGGCACCAGGAGATGGAACAGGATCCTTGATGCAAACAACTGGCTAAGACGATGGTGCAGACAACAAGGATTTGGATTCCTGGACCACGGTGTGAATTACTGGTATGATGGACTCCTCGCCAGAGACGGACTACACCTCAACAAACCTGGGAAACACACATTCGCCAGAAGACTCGCTACACTCATCAGGAGGGCGTTAAACTAGAAGAAGAGGGGACGGGAAGAAAAACATTAGACTCGAACAAAGACGACCCAGGAAAACATACTCAGAAGGGAGGTAAGAACATTTCTAAAACAATCCACAGTGAAGAGATTGGAACAAAACAAAATCCTCTAAACTGCATGCTCGCAAACGCCAGAAGCCTGACAAACAAGATGGAAGAACTAGAAGCAGAAATATCTACAGGTAACTTTGACATAGTGGGAATAACCGAGACATGGTTAGATGAAAGCTATGACTGGGCAGTTAACTTACAGGGTTACAGTCTGTTTAGAAAGGATCGTAAAAATCGGAGAGGAGGAGGGGTTTGTCTCTATGTAAAGTCTTGTCTAAAGTCCACTTTAAGGGAGGATATTAGCGAAGGGAATGAGGATGTCGAGTCCATATGGGTTGAAATTCATGGAGGGAAAAATGGTAACAAAATTCTCATTGGGGTCTGTTACAAACCCCCAAATATAACAGAAAGCATGGAAAGTCTACTTCTAAAGCAGATAGATGAAACTGCAACCCATAATGAGGTCCTGGTTATGGGGGACTTTAACTACCCGGATATTAACTGGGAAACAGAAACCTGTGAAACCCATAAAGGCAACAGGTTTCTGCTAATAACCAAGAAAAATTATCTTTCACAATTGGTGCAGAATCCAACCAGAGGAGCAGCACTTTTAGACCTAATACTATCTAATAGACCTGACAGAATAACAAATCTGCAGGTGGTTGGGCATTTAGGAAATAGCGACCACAATATTGTGCAGTTTCACCTGTCTTTCACTAGGGGGACTTGTCAGGGAGTCACAAAAACATTGAACTTTAGGAAGGCAAAGTTTGAACAGCTTAGAGATGCCCTTAATCTGGTAGACTGGGACAATATCCTCAGAAATGAGAATACAGATAATAAATGGGAAATGTTTAAGAACATCCTAAATAGGCAGTGTAAGCGGTTTATACCTTGTGGGAATAAAAGGACTAGAAATAGGAAAAACCCAATGTGGCTAAACAAAGAAGTAAGACAGGCAATTAACAGTAAAAAGAAAGCATTTGCACTACTAAAGCAGGATGGCACCATTGAAGCTCTAAAAAACTATAGGGAGAAAAATACTTTATCTAAAAAACTAATTAAAGCTGCCAAAAAGGAAACAGAGAAGCACATTGCTAAGGAGAGTAAAACTAATCCCAAACTGTTCTTCAACTATATCAATAGTAAAAGAATAAAAACTGAAAATGTAGGCCCCTTAAAAAATAGTGAGGAAAGAATGGTTGTAGATGATGAGGAAAAAGCTAACATATTAAACACCTTCTTCTCCACGGTATTCACGGTGGAAAATGAAATGCTAGGTGAAATCCCAAGAAACAATGAAAACCCTATATTAAGGGTCACCAATCTAACCCAAGAAGAGGTGCGAAACCGGCTAAATAAGATTAAAATAGATAAATCTCCGGGTCCGGATGGCATACACCCACGAGTACTAAGAGAACTAAGTAATGTAATAGATAAACCATTATTTCTTATTTTTAGTGACTCTATAGCGACAGGGTCTGTTCCGCAGGACTGGCGCATAGCAAATGTGGTGCCAATATTCAAAAAGGGCTCTAAAAGTGAACCTGGAAATTATAGGCCAGTAAGTCTAACCTCTATTGTTGGTAAAATATTTGAAGGGTTTCTGAGGGATGTTATTCTGGATTATCTCAATGAGAATAACTGTTTAACTCCATATCAGCATGGGTTTATGAGAAATCGCTCCTGTCAAACCAATCTAATCAGTTTTTATGAAGAGGTAAGCTATAGACTGGACCACGGTGAGTCATTGGACGTGGTATATCTCGATTTTTCCAAAGCGTTTGATACCGTGCCGCACAAGAGGTTGGTACACAAAATGAGAATGCTTGGTCTGGGGGAAAATGTGTGTAAATGGGTTAGTAACTGGCTTAGTGATAGAAAGCAGAGGGTGGTTATAAATGGTATAGTCTCTAACTGGGTCGCTGTGACCAGTGGGGTACCGCAGGGGTCAGTATTGGGACCTGTTCTCTTCAACATATTCATTAATGATCTGGTAGAAGGTTTACACAGTAAAATATCGATATTTGCAGATGATACAAAACTATGTAAAGCAGTTAATACAAGAGAAGATAGTATTCTGCTACAGATGGATCTGGATAAGTTGGAAACTTGGGCTGAAAGGTGGCAGATGAGGTTTAACAATGATAAATGTAAGGTTATACACATGGGAAGAGGGAATCAATATCACCATTACACACTGAACGGGAAACCACTGGGTAAATCTGACAGGGAGAAGGACTTGGGGATCCTAGTTAATGATAAACTTACCTGGAGCAGCCAGTGCCAGGCAGCAGCTGCCAAGGCAAACAGGATCATGGGGTGCATTAAAAGAGGTCTGGATACACATGATGAGAGCATTATACTGCCTCTGTACAAATCCCTAGTTAGACCGCACATGGAGTACTGTGTCCAGTTTTGGGCACCGGTGCTCAGGAAGGATATAATGGAACTAGAGAGAGTACAAAGGAGGGCAACAAAATTAATAAAGGGGATGGGAGAACTACAATACCCAGATAGATTAGCGAAATTAGGATTATTTAGTCTAGAAAAAAGACGACTGAGGGGCGATCTAATAACCATGTATAAGTATATAAGGGGACAATACAAATATCTCGCTGAGGATCTGTTTATACCAAGGAAGGTGACGGGCACAAGGGGGCATTCTTTGCGTCTGGAGGAGAGAAGGTTTTTCCACCAACATAGAAGAGGATTCTTTACTGTTAGGGCAGTGAGAATCTGGAATTGCTTGCCTGAGGAGGTGGTGATGGCGAACTCAGTCGAGGGGTTCAAGAGAGGCCTGGATGTCTTCCTGGAGCAGAACAATATTGTATCATACAATTATTAGGTTCTGTAGAAGGACGTAGATCTGGGTATTTATTATGATGGAATATAGGCTGAACTGGATGGACAAATGTCTTTTTTCGGCCTTACTAACTATGTTACTATGTTACTATGTTACTATGTTTTAGCATCAGCAAAGCTTATCGGTAGCTCTCTATTGGCAAAGAAAATTGACAGACTGCATAATGTGAGTGCCATGATGGTTGGAAGAATATGAAATGAAGTCCATCCTTCCGTTTGCTGCTCGGTGTTTTGTTATATTACAATGTATTATGGTATGGCATTATGAAGTGTTTTTGCAAAAACGATGCCCTGATATGTATAGTACAAGCGAGCAGATGATCGCAGGTTCAAGTCACCAAAGGAAATTAACAAATACTGTAAAAAGTGCAGAAAAAAATTAAAAATATTAAATAAATATGTAAGTATATATATACTGTGGAACAGCCGCTCACTCGGCTGGACACAGAGGTATAACCGGAACAATGTCTCTTTAAGAAAATGCTTGGTTTATTGAAGACAGCATAAACCAAGCTTGGGAAAATAAAGATGATCCTCTGGGAAAAAGAGCAAACCAGACACAAAAAGAAAAACAGTCCTTTTTCTAACGGGGATCAGCTCACTCACAGGCAGCAATGTCCAAGATTCAGATTTAGTACACACTTTCCTGGAGCACTCCCTCTCCAGGCACACACTGAACACTGAAAGCCTTGGAAGTCAGGCACTTAAACCTAGGCCTTGAGACTCCTCCATCATGTGGCTGATCACATGATCTCGACAACACACAAGTCCTTTCAGGACACTGCAGGTTGAGATACGGTGGACATTCCAGCCCATAATATAACTTTCAATTAACTGTTTCAACACGTGTGCTGGAGTAAACTATTCTGGTTTTACATCATTGATGCCATTATGCGCAGTGACACATATCTCCCTTCTATCACTTCACCAGTGACTCTGTCACATAACCCCCCCTCTGCACAAAGCCGGGGGTTTTGGCACCTTCACTGGCCAAGCAGGGGAGTCTGGACAGGGCATCTGCATTCACATGAAACCTCCTCAGCCTGTGCTCCACATGGAAAGTGAAGTACTGGAGCACAGAATCCACCTAGTTACCAGAGCATTTTTCCCCTTTCTCAGGGTGTTGATTGCCCACTTGATGGCCGAGCACCCTTTCTCCACGATGGCATAGTTCTTCTCACAGGAGCAGAGTTTCCTACTCAGGTATGGGACTGGGTGTTCGTCGCCATCTATTTTCTGAGACAGCACAGCTCCTAAACCAACTTTGGAAGCATCCGTCTGGAGCACAAACTCCTTCGTGAAGTCTGACTGACTGACAGGATGAGCTTCATGCCATCTCCACTTCAAATGATCATTTGACCATTGTCAACTTTGTGCCCGAAGATCAGTCATGTGGGCAGCTATCATGGGGAAGTTAGGGATAAATCTTTGATAATATCCCACAATTCCCAGAAACACCTTAACCTGCTTTTTAGAGCTCGCTCATGGCCACTTTTGGATTGCCTCCACTTTGTCTATTTCTGGCTTTATCTCACCCCTTCCAATGATGTAGCCCAAGTACTTTGCATGCTCTTTACTGAGGTTTCACTTCTTTGGGTTTATGGTAAACCCTGTGCCAACTGCAACTTCTGCGGGTGACTTCCCCAATCCGGGCTGAAGATTACAATGTCGTCCAAGTAAGTGGTGGCATACTTCTTGTGTGGGACAAGTATCCGGTCCATAGCCCTTTGGAAGGTAGCTGGGGCTCCTTGTAGTCCAAACGGCATCCGGATATACTGAAATCACCTGTCAGGTGAAGAGAAGGCCATCTTCTCCTTGGCACTTGGAGACAGGAAAATTTGCCAGTACCCCTTAGTTAGGTTCAGAGTGGTGATGTACCTGGCTGACCCTAGCCTCTCAATAAGTTCATCGACCTGGGGCATCGGATATGCATCAAACTTAGATACATCATTGAGCTTTCTGGAATTGTTAAGCTAGGGTCACATTGCGTTAGTGCAATCCGTTTAGCGCTAGCGGATTGCGCTAACGCAATGTTTTATATGGGGCTGCGGTCGGGGTCGCGGTAACGTCCCCGCTCTCGCAGATCGCCGATCTGCGAGAGCGGGGAACGGACCGCGGGCGCGCCTCGGACGCTGCAAGCAGCGTCCGCGGCGCGCCAGGAATCTCCGGCGCGTCGCTAGCGCGTGCCGATCATGGCACGCGCTAGTGTAGCGCGTTCCCATTAGCGTGAATGGGCGCGTTAACGGACGCATTGCACGGCGTTAATTTCGCCGTGCAACGCTGTCCGTTTAACGCGGTCCCATAACGCAATGGGAACCCAGCCTAACAGATGCACCACTCTCCATTTGGCTTTGGCACAGGACAATAGGGCTGGACCAGCCGCTCTTTGACTCCTTGATGACACAGAGACTCAACATTCTCTTCTCCTCCTTGGATATCACTTTGCAGCAAGCTTCAGGAATCTGATACTGCCTTTGGTTCACCCTCACATGTGGTTCAGTCAGGATTTTGTGCTCCACCACCTGCGTACATCCTGGTAACTTGGAAAACAGGTCTCAGTACTGCTGAAGCAGCTCACAGAACTGTTGTTTTTGGACCAGTGACAGTGTCTCTGCCACTGTAACATCCTCGATCTTGGCTTCAGGATGGGCCCCTAAGCAGGTTTCTTCTACCTGATCTCTGTATGGACATGGTTTCAGCAGGTTGATGTGGTACACTTGGTATGGCTTTCTTCTCCCTAGTTGTGGACCTTATAGTTGACATCACTCAACTTCTCAACCACCTCATATGGCCCTTGCCACTTGGCCAGGAATTTGCTTTTAATGGTAGGGATCAACACGAGCTCCCTGTCCCCAGTGCTAAACTGTCTCAGCCATGCGGCTGTAAACGATCACCTGGACTTCTTGTGCTTGAAGGAGGATCTCCTTCACAATCGGCATCATCCTTGCGACCAGGTCCTTCATTTGAGCTATATGCCCGATGATGCTCCAGTGGGGTGTAACTTTTGCTTCCCAAGTTTCCTTTGCAATATCTAGGAGTCTCCGGGGGGTGTCGTCCATATAACAGCTCGAACGGTGAGAACCCCGCAGAGGCCTGTGGGACTTCCCTGAAGGAGAACAGTAGGTATGGTAGGAGACAATCCCAATCTCGGCCATCCTTTTCCATGACCTTCTTCAGTATGGACTTCAACATCTTATTGAACCTCTCCAGCAGGCCGTCTGTCTGCGGTTGGTACACTGACATCCTAAGTTGGGTAATCTGGAGGGCCTTGAACAACTCTCTCATTACCTTGGACATAAACGTGTCCCCTGATCAGTCAGGATTTCATTCAGCAGGCCAGTCTGGAAGAAAATATTGACTAGCTCTCGTGCTATACTTCGGGTGGAGGAGTTTCTCAGTGGTACTGCTTCTGAGTACCACATACTGTAGTCCATTACCACGAGGATGTATTGATCACCCCTGAAGGACTACGGGTCTGACCAGGTCCATGTCAATCCAGTCAAATGGGACTTCGATTATGGGTAATGGAACTAGGGGATGGGAATGCAGAAGTGGGATACAGGGTCAGTTAGCTGGCAGGTAGGGCAGGACCGGCAGAAATTAACAATGTCCCTGTGACACCCAGGCCAGTAAAACTTCTGAAGGACTCGCTCTTGGGTCTTATCTACACCTAGGTGCCCCCCCAAGCATGAGCATGGGACAGATCTAGTACCCAACATCTATAGGGTCCCGGGACTAACAACTGCTCTAATACCTCCCCTTTCTATTTAGTGACCTGATATAGCAAAGTACAGGAACCTGGTGTCGGCCCCAGCTCTTGGGCAACCCCATTTATCACAGTCACAATTTGTAGTATATTTTTCAAAGTCAAGTCCTACATTTGGCCAGTCCCACAATTCCTGACAGAAACCCCCAGTTCGGGAATTTCAGTCTCATTAGTCACCATCTCGTCCTCCTCACCAGCCACGACACACAAGGGGAACTCATCCATCTCTGACTGTGATGGGGTTTCAACAGAGTTGAGCTGGCTCCTGTCTGCGGCATATAATATCTCCGCCTTTCCACACAAGTCCCATAAAACGCTGAAGTCCCGCCCGATTATCACAAGGAGAAGCAAACCTTCAACCACCCCAACCTCATGGGACTCCGTACCCTGGCTTGTTTTAACCGAACCTCTGGTGACGAGATAGTCCTTGGTGTCCCCGTGGATACAGCATACACCCACGTGTTTTCCCAGGATCAACTGATGGGGAAGTGTGGCCCTTATCAGGGTCACCAAACTCCCTGAGTCTAAGAGTTCTGTCACCGGCACTACATTTAGTTACATGGGACAAGCCTGCTGCCCCTCATCGGGCTGACAGTCCACCCTGCAGGTGGGGTAGCCAGGTAGGCATAGTAGCATCAATACATCCTGAGACTACAGTCCATCTCTTTGGAGGACAAGGGACAACGAGAGGCTATTAGTGATGAGTGAGTATACTCGTTACTCAGGTTTTCCCGAGCATGCTCGGGTGTCCTCCGAGTATTTTGGGTGCTCGGAGATGTAGTTTTCGTCACCTCTGCTGCATGATTTGCGACTGCTAGACAGTCTGAATACATGTGGGGGTTGCCTGTTTGTTAGCCCCGCCACCACCATCACACCTCAGAGTGCTACCGCCCCTCAGAGCGCTTCCACCCCGCCATCCCACAGAGCCCCGCCACCCTACAGAGCCCAGTCACCCCACAGAGCCAGGCCACCCTACAGAACCCAGCCACCCCTCAGAGAAACGCCACCCTTCAGAGCCCAGCCACCCTACAGAGCCCAGCCACCCCTCAAAGAACTGCCGCAACACAGAGCACCGCCACTGCACCAGCCTGGGATGGGATTTCCAGGAGGCCACCGCACCAGCCTGGACCACCAAATGACCCCTGTGACCACTGTTCCACCTGTGCCAATCCCTTCCCTGGTAAGCTGAATTTGGACTGTAAGACGGACCCTCATTTTACTTTTTTTCCCTATTTTCCTTCTGAAAATTTGGGGTATGTCTTATGGTCCGGTGCATCTTATAGTCCAAAAAATAATGTATTATTTAAATAAACAACAAAACTATACATGTTTTGTATCTGACCTAGAGAATCATATTTCCAGGTCAGTGTTATTGTAAAGTGAAAAAAACAAACAAATAATTGTTGAATTGCAGTTCTTTTGCAATTTCAACGCACTTGAATTTTTTTTCCTTCTTTCCAGTGAATCACATATTAAATTTAATTGTAATCCTGTTAATTTCTTCTGATATTTGCCACCAAATAGCCATGATGTGATGTCACTCTCACTATTTTCTGGCTAAACATTCACAGGTGCAACCCATTCACAGTAACATGGCATTCTATAAAAAAAGCAAGCCTACTTCTTGTTGGGTCAGCTCACTCAAAAAGGTGAGCACAAAGGTGTGTGGTGTGCTTAATCACGTCTCATGCAAGTCTTGTGTGTGTAATTACAGAGGGCTTAATACTGGGAGATTAGAACTACTATTATGTAGCATAAAAGTATTATACGCTAACAACTAAAATATTCCATATAATTGCTGGTAAATGTCAATTTTTTTATTTCCTTGCAAATTTGTGCATATTACACTTTATTTTAGTATTTTAGTATTCCTATTAAAGGAATTTGTATGCTGTAAAAAAAACGATTATGTATGCTGTAAAAAAATGATTATGTCAGTCATAATATGTATACCTCTTCCTACAAAATGTCAGGTTACTGACATAGAGCTCTTTCATCAATGCCCTTTGATAATCATGTACCAGCTTTTTCTCTCTCAAGGTTTTATGCACAAATGAGCAATGTAGATGTGAGAACAGCTACAGTATAAGAAACTTTCTGCTCCATCCTAATATCACTTAAAGCTATTTTGGGCAAATTAGTGCCGCTGTGCTACTGATGTTACAAAGTAAAAGCCGTCTCGTTTTGCTGCATCAGACAGTGCACTGTTCAAAGGATCAAACAGGAATGCACTGATTGATAGACTTTAACTCCTTTACCCCCAAAGGTGGTTGGCATGTTAATGACCAGGGCAATTCTAACCACTGTTACTTTATGAAGTATTAACTCTGGAAACTCTTTAATGTTGTACTTGATGATAGTGGTAAAATTTCTTTGATATGACTTGCGTTTATTTGTAAAAAAAAAATGGAAATTTAACAAAGATTTTGAAAATTTCGCAATTTTCCAAATTTGAATTTTTATGCCCTTAAATCACAGAGATATGTTACGCAAAATGCTTAATAAGTAACATTTCCCATATGTCTCCTTTATATCAGCACAATTTTGGAATCAAAATTTTTTGGGGTTATGAAGTTATAAGGGTTAAAAGTTGACCAGCAATTTCTGATTATTACAACAAAATTTACAAAACCATTTTTTTTAGGGACCACATCACATTTGAAGTCCCTTTAAGGGTCTATATGGTACCTCAAACACAAAAGTGACACCATTCTAAAAACTGCACCCCTAAAGCTGCTCAAAACTAGAGTTCATTGAATTTGATCGGGTCCCTGCTTATTCGGCAAGCTATAGCGCTTGACAAATAAGCTGCTGAGGGAACCAGTATGGATACCTGGAGCGCACTGTGCTCATCAGCTGTCCGGTGCCGCAGCTTCATGTGTCACTGTCACAGCACATGTGTAACACCCCTTCCTTTTGTTGATGGTGATATCATGCTAGGAGGCAAGGAGGATTCCCTTTATGTGTCTCACTGACATATATATATATATATATATATATATATATTTAGACAGTACATATGTTTATATGTTTTTGGGAGCAGATGGATCCATTGTATGTCCGTATGTCGGTTTTGTAAGCCTGCAAGAGAATCTCGCAGTACGGATGCCATACGGATAACATACCGAGGATGCCATGCGCAAAATACGCTGACACACCCTGCCTACGGAGGAGATACGGACCACTATTTTGGGGACTTTTCTGCGTATTACGGCCGTAAATTACGGACCATATTTTTATACGCTGAGTGTGACGCGGGCCTAAGTTTCATCATACATTTATCCTACACTGAGCGATTACATTGGGATTTCAGTGTAAATCTCTAAAATACGTGATTCATACGGAACCTCCGGTGGAAGATTCTCTGTAATGATGCAGATGGAGGCACTGTGGACACCATAGGACCTGTGATTCGGCGGTATCCTTCTTTTTAGGATTACATAAAAGTGCCGTCGGCCACAGATTTATTCACTTCTGAAAAGAAGTATACCACTGAGCAGAGGCCAGATGGAGTCCAGAGAAGCTCTGCTGCCTCATTATAGTGAATGGATCCTTTGGGGTTTCATCTGTCACGTCACTCGGAGATTTAGATGGAAACCCCGATGTAAGTGCTCAGCGTAGAGCGCTGGATAAATGTGATCATAAATGTTATGTAAAGTTTCCCAATAAAAGCTTCAACTCAATCCATAAAAAGCACGCCCTCACTTGGGTCCATCATCTGTTGACAGAAATATCAGGGCTTCCACGTTACTGGTAGCACAAAGGCTCTGGAAAACCTAAATGGCTCCTCACCCCCAAAAGAAATTCAGCAAATTCCCCATTCCCAAATCCACATGCCCCCTCCTTTCTGAGCCCCAGTGTGCCTAAACCACATTTAGAGCCCATATGTTTATGACTTTTCTGCAGTGATGAGAGCCTGCCTAATTTACACGTGCGTGTCTCCAGAAGCATGAACTGAGCAGAATGTACTGGTCACTACAACAGCAGTTTGCAATTTTAACTCAGCAACATTCACTGCTGCTTGTTTCTGGAAAACACCCATGGTGTCAAAACCTTCACTACATCTGTAGATAAATTCCCAAAGGGGTATAATTTCCAAAATGGGGGTCACTTGGGGGGGGGGGGTTCTGCTCTTCTAGCAGTTAGTGGTTCTTTATATGCCATCCGCAAACTATTCTAGGAAAATCTGCATTCCAGGAGGCAAATAGCGCTCTGTCCCTCCCGAGTCTCTCTGTATGGCTAAGTAGTACAGTACAGACACATTAGGCATAATGCCACATTCAGTAGAAATTGTGGGACACATTTTGGTGCCATTTTACCCATTTCCCAGTATAAAAATGTAAAACTTGGGGCTAACACACAATCTTGGTGGTAAAAATGTAAATTATTTTATCTTCACTGCTCAATGGTATAAATGTCTGTGACACACCTGTGGTGTGAATATAATCACTGCACCCCTAGATGAACTCATTGAGAGGTTTAGTTTGTAACATGGGATCACTTATGGGGGGTTCTTCTGTGTTGGCACCTCAGGGGCACTGCCAATATAGCATGGCACCCTCAAATAAGTGCTGCAAAATCTGCACTGTAATATGGCTTTTCTTTTCTTCTGACCTTTGCACTGTGCCTTAAAAGTAGTTTATGACGACTTATGGGGTATCGGTGAACTCAGGAGAAATTGCATAACAAAGTTTAGGGTCCATTTTCTCCTGTCACCCTTGTGAAAATACAAAATATGGAGGTAAAAAAGATTTTTGAGGGAAAAATTTGATTTTTTTATTTTCACGGCTCTACATTGTAAACTTCTGTGAAGCACCTGTGGGTTCAAGGTGCTCTATATGCAGCGCTCCAGGGTCTTGGTTGTTGCAGTAATATCATTCTCCTATAGGGAGGAGTGATGTTATGTTTGGAGGAAAAGAAGGACAACTGAATCCAGGTATCACAAACATGCAACACATTTCGCACTCTAGGCCACCATGGGGAGCTCTGCTCCTATTTATTAGGGCACTCCTCACACTTAGGTAAAACTGGTTGCTTGGGGAGGAAGTTAATTGCTGGCTGAGCTTCGCTCAGTTAGTTGGTCCCTGACAGGGGTGGGATCCTGTCATAGATTGAAACAGAAGGACACGGAGTTGTGCATGCCCTGAGAGCTGCAGCTTCTAGAAAGAGACACTGAAGGAGAACTGTATTGAAGAGAGGGTGAAGAAGTCGAAGCAAAGGAGTGGATACCAGGAGGGGAACAGCCCTACACAGGCTGCCCCCCTTTTGGGGTGCAGGACCCCGGTAGCCGGAACACTGAGGGAGCAACAATCCTTTATGCCTTGCACCAGAAACTGGCAGGACAGCTAATTTCATGTTACCTGTCTGCCCCTATACCCAGGAGGCAAGGTGGCACTCCTTAGAGGTTGGAGCATGATAGAGTCCCTGTAAAATGCCTCAAGCCACCGGTCATACAGGTTTGTCCTATCCATCTGGGGGACAGAGAGAGAGACATAACATCTACAACAGTTGTGAGGACCTTATGAGAACCTTAGCAGTAAGGGACTACAACACCACGGCGCTAGAGGAAGGCTACTGATTTCTACTTGGACAAGCGGACTCTGGATTTGCCTCCAAACCGTCCGGACTCTGCCTGCCCTGTGATCTGGTGCTCTGGACTGTGGATGCTGAAGCCTTCAGTAAAAGGTAAAGAGACTGCAACCTTGTGTCCTCGTTCTTCACTGCGCCTCTCACCATCCACCATCTACACACTGGGAAGCCCTGGGAAGATACTTCACCTGTGGGAAGGTATACCATCTAGCTGCCATAACATCACCCCAGCGGACCCCCTAGCAGCGTTGGTCACCCTGACTGAATACCACAGGTGGCATCACGAACAATCCCTTTAAAGACCTTTACCTTTTACACGGACATCCCAGGGCCATGGGCCGGGTCAGCCACCGTGACATCCCCCTGTGAACGAAGGACCCAGTACCGAGTACCCCACGGCCCCATGGGGGCGATCCAAATTCACATCTACATACAGTGAGAGAAATAAGTATTTGATCCCTTGCTGATTTTGTAAGTTTGTCCATTGACATAGACATGAACAGTCTATAATTTTAAGTGTAGGTTAATTTTAACAGTGGGAGATAGAATATCAAATATAAAATCCCGATAATCACATTGTATAAATTATATAAATTTATTTGCATTTTGCAGTGAGAAATAATCATTAGATCCCCCACCAATCATTACACCGTAAAGGTTTAAAATCCTGCCATGCCCACAAGGTCCCCCTGCTCAAGAAGGCACATGTGCAGGCCCATCTGATGTTTGCCAATGAACACCTGGATGATTCTGTGAGTGATTGCGAGAAGGTGCTAGAAGAGAAATGCTGTCTATGACCCAAAGAACACCATCCCCACTGTCAAGCATGGAGGTGGAAACATGTTTTGGGGGTGTTTCTCTGCTATGGGCACAGGACTACTTCACCACATCAATGGGAGAATGAATGGAGCCATGTACCGTAAAATCATGAGTGACAACTTAGTTCCCTCCGCCAGGACATTTAAAATAGATCGTGGCTGGGTCTTGCAGCAAAACATTGACCCAAAACAAACAGCCAAGGCAACAAAGGAGAGGCTCAAAAAGAAGCACTGAATCCCATAGAAAACTTATGGAGGCAGTTGAAGGTCCAAGTTGCCAAGCGACAGCCTCAAAATTTTTATGATTTATGGAACATCTGCAAGGAGGAGTGGCCCAAAACTCCTCCTGACATGTGCGCAAACCTCATAAATAATCAACTAAAAAAGTCTGACTGCTGTGCTTGCCAACATTAGTTTTGCCACCAAATATTAAGTCTTGTTTGCCAGAGGGCTCAAATACTTATCTCTCATTGCAAAATGCAAATAAATTTATATAATTTATACAATTTGATATTCTGGATTTTATTTTTGATATTCTATCTTTCAATGTTAAAATTATCCTACCCTTAAAATTATAAACTGTTCATGTATGTGTTAGGAGTAGAGTTTCCTCTGCTGCACAGGGGGAATCTCGATCCGTGTCTGCTGCGGTCTCCCATTCGGTATCGACCGCAGTGGGCTCTGCTCAGCGGAGACGTCGCTCCCAGCGTCTCGCTGGGGCTGATTCGGTGCATAGGGTCACTACTGCCTTTTCTGGCTTTCCTATGGTACCCTGCACTGATCTGCGGCGAGCGAGCCTCTCTGGGACTAAGTCCTTGTTTACTCACACTGAGCATGCCCAGGGCAGGGTCTCCCATTGGAGGTCGAGGGCCACATGTTCGGTCACATGCTCAGGTGCTGCAGTACATTCCATTGGTCCTTCTGGAAGGTCCTGAAAGGGCAAAACATGCTCAGGTACTGCAGCACTTTCCATTGGTCCTTCTGGAAGGTCCTGAAAGGGCAAAAACTTCAGTAGCAGCTTCCTGTGCTGCAACTATATAAACTGCGCATGACCGCACGGCCATGCGCTAGTATCGTCTTTTGCTATATGCTTTGCGCCAATGTGGTCATGTGTTTGTATGTGTTCAGGGACCCGGCTGAAATAAGCCCCTAGAATGCTGGCACCTCCGGCGAGGAGATTGTGTATAAGTGTGTTCAGGGACCCGGCTGAAATAAGCCCCTAGAATGCTGGCTCCTCCGGCGAGGAGATTGAGTATGCATGCATGACCACTCACTGCTCACATCTGGGTAGTTGGCCTGTGCCTCTGTGAAAGTCTAACAGGGCACAGAGCTCACCTCTCGCGGTTACTCTGTGAGGCTAACAGAGTTAGTATATACCGCCATATAGAGCCGCCATTATTTAGCAGCAGGTACTTTCCTGCACGGTGGATCCCGGGTTGCGAACGCACCAATTCCTTTTAATAAACAATATATTTGGTGCGTTCCGCCAACCCTAACAGTATACTAGCGCCAGGATCTGGCTAAGTAATGGCGGATGAACAGCGATTGCAGGGGTACATCCAGCTGCTGGAGGGCCGGTTGGCGTCTCTTGAGCGTGCAACCTCGGCGGTGGATGTTACCGCAATAGCTGTTCAGGCTGCTAGCGTGGCTGCAGCAGCTTTACCCACTGCCACCTCTGTTCCGACCCTATCTCACCTTCCTTTGCCTGAGAGATACTCTGGGGACAGTAAGTCCTGTAGGGGTTTCGTGAGCCAATGTGGTATACACCTCGAGCTTCTGGCTGCACGTTTCCCTACTGAGCCGGCAAAGGTGGGATTCATAACCTCTCTCCTGTCGGACAGAGCGTTGGAGTGGGCTACGCCGCTGTGGGAGCGCAATGATCATGTGGTGCGGAGTGTTCCTAGGTTTCTGGACACTCTGAAACAGGTCTTTTTAGGACCTCAAGTCACCCATGATACAGCGCTCCAACTGCTGGCTTTGACTCAGGGTTCAACCATGGTCAGCCATTTTGCTGTTCACTTCCGGACATTAGCGTCTGAGTTGGAATGGCCAGATAAAACCCTCATTCCCGTATTTTGGAGGGGGCTGGCTGACCATGTGAAGGACGCTTTGGCCACTAGGGAGATTCCCGCCACACTGGAGGAGCTCATAGCCGTATCTACTCGTATTGACCTCCGTTTTAACGAGCGGAGGTTGGAGCGAGCCCAGTGTAGGCAGAGGTTTCGGTTCCCACCTTCGCCAAACCTTTGGAATCTCCAGACCAGGCATCCGAGTCACATGAGGCCTTAGAGGTGACACGAGCGGGATCCAAGTCTCAGTCTGCCCGTGCACCTAAGGTCCGTCATGTTTGCCAGCAGTCAGGACATCTTGCCTCCAAGGGTCCTCAGCGGTCGGGGAAACATCAGCGTCTAGTGGCAGTTGGAGGAGGTACACTAGACACGGCGACGTTTGCCTCAAAGTTGTCCTTCAAGGGGACAATTACCATAGGCCCATCCACTCTTATGGTCGAGCTATGCGTGGATTCTGGGGCAGAGGGTAACTTTATGTCTTCCGCTTTTGCCCAGTGTCACGCAATACCCTTGGTGATGCTCGCCAAGCCGGTAACCGTTCGAGTGGTAAATGGGTCAACACTACCTTCACAGATTACCCACCAAACCATTCCTTTCACGCTATCTGTGTCTCCATCACATCAGGAGATAATCTCCCTATTAGTCATTCCTGAGGGAATTGATGAGGTCCTGTTGGGGATACCATGGCTTCGCTACCATTCTCCTCATATTGAGTGGTCCTCTGGGAGAATTTTGGGTCGGAGTAAATCTTGCGAGGGTAGATGTCTGAGGGAGTGCGTTCAGGTTGCTACTACACAGGTACCCGCAGATCTTTCCTCTCTCCCCAAGCACTATTGGCCCTATGCAGACGTGTTCTCCAAAAGAGCTGCGGAGACCCTTCCGCTTCACCGCCCCTATGACTGTCCTATTGACCTCTTGCCTGGTGCTGAGCCTCCCCGGGGTCGAGTCTATCCGTTATCTCTCCCGGAGACGGAGGCAATGTCCCAGTACATCCAGGAGAATCTGGCAAGAGGATTCATTAGGAAGTCAGTGTCACCGGCAGGGGCAGGGTTCTTCTTCATACAGAAGAAGACTGGAGACTTACGTCCATGCATAGACTACAGGGGTCTTAACGCCATCACCGTTAAGAACAAGTACCCACTACCCCTGATATCTGAGCTGTTTGATAGGCTACGGGGAGCGAGGGTATTTACAAAGTTAGATCTGCGGGGTGCTTACAACCTGATTCGCATCCGTGAGGGGGATGAATGGAAGACGGCTTTTAACACCAGGGATGGGCACTATGAATATCTGGTGATGCCCTTCGGGCTCTGTAATGCCCCAGGCGTTTTCCAAGACTTTGTGAACGACATCTTCCGGGATATGCTCACCACCTCGGTCGTAGTCTATCTGGATGATATTCTCATCTTCTCTCCAGATATTGACTCCCATCGGAGAGATGTTCGCAAAGTCTTCGACCTCTTACGGGCAAACTCCCTCTACGCCAAGTTGGAGAAGTGTGTGTTTGAGCAGGAGTCCTTGCCTTTCCTTGGTTATATAATCTCTGCCCAGGGTTTGGCTATGGATCCTGCCAAGCTACAGGCTGTAATGGACTGGCAAGAACCCCATTCTCTTAAAGCGGTGCAGCGCTTTATGGGGTTCATTAATTACTATCGCCAGTTCATTCCACACTTCTCAACTTTTTTAGCTCCCTTGGTTGCCCTCACCAAGAAGGGAGCAAATCCCAAGTTGTGGTCAGAGGAGGTCTCCAAAGCCTTTCTCTCGATCAAGTCACACTTCGCTAGCGCTCCCATCCTACATCGCCCCGATGTTGATAAGCCATTTATCTTGGAGGTGGATGCCTCATCCGTTGGTGCTGGAGCAGTCCTTTTCCAAAAGGATGCTCAAGGTCGGAAGCATCCTTGCTTCTTCTTCTCCAAGACCTTCACACCAGCGGAGAGGAATTATTCCATCGGGGACAGGGAGTTGCTGGCCATGAAGTTGGCTTTTTCGGAGTGGAGACATCTCTTGGAGGGAGCTCGCTTTCCCTTCCAAGTCTTCACTGACCACAAGAACTTGGTGTATCTTCAAACGGCCCAGCGGCTGAATTCTCGCCAGGCTAGATGGTCCCTGTTCTTCTCCCGGTTCCATTTTACTCTTCATTTCCTCTCCGGGGAGAAGAACGTTCGTGCTGATGCTCTCTCCCGCTCCGTGGTGTCATCGGAGGAGGAGGAGCCTCGGCTTATTGTCCCTTCTGAGAGCCTGAGAACTGTAGCTCCGGTTTCGCTAGAGTCTGTGCCCCCGGGCAAGACTTTCGTACCAGCTAACTTGCGACCGGAGGTTCTCTCTTGGGCTCACTCCTCCAGAGTGGGTGGGCATTTTGGGATCAAGAGGACATCTGAGCTTCTGGCGAGAACATACTGGTGGCCGCATATGGCCCGAGATGTCAAGGACTATATTCAGGCGTGCGTTTCTTGCGCCCAGAATCGGTCTCCTCGGCAACGGCCTGCTGGGTTGCTTTACCCTCTACCGGTGGCAGACAGGCCCTGGGAGATGGTCGGGATTGACTTTGTTGTGGGTCTACCCAAGTCGCGTGGCTGCTCCATTATTTGGGTTGTCACCGACCACTTCTCCAAGATGGTGCATTTGGTGCCGCTTCCTCGGTTACCCTCAGCACGGGCCTTGGCGGTGTTGTTCATTAAACACGTTTTCCGTTTGCATGGTATGCCTGATAAGATTGTCAGCGATCGGGGTCCCCAGTTCGCATCTCGGTTTTGGAGAGAGCTCTGCCGTTTACTCAGCATAGAGTTAAACCTCTCCTCTGCATACCATCCCGAGACGAATGGGTTGGTGGAGAGAACCAACCAGACTCTGGTGACATATTTGCGACATTTCGTCTCTGCTAGGCAGGATGACTGGGCATCTTTGCTACCTTGGGCGGAATTTGCCCTGAACAACGCCGTAGCCGATTCCACTGGTCAAACTCCTTTTCTCCTTAATTACGGCCACCATCCACGTGTCCCTGTGCCCATGCCCGTGTCATCCACCGATTCTAGGGTGGCAGACTGGGCGGTGGAGGCACGTGACATCTGGGACCGCACACAGGATGCCATCCGGGCCTCCAAGGAGAGAATGAGGGTTTCGGCTGATACACACCGGCGCCCCGCTCCGGTCTTTGCTCCTGGCGACTTAGTGTGGCTCTCCGCCCGTAACATCAGGCTGCGAGTTGAGTCCACTAAGTTTGCTCCTCGCTACATTGGCCCGTTTAAGGTTCTGGAACAGGTCAACCCTGTGGTCTACCGTTTGGCTATTCCTCCACGCCTTGGTATCACCGATACTTTCCACGTTTCCCTCTTAAAGCCCGTTCATTTGTCCCGGTTTTCCGAGTCATCTGCTGGGACATCGGGTTCATCCACGGATGAGTTTGAGGTGAATGCTATTGTGGGGTGCAAGGTGGTACGTGGCAAGAAATTTTATCTGGTGGACTGGAAGGGTCACGGCCCAGAGGATAGAACCTGGGAGCCTGTGGAGCACATTCGGGCTCCGCTGCTTATCGCAGCTTTTGAGCGTAGTGAGGCTCAAGGAGGGGGGGGCCCTAGGAGGGGGGGTAGTGTTAGGAGTCCAGTTTCCTCTGCTGCACAGGGGGAATCTCGATCCATGTCTGCTGCGGTCTCCCATTCGGTATCGGCCGCAGTGGGCTCTGCTCAGCAGAGACGTCGCTCCCAGCGTCTCGCTGGGGCTGATTCGGTGCATAGGGTCACTACTGCCTTTTCTGGCTTTCCTATGGTACCCTGCACTGATCTGCGGCGAGCGAGCCTCTCTGGGACTAAGTCCTTGTTTACTCACACTGAGCATGCCCAGGGCAGGGTCTCCCATTGGAGGTCGAGGGCCACATGTTCGGTCACATGCTCAGGTGCTGCAGTACATTCCATTGGTCCTTCTGGAAGGTCCTGAAAGGGCAAAACATGCTCAGGTACTGCAGCACTTTCCATTGGTCCTTCTGGAAGGTCCTGAAAGGGCAAAAACTTCAGTAGCAGCTTCCTGTGCTGCAACTATATAAACTGCGCATGACCGCACGGCCATGCGCTAGTATCGTCTTTTGCTATATGCTTTGCGCCAATGTGGTCATGTGTTTGTATGTGTTCAGGGACCCGGCTGAAATAAGCACCTAGAATGCTGGCACCTCCAGCGAGGAGATTGTGTATAAGTGTGTTCAGGGACCCGGCTGAAATAAGCCCCTAGAATGCTGGCTCCTCCGGCGAGGAGATTGAGTATGCATACATGACCACTCACTGCTCACATCTGGGTAGTTGGCCTGTGCCTCTGTGAAAGTCTAACAGGGCACAGAGCTCACCTCTCGCGGTTACTCTGTGAGGCTAACAGAGTTAGTATATACCGCCATATAGAGCCGCCATTATTTAGCAGCAGGTACTTTCCTGCACGGTGGATCCCGGGTTGCGAACGCACCAATTCCTTTTAATAAACAATATATTTGGGGCGTTCCGCCAATCCTAACAGTATGTCAGTGTACAAAATCAGCAAGGGATCAAATACGTATTTATTTTCCTAACTGTAAGTTCCCTAAAATGTCTAGTTTCCAAAATGGTGTCGCTTGTTGGGGGTTTCCACTGTTTAGGCACATCAGGAATGCTCCAAATGCGACATGGCATCTGCTAATTATTTCAGCAAATTTTACATTCAAAAAGTCAAGTGGCACTCCTTCCCTATAAAGCCCTGCCGTGCACCCAAACAGTTGTTTTCCTCCACATATTAGGTATCTGCGTACTCAGGAGAAATTGCACAACAAATTTTATGGAGCAATTTCTCCTGTTATCTTTATGATAATGCAAAATTTGGAGCTAAAAAAGATTTATCTGGGAAAAATGTGATTTTTTTTTATTTTTACGGCTTAATGTGATAAACTTCTGTGAAGCACCTGTGGGTTCAAGGTGCTCAATACACATCTTTATAAGTTCCCTTCAGGGTCTAATTTCTAAAATGGTGTCATTTGTTGGGGTTTCCACTGTTTAGGAACATCAGGGGCTCTCCAAATGCGACACGGCATCTGCTAAATATTCCAGCAAATTATACATTCAAAAAGTGAAATGGCACTCCTTCCCTTCCAAGCTCTGCCTGTGCCACAATAGTAGATTTCCCCCACATACAGTGCCTTGTGAAAGTATTCGGCCCCTTGAACATTTTAACCTTTTCCCACATATCATGCTTCAAACATAAAGATACCAAATATAAATTTTTGGTGAAGAATCAACAACAAGTGGAACACAGTTGTGAAGTTGAACGAAATTCATTGGTTATTTTAAATTTTTGTGGAAATTCAAAAACTGAAAAGTGGGGCGTGCAATATTGTTCGGCACCTTTAACTTAATACTTTGTTGTGACACCTTTTGCTGCGATTACAGCTGCAGGTCGCTTGGGGTATGTCTCTATCAGTTTTGTACATCGAGAAATTGTTGCCTATTCTTCCTTGGCAAACAGCTCAAGCTCAGTAAGGTTTGATGGAGATCATTTTTGAGCAGCAGTTTTCAGCTCTTTCCACAGATTCTCGATTGGATTGAGGTTTGGACTTTGACTTGGCCATTCTAACAACTGGATACGTTTATTTTTGAACCATTCCATTGTAGATTTTGCTTTATGTTTGGGATCATTGTCTTGTTGGAAGACAAATCTCCGTCCCAGTCTCAGATCTTTTGCAGACTCCAACAGGTTTTCTTCAAGAATGGTCCTGAATTTGGTTCCATCCATCTTCCCATCAATTTTAGCCATCTTCCCTCTCCCTGCTGAAGAAAAAGAACCAAAAACACATGGGCTACTTGCACATTGAACAAGTCTGTAAGAACATGTTCACACCACCAAGAAACTTGAAGACACAAAAGAGCACAGTGAGGTAAAAAAGACTCTGTTGTAAAAAAAATCACAGTAATAAGCAAGGGCTAGTCAAAAGATGGAAAAAAATCAGGGTATTTAGTTGATACGATTTTTTGCAAAAAAATGTATACTAAGCTGCTCCACCAATCAACAAGGTATACCCATATAGAGCAGTCCTAACTAATGTATATAATCCCAATCTGATGTATTTAAAACCTGCCATGCCAGAGTATATATATATATATATATATATATATATATATATATATATATGTATATCTAGGGAAGCTCCCCTGAAACTGGGTCTAGAGCTCCCCCATCTGGCCTGGAGTCAGAGAGTGTTGCATGTAGTGAAGTGTTATGATCCGGTGACCTTGGAGCCGCATGGAACTTTCTCTGAGTTGGTGGAAACTATACTGACCGCAAATCCTGAACTTAACTGCGCAACTAGAAGTAGCCGTGGGGTGTGCCTAACAAATCCTAGACACCTCGACACAGCCGGAGGACTAAATATCCCTATAGATGGAAATAAGAAATCTACCTTGCCTCAGAGTAGAACCCCAAAGGATAGGCAGCCCCCCACAAATATTGACTGTGAGTAGTAGAGGAAAAGACACACGCAGGCAGGAAACAGGATTTAGCAAAAGAGGCCACTCTAGCTAAAATAGGAAAGTATAGGACAGAATACTAAGCGGTCATTATTAAAACCATTCCAAAAATATCCACAGCAGAAAATACAAAAATTCCACCATCTAACTAAAGATGTGGAGCGTATATCTGTAACTCCAGAGAATCCAACAAGACTGAGAAAACACTGACACAATCTAAGCTGGACAAGAGAAAACAAATGAATAGCACAGAATTATTAAGCACACAGCATGTGTGCCACAGAAACAAAAACCAGACACTTATCTTTGCTGAATTGGCAGCAAGGCAGGATGAACAGACAAAGATCCAAAACCTCCCAGAACCATGGACAACTGGAAAGGACTGCAACTCAGGGACAACTGCATTCCCACCTACAACCACTGGAGGGAACCCAAAAGCAGAATTCACAACAGTACCCCCCCTTGAGGAGGGGTCACCGAACCCTCACCAGGGCCCCCAGGACGATCAGGACGAGCCAGATGAAAGGCACGGACCAAATCAGCAGCATGGACATCAGAGGCAAAAACCCAAGAATTATCCTCCTGGCCATAACCCTTCCATTTGACAAGGTACTGAAGCCTCCGCCTCGAAAAACAAAAATCCAAAATCTTCTCAACCACATACTCCAACTCTCCATCAACCAACACAAGGGCCGGAGGATCAACAGATGGAACAACGGGCACCACATATTTCCGCAATAAAGATCTATGGAAGACATTATGGATAGCAAAAGAGGCCGGAAGCGCCAATCGAAAAGACGCCGGATTAATAATCTCAGAAATCTTATAAGGACCAATAAACCGAGGCTTAAACTTAGGGGAAGAAACCTTCATAGGAACATGACGGGAAGACCACCAGACCAGATCCCCAACCCGAAGCCGGGAACCAACACACCGACGACGGTTAGCAAAACGTTGAGCCTCCTCCTGAGACAACACCAAATTGTCCACCACATGAGCCCAAATCTGCTGCAACCTGTCAACCACAGAATCCACACCAGGACAGTCAGAAGGCTCAACCTGCCCAGAAGAAAAACGAGGATGAAAACCAAAATTACAAAAGAAAGGCGAAACCAAAGTAGCCGAACTAGCCTGATTATTAAGGGCAAACTCGGCCAATGGCAAGAAGGCCACCCAATCATCCTGATCAGCAGACACAAAGCATTGTCACGAAGGATCTGAAAAACCATCCTGACCTGTTGCACATGAGACTCCCAATCATCAGAAAAAATCAAAATATCATCCAAATATACAATCAAGAATTTATCAAGTCCGGAAGATATCATGCATGAAGGACTGAAAAACAGATGGAGCATTAGTGAGCCCGAATGGCATCACAAGATATTCAAAATGACCCTCGGGCGTATTAAACGCAGTTTTCCATTCATCACCCTGCTTAATACGAACAAGATTATATGCCCCCCGAAGGTCAATCTTAGTAAACCAACTAGCCCCCTTAATCCTAGCAAACAAATCAGAAAGCAAAGGTAAAGGGTATTGAAACTTGACCTTGATCTTATTCAAGAGGCGATAATCAATACAGGGTCTCAAGGAGCCATCCTTCTTAGCAACAAAAAAAAATCCCGCTCCCAACGGTGAAGAAGATGGCCGAATATGCCCTTTCGCCAAAGACTCCTTAATATAATTCCGCATGGCGGTATGTTCAGGCACAGACAGGTTGAAAAGTCGGCCTTTAGGAAACTTACAGCCTGGAATCAAGTCAATAGCACAATCAAAGTCCCTGTGCGGTGGAAGGGAACTGGACTTGGGCTCATCGAATACATCCTGAAAATCAGACAAAAACTTAGGAATTTCAGAAGAGGAAGAAGAGGAGATTGACATCAAAGGAACATCATTATGAATCCCCTGACAACCCCAACTAGTCACAGACATAGACTTCCAGTCCAACACAGGATTATGTACCTGCAACCACGGAAAACCCAGCACGATAGCATCATGCAAATTATGCAACACCAGAAATCGACAATCTTCCTGATGGGCTGGCGCCATGCGCATGGTCACCTGTGTCCAAAACTGGGGCTTATTTTTAGCCAGAGGTGTAGCATCAATGCCCCTTAATGGAATAGGGTTCTGCAAAGGCTGCAAAGAAAAACCACAACGCCTGGCAAATTCAAAGTCCATTAAGTTCAAGGCGGCGCCTGTTATGGACCTGGTGGTTAGGAGCACCCGGAACGACCTGATGGTTAAACTCACACAGGACAAGCTCTGGAAGTGGGAGCTCTGCTAACCGCAACCCCTAATCCTATCACACAACTAGAAATAGCCGTGGAGCGTACCTAACACAACCTAGACGCCTCTTCACAGCCTAAGAGCTAACTAACCCTAAAGATAGAAAATAAAGCCTACCTTGCCTCAGCTCCACTCACAGCCACCAGAGGGAGTCCATGGACAGAACTCGCCGAAGTACCATTCATGACCACAGGAGGGAGTTCGATAACAGAATTCACAACAGTACCCCCCCTTGAGGATGGGTCACCGAACCCTCACCAGAGCCCCCAGGCCGATCAGGACGAGCCAAATGAAAGGCACGAACTAGATCGGCAGCATGAGGCAAAAACCCAGGAATTATCTTCCTGACCATAACCCTTCCACTTGACCAGGTACTGGAGTTTCCGTCTCGAAATACGAGAATCCAAAATCTTCTCCACCACATACTCCAACTCCCCCTTGACCAACACCGGGGCAGGAGGATCAACGGAGGGAACCATAGGCGCCACGTATCTCCGCAATAACGACCTATGGAACACATAATGGATGGCAAAACAAGCTGGAAGGGCCAAACGAAATGACACAGGATTAAGAACTTCAGAAATCTTATATGGCCCAATGAAACGAGGCTTAAACTTAGGTGAGGAAACCTTCATAGGAACATGACGAGATGACAACCAAACCAAATCCCCAACACGAAGTTGGGGACCAACACAGCGCCGGCGGTTAGCGAAACGTTGAGCCTTCCCCTGGGACAATGTAAAATTGTCCACCACATGAGTCCAAATCTGCTGCAACCTGTTATGACCTGGTGGTTAGGAGCACCCGGCACGACCTGATATTTAAACTCACACAGGACAAGCTCTGGGATGTGGGAGCTCTGCTGACCGCAGACCCTAATCCTATCACAACAACTAGAAATAGCCGTGGAGCGTTCCTGACTCTCCCTAGACGCCTCTTCACAGCCTAAGAGCTAGCTAGCCCTAGAGACAGAAAATAAAGCCTACCTTGCCTCAGAGAAATTCCCCAAAGGAAAAGGCAGCCCCCACATATATTGACTGTGAGTAAAGATGAAAGTCACAAACGCAGAAATCAAACAGGTTTCAGCAAAGGGAGGCCAGACTTACTAAACAGACAGAGGATAGGAAAGGTATCTTTGCGGTCAGCACAAAAAACTACAAAAGACCACGCAGAGTGTGCAAAAAGACCTCCGCACCGACTAACGGTGCGGAGATGCCACTCTGCATCCCAGAGCTTCCAGCTAGCAAGACAAAATCATGATAACCAGCTGGACAAGGAAACAATGAACAAATAATAACTATCAGGAACTTAGCTTCTGCTGGAGAAGACAGGTCACCAGAAAGATCCAAGAGCGAACTGAACCAATGCAGGAACATTGACAGCTGGCATGGAGTAACGATCTGAGTGGAGTTAAATAGAGCAGCCAACCAAAGGATAAACCACATCACCTATGTAAGGAACCTCAGAAGCAGCAGCTTCACTCACAGCCACCAGAGGGAGTCCATGGACAGAACTCACCGAAGTACCATTCACGACCACAGGAGGGAGTTCAACAACAGAATTCACAACAGTACCCCCCCCTTGAGGAGGGGTCACCGAACCCTCTCCAGAGCCCCCAGGCCGATCAGGATGAGCCAAATCCTAGATCGGCAGCTTGAACATCAGAGGCAAAAACCCAGGAATTATCTTCCTGACCATAACCCTTCCACTTGACCAGGTACTGGAGTTTCCGTCTCGAAACACGAGAATCCAAAATCTTCTCCACCAAATACTCCAACTCCCCCTCGACCAACACCGGGGCAGGAGGATCAACGGAGGGAACCATAGGCGCCACGTATCTCCCCAACAACGACCTATGGAACACATTATGGAAGGCAAAAGAAGCTGGAAGGTCCAAACGAAATGACACAGGATTAAGAACTTCAGAAATCTTATATGGCCCAATGAAACGAGGCTTAAACTTAGGAGAGGAAACCTTCATAGGAACATGACGAGATGACAACCAAACCAAATCCCCAACACGAAGTCGGGGACCACCACAGCACCGGCGGTTAGCGAAACATTGAGCCTTCTCCTGGGACAATGTAAAATTGTCCACCACATGAGTCCAAATCTGCTGCAACCTGTCCACCACCGTATCCACACCAGGAAAGTCCGAAGGCTCAACCTGCCCTGAAGAGAAACGAGGATGGAAACCAGAATTACAGAAAAAAGGAGAAACAAAAGTAGCCGAGCTGGCCCGATTATTAAGGGCGAACTCAGCCAAAGGCAAGAAAGACACCCAATCATCCTGATTAGCAGAAACAAAGCATCTCAGATATGTTTACAAAGTCTGAATAGTTCGTTCGGTTTGGCAATTAGTCTGAGGATGGAAAGCCGAAGAAAAAGGCAAATCAATGCCCATCTTAGCACAAAAGGACCGCCAAAACCTCGAAACAAACTGGGAACCTCTGTCCGAGACGATGTTCTCTGGAATGCCATGCAAACGAACCACATGCTGGAAAAACAATGGCACCAAATCAGAGGAGGAAGTCAATTTAGACAAGGGTACCAATGGTGGCAGACCTAGCGAACCGCGTAGTGCGCTTAGGACAATCAGAGATAGCATGAGTGGATTCACCACAGTAAAAACACAGCCCATTCCGACGTCTGTGTTCTTGCCGTTCAGCTCTGGTCAAAGTCCTATCACACTGCATAGGCTCAGGCCTATGCTCAGAGAATACCTCCAGATGGTGCACAGCTTTGCTCTCACGCAAGCGTCGATCGATCTGAATGGCCAAGGACATAGACTCATTCAGACCAGCAGGCGTGGGAAATCCCACCATGACATCCTTAAGGGCTTCAGAAAGACCCTTTCTGAAAATTGCCGCCAGGGCACACTCATTCCACTGAGTAAGCACAGACCACTTTCTAAACTTCTGACAGTACACCTCCGCTTCATTCTGACCCTGACACAAAGCCAGCAAGATTTTCTCTGCCTGATCCACTGAATTTGGTTCATCATAAAGCAATCCAAGCACCAGAAAAAACGCATCAACATCACGCAATGCAGGATCTCCTGGCGCAAGGGAAAATGCCCAGTCTTGAGGGTCACCACGCAACAAAGAAATAATGATTTTTACTTGTTGAACGGGGTCACCAGAGGAGCGGGGTTTCAAAGCTAGATCAGAAACTTAGATCTATTCCCAGAAAATAAATCAGGAATAGGAATTCTAGGCTCTAACATAGGATTCTGAACCACAAAATCTTGAATGTTTTGTACCCTTGCAGTGAGATGATCCACACAAGAGGACAGACCTTGAATGTCCATATCTACACCTGTGTCCTGAACCACCCAAAGGTTTAGGGGAAAAGAAAGAAAAAACACAGTGCAAAGAAAAAAAAATGGTCTCAGAACTTCTCTTATCCCTCTATTGAGATGCATTAATACTTCGGGCCAGCTGTACTGTTATGACCTGGTGGTTAGGAGCACCCGGAATGACCTGATAGTTAAACTCACACAGGACAAGCTCTGGGATGTGGGAGCTCTGCTGACCGCAGACCCTAATCCTATCACAACAACTAGAAATAGCCGTGGAGCGTTCCTGACTCTCCCTAGACGCCTCTTCACAGCCTAAGAGCTAGCTAGCCCTAGAGATAGAAAATAAAGCCTACCTTGCCTCAGAGAAATTCCCCAAAGGAAAAGGCAGCCCCCCACATATATTGACTGTGAGTAAAGATGAAAGTCACAAACGCAGAAATGAAACAGGTTTCAGCAAAGGGAGGCCAGACTTACTAAACAGACAGAGGATAGGAAAGGTATCTTTGCGGTCAGCACAAAAAACTACAAAAGACCACGCAGAGTGTGCAAAAAGACCTCCGCACCGACTAACAGTGCGGAGATGCCACTCTGCATCCCAGAGCTTCCAGCTAGCAAGACAAAATCATGATAACCAGCTGGACAAGGAAACAATGAACAAATAATAACTATCAGGAACTTAGCTTCTGCTGGAGAAGACAGGTCACCAGAAAGATTCAAGAGCGAACTGAACCAATGCAGGAACATTGGCAGCTGGCATGGAGTAACGATCTGAGTGGAGTTAAATAGAGCAGCCAACCAAAGGATAAACCACGTCACCTGTGTAAGGAACCTCAGAAGCAGCAGCTTCACTCACAGCCACCAGAGGGAGTCCATGGACAGAACTCGCCGAAGTACCATTCACGACCACAGGAGGGAGTTCGACAACAGAATTCACAACAGCAACCTGTCCACCACCGTATCCACACCAGGACAGTCCAAAGGCTCAACCTGCCCTGAAGAGAAACGAGGATGGAAACCAGAATTACAGAAAAAAGGCGAAACCAAAGTAGCCGAGCTGGCCCGATTATTAAGGGCGAACTCAGCCAAAGGCAAGAAGGACACCCAATCATCCTGATCAGCAGAAACAAAGCATCTCAGATATGTTTCCAAAGTCTGATTAGTTCGTTCGGTTTGGCCATTTGTCTGAGGATGGAAAGCCGAAGAAAAAGACAAATCAATGCCCATCTTAGCGCAAAAGGACCGCCAAAACCTCGAAACAAACTGGGAACCTCTGTCCGAGACGATGTTCTCCAGAATGCCATGCAAACGAACCACATGCTGGAAAAGCAATGGCACCAAATCAGAGGAGGAAGGCAATTTAGACAAGGGTACCAAATGGACCATCTTAGAGAAGCGATCACAAACCACCCAAATGACCGACATCCTTTGAGAGACAGGGAGATCTGAAATAAAATCCATGGAAATATGCGTCCAGGGCCTCTTCGGGACCGGCAAGGGCAAAAGCAACCCACTGGCACGAGAACAGCAGGGCTTAGCCCGAGCACAAGTCCCACAGGACTGCACAAAAGAACGCACATCCCGTGACAAAGAAGGCCACCAAAAGGATCTAGCCACCAAATCTCTGGTACCAAAGATTCCAGGATGACCCGCCAACACCGAACAATGAACCTCAGAGATAACTCTACTAGTCCATCTATCAGGGACAAACATTTCTCCGCTGGACAACGGTCAGGTCTATCAGCCTGAAACTTCTGCAGCACGCGCTGCAAATCAGGGGAGATGGCAGACAAAATTACCCCCTCTTTGAGAATACCCGCCGGCTCAGGAACACCCGGAGAGTCAGGCACCAAACTCCTTGACAGGGCATCAGCCTTCACATTCTTAGAGCCCGGAAGGTACGAAACCACAAAATCAGAATGGGAGAAAAACAGCGACCATCGAGCCTGTCTAGGATTCAACCGTTTGGCAGACTCGAGATAAGTCAAATTCTTGTGATCCGTCAAGACCACCACGCGATGCTTGGCTCCTTCAAGCCAATGTCGCCACTCCTTGAATGCCCACTTCATGGCCAACAACTCTCGATTGCCAACATCATAATTGCGCTCAGCAGGCGAGAATTTTCTAGAAAAGAAGGCACATGGTTTCATCACCGAGCCATCAGAACTTCTTTGCGACAAAACAGCCCCTGCTCCAATCTCAGAAGCATCAAGCTCGACCTGAAACGGGAGCGAAACATCTGGCTGGCACAACACAGGGGCAGAAGAAAAACGACGCTTCAACTCCTGAAAAGCCTCTACAGCCGCAGAGGACCAATTGACCACATCAGCACCTTTCTTGGTCAAATCAGTCAACGGTTTAGCAACACTAGAAAAATTAGCGATGAAGCGACGGTAAAAATTAGCAAAGCCCAGGAACTTCTGCAGGCTCTTCACAGATGTCGGCTGAGTCCAATCATAAATGGCCTGAAATTTAACAGGGTCCATCTCGATAGTAGAAGGGGAAAAAATGAAACCCAAAAATGAAACCTTCTGAACTCCAAAGAGACATTTCGACCCCTTCACAAACAAGGAATTCGCACGAAGGACCTGGAACACCATTCTGACCTGCTTCACATGAGACTCCTAATCATCCGAAAAGACCAAAATATCATCCAAATATACAATCATGAATCTATCCAGGTACTCTCGGAAGATGTCATGCATAAAGGACTGAAACACAGATGGAGCATTAGAAAGCCCGAATGGCATAACCAGGTACTCAAAATGGCCCTCGGGCGTATTAAATGCTGTTTTCCATTCATCACCCTGTTTAATTCACACAAGATTATACGCCCCTCGAAGATCTATCTTGGTGAACCAACTAGCCCCCTTATTCCGAGCAAACAAATCAGACAGCAGCGGCAAAGGGTACTGAAATTTGACTGTGATCTTATAAAGAAGGCGGTAATCAATACAAGGTCTCAGCGAACCATCCTTCTTGGCCACAAAAAAGAACCCTGCTCCCAACGGTGATGACGACGGGCGAATATGACCTTTCTCCAAGGATTCCTTTATATAACTCCGCATAGCGGCGTGCTCTGGCACAGATAAATTAAACAATCGGCCCTTAGGAAACTTACTACCAGGAATCAAATTAATAGCACAATCGCAATCCGTATGAGGATTTAAGGCACCGGATTTGGGCTCTTCACATACATCCCGGTAATCTGACAAAAACTCAGGGACTTCAGAAGGAGTGGAAGGCGAAATTGACAGCAATTGAACATCACCATGTACCCCCTGACAACCCCAGCCGGACACAGACATAGATTTCCAATCCAATACTGGATTATGGATCTGTAGCCATGGCAACCCCAAAACGACCACATCATGCAGATTATGCAACACCAAAAAGCGAATATCCTCCTGATGTGCAGGAGCCATGCACATGGTCAATTGAGTCCAGTACTGAGGCTTATTCTTGGCCAAAGGCGTAGCATCAATTCCTCTCAATGGAATAGGATACTGCAAGGGCTCCAAGAAAAAACCACAGCGCCTAGCAAACTCCAAGTCCATCAAATTCAGGGCAGCGCCTGAATCCGCAAATGCCATAACAGAATAGGACGACAGAGAGCAAATCAGAGTAACTGACAAAAGAAATTTAGACTGTACCGTACTAAAGGTGGCAGACCTAGCGAACCGCTTAGTGCACTTAGGACAATCGGAGATAGCATGAGTGGAATCGCCACAGTAAAAACACAGCCCATTCCGACGTCTGTGTTCTTGCCATTCAGCTCTAGTCAAAGTCCTATCACACTGCATAGGCTCAGGCCTATGCTCAGAGAATACCGCCAAATGGTGCACAGCTTTGCGCTCACGCAAGCACCGATCGATCTGAATGGCCAAGGACATAGACTCATTCAGACCAGAAGGCGTGGGAAATCCCACCATGACATCCTTAAGGGCTTCAGAAAGACCCTTTCTGAAAATTGCCGCCAGGGCACACTCATTCCACTGAGTAAGCACAGACCACTTTCTAAACGTCTGACAGTACACCTCCGCTTCATCCTGACCCTGACACAAAGCCAGCAAGATTTTCTCTGCCTGATCCACTGAATTTGGTTCATCATAAAGCAATCCAAGCGCCAGAAAAAAACGCATCTACATCACGCAATGCCGGATCTCCTGGCACAAGGGAAAATGCCCAGTCTTGAGGGTCACCACGCAACAAAGAAATAATGATTTTTACTTGTTGAACGGGGTCACCAGAGGAGCGGGTTTCAAAGCTAGAAACAGTTTACAATTATTTTGAAATTCAGGAACTTAGATCTATCCCCAGAAAACAAATCAGGAATTGGAATTCCAGGCTCTAACATCGGATTCTGAACCACAAAATCTTGAATGTTTTGTACCCTTGCAGTGAGATGATCCACACAAGAGGACAGACCTTGAATGTCCATATCTACACCTGTGTCCTGAACCACCCAGAGGTTTATGGGAAAAGAAAGACAAAAAACACTGCAGAGAAAAAAAAATGGTCTCAGAACTTCTCTTATCCCTCTATTGAGATGCATTAATACTTTGGGCCAGCTGTACTGCTATGGACCTGGTGGTTAGGAGCACCCGGAACGACCTGATGCTTAAACTCACACAGGACAAGCTCTGGAAGTGGGAGCTCTGCTGACCGCAACCCCGAATCCTATCACACAACTAGAAATAGCCGTGGAGCGTACCTAACACGACCTAGACGCCTCTTCACGGCCTAAGAGCTAACCAGCCCTAAAGATAGAAAATAAAGCCTACCTTGCCTCAGAGAAATTCCCCAAAGGAAAAGGCAGCCCCCCACATATATTGACTGCGAGTTAAGATGAAAGTCACAAACACAGAAATGAAACAGGTTTTAGCAAAGGGAGGCCAGACTTACTAAACAGACTGAGGATAGGAAAGGTATCTTTGCGGTCAGCACAAAACCCTACAAAAAGACCACGCAGAGTGTGCAAAAAGACCTCCACACCGACTCACAGTGTGGAGGTACCTTTCTGCATCCCAGAGCTTCCAGCTAGCAGGGCAAGATCATGATAGCCAGCTGGACAAGGAAACAATGAACAAATAAATAACTAGCAGGGACTTAGCTTCTGCTTGAGTAGACAGGTCACCAGAAAGATCCAAGAGCGAACTGAACCAGTACAAGAACATTGACAGCTGGCCTGGAGTAACGATCTGAGTGGCGTTAAATAGAACAGCCAGCCGAAGAATAACCTACGTCACCTGTGGAAGGAACCTCAGAAGCAGCAGCTCCACTCACAGCCACCAGAGGGAGTCTATGGACAGAACTCGCCGAAGTACCATTCATGACCACAGGAGGGAGTTCGATAACAGAATTCACAACAGGCGCCTGAATCCACAAACGCTATGACAGAAAATGATGACTATGAGCAGATCAAGGACACAGATAACAGAAATTTAGGTTGTACAGTACTGATGGTAAATGAACTGGCAATCCTCTTTGTCCGCTTAGGGCAGACAGAAATGACATGAGAAGCATCGCCACAATAATAACACAACCTATTCTGACGTCTGAAACCTTGTCGTTCCATTCTAGACAGAATCCTATCACACTGCATTAGCTCAGGAATTTGCTCTGAGGACAACGCAACAGCGCGCAAAGTTCTGCGCTCCCGCAAGCGCCAATCAATCTGAATGGCCAAAGACATAGAATCACTCAGACCTAAAGGCGTGGGATAGCCCACCATAACATCTTTAATGGATTCAGAAAGACCCTTTCTGAAAATTGCCGCCAAAGCATCATCATTCCATTTAGTCAACACAGACCATTTTCTAAATTTCTGACAATACAATTCTGCCGCCTCTTGACCCTGAGACAGGGCCAACAAGGTCTTCTCTGCTTGATCCAGAGAATTAGGTTCATCATATAATAATCCAAAAGCCTGAAAAAAGGAGTCTACATTAAGCAAAGCCGGATTCCCAGATTCCAGGGAAAATGCCCAATCCTGTGTATCGCCACGCAGCAGGGAGATGATGATTTTAACCTGCTGAATGGAATCACCAGAGGATCGAGGTCTCAGAGCAAAAAACAGTTTACAGTTGTTTTTAAAACTCAAAAATTTGGACATGTCACCAAAAAACAAATCAGGAGTAGGAATCTTCGGCTCTAAAACAGGAGTCTGAACAATATAATCAGAAGTACCCTGTATCCTAGCAGCAAGCTGGTCCACACGAGAAGCTAATTCCTGAATATCCATGCTAGCACAAGACTCCTCAGCCACCCAGAGATAAAGAGGGAAGAGAATAAAAAGCAGAGTGCAGAGAAAAAAAAACTGGCTCAACACCTTTCTTCCCTTCTTCTGAGATGCATTTAACTCATTATAGGCCAGTTGTACTGTTATGATCCGGCGACCTTGGAGCCGCATGGAACTTTCTCTGAGTTGGTGGAAACTATACTGACCGCAAATCCTGAACTTAACTCCGCAACTAGAAGTAGCCGTGGGGTGTGCCTAACAAATCCTAGACACCTTGACACAGCCAGAGGACTAAATACCCCTATAGATGGAAATAAGAAATCTACCTTGCCTCAGAGCAGAACCCCAAAGGATAGGCAGCCCCCCACAAATATTGACTGTGAGTAGTAGAGGAAAAGACACACGCAGGCAGGAAACAGGATTAAGCAAAAGAGGCCACTCTAGCTAAAATAGGAAAGTATAGGACAGAATACTAAGCGGTCAGTATTAAAACCATTCCAAAAATATCCACAGCAGAAAATACAAAAATTCCACCATCTAACTAAAGATGTGGAGCGTATATCTGCAACTCCAGAGAATCCAACAAGACTGAGAAAACACTGACACAATCTAAGCTGGACAAGAGAAAACAAATGAATAGCACAGAATTATTAAGCACACAGCATGTGTGCCACAGAAACAAAAACCAGACACTTATCTTTGCTGAATTGGCAGCAAGGCAGGAGGAACAGGCAAAGATCCAAAACCTCCCAGAACCATGGACAAGTGGCAAGGACTGCAACTCAGGGACAACTGCATTCCCACCTACAACCACTGGAGGGAACCCAAAAGCAGAATTCACAACAGTGAAGTACTTGGGGGTTCAAAGTTCTCACAACACATCTAAATGAGTTCCTTAGGGGGTCTACTTTCCAAAATGGTGTCACTTGTGGGGGGTTTCCACTGTTTAGGCACAGCAGAAGCTCTCCAAATGCGACGTGGTCTCCTATCTCAATTCCAGTCAATTTTGCATTGAAAAGTTAAATGGCGCTCCTTCCTTTCCGAGCGCTGCCATGCACCCTAACAGTAGTTTACCCCCACATATGGGGTATCAGCATACTCAGGACAAATTGCACAACAACTTTTGTTGACCAATTTCTCCTGTTACCCTTGGGAAAATAAAAAATTTGGTGCAAAAACTCATTTTTATGAAAAAATATGATTTTTTATTTTTTACTGCTCTACATTATAAACTTCTGTGAAGCACTTGGTTGGTCAAAGTGCTCACCACACATCTAGATAAGTTCCTTAGGGGGTCTACTGGCATCACTTGTGGGGGGGTTCCACTGTTTAGGCACATTAGGGGCTCTCCAAACACGACATGGCGTCCGATCTCAATTCCAGCCAATTTTGCACTGGAAAGTCAAACGGCCACTACTTCACTTCCGAGCTCTGACAAGCCCTCTTTATATTTTGTTTAGCGTTCCCTATTACGGTTATTCTTGCTTATTTTTAACTGTTTTTATTTATTGTTAATAAAATTCTTGCTTTTAATTTTAAGTTATTTGTGTGATCTCTTCTTTGTCACATATGGACATATATGGGACTAGTTCTGCATTTGATATTTGAAGTGCCCCGTTGACATATGGACATTTATTGATTTATTAATGCAAAGATTCAGTCAATTTCTCCCCTTTTTTTTGTTTCAGATGTGATTTTCATATTTCCCATATCTCTTACTAGCCACAGGTGGGTTTGAACGAACATCACATGCTTGAAGTAAATTTGTTTATCCACAATTTTAGGGAAGTGGTGACAATCTTGTCCTGCCCATTTTTTTTGTTTTTTTTTTTGGGGGAGGGAAGAGGGGGTTGGAAATTATGTCCAATTTGCCTTTTTATCTTTTTTTTCGGTGTTGATCCAATATACACAAAGGAAATAAACATGTTATTGTGTCCCATGAATGGGAACAATTTGTTGTGCATTTTCTGTGTTATGCATTTAATTCTGCTGCTAGTGAGAAGCTCTGTCTTTTCAAGTGTGTCCCTTCTTCCCTTCTGCCTTCTGTAGTTGATGATGTTAGCCCTTGCTCCTCCCTTCTTCTTCATAATCAATTTGCTGTAGCCATCTTTGGATGCACATGTATACTTCTCTGTTTGGGTTTACTCTTTCCACCTGCTACATTGTATTTAATACAAGAATTCAGAGAACATCAACTCTGTTTCTCCTGGACTATTATTACAAGTCACTGCTAGCTGAGTTGGCAGTATCTGAGGACGCCTGGCATGTGAGTACAAAAATCATACAGTTATTTAAGGAATGGATGGCTAAGGATTTAGAGACTCATACTGCCTTGAAGAGTCAGAAAAGTGGAAAGAGCAGCATACAGCTTACAATGCAGAGAAAGGAACATCTAGAAAGCTAATTGTGAAGACACAGCAGCTTACATAGAGTCAGCAGACACTGCCTGTGCTGCCCATAAATTGCAACATGTATGTGAGCTCCACTGCAGTTAGGAGCAGAATAGTCCCCACCCTTGCATTTCTGTGTATAATGGCAAATACAAGAAGGATCTCTAATTCTCTGCCTGATTTACCACAGCAAGAAAAAGACACAGGATCTCATGCAGCCTTCAGTGAAAGATCCCAACTCTTAACTAAACCTACATGGAAGGTCAAAGACAATATAGAAACCGCCAAACTTGAATTACTTTACAGTGTAACTTTCCTATGGGAAAGGGTGCAGAATCAAGTGACTGTCTATCTATACTTGGTGCTCATGAGTTACCACGAGAGAGAGCCCTGGAATGATTGTACTCAGCATAACAGTCTTTCAAGGACACTTGTGAGAAATATATCTCTGTCTTGGTGAGACTAAACACGCCAGAGTTTCTAAAGGATCTTCAGAGCTTTCAACAACTCAATTCTGAGTGAGACTGCACTGTGCGCATTATCGTTAATAAAACAGAAGCAAAAATTGTGTAGATGTCAGAAGTGTCATCTCGCAAATCCAGGTCCGCTAAGCACTCAAAGCACTCATCCAGATCAAGTGCATCAAAATTCTCTACCCTCAGTGAACAGCTTATAAGAGTGCATCCCTAAGTGGAGACTACAAAAGTGCAAGCCGTCTTTCCCCAAAAGAAGGCAGACATGGAAGCTGAATCTGCACGCAAGAAGGCAGACATGGATGTGTTGACAGCAAGGGCAGAAGCCAAGGCTGCACGTAAGAAGGTGGAAATAGAAGTCCTAGAGAAGGAATGCGAACATGTGATAGCCATGTCAAGGTTAAAGGTCTTTGAACAAGCTCTAAGTGGAAGTCAAGGGGACAGTTTCAGCTTGTGTGAGATCAATACAGAAGACCCCCTTAAGCGCACAAAAGACTATGTACTAAGCCAAAACAATGAACCACCGATCACCACTAACCTTTTTGTCATTTTGGACACTTCTCCAAGGCATCAAGACGCTGATCGACCTGCAACTCCCAGCTTTCAAGATCAGTCCAACGCTCAACCAATGTGCATACCTAAATCACACTCATGCTCCAACACACAGCCAAACACTGCACCTCAGCAAACTCCATATACTGTGGTTTACATGCAACCTAACATGACGGCAAGTCACTATAACTTTGACAACTGCATGGCTCCAGCCTCACACACGACAGAGACTGTATACACCAAACCGGTTGCTGGGTTAAATGCTTATGCCGCTCCATACCTTCCCATGTTCCAGAACCAAGAACCTACAACCAAAGTGAACAGCACTACTCAGCCAGCAAGTGTGCTCCCAAAGTCAGAAAGAACAGACATGTCTGACTTTGCGAGGTACATGATTCGCCGAGAACTCACCAACATCGGTCTCACAAGATTCGACGACCAACCCAAAAACTACAGAGGGTGTAAGTGTGCCTTTAAACCTGCAACTAGAGACTTCGGCATTACTGCTGCTGAAGAGCAGTACATCCACATGTGCTGTGTACCCAATGTTAAAGATAGGTACGCAGGACACATACAGAAGTATGCGGATGTAGGTATGGCTTAACGGAGGAAGTACGCAGCCCTCCGCAAAGCCCCTGAACGCAAATGTGAACTTAGCCTTACACGAGGATACCTACGATAACTACGTCAGCAACACATATGAGCTGGTAAATCTCAGAATCTGACAAAGAAATTAGACCAACTATCTCCACACACTATACTTCAGTGACATCAAGGCTGAAGTTAAAACCTCATCGTTTTGAATGCTTCTCAAGTTGGTCATCCGCTGTATGAGCCGTAGCTCATCTTACTCACATTACTCATTGCTTTACCAACAACAAGTCTTCAGGGTGGCGCGGCTGGCACATGTGCAAGAGTCATTCTACCGTCGAAGACAAGGATCAAGCTTCACCAGTCATCATCCGTTGCGTACAACAAGAAGTATATCACCATGAGATTGACAGCATGACGAAAGGTGTCAACCTTTCCAAAACAATACTCTCCTTGACCTAAACCCAGTGCTAGATCACAGCAAGTTGCTGACAGTAGATGGTCGCATAGGGAAATCTGAACTGCACCATAAGGAACAGAACCCTATTATCATCTCGGGTCGGCACTACGTGGCTACTCTGTTAGTCCGGCACTATCACAAACAAGTACAGCATCAAGGTAGACAGTTTATCAAACGTGGCATCAGGTCTACTGGTTTATGGATTGTTTGAATGAAGAGATGTGCCTCCTCCATGCTCCATAGATGCGTTAAGTGCCAAAGGTTAAGAGGACAACATCAGTACCAGCAGATGGCAAATCTTCCAACAGATCGTCTAAGTACAGATCAGCCATTCTCTTACGTCTTGGTAGACGTCTTCAGTCCTTGGTTGGTCATTACTAGGAGAACTCGTGGTGGAGGTGTGAACAGAAAGCGTTGGGCGGTTCTATTTACCTGTCTCAGTGCCCGCGCAGTTCATATTGAGGTTATTGAAGCCATGGACTCTTCTTGCTTCATCAATGCCCCAAGAAGATTCTTTTCCATCCGTGGGCCTGCCAATCAACTCCGGTCTGACTGTGGAACAAACTTTGCAGGGGCTTGCAAGGAATTGCAGTTAGACAACTTCTTGACCAATAGCAGCTGCATCTGGGTGTTCAATCCTCCACACTCATCACACATGGGTGGATCCTGGGAACGCATGATTGGAATTGCAAAGAATTCTCGATTCCATGTTGCTGGATGAAAAGCTTCCTCTCACCCATAAAGTGCTGGTCACATTCCTCACAGAGGTGTCAGCTATAATAAATGCCAGACCTTTGTTTCCGGTATCATTCAACCCTGATGCTCCAATGATTCCCACTCCAGCTACACTCCTTACGCAGAAGATCGGAGCTGTTCCAGTCTCCCCTGCAGACTTTGATCATAAACACATTTTCAGTTGTCAATGGAAGCAGGTGCAATATCTGTCTAATGTATTCTGGCACCGATGGAAGACTGAATATCTGCATCTGCTTCAAAACCGTCACAAATGGCAGGAGCCAACTCCTAACCTACAAGAAGGAGATTTCATCCTTTTTAAAGACAAAGCAGCTCATCGTAACCATTGGCCAATTGGTCTTATCACCAAGGTTGTGCCCAGCGATGATGGAAAGAATCAGAATGTAGAAGTCAAGGTGACAAAAAGGGGTTCAACTCGAATCTTCTTTCGCCCAGTCACTGAACTCATGCTACTTTTTACATGAACTGAGCATTGGTGCTGGACTCTTTCATGGTAGGGAGCATACTTCCTCATACCCCAGCCATGTTAGGACATAAAACGCTCTGCGTTCAACCCGACTTGAACACTTCTCCGTGGATTAATCATTACCATTGGATTGTTGGGTTGGTGTAAGAGTTGGCTTGTTGAAGCTTCCCCAACCCGAAGATAGGTTTGTCTACTGAACTCATATTCATTTTTTATTTTTTATTCAAGGACTACGCATCATCGTTCAAGTATGGACTTGAATTGTTGCATTATTGTTGCATATTGGTTTCTTCTCTCCTCTTTCCAGGTTTTATGACGACAGCAATGACGCTTCATGTCATACAGAGACATTGTGAAATCTGAAGATTTCAGATGGGGAGTTTTGTGTTCCATGAGTGGGAACAACTTGTTGTGCATTTTCTGTGTTATGCATTTAATTCTGTTGTTGCTAGGGAGAAGCTCTGTCTTTTGAAGTGGGTCCCTTCTTCACTTCTGTAGTTGATGATGTTAGCCCTTGCTCCTATCGGTGGATAGCCCTTGCTATTAGCGGTGGATACCGCATTTATCCCTAGTGTCCCGGCGTACTGACAGCTCTTTTAAGCCTCAGCGCCACCTATTATTCTGACTCACCGTCAGTTGACCAGCCTGGTTCTATTTCTTCCCGGCTTGTTGCCTTTTTTTCCAGCATGTCTGATTGATGCAAATCCGAGTATTCTATTGTTTTTGGGGCCATACAAGTATACAATTATACCTAACACACTGATGAAGGTCCAGTATCGACCGAAACGTTTGTGATTTACTGTATGTAATAAATCCCCACTTTTTTGCATCACAACACCCTGGAGTGTGCTAGTCACTTTATATTGCACAAAATTTTCCAGGGCCTTTCTCCTGAGGCGAGGGGTTAAGAGCCAAACCCACTGGTCCACTCTGTGGAACAACACCATTCAAGACCAACGAGTGGGCATCTATTGGGGATGTGTGTGCCGTGTTGCGCTATTTCATGTACTCCATGAACATGGCCAATGTTACTCTCCCTACTTCTATGCTTCCTTGAAAAATATGCTTCAAGCACTGATGGATCAAGTGGTGCCACAGGAGAAAGAGGAGGAGAAAGATTAGATCAGAGATATAAGGGAGAGACAGAATATGGTCGGCTTTCTAGGTCAGTGTTAGTAGTTTCAAGTGGATATGTTGTGGAATTGGAACACACTTAAGAGATATGGAGAGGGGAGAAGTGGAGGAGTAGTGAGGAGATAAGTAGTAGGGCAGGAGAGTTAAGGACAGACTAGAAATATGTGATCATGTGATGAGGATGAAGAGGTCATAGACTCCACATGGAGTCATACCCATCCAAGTAGTGTGGGCAGTTTGGAGAAAGAGGTGGTGGTCACACTGCCCCAGCTGCACAGTAAGTGGCAACAGGGTGCAAAAGCCAGTGCCCTGACTGCTATGGGCCACCGCACTGATGAACTGAGCACACCAAAGCGAGCTGAAAGGAACTTTCTAACAATACACTGGTGGTTTGTTTATTGTGTCATCGGATACTGCAGTGAGGCAACACCTGAATGATGAGGCTGTTTGCGTGGGTTTCCTCCGGGCACTCCGGTTTCCTCCCACATTCCAAAGACATACTGACAGGGATTTTAGATTGTGAGCCCCAATGGGGACAGCAATGATAATGTGTGTAAAGCGCTGCGGAATATGTTAGCGCTATATAAAAATAAAGATTATTATTATGTTTCTCTGTCCCTGTTGCCTCCTTCTCCTACTCCGATTCCTCCAACACCTCCTCAGTTGGTCAGTGTAAGGCTACTTTCACACTTGCGTCGGTACGGGCCTGTCGCTATGCGTCGGGCCGATGTACCGACGCACGTTGTGAAATAAATGAACAACAGGAGCAGCAAATGCAGCTTTTCAACGCATCCGCTGCCCCATTGTAATGTCCGGGGAGGAGGGGGTGGAGTTTCGGCCGCGCATGCGCGGTCGAAAATGGCGGACGCGACGCACAAAAAAAGTTACATGTAACTTTTTTTGTGCCGACGGTCCGCTAAAACACGACGCATCCGTCGCACGACGGATGCGACGTGTGGCCATACGTCGCAATGCGTCGCTAATGCAAGTCTATGGAGAAAAAACTCATCCTGCGGGCAACTTTGCAGGATGCATTTTTTCCCCAAAACGACGCATTGCGACATACATCACACAACGCTAGCGTGAAAGTAGCTTACTGCCTGCACAACCAACTTTAGCACAGCACCCGGCAACACTAAAAACACACTCTGTGAAAACACTTGGGCAGGGCAGGCCAGGACTTCCAAGGCATAGAAAGACTGTTTATACCACGTGTCAAGCTTGGATACCCAATAGTTTCAAGGCACAGAGGAATCATGGAGGATGCTGGTACGGTCGGTTCTCATTCAGCATCTTCCAAAGCTTTTTCCTCCTTGTCAGAGTACCCTGCGCATTAGGGCCTGAACGCTGGGAATATTTGAGAAAACTGTCCCAGACCTTTGAGAGTGTTCCCATGCCTCTTCTGCATCTGTTTTGTGTCTCCCTAGTCTCCATGCCTTGGTTGTCCAAGGAACTGTGACCTCTGCTGCCAGGGTTGTCAGCTGGGAATTTTAATCAATAATTCTTCAACTAGGGACTTCTGGTACTGTAACATTTTATTAGACCTCTCCACCACGGTAAGGAGAGAAGTTAAGTTCTCCTTGTAGCATGGGTCTAGAAGGGTGACCAACCAGTAATTAGTGTTGGCCAAAATGTGTACAATGCTAGGGTCATGGGGAAGGCAGCAGAACATAAACTCAGCCATGTGTGCCAGACTGCCCACAGCCAAGTCTTCCCTGTCCCCACCAAGAGGGCAGCTGTCCATGTTATCCTCGTCTTCCTCTTCCTCATCCTCCCTATCCTCCTCATTTTCAGGGGATCCAGAGAAAGTATGAAGGTGGCGTGAGTACTACCATCTGTAGTGCAGGCAACCAGCTCCTGTTCCTCCTACTCATTATCACCCAATATGCATTGAGAAGATGAGATGAAACTGGGCTGAGTAATATCACCCAGTATAGTTTCTTCCTACATCTAAGCTTTCTCCGCCTGCTAAGCCTCATCTTTAATTGTGAGCATTTCAGTAGACAGAGAAGCTGGATGATGATGCTGATTATGGCATAATCGCCACTCACCGTCTTGGTCGAGTCTGCAAAGTTTGGAGAACCACACAGATGTCAGACATCCATGCCCATTCTTCAGTTGTTATGTGCGAAGGCTGACCAGAATACTGACATGCACGGTGTAGCTGGTATTCAACTACTGCCCTCTGCTGCTCACAAAGCCTTGCCAACATACGTAACGTTGAGTTCCAATGCGTGGTGACATCACAGACCAGTTGGTGAGCTGGAAGTAGCAAATGCTAATGCAGCACTGTCACGGCGGCGTCAATTGTAGCCGACTTGCTGAAATGGTCACTCAGCATACTTTCACAAGTAGCTCAGGCAGATCTGGGTAGGTCTTGAGAAACTGTTGAACCACTAAGTTGAGCACGTGAGCCAGGCATGGTATGTGTGTGAGGTTACCAAGCTTCAGAGCTGCCACCAGGATACGGCCATTGTCACACATGATCATTCTTGGTTGTAGGTTCAGGCTGGTCTGTAAGATCTTTCAACAACTCCATGGCGATGTGTAGTTTGTAACTTAAGAAGATTAGCTTCAGCACAGCTTGTGGACGCTTGGCCGAGGCAGTGCTGCTGTGCCTCCAGCTTGTGACTGATGTTGACATTTGCGAGATGGCGGGTGAGGATGAGGTGCAGAAACTGCTGTAGAAGGTGTGGGCAACCTTGATTGAACCAGGGCCCGCCATCCTTGGTGTAGCACGTGTTCTGTCCCAGGATCCGACTGGGTCCCGGCTTCCACAATGTTCAGCCAGTGTGCCTTCAGGGAAATGTAGTGTCACTGGGCATAATTAAAATTAACACACAACTGTTACCATCCTGGGTACATAGCTTAAACCTCAATATATAACCTGGTGCACAATAATACATATGCAAAATATATATATATATATATATATATATAGGATATTTCCCTCCTTCAACGGCTCATGGGGTAACTAGGGTATACCATCCAGATAAAAGAGCAACATAGACATGAAATAAGCTTTTACCTATAGCAACCCATATACCAACAACCCTAATCATGGAGAATCCGTCCATGTACCATGAGAGGAGAATGTTACCCAATGTGATATAATAACCTGAAAGAAGGCAGGTTCAGAGGACCCGGGACGGAGAGCAGAACATGGCCCCACGCGTATCGCCTCCAAAGTGAGGTAATCCATATCAAGGCGGAAATGGCAAGAGCCGCCAGCGCCGTACTGCTGCAAAGCAAATAGTGTACTGCGCAAGCGCGCATTGGACAATAAGGACAGTACGAGTAAAAGTGCGCAGCCGCCGGCTGGCACGCAAGCCTGGCGGACGCGCATGCGTGATGTGAACCAAAAACATGCAGGCGCAATCAAGGAAAGAACAGGGGAGGAAGGTACACTAGTAAAAAAGAAAATAGAAGAAATAACATGAATGCAAACAGGGAAAGGGAAAGGCCTTGATATGGATTACGGTTGTTGGTATATGGGTTGCTATAGGTAACCTGGGGTTTGCCGTATGACTGGAGCCTGTTGGAAAAGCTTATTTTATGTCGATGTTGCTCTTCCTTTTATCTGGATGGTATGCCCTAAGTACCCCATGAGCCATTGAGGGAGGGAAATATCCCATATATATATATATTTTTTGCATATGTATTATTGTGCACCAGATTATATATTGAGGTTTATGCTATGTACCCGGGATGGTAACATTTGTGTGTTAATTTTAACCCCTTAAGCCCCGAGGGTGGTTTGCACGTTAATGACCGGGCCAATTTTTACAATTCTAACCACTGTCCATTTATGAGGTTATAACTCTGGAACGCTTCAACGGATCTTGGCGATTCTGACACTGTTTTCTCATGAGATATTGTACTTCATGGTAGTGGTAAAATTTCTTCGATATAACTTGCATTTATTTGAGAAAAAAACGGAAATTTGGAGAAAATTTCGAAAATTTCGCAATTTTCCAACTTTGAATTTTTATGCCCTTAAATCACAGAGATATGTCATGCAAAATACTTAATAAGTAACATTTCCCACATGTCTACTTTACATCAGCACAATTTTGGAACCAACATTTTTTTTTTAGGGAGTTATAAGGGTTAAAAGTTGACCAGCAATTTCTCATTTTTACAACCCCATTTTTTATAGGGACCACATCTCATTTGAAGTCATTTTGAGGGGTCTATATGATAGAAAATACCCAAGTGTGACACCATTCTAAAAACTGCACCCCTCAAGGTGCTCAAAACCACATTCAAGAAGTTTATTAACCCTTCAGGTGTTTCACAGGAATTTTTGGAATGTTTAAATAAAAATGAACATTTAACTTTTTTTCACACAAAATTTAATTCAGCTCCAAATTATTTTACCAAGGGTAACAGGAGAAAATGGACCCCCAAAGTTGTTGTACAATTTGTCGTGAGTACGCTGATACCCAATATGTTGGGGTAAACCTCTGTTTGGGCGCATGGCAGAGCTCGGAAGGAAAGGAGCGCCATTTGACTTTTCAAAATTGACTGGAATTGAGATGGGACGCCATGTTGCGTTTGGAGAGCCCCTGATGTGCCTAAACATTAAAATCCCCCACAAGTAACAACATTTTGGAAAGTAGACCCCCTAAGGAACTTATCTAGATGTTTTTTGAGAGCTTTGAACCCCCAAGTGTTTCACTACAGTTTATAACGCAGAACCGTGAAAATAAAAATTATTTTTTTTTTCACAAAAATGATTTTCACAAGGGTAACAGGATAAATTGGACCCCAAAAGTTGTTGTCCAATTGGTCCTGAGTATGCTGATACCACATATGTGGGGGGGAACCACTGTTTGGGCGCATGGCAGAGCTCGGAAGGGAAGGAGCGTCATTTGGAAAGCAGACTTAGATGGATTGGTCAGCAGGCGTCACATTGCATTTGCAGAGCCCCTGATGTACCCAAACAGTAGAAACCCCCACAAGTGACCCCATATTGGAAACTAGACCTCCCAAGGAACTTATCTAGATGTGTTGTGAGAACTTTGAACCCCCAAGTGTTTCACTACAGTTTATAACGCAGAGCCGTGAAAATAAAAATTCTTTTTTTTTCACAAAAATGATTTTTTAGCCCCCAGTTTTGTATTTTCACAAGGGTAACAGGATAAATTGGACCCAAAAGTTGTTGTCCAATTTGTCCTGAGTACGCTGATACCCCATATGTGGGGGGGAACCACTGTTTGGGCGCATGGCAGAGCTCGGAAGGGAAGGAGCGTCATTTGGAAAGCAGACTTAGATGGATTGGTCTGCAGGCGTCACATTGCATTTGCAGAGCCCCTGATGTACCCAAACAGTAGAAACCCCCACAAGTGACCCCATATTGGAAACTAGACCTCCCAAGGAACTTATCTAGATGTGTTGTGAGAAGTTTGAACCCCCACGTGTTTCACTACAGTTTACAACGCAGAGCCGTGAAAATAAAAAAATCTTATTTTTCCCACAAAAATTATTTTTAGCCCCCCAAATTTTTATTTTCCCAAGGATAACAAGAGAACGTGGACCTCAAAAGTTGTTGTCCAATTTATCCCGAGTACACTGATACACCATATGTTGGGGTAAACCCCTGTTTGGGCGCACGGGAGAGGTCGGGAGGGAAGGAGCACTGTTTTACTTTTTCAACGCAGAATTGGCTGGAATTGAGATCGGACGCCATGTCGCGTTTGGAGAACCCCTGATGTGCCTGAACAGTGGAAACTCCCCAATTCTACTTAAAACCCTAATCCAAACACATCCCTAACCCTAATCCCAACGGTAACCCTAACCACACCCTTAACCCTGACACACCCCTACCTCTAATCCCAACCCTAATCCCAACCATAAATGTAATCCAAACCCTAACTTTAGCCCCAACCCTAACCCTAACTTTAGCCCCAACCCTAACCCTAACTTTAGCTCCAACCCTAGCACCAACTCTAACCCTAGCCCTAACCCTAGCCCCAACCCTAGCCTCAACCCTAACCCTAGCCCTAACCCTAGCCCTAACCCTAGCCCTAACCCTAGCCCCAACCCTAGCCATAACCCTAGCCCTAACCCTAACCCTAGCCCTAACCCTAAACCTAGCCCCAACCCTATCCCTAACCCTAACCCTAACCCTAGCCCTAACCCTAGCCCTAACCCTAGCCCTAATGGGAAAATGGAAATAAATAAATTTTTTTAATTTTATTATTTTCCCTAACTAAGGGGGTGATGAAGGGGGTTTGATTTGCTATTATAGCGTTTTTATATCGGACTTTTATGATTAGCAGCTGTCTCACACTAAAAGACGCTTTTTTATAGCAAAAGCTTTTGCGTCTCCACATTTTGAGACCTATAATTTTTCCATAGTTCGGTCCACAGAGTCATGTGAGGTCTTTTTTTTTGCGGGACGAGTTGACGTTTTTACTGCTAACATTTTCGGACATGTGACAGTTTTTGATCACTTTTTATTCCGATTTTTGTGAGGCAGAATGACCAAAAACCAGATATTCATGAATTTCTTTTGGGGGAGGTGTTTATACCTTTCTGCGTTTGGTAAAATTGATAAAGCAGTTTTATTTGTCGGGTCAGTACAATTACAGCGATATCTCATTTATATCATTTTTTTATGTTTTGGCGCTTTTATACGATAAAAGCTATTTTATAGGAAAAATAATTATTTTGGCATCGCTTTATTCTGAGGACTATAACTTTTTTATTTTTTTGCTTATGATGCTATTTGGTGGCTCGTTTTTTGCAGGACAAGATGACGTTTTCAGTGGTACCATGGTTACTTATATCCGTTTTTTTGATCGTGTGTTATTCAACTTTTTGTTTGGCAGTATGATAATAAAGCGTTGTTTTTTGGCTCGTTTTTTTTTTTTTCCTTACGTTGTTCACTAAAGGGGTTAACTAGTGGGACAGTTTTATAGGTTGGGTCGTTATGGACGCGGCAATACTAAATATGTGTACTTTTATTGTTTTTTTTTTTTAGATAAAGAAATGTATTTATGGGAATAATATTTTTTTTTCTTTATTTAGGAATTTTTATTTTTTATTTTTTTTTACACATGTGGAATTTTTTTTTTAAACTTTTTTACTTTGTCCCAGGGGGGGACATCACAGATCGCCAATCTGACAGTTTGCACAGCACTCGGCGATCTCACTCACATCGCTGCAGGCTTACAGAGCTGCAGCTGCAGCCTGCTCCTGACTCGGAAGTACTCCCTGCAGGACCCGGATGCAGCCTCGCGGCCATTTTGGATCCAGGGACTGCAGGGAGAAGACGCTTGGTACAAGGTGAGTACATTCCCTTGTACCGATCGTCTCAGGGAAGCCCGCAGGGAGCCCCCTCCCTGCGCGATGCTTCCCTGTACCACCGGTACACTGCGATCATGTTTGATCGCAATGTGCCGGGGGTTAATGTGCCGGGGGCGGTCCGTGACCGCTCCTGGCACATAGTGCTGGATGTCAGCTGCGATAGTCAGCTGACACCCGGCCGCGATCGGCCGCGCTCCCCCCGTGAGCGCGGCCGATCACCTATGACGTACTATCCCATCACTGGGAATTAAGTCCCAGGTCACCTTGACGGGATAGTACGTCATATGGGATTAAGGGGTTAATTATGTTTTAATTGTGTGTTAATAAAGTGGATTTTTTTCATACTATTTTTGCGGTGTTGTGCATATTATGGTAATGCCTTGTCTCTTGTTCTTTCAATTGTTGTTCTCTAATTATTGCACCCCGGCTTTCATATACTCTTTATGGCAGTGCGCGGGGTCTTCTTAGTTTTGGTGTCACTGGGCATAGGCACTTGTCCAGGTGTCGGTGGTTAAGTGGACCTTCCCAGTCACAGTGTTGGTCAGAGCATGGCTGATGTTTTGAGACACGTTCTTGTGTAAGGCGGGGAAGGCAGACCGGGAGAAAAGGTGGCAGTGTGGGACCGAGTACTGAGGGATGGCCAGCGCCATGAGGTTGCGGAAAGGTTCTATCTCCACAAGCCTAAACAGCAACATTTCCAGGGCAAGCAGTCTGGAAATGTGGCCCTTTAGGATTTTAGCCTGTGGATGGGAGGCTGCATATTTACGCTTGCGTTCCAAGTACTGGGGTAGGGACAACTGAACCCTGCACTGGGACAAGGACATGGACATTGTTGCTGACAGTGGTTGCAAGTGTACATTGACAGGTGTAGGGTAGGAGACATCTTTGTGTCATGGACAATATATACTGTGCACATATCCTCTGACATATCCTCCTGCTCTCTTTTTTGTGTATTGAAGGTTTATTGATAAAACATTTATATAAAGAAAAGCAGAAAACATGATTTAAAGCCTGATAAAATAAACAAACAATGAGTTGTATTTGTAAATGGTTCAGCATTTAACCATTCCAAGATATTCTTGTATGAACAATTTAAGTTTCAAAATTAACTGACAGATTATTTTATTAGCAAGTTCAGATCTGTTAGACACCCACTTTACTTACCCTGTAGTCCAAAGAAATAAACACACACACAAAAGTCCTTTATTTAAAAAGGTCCCTCTTTCACCCACTTTTTAAAACATGGACTTGATGTCAGCACCAGCTGCTGACTAGTGATGAGCGAACTTGTTCAAAAAACAATCACCAAGCATAAAATCTGCATGAATATGGCACATTCAGATTCGTGATCGGAAACACGAGCAAAATTTTATTAAAGCATAAAAAATCGGAAACATTCGGTAAAAAGCGCAGGAAAATATTTCTGTTGCCACTAAAGCATTTTAACCCCTTAATCCCATATGACGTACTATTCTGTCAAGGTGACCTGGGACTTAATTCCCAGTGACGGGATAGTACGTCATATGCAATGAGCGCGGCCGTGAGCGCGGCCAATCGCGGCCGGGTGTCAGCTGACTATCGCAGCTGACATCTGGCACTACGTGCCAGGAGCGCTCACGGACCGCTCCCGGCACATTAACCCCCGGCACACTGTGATCAAACATGATCGCAGTGTACCGGCGGTAGAGGGAAGCATCGCGCAGGTAGGGGGCTCCCTGCGTGCTTCCCTGAGACCCCCGGAGCAACGCGATGTGATTGTGTTGCTGCGAGGGTCTCTTACCTCCTCCTCCCTGCAGCAGGCCCGGATCCAAGATGGCCGCGACATCTGGGTCCTGCAGGGAGGGAGGTGGCTTCACAGAGCCTGCTCAGAGCAGGCGCCTGGTAAGCCTGCAGTGCTATAAGTCAGATCGCTGATCTGACAGAGTGCTGGGCAAACTGTCAGATCAGCGATCTGTGATGTCCCCTACTGGGACAAAGTAAAAAAGTTAAAAAATTTTTTCCACATGTGTAAAAAAAAACAACAAAAAAAAAATTCCTAAATAAAGAAAAAAAAATATTATTCCCATAAATACATTTCTTTATCTCAATAAAAAAAAAAACAATAAAAGTACACATATTTAGTATCGCCACGTCCGTAACGACCCAACCTATAACACTGTCCCACTAGTTAACCCCTTCAGTAAACACCATAAGAAAAAAAAAGCGAGGCAAAAAACAACGCTTTTTTATCATACCACCGAACAAAAAGTGGAATAACACGAGATCGAAAAGACAGATAAAAATAACCATGGTACCGCTGAAAACGTCATCTTGTCCCGCAAAAAACGAGCCACCATACAGCATCATCAGCAAAAAATGAAAAAGTTATAGTCCTAAGAATAAAGCGATGCCAAAATAATTATTTTTTCTATAAAATTGTTTTTATCGTATAAAAAGTGCCAAAACATAAAAAAAGATATAAATGTGATATCGCTGTAATCGTACTGACCTGAAGAATAAAACTGATTTATCCATTTTACCAAATGCAGAACAGTATAAACGCCTCCCCCAAAAGAAATTCATGAATAGCTGTTTTTTGGTCATTCTGCCTCACAAAAATCGGAATAAAAAGCGATCAAAAACTGTCACGTGTCAGAAAATGTTACCAATAAAAACGACAACTCATCCCGCAAAAAACAAGACCTCACATGACTCTGTGGACCAAAATATGGAGAAATTATAGGTCTCAAAATGTGGAGACGCAAAAACGTTTTTGCTATAAAAAGTGTTTTTTAGTGTGTGACAGCTGCCAATCATAAAAATCCGCTCTAAAAAATGCTATAAAAGTAAATCAAACCCCCCTTCATCACCCCCTTAGTTAGGGAAAAATAATAAAATAAAAAAAATGTATTTATTTCCATTTTCCCGTTAGGGTTAGGGCTAGGGTTAGGGCTAGGGTTAGGGCTAGGGTTGGGGTTAGGGTTAGGGCTACGGTTAGGGTTCGGGTTAGGGCTAGGGTTAGGGCTAGGGTCAGGGTTGGGGCTAGGGTTGGAGCTAAAGTCAGGGTTAGGGTTGGGGCTAAAGTTAGGGTTAGGGTTGGGGCTAAAGTTAGGGTTAGGGTTTGGATTACATTTACGGTTGGGATTAGGGTTTGGATTAGAATTAGGGGTGTGTCAGGGTTAGGGGTGTGGTTAGGGTTACTGTTGGGATTAGGGTTAGGGGTATGTTTGGATTAGGGTTTCAGTTAGAATTGGGTGTTTCCACTGTTTAGGCACACCAGGGGCTCTCCAAACGCGACATGGCGTCCGATCTCAATTCCAGCCAATTCTGCGTTGAAAAAGTAAAACAGTGCTCCTTCCCTTCCGACCTCTCCCGTGCGCCCAAACAGGGGTTTACCCCAACATATGGGGTATCAGCGTACTCGGGACAAATTGGACAACAACTTTTGGGGTCCAAGTTCTCTTGTTACCCTTGGGAAAATAAAAAGTTGGGGGGCTAAAAATAATTTTTGTGGGAAAAATAAGATTTTTTTATTTTCACGGCTCTGCGTTGTAAACTGTAGTGAAACACTTGGGGGTTCAAAATTCTCACAGCACATCTATATAAGTTCCTTGGGAGGTCTAGTTTCCAATATGGGGTCACTTGTGGGGGGTTTCTACTGTTTGGGTACATCAGGGGCTCTGCAAATGCAATGTGATGCCTGCAGACCAATCCATCTAAGTCTGCATTCCAAATCGTGCTTCTTCCCTTCCGAGCTCAAACAGTGGTTTCCCCCCCACATATGGGGTATCAGCATATTCAGGACAAATTGGACAACAACTTTTGGGGTCCAATTTATCCTGTTACCCTTGTGAAAATACAAAACTGGGGGCTAAAAAATCATTTTTGTGAAAAAAAAAGAATTTTTATTTTCACGGCTCTGCGTTATTAACTGTAGTGAAACACTTTGGGGTTCAAAGCTCTCAAAACACATCTAGATAAGTTCCTTAGGGGGTCTACTTTCGAAAATGGTGTCACTTGTGGGGGGTTTTAATTTTTAGGCACATCAGGGGCTCTGCAAATTCGACATGGTGTCCCATCTCAATTCCAGTGAATTTTGCATTGAAAAGTCAAACGGCGCTCCTTCCCTTCTGAGCTCTGCCATGCGCCAAAACAGTTGTTTACCCCCACATATCGGATATCATCGTACTCAGGACAAATTGGACAACAAATTTTGGGGTCCAATTTCTTCTCTTACCCTTGGGAAAATAAAAAATTCCGGGCGAAAGATCATTTTTGTGAAAAAATATGATTTTTATTTTTACGGCTCTGCATTATAAACTTCTGTGAAGCACTGGTTGGGTGAAAGTGCTCACCACACATCTAGATAAGTTCCTTAAGGGGGCTACTTTCCAAAATGGTGTCACTTGTGGGAGGTTTCAATGTTTAGGCACATCAGGGGCTCTCCAAACTCAACATGGCGTCCCATCTCAATTCCAGTCAATTTTGCATTGAAAAGTCAAATGGCGCTCCTTCCCTTCCAAGCTCTGCCATGCGCCCAAACAGTGGTTTACACCCACATATGGGGTGTCACCATATTCAGGACAAATTGCACAACAACTTTTGGGGTCCAATTTCTTCTCTTACCCTTGGGAAAATAAAAAATTGGGGGTGAAAAGATCATTTTTGTGAAAATATATGATTTTTTATTTTTACGGCTCTGCATTATAAACTTCTGTGAAGCACTTGGTTGGTCAAAGTGCTCAACAAACATCTAGATAAGTTCCTTAGGGGGTCTACTTTCCAAAATGGTGTCACTTGTGTGGGGTTTCAATATTTAGGCACATCAGGGGCTCTCCAAACGCAACATGGTGTCCCATCTCAATTCCAGTCAATTTTTGCATTGAAAAGTCAAATGGTGCTCCTTCCCTTCCAAGCTCTGCCATCCGCCCAAACAGTGGTCTACCCCCACATATGGGGTATCAGCGTACTCAGGACAAATTGGACAACAACTTTTGTGGTCTATTTTCTCCTGTTACCCTTGGTAAAATAAAACAAATTGGAGCTGAATTAAATTTTTTGTGGAAAAAAAGTTAAATGTTCATTTTTATTTAATCATTCCAAAAATTCCTGTAAAACACCTGAAGGGTTAATAAACTTCTTGTATGTGGTTTTGAGCACATTGAGGGGTGCAGTTTTTAGAATGGTGTCACACTTGGGTATTTTCTATCATATAGACCCCTCAAAATGACTTCAATATGATGTGGTCCCTAAAAAATATTGGTGTTGTAAAAATGAGAAATTGCTGGTCAACTTTTAACCCTTGTAACTTCCTAACAAAAAAAAAATTTTGGTTCCAAAATTGTGCTGATGTAAAGTAGACATGTGGGAAATGTTACTTATTAATTATTTTGTGTGACATATCTCTGTGATTTAAGGGCATAAAAATTCAAAGTTGGAAAATTGCAAAATTTTCCACATTTTCGCCAAATTTCCGTCTTTTTCACAAATAAACGCAAGTTATATTGAAGAAATTTTACAACTGGATACGATAATAGTGGTGTATAATGAGAGCGGGGAATGTGTTTGATGAGGGCAGAGGGTTGACAGAGCTCAAAGGAGTGGCATGCTTGTAAACTTTTTTTTTCTTCTAACTTTATGTGTGCACAGTGCGGCTTGCCAATCACAGCTCAGGAAACATCCAAAATGTCCCTAAACAACAGCTTGTGTCATTGGCTGCTGAAATCATAAGTCCTTCTCCATATAAAGAGCGGACATCTTGTTTTAGCGCCATTTTGACAAGCTCCTGAAGCTGGGACTGGTTGCTGATAGATTTTAGCTAATTAGCTAGGTGGTTATTTCTTTGTCAGATAGTTTAAATAGCTAGTGTCCTGTGTGGCTGTGAAAGTCACTTTCCAGCATATTTTTTTAGGCCATTACTGAGGTCCGCAGACAAAAACAGCAGGGCACATTTCGTAGAAGTGTGTTGTGCACTGCTGCTATTGTGCTCCATGCACGAATAGACCTTTCTAAATTTTATTTTTTCACTTGCTAAATTACGGCCAGCATCCGCGTGTCCCTGTGCCCATGCCCGTGTCTTCCGCCGACTCAAGGGTGGCAGACTGGGCTGTGGAGGCACGGGACATTTGGGACCGCACACAGGATGCCATTCGGGCCTCTAAGGAGAGAATGAGGTCCTCCCCCGATGCTCATTGGCGCCCCGCTCCGACCTTTGCTCCTGGCGACTTAGTGTGGCTCTCCGCCCGTAACATCAGGCTGCGTGTTGAGTCCACTAAGTTTGCACCTCGCTACTTGGGTCCCTTCAAGGTCCTCGAACAGCTTAATCCTGTGGTCTACCGCCTGGCCCTTCCTCCACGCCTGGGTATAACCGACACCTTTCATGTGTCCCTCTTGAAACCCGTATACATGTCCCGGTTTTCCAAGTCATCTGCCGGGACTTCGGGTTCGTCTACGGACGATTACGAGGTGAACGCTATTTTGGGGTGCAAGATGGTACGTGGCAAAAAATTCTATTTGGTGGATTGGAAGGGTTATGGCCCAGAGGACAGGTTCTGGGAGCCTGCTGAACACATTCGAGCTCCACAGCTCATTGCTGCCTTCAGGCGTAGCGAGGTCCGGGGGGGGGGCCCTGGGAGGGGGGGTAATGTTAGGTGTCGAGTTCCCACCTCTGCACAGGGGGAATCTTGAACCATCTCTGCTGCAGTCTCCCATTCTTCTCCAGCCGCAGTGGAGTCTGCTCAGCGCAGACGTCGGTCCCAGCGTCTTGCTCAGTCTCACTCTGTGCATAGGGTTACTGCTGCTTTTCCAGCTTATGCCATTGAACCAGTGCTGGGCAGCGGCGAGCAGACGCTTCTGGGGCCAAGTCCTACTTTGCACACTCTGAGCATGCCCAGGGCAAGATCTCTCACTGGAGATCTAGGGTCACATGCTCAGGTACTGCAGCGACTTCCATTGGTCCTTCTCACGGAAGGTCCTGCAGGTATTAGGACTAAGTTCTGCTTTGCACACTGAGCATGCCCAGGGCAAGATTTCTCAGTGGAGATCTAGGGTCACATGCTCTGGTACTGCAGCAATTCCATTGGTCCTTCTTTGAAGGGTCCTGTATGTGCTGCAGCTATTTAAGGATCGCAATGGCCGCACGGCCATGCGCTAGTGTACATTTGTAAACGTGTGTGTGTTGTGAGTGAAAGTCGCTCTTTAAATAACCCTCCTTATTGGATGACTGTTCGCAGAAGGTGTATGTTTGCTATTTAGCGCCCGACTTATCCAACAGCACGTTACACACTAATACAGCATCTAGTTGCTGTGTCCGCCAGTGCGGCACCGTGCGCTTTCACAGCGCTTTCCTGACCCAAGCCTGGGTGGTTAGTGGCGTCCGCCAGTGCGGCACCGCACGCACTCTCGTGCATTCCTTTGTTATTATTTTGGTTATGCTGACACCCCAGTTGTGGTGTCGACCGCAAGTAGTCTTCACAGACTCAGATCCCATGTCTTTGGACTGAGCTCGGAGACTCCTTGTTTGTGCTCTTGTGTGCGGTACCACGGCCCTGTGACTTAACAGGGTTCGCTTCCTTCACACAGGGTGAAGTTAACCCGTGTGTATTCACATTGTACCGCCATATAGTCCGTCATTACTTGGCAGCAGGTTCCATCTCTGCTGTGAACGCACCTTATTCTACCTATCTTATTATTTGGTGCGTTCCGCTAGCCCTAACAACGAGTTTGTCTAAGATTTTAATTTTGCCCCTCTGTGTATTTGAGGTTGACATCCCTGGTTTAGAGGTTTGCTATATTTAACATGAGGTAGTCTATTTTCCCAGACATGCCAATATCCATTTACCCATTATGCAGAACACTGAAGCTGGCAGGTGGAAACCTGCATAGCATTGGCACTAAATCTACCAATGTAGACAATTAGAGAAACATGAGAAAGGGTGTACTGTTTAAAGAGAATCTGTCACGGAGATACAAGCTGATCTAACGATGTAAAGCTTTCTGTGACTCAGGGAGCTGCTGCGCCCACTAAAGAACACTGCATTGGCATTGTAAAGGTGTTGATTTTTAAAGATCAAATACTTAACATCTAGCACCTCCTTGGACGGATGATCCCAGGAAATCCAAAATTTCTTAAAACATCTATTTATTTCTTTATATTAAAAACAGGTAACAAATAAGGTCAGGCAGTTTGGATACACTCATGATTAAAAAAAGGCATAGAGACCAACATGGTTCAACCCAGGCAGGTCTTAATCTGGACCATGCCAAGATGCGACCATTAAGGCTGAGAACCACTGGTGAATGAGCTGCTGCGAGCGCAGCCTCAGTGACTAGCGGTGACATCACTGAGGCTGTGTTACCAGTAGGGTTGAACTGCGGTGACCTCGGTTTGATCCCCACCAGCACCGTGAAAAAGTCGCATGGTGCAGAGGCGAGGTCACCGCAGTTGAAATTCACCGAAGTGACATTCTCCCAGTGGACTTGCCTCTGCACTGTGCGACATTCACACGGTGCTAGCAAGGATCTCACCAAGGTCACCGCAGTTCAGACCACTGGGAACGTAGCCTTTTTTTTCTGGGTGTCTGTGTTTTTATACAATGTGACTATGGGGTTAGTAATTGTGTTGTCCTATTTACGCCTCTCCATTACTAACTTTGGGGCTTGATGTCACCTGACAATACAAAGGTGACATCAGCCCCCTCAACTATCACTCCACTTGCCACTGCTACAGGGAAAGTGGGAAGAGCGAGGCTTAGTGTCAGAATTGGTGTATCTTAGAGATACGCTTTTTCTGGGGCGGCAGAGAGCTGATGTTTTCAGCCTGGGGGGTTTAGTATCCATGGCGCCTTCCTACGCTATTAATATCAGCCTGCTGCTGTCTGCATAGCCTTTGCTGGTTATTAATTATAGGAGGACCCTATGTCATTTTTTTTAGGGTCCCCCATTTTATTAGCCAGTAAAGGCTAAGTATACAGCTGTGAGCTGATATTAATAGCCTGGGAAGCTCCATGGGTATTACCCCCTTCCCAGGCTAAAAACATCAGTCCCCAGGTGCCGGCTTTCCCTCTGCTAGTTACGAACATTATGCGGGAGCCCACACCATTTGTTTCAGAAAAATAATCTTTTATTAATTAAGTACATGTACAGTAAGCTGCACATACATTGTACTAACTGTATTTGTCACTGACATCTATATTTCTACCTATTCCATTTGTATTTACTATATGTAATCCATCTCTTCTATCCTGTCGGCTCCTGCTATGATTACAGTACTGCGGCTGCTGAATTGCCAGCTTTTCTTCTTGGGGAACATTGTCTGAGGAGAAAGAATCAACTGTTTTTCCAGGATAACCTTGTATGCAGCTTGATTCATATGTTCTTCTCTATCTATGTATATAATATACTGTGTATACATATATATGTGTGTCACTGACATATATACAGCTCTGGCAAAAATTAAGAGACCACTGCAAAATTTTCAGTTTGTCTGATTTTTCTCTTTATAGGTATTTTTTTTTTAGTAAAATATACATTGTAACTACTGACAACATGTCTCCGAATTTACAAGCAATAGATTTTGTATTTATTTTCTGAAAATGAGAAATGGTCAAAATAACAAAAAAACATGCATTGCTTGCAGACCTCAAATAATGAAAAAAAAAACAAGTTCATAATAATTTAGGAACAACAATACTAATGTTTTAACTCAGGAATAGTTCCGAAATCAATATTTTGTGGAATAACCATGACTTTTAGGGTATGTGCACACGTTGCGGATTCTCTGCAGATCCGCAGCATTTTTTGCAGTGCAGAAACGCTGCAGATCCGCAATTGATTTTCAGTACAATGTAAATCAATGAGAAAAAAAAACCGATGTGCACACTTTGCGGAAAATCCGCTGCGGAAATGCTGCGGTTTAAAAGAAGTAGCATGTCACTTCTTTTTTGTGAATCCGCAGCGTTTTTGTACCCATTCCATTATAGAAAACCGCAGGGGTAAAAAACGCAGCAAATCCACAAGAAACCGCAGCAAAAATGCACAAAAAACGCTGCGGAACCGCATAAAAACGCGACAAATCCGCAGGTGGGTTTTCTGTCGGGAGAGGCAGAATCCGCACCAGAAATTACTAAGCCTAATCCGCAACGTGTGCACATAGCCTTATTCATAGCTTTCATGCATCTTGGCATGCTTTCCACCAGTCTTTCACACTGCTTTTGGGTGACCTTATGCCACTTCTGGTACAAAAATGTCTTCTTTGTTTAATGGTTTGTAACTATCCATCTTCCCCTTGATCACATTCCAGAGGTTTTCAATGGGGTTCAGGTCTGGAGATTGGGCTGGCCATAACAGGGATTTGATGTGGTGGTCCTTCATCCACACCTTGACTGACCTAGCTGTGTGGCATGGTGCATTGTCCTGCTGGAAAAAAACAGTCCTCAGAGTTGGGGAACATTGTCTGAGGAGAAAGAAGCAACTGTTTTTCTAGGATAACCTTGTATGCGGCTTGATTCATATGTTCTTCTCAAAGATTAACCTGCCCAATTCCAGTCTTGCTGAAGCAACCCCAGATCATCACCGATCCTCCACCGAATTTCACAGTGGGTGCAAGATACTGTGGCTTGAACGCCTCTCCAGGTCTCCGTCTAACCATTAGACGACCAGGTGTTGGGCAAAGCTGAAAATTAGACTCATCAGAGATTACTTTACTCCAGTCCTCTATGGTCCAATCCTTATGGTCTTTGGCAAGCTTCAGCCTGGCTCTCCTTTGCTTCTCATTGATGAAAGGCTTTTTTCTAGCTTTACATGACTTGAGTCCTACCTCTAGGAGCCAGTCATGAACTGTTCCCCCAGCTGCCATTTGCCATTCCTTTTGTAGGTCACTTGATGTCATCCTGCAGTTGCTGAGTGACAGTTGAATAAAATGATGGTCATCCCGGTCAGTGGAGAGTCATTTTCACCCTTTGACGGTCTGTAGCTTTGTTGTCGCCAATGTCTGCTTGACCTTGTTGTACTGCCGTATTAGAAATTTTAAGGATGGAGGCAAAATGACGCTTGCTCACTGTGTCCCTAGTGCTAGTAAAGCCAGAATTGAGCCCTTATTTTTGTTATGAATAGGTAATTCAGAACCACAATGGACCTTGAAGTTCAGAGCATACAAAGTGACCTGACAATAACCAAAAAACATAGGACGAGCTCTGAGACGTGGGAACTCTGCTGACCGCAATCCCTAATCCTATCACACCATACTAGAGGTAGCCGTGGATTGCGCCTAACGCTCCCTATGCAACACGGCACAGCCTGAGAAACTAGCTAGCCCTGAAGATAGAAAAAATAAGCCTATCTTGCCTCAGAGAAATTCCCCAAAGGAAAAGGCAGCCCCCCACATATAATGACTGTGAGTTAAGATGAAAATACAAATACAGAGATGAAATAGATTTAGCAAAGTGAGGCCCGACTTACTGAATAGACCGAGGATAGGAAAGATAGCTTTGCGGTCAACACAAAAACCTACAAACAACCACGCAGAGGGGCAAAAAGACCCTCCGCACCGACTAACGGTACGGAGGTGCTCCCTCTGCGTCTCAGAGCTTCCAGCAAGCAAGAAAAACCAAAATAGCAAGCTGGACAGAAAATATAGCAAACAAAAGTAACACAAGCAGAACTTAGCTTATGCTGAGCAGACAGGCCGCAGGAACGATCCAGGAGGAAGCAAGGCCAATACTAGAACATTGACTGGAGGCCAGGATCAAAGCACTAAGTGGAGTTAAATAGAGCAGCACCTAACGACTTAACCTGATCACCTGAGGAAGGAAACTCAGAAGCCGCAGTACCACTCACATCCACCAACGGAAGCCCATAGACAGAATCAGCCGAAGTACCACTTGTGACCACAGGAGGGAGCTCGCCACAGAATTCACAACAGTACCCCCCCCTTGAGGAGGGGTCACCGAACCCTCACCAGAGCCCCCAGGCCGACCAGGATGAGCCATATGAAAGGCACGAACAAGATCGGCAGCATGGACATCAGAGGCAAAGACCCAGGAATTATCTTCCTGACCATAACCCTTCCACTTAACCAGATACTGGAGTTTCCGTCTCGAAACGCAAGAATCCAAAATCTTCTCCACTATATACTCCAACTCCCCCTCCACCAAAACCGGGGCAGGAGGATCAACAGATGGAACCATAGGTGCCACGAATCTCCGCAACAATGACCTATGGAATACGTTATGGATGGAAAAAGAATCTGGAAGGGTCAAACGAAAAGACACAGGATTAAGAACCTCAGAAATCCTATACGGACCAATGAAACGAGGCTTAAACTTAGGAGAGGAAAACTTCATAGGAATATAACGAGATGACAACCAAACCAAATCCCCAACATGAAGTCGGGGACCCACACAGCGTCTGCGATTAGCGAAACGTTGAGCCTTCTCCTGGGACAAGGTCAAATTGTCCACTACATGAGTCCAAATCTGCTGCAACCTGTCCACCACAGTATCCACACCAGGACAGTCCGAAGACTCAACCTGCCCTGAAGAGAAACGAGGATGGAACCCAGAATTGCAGAAAAACGGCGAAACCAAGGTAGCCGAGCTGGCCCAATTATTAAGGGCGAACTCAGCCAACGGCAAAAAGGACACCCAATCATCCTGATCAGCAGAAACAAAACATCTCAGATATGTTTCCAAGGTCTGATTGGTTCGTTCAGTCTGACCATTTGTCTGAGGATGGAAAGCCGAGGAAAAAGACAAATCAATGCCCATCCTAGCACAAAAGGCTCGCCAAAACCTCGAAACAAACTGGGAACCTCTGTCAGAAACGATGTTCTCTGGAATGCCATGTAAACGAACCACATGCTGGAAGAACAATGGCACCAAATCAGAGCAGGAAGGTAATTTAGACAAGGGTACCAAATGGATCATCTTAGAGAAGCGATCACAAACTACCCAAATGACCGACATTTTTTGAGAGACGGGGAGATCCGAAATAAAATCCATAGAGATATGTGTCCAAGGCCTCTTCGAGACCGGCAAGGGCAAAAGCAACCCACTGGCACGAGAACAGCAGGGCTTAGCCCGAGCACAAATCCCACAGGACTGCACAAAAGAACGCACATCCCGCGACAGAGACGGCCACCAAAAGGATCTAGCCACTAAATCTCTGGTACCAAAGATTCCAGGATGACCAGCCAACACCGAACAATGAACCTCAGAGATAATTTTATTCGTCCACCTATCAGGGACAAACAGTTTCTCTGCTGGGCAACGATCAGGTTTATTAACCTGAAATTTTTGCAGCACCCGCCGCAAATCAGGGGAGATGGCAGACACAATTACTCCCTCTTTGAGAATACCCGCCGGCTCAGGCAAACCCGGAGAGTCGGGCACAAAACTCCTAGACAGGGCATCTGCCTTCACATTTTTAGAGCCCGGAACGTACGAAACCATAAAGTCAAAACGGGAGAAAAACAGCGACCAACGAGCCTGTCTAGGATTCAACCGTTTGGCAGACTCGAGATAAGTCAAGTTCTTGTGATCAGTCAAGACCACCACACGATGCTTAGCTCCTTCAAGCCAATGACGCCACTCCTCGAATGCCCACTTCATGGCCAGCAACTCTCGATTGCCAACATCATAATTGCGCTCAGCAGGCGAAAGCTTCCTGGATAAGAAGGCGCATGGCTTCATCACCGAGCAATCAGAACCTCTTTGCGACAAAACAGCCCCCGCTCCAATTTCAGAAGCATCAACCTCGACCTGGAACGGAAGCGAAACATCTGGTTGACACAACACAGGGGCAGAAGAAAAACGACGCTTTAACTCTTGAAAAGCTTCCACAGCAGCAGAAGACCAATTGACCACATCAGCACCCTTCTTGGTCAAATTGGTCAATGGTTTAGCAATACTAGAAAAATTACAGATGAAGCGACGATAAAAATTAGCAAACCCAAGGAACTTTTGCAGACTCTTCAGAGATGTCGGCTGAGTCCAATCATAAATGGCCTGGACCTTAACAGGGTCCATCTCGATAGTAGAAGGGGAAAAAATGAACCCCAAAAATGAAACCTTCTGAACACCAAAGAGACACTTTGATCCCTTCACAAACAAAGAATTAGCACGCAGGACCTGGAACACCATTCTGACCTGCTTCACATGAGACTCCCAATCATCCGAGAAGACCAAAATATCATCCAAGTATACAATCAGGAATTTATCCAGGTACTCTCGGAAGATGTCATGCATAAAGGACTGAAATACAGATGGAGCATTGGCAAGTCCGAATGGCATAACTAGGTACTCAAAATGGCCCTCGAGCGTATTAAATGCAGTTTTCCATTCATCGCCCCGTTTAATACGCACAAGATTATATGCACAGCGAAGATCTATCTTGGTGAACCAACTAGCCCCCTTAATCCAAGCAAACAAATCAGATAGCAGCGGCAAGGGGTACTGAAATTTGACCGTGATTTTATTTAGAAGGCGGTAATCAATACAAGGTCTCAGCGAACCATCCTTCTTGGCCACAAAAAAGAACCCTGCTCCCAATGGCGATGACGACGGGCGAATATGACTCTTCTCCAAGGATTCTTTTACGTAACTCCATATAGCGGCGTGCTCAGGTACAGATAAATTAAACAGTCGACCTTTAGTAAACTTACTACCAGGAATCAACTCGATAGCACAATCACAATCCCTATGCGGAGGTAGGGCATTGGACTTGGGCTCATCGAATACATTCCGGTAATCAGACAAGAACTCTGGGACCTCAGAAGGGGTGGATGATGAGATAGACAGAAATGGAACATCACCATGTACCCCCTGACAACCCCAGCTGGACACAGACATTGATTTCCAATCTAATACTGGGTTATGGACTTGTAGCCATGGCAACCCCAACACGACCACATCATGCAGATTATGCAACACCAGAAAGCGAATATCCTCCTGGTGCGCAGGAGCCATGCACATGGTCAGCTGGGTCCAATACTGAGGCTTATTCTTGGCCAAAGGTGTAGCATCAATTCCTCTCAATGGAATAAGACACTGCAAGGGCTCCAAGACAAACCCACAGCGCCTAGCAAACTCCAAGTCCATCAAATTCAGGGCAGCGCCTGAATCCACAAATGCCATGACAGAATAGGAAGACAAAGAGCAGATCAAAGTAACGGACAAAAGAAATTTCGACTGTACCGTACCAATGGTGGCAGACTTAGCGAACCGCTTAGTGCGCTTAGGACAATCGGAGATAGCATGAGTGGAATCACCACAGTAGAAACACAGCCCATTCTGACGTCTGTGTTCTTGCCTTTCAGCTCTGGTCAAAGTCCTATCGCACTGCATAGGCTCAGGTTTATGCTCAGATAATACCGCCAAATGGTGCACAGATTTACGCTCACGCAAGCGTCGACCGATCTGAATAGCCAAAGACATAGACTCATTCAGACCAGCAGGCATAGGAAATCCCACAATGACATCCTTAAGGGCTTCAGAGAGACCCTTTCTGAAAATAGCTGCCAGCGCACATTCATTCCATTGAGTGAGCACGGACCACCTTCTAAACTTCTGACAATAAATCTCTATCTCATCCTGACCCTGACACAGAGCCAGCAAATTTTTCTCTGCCTGATCCACTGAATTAGGTTCATCGTACAGTAATCCGAGCGCCAGAAAAAACGCATCAATATTATATAATGCAGGATCTCCTGGCGCAAGGGAAAATGCCCAGTCTTGAGGGTCGCCACGTAATAAAGAAATAATGATCTTAACTTGTTGAACTGGGTCACCAGAGGAGCGAGGTTTCAACGCCAGAAACAGTTTGCAATTATTTTTGAAACTCAGAAATTTAGCTCTATCTCCAGAAAACAAATCAGGAATAGGAATTCTTGGTTCTAACATAGAATTCTGAGCCACAAAGTCTTGAATATTTTGTACTCTTGCAGTGAGATGATCCACACATGAAGACAGATCTTTAATGTCCATCACTACACCTGTGTCCTGAACCACCCAAATGTCTAGGGGAAAAAAAAGGCAAAACACAGTGCAAAGAAAAAAAAATGGTCTCAGAACTTCTTTTTTCCCTCTATTGAGAAGCATAGTACTTTGGGCCTCCAGTACTGTTATGAATAGGTAATTCAGAACCACAATGGACCTTGAAGTTCAGAGCACACAAAGTGACCTGACAATAACCAAAAAACATAGGACGAGCTCTGAGACGTGGGAACTCTGCTGACCGCAATCCCTAATCCTATCACACCACACTAGAGGTAGCCGTGGATTGCGCCTAACGCTCCCTATGCAACACGGCACAGCCTGAGAAACTAGCTAGCCCTGAAGATAGAAAAAATAAGCCTACCTTGCCTCAGAGAAATTCCCCAAAGGAAAAGGCAGCCCCCCACATATAATGACTGTGAGTTAAGATGAAAATACAAACACAGAGATGAAATAGATTTAGCAAAGTGAGGCCCGACTTACTGAATAGACCGAGGATAGGAAAGATAGCTTTGCGGTCAACACAAAAACCTACAAACAACCACGCAGAGGGGCAAAAAGACCCTCCGCACCGACTAACGGTACGGAGGTGCTCCCTCTGCGTCTCAGAGCTTCCAGCAAGCAAGAAAAACCAAAATAGCAAGCTGGACAGAAAATATAGCAAACAAAAGTAACACAAGCAGAACTTAGCTTATGCTGAGCAGACAGGCCGCAGGAACGATCCAGGAGGAAGCAAGGCCAATACTAGAACATTGACTGGAGGCCAGGATCAAAGCACTAGGTGGAGTTAAATAGAGCAGCACCTAACGACTTAACCTGATCACCTGAGGAAGGAAACTCAGAAGCCGCAGTACCACTCACATCCACCAACGGAAGCCCATAGACAGAATCAGCCGAAGTACCACTTGTGACCACAGGAGGGAGCTCGACCACAGAATTCACAACAATTTTCCTCACTCAAGACTTTTATTTTCAATTCCTTTGGCATAGTTAAAAGTTACTTTTTCATTCCTATTATTTTTGGGATATTACTAGCACTTATTTTGTCATCCAGCTTGTCCTATTGCAAAAGGTTTGTGAACACCACAGCAGTGTTTTTATACTTTCCTCCTTTAAATAAGATTTGGTTCAGGTGATCACCTAATCAGAAGCACATTAAGTAGAATGAGGTGTTGGAATTCAATTGACACTGGAATGCAATGGCTGTCAGACATGTAGAGAAGCTGATTTTTATAAAACTGTGCAGTGGTCTCTTAATTTTTGCCAGAGCTGTATATCTACAGTTCAGACCAAAAATTTGGACACACCTTCTCATTTACAGATTTTTCTGTATTTTCATGAGTATGAAAATTGTACATTCACGCTGAAGGCATCAAAACTATGAAATAACACATGTGGAATTATACAGTATACTTAACAAAAAAGTGTGAAACAACTGAAATTATGTCTTATATTCTAGGTTCTTCAAAGAAGCCACCTTTTGCTTTGATGACTGCTTTGCACACTCTTGGCATTCTCTTGATGAGCTTCAATCATCAAGTCATGAAAATACAGAAAAATCTTTAAATGAGAAGGTGTGTCCAAACTTTTGGTCTGTACTGTATGTATTCTATGTGTATATATCTAATCTACCACTTTCACAAGATAACTTCACTGAATTCAAACAGGCAACAGTCGCTTTTAAATCTGCTCTCATCTCTGCTAAACAGGCCTACTTCACAACCCTCATATCTCCCCTATCCTACCACCCCAGACAGTTATTCAAAACTTTTACCTCCCTCCTCCACCCCCCACTGCCCCTCCAACCTCCCTCATCTCTGCTGAGGACTTTGCCACACACTATAAAAATAGGATTGACCAAACAAGGCAAATCTTCATTGTTCAACCACCACAATCCCTTTGTATACCAGGCCAATGCCCAAACCCCATAACTTCCCTATCCAACATCACTGAAGGGGAGCTTAATTGTCTCCTCTCCAAATCGCACGTCACCACCATCCCATCCCACCTCCTCCCCAACCTCACTACCACTCTTATCCCATCCCTAACCCACCTCTTCAACCTATCACTAACTTCAGGTACCTTCCCTTCTGCTTTGAAACATGCCACAATCACGCCTATCCTTAAAAAGCCAACCCTCGATCCAACTGCTATGTCTAGCTATCGCCCAATATCGCTGCTCCCATTCACTTCCAAACTCCTGGAGCAGCACGTCCACTCTGAACTTTCCTCCCACCTCTCATCTAACTTGCTCTTTGACAATCTACAATCTGGTTCCTGCCCCATCACTCAACTGAGACAGCCCTGACCAAAATTATTAACCACCTACCCGTATTTTTCGGACTATAAGACGCACCGACCATAAGAGACACCCACAAATTTGGTGAAGAAAAAGAGAAAAAAATATTTTTTTTATGTTAAATGGGGGTCTGTCTTATAATACCAGTGTCCGTCTTACAAATCATATGTCCCTCATCCTGGTATCTATATAACCCCATCCTTGTGCTGGCACATATCCCCCTGTGCTGCTGTCAGGCACATGCCCCCCTGTGCTGCTGGCAGACACATGCCCCCCCAGATCACTATATGTCCCCTTGTGCTGCTGGCAGGGACATGCCCCCCGGTCACAATATGCCCCCAGTGCTGCTGGCAGGTACAGGCCCCCGGTCACTATATGCCCCCTGTGCTGCTGGCAGACACATGTCCCCCTATGCTACTGGCAGACACATGCCCCCCATGTGCTGCTGGCAGACACATGCCCCCCCTGTGCTGCTGGAAGACACGTCCCCCCAGTGCTGCTGGCAGACACATGCCCCCCCTGTGCTGCTGGAAGACACATGCCCCCCTGTGCTGCTGAAAGACACATGCCCCCCTGTGCTGCTGGCAGACACATGCCCCCCTGTGCTGCTGGAAGACACATGCCCCCTGTGCTGCTGGAAGACACATGCCCCCCTGTGCTGCTGGCAGACACATGCCCTCCCTGTGCTGCTGGAAGACACATGCCCCCCTGTGCTGATGGAAGTAACATGGCTCTGTGCTCACAGCTCCTCGGTTGTGCTTCCTGTTTCCCAGGCATCAGATCATGTGACCTGGGCATATAGTGATGTCATCACTGTGCTGTGCCGATCACATGATCAGATGTCAGCACAGACACAGGAAGCACAACAAAGGAGCTGTGAGCACAGAGCCATAATGTGAAGGTGAGTTAAGTGTTTGTTATTTTATCATGTGCCTGCCAGCAGCACAGGGGGGCATGTGTCTTCCAGCAACACAGGGGGGGCATATACAGTGGGGCAAAAAAGTATTTAGTCAGTCAGCAATAGTGCAAGTTCCACCACTTAAAAAGATGAGAGGCGTCTGTAATTTACATCATAGGTAGACCTCAACTATGGGAGACAAACTGAGAAAAAAAAATCCAGAAAATCACATTGTCTGTTTTTTTAACAATTTATTTGCATATTATGGTGGAAAAAAAGTATTTGGTCAGAAACAAACAATCAAGATTTCTGGCTCTCACAGACCTGTAACTTCTTCTTTAAGAGTCTCCTCTTTCCTCCACTCATTACCTGTAGTAATGGCACCTGTTTAAACTTGTTATCAGTATAAAAAGACACCTGTGCACACCCTCAAACAGTCTGACTCCAAACTCCACTATGGTGAAGACCAAAGAGCTGTCAAAGGACACCAGAAACAAAATTGTAGCCCTGCACCAGGCTGGGAAGACTGAATCTGCAATAGCCAACCAGCTAGGAGTGAAGAAATCAACAGTGGGAGCAATAATTAGAAAATGGAAGACATACAAGACCACTGATAATCTCCCTCGATCTGGGGCTCCACGCAAAATCCCACCCCGTGGGGTCAGAATGATCACAAGAACGGTGAGCAAAAATCCCAGAACCACGCGGGGGGACCTAGTGAATGAACTGCAGAGAGCTGGGACCAATGTAACAAGGCCTACCATAAGTAACACACTACGCCACCATGGACTCAGATCCTGCAGTGCCAGACGTGTCCCACTGCTTAAGCCAGTACATGTCCGGGCCCGTCTGAAGTTTGCTAGAGAGCATTTGGATGATCCAGAGGAGTTTTGGGAGAATGTCCTATGGTCTGATGAAACCAAACTGGAACTGTTTGGTAGAAACACAACTTGTCGTGTTTGGAGGAAAAAGAATACTGAGTTGCATCCATCAAACACCATACCTACTGTAAAGCATGGTGGTGGAAACATCATGCTTTGGGGCTGTTTCTCTGCAAAGGGGCCAGGACGACTGATCCGGGTACATGAAAGAATGAATGGGGCCATGTATCGTGAGATTTTGAGTGCAAACCTCCTTCCATCAGCAAGGGCATTGAAGATGAAACGTGGCTGGGTCTTTCAACATGACAATGATCCAAAGCACACCGCCAGGGCAACGAAGGAGTGGCTTCGTAAGAAGCATTTCAAGGTCCTGGAGTGGCCTAGCCAGTCTCCAGATCTCAACCCTATAGAAAACCTTTGGAGGGAGTTGAAAGTCCGTGTTGCCAAGCGAAAAGCCAAAAACATCACTGCTCTAGAGGAGATCTGCATGGAGGAATGGGCCAACATACCAACAACAGTGTGTGGCAACCTTGTGAAGACTTACAGAAAACGTTTGACCTCTGTCATTGCCAACAAAGGATGTATTACAAAGTATTGAGATGAAATTTTGTTTCTGACCAAATACTTATTTTCCACCATAATATGCAAATAAATTGTTAAAACAACAGACAATGTGATTTTCTGGATTTTTTTTCTGTTTGTCTCCCATAGTTGAGGTCTACCTATGATGTAAATTACAGACGCCTCTCATCTTTTTAAGTGGTGGAACTTGCACTATTGCTGACTGACTAAATACTTTTTTGCCCCACTGTAAGAGTGACGGGGCCATATCCATGATGGGAGGGGAGAGATGCAGGCACATGTAATATTCACAGCTTCAGCACCCAGGTGATGGACAGCAGGTGCAGTGAATATTACATGAGGCTAATGAGCGGGAGCACAGGACCTCCTGCTGTCTCTGCAGCCCGCAACCAGCCCACTCCAGCCCCCTGACACCACTCCAGAGCTGCTCCCCATCCTCTACAGCACACAGATTCAGATTATAAGACGTACCCCCCACTTTCCCCCAAAATTTGGGGGAGCAAAAATGCGTATTATAGTCAGAAAAATACGGTAGTTACAGCCAAAGCTAAAGGACAATACTCTATACTCCTCTTCCCAAACCTGTCCTCTGCTTTCGACACAGTTCACCACTGCCTCCAACTATAGATCCTCTCCTCCTTTGGCATCAAAGACCTCGCCCTATCCTGGATCTCCTCATACCTTTCCAACTGCATATTCAGCGTCTCCCACTCCCACACTACCTCCTCATCCCACCCTCTCTGTTGGAGTCCCCCAAGCCTCTGTTCTAGGACTCTTACTCATCTCAATGTATACACTTGGCCTGGGACAACTCATAATGCCCCATGGATTCAAGTACTACCTTTATGCTGATGACACTCATATCTACCTCTCTGGCCCAGACATCACCTCTCTGCTGTCCAGAATCCCGGAGTGTCTATCAGCCATATCCTCCTTCTCCTCTCACTTCCTCAAACTCAATGTGGACAAATCTGGACTCATCATATTTCCTCCATCTCATAGATCTTCCTTACTTGACCTATCTATTGCAATTAACGACATCACGCTTTCCCCCGTAGTGGAAGTCCGCTGCCTTAGAGTAACCCTTGACTCTGCCCTGCACATCCAAACTCTTTCCACCTCCTGTTGCCTCCAGCTCAAACATATCTCCAGAATCCATCCTCTCCTCAACCTTCAATCTACTAAAATGCTTGTACATGTCCTCATCATCTCCTGCCTCGGCTACTGCAACATCCTTTTCTGTGGCCTCCCTGCTAACATCCTTGCACCTCTCCAGTCCATCCTTAATGCTGCTGCCCGACTAATTCATCTCTCTCCTCGCTACTCCTCCACTTCCCCCTCTGCAAATCTCTTCACTGCCTCCCATTCCCTCAGCGTATCCAGTTCAAACTACTTATACTGACCTACAAAGCAATCCATAACACTGTCTCCTCCATATATCTCTGAACTAATCTCCCGATATCTTCCCTCATGTAATCTCCGGTCCTTCCAAGACCTCCTTCTCTCCTCCACACTTATTCTCTCCTCACCCAAGGGCCTCCAAGACTTCTCCTGAATATGCCTCATCCTCTGGAATTCTTTGCCCCAAAACGTCCGACTATCAACCACATTCGGGTCCTTCAGACGGAACCTGAAAACCCACCTTTTCATGAAAGCTTACAGCCTGCACTGACCCCGCTGCCTCCTCACCACTAGCGGAGCTACCGCCTCACCAACATCGGAGCTGCTGCAACCCTCAACCTATTGTCTCCTTCCCCACCATCATGTAGAATGTACGCTCGCAAGGGCAGAGTCCTCGCCCCTCTGTATCAGTCTGTAATTGTTAGTTTGCTTACTGTAAGTGATATCTGTAAATTGTATGTAACCCCTTCTCATGTACAGCACCATGAAATCAATGGTGCTATATAAATAAATACTACTAATAATAATAACCTGTCACGCTGTGATTTTAACTGAACACGGCACATGAATTACCGGCTTTTATTCTATCTTTTACTGAATGTTACCGACTTTTTTCGATTTTAAGAAAAATGTTTGTGTTACCAATCATGAATCCATGACAAATTTATGTTTGGCGATCGTTTTCCGAACATATTTGCTTATCTCTACAAGGCAACCCTAATGACAGTCTTGACCCCAGCTTAATTCTTCACCGGACTTCCAATCCAAAACAGGCTCGTATCAGTGCAACCATGGCAGACCTAGAAGCAGAGGGTTAGACAGACCAGACATCACATGAAGAGGAATCTTTTCAGAGTGTAACATTACTACTCGAAGTTACCCTGGTTCAGTGATGGAAAGGATGGCCTTGGAGAGGGGTCTTCCATTCACCGATAAAACCATCAACGGATCCTGTAAACGTTGGACCGAGATCATATATCGCTTCACGAGGACCTGTTGGATAAAATTACCTAAAGACCCAGAGTCCAGGTAGGCTGATTCAACAAAATGGATGTCACCACAGGAAACAGCTGCTGTCAGGGACAGTGATGGATAGATATGAGTGAATATTTTAATATTAGGTTCAGATTACATTTGCAATATTCAACGATTTAATCGTTGAATATTTGCCTGAATATAGCCGAACGCCATTGAAGTCAATGAGAGGCAAAAACAAACGCATACACAACACCTTAAAATGAGCCCAAAACCTCCCAAAACACATCAAATTAGGGCCAAACACCAGGAAAGTGGCCTCAATTCACCCACAGAACAAATTTTAGAATGGTATAGCAGCAATCAAGCATGCATGAGGTATCAGGGTCCGGGCCAGCATTTACAGCTTTGAATTGAACTTCAAATTAAGATGAGGTGGGTAGGCATCAGTGTAGGCCTGCTGTGCTGGGAGCCCTGACACCACATGCAACATCTCAACCTGCCATAATGCTCAGCTACACTCAGATGGCACAAATATCAGTTTACTAGACTACTATTGTCAGAAAATTCTAAGGATAATAACACGTGTCGTTGACTCAAAGGTGGTGGAGGCCTTCTGGTCTTGGAGGCCTACTGCTGCAGGCAACACACATGAAAGAGACCCAACCAGGAGTCTACACATTTCCAAAAATTAGCGGCAGACACCAACAAAGTGGAATGAATATCACCACAGTAGAAATAGTACTATAGGGACCGACACTTCTTACACTACAGCCAACCCAGCAGATGGTGAGACCCAATCAAGAGTATTCACATTTCAAACAATTAGTGGAAGACACCACCAAAGTGGCATCAATTTCACCACAGTAGAAATAGTGTAATAGGGAGCGGCATTGCTTCCATGACAGGGAACCCAGCAGATGGACACCCATCCAGGAATGATCACATTTCCAAAAATTAGTGGCAGACACCAACAAAGTGGCATCAGTTTCATGAGAGTAGAAATAGTATAATAGGGATAGACACATTTTCCACAACAGCCAAACCATCAGATGGAGACCCAACCAAGAGTCTTCAAATTTAAAATACTTAGAGGCAGGCACCAACAAAGTGGCATCAATTTCACAAGAGTAGAAATAGTATAATAGGGATTGACATGTCTTCCAGTACAGCAACCCAGAAGATGGAGACCCAATCAGGAGTCATCAAATTTACAATAATTAGGGGCAGACACCAACAAAGTGGCATCAATTTCACATGAGTAGAAATAGTATAATAGGGAACGACACATCTTCCACTACAGCCAACAAAGCAGATGGACACACAACCAGGAGTGTACACATTTCCAAACATTAGTGGCAGATACCAATAAAGTGGCATTAATTTCACCACAGTAGAAATAGTATAATGGGAAGCGACATATCTTCTGCTATAGCCAATCCATTCGATAAACACCAAGCAGTGTTCACATTTACAAAAATTAGTAGTAGACAAACAAAGTTTATGTGTGCACATTCTGGCTAGCCAAACAGGGCGCAGGAAACATCCATAATGTCCTGACACCATGGCTTGTGTCATTGGCCCTCCATATAAAGAGACTACATCTGTAGTTTGCAGCATCTAGTGTGTTATAGAGGCCTGATCAAGACAAGAGGACACAAAAAATTAGTGTTCCTAACGTCATACAGTAGGGGACATCTGACTTTTAAATTGTAACATATCTTCTTTGTCATACAGGCCTCATCCACACTCAAACAATTCTTTCTTCTGTGACTAACGTGATACCGCATGCCATATTTCACCTTGGAATTTACTGCCGCTGAAATTCAGCTGTTTTGCAGAGGTTGTGCAGAGTTTAAAATCTAAGTTTTTGTTGCCAATACTGTGCTCCTACCACACTATCTGACCAACATGCCTGGGAAAAAGCGAAGCTGTGGTGGAAGGGGAATTAGGCTTGATGTTCAAGGTGTACATGGGGTAGGTGGTAAGGTTAGTGAAATCACTAGTAAACCAACAGCGTCACATCCTATGCAGAGACATCTGACATCTTCTGTTACTGGACAGGCTACTCCACTACCTTTTTGTGGCAGACGCACAGCGGTACGCCTTGTTGATGAGGTCCAGAAAAAGCATGTGCTCAAGTGGATGGCAAGCGCAGCTTCAAGTGGCCTCTCCTCCTTTTCCTCCACCTCAACATCACACCCAGTACAGTTCACAGAGGTGGCACCCAAATTCCCCTTGCTTTCTCCTTTGTCCCAACTCTCCAACCATACAACTGATTGTACAGAACCACAGATGGGTGAGTTTGAAGAGTTGTTCATACATTCTATGCCATGGTCACCAGAAGTGTACTTAAAAGCTTCAGAGAGTCAAAAGGAGGAAATCTGCACCTATGCCCAAAATTTGTTTAGCTTTAATCCAGGACAGAACAAAGTCCTGACCCTCATCATCAAACGTTAACCCATGGGGGGAGATGATCCTAATGGGACTCAGATATCTGAGGCTCATGCAGACTGTACTGTGCTGTCAGGGCAGGAAGAAGAGGAGGGCGACTCCATAGGCGAGGAATGTGATAACACAGAAGATGATGATAAGGTGGTAGATCACAGTAGGTGTAAACACATAGTAACATAGTTATTAAGGTTGAAGGAAGACTTTAAGTCCATCTAGTTCAACCAATAGCCTGACCTAACATGTCCTAAATTGTTGATCCAGAGGAAAGCAAAAAAAAAAAACCCATGTGGCAAGCAGTAAGCTTAACATTGGGGAAAAAAATTCCTTCCAAACTCTACATTGGCAATAAGACTAGTTCCTTGGATCAACGCAATATCAAGGAATCTAGTGTATATAACCTGTAACATTATACTTTTCAAAAAAGGTATCCAGTCCCCTCTTAAATTTTAGTAGGGAATCACTCATTACAACATCATACGGCAGAGAGTTCCATAGTCTCACTGCTCTTATAGTAAAGAATCTGAGTCTATGATTATGCTTAAACCTTCTTTCCTCCAGACGTAGAGGATGCCCCTTGTCCCTGTCTCAGGTCTATGAGTTTAAAAGTCATTAGAAAGGTCTTCGTACTGTCCCCTCATATATTTATACATTAACATAAGATCACCCCTTAGTCTTCGTTTTTCCAAACTAAATAACCCAAAGTGTAATAACCTGTCTTGGTATTGCAGACCCCCCAGTCCTCTAATAACCTTGGTCGCTCTTCTCGGCACCCGCTCTAGTTCAGCTATGTCTTTCTTATACACCGAGACCAGAACTGTACACAGTATTCTAAGTGTGGTCGAACTAGTGACTTGTATAGAAGTAAAATTATGTTCTCCTCATGAGCATCTATGTGTCTTTTAATGCATCCCATTATTTATTTGCCTTTGTAGCAGCCACCTGACACTGACCACTAAATGTGAGTTTGTTGTCCACTCATACACCCAAGTCTTTTTCATTGACTGTTTTGCCCAGTGTTTTACAATTAAGCACATAATTATACATCTTACTTTCTCTACCCAAGTGCATGACCTTACATTTATCCCCATTAAAGCTAATTTGCCATTTATCAGCCCAAGCTTCTAGTTTACATAAATCCTTCTGTAATATAAAATTGTCCTCCTCTGTATTGATTACCCTGCAGAATTTAGTGTCATCTGCAAATATTGAAATACTACTGTACTCTGTATGCCCCTACAAGGTCATTAATAAATATGGGACGTAGTCTGAGTGTGCTTCATTAATAACCATCCTTTGTTTCCTATCCACGAGCCAGCTCTTAATCCATTTACATATATTTTCCCCTATTCCCATTGTTCTCATTTTATGTATCAACCTTTTGTGTGGCACTATAGCAAAAGCTTTTGAAAAGTCCATATACACTACGTCCACTGTGTTCCCTTGGTCCAGTCCGGAACTTACCTCTTCATAGAAACTGATCAGATTAGTCTGACAGGAACGGTCCCTCATAATCCCATGTTGATATTGGGTCATGAGGTTCTTCTGCAGATACTCCAGTATAGCATCTCTTAGAAAACCTTACAGGATTTTACCTACAGTAGAGGCTAAGCTTACTCGCCTATAATTTCCTAGTTCAGTTTTTGTCCCCTTTTTGACTATTGGCACCACATTTGCTATACGCCAGTCCTGTGGTACAGACCCTGTTATTATGGAATCTTAAACCCCTTAATCCCATATGACGTACTATCCCGTCGAGGTGGGGTGGGCCCGTATGACCACCGATGAGATAGTACATCATATGCGATCAGCCGCGCTCACGGGGGGAAGGCAGCCGTTCACGGCCGAGTGTCAGCTGACTATCGCAGCTGATCTCCTGCACTATGTGCCAGGAGCGGTCACGGACCGCCCCTGGCACATTAACTCCCGAAACACTGCGATCAAACATGATGCTTTCCGGTGGTACAGGGCAGCATTGCGCAGGGAGGGGGCTCACTGCGTGCATTCCTGAGACCCTCTGTACAGGGCGATGTGCTCACCTTGTACCGAGCATCTCCTCCTTCAGGCCCCGGATCCAAAATGGCCACGGGGCTACATCCGGGTTCTGCAGGGAGGTGGCTTACCAGCGCCTGCTCAGAGCAAGTGCTTGCAGCCCTGCCTGTCAGATCGCTGATCTAACACAGTGCTCTGCAAAGTGTCAGATCAGCGATCTGACCTTATAACATTATCCCCCCCCGGGGCAATGTTATAAAGTAAAAAATAATATTCAGATATTTAAAGAAAAAAATAATTCCTAAATAAAGAAAAAATATATATGTTAGGAGTCGAGTTTCCTCTGCTGCACAGGGGGAATCTCGATCCGTCTCTGCTGCGGTCTCCCATTCTCCTCCAGCCGCAGTGGAGTCTGCTCAGCAGGGACGTCGATCCCGGCGTCTCGCTCAGTCTGACGAGTTGCTGCTGCTTCTCCAGTCTCTGCCATTAAAGTCAGTGCTGGTCAGCAGCGAGCGGACTTCTCTGGGACTAAGTCCTTGTCTGCACGTACTGAGCATGCCCAGGGTAAGATCTCCCGTTGGAGATCGAGGGTCATGTGCTCAGGCTCTGCAGCACATTCCATTGGTCCTCTTGGCAGGTCTTGGAAGGGCAAAAGTGCTGTAGCCACTTCCTGTGCTGCTGCTATATAAACTGCGCATGACCGCACGGCCATGCGCTAGTATTGTCTCATAATGTTATATGTGTGTATGTTGTGAGTGAAAGTCGCTCTTTAAATAACCCTCCCTATTGAATGTCTGTTCGCGGAATGTGTATGTTTGCTATCTAGCGCCCGACTTATCCTACAGAATGATTCACACATTACAGCGTCCTCTTGCTGTGTCCGCCTGTACGGCGCCGTGCGCTTGCCTTGCACTTTCCATACCCAAGCCAGTGTGGTTGGTGGCGTCCGTCAGTGCGGCATTGCTCGCACTCCTGTGCATTTATATATTTATACTTAGTTTCCTTACACACCCAGTTGTGGTGTAGTGCCAGCGAGGGTCTAATCGGACTTCAATCCCAGTTGGGGTTAAGTTCGCTGACTACTCGCTCGCGCTTTAGGTGCGGTACCGCGATCCTGTGACGCAACAGGATTGCTCCCTTCATGCTGGGTGAGGTTGAACCCACGTGTATATACTTTAGTGTACCGCCATATAGTCTGTATTTACTAGCAGCAGGTTTTCACCTGCACGGTGGACCCCGGACTGCGAACGCATCTATATCACCTTTCTTGGTGCGTTCCGCCAGTCCTAACAGAATACTAGCGCCAGGGTCTGGCTAGTAAATGATGGACGATCAGCGTTCACAGCGGTACATCCAGCAGCTGGAGGGAAGGTTGGCGGCTCTTGAGCGTTCAACTTCAGCTGTGGATGTCACTGCTGTCGCTGTTCAGGCTGCTAGTGTTGCTGCAGCCACCTTGTCCACTGCCGCTCCTGTCCCGACTCTAACTCGCCTCCCGCTTCCAGAGAAATTCTCTGGTGACAGTAAGTCTTGTAGGGGTTTCGTGAGTCAGTGCTCTATCCATCTCGAGCTTCTGGCCTCTCGTTTCCCTACAGAGCGGGCTAAGGTGGGATTTATAGTGTCTCCTCTGTCGGACAGAGCGTTGCAGTGGGCTACGCCGCTATGGGAGCGTAGCGATCATGTGGTGCAGAGTGCTCCGTTGTTTCTGAGCACTCTGAAACAGGTCTTTTTGGGACCTCGTGTCACCCATGATACGGCGCTCCAATTGTTGGCATTGACTCAGGGCTCGTCCTTGGTCAGTCATTTTGCCGTCCACTTCCGCACCTTAGCATCTGAGCTGGAGTGGTCGGATAAAGCCCTCATTCCGATATTTTGGAGGGGGCTGGCTGACCACGTTAAGGACGCCCTGGCCACTAGGGAGATTCCCACCACACTGGAGGAATTAATTACTCTATCCACTCGTATTGATCTCCGTTTTCGCGAGCGGAGGTTGGAGCGAGCCCAGTGTAGGCAGAGGTTTCGGCTGGCTCCCACCTTCGCCAAACCTTTGGAATCTCCAGACCAGGCTCCTGAGCCCCATGAGCCTGTGGTAGAGTCTCGAGCAGGATCTAAGTCCCGGACCACTCGTGCACTCCAGATTTGTCATCTTTGCCAACAGTCTGGACATCTTGCCTCCAGATGTCTCCAGCGGTCGAGGAAACGTCAGCGTCTAGTGGTAGTTGGTGGAGGTGCACTAGACACGGCGACGTTTGCCTCCAAATTGTCCTTTAAGGGGACAATAACATTGGGCTCATCCTCTCACTCGGTGGAACTCTGCGTGGATTCTGGGGCGGAGGGCAATTTTATGCCTTCAGCCTTCGCCCAACGTCACGCAATTCCTCTGGTCATGCTATCTCAACCAGTAACGGTACGAGTGGTGAATGGGTCGACACTGCCCACACAGATTACACATCAAACTATCCCTTTTACTCTGTCCATGTCACCATCTCATCAGGAGATTATATCTCTACTCGTCATTCCTGAGGGAATTGATGAGGTTCTCTTGGGGATACCTTGGTTACGGTACCACTCTCCTCACATCGAGTGGTCCTCAGGCAGAATTCTGGGATGGGGTGAATCTTGTGGGAACAGGTGTCATCGAGAGTGCGTTCAGGTTACTAATACAGAGGTACCCGCAGATCTCTCCTCTCTCCCCAAGCAATATTGGTCTTATGCAGACGTGTTCTCCAAAAAGGCAGCGGAGACTCTTCCGCCCCATCGCCCCTATGACTGTCCTATTGATCTCTTGCCTGGTGCTGAGCCTCCCCGGGGTCGAGTCTATCCATTATCTCTCCCGGAAACGGAGGCAATGTCTCAGTACATACAAGAGAATCTGGCAAGAGGGTTCATCAGGAAGTCAGTGTCACCTGCTGGGGCAGGGTTCTTTTTCGTGCAGAAGAAGAATGGAGAACTACGTCCATGCATAGACTACAGGGGTCTTAATGCTATCACAGTTAAGAACAAGTACCCTTTGCCGTTGATATCTGAGCTTTTCGATAGGCTTCGGGGAGCTAGAGTGTTTACTAAACTAGATATGCGGTGTGCTTATAACCTGATTCGCATCCATGAGGGGGACGAGTGGAAAACGGCATTTAACACCAGAGATGGGCACTATGAGTATCTGGTGATGCCCTTCGGGCTCTGTATTGCACCTGCCGTTTTCCAAGACTTTGTCAACGACATCTTCCGGGATATGCTTTCCACCTCGGTTGTAGTCTATCTGGATGATATTCTCATCTTTTCTCCAGATATTGACTCCCACCGGAGAGATGTTGGCAGAGTCTTCGACCTCCTACGGGCAAACTCTCTTTATGCAAAGTTGGAGAAGTGTGTGTTTGAGCAGGAGTCCTTACCTTTCCTGGGCTATATCATCTCCGCCCAGGGATTGGCTATGGATCCTGCCAAACTACAGGCTGTGATGGACTGGCAAGAGCCCCATTCTCTTAAAGCGGTGCAGCGCTTTATGGGGTTCATAAACTATTACCGCCAGTTCATTCCCCACTTCTCAACTCTGGTAGCTCCCTTGGTAGCCCTCACCAAGAAGGGAGCGAATCCCAAATTGTGGTCGGAAGAGGTCTCCAAGGCCTTCACTTCTATTAAGTCCCACTTTGCTAGCGCTCCCATCTTACATCGTCCCGATATGGATAAGCCATTCCTAATGGAGGTGGATGCCTCGTCCGTTGGTGCTGGAGCAGTCCTCTACCAAAAGGATGCTCAAGGTCGGAAGCATCCATGCTTCTTCTTCTCTAAGACCTTCACGCCAGCGGAGAGGAACTACTCCATCGGGGACAGGGAGTTGCTAGCAATGAAGTTGGCCTTTTCGGAGTGGAGACACCTTCTGGAAGGTGCACGGTTTCCCTTCCAAGTTTACACGGACCACAAAAATTTGGTCTATTTGCAGACAGCCCAGCGGCTAAATTCTCGCCAGGCCAGATGGTCCCTGTTCTTCTCCCGGTTCCACTTTTCCCTTCATTATCTCGCCGGGGAGAAGAATATCCGTGCTGACGCTCTCTCTCGCTCCCTTATGTCAACTGAGGAGGAGGAAGAGGAGCCTCGGCTTATTGTCCCTTCCGAGAGCCTGAGAACCGTGGCGCCGGTTTCACTAGAGTCTGTGCCTCCGGGCAAGACTTTTGTGCCCATTAATTTGCGACCGGAGGTTCTCTCTTGGGCTCATTCGTCCAGGGTGGGTGGACACTTTGGGACAAAGAGGACATCTGAGCTACTGGCGAGGACGTACTGGTGGCCGCATATGGTCCGGGATGTCAGGGATTATGTTCTGGCGTGTGTCTCCTGCGCCAAAAATAAATTTCCGCGTCAAAGGCCAGCTGGTTTGCTCTATCCCTTGCCGGTGGCAGATAGGCCCTGGGAGATGGTCGGGATGGACTTTGTTGTGGGTTTGCCCAAGTCTCGCGGCTGTACCATCATTTGGGTCATCACCGATCATTTCTCAAAAATGGTGGATTTGGTGCCGCTGCTGCGGTTACCTTCTGCACGGGCCTTGGCAGCGTTGTTCATTAGACATATCTTCCGCCTGCATGGTATGCCAGACAAAATTGTCAGTGACCGGGGTCCCCAGTTTGCGTCTCGGTTCTGGAGAGAGCTCTGTCGTCTTCTCAGTATTGAGTTGAATCTCTCTTCCGCTTATCATCCCGAGGCGAATGGGTTGGTAGAGAGGGCCAACCAGACCTTGGTCACATACCTGCGACATTTTGTTTCAGCCAGGCAGGATGACTGGGCATCCTTGCTATCATGGGCAGAGTTTGCACTGAACAATGCCGTAGCCGACTCCACTGGACAAACCCCATTCCTCCTCAACTATGGTCAGCATCCACGGGTACCTGTGCCTATGCCCGTGTCTTCCGCCGACTCCAGGGTGGCAGACTGGGCTGTGGAGGCACGGGATATTTATGACCGCACTCAGGATGCCATTCGGGCCTCTAAGGAGAGAATGAGGTCCACCGCCGATGCTCATCGGCGCCCCGCTCCGACCTTTGCTCCTGGCGACTTGGTGTGGCTCTCCGCCCGTAACATCAGGCTGCGAGTTGAGTCCACTAAATTTGCTCCTCGCTACTTGGGCCCATTCAAGGTCCTCGAGCAGGTTAATCCTGTGGTCTATCGTTTGGCCCTTCCTGGGTATCACCGACACCTTTCATGTGTCCCTCTTGAAACCCGTGTATATGTCCCGGTTTTCCGAGTCATCTGCTGGGACATCGGGTTCGTCTACGGACGATTATGAGGTGAACGCTATTTTGGGGTGCAAGGTGGTGCGTGGTAAAAAATTTTATTTGGTAGACTGGAAGGGTTATGGCCCCGAGGACAGGTCCTGGGAGCCTGTTGAGCACATTCGGGCTCCGCAGCTCATTGCTGCCTTCGAACGTAGCGAGGCCCAAGGAGGGGGGGCCCTAGGAGAGGGGGTAATGTTAGGAGTCGAGTTTCCTCTGCTGCACAGGGGGAATCTCGATCCATCTCTGCTGCGGTCTCCCATTCTCCTCCAGCCGCAGTGGAGTCTGCTCAGCAGGGACGTCGATCCCGGCGTCTCGCTCAGTCTGACTCTGTGCGAAGAGTTGCTGCTGCTTCTCCAGTCTCTGCCATTAAAGTCAGTGCTGGTCAGCAGCGAGCGGACTTCTCTGGGACTAAGTCCTTGTCTGCACGTACTGAGCATGCCCAGGGTAAGATCTCCCGTTGGAGATCGAGGGTCATGTGCTCAGGCTCTGCAGCACATTCCATTGGTCCTCTTGGCAGGTCTTGGAAGGGCAAAAGTGCGGTAGCCACTTCCTGTGCTGCAACTATATAAACTGCGCATGACCGCACGGCCATGCGCTAGTATTGTCTCATAATGTTATATGTGTGTATGTTGTGAGTGAAAGTCGCTCTTTAAATAACCCTCCCTATTGAATGTCTGTTCGCGGAAGGTGTATGTTTGCTATCTAGCGCCCGACTTATCCTACAGCACGATTCACACATTACAGCGTCCTCTTGCTGTGTCCGCCTGTACGGCGCCGTGCGCTTGCCTTGCACTTTCCATACCCAAGCCAGTGTGGTTGGTGGCGTCCGTCAGTGCGGCATTGCTCGCACTCCTGTGCATTTATATATTTATACTTAGTTTCCTTACACACCCAGTTGTGGTGTAGTGCCAGCGAGGGTCTAATCGGACTTCAATCCCAGTTGGGGTTAAGTTCGCTGACTACTCGCTCGCGCTTTAGGTGCGGTACCGCGATCCTATGACGCAACAGGATTGCTCCCTTCACGCTGGGTGAGGTTGAACCCACGTGTATATACTTTAGTGTACCGCCATATAGTCTGTATTTACTAGCAGCAGGTTTTCACCTGCACGGTGGACCCCGGACTGCGAACGCATCTATATCACCTTTCTTGGTGTGTTCCGCCAGTCCTAACAGATATATATATTGTTCCCATGAATACATTTCTTTAAATAAAACAAAAAAAACTATAAAAGTACACATATTTAGTATCGCCGCGTCCATAACGACCCCACCTATAAAACTGTAATGCTAGTTAACCCCTTCAGTGAACGCGGTAAAAAAGAAAAAAAAAATGAGGCAAAAAACAACGCTTTATTATCATACTGCCAAACAAAAAGTGGAATAACACGCGATCAAAAAGACAGATATAAATAACCATGTTACCACTGAAAACGTCATCTTTTCCCGCAAAAAACAAGCCACGATACAGCATCATCAGTGAAAAAATAAAAAAGTTATAGTCCTCAGAATAAAGCGATGCAAAAATAATTATTTTTTCTATAAAATATTTTTTATCGTATAAAAGCACCAAAAGATAAAAAAAAGATATAAATGAGGTATCGCTGTAATCGTACTGACCCGAAGAATAAAACTGCTTTATCAATTTTACCAAACGTGGAATGGTATAAACGCCTCCCCCAAAAGAACTTCATGAATAGCTGGTTTTTGGTCATTCTGCCTCACAAAAATCGGAATAAAAAGCAATCAAAAAATATCACATGCCCAAAAATGTTACCAATAAAAAACGTCAACTCGTCCCGCAAAAAACTAGACCTCACATGACTCTGTGGACCAAAATATGGAAAAATTATAGCTCTCAAAATGTGGAGACGCAAAAACTATTTGCAATAAAAAGCGTCTTTTATTGTGTGATGGCTGTCAATAATAAAAATCTGCTAAAAAATGCTATAAATAGGAAATCAAACCCCCCTTCATCACCCCCTTAGTTAGGGAAAAATAATAAAATGAAAAAATGTATTTATTTCCATCTTCCCAATAGGGTTAGGGCTCGGGTTAGGATTTAGGCTAGGGTCAGGGCTAGGGCTAGGGTTAGGGTTAGGGCTAGGGTTAGGGTTAGGGTTAGGGCTAGGGCTAGGGTTAGTTTTAGGGCTAGGGTTTGGGCTAGGGTTAGGTTTAGAGAAAACCAAAACAAAAAGCCTTCACAAAAAGAGGGACCGCCAAATATATATAAAAAGTACAAACTTTATTGAATATATATAAAAAGAATAAAACAGGGCAGTAGTCACCAGTGCAGCAGCAAAGGTGGGACTCACTCGGGGGCAATGTTAACGGCATACATGCTAGTATACAAACCAGGAAAAAACACAAAAATAATAGTGATACTGACAGTAGGTATATACCAAATAACTGTGCATATAACACATGAATAAATATGTGTAAAATAGATAAAACGCTGATAAGCAATCTTAAATCATATAGGCAGAAGTGAAGTGCACTAAACCATTAGGTGACGTTTCGCAATGAAATGCTTCGTCACCCCTGGACGAAGCATTTCATTGCGAAACGTGCGTCGGGTGTGGTGGGTCCTCGGGTGCTCGTACATGGTAACTATACCTCTATTTACTATTATGTATTTATAGCGCACATCCTAATGGTTTAGTGCATTTCACTTGTGCCTATATGATTTAAGATTGCTTATCAGCGTTTTATCTATTTTACACATATTTATTCATGTGTTATATTCACAGTTATTTGGTATATACCTACTGTCAGTATCACTATTATTTTTGTGCTTTTTCCTGGTTTGTTGTTATGAAAGGCAATTCAGAATCACAATGGACATGGAGGTCAGAGCACATACAGTGAACTGACAATAACCCAAAATAATAGAACGAGCTCTGAGACGTGGGAACTCTGCAGACCGCAATCCCTAAGCCTATCAAACCACACTAAAGGTAGCCGTGGAGCGCTCCTGACCAGAACCTAGGCGCCTCGTCACAGCCTGAGAAACTAGCTAATCCTGAAGATAGAAAAATAAGCCTACCTTGCCTCAGAGAAATTCCCCAAAGGAAAAGGCAGCCCCCCACATATAATGACTGTGAGTAAGATGAAAACACAAACATAGAGATGAAACAGATTTAGCAAAGTGAGGCCCGACTAGCTGAACAGAACGAGGATAGGGAAGATAACTTTGCGGTCAGCACAAAAACCTATAAAAAACCACGCAGAGGGGACAAAAAGACCCTCCGCACCGACTAACGGTACGGAGGTGGTCCCTCTGCGTCTCAGAGCTTCCAGCAGGCGAGAAAAACCAATAAAGCAAGCTGGACAGAAAAATAGCAACAAAATAACATAAGCAAAACTTAGCTTTGCAGAGCAGCAGGCCACAGGAATGATCCAGGGAAAAAACAAGTCCCACACTGAAACATTGACAGGAAGCATAGATCAAAGCATCAGGTGGAGTTAAGTAGAGAAGAAGCTAACGAGCTCACCAGATCACCTGAGGGAGGAAACTCAGAAGCTGCAGTACCACTTTCCTACACAAACGGAAGATCCCAGAGAGAATCAGCCGAAGTACCACTTGTGACCACAGGAGTGAACTCTGCCACAGAATTCACAACAGTTTGTATACTATCATGTATGCCGTTAACATTGCCCCCGAGTGAGTCCCACCTTTGCTGCTGCACTGGTGACTACTGCCCTGTTTTATTCTTTTTATATATATTCAATAAAGTTTGTACTTTTTATATACATTTGGCGATCCCTCTTTTTGTGAAGGCTTTTTGTTTTGGTTTTCTCTCATTGGTTCCTTCTTGGTCCAGTCTGGGATATTATTTGGTGTCTCTAGGGTTAGGTTTAGGGCTAGGGTTAGGGTTAAGGCTAGGGATAGGGCTAGGGTTAGGACTAGGGTTAGGGTTAGGGCTAGGGTTAGGACTAGGGTTAGGGCTAGGGTTAGGGTTAGGGCTGGGGCTAGGGTTAGGGTTGGGGCTAGGGTTAGGGTTTCAGTTAGAATTTTGGTTTCCACTGTTTAGGCACATCAAGGGCTCTCCAAACGCGACATGGCGTCTGATCTCAATTCCAGCCAATTCTGGGTTGAAAAAGTAAACAGTGCTCCTTAACTTCCGAGCTCTCCCGTGCGCCCAAACAGGGGTTTACCCCAACATATGGGGTATCAGCATACTCAGGACAAATTGGACAACAACTTTTGTGGTCCAATTTCTCTTGTTACCTTTGGGAAAATAAAAATTTGGGGTTCTGAAAAACCATTTTTGTGTGAAAAAATTATTTTTTATTTTCACGGCTCTGCGTCAGCTGTAGTGAAACACTTGGGGGTTCAGATTTCTCACAACACATCTAGATAAGTTCCTTGGGGGTCTATTTTCCAATATGGGGTCACTTGTGGGGGGTTTCTACTGTTTAGTTACATCAGGGGCTCTGCAAATGCAACATGACGCCTGCAGACAAATGCCTAAGTCGGCATTCCAAGCTCTGCCATGCACCCAAACGGTGGTTCCCCCCCACATATGAGGTATCAGCGTACTCAGGACAAATTGGACAACAACTTTTGGGGTCCAATTTATCCTGTTATCATTGGGAAAATACAAAACTGAGGGCTAAAAAATAATTTTTGTGGAAAAACGATGATTTTTTATTTTCACGGCTCTGCATTATAAACTGTAGCGAAACACTTGGGGGTTCAAAGTTCTCACAACACATCTAGATAAGTTCCTTGTGAGTCTAGTTTCCAATATGGGGTCACTTGTGGGGGGTTTCTACTGTTTAGGTACATTAGTGGCTCTGCAAAAGCAATGTGATGCCTGCAGACCATGCCATCTAAGTCTGCATTCCAAATGACGCTTCTTCCCTTCTGAGCTCTGCCATGCGCCCAAACGGTGGTTCCCCCCACATATGAGGTATCAGCGTACTCAGGACAAATTAAACAACATCTTATGGAGTCCAATTTCTCCTGTTACTGTTGTGAAAATACAAAACTGGGGGCTTAAAAAATAATTTTGGGGGGAAAATTTTTTTTTTTATTTTCACGGCTCTGCGTTATAAACTGTAGTGAAACACTTTGGGGTTCAAAGCTCTCACAACACATATGTGGTTTACCCCTACATATGAGGTATCAGCGTACTCAGGACAAATTGCACAACATGTTTTGGGGTACAATATCTTCTCTTACCCTTGGGAAAATAAAAAATTGGGGGCGAAATGATCATTTTTGTGAAAAAATATGATTTTTTAATTTTACAGGTCTGCATTATAAACTTCTGTGAAGCACTTGGTAGGTAAAAGTGCTCACCACACATCTAGATAAGTTCCTTAGGGGGTCTACTTTCCAAAATGGTGTCAATTGTGGGGGGTTTCAATGTTTAGGCACATCAGGGGCTCTCCAAACGCAACATGGCGTTCCATCTCAATTCCAGTCAATTTTGCATTGAAAAGTCAAATAGCGCGCCTTCCCTTCTGAGCTCTGCTATGCGGTATTGAAGTACTCAGGACAAATTGTAAACTCATGGGAAACTGCTGCGGAGCCGCAGCGTTTTCCGCAGTGTGTGCACATACCTTTAGAATTAGGCTATGTGCACACTGTGCGGATTTGGCTGCGGATCCGCAGCGGATTGGCCACTGCGGATTCGCAGCAGTGTTCCATCAGGTTTACAGTACCATGTAAACCTATGGAAAACCAAATCCGCTGTGCCCATGGTGCGGAAAATACCGTACGGAAACGGTGCGCTGTATTTTCCGCAGCATGTCAATTCTTTGTGCGGATTCTGCAGCGTTTTACACCTGTTCATCGATAGGAATCCGCAGGTGAAATCCGCACAAAAAACACTGGAAATTCGCGGTAAATATACAGGTAAAACGCAGTGCCTTTTACCCTCGGATTTTTCAAAAATGGTGCTGAAAAATCTCACACGAATCCGCAACGTGGGCACATAGCCTTAGGGTTAGGGTTGGAATTAGGGTTGTGGTTAGGGTTGTGATTAGGGTTATGGCTACAGTTGGGATTAGGGTTAGGGGTGTGTTGGGGTTAGGGTTGTGATTAGGGTTATGGCTAGAGTTGGGATTAGGGTTTGGGCTAGGGTTAGTGTTGGAGGTAGAATTGAGGCGTTTCCACTGTTTAGGCACATCAGGGGTCTCCAAACGCAACATGGCGCCACCATTGATTCCAGCCAATCTTGTATTCAAAAAGTCAAATGGTGCTCCCTCACTTCCGAGCCCCGACGTGTGCCCAAACAGTGGTTTACCCCCACATATGGGGTACCAGCATACTCAGGACAAACTGCGCAACAATTATTGGGGTCCAATTTCTCCAGTTACCCTTGTGAAAATAAAAATTGCTTGATAAAACATCATTTTTGAGGAAAGAAAAATTATTTTTTATTTTCACGGCTCTGCGTTGTAAAAGTCTGTGAAGCACTTGGGGGTTCAAAGTGCTCACCACATATCTAGATAAGTTCCTTGGGGGGTCTAGTTTCCAAAATGGGGTCACTTGTGGGGGTTTCTACTGTTTAGGCACACCAGGGGCTCTGCAAGCGCAACGTGACGCCCGCAGACCATTCCATCAAAGTCTGCATTTCAAAAGTCACTACTTCCCTTCTGAGCCCCGACGTGTGCCCAAACTGTAGTTTACCCCCACATATGGGGTATCACCATACTCAGGAAAAACTGGCCAACAACTATTGGGGTCAAATTTCTCCTGTTACCCTTGGGAAAATTAAAAAAATTCTGGGCTAAAAAATTATTTTTGAGGAAAGAAAACTTATTTATTATTTTCACGGCTCTGCGTTATAAACTTCTGTGAAGCAGTTTGGGGTTCAAAGTGCTCACCACACATCTAGATAAGTTCCTTTGGGGGTCTAGTTTCCAAAATGGGGTCACTTGTGGGGAGTTTCTACTGTTTAGGCACATCAGGGGCTCTGCAAACGCAACGTGATGCCCGCATAGCATTCCATCAAAGTCTGCATTTCAAAACATCACTACTTCTCTTCCAAACCACGACGTGTGCCCAAACAGTGGTTTACCCCCACATATGGGGTATCAGCGTACTCAGGAGAAACTGGACAACAACTTTTGAGGTCAAATTTCTCCTGTTACCATTGGAAAAACAAAAAACTGCAGGATAAAAAATCTTTTATCATTTATCATTTTTGAGAAAAGAATAATTTTTTTTATTTTCATGGCTCTGCGTTATAAACTTCTGTGAAGCACTTTGGGGTTCAAAGTGCTCACCATACATCTAGATGAGTTCCTTTGGGGGTCTAGTTTCCAAAATGGCGTCATTTGTGGGGGATCTGCAATGTTTAGGCACACAGGGGCTCTCCAAACGCGACATGGTGTCCGCTAATGATTGGAGCTAATTTTCCATTTAAAAAGCCAAATAGCGTGCCTTCCCTTCTGAGCCCTGCCGTGCGTCCAAACAGTGGTTTACCCCCACATTTGGGGTATCATCGTACTCAGGACACACTGGACAACAACATTTGGGGTCCAATTTCTCCTATTACCCTTGGCAAAGTAGGAAATTCCAGGCTAAAAAATAATTTTTGAGGAAAGAAAACTTATTTTTTATTTTCATGGCTCTGCGTTATAAACTTCTGTGAAGCACATGGGGGTTTAAAGTGCTCAGTATGCATCTATATAAGTTCCTTCGGGGGTCTAGTTTCCAAAATGGGGTCACTTGTGGGGGAGCTCCAATGTTTAGGCACACAGGGGCTCTCCAAACGCGACATGGTGTCCGCTAACAGTTGGAGCTAATTTTCCATTCAAAAAGTCAAATGGCACGCCTTCCCTCCCGAGCCCTGCCGTGTGCCCAAACAGTGGTTTACCCCCACATGTGAGGTATTGGCGTACTCGGGAGAAATTGCTCAACAAATTTTAGGATCCATTTTATCCTTTTGCCCATGTGAAAATGAAAAAAATTGTGGCGAAAAGAATTTTTTTGTGAAAAAAAAGTACTTTTTCATTTTTACTGATCAATTTGTGAAGCACCTGAGTGTTTAAAGTGCTCAGTATGCATCTCGATAAGTTCCTTGGGGCGTCTAGTTTCCAGGCCTAAGCATCATGGCGCCTGCATCTATATCCCACTGGTTCTGATATCTCTGCCTCCTGAGGAACCGTCTACCGGGGAAACGCGTCGGGCCAACTATTGGGAAGCTAAGTAGATTAGGGTTTATACCCTCCTCTAGCTACCTTGTACATCATCTATATTAATTTGCAGAGACTGTATACTGCTGACAATGACGTTGTATTTGCAGCTTAGTGCCTAGTAATAAGTTTAGTTTACTGTGTTTTGGTGACAGCAATACTGTTTTTTATACTGTCATGGATGGATTGTATGTTGTATCATTTATCATCCATCTCGGTATTATTGGCACATGCTGCTTGAGGCTGTTCAAAATGTCTGCCAGAAACAGTCCGTTGCTATATTGAACCAGATTTTTTTAGGTTATTTTTCCTACCCCTGTTATTTATGGTATTTTTGTCCTAAGTCTGCAACCTCTAGCGGTGCCGGCTGTATCTGCAGATTCAGTAACCTCTGGTCAGCATGCTATGAGTTGAGCAACTATATGTTGGGATCATTACTCGCATACAGTACATATTAGAAGCTTTGTTGCAGATTTCTACATATGGGGGTTATTTATTGATTTTTTTGGTGCACCTTAGCCTATTACCTTATACTTTTCTTCATTTCTTTTATTAGCTCATTGTTTTCCCACCTATAGCCTGTTAGTGACTTAACAGGGTGAGTCAAGGTCAGCCGTCGCTGAGTGGGGGCGCCAAATCGTTCTATCAGGGTGCCAACCTCCACTGTTAGGAAGGGATAGCAGCTAAGTGTAGGGCTATTTGTCAGGATAGGTGCACTACTAGATCTTCTTTTTTTCATATTTTTTGTGTCTCACCGGGATTTGGTATTTTTAAGATATCTAGAATAAAGTTATTGTTTTAAGGGACTACATGTTGCACAGTTTATGATTTTCCCTAGTTTTCATATATTTTTTTGACGTCCGGCATCTAGTTTCCAAAATGGGGTCACTTGTGAGGGAGCTCAAATTTTTAGGCACACGGGGGCTCTCCAAACGCGACATGGTGTCCGCTAAAGAGTGGAGCCAATTTTTCATTCAAAAAGTCAAATGGTGCTCCTTCCCTTCCAAGCCCTGCCGTGCGCCCAAACAGTGGTTTACCCCCACATATGAGGTATCAGCGTACTCAGGACAAATTGGACAACAACTTTCGTGGTTCAGTTTCTCCTTTTACCATTGGGAAAATAAAAAAATTGTTGCTAAAAGATCATTTTTGTGACTAAAAAGTTAAATGTTAATTTTTTCCTTCCATGTTGCTTCTGCTGCTGTGAAGCACCTGAAGGGTTAATAAACTTCTTGAATGTGGTTTTGTGCACCTTGAGGGGTGCAGTTTTTAGAATGGTGTCACTTTTGGGTACTTTCAGCCATATAGACCCCTCAAACTGACTTCAAATGTGAGGTAGTCCTTAAAAAAAATGGTTTTGTAAATTTCGTTGAGATGAGAAATCGCTGGTCAAATTTTAACCCTTATAACTTCCTAGCAAAAAACAATTTTGTTTCCAAAATTGTGTTGATGTAAAGTAGGCATGTGGAAAATGTTATTTATTAACTATTTTGTGTCATATAACTCTCTGGTTTAACAGAATAAAAATTAAAAATGTGAAAATTGCGAAATTTTCAAAATTTTTGCCAAATTTTTGTTTTTATCACAAATAAATGCAGAATTTATTGACCTAAATTTACCACTAACATGAAGCTCAATGTGTCACGAAAAAACAATCTCAGAACCGCTAGGTTCCGTTGAAGCGTTCCTGAGTTATTACCTCATAAAGGGACACTGGTCAGAATTGCAAAAAATGGCCAGGTCATTAAGGTCAAAATAGGCTGGGTCATGAAGGGGTTAAGAAAAGCTTGGAGATCTGTCTCTTAGCAGGATTGACAGCTATATTTTCAGGCCGTAATTGGACACCTTCTTTTTCAAGAAAAGAGTCAATGTACTGCCGTTTCTTGTCGTCATCAGTACACCACCTAGGATAACCAGAGGCTTCCTGCTTATCCCTGAGATGTAATTTAATGTAGGGAGCAAACAGATCATCAGTGGTTTTAGGAAAATGCCATATTTCATAGATGTGCGCGATCCGATACCCTTTTTCTATCGCCATCTCGAGCTCTATAGTGCACCAGGTGCCTGTCAGGGCACGTTCTTCATCACTATGGGCACAAATATCTGTCTGGGAGTTTACAGCGCATGTGTAGCAAAGGGGAAACATTAATTTTTTGTTGAGTTTTACCGGCAGAACTGGAAAAAATAAATCTCTCGGCGGGTAGACCTTGACTTTAGCAATGCCAAAGTATTTTTTATTGAATCCAAATTTGTCATAGATGATGTGTGGATGGCCTACAGGGTATGTTTTAGTTTTGTTTACAAAGGGGTACAGACTGGTGATATCATAGTAATGTAAGGTCTCCCCTTCTTCCAGATGGTGATAGAGCTTAATGGCATTAGTTCGGCCGCCATAAAGCGCATCACGGGGGTCTAAAGGGACGGGGAATTCCATCTGGCGGAGAAATGTTTAAAGGTTAGAATCATTTTCAACCATTTCATTCCATTCATGCTCCCACATCACTCTTACTGTGTACCCGCAGCACTGTAAAGCTAAAAAGGTATAATATGTTATGTTTGCTAATGACAGGTGTTATGAAGGCAATCCAGAAACACAGTGCGCTTAGCGATCAGAGCGCACACAGGGATCTGACAAATACCCAAAAATACAAGAACGAGCTCTGAGACGTGGAAACTCTGTAGACTGCACACCTGATCCTATCCTAAACACAACTAAAAGCGGCTGTGGATTGCGCCGAACAACTACCTAGGCAACTCGGCACAGCCTAAGAAACTAGCTAGCCTGAAGATAGAAAAATAGGCCTGACTTGCCCCAGAGAAATTCCCCAAAGGAAAAGGCAGCCCCCCACATATAATGACTGTGAGTAAGATGAAAAGACAAAACGTAGGGATGAAATAGATTCAGCAAAGTGGGGCCCGATATTCTAGGACAGAGCGAGGATAGTAAAGCGAACTTTGCAGTCTACAAAAAACCCTAAAGCAAAACCACGCAAAGGGGGCAAAAAAAACCCACCGTGCCGAACTAACGGCACGGCGGTACACCCTTTGCGTCTCAGAGCTTCCAGCAAAACAAAAGACAAGCTGGACAGAAAAAAAGCAACAAAAAAGCAAAAAGCACTTAGCTATACAGAGCAGCAGGTCACAGGAACAATCAGGAGAAGCTCAGATCCAACACTGAAACATTGACAAGGAGCAAGGATAGCAGCATCAGGCGGAGTTAAGTAATGAAGCAGTTAACGAGCTCACCAGAACACCTGAGGGAGGAAGCTCAGAAGCTGCAGTACCACTTGTGACCACAGGAGTGAATTCAGCCACAGAATTCACAACAATAATATAACTGGCCGTAGGACGTGCTTGTGACCTTATTCGTGTCATTTTCATTATAGCACATGGGACCTCCGTGGTAAAAACACCCCTGAAATTCAAAGGCTATGTGTTGGCCGCTAACATAGGCATAACCATCTAGAAAATATTTCCCGACTTGTTTTTCGCCGCCTCTCAAAGCGTGCTGTATGTCGATGTTCTCGGAGTGGGCTACATACATGAGCCATTGTATAGCGGGTGTCGAGTAGCGCTTTTTTGCCTTGTGATAATTATCACCAGGTAAAATGGCGATTGTCTTTTTTGGAAGAAATTTAAACCGGTACATTGTCATACACACCGAGGCCAGGGTGATGAGCTGAAAAGGATCAACACGTTTGCTCACTACTATCGTTTGCTTTTGACGCTTACAGTATTTTTTAACATTTTTCTGTGTCATCTGCATAATACGCTCTCTATAGATCTCGCAGGCGTGTCTCAAAATTTCAACATCTTGCAATAAGATTTTAGCTCGGCCTTGAAGTCAAAAGTTGTATTTACCTGTGTCTCATACCACTCCAGGAACTCTACCTTCTCACCAGGTGACATGTACTCCACCCCATAATATTTTACATCAGGTATGGGGCCTACATAATTTTGGTTTTCCCTGGTATTGAAAAAGTGTGGAAAATGTCCTTTGCTGCCTGAAAAGCCCATGGCCTGTGGTAATTTACTGAGTTTCATGGGGATAAAATTTAGAGAGTCTATGAACCTTATAGACAAATCGGGTAGCATCACACACAAGAGACGGCCACTTTGGGTTATCAACTGTACTTGTAGTTTTTCAGAAATCAGTTCCTTAACAATAAAGTATGAGTCGTATCTTCCACCATTGTGGGCAATAAATGTATGATCTGAAAATTTACCGCTTGTAAAGAACTGTACAAAGTTATGTCTACAGGTATCACCCTCAAACTCCCAGGAGGGGTGGCCATACAGCGTTGTAGCATAAATGTAATTCGGGATGTGCGTGCCTGTCTCCTGCATACATTCAAAATCTTAAAAGATATAACAATCTGACTCATCCTGTGCTACATACTTCCGCATGTAACAAAGAAATTTATTTATACGTCTGCGACATACAGGACACAAACCATTACATTTATGCTCGGTTTCGCTATTTCTGAGAACAAAATGGTTGCATTTATCACAAAATGTTTTACGTCTGCAGAATGCTGGGTCGCCTACAGCCAATTGTGTGTGATAATCTAAGCACTCGCTCAAGCGGCAATAAACTCTGCAAACAGGGCACCTGGGCTGCTGGTCGGCACTGCTTTCTACACAATCCTCTCTCTCTGACAGGATTTACAAAAATACTGACAGGAATGCTTGTTCTTGTGATGAAACACTGAATTGCAGAGCTCACAAAAGTAATCAGCACTGATAAAACCCTTCATATTTTTGATACCGTAGTAGTGATTATCATGGAACAATATGAATACGGTTTTACCATTAGCTGTATTGTCGCTCTGAAAGTAACGCCAATCACCTTGACTATAGTACAGTACTTTAATGGTGACCCCCAAATATTTTTCAAATGCCGGGATGTCGCTAAAACTCATTAATTGCCCATCAGGGATGCCCAGTGCTGTGTGTATGTTTTTAGAGCGGGTCAGCAAAACAGCATCAGCGACATCCGTGTCGTCCATCAGGGCGCACACACTAGCAGCCAAACACAGATTTGTCATGTAATTGTTAAAATCATACAGCCATTGCCTTTTTTGTTTAATGATCTGACTGCTCGCTATAGATTTCAAGCGCCTTTTTTGTTTTACACCACCGCGTCGGTTTTTAATGATGGTGACGACTAGCTTTAGCGAATTGGATGATATGCATTCAGCGTTACTTTGAAGTGTGCGGGCAACAGCATTTAAAAAAAGATTCAGAATTAAAATCTTCACGGGTTTGTTTTGTAGTGAAAATAGGGTCTAAAGTATCGCCACATTCAAGCCTTAACTGTACAAAGTCGCCAGGTTCAATGTCTGTTGTGAATTCTGTGGCAGAGCTCCCTCCTGTGGTCACAAGTGGTACTTCGGCTGATTCTCTCTGGGAGCTTCCGTTTGTGGAGGAAAGTGGTACTGTGGCTTCTGAGTTTCCTCCATCAGGTGATCTGGTGAGGTCGTTAGGTGCTTCTCTACTTAACTCCACCTAATGCTTTGATCCATGCTTCCTGTCAATGTTCCAGTGTTGGACTTGTTTTTCCCTGGATCATTCCTGTGGCCTGCTGCTCTGCATAGCTAAGTTCTTCTTTGCTATTTGTTTGCTATTTTTTCTGTCCAGCTTGTCTAATTGTTTTGCTGAAAGCTCTGGGACGCAAAGGGTGTACCTCCGTGCCGTTAGTTCGATACGGAGGGTCTTTTTGCCCCCTTTGCGTGGTTTTCTTTAGGGTTTTGTGTAGACCGCAAAGTTATCTTTCCTATCCTCGCTCTGTTAAGAAAGTCGGGCCTCACTTTGCTGAATCTATTTCATCCCTACGTTTGTCTTTTCATCTTAACTCACAGTCATTATATGTGGGGGGCTGCCTTTTCCTTTGGGGTATTTCTCTGAGGCAAGGTAGGCTTATTTTCTATCTTCAGGCTAGTTAGTTTCTCAGGCTGTGCCGAGTTGCATAGGCAGAGTTAGGCGCAATCCACGGCTGCCTCTAGTGTTGTTTGGAGAGGATTAGGGATTGCGGTCTGCAGAGTTCCCACGTCTCAGAGCTCGTTCTATTATTTTTGGTTATTGTCAGATCACTGTATGTGCTCTGACCGCTATGTCCATTGTGATACTGAATTGCCTATCACAACAGTACAGGAAGCCAAAGGTGCTAATGATTCTCAATAGAGGGAAAAAAGAAGTTCTGAGACCATTTTTTTTTCTTTGCACTGTGTTTTGCCTTTTTTTTCCCCTAGACATTTGGGTGGTTCAGGACACAGGTGTAGCAATGGACATTAAAGGTCTGTCTTCATGTGTGGATCAGCTCACGGCAAGAGTTCAAAATATTCAAGATTTTGTGGTTCAGAATTCTTTGTTAGAACCGAGAATTCCTATTCCAGATATGTTTTTTGGAGATAGAACTAAATTTCTGAGTTTCAAAAATAATTGTAAACTATTTCTGGCTTTGGAACCTCGCTCCTCTGGTGACCCAGTTCAACAGGTTAGGATCGTCATTTCTTTTTTGCGTGGCGACCCTCAGGACTGGGCATTTTCTCTTGCGTCAGGAGATCCTGCATTAAGTAATATCGATGCGTTTTTCCTGGCGCTTGGATTGCTGTACGATGAGCCTAATTCAGTGGACCAGGCAGAAAAAAATTTGCTGGCTCTTTGTCAGGCTCAGGATGAGATAGAGGTATATTGCCAGAAATTTAGAAAGTGGTCCGTGCTCACTCAATGGAATGAATCTGCGCTGGCAGCTATATTCAGAAAGGGTCTCTCTGAAGCCCTTAAGGATGTCATGGTGGGATTTCCTATGCCTGCTGGTTTGAATGAGTCTATGTCTTTGGCCATTCAGATCGGTCGACGCTTGCGTGAGCGTAAATCTGTGCATCATTTGGCGGTATTACCTGAGATTAAACCTGAGTCTATGCAGTGCGATAGGACTATGACCAGAGTTGAACGGCAAGAACACAGATGACTGAATGGGCTGTGTTTCTACTGTGGTGATTCCACTCATGCTATCTCTGATTGTCCTAAGCGCACTAAGCGGTTCGCTAGGTCTGCCACCATTGGTACAGTACAGTCAAACTTTCTTCTGTCCATTACCTTGATCTGCTCTTTGTCATCGTATTCTGTCATGGCGTTTGTGGAATCAGGCGCTGCCCTTAATTTGATGGACTTGGAATATGCTAAGCGTTGTGGGTTTTTCTTGGAGCCCTTGCAGTGTCCTATTCCATTGAGAGGAATTGATGCTACGCCTTTGGCCAAGAATAAGCCTCAATACTGGACCCAGCTGACCATGTGCATGGCTCCTGCACATCAGGAGGTTATTCGCTTTCTGGTGTTGCATAATCTGCATGATGTGGTCGTGTTGGGGTTGCCATGGCTACAAGCCCATAATCCAGTATTGGATTGGAAATCCATGTCGGTGTCCAGCTGGGGTTGTCAGGAGGTACATGGTGATGTTCCATTTCTCTCAATTTCGTCATCCACCCCTTCTGAGGTTCCAGAGTTCTTGTCTGATTACCGGGATGTATTTGATGAGCTCTAGTCTGATGCCCTACCTCCGCATAGGGATTGTGATTGTGCTATCAATTTGATTCCTGGTAGTAAATTCCCAAAAGGTCGACTGTTTAATTTATCCATGCCTGAGCACACCGCTATGCGCAGTTATGTGAAGGAATCCCTGGAGAAGGGGCATATTCGCCCGTCATCGTCGCCATTAGGAGCAGGGTTCTTTTTTGTAGCCAAGAAGGATGGTTCGCTGAGAACTTGTATAGATTACCGCCTTCTTAATAAGATCACTGTTAAATTTCAGTACCCATTGCCATTGTTATCTGATTTGTTTGCTCGGATTAAGGGGGCTAGTTGGTTCACCAAGATAGATCTTCGTGGTGCGTATAATCTGGTGCGAATCAGGCGAGGCGATGAATGGAAAACTGCATTTAATACGCCCGAGGGTCATTTTGAGTATCTAGTGATGCCATTCGGACTTGCCAATGCTCCATCAGTGTTTCAGTCCTTTATGCATGACATCTTCCGAGAGTACCTGGATAAATTCCTGATTGTGTACTTGGATGACATTTTGATCTTCTCGGATGATTGGGAGTCTCATGTGAAGCAGGTCAGAACGGTTTTTCAGGTCCTGCGTGCTAATTCTTTGTTTGTGAAGGGATCAAAGTGTCTCTTTGGTGTGCAGAAGGTTTCATTTTTGGGGTTCATCTTTTCCCCTTCTACTATCGAGATGGATCCTGTTAAGGTCCAAGCCATCCATGATTGGACTCAGCCGACATCTCTGAAAAGTCTGCAAAAGTTCCTGGGCTTTCCTAATTTTTATCGTCGCTTCATCTGCAATTTTTCTAGTATTGCCAAACCATTGACCGATTTGACCAAGAAGGGTGCTGATTTGGTCAATTGGTCTTCTGCTGCTGTGGAAGCTTTTCAAGAGTTGAAGCGTCGTTTTTCTTCTGCCCCTGTGTTGTGTCAACCAGATGTTTCTCTTCCGTTCCAGGTCGAGGTTGATGCTTCTGAGATTGGAGCAGGGGCTGTTTTGTCGCAGAGAGGTTCTGATTGCTCAGTGATGAAACCATGCGCTTTTTTTTCCAGGAAGTTTTCGCCTGCTGAGCGAAATTATGATGTGGGCAACCGAGAGTTGCTGGCCATGAAGTGGGCATTCGAGGAGTGGCGTCATTGGCTTGAAGGAGCTAAGCATCGCGTGGTGGTATTGACTGATCATAAGAACTTGACTTATCTCGAGTCTGCTAAGCGTTTGAATTCTAGACAGGCTCGTTGGTCGCTGTTTTTTGCCCGTTTTGACTTTGTGATTTCGTACCTTCCGGGCTCTAAAAATGTGAAGGCGGATGCTCTGTCTAGGAGTTTTGTGCCCGACTCTCCGGGTTTATCTGAGCCGGCGGGTATCCTCAAGGAAGGAGTAATTGTGTCTGCCATCTCCCCTGATTTGCGGCGGGTGCTGCAAAAATTTCAGGCTAATAAACCTGATCGTTGTCCAGCGGAGAAACTGTTTGTCCCTGATAGGTGGACGAATAAAGTTATCTCTGAGGTTCATTGTTCGGTATTGGCTGGTCATCCTGGAATCTTTGGTACCAGAGAGTTAGTGGCTAGATCCTTTTGGTGGCCATCTCTGTCGCGGGATGTGCGTACTTTTGTGCAGTCCTGTGGGATTTGTGCTCGAGCTAAGCCCTGCTGTTCTCGTGCCAGTGGGTTGCTTTTGCCCTTGCCGGTCCCGAAGAGGCCTTGGACACATATCTCTATGGATTTTATTTCAGATCTTCCCGTTTCTCAAAAGATGTCAGTCATTTGGGTGCTCTGTGATCGCTTTTCTAAGATGGTCCATCTGGTACCCTTGTCTAAATTGCCTTCCTCCTCTGATTTGGTGCCATTGTTCTTCCAGCATGTGGTTCGTTTGCATGGCATTCCAGAGAATATCGTTTCTGACAGAGGTTCCCAGTTTGTTTCGAGGTTTTGGCGAGCCTTTTGTGGTAGGATGGGCATTGACTTGTCTTTTTCCTCGGCTTTCCATCCTCAGACTAATGGCCAGACCGAACGAACCAATCAGACCTTGGAAACCTATCTGAGATGCTTTGTTTCTGCCGATCAGGATGACTGGGTGTCCTTTTTGCCTTTGGCTGAGTTCGCCCTTAATAATCGGGCCAGCTCAGCTACCTTGGTTTCGCCATTTTTCTGCAATTCTGGGTTCCATCCTCGTTTCTCTTCAGGACAGGTTGAGTCTTCGGACTGTCCTGGTGTGGATACTGTGGTGGACAGGTTGCAGCAGATTTGGACTCATGTAGTGGACAATTTGACCTTGTCCCAGGAGAAGGCTCAACGTTTCGCTAATCGCAGACGCTGTGTGGGTCACCGACTTTGTGTTGGGGATCTGGTTTGGTTATCTTCTCGTCATATTCCTATGAAGGTTTCCTCTCCTAAGTTTAAACCTCGTTTCATTGGTCCGTATAGGATTTCTGAGGTTCTTAATCCTGTGTCTTTTCGTCTGACCCTCCCAGATTCTTTTTCCATACATAACGTATTCCATAGGTCATTGTTGCGGAGATACGTGGCACCTATGGTTCCATCTGTTGACCCTCCTGCCCCGGTTTTGGTGGAGGGGGAATTGGAGTATATTGTGGAGAAGATTTTGGATTCTCGTGTTTCAAGACGGAAAATCCAGTATCTGGTTAAATGGAAGGGTTATGCTCAGGAAGATAATTCCTGGGTTTTTGCCTCTGATGTCCATGCTCCCGATCTTGTTCGTGCCTTTCATGTGGCTCATCCTGGTCGGCCTGGGGGCTCTGGTGAGGGTTCGGTGACCCCTCCTCAAGGGGGGGGTACTGTTGTGAATTCTGTGGCAGAGCTCCCTCCTGTGGTCACAAGTGGTACTTCGGCTGATTCTCTCTGGGAGCGTCCGTTTGTGGAGGAAAGTGGTACTGCGGCTTCTGAGTTTCCTCCCTCAGGTGATCTGGTGAGGTCGTTAGGTGCTTCTCTACTTAACTCCACCTAATGCTTTGATCCATGCTTCCTGTCAATGTTCCAGTGTTGGACTTGTTTTTCCCTGGATCATTCCTGTGGCCTGCTGCTCTGCATAGCTAAGTTCTTCTTTGCTATTTGTTTGCTATTTTTTCTCTCCAGCTTGTCTAATTGTTTTGCTGGAAGCTCTGGGACGCAGAGGGTGTACCTCCGTGCCGTTAGTTCGGTACGGAGGGTCTTTTTGCCCCCTTTGCGTGGTTTTCTTTAGGGTTTTGTGTAGACCGCAAAGTTATCTTTCCTATCCTCGCTCTGTTAAGAAAGTCGGGCCTCACTTTGCTGAATCTATTTCATCCCTACGTTTGTCTTTTCATCTTAACTCACAGTCATTATATGTGGGGGGCTGCCTTTTCCTTTGGGGTATTTCTCTGAGGCAAGGTAGGCTTATTTTCTATCTTCAGGCTAGTTAGTTTCTCAGGCTGTGCCGAGTTGCATAGGCAGAGTTAGGCGCAATCCACGGCTGCCTCTAGTGTTGTTTGGAGAGGATTAGGGATTGCGGTCTGCAGAGTTCCCACGTCTCAGAGCTCGTTCTATTATTTTTGGTTATTGTCAGATCACTGTATGTGCTCTGACCGCTATGTCCATTGTGATACTGAATTGCCTATCACAACAAATGTCCCTGATGATTCTATTCAGTAATGCCTGAATGCCTTCATGAACAATATTCACGCCCTCTTCAAATGATCGTACACGCTCCAAATTTACAAATCTAAAATGATCTGTATGTATATGGCCGTTGAAATTGCGGAGGGCCCTTTGATGATGATGGATGTGTTGCAAAAATACTGTATGATCGGGGCTCCGCACATTACCATCAGCGACAGCGCCAGCGTCTGAGGCTTGTGAATTTTGTGTAGATGCATGCACGGCATCTGCAGAGTTGTCTCAGCTATGTGAATGCTGTTCTGACTCTTGTGACGACAGCTGTCTGTAGAGGCATTGCAGGACACATGCCACCACGACGCCTCCTAGCGCATAGCGCCCGTCTAGCGCTGACCAACAATTTTAGAGTCCTCTTTATAACTCTAGCCCTATTATACCTGGGTAGTGCGGGTTTAGGCAGTTTATGCACGCCATAGCCAACCATATTCAGTCATAATGGGGTCGCTGTAGTTGTTATCTCGCCATCCAGTTGCAGGTTCCGGAGTGCGTATAGTTCGACCTTATTAGCATGTGTTGGGATTAGTGTTGATAATAATTTTTCAAAAGTATCACAAAAAAACATTATTTTTGGGACCCAGAATTTGTAGCGTAAGTAGCCGCTGAACTGTTCCTGAAACACAGGCATTTCAGCGGGGCCCCAGCCGATGGATTCATGCAGCAGATTTGTAGATGCCGCCTGAATCCTTGGCTTTTTACACACCTTAACATCCGCTAGTAGCGACCTCTTTAACCATTTCTTAACATTAACAGAGTTAGATACACAGACATGAGATATGCCACCCAAATTAGAGGCTCCTGAGGGGCCGGCCCCAGAGGAATTAGCAGGTACAGTTAGACATGCCGCTGGCGGCTGCATAGTGTGGGCCATACGTATAATGAGCGGTTCTACGGATGATTGCTTACCATCAGCTAGCTGATCAATCGTGCTATCAAGCGCTTCACCAGTCAGCGGAGCTGTGGCACCCACGACGCTGGATGTGCTTGCTGGTTCTGTAATATGCTTTGTTTTTCGCTTATGTTTTCGGGGTGCCTCTACCACTTCTGGATATAGTAGCGCCGGGTCATTCACACGGCTGGTCGATGACTGTCCGTCACTTGAATGGCGTATTTCACGATGGCCCACCGGCACAGGGTTTCCTGCGCCCTGCACCACACAGATCGGTGATACCGGTGGTGTTCTAACAGGTCCATTAACCGACTGTATTGCCGTCCACACTGGTGCTGCGCCATTCTCGGAGATCTGTAGCGGCTGTAGTGGTGCTGGTGGCGTTTTTCTCATGACTTTGCATTTAGCTGCAGGAAAGATTATACATGTGTCAGATATGTGCGAGACCGCTGCCTGGCGCTGCGCTTAGCTGCTGGGAAGATTATACATGTGTCAGATATGTGTCAGATATGTGTGGGGGCCAGGTTCTCATTGTAGAAGACCGTGTGTAACGGTGTCTAACAAGCTGGGGTACCTCTTTCAGTACCACCCCGTGTTTCAGGAGGTCCACGCTGTTTTTGCTGGATTCTGAATGAAGGATGCTGGCTGGAATTCCTTGGTTCCGTGAGAGCATATAAAAGCTGACTGCTACCCCACGTATTTCCAGTCTAAAAGAACACACTTTATTTTCAGCACACAGAATATATAACACAGATACACAGGACAGGCCAATAGGAAACCAGCTGGCCAGACATACATTACAATAGCCGCAGGGGGCCGGAGCCTGCCGCTATTTACTGTGGGAATTACAAAGGTGGGGGGAGGTCAGAAAGAGAATATCTTGTCCAGGGGCGCAGCCTGTGGACTGATGCATTTCACATGGAAACTATTATACATACATATACTGCATAACATTCTTGGTGCTGGGGGGTTCTGTAACATGGCTCCCCTTTTCAGCGATGCGATCGGCATACACAGTCTGATCCTTAACGGATCGGTTTGGGGATGACCGAAGTTTATGGGGTTGGTACGAGTTCCGTTTGTCGACTTAGTCCATCGGCGCTACCGTTTTGTTTGCCGGGTCTGTAGTGGATGGTGAAGTCCAGAGGTTGTAGGGCTAAACTCCACCGCAGTAATCTGGCGTTGTCTCCGGAGACCCGATTAAGCCAGACTAGGGGATTATGGTCCGTTAGGAGGGAAAACTGTCATCCATACAAATATGGTTGTAACTTTTTGAGTGCCCATACTATTGCCAGGCACTCCTTCTTGATGGCAGCATAGCTCACTTCACGGGGCAGTAGTTTCCGACTCAGGTAAGCTACCGGGTGTTCTTGGCTGTCCGGCCCGACTTGGCTCAGTACTGCCCCCAATCCAAACATAGAAGCGTCTGTGTGGACCAGGAAACGTTTAGTTGGATCGGTGTTATGACCTGGTGGTTAGGAGCACCCGGAATGACCTGATAGTTAAATCTCATACAGGACAAGCTCTGGGATGTGGGAACTCTGCTGACCGCAAGCCCTAATCCTATCACACACACTAGAAATAGCCATGGAGCGCTCCTGACCAGACCTAGGCGCCTCGTCACAGCCTAAGAACTATCTTGCCTGTTGTGAATTCTGTTGTCAAGCTCCCTCCTGTGGTCATGAATGGTACTTCGGCTGGTTCTGTCCATGGGCTTCCTCTGGTGGTTGTGAGTGGAGCTGCGGCTTCTGAGTTTCCTTCCACAGGTGACAAGGTTAATTCGTTAGCTGGCTGCTCTATTTAACTCCACTTAGATCATTGCTCCATGCCACCTGTCAATGTTCCAGTATTGGTCTAGTTCTCTCCTGGATCATTCTTGTGACCTGTCTTCCCAGCAGAAGCTAAGTTACTGCTTGTTTTTCTCTGGTTTGCTATTTTTCTGTCCAGCTTGCTATTTTGATTTTTGTCTTGCTTGCTGGAAGCTCTGGGACGCAGAGGGAGCGCCTCCGCACCGTGAGTCGGTGCGGAGGGTCTTTTTGCGCCCTCTGCGTGGTCTTTTTGTAGTTTTTGTGCTGACCGCAAAGTTACCTTTCCTATCCTCTGTCTGTTCAGTTAGTCGGGCCTCACTTTGCTAAATCTATTTCATCTCTGTGTTTGTAATTTTCATTTTTACTCACAGTCATTATATGTGGGGGGCTGCCTTTTCCTTTGGTGAATTTCTCTGAGGCAAGGTAGGCTTTATTTTTCTATCTCTAGGGCTAGCTAGTTTCTTAGGCTATGTCGAGTTGCATAGGGAGCGTTAGGAGCAATCCACGGCTATTTCTAGTGTGTGTGATAGGATTAGGGATTGCGGTCAGCAGAGTTCCCACGTCTCAGAGCTCGTTCTATATTATTAGTAACTATCAGGTCATTCCGTGTGCTCTTAACCACCAGGTCCATTATTGTCCTTAACACCAGGTCTGTTGTGATAGGCAATTCAGTATCACAATGGACATAGCGGTCAGAGCACATACAGTGATCTGACAATAACCCAAAAAAATAGAACGAGCTCTGAGAAGTGGGAACTCTGCAGACCGCAATCCCTAATCCTCTCCAAACAACACTAGAGGCAGCCGTGGATTGCGCCTAACTCTGCCTATGCAACTCGGCACAGCCTGAGAAACTAACTAGCCTGAAGATAGAAAATAAGCCTACCTTGCCTCAGAGAAATACCCCAAAGGAAAAGGCAGCCCCCCACATATAATGACTGTGAGTTAAGATGAAAAGACAAACGTAGGGATGAAATAGATTCAGCAAAGTGAGGCCCGACTTTCTTAACAGAGCGAGGATAGGAAAGATAACTTTGCGGTCTACACAAAACCCTAAAGAAAACCACGCAAAGGGGGCAAAAAGACCCTCCGTACCGAACTAACGGCACGGAGGTACACCCTCTGCGTCCCAGAGCTTCCAGCAAAACAATTAGACAAGCTGGACAGAAAAAATAGCAAACAAATAGCAAAGAAGAACTTAGCTATGCAGAGCAGCAGGCCACAGGAATGATCCAGGGAAAAACAAGTCCAACACTGGAACATTGACAGGAAGCATGGATCAATGCATTAGGTGGAGTTAAGTAGAGAAGCACCTAACGACCTCACCAGATCACCTGAGGGAGGAAACTCAGAAGCCGCAGTACCACTCTCCTCCACAAACGGAAGCTCCCAGAGAGAATCAGCCGAAGTACCACTTGTGACCACAGGAGGGAGCTCTGCCACAGAATTCACAACAGTACCCCCCCTTGAGGAGGGGTCACCGAACCCTCACCAGAGCCCCCAGGCCGACCAGGATGAGCCACATGAAAGGCACGAACAAGATCGGGAGCATGGACATCAGAGGCAAAAACCCAGGAATTATCTTCCTGAGCATAACCCTTCCATTTAACCAGATACTGGAGTTTCCGTCTTGAAACACGAGAATCCAAAATCTTCTCCACAATATACTCCAATTCCCCCTCCACCAAAACCGGGGCAGGAGGGTCAACAGATGGAACCATAGGTGCCACGTATCTCCGCAACAATGACCTATGGAATACGTTATGTATGGAAAAATAATCTGGGAGGGTCAGACGAAAAGACACAGGATTAAGAACCTCAGAAATCCTATACGGAACAATGAAACAAGGTTTAAACTTAGGAGAGGAAACCTTCATAGGAATATGACGAGAAGATAACCAAACCAGATCCCCAACACGAAGTCGGGGACCCACACGGCGTCTGCGATTAGCGAAACGTTGAGCCTTCTCCTGGGACAAGGTCAAATTGTCCACTACATGAGTCCAAATCTGCTGCAACCTGTCCACCACAGTATCCACACCAGGACAGTCCGAAGACTCAACCTGTCCTGAAGAGAAACGAGGATGGAACCCAGAATTGCAGAAAAATGGCAAAACCAAGGTAGCCGAGCTGGCCCGATTATTAAGGGCGAACTCAGCCAAAGGCAAAAAGGACACCCAGTCATCCTGATCGGCAGAAACAAAGCATCTCAGATAGGTTTCCAAGGTCTGATTGGTTCGTTCGGTCTGGCCATTAGTCTGAGGATGGAAAGCCGAGGAAAAAGACAAGTCAATGCCCATCCTACCACAAAAGGCTCGCCAAAACCTCGAAACAAACTGGGAACCTCTGTCAGAAACGATATTCTCTGGAATGCCATGCAAACGAACCACATGCTAGAAGAACAATGGCACCAAATCAGAGGAGGAAGGCAATTTAGACAAGGGTACCAGATGGACCATCTTAGAAAAGCGATCACAGACCACCCAAATGACTGACATCTTTTGAGAAACGGGAAGATCTGAAATAAAATCCATAGAGATATGTGTCCAAGGCCTCTTCGGGACCGGCAAGGGCAAAAGCAACCCACTGGCACGAGAACAGCAGGGCTTAGCCCGAGCACAAATCCCACAGGACTGCACAAAAGTACGCACATCCCGCGACAGAGATGGCCACCAAAAGGATATAGCCACTAACTCTCTGGTACCAAAGATTCCAGGATGACCAGCCAATACCGAACAATGAACCTCAGAGATAACTTTATTCGTCCACCTATCAGGGACAAACAGTTTCTCCGCTGGACAACGATCAGGTTTATTAGCCTGAAATTTTTGCAGCACCCGCCGCAAATCAGGGGAGATGGCAGACACAATTACTCCTTCCTTGAGGATACCCGCCGGCTCAGATAAACCCGGAGAGTCGGGCACAAAACTCCTAGACAGAGCATCTGCCTTCACATCTTTAGAGCCCGGAAGGTACGAAATCACAAAGTCAAAACGGGCAAAAAACAGCGACCAACGAGCCTGTCTAGGATTCAAACGCTTAGCATACTCGAGATAAGTCAAGTTCTTATGATCAGTCAATACCACCACGCAATGCTTAGCTCCTTCAAGCCAATGACGCCACTCCTCGAATGCCCACTTCATGGCCAGCAACTCTCGGTTGCCCACATCATATTTTCGCTCAGCAGGCGAAAACTTCCTGGAAAAAAAATCGCATGGTTTCATCACTGAGCAATCAGAACCTCTCTGCGACAAAACAGCCCCTGCTCCAATCTCAGAAGCATCAACCTCGACCTGGAACGGAAGAGAAACATCTGGTTGACACAACACAGGGGCAGAAGAAAAACGACGCTTCAACTCTTGAAAAGCTTCCACAGCAGCAGAAGACCAATTGACCAAATCAGCACCCTTCTTGGTCAAATCGGTCAATGGTTTGGCAATACTAGAAAAATTGCAGATGAAGCGACGATAAAAAATTAGCAAAGCCCAGGAACTTTTGCAGACTTTTCAGAGATGTCGGCTGAGTCCAATCATGGATGGCTTGGACCATAACAGGATCCATCTCGATAGTAGAAGGGGAAAAGATGAACCCCAAAAATGAAACCTTCTGCACACCAAAGAGACACTTTGATCCCTTCACAAACAAAGAATTAGCACGCAGGACCTGAAAAACCGTTCTGACCTGCTTCACATGAGACTCCCAATCACCCGAGAAGATCAAAATGTCATCCAAGTACACAATCAGGAATTTATCCAGGTACTCTCGGAAGATGTCATGCATAAAGGACTGAAAAACTGATGGAGCATTGGCAAGTCCGAATGGCATCACTAGATACTCAAAATGACCCTCGGGCGTATTAAATGCAGTTTTCCATTCATCGCCTCGCCTGATTCGCACCAGATTATACGCACCACGAAGATCTATCTTGGTGAACCAACTAGCCCCCTTAATCCGAGCAAACAAATCAGATAACAATGGCAAGGGGTACTGAAATTTAACAGTGATCTTATTAAGAAGGCGGCAATCTATACAAGGTCTCAGTGAACCATCCTTCTTGGCTACAAAAAAGAACCCTGCTCCTAATGGCGACGATGACGGGCGAATATGCCCCTTCTCCAGGGATTCCTTCACATAACTGCGCATAGCGGTGTGCTCAGGCACGGATAAATTAAACAGTCGACCTTTTGGGAATTTACTACCAGGAATCAAATTGATAGCACAATCACAATCCCTATGCGGAGGTAGGGCATCGGACTTGGGCTCATCAAATACATCCCGATAATCAGACAAGAACTCTGGAACCTCAGAAGGGGTGGATGACGAAATTGACAGAAATGGAACATCACCATGTACCCCCTGACAACCCCAGCTGGACACCGACATGGATTTCCAATCCAATACTGGATTATGGGCTTGTAGCCATGGCAACCCCAACACGACCACATCATGCAGATTATGCAACATCAGAAAGCGAATAACCTCCTGATGTGCAGGAGCCATGCACATGGTCAGCTGGGTCCAGTATTGAGGCTTATTCTTGGCCAAAGGCGTAGCATCAATTCCTCTCAATGGAATAGGACACTGCAAGGGCTCCAAGAAAAACCCACAACGCTTAGCATATTCCAAGTCCATCAAATTCAGGGCAGCGCCTGAATCCACAAACGCCATGACAGAATACGATGACAAAGAGCAGATCAAGGTAACGGACAGAAGAAATTTTGACTGTACTGTACCAATGGTGGCAGACCTAGCGAACCGCTTAGTGCGCTTAGGACAATCAGAGATAGCATGAGTGGAATCACCACAGTAGAAACACAGCCCATTCAGACGTCTGTGTTCTTGCCGTTCAACTCTGGTCATAGTCCTATCGCACTGCATAGGCTCAGGTTTAATCTCAGGTAATACCGCCAAATGGTGCACAGATTTACGCTCACGCAAGCGTCGACCGATCTGAATGGCCAAAGACATAGACTCATTCAAACCAGCAGGCATAGGAAATCCGACCATGACATCCTTAAGGGCTTCAGAGAGACCCTTTCTGAATATAGCTGCCAGCGCAGATTCATTCCATTGAGTGAGCACGGACCACTTTCTAAATTTCTGGCAATATACCTCTATCTCATCCTGAGCCTGACAAAGAGCCAGCAAATTTTTTTCTGCCTGGTCCACTGAATTAGGCTCATCGTACAGCAATCCAAGCGCCAGGAAAAACGCATCGATATTACTTAATGCAGGATCTCCTGACGCAAGAGAAAATGCCCAGTCCTGAGGGTCGCCACGCAAAAAAGAAATGACGATCCTAACCTGTTAAACTGGGTCACCAGAGGAGCGAGGTTTCAAAGCCAGAAATAGTTTACAATTATTTTTGAAACTCAGAAATTTAGTTCTATCTCCAAAAAACAAATCTGGAATAGGAATTCTCGGTTCTAACAAAGAATTCTGAACCACAAAATCTTGAATATTTTGAACTCTTGCCGTGAGCTGATCCACACATGAAGACAGACCTTTAATGTCCATTGCTACACCTGTGTCCTGAACCACCTAAATGTCTAGGGGAAAAAAAAGGCAAAACACAGTGCAAAGAAAAAAAAAATGGTCTCAGAACTTCTTTTTTCCCTCTATTGAGAATCATTAGCACTTTTGGCTTCCTGTACTGTTGTGATAGGCAATTCAGTATCACAATGGACATAGCGGTCAGAGCACATACAGTGATCTGACAATAACCCAAAAAAATAGAACGACCTCTGAGAAGTGGGAACTCTGCAGACCGCAATCCCTAATCCTCTCCAAACAACACTAGAGGCAGCCGTGGATTGCGCCTAACTCTGCCTATGCAACTCGGCACAGCCTGAGAAACTAACTAGCCTGAAGATAGAAAATAAGCCTACCTTGCCTCAGAGAAATACCCCAAAGGAAAAGGCAGCCCCCCACATATAATGACTGTGAGTTAAGATGAAAAGACAAACGTAGGGATGAAATAGATTCAGCAAAGTGAGGCCCGACTTTCTTAACAGAGCGAGGATAGGAAAGATAACTTTGCGGTCTGCACAAAATCCTAAAGAAAACCACGCAAAGGGGGCAAAAAGACCCTCCGTACCGAACTAACGGCACGGAGGTACACCCTCTGCGTCCCAGAGCTTCCAGCAAAACAATTAGACAAGCTGGACAGAAAAAATAGCAAACAAATAGCAAAGAAGAACTTAGCTATGCAGAGCAGCAGGCCACAGGAATGATCCAGGGAAAAACAAGTCCAACACTGGAACAGTGACAGGAAGCATGGATCAAAGCATTAGGTGGAGTTAAGTAGAGAAGCACCTAACGACCTCACCAGATCACCTGAGGGAGGAAACTCAGAAGCCGCAGTACCACTCTCCTCCACAAACGGAAGCTCCCAGAGAGAATCAGCCGAAGTACCACTTGTGACCACAGGAGGGAGCTCTGCCACAGAATTCACAACACAGGTCATAACAGTACAGGTGGCCCAAAGTATTAATGCATCTCAATAGAGGGATAAGAGAAGTTCTGAGACCATTTTTTTTTCTTTGCAGTGTGTTTTGTCTCTCTTTTCCCCTTTACCTCTGGGTGGTTCAGGATACAGATGTAGATATGGACATTCAAGGTCTGTCCTCTTGTATGGATAATATCACTGCAAGGGTACAAAACATTCAAGATTTTGTAGTTCAGAATCTGATGTTAGAGCCTAGGATTCCAATTCCTGATTTGTTTTTTGGGGATAGATCTAAGTTTCTGAATTTCAAAAATAATTGTAAATTGTTTCTTGCTTTGAAACCTCGCTCCTCAGGTGACCCTGTTCAACAAGTGAAAATCATTATTTCTTTGTTACATGGCGACCCTCAAGACTGGGCATTTTCCCTTGCGCCAGGAGATCCGGCATTGCGTGATGTTGATGCGTTTTTTCTGGCGCTCGGATTGCTTTATGATGAACCTAATTCAGTGGATCAGGCAGAGAAAATCTTGCTGGCTCTGTGTCAGGGTCAGGATGAGGTAGAAATATATTGTCAGAAGTTTAGGAAGTGGTCTGTGCTCACTCAGTGGAATGAATGTGCGCTGGCAGCAATTTTCAGAAAGGGTCTCTCTGAAGCCCTTAAGGATGTCATGGTGGGATTTCCCATGCCTGCTGGTCTGAATGAGTCTATGTCTTTGGCCATTCAGATCGATCGATGCTTGCGTGAGCGTAAAGCTGTGCACCATTTGGCGGTATTATCTGAGCATAGACCTGAGCCTGTGCAATGTGATAGGACTTTGACCAGAGCTGAATGGCAAGAACACAGACATCGGAATGGGCTGTGTTTTTACTGTGGTGATTCCACTCATGCTATCTCCGATTGTCCTAAGCGCACTAAGCGTTTCGCTAGGTCTGCTACCATTGGTACGGTACAGTCGAAATTTCTTTTGTCCATGACTCTGATTTGCTCTTTGTCATCCTATTCTGTTATGGCATTTGTGGATTCAGGCGCTGCCCTGAATTTGATGGACTTGGAGTTTGCTAGGCGCTGTGGTTTTTTCTTGGAGTCCTTGCAGTATCCTATTCCATTGAGAGGAATTGATGCTACGCCTTTGGCCAAGAATAAGCCTCAGTACTGGACCCAATTGACCATGTGCATGGCTCCTGCACATCAGGAGGATATTCGCTTTTTGGTGTTGCATAATCTGCATGATGTGGTCGTTTTGGGGTTGCCATGGCTACAGGTCCATAATCCAGTATTGGATTGGAAATCTATGTCTGTGTCCAGCTGGGGTTGTCAGGGGGTACATGGTGATGTTCCATTTTTGTCTATTTCGTCATCCACCCCTTCTGAAGTCCCGTAGTTTTTGTCGGATTACCGGGATGTATTTGATGAGCCCAAATCCAGTGCCCTACCTCCTCATAGGGATTGCGATTGTGCTATCAATTTGATACCTGGTAGTAAGATTCCTAAGGGCCGACTGTTCAATTTATCTGTGCCAGAGCACGCCGCTATGCGGAGTTATGTAAAGGAATCCTTGGAGAAGGGTCTTATTCGCCCGTCGTCGTCACCATTGGGAGCAGGGTTCTTTTTTGTGGCCAAGAAGGATGGTTCTTTGAGACCTTGTATTGATTACCGCCTTCTTAATAAGATCACGGTCAAATTTCAGTACCTTTAGCCGCTGCTGTCGGATTTATTTGCTCGGATTAAGGGGGCTAGTTGGTTCACCAAGATAGATCTTCGTGGTGCGTATAATCTTGTGCGTATTAAACAGGGCGATGAATGGAAAACAACATTTAATATGCCCGAGGGCCATTTTGAGTACCTGGATAAATTCCTGATTGTATATTTGGATGATATTTTGGTCTTCTCGGATGATTGGGAGTCTCACGTGAAGCAGGTCAGAATGGTGTTCCAGGTCCTTCGTGCGAATTCTTTGTTTGTGAAGGGGTCAAAGTGTCTCTTTGGAGTTCAGAAGGTTTCATTTTTGGGTTTCATCTTTTCCCCTTCTACTATCGAGATGGACCCTGTTAAAGTCCAGGCCATTTATGATTGGACTCAGCCGACATCTGTGAAGAGTCTGCAAAAGTTCCTGGGCTTTGCTAATTTTTATCGTCGCTTCATCAGTATTTTTTCTAGTGTTGCTAAACCATTGACTGATTTGACCAAGAAGGGTGCTGATGTGGTCAATTGGTCTTCTGCGGCTGTGGAAGCTTTTCAGGAGTTGAAGCGTCGTTTTTCTTCTGCCCCTGTGTTGTGCCAGCCAGATGTTTCGCTTCCATTTCAGGTTGAGGTTGATGCTTCTGAGATTGGAGCAGGGGCTGTTTTGTCGCAAAGAAGTTCTGATGGCTTGGTGATGAAACCATGTGCCTTCTTTTCTAGAAAGTTTTCGCCTGCTGAGCACAATTATGATGTTGGCAATCGAGAGTTGTTGGCCATGAAGTGGGCATTCGAGGAGTGGTGTCATTGGCTTGAAGGAGCCAAGCATCGCGTGGTGGTCTTGACCGATCACAAGAATTTGACTTATCTCGAGTCTGCCAAACGGTTGAATCCTAGACAGGCTCGTTGGTCGCTATTTTTCTCCCGTTTTGATTTTGTGGTTTCGTACCTTCCAGGCTCTAAGAATGTGAAGGCTGATGCCCTGTCAAGGAGTTTTGTGCCTGACTCTCCGGGTGTTCCTGAGCCGGCGGGTATTCTCAAAGAGGGGTAATTTTGTCTGCCATCTCCCCTGATTTGCGGCGGGTGCAGCAAAAATTTCAGGCTGATAGACCTGACCGTTGCCCAGCGGAGAAACTGTTTGTCCCTGATAGATGAACTAGTAGAGTTATCTCTAAGGTTCATTGTTCGGTGTTGGCTGGTCATCCTGGAATCTTTGGTACCAGAGATTTGGTGGCTAGATCCTTTTGGTGGCTGTCTTTGTCACGGGATGTGCGTTCTTTTGTGCAGTCCTGTGGGACTTGTGCTCGGGCTAAGCCCTGCTGTTCTCGTGCCAGTGGGTTGCTTTTGCCCTTGCCGGTCCCGAAGAGGCCCTGGACGCATATCTCTATGGATTTTATTTCGGATCTCCCTGTCTCTCAAAAGATGTCGGTCATTTGGGTGGTTTGTGATCGCTTCTCTAAGATGGTCCTTTTGGTACCCTTGTCTAAATTGCCTTCCTCCTCTGATTTGGTGCCATTGTTTTTCCAGCATGTGGTTCGTTTACATGGCATTCCGGAGAACATCGTTTCGGACAGAGGTTCCCAGTTTGTTTCGAGGTTTTGGCGAGCCTTTTGTGCTGGGATGGGCATTGATTTGTCTTTTTCCTCGGCTTTCCATCCTCAGACAAATGGCCAAACCGAACGAACTAATCAGACTTTGGAAACATATCTGAGATGCTTTGTTTCTGCTGATCAGGATGATTGGGTGTCCTTTTTGCCTTTGGCTGAGTTCGCCCTTAATAATCGGGCCAGCTCGGCTACTTTGGTTTCGCCGTTTTTCTGCAATTCTGGTTTCCATCCTCGTTTCTCTTCAGGGCAGGTTGAGTCTTCGGACTGTCCTGGTGTAGATACTGTGGTGGATAGGTTGCAGCGGATTTGGACTCATGTGGTGGACAATTTGACATTGTCCCAGGAGAAGGCTCAACGTTTCGCTAACCGCCGGCGCTGTGTGGGTCCCTGACGTCGTGTTGGGGATTTGGTTTGGTTGTCGTCTCGTTATGTTCCTATGAAGGTTTCCTCTCCTAAGTTTAAGCCTCGTTTCATTGGTCCGTATAAGAATTCTGAGGTTCTCAATCCTGTGTCGTTTCGTTTGACTCTTCCAGCTTCTTTTGCCATCCATAATGTATTCCATAGGTCATTGTTGCGGAGATACGTGGCGCCTGTGGTTCCATCCGTTGATCCTCCTGCCCCAGTGTTGGTTGAGGGGGAGTTGGAGTATGTGTTGGAGAAGATTTTGGATTCTTGTATTTCGAGACGGAAACTCCAGTACCTGGTCAAGTGGAAAAGTTATGGTCAGGAAGATAATTCCTGGGTCTTTGCCTCCGATGTTCATGCTGCCGATCTGGTTCGTGCCTTTCATTTGGCTCGTCCTGGTCGGCCTGGGGCTCTGGTGAGGGTTCGGTGACCCTCCTCAAGGGGGGGTACTGTTGTGAATTCTGTTGTCAAGCTCCCTCCTGCGGTCATGAATGGTACTTCGGCTGGTTCTGTCCATGGGCTTCCTCTGGTGGTTCTGAGTGGAGCTGCGGCTTCTGAGTTTCCTTCCACAGGTGACGAGGTTAATTCGTTAGCTGGCTGCTCTATTTAACTCCACTTAGATCATTGCTCCATGCCACCTGTCAATGTTCCAGTATTGGTCTTGTTCTCTCCTGGATCGTTCTTGTGACCTGTCTTCCCAGCAAAAGCTAAGTTACTGCTTGTTTTTCTCTGGTTTGCTATTTTTCTGTCCAGCTTGCTATTTTGATTTTTGTCTTGCTTGCTGGAAGCTCTGGGACGCAGAGGGAGCGCCTCCGCACCGTGAGTCGGTGCGGAGGGTCTTTTTGCGCCCTCTGCATGGTCTTTTTGTAGTTTTTGTGCTGACCGCAAAGTTACCTTTCCTATCCTCTGTCTGTTCAGTTAGTCGGGTCTCACTTTGCTAAATCTATTTCATCTCTGTGTTTGTAATTTTCATCTTTACTCACAGTCATTATATGTGGGGGGCTGCCTTTTCCTTTGGGGAATTTCTCTGAGGCAACGTAGGCTTTATTTTTCTACCTCTAGGGCTAGCTAGTTTCTTAGGCTGTGTCGAGTTGCATAGGGAGCGTTAGGAGCAATCCACGGCTATTTCTAGTGTGTGTGATAGGATTAGGGATTGCGGTCAGCAGAGTTCCCACGTCTCAGAGCTCGTTCTATATTATTAGTAACTATCAGGTCATTCCGTGTGCTCTTAACCACCAGGTCCATTATTGTCCTTACCACCAGGTCATAACACTTGCCCTAGAGAAGGAAAATAAAGCCTACCTTGCCTCAGAGAAATTCCCCAAAGGTAAAGGAAGCCCCCCACATATATTGACTGAGAGTAAAGATGAAAGTCACAAACGCAGAAATGAAACAGGTTTCAGCAAAGGGAGGCCAGACTTACTAAATAGACAGAGGATAGGAAAGGTAACTTTGCGATCAGCACAAAAACCTACAAAAGACCACGCAGAGTGTGCAAAAAAGACCTCCGCACCAACTCACGGTGCGGAGGGACCACTCTGCATCCCAGAGCTTCCAGCTAGCAAGACAAAATCATGATAACTAGCTGGACAAGAAAACAAAGAACAAATAATGACTATCAGGAACTTAGCTTCTGCAGGAGAAGGCAGGTCACCAGAGAGATCCAGGAGCGAACTGAACAAATGCAAAAACATTGACAGCTGGCATGGAGTAACGATCTGAGAGGAGTTAAATAGAGCAGCCAACCAAAGGATAAACCACGTCACCTGTGTAAGGAACCTCAGAAGCCACAGCTTCACTCATAGCCACCAGAGGGAGCCCATAGACAGAACTCGCCGAAGTACCATTCACGACCACAGGAGGGAGCTCGACAACAGAATTCACAACAGATCGGGTGCGGCCAATACAGGGGTATTGGTGAGGGCGTCCTTTAGCTGGCGGAAGGCTTCCTCACACTCTGGGGTCCAGGTTACCTGGCGGGGTTGGTTCTTATGGGTCAGATCAGTGAGGGGCTTGGCTACGCTGCTGTAATTGGGAACGAAATTTCCTGTAATACCCCGCTGTCCCTAGAAACGCCATGACCTGGGTTTTAGTGCGTGGGGTGGGCCATTTGGCTATGGCCTCAATCTTGGCTGGTTCTGGTCTCTGTTTACCACTTCCCACCCAATGCCCTAAATACTGAACCTCTGCTTTGCCCACGTGACACTTGTTTGGGTTCAGGGTGATTCCGGCCTTGTGGATCCTGTCCAATACTGTCTCTAGGTGATTTAGATGCTCTTCCCATGTCGCGCTGTAGATGGCTATGTCATCCAGGTAGGCACACGCATAGTCCTGGAGACCATCCAGAAGCCGGTCAGCCAGCCTCTGGACGGTCGCCGGGGCAGTCTTCATCCTGAATGGCATAACTCGAAACTGGAATAAGCCAAACGGGGTGACAAATGCCGACTTGGGAATAGCATCAGGACTAAGGGGAATCTGCCAGTAGCCTTTGCATAGATCGATGGTGGTCAAATACTTTGCCCCTGCCAGCCGGTCTAACAAGTCATCCACATGCGGCATGGGATACGCATCCGTCACTGTTTTCTCATTGAGCTTACGATAGTCTACACAAAACCATGTAGTCCCATCCTTCTTGGGCACTAACACTACGGGGGAAGCCCAGGGATTATCTGACTCTTCAATGACCCCTAAATGCAACATCTCTTGTATCTCTTGTCACATTCCTTCTCGTACAGACTCAGGGACACGGAAGGGGAGTTGTCGCAGGGGGGTCTGATACTGGGTCTCAACCTTGTGTTGTGCCAGGTGAGTGTACCCGGGTTTCCCCGAAAACATCCTCTGTCGCTGCCTCAACAACTCCTTCACCTGCTGTCTCTCCCAGGGACCTAAAGGCCCCTTCACACTTAGCGATGCTGCAGCGATACCGAGAACGATCCGGATCGCTGCAGCGTCGCTGTTTGGTCGCTGGAGAGCTGTCACACAGACCGCTCTCCAGCGACCAACGATGCCGGTAACCAGGGTAAACATCGGGTAACTAAGCGCAGGGCCGCGCTTAGTAACCCGATGTTTACCCTGGTTACCATGCTAAAAGTAAAAAAAAACAAACACTAGATACTTACCTACCGCTGTCTGTCCTCCAGCGCTGCGCTCTGCTTCTCTGCTCTCCTCCTGTACTGGCTGTGAGCCGGAAAGCAGAGCGGTGACGTCACCGCTCTGCTTTCCGGCTCACAGCCAGTACAGGAGGAGAGCAGAGCACAGCGCTGGAGGACAGACAGCGGTAGGTAAGTATCTAGTGTTTGTTTTTTTTTACTTTTAGCATGGTAACCAGGGTAAACATCGGGTTACTAAGCGCGGCTCTGCGCTTAGTTACCCGATGTTTACCCTGGTTACCAGTGAAGACATCGCTGGATCGGTGTCACACACGCCGATCCAGCGATGTCAGCAGGAGTCCAGCGACGAAATAAAGTTCTGGACATTATTCAGCGACCAACGATCTCCCAGCAGGGGCCTGATCGTTGGTCGCTGTCACACATAACGATTTCATTAACGATATCGTTGCTACGTCACAAATAGCAACGATATCGTTAACAATATCGTTGTGTGTGAAGGTACCTTAAGTCTTCACCCAAGTGTACCTGGTCCCATGTTTTAGACTGAGTCCTCTCCCCTAAGACATCAGGCAAGGGAAGTCCGACTAAATCCTCTGCTTCAGGTGCACAGATGGCCACTACCTCTACCTGTCTCTAACATCATGTCCTCCCTCTATCTGAAACTAAACCTGTCAAAAACTGAACTCCTCGTGTTCTCTCCCTCTACTAACCTACCTTTGCCTGGCATTGCCATCTCCGTGTGCGGTTCCACCATTACTCCAAAGCAACATGCCCGCTGCCTTGGGGTCATCCTTGATTCTGACCTTTCATTCACCCCCTACATCCGATCACTGGCTCGCTCTTCTTACCTGCATCTCAAAAACATTTCTAGAATTCGCCCTTTTCTTACTTTCGACTCTGCAAAAACTCTGACTGTTTCACTTATTCATTCTCGTCTGGACTATTGTAACTCTCTACTAATCGGTCTCCCTCTTGCAAAACTCTCCCCGCTCCAATCTGTCCTGAATGCTGCAGCCAGGATCATATTCCTCACCAACCGTTACACCGATGCCTCTACCCTGTGCCAGTCATTACACTGGCTACCCATCCACTCCAGAATCCAGTACAAAACTACTACCCTCATCCACAAAGCACTCCATGGCTCAGCACCACCTTACATCTCCTCCCTGGTATCAGTCTACCACCCTACCTGTGCCCTCCGCTCCGCTAATGACCTCAGGTTAGCATCCTCAATAATCAGAACCTCCCACTCCCGTCTCCAAGACTTTTCACGTGCTGCGCCGATTCTTTGGAATGCACTACCTAGGTTAATACGATTAATCCCCAATCCCCACAGTTTTAAGCGTGCCCTAAAAACTCATTTGTTCAGACTGGCCTACCGCCTCAATGCATTAACCTAACGATCCCTGTGTGGCCTATTTATAATAAAAAAAAAAAAAAAAAAAGGTTCCTCGCATCATGTTCTCATACACTTTATGCAGTATTAGCCCTCTGTGTCTGTACTGCTACATACTTAGGCAGGTAACTGGTTCATGCAGCTTTACATGAACACCTGAGCCTTACACTATAGCTGGCCCGAATAACTAAAGCAATTGTTACCATCCACCTCTCGTGTCTCCCCTTTTCCCCATAGTTTGTAAGCTTGCGAGCAGGGCCCTCACTCCTCCTGGTATCTGTTTTGAACTGTATTTCTGTTATGCTGTAATGTCTATTGTCTGTACAAGTCCCCTCTATAATTTGTAAAGCGCTGCGGAATATGTTGGCGCTATATAAATAAAATTATTATTATTATTATTATTATTATTATTACCTCTTCAGGGCGCTCCCGATAGGGCTTCAGCATATTCACGTGGAACATGCGGATAACCCTGGGGTCGTCACAATCGGCGACATTATAGGTGGTGTCGGCTATTATCCCCACTACCTGGTAGGGCCCCTGCCATGCAGCTTGGAACTTGTTCTGCCTAGTGGGCTCTAACACCAGGACCTTCTGCCCTATTTCCAAGGTGCACTCTCTGGCCCTACGATCGTACCATACGTGCTGGCGCCGCTGGGCCACCTGCATGTTCCCACATACAGCCTGGGTCAGCTCCTGTAGGCGGTCCCGGAATTCCAGCACATAGGGTACAATAGGTACCCCTTCTATGGTGCCCTCCCCTTCCCAGTGTTCTAGCACTAAGTCTAGGGGTCCCCTTACCTGTCTCCCGTATACCAGTTCGAATGGGGAGAACCCCGTGGATTCTTGGGGCACCTCTCGATAGGCAAACAGGAGGTGAGGCAAGAATTTCTCCCGGTCCTGGTAAAAGTCCCAATGAGTTGTTTTAACGTCCCGTTAAAGCGTTCACACAACCCATTGGTTTGCGGGTGGTACGGGGCGCTTCTAATGGACTTTACGCCGCACAGCTTCCACAGTTGGCTGGTCACCTCTGCTGTAAACTGGGTACCCTGGTCTGAGATAATCTCCCAGGGAAATCCAACCCGTGAGAAAACCTGAAACAAGGCAGCCGCCACCGTCTCTGCCAGTATGTTAGGTAATGCAACCGCCTCTGGATACCGTGTGGCATAATCTACCACTGTCAATATATACCTTTTCCCTGACGGACTGGGTTTGGCTAATGGCCCTATCAGATCGACCGCTACTCGGCTAAATGGTTCCTCCACAATGGGGAGGGGGCGTAATTTGGCCTTGCATCGATCTCCCCTCTTGCCAATGCGCTGGCAACTGTCACAGGTCTGGCAGTATTGATGAACATCATAGGTTACCCCCGGCCAAAAGAAGTTTTGTGTCAGACGATGCCTGGTGCGACTGACGCCGAAGTGCCCGGCCAAGGGTATGTCATGAGAGATTCGCAGTAACTCCTGCCTATACTTCTTGGGAACTACCAGCTGTCGTTTTATAGTGGGGCTCGTCCCTGTGTGATGCTGTTCTGTGATCCGGTAGAGGAGACCCTGCTTCCATATAAACTGTTCCCCTTCCAGTACCCCTCTCACCTCCTGTGCCTTCCCACGATATCCCTCCAATGAAGGATCCTCAAGTAACTCCCTCTTAAATTCATCTGGGGTGGCTTAACAAATGTGTCTGGCTATGGGAATACGTGTAGGGCTGGGATGTCTTACCTGGGCCTCCTCTGAATGTGATTCCGCCTCCGCAGCTCGAGCTTGTCTCCGGGTGGTAACAGGATATGTTTCAGCCAGAAGTGCAGCCGAGAAGGTAGACAACAAGGGCCCCAAGTCATTTCCCAGCAAAACGTCTGCAGGCAAATCCTCCATCAAGCTGACCTCAACAAGGCCATCCCCAACTCCCCAGGTCAGGTGAATCCTGGCAGTGGGCAGTCAATGTATGGCTCCCCCTGCTACACGGACTGCCACTGTCCGGTCTGTCTTCTCTTGGTCCCGGACGAGATGAGGCTTCACAAGGGTCAAGGTTGCTCCGGAATCTCTTAGTCCCTGCATGCGTTTCCCATTAACCCACATGACCTGTCGATGCTGTTGTCGATTATCTGCCCGGGCTGCCTGCACGGGGTCTACTTCATGCAGCACTTCCTCCATGTCTTCCACCCCTTGGTTAGTTGTAGCCTCGAATGCCGGGTCAGCTTCGCCTTGGTAGCAGTGTACAGCGGCCCGGCGGAAGGTAGCTGTTCCCGCCTTTGGCCACTGGGTATGCTGAGTCTGGTTGGGACATTGTCTTTGCAGGTGGCCCAGCTGACGGCAGGTATGGCATCGCGCCCCAGGGGAACTGTGGTAGGCCGGGTTTCTAGCTGGTCCCCCTACAATCTTTGGTGGTTTGGGGCCCTCCAGGTCCATGGGCGGACCCCTAGTGACCATCTTTGATCCTGACAACTGAGGCCTCCTGGCGTCATGATATTCATCGGCCAGACGAGCGGCTTCCTCAAGAGTCATTAGCCGCCTGTTCCAAAGCCATTCCTGTGTCTCGGGGTTTAGTCCATTAAAGAATCATTCTAACAAGAAGAGCTGGAGGATGTCCTCCTTAGTGGTTGCTTGGCTCCCTTGTACCAACTGTAGCAGTGACCGCCGTAATTTACAGGCCCATTCAGCGTGGGTATCGGTTACTCGTTTTATAAGTCCACGGAACTTTTGGAGGTATGCCTCTGGTGTCAGCACATACCGGGCCAAGATCACTTCTTTGATCCGCTCTTAGTCCATACAGTCCTCATCAGGTACCATGCGATAGGCGTCCGCTGCCCGGCCTGTCAGCTTGCTGGCCAGAATCTGAACCCGTTCCTCCGGCTTCACTTGATGAAGTGCACACTGCCACTCAAAGTCCTGCAGAAAGCCATCAATGTCTTCCTCTGCCTCCCCCAACTGTCGGAAGGCATTACACTGGATCTTTTTGTGGCTTACTGTTGAAGGTACCTGGGCGGAAGCCAGAGCTCCCCCTGCTCGCTGACTCCCCTCTCTCCGCTCTGCCATCTCCATCTTGGCCAGTTCCACTTTGGTCCGTTCTGCCATCTCCATCTTGGCCAGCTCTATCCTGGTCTGCTCAACCATCTTTTCCTTCAGATCAGTACGCACATCAGCCATCACCTCTCGTATGATCTCTACTGCAGGGTTTGGGCCATAGAACGCCAGTCTGTTCTTTACCTCCCTCTGGAATTCAGTCTCCTCCACGTTCACATTGGGGGGCGCTGCACTGTCGTGTTCCATGATGGCTGCTATCAAATCTGCTTTTGTTTTGTTGCTGGCGATTAACCCTCGGGCTTCCACCAGATCTTTTAATGTAGTCCTCTTTAACTTCTGGTAGTTGTCTTCCATTCATTCCTTTCCTCCTGTAGAAGGGGTATCAGATCCCGCTGTCTGCCACCAGTGTAACGGTGTCCAACAAGCTGGGGTACCTCTTTCAGTACCACCTCGTGTTTCAGGAGGTCCACGCTGCTTTTGCTGGATTCTGAATGAAGGATGCTGGCTGGAATTCCTTGGTTACATGAGAGCATATAAAAGCTGACTGCTACCCCACGTATTTCCAGTCTAAAAGAACACACTTTATTTTCAGCACACAGAATATATAACACAGATACACAGGACAGGCCAATAGGAAAACAGCTGGCCAGACATACATTACAATAGCTGCAGGGGGCTGGAGCCTGCCGCTATTTACTGTGGGAATTACAAAGGTGGGGGGAGGTCAGAAAGAGAATATCTTGTCCAGGGGCGCAGCCTGTGGACTGATGCATTTCACATGGAAACTATTATACATACATATACTGCATAACATTCTTGGTGCTGGGGGGTTCTGTAACACCGTGTATCATTGATTGTACAGAGACTGTGCATGTATATCAAAATATACACTTACGGGCTAGCAATATGTGGCGAATGATTGCCGTGGCAGATTCTGGAGCTTCTGTGAGGTCCTTCATTAGCTGCGGTATATTCTCTTTTGTGTATACATTTCTCCTAGGCTTCACTTTACAAGCTATAAATAAAGATATAGGACTTAGTAGCGGCGAGGTTTTTTTTCTCAGAGCGGTTGTGCAAAAAACGTTTTCATACGATTGATACCTTTTCCTTTCTTGCTCGCAGGCCCTCGCGGTTTTTTAGGGGTTCTAGAAACAGGGCTGTTTCTTGGTGTGGGGGTCTGGTACAACAGGTCTTCAACGGATATCTGATTGTGTTCCGAGGTAATTGGTTCTGGAATCAGGTCGATATCTGTAAAGAATTAATATATATTTACACTTCTAAATAGTTAAAAGATATATATATATATATATATATATATATATACACACACACACACACACACACACACACACACAACGCACCTATGATGTCTTGCGACAAATCCCATACTGCTGCGTCAGCTTCATTAGTCTTAGTATACTCAGCTCCAGGTGTATCACACTCCAGAGCAGGCACGCTGAGTCAGTTTAAAAAATCATCGGAGATGTCCCTGATAAGTTCATCTTAAACAAGAAAGAATAAAACAATATAAAAATAATATACAAAACAGCCCTTACTTAGAGTGGTACACTAACAGTTGTATTTATATAAAGCTTGAAACATACCTAATACCGAGTCATCAACTAGGTCGGAAAAAGCCGAAAAATTTTGGGATTCCATCTAAAATAAATTATCTGTGTAAATTTTTGTGCTATCTATATTAATTTTACACTGCAGACAAACACATTTTATATACTGTAACAAATACATTTGCGACTGTTGCATAAATATGATTATACTAAGCAAAACATAGGTAATACGGTTAAGCCTTTCTATATTAATTTTACACCATAGATACGTTTACACCGTAAAACTATAACAGCTATTAACTATTGTATTACACAGATTATGTCATAATAAATATACGGTTAAATTATTAAAACAAATAACAGCTTTAATTATGGTTTTAGAGATGTATAGTTAGATATAATTAAGCATTTGCGAATAATAAGACAAAATAGAATAATGCACCACTCTGCATATACTTACATTTAGAATAGCTCTTCGGTTAGTCTGGTCTGACTTCTGCTGGATTTGTGGTGTCGTGCATTGCTACAAGCAGCTGTATTTATTCTGACTGCCAGAAAACAAGTCAACTGTTAACACCCAGAAACACACCCAGTTACGCCCCGCCACACGCCTTCTGTTAACACCCAGAACACACCCATACAGACAATTATTACTTGTATTAACTCAGGCATGATATAGTCGGATTAAAACCGGTAATTTTATACAATTGAATTTCTGAAAGAAGCAGGCGGTTATTGCTTTTCGACACACAATCATTTTATCATGGCATCTAATTCCTATGACCACATATTAGCGAAACAATATTTTACCCCTAAAGCACCCGGGTCATTCTGTGGAATTTACAAATTATTTAGAGAGACAAGAGAGCGCGGAATAAAGAAATCTGATGTGACTGCCTGGTTGAATAAACAAGGCGCCTACACGCTACACAAGCCTGCTAGAAAACGCTTTTTGACAAATAAAGTTTACGTCTCGGACATTGGTGCGCAGTGGCAGGCGGATCTCGTAAGTTTAATTGACTATTCAAGGGAAAATGATAATGTCAAATACATCCTGATGGTGGTTGATACTCTATCGAGATAGGCATGGTGCTTGGCCTTATCAAACAAGACCGGTGCGAGTGTAGCCAGATCGTTCGAATTAATATTTCAAAATGATAAGCGCATACCGAAGAAATTGCAGACGGATCGCGGCAAAGAATTTATAAATTCACCACTCAAGCAACTATGTAATATGCATAATATTCACCACTTTTTTTACCAACAATGATGTAAAGGCCGCTATGGTAGAGCGCTTTAATCGCACATTAAAAACCCGTATGTGGCGCTATCTTACGCAGCATAATACCTTTAGGTATATTGATATTATACTGGATTTGGTGCATAGCTACAACCATACGTACCACTCAACGATCCGCTGTAGCCCCGCTGCTGTGACAGAGAAAAACACGCTGTAAATCTGGCGCAATATTTACAGTTCTACTATTACTAATAAGCCTATTAAACCGACTTTAAAGGTTGGGGATCATATCAGAATTTCACGCTATAAAGGGCCCTTCTGTAAGAGCTATAAAAAATCGTACAGCGAAGAGATTTTTTTAATTACCGCCGTCTCCAATAAATTTCATAAACCTCTTTATAAAATCAGTGATTTAGCTGGCGAGGCTGTAGAGGGGTCATTTTATAAGGAAGAGCTGCAAAAAGTACCTATGGATGAGAATCGTGTCTACAGAGTAGAAAAGATTTTGAGGAAAAAACGTGTCAGGGGTGTGAGTCACTGCTTTGTCAAATGGCTGGGCTACCCCAAAAAATTCAACAGTTGGATCCCGGCTTCAGCATTGACAGATATATAACCATGGAAGCTGGTTCGTTTTTTGTCACATTACCCAGCAATTCCTCAATCAAAATCTACCCCGAAAACACTATATCGAGCTACAATACCAAGTTAGCGAGGGCCGTTCATCTTTCAGCCACTTATGAAGTGGCGTTAACGGAAATACAGTACCCCCATACGTGGAACACGTTTGAGGCTTTTGAAGGGAACTTCCCCATAGTTTGTAAGCTTGCGAGCAGGGCCCTCACTCCTCCTGGTATCTGTTTTGAACTGTATTTCTGTTATGCTGTAATGTCTATTGTCTGTACAAGTCCTCTCTATAATTTGTAAAGCGCTGCGGAATATGTTGGCGCTATATAAATAAAATTATTATTATTATTATTATGTGGCAAGACACGACGAGCCGTTAGAACATTATCACATAAAATCAGGATTTTACTCAAACATTCATAAGCTGGTTGGCGCGGTCAATGCCCGAATAGAAGCGCTGAATTTATCCATGCCTGCCTACAGAATACGGTATGATGAGCTACGCCGAGAGGTGATCCTGCCCAACCAAGCCCCTATACAGTTTGCTCTGGGTACTAAGCTAAAATTTATTTTCAGCCTACAGACCGTCGATGACTCCCCCGTTCCTTTAATGCCGTGGAATCGCCGCTTTTACCCCGATTCAAAGGCTGGTTTTTATTCGCTTTTTGTATACACTGATATAATTCAGCATCAGCTTGTAGTGGACAGTTACGTTCAACTGTTATGAACCGTAGAAGTTAGCGGCGATGATAATGATATTGTCATGATGCGCTACTCGCGGCCCGATTACATACCACTGTGCAAACAACACTTTGACTCCATAAACGTTACAGTCATGTCGGACCAGGGTACGCCGGTTAAATTCAGATACGGAAAGTGTATAGTGCGATTACATTTTAGACCGCGACAGTATTGACATGATAAAATGGTGGCTCAAAGGGTGTATGGAGATCCCGCTGTTTATGCCCGCTACTATACTGCCCAGTCGGGGCACGGGCTAGAGGGGTTCCGCGGGAGCGAGTACATGTATGGCTCTGGCCTGGCCGGGATATTTAAAGGATTATTTCGCCACGCCGTGCCGCTTTTCAGAAAAGGCCTAGAATTAGTAAAACCGCATGTTAAGACAGCGGTCCGGAACATCGCGGCGGACGCCGTCACGAAAGCCTCAACGGCCCTTATGAAACGGATAAATACACCACCTCAGCAAGACGGATCTGGGATAATTTATGTCGCTAAAAAAGCACAAAAAAGAAAGAGGCACGCTTGCCCGCCTTTACTGCCGATGCTTATGAATAAAACTACAACCAAGAGACACCCGTCAGAAACGAGTAAGATGCTCTGTGGACGACATCTTCTAATCAGTTATCATGGCTTTCCTGCATGATGCTTCTGTAGAGTGCGCAAAATCTGAACTGGATATTTTTGATGTACCCCCGACACAAGCAAGTATAGAGAAATCTCTATTTGTAGAATTACAGCCGGTTGCGGCTCTGTCAGACAATGGACCGTTGGAATTTTACATATCTGGGAGCGGCGATTATTTTTATGATCTGAACAACACGCTGCTGTACATAAGCTGTCGCATCGTGAAGCAAGATAATACGGCTATCGCCGATGGTGCGCGTGTGGCGCTCATAAACTACCCTCTAGCCACTCTTTTTAACCAGGTCGATATTACTCTGGGAGACCGGCTTATCTCACAATCGGACAATCTCTACAGTTATAGAGCATACATAGAGACCCTTTTAAATTACAGCTCGCAGACGCTGTCATCACAATTTACAGCTGGTTTGTTCTATAAAGACACTGCGGGCCATCATAATGACCGGGGCTTGGATGGCGCAAACGCAGGGTTTATCAAAAGAGCCAGTGCAACTTCTCGCTCAAAGCCGGTCGACCTCTTGGGGCCCATTTTTGTGGATATATTTAACCAACCAAAGTTAATATTGAATGGCGTGACCTTAAGGTTAAGTTATCAAAAAATAAGGATGCTTTCTGCCTGATGTCCGCAGAAGCCGAGCCGCTGAAGGTGCAAATCTCGCAGGCGGCTCTCTATGTGAAAAGAGTGCAGGTATCTCCGGCTGTCCGAATCGGCCACAGTCAGGCCCTCCTATCCGCAACAGCCAAGTACGCTATTGACCGAACATGCATGAAAGTGTACAGCATCGCCGCAGGGACACGGATCACGAACCACGAGAACCTGTTCCTAGGACAGATACCAAAAACTGTTATATTGGGGTTTGTAGATAATGAGGGCTTCAGCGGTTCTTACACAAAAAACCCACTGGACTTTTACCACTACCACGTCAACCACGCGGCATTATATCTGGATGGCCAGCAGATACCCACGAGACCTTATAATCCTAATGTTAATGATGCTTTAGCCATCAGAGAGTATATGGCGCTTGCCCATATATCTGGCAAGCAAAAGACTGATTGTGCCATGGCGATAGATCGTGAAGAATTTATGGCTGGATTCACGCTATTTGCTTTTGATTTATCGCCTAATCAAGAGCCTGGAGGCCATTTCTCGCTCATTAAAACAGGTAACCTGCGTGCTGAAGTCTTCTTTGTGCTAGCGACACCCCACACGATAAATATGATTGTTTTTGCAGTCAACAACACCATACTGGAAATTAATAATAAGCGAGAGATCTTGTACGATTTTAATTAAGTAACGATGGACAGTCTGCAGCTTACAGCGGTATTGAGGGCCGATAATTATACAGAACGCATATTCGCCTGTGTGTTTCCGTGTGATTTGCTTCCGGAAGAAAGAGTGACTCAGAGACCCGCGGCATATATCGTGAATACAGACCCGTCGCATCAAGCCGGACGCCACTGGGTATTAATCGTACTCTGCGATGATAAAACGGGCATATTTTTTGATAGTTACGGCTTTCGTGCGGACAATATTATCTTCCCACGCGATTTTGTGGCATTCCTGAACAAGAAGTGTGACTCTTATTGTTACCAGAATGCACAAATCCAGGATTTGTATAGTTGTTTTACAGTGCTTCACTTCTGACTTGCAGAATAATGATAGAATCGTATCAGATTTTATGTCATCAAAATTTTCAAGCTTAAACCGTTGTTCAGACCGTCGTTATCAGATTCAGCAAAGATGCACTTGTCAGCATCATGCTGTTAGCTAACTAAGCTATCATGCTGTTAGCTAACTAAGCTAGAATGTATTTTTTATCTTTGTGCACATGTGCTTGTGGCTATTTTATCTGTTAACCACACAGGGCACGTAGTTGGCTATCACAACTAACACAGCCCCTGGACACGCTGGAAAATTATGCTGACACTGCATCATTCTAAATGTGTAATGTCAGCGCCCTGCGCAGCCCCTGTAACACGCATTGGGATAGCATTTTAATTATTAAGGATTGTTTTTTATTACACGCAGCCCTGCTGAATGTTATTGTATATCGTGCTGTAATTCACATATAGTGTATGGTGTCTGATACATGCTTTAATAAAGGCTTTTAAAGCTCATACAATGACTGTCATTTTTCATAATATTGAGAATTATACTATCACACACTATTAAGCATTGCACAAAACACACGGCCCTGATTACAGAATGCAATATGCAATCTCACAACAGCGACATATGAAAATCTAATATAAAAAGAAATACTGGGTTAATAATCACAGGATCAAATTAAGAAAATCTAATATAAAAAGAAATACTGGGTTAATAATCACAGGATCAAATTAACAATATCAAACTATATCAAAAGGGGAAGTCAGACAAGGAGGGACAGCTGGCTGACAGGGGCTGGGAGGGGTTACACACTTTGATACACTTTGATAGGGATGGGGCACCTGTCAGATTGAGTTTGACGAAACCACCCGATGCTACACTACTTGCCTGCATCGGTATGTGAGCCCTTTATATCCCCATATGAATGAACGCTGCCGCTAGGACGGTCCCGCCCCCAGAAGTGACGTGGAGCCACCCATAATGCATAGCGCGCTTGCATCCTCGTTGCTATGGACGCCCGTCATGTGTGCCCGCCAGCCAGCAGGAGAAGCACACGCGCAGTGAGCCACAGTGACGTAGCCGCTGTAGTGGAAGTGCTGCGTTCAGCTGTGCGAGCCATTCAGCTAATGCGCATGCGCGGGGATGTCTGGCGGTGCCTCAGTAGCCCTAACAGAGTATCTGTCCCTAGGAACAAAACATGTTTGAATAGGAAGTCTGATGAGTGCCTAAAGAAAAGCCTCCCTACTAGGTGTGGCTAGGACATGGTTAATGTTGGCCAATCTGAATATAGGCGAATATATACTTAGTGTAACTTTCTGAGGAGAAATTGGGAATATCTGGTTCACGGATAGAGAACCTAACTTGACACTTCACTATACATGGAAAATACAGAAAAGGATAAATAAAGAATAGAAAATAACAAATAAATAAAGAAAAAATGAAAAATAAAAATTAAGAATAAAAATAAAAATAAATATAAATAATGAACCTAATATATCTGGAACAGTGTTATATGAAACCAAAAAACTGACATGAAAAAATGAAATGGAACCAAAACGAATAAAATAATAGAAATAAAAAGAAAAGGAAAAAAAAAAAAAGAAAATAATAAGAAAATAATATGAAAATAATAAAAAAAATATAAAAAATAAATAAATAAATAAATGAACAAAAAATGGAAGAACTAACGCTAGTAGTTCACATAGACCAAAATCCTGATTCTTATAGAACACGGACTCACCAATGGAGGATCAAAGTCAGCGTGTCTGAAAATGAAAAAGAGGAGATGGTTAGTGACCCCTAAGACAGACAGAAAGAATTCATACATGCCAATCTATTTCCCTGTTAAGACCCCTAGGTTCCAGGGTATCCAGCGTGTATATCCAGTATGTTTCTCTCTGTTTTAAAAGCTTAATGTGGTCCCTCTCCTTGGACGTGGCACTTGTTCCACAACCTGAAAGCCCAACTGTGCAACCGAATGTTTACACTTAGAAAAGTGATCGGGTAGTGGGAGCCAGTTTTTGCCGCATCGAATCGTAGACTTATGGCTCGCTATTCGGTCACGAACATGCTGAGTGGTCTCCCCCACGTAAAGAAGACCACATGGCCACTTGATCACATAAATCACAAAATTTGAGTTACAAGTAAAATAACCCCTAATGGGGTAACTTTTGCCCGTCCTAGGGTGAGTGATGTTCTCTGCCTTTGTCACATTAGAGCATGCAGCACAACTCAAACATGGAAAAGTGCCCAGACGCCTATTACCAAAAAATCTTTGTGTCGTACCCGTGCTTGTGCTTCCCACGTCAGTCCAAACAACTGAGTCCCTGATGTTGGTGGGTCTCCGAGTGCAAATCAGTGCAGGTACATTAAAAGATTCGATATTAGGATATGACTTCGAGAGGAGTGACCAGTGCTTAGTACTACCCTCTCATCGAGTGAATTGACAATTCTTACAAATAAGACGGATAAGGCTTTGGCTGAACACGAGAAGGCCTTGCAGGAACAGAAAAGGCAAAAATTTCACCGGGATAACGAAGACTACGCAAACAACCGAGTGTACCGATGGAACGAATCCTTAACTTGTCATCAATCTTCTACCCAAAGAAGATTCGGATCTTTCAGTTGAAGTGGCGACTCTTCAACAGGGGCAACTCAACCGCGTTTTTGTCAAAAAACCGCAGGCGAGGAGCGCATCAAGTAGGCCCACGAGACGATCACGGGGAAAGAATGATGACTCGGACCCAGGTAGGCCATCGAACCTGGTAATTAGAGTTGAGCGACCTTGACCTTTTTAGAGTCGAGCCGGGTTTCGCGAAACCCGACTATCTCAAAAGTCGGGTCGAGTGAAATCGGCCGATTATGACGTAAAGTCGGGATCGACCGAAACACGAAACCCAATGCAAGTCAATGGGGCAGCATAGTCGGCAGTGAGTGGGGGCCAGGAAAACACCTAGAGTGCCCATTTTAATGTCAAAACCATCCATTCTTCTTAATGAAGCTTGTCAAGCGTAATTTACCTTATAATAATTGTAAGGCATTTGAAATTGGGGGTCATTTGGCTAAAGTTGTGGTGGGTAGGGCTGGTTCAAGTAATTAGTGGGCCCAGGAAATCTGGACCACGTCACGGCAGTGGAGCAGGGAGAGGTAAGTATTTCAACTTTGCAAGTGCTGTGAACCTGAGCAAGCAGGGGGGGCCCACTCGTTGGCATTGGCACTGGCACAGGGCCCCTCAAAGTACAGCGGTGTGTTTGCACGGCGGGGGCGCGTCCCACCGGCAGCAACACTTTTGCGTACTATGAGAGGCCCTGTGCCAGTGACGTCGCCAACTAGTATTCCTCCCCCCACCTGATGAAGGAACCTGCACTTTCATCTGCACCTTCCTCTTTGTCCCCGTGTAAGGTGGTATGGTATGCGGGAAGAGCAACCTGACTTTCAGCAGGGTCACAATGTTGTTGTGTAGCGTGCATGGGGAATGTTGCGTTATGGGTCAATGTACCAGCAGACTCATCTATCACTGGCTGGGCAATGGGCAGGATGAGGAGGAAACACAGATATAGGCCCAAAGAATAAAGTTGGCTAAATGCAGTTCAAAATTGGTAACACAGGAATAACCAGGGGGCATTGCAGTGGAGGACAACTGGAATGAGAGGCTGACACAGAGAGTAGGCCCAAATCAGTAAGTAGTCGAAATGCAGTTCAAAATTGGCAACCGTAGTAAACAGGCGGCACAGCTTTGTTCAGTGGAGGAGAACAGCAAGGAGTGGCAGACACCGATAGTAGGCCCCAAACCAACTAGTACGCCAAATGCAGTTGTTCCGTTTAACCACAATTTAATGAGAGCCTGAAGATAGAAGTTCAGGAAAGGCAACCTGGAGATCACCTTGGAGTGGAACACACCATCTCTCTACACCCCATACCCAATTTGTAGGCCTAATGCAGTGTAGTTTCCAAGAACTACTGAACGAGAGCCGGAAGATCGAAGATCAGGAAAGGCAACCTGGAGAACATCTTGGAGTGGAACACACCATCTCTCTACACCCCATACTCAATTTGTAGGCCTAATGCAGTGTAGTTTCCAACAACTATTAAACAAGAGCCGGAAGATCGAAGCTCAGGAAAGGCAACCTGGAGAACACCTTGGAGTGGAACACACCATATCTCTACACCCCATACCCAATTTGTAGGCCTAATGCAGCGTAGTTTCCAACAACTACTAAACGAGAGCCGGAAGATCGAAGCTCAGGAAAGGCAACCTGGAGAACACCTTGGAGTGGAACACACCATCTCTCTACACCCCATACCCAATTTGTAGGCCTAATGCAGCGTAGTTTCCAACAACTACTAAACGAGAGCCGGAAGATCGAAGCTCAGGAAAGGCAACCTGGAGAACACCTTGGAGTGGAACACACCATATCTCTACACCCCATACCCAATTTGTAGGCCTAATGCAGCGTAGTTTCCAACAACTACTAAACGAGAGCCGGAAGATCGAAGCTCAGGAAAGGCAACCTGGAGAACACCTTGGAGTGGAACACACCATCTCTCTACACCCCATACCCAATTTGTAGGCCTAATGCAGCGTAGTTTCCAACAACTACTAAACGAGAGCATGAAGATCGAAGCATTGGCGAGGAAACCTGGGGAACACCTTGGAGTGGAACACACCATCTCTCTACACCCCATACCCAATTTGTAGGCCTAATGCAGCTTAGTTTCCAACAACTACTAAACGAGAGCCGGAAGATCGCAGCTCAGGAAAGGCAACCTGGAGAACACCTTGGAGTGGAACACACCATCTCTCTACACCCCATACCCAATTTGTAGGCCTAATGCAGTGTAGTTTCCAAGAACTACTAAACGAGAGCCGGAAGATCGAAGCTCAGGAAAGGCAACCTGGAGAACACCTTGGAGTGGAACACACCATCTCTCTACACCCCATACCCAATTTGTAGGCCTAATGCAGTGTAGTTTCCAACAACTACTAAACGAGAGCCGGAAGATCGAAGCTCAGGAAAGGCAACCTGGAGAACACCTTGGAGTGGAACACACCATCTCTCTACACCCCATACCCAATTTGTAGGCCTAATGCAGCGTAGTTTCCAACAACTACTAAACGAGAGCATGAAGATCGAAGCTCAGGAAAGGCAACCTGGAGAACGCCTTGGAGTGGAACACACCATCTCTCTACACCCCATACCCAATTTGTAGGCCTAATGCAGCGTAGTTTCCAACAACTACTAAACGAGAGCCGGAAGGTCGAAGCTCAGGAAAGGCAACCTGGAGAACACCTTGGAGTGGAACACACCATCTCTCTACACCCCATACCCAATTTGTAGGCCTAATGCAGTGTAGTTTCCAAGAACTACTAAACGAGAGCCGGAAGATCGAAGCTCAGGAAAGGCAACCTGGAGAACACCTTGGAGTGGAACACACCATCTCTCTACACCCCATACCCAATTTGTAGGCCTAATGCAGTGTAGTTTCCAAGAACTACTAAACGAGAGCCGGAAGATCGAAGCTCAGGAAAGGCAACCTGGAGAACACCTTGGAGTGGAACACACCATCTCTCTACACCCCATACCCAATTTGTAGGCCTAATGCAGCGTAGTTTCCAACAACTACTAAACGAGAGCCGGAAGATCGAAGCTCAGGAAAGGCAACCTGGAGAACACCTTGGAGTGGAACACACCATCTCTCTACACCCCATACCCAATTTGTAGGCCTAATGCAGCGTAGTTTCCAACAACTACTAAACGAGAGCATGAAGATCGAAGCATTGGCGAGGAAACCTGGGGAACACCTTGGAGTGGAACACACCATCTCTCTACACCCCATACCCAATTTGTAGGCCTAATGCAGCGTAGTTTCCAACAACTACTAAACGAGAGCCGGAAGATCGAAGCTCAGGAAAGGCAACCTGGAGAACACCTTGGAGTGGAACACACCATCTCACTACACCCCATACCCAATTTGTAGGCCTAATGCAGTGTAGTTTCCAAGAACTACTAAACGAGAGCCGGAAGATCGAAGCTCAGGAAAGGCAACCTGGAGAACACCTTGGAGTGGAACACACCATCTCTCTACACCCCATACCCAATTTGTAGGCCTAATGCAGCGTAGTTTCCAACAACTACTAAACGAGAGCATGAAGATCGAAGCATTGGCGAGGAAACCTGGGGAACACCTTGGAATGGAACACACCATCTCTCTACACCCCATACCCAATTTGTAGGCCTAATGCAGCGTAGTTTCCAACAACTACTAAACGAGAGCCGGAAGATCGAAGCTCAGGAAAGGCAACCTGGAGAACACCTTGGAGTGGAACACACCATCTCTCTACACTCCATACCCAATTTGTAGGCCTAATGCAGTGTAGTTTCCAAGAACTACTAAACGAGAGCCGGAAGATCGAAGCTCAGGAAAGGCAACCTGGAGAACACCTTGGAGTGGAACACACCATCTCTCTACACCCCATACCCAATTTGTAGGCCTAATGCAGCGTAGTTTCCAACAACTACTAAACGAGAGCATGAAGATCGAAGCATTGGCGAGGAAACCTGGGGAACACCTTGGAGTGGAACACACCATCTCTCTACACCCCATACCCAATTTGTAGGCCTAATGCAGTGTAGTTTCCAAGAACTACTAAACGAGAGCCGGAAGATCGAAGCTCAGGAAAGGCAACCTGGAGAACACCTTGGAGTGGAACACACCATCTCTCTACACCCCATACCAAATTTGTAGGCCTAATGCAGTGTAGTTTCCAACAACTACTAAACGAGAGCCGGAAGATCGAAGCTCAGGAAAGGCAACCTGGAGAACACCTTGGAGTGGAACACACCATCTCTCTACACCCCATACCCAATTTGTAGGCCTAATGCAGTGTAGCTTCCAACAACTACTAAACGAGAGCCGGAAGATCGAAGCTCAGGAAAGGCAACCTGGAGAACACCTTGGAGTGGAACACACCATCTCTCTACACCCCATACCCAATTTGTAGGCCTAATGCAGCGTAGTTTCCAACAACTACTAAACGAGAGCATGAAGATCGAAGCATTGGCGAGGAAACCTGGGGAACACCTTGGAGTGGAACACAGCATCTCTCTACACCCCATAACCAATTTGTAGGCCTAATGCAGCGTAGTTTCCAACAACTACTAAACGAGAGCATGAAGATCGAAGCATTGGTGAGGAAACCTGGGGAACACCTTGGAGTGGAACACACCATCTCTCTCCACCCCATACCCAATTTGTAGGCCTAATGCAGCCTACTTTCCGACAACTACTAAACGAGAGCATGAAGATCGAAGCTCAGGAAAGGCAACCTGGGGAACACCTTGGAGTGTAACAAACCCTCTCTCTACACCACGGAAGGGCTGATTCTTAGGAAGGAAGGCTGTCGGAATGAAGCAGGGCGCGTCCGAGGGTGATTATATTCTTATTAGGTATACACTCACCCTCGGACGCGCCCTGCTTCTTTATTTGTAATGAATGTTTATTTGCAATGTGGTTTTGACTTACTCTATTTTTTTGGTAAATAATGATTTTATTATTTTCATTGTTTTGCATCTTCTTGGCAATAATATAAAGAAGACGCGACAGGACAACACTCGGTGGATGCCATATCTGTGTTTTAAATTGAAAAAAACTTTCAGTTAACTACTTGCAGGAGAAAGTTATTGTAGCTGGTGGCCATTTTTAGTACTGTACCAGATTTTTGTTGTATGTGTTTGTTTTTAATGTTAAAATGTCTGCATTTGATATCTCTCCAGTATTTTCTTTTTTATAAGCAAAATACTTATTTTTATATTTTCTGATGTTGGTTCCAGGGTTACACGGGCAGCAGTAGACAGGTCAGTGGAGGCCTAGTGGAAGGAGGGACCGCAGACAGGCTTCGAAGCCCTAACATAATAAATTGGGCTGGCTGTAGGCAATTTAAAATTGGTTCCAGGGGAACACGGGCAGCAGTAGACAGGTCAGTGGAGGCCTAGTGGAAGGAGGGACCGCAGACAGGCTTCGAAGCCCTAACATAATAAATTGGGCTGGCTGTAGGCAATTTAAAATTGGTTCCAGGGGAACACGGGCGGCAGTAGACAGGTCAGTGGAGGCCTAGTGGAAGGAGGGACCGCAGACAGGCTTCGAAGCCCTAACATAATAAATTGGGCTGGCTGTAGGCAATTTAAAATTGGTTCCAGGGGAACACGGGCAGCAGTAGACAGGTCAGTGGAGGCCTAGTGGAAGGAGGGACCGCAGACAGGCTTCGAAGGCCTAACATAAGAAAAATGTCAATACAATGGTATTGACAGTGCCAGGCATTGAAGGATGTCAGCGCATAGACTAAACATTGGTGGAGCTGTGAGAGAAAATTTTGCAAGTCGTAGAGCACTGTTTGACCTGGGGGGGGGGGCTGTCTTGTGGCCGGCGGTACAGGCCCAGGGCCCCTCATATTACAACGGTGTGTCTGACGTTGGGTGCGCACCACCACCGCCAGAGACACTTTATTGTACTAGGAGGGACCCAGTGGCAGTGCCGTCGACCAAAAGCGGGCACACCCACCTCTTCAGACAAACAGCATTCTCACGGGTGCTGGAGCCAAGTGGCGATACCACGGCCCCGTGTGGGGACTTTGGCCATTTAGGGAGGTGTTAACATGTCGGATGCTGGACAATCAGGTGCAGAAAATTACAAGATTGGAAAAGGCATTCAGGATAGTCCACAGGCAAGACCTTTTCATAGGAAAGCTAGGTGTCAGCCGGGCAAGGTGGGGCAAAAGATTTCGAAATCCAGTTGTGGTTCATTTTAATGAAGGTTAGATCATCTACATTTTGGGTAGCCAGACGAGTCCTTTTTTCTGTTAGTATTGAACCTGCAGCACTGAATACTCTTTCTGATAGGACACTAGCTGCCGGGCAAGCAAGCTCCTGCAATGCATATTCTGCCAATTCTGGCCAGGTGTCTAATTTTGATGCCCAGTAATCAAATGGGAATGACGGTTGAGGGAGAACATCGATAAGGGATGAAAAATAGTTTGTAACCATACTGGACCAATGTTGTCTCCTGTCACTTTGAATTGATGCTGCAGTACCTGTCCTGTCTGCGGTCATAGCAAAATCACTCCACAACCTGGTCAGAAAACCCCTCTGGCCAACGCCACTTCTGATTTCTGCCCCTCTAACTCCTCTGGTCTGCTGGCCCCTGCAGCTCGTGTGAGAACGATCACGGGCGCTGTGTGCAGGGAATGCCAGAAGCAAACGGTCAACAAGAGTTGATTGTTTGGTTGCTAATATTAGTTCCAAGTTCTCATGTGGCATTATATTTTGCAATTTGCCTTTATAGCGAGGATCAAGGAGGCAGGCCAACCAGTAATCGTCATCGTTCATCATTTTAGTTATGCGTGTGTCCCTTTTGAGGATACGTAAGGCATAATCCGCCATGTGGGCCAAAGTTCCAGTTCTCAAATCTCCGGTTGTGCTTGGTTGAGGGGCAGTTTCAGGCAAATCCACGTCACTTGTGTCCCTCCAAAAACCAGAACCCGGCCTTGCCGCGCCACCAATTTCCAGTGGCCCCGGAAAAGCTTCCTCATTAAAAATATAATCATCCCCATCATCCTCCTCGTCCTCCTCCTCCTCTTCGCCCGCTAACTCGTCCTGTACACTGCCCTGGCCAGACAATGGCTGACTGTCATCAAGGCTTTCCTCTTCCTCAGCTGCAGACGCCTGATCCTTTATGTGCGTCAAACTTTGCATCAGCAGACGCATTAGGGGGATGCTCATGCTTATTATGGCGTTGTCTGCACTAACCAGCCGTGTGCATTCCTCAAAACACTGAAGGACTTGACACATGTCTTGAATCTTCGACCACTGCACACCTGACAACTCCATGTCTGCCATCCTACTGCCTGCCCGTGTATGTGTATCCTCCCACAAAAACATAACAGCCCGCCTCTGTTCGCACAGTCTCTGAAGCATGTGCAGTGTTGAGTTCCACCTTGTTGCAACGTCTATGATTAGGCGATGCTGGGGAAGGTTCAAAGAACGCTGATAGGTCTGCATACGGCTGGATTGTACGGGCGAATGGCGGATATGTGAGCAAAGTCCACGCACTTTGAGGAGCAGGTCGGATAACCCCGGATAACTTTTCAGGAAGCACTGCACCACCAGGTTTAAGGTGTGAGCCAGGCAAGGAATGTGTTTCAGTTGGGAAAGGGAGATGGCAGCCATGAAATTCCTTCCGTTATCACTCACTACCTTGCCTGCCTCAAGATCTACAGTGCCCAGCCACGACTGCGTTTCTTTCTGCAAGAACTCGGACAGAACTTCCGCGGTGTGTCTGTTGTCGCCCAAACACTTCATAGCCAATACAGCCTGCTGACGTTTGCCAGTAGCTGCCCCATAATGGGAGACCTGGTGTGCAACAGTGGCAGCTGCGGATGGAGTGGTTGTGCGACTGCGGTCTGTGGACGAGCTCTCGCTTCTGCAGGAGGACGAAGAGGAGGAGGAGGGGGTGCGAACGGCTACAGCCAACTGTTTCCTAGACCGTGGGCTAGGCAGAACTGTCCCAAACTTGCTGTCCCCTGTGGACCCTGCATCCACCACATTTACCCAGTGTGCCGTGATGGACACGTAACGTCCTTGGCCATGCCTACTGGTCCATGCATCTGTTGTCAGGTGCACCTTTGTGCTCACAGATTGCCTGAGTGCATGGACGATGCGCTCTTTAACATGCTGGTGGAGGGCTGGGATGGCTTTTCTGGAAAAAAAGTGTCGACTGGGTAGCTCGTAGCGTGGTACAGTGTAGTCCATCAGGGCTTTGAAAGCTTCGCTTTCAACTAACCGGTAGGGCATCATCTCTAACGAGATTAGTCTAGCTATGTGGGCGTTCAAACCCTGTGTACGCGGATGCGAGGCTAAGTACTTCCTTTTTCTAACCATAGTCTCATGTAGGGTGAGCTGGACTGGAGAGCTGGAGATCGTGGAACTAGCGGGGGTGCCGGTGGACATGGCAGACTGAGAGACGGTGGGAGATGGTATTGTTGCCGCCGGTGTCCTAGATGCAGTGTTTCCTACTACGAAACTGGTGATTCCCTGACCCTGACTGCTTTGGCCTGGCAAAGAAACCTGCACAGATACTGCAGGTGGTGCGGAAAATGGTGGCCCTACACTGCCGGAAGGGATGTTGCGTTGCTGACTAGCTTCATTGGCCGAGGGTGCTACAACCTTAAGGGACGTTTGGTAGTTAGTCCAGGCTTGCAAATGCATGGTGGTTAAATGTCTATGCATGCAACTTGTATTGAGACTTTTCAGATTCTGTCCTCTGCTTAAGGTAGTTGAACATTTTTGACAGATGACTTTGCCCTGATCAATTGGATGTTGTTTAAAAAAATGCCAGACTGCACTCTTTCTAGCATCGGATACCTTTTCAGGCATTGCAGACTGAGCTTTAACCGGATGGCCACGCTGTCCTCCAACAGGTTTTGGCTTTGCCACGTGTTTTGGGCAAGATACGGGCCCGGCAGATGGAACCTGTTGCGATGTTGATGCCTGCTGTGGCCCCTCCTCCTCCGCTTCAGAACTGCTGCCGCCTGCACCCTGTTCCCCCAATGGCTGCCAATCGGGGTCAAGAACTGGGTCATCTATTACCTCTTCTTGTAGCTCGTGTGCAACTTCGTCTGTGTCACCGTGTCGGTCGGTGGTATAGCGTTCGTGATGGGGCAACATAGTCTCATCAGGGTCTGATTCTTGATCATTACCCTGCGAGGGCAATGTTCTGGTCTGAGTCAAAGGACCAGCATAGTAGTCTGGCTGTGGCTGTGCATCAGTGCACTCCATGTCAGATTCAACTTGTAATGGGCATGGACTGTTAACTGCTTCACTTTCTAAGCCAGGGATGGTATGTGTAAAGAGCTCCATGGAGTAACCCGTTGTGTCGCCTGCTGCATTCTTCTCTGTTGTTGTTTTTGCTGAAGAGGACAAGGAAGCGACTTGTCCCTGACCGTGAACATCCACTAACGACGCGCTGCTTTGACATTTACCAGTTTCACGAGAGGAGGCAAAAGAGCTAGAGGCTGAGTCAGCAAGATAAGCCAAAACTTGCTCTTGCTGCTCCGGCTTTAAAAGCGGTTTTCCTACTCCCAGAAAAGGGAGCGTTCGAGGCCTTGTGTAGCCAGACGACGAACCTGGCTCCACAGCTCCAGAATTAGGTGCAATATTTTTTTTCCCACGACCAGCTGATGCTCCACCACTACCACTACCCTCATTACCAGCTGACAATGAACGCCCCTGGCCACGACCTCTTCCACCAGACTTCCTCATTGTTTTAAAAACGTAAACAAACTAACGGTATTTGTTGCTGTCACACAAATTACACGGTGAGCTATAACTTCAGTATGATTTAGCTACCCCTTTACAGGTGAGTGAGACCACAACGAAAATCAGGCACAATGTTACACACTCTGTTGTTGGTGGCAACAAATGAGAGAGATGCCACACACGCAGGACTGTCACTGAAGCACAAATGTAAATATTAATCTCCCACTGATTTGATTTTTTTTTTTTTTCAGGGAGACTTTAGGAAAAAAAAATAATAGAATAAAATGATTTTTTCAGGAAGAATTTAGAAACCAAATAAAATAAAATGATTTTTTCAGGGAGAATTTAGAAAACAAATAAAACAAAAAAAGGCTTTCTATGGCCCACTGAGTGAGAGATGACGCACACAGGAGTCAGGAGTGGCACACAAGCCCAGAGGCCAATATTTATCTCCCACTGATTGATGTAGTGATTTTTTCAGGTAGATTTTGGAACCCAAATCAAGCTAAAAAAATAATAGGCTTTCTATGGCCCACAATTGGAGAGAGAGAGAGAGAGAGAGATGGCACACCCAGGAGTCAAGACTGGCACACAAGCAGAAAGGGCAATATTAATCTCCCACTGATTTGTTTTTTTTTTTTTTTTCAGGGAGACTTTAGGAAAAAAAAATAATAGAATAAAATGATTTTTTCAGGAAGAATTTAGAAACCAAATAAAATAAAATGATTTTTTCAGGGAGAATTTAGAAAACAAATAAAACAAAAAATGGCTTTCTATGGCCCACTGAGTGAGAGATGACGCACACAGGAGTCAGGAGTGGCACACAAGCCCAGAGGCCAATATTTATCTCCCACTGATTGATGTAGTGATTTTTTCAGGTAGATTTTGGAACCCAAATCAAGCTAAAAAAATAATAGGCTTTCTATGGCCCACAATTGGAGAGAGAGAGAGAGATGGCACACCCAGGAGTCAAGACTGGCACACAAGCAGAAAGGGCAATATTAATCTCCCACTGATTTGTTTTTTTTTTTTTTTCAGGGAGACTTTAGGAAAAAAAAAATAATAGAATAAAATGATTTTTTCAGGAAGAATTTAGAAACCAAATAAAATAAAATGATTTTTTCAGGGAGAATTTAGAAAACAAATAAAACAAAAAAAGGCTTTCTATGGCCCACTGAGTGAGAGATGACGCACACAGGAGTCAGGAGTGGCACACAAGCCCAGGGGCCAATATTTATCTCCCACTTTTTTTTTTTGTTCCAGGGAAAATTTATAAACCCAATAAAAAAAATAATAAATAGGCTTTCTATGGCCCACTATCTGAGAGAGAGAGAGAGAGAGAGATGGCACGCTTAGGACTGGCACACAAGCCCAAAGGCCAATATTAATCTCCCTTTTTTTTTTCAGGGAGAATTTATAAAACCCAAAAAAATAAAATAAATAGGCTTTCTATGGCCCACTATTTGTGAGAGAGATGGCACGCTCAGGACTGGCACACAAGCCCAGAGGCCAATATTAATCTCCCACTTTTTTTTTTTTTGTTCCAGGGAAAATTTATAAACCCAATAAAAAAAATAATAAATAGGCTTTCTATGGCCCACTATCTGAGAGAGAGAGATGGCACGCTTAGGACTGGCACACAAGCCCAAAGGCCAATATTAATCTCCCACTGATTGATTTATTGATTTTTTCAGGTAGAATTTAGAACCGAAATAAAGCAAAAAAAAAAAAAAATGGGCTTTCTATGGCCCACTGAGTGAGTGATGATGCACACAGGAGTCAGGAGTGGCACACAAGCCCTGAGGCCAATATTTTTCTCCCACTGATTGATGTAGTGATTTTTTCAGGTAGATTTTAGAACCAAAATCAAGCAAAAAAATAAATAGGCTTTCTATGGCCCACTGACTGAGAGATGGCACACACAGGAGTCAAGAGTGGCACACAAGCCCTGAAGCCAATATTTTTCTCCCACTGATTGATGTAGTGATTTTTTCAGGTAGATTTTATAACCCAAATCAAGCAAAAAAATAAATAGGCTTTCTATGGCCCACTGAGTGAGAGATGGCACACACAGGGATGGCACTCTAGCAGAAATGTCAATCTTAATCTCCCACAAAAAAAAAACAAAAAACAGGGAGTGTCCTTCAATTACTATCTCCCTGCAGTAATCTCAGCCAGGTATGCCAGACAGCAATAAGGAGTGGACTGATGCACAAATTAAATAAAAAATGTGGACAAACAAAAAAGATAGCTGTGCAGAAAGGAAGGAACAAGAGGATTTGTGCTTTGAAAAAAGCAGTTGGTTTGCACAGCGGCATACACACAGCAATGCAGCTATCAGGGAGCCTTCTAGGGCAGCCCAATGAGCTACAGCGCTGAGGGGAAAAAAAAAAAAAAAATGTAGCTTCCACTGTCCCTGCACACCGAAGGTGGTGTTGGGCAGTGGAAATCGCTACAGCACAAGCGGTTTGGTGGTTAATGGACCCTGCCTAACGCTATTCCTGCTTCTGACGAAGCGGCAGCAACCTCTCCCTAAGCTCAGATCAGCAGCAGTAACATGGCGGTCGGCGGGAACTCCCCTTTATAGCCCCTGTGACGCCGCAGACAGCAAGCCAATCACTGCAATGCCCTTCTCTAAGATGGTGGGGACCAGGACCTATGTCATCACGCTGCCCACACTCTGCGTTTACCTTCATTGGCTGAGAAATGGCGCTTTTCGCGTCATTGAAACGCGACTTTGGCGCGAAAGTCGCGTACCGCATGGCCGACCCCGCACAGGGGTCGGATCGGGTTTCATGAAACCCGACTTTGCCAAAAGTCGGCGACTTTTGAAAATGAACGACCCGTTTCGCTCAACCCTACTGGTAATCAATATCTCGAGTCACCTACTCACCCCTGCGGAGTTGTCTGTGCTCCAGAAAGGCTTGTCGTTCTGTCCCACCTCAGGTTGGAATGCATTCCAACTTGAAAAGGACCTTCAGTGATTTTATCGCTCAATAAGATTTAAAACTCACTTTGCTTTGTCACCAGGGGTTACGGGTCAGGTAACACCCCAGACAAGTGATACTGTTAGATCAGATTTGTCCATTATGTCACTTGGCCTCCGTGTTCCAAGTCAGTTTCAACCACCACGTTCACACCATGCGACGGAAACTTTTATTGAACTGGTTGATCGGGAGATTAAACTACTTTCGCATGAACACAAACTAGGCTTTTACCCTACCCACTCCAATCTCTCACAAAGCGAGAAGGTAGCTCTGAGGTCCCTGCGTGACAACAAACGCATCATAATCAAGCCAGCCGACAAGGGTGGTGCAATTATGATGATGGACCGTATATCCTATTCCCAAGAAATACACCATCAGCTTTCGGACCAGGAGACCTATACGGTCATCCAGAGGGATCCCACTACAGAAATTAGATCCAAAATTAATGGGGTGATCACACATTACCTAGACAGAAGTATTATAGACAAAAAAAACTGCCACATTTCTTTCCAACCTCCACCCCATAACACCTGTATTTTATGTATAACCCAAGATACATAAATCGCTCGTCGACCCACCGGGCAGACCGATTGTAGCGTCTACTGACTCCATCTTGTCACCACTTTCAATTTTCCTTGAGAAAATAATGACACCACTGATTAAAACAACTAGGTCCTTCCTCCTGGATACAGGACACTTCATACGGATTATCAAGGAATTAAGAACTATACCCCCGGAGAGTTGGCTGGTCACGTTAGACGATAACAGTCTTTACACATCAATCTCACATGACAGGGGAATGGAGGCTACCAGATCCCTCTTATCTACATCAGACCTCTCTGACGGGTACATCCAACTCTGTATGGACCTGCTTCAGGTTGTACTACATGAGAATTTTTTTCTGTACGAAGATACCTTTTATGTCCAGAAGCGTGGGACCGCTATAGGGTCCCACATAGCGTCGGCATACACTAACGCGTTTATGAACAAGTTTGAGACGGAACACGTTTTCAGGAATAACCTTTTTTTACAAGGTACTATGATATACCACCGCTATATCGATGACATATTTTTGGTCTGGATAGGGACCCTTGACTCACTAAAGGAGTTCCATGAACATCTCAACTCCATTATCTCAGAATTGAAATTTCCTATCCAGTATAACATGAGGGAGATACCTTTTCTTGACACGTTAGTCCTTAAAGATATCACGGGATCACTTACACTTGACCTCTACAACAAGCCCACGGACTGCAATAGTTTATTGCACTATTCCAGCTGTCACCCTAGAGCCACAAGGGACAGTTTACCACGATCCCAGTTCACCAGAATTTCACGCATAGTCACGGACCCTGACATTAGGAATACCAGGCTGGATGGGATGGCTAACAAATTCAGGAAAAGACAGTACCCCACCAGACTACTAGAGAAGGAAAAAAACGGGCTGTAGTCCCACATTCTCCTGCTCCACCTTCCCGACAGACCCAAAGAGTACCTTTCGTACACACATACCACCCATGCATGCCGAAGGTATATTCCATCATTAAAAAGCACTGGTCACTCCTCTCGAAGTCATATCCTAATATCGAATCTTTTAATGTACCTGCACTGATCTGCACTCGGAGACCCACCAACATCAGGGACTCAGTTGTTTGGGCTGACGTGAGAAGCACACGCACGGGTACGACACAAAGATTTTTTGGTAATAGACGTCTGGGCACTTTTCCATGTTTGAGTTGTGCTGCATGCTCTAATGTGACAAAGGCAGAGAACATCACTCACGCTAGGACGGGCAAAAGATACCCCATTAGGGGTTATTTTACTTGTAACTCAAATTTTGTGATTTATGTGATCAAGTGGCCATGTGGTCTTCTTTACGTGGGGGAGACCACTCAGCATGTTCGTGACCAAATAGCGAGCCATAAGTCTACGATTCGATGCGGCAAAAACTGGCTCCCACTACCCGATCACTTTTTTAAGTGTAAACATTCGGTTGCACAGTTGCGCTTTCAGGTTGTGGAACAAGTGCCACGTCCAAGGAGAGGGGGGGACCACATTAAGCTTTTAAAACAGAGAGAAACATACTGGATATACACGCTGAATACCCTAGAACCTAGGGGTCTTAACAGGGAAATAGATTGGCATGTATGAATTCTTTCTGTCTGTCTTAGGGGTCACTAACCATCTCCTCTTTTTCATTTTCAGACACGCTGACTTTGATCCTCCATTCGTGAGCCCGTGTTCTATAAGAATCAGGATTTTGGTCTATGTGAACTTCTGGCGTTAGTTCTTCCATTTTTTGTTCATTTATTATTTTTTATTTTCTTATTTTTTATTTTTTATATTTTTATTTTTTATTTTCATATTATTTTCTTATTTTTTTCTTTTTTTCCTTTTCTTTTTATTTCTATTTTTTTTTTTCAATTTTTTCATTATTTTATTCGTTTTGGTTCCATTTCATTTTTTCATGTTGTCAGTTTTTTTGTTTCATATAACACTGTTCCAGATATATTAGGTTCATTCTTTATATTTATTTTTATTTCTATTCTTAATATTTATTTTTCATTTTTTCTTTATTTATTTGTTATTTTCTATTCTTTATGTATCCTTTTCCGTATATTTTCCATGTATAGTGAAGTGTCAAGTTAGGTTCTCCATCCATGAACCAGATATTCCCAATTTCTCCTCAGAAAGTTACACTAAGTATATATTCGCCTACATTCAGATTGGCCAACATTAACCATGTCCTAGCCACACCTAGTAGGGAGGCTTTTCTTTAGGCACTCATCAGACTTCCTATTCAAACATGTTTTGTTCCTAGGGACAGATACTCTGTTAGGGCTACAGAGGCACCGCCAGACATCCCCGTGCATGTGCATTAGCTGTATGGCTCGCACAGCTGAACGCAGCACTTCCATTACAGCGGCTACGTCACTGGGGCTCACTGCGCGTGCACTTCTCCTGCTTACCGGCGGTACACATGACGGGCGTCCATAGCAACGAGGACGCAAGCGCGCTATGCATTATGGGCGGCTCCGCGTCGCTTCCGGGGGCGGGACCGTCCTAGCGGAGCGTTTGTTCATATGGAGATATAAAGGGCTCACATACCGATGCAGGCACACACAGCAACAGCAGGGCACGGGAGTGCTGCTTCTCCAGGCTGGCACTTGAGGTAATACCCTTTGTTAAGCGCACATATGGGCACACTATCTTGAGACTATGATTAGTCCCTGAAATACTGCATTTCTTATCCCATAACCTTATAGGTGCAGCTTATGTAACATATTCCCCACACAAATGCTGCTAACTAGAGTTGAGCGACCTTGACCTTTTTAGAGTCGAGCCGGGTTTCGCGAAACCCGACTATCTCAAAAGTCGGGTCGAGTGAAATCGGCCGATTATGACGTAAAGTCGGGATCGACCGAAACACGAAACCCAATGCAAGTCAATGGGGCAGCATAGTCGGCAGTGAGTGGGGGCCAGGAAAACACCTAGAGTGCCCATTTTAATGTCAAAACCATCCATTCTTCTTAATGAAGCTTGTCAAGCGTAATTTACCTTATAATAATTGTAAGGCATTTGAAATTGGGGGTCATTTGGCTAAAGTTGTGTGGGGTAGGGCTGGTTCAAGTAATTAGTGGGCCCAGGAAATCTGGACCACGTCACGGCAGTGGAGCAGGGAGAGGTAAGTATTTCAACTTTGCAAGTGCTGTGATCCTGAGCAAGCAGGGGGGGCCCACTTGTTGGCATTGGCACTGGCACAGGGCCCCTCAAAGTACAGCGGTGTGTTTGCATGGCGGGGGCGCCTCCCACCGGCAGCAACACTTTTGCGTACTATGAGAGGCCCTGTGCCAGTGACGTCGCCAACTAGTATTCCTCCCCCCACCTGATGAAGGAACCTGCACTTTCATCTGCACCTTCCTCTTTGTCCCCGTGTAAGGTGGTATGGTATGCGGGAAGAGCAACCTGACTTTCAGCAGGGTCACAATGTTGTTGTGTAGCATGCACGGGGAATGTTGCGTTATGGGTCAATGTACCAGCAGACTCATCTATCACTGGCTGGGCAATGGGCACGATGAAGTGGAAACACAGATATAGGCCCAAAGAATAAAGTGGGCTAAATGCAGTTCAAAATTGGTAACACAGGAATAACCAGGGGGCATTGCAGTGGAGGACAACTGGAATGAGAGGCTGACACAGAGAGTAGGGCCAAATCAGTAAGTAGTCGAAATGCAGTTCAAAATTGGCAACCGTAGTAAACAGGCGGCACAGCTTTGTTCAGTGGAGGAGAACAGCAAGGAGTGGCAGACACCGATAGTAGGCCCCAACCCAACTAGTAGGCCAAATGCAGTCTAACATTAACAACTACTTAACGAGAGCCTGAAAATGGAATTTCAGGACAGGAAACCAGGAGAACAGCAAGGAGTGGCAGACACCGATAGTAGGCCCCAAACCAACTAGTACGCCAAATGCAGTTGTTCCATTTAACCACAATTTAATGAGAGCCTGAAGATAGAAGCTCAGGAAAGGCAACCTGGGGAACACCTTGGAGTGTAACACACCATCTCTCTCCACCCCATACCCATTTTGTAGGCCTAATGCAGTGTACTTTTCTACAACTACTAAACGAGAGTCGGAAGACCGAAGCAATGGCAAGGAAACCTGGGGAACACCTTGGAGTGTAACACACCATCTCTCTCCACCCCATACCCAATTTGTAGGCCTAATCCAGTGTAGTTTCCAAGAATTACTAAACGAGAGCCGGAAGATCGAAGCTCAGGAAAGGCAACCTGGGGAACACCTTGGAGTGTAACACACCCTCTCTCTACACCCCATACCCAATTTGAAGGCCTAATGCAGTGTAGTTTCCAAGAATTACTAAACGAGAGCCGGAAGATCGAAGCTCAGGAAAGGCAACCTGGGGAACACCTTGGAGTGTAACACACCCTCTCGCTACACCCCATACCCAATTTGAAGGCCTAATGCAGCGTAGTTTCCAACAACTACTAAACGAGAGCCGGAAGATCGAAGCTCAGGAAAGGCAACCTGGGGAACACCTTGGAGTGTAACACAACGTCTCTCTACACCACGGAAGGGCTGATTCTTAGGAAGGAAGGCTGTTGGAAATAAGCATTGCGCGTCCGAGGGTGATTATATTCTTATTAGGTATATACTCACCCTCGGACGCGCCCTGCTTCTTTATTTGGAATGAATGTTTATTTGCAATGTGGTGTTGACTTTCTCTATTATTTTGGTAATTAATGATTTTATTATTTTCATTGTTTTGCATCTTCTCGGCAATAATATAAAGAAGACGCGACAGGACAACACTCGGTGGATGCCATATGTGTGTTTTCAATTTAAAAAACCTTTCAGTTAACTACTTGCAGGAGAAAGTAATTGTAGCTGGTGGCCATTTTTAGTACTGTACCAGATTTTAGTTGTGTGTTTGTTTTTAATGTTAAAATGTCTGCATTTGATATCTCTCCAGTATTTTCTTTTTTGTAAGCAAAATACTTATTTTTATATTTTCTGATGTTGGTTCCAGGGGTACACGGGCAGCAGTGCCCTGGTCAGTGTAGTAGTAGTTGAAAGAATGGACCGCAGACAGGCATCGAAGGCCTAAAATAAAAAAATTGGGCTGGCTGTAGGCAATTTTAAATTGGTTCCAGGGGTACACGGGCAGCAGTGGTGTGGTCAGTGGAGGCCTAGTGGAAGGAGTGACCGCAGACAGGCATCGAAGGCCTAAAATAATAACACATGGCTGTAGGCAATTTTAAATTGGTTCCAGGGGTACACGGGCAGCAGTGGTGTGGTCAGTGGAGGCCTAGTGGAAGGAGTGACCGCAGACAGGCATCGAAGGCCTAAAATAATAACACATGGCTGTAGGCAATTTTAAATTGGTTCCAGGGGTACACGGGCAGCAGTGCCCTGGTCAGTGTAGTAGTAGTTGAAAGAATGGACCGCAGACAGGCATCGAAGGCCTAAAATAAAAAAATTGGGCTGGCTGTAGGCAATTTTAAATTGGTTCCAGGGGTACACGGGCAGCAGTGGTGTGGTCAGTGGAGGCCTAGTGGAAGGAGTGACCGCAGACAGGCATCGAAGGCCTAAAATAATAACACATGGCTGTAGGCAATTTTAAATTGGTTCCAGGGGTACACGGGCAGCAGTGGTGTGGTCAGTGGAGGCCTAGTGGAAGGAGTGACCGCAGACAGGCATCGAAGGCCTAAAATAATAACACATGGCTGTAGGCAATTTTAAATTGGTTCCAGGGGTACACGGGCAGCAGTGGTGTGGTCAGTGGAGGCCTAGTGGAAGGAGTGACCGCAGACAGGCATCGAAGGCCTAAAATAATAACACATGGCTGTAGGCAATTTTAAATTGGTTCCAGGGGTACACGGGCAGCAGTGACCTGGTCAGTGTAGTAGTAGTTGAAAGAATGGACCGCAGACAGGTATCGAAGGCCTAAAATAAAAAAATTGGGCTGGCTGTAGGCAATTTTAAATTGGTTCCAGGGGTACACGGGCAGCAGTGGTGTGGTCAGTGGAGGCCTAGTGGAAGGAGTGACCGCAGACAGGCATCGAAGGCCTAAAATAATAACACATGGCTGTAGGCAATTTTAAATTGGTTCCAGGGGTACACGGGCAGCAGTGGTGTGGTCAGTGGAGGCCTAGTGGAAGGAGTGACCGCAGACAGGCATCGAAGGCCTAAAATAAAAAAATTGGGCTGGCTGTAGGCAATTTTAAATTGGTTCCAGGGGTACACGGGCAGCAGTGGTGTGGTCAGTGGAGGCCTAGTGGAAGGAGTGACCGCAGACAGGCATCGAAGGCCTAAAATAATAACACATGGCTGTAGGCAATTTTAAATTGGTTCCAGGGGTACACGGGCAGCAGTGGTGTGGTCAGTGGAGGCCTAGTGGAAGGAGTGACCGCAGACAGGCATCGAAGGCCTAAAATAATAACACATGGCTGTAGGCAATTTTAAATTGGTTCCAGGGGTACACGGGCAGCAGTGCCCTGGTCAGTGTAGTAGTAGTTGAAAGAATGGACCGTAGACAGGCATCGAAGGCCTAAAATAATAACACATGGCTGTAGGCAATTTTAAATTGGTTCCAGGGGTACACGGACAGCAGTGGTGTGGTCAGTGGAGGCCTAGTGGAAGGAGTGACCGCAGACAGGCATCGAAGGCCTAAAATAATAACACATGGCTGTAGGCAATTTTAAATTGGTTCCAGGGGTACACGGGCAGCAGTGGTGTGGTCAGTGGAGGCCTAGTGGAAGGAGTGACCGCAGACAGGCATCGAAGGCCTAAAATAATAACACATGGCTGTAGGCAATTTTAAATTGGTTCCAGGGGTACACGGGCAGCAGTGCCCTGGTCAGTGTAGTAGTAGTTGAAAGAATGGACCGCAGACAGGCATCGAAGGCCTAAAATAAAAAAATTGGGCTGGCTGTAGGCAATTTTAAATTGGTTCCAGGGGTACACGGGCAGCAGTGGTGTGGTCAGTGGAGGCCTAGTGGAAGGAGTGACCGCAGACAGGCATCGAAGGCCTAAAATAATAACACATGGCTGTAGGCAATTTTAAATTGGTTCCAGGGGTACACGGGCAGCAGTGGTGTGGTCAGTGGAGGCCTAGTGGAAGGAGTGACCACAGACAGGCATCGAAGGCCTAACATAACAAAAATGTCAATACAATGGTATTGTCAGTGGCAGGCATTGAAGGATGTCAGCGCATAGACTAAACATTGGTGGAGCTGTGAGATAATTTTGCAAGTGGTAGAGCACTGTTTGAGCTGGGGTGGGGGGAAACTGTCTTGTGGCCGGCGGTACAGGCCCAGGGCCCCTCATATTACAACGGTGTGTCTGACGTTGGGTGCGCACCACCACCGCCAGAGACACTTTATTGTACTAGGAGGGACCCAGTGGCAGTGCTGTCGACCAAAAGCGGGCTCACCCACCTCTTCAGACAAACTGCACTCTCACGGGTGCTGTCGCCAAGTGTCGATACCACAGCCCCGTGTGGGGAGTTTGGCCATTTAGTGAGGTGTAAACATGTCGTATGCTGGACAATCAGGTGCTGAAAATTACGAGATTGGAAAAGGCATTCAGAATAGTCCACACTCCACAGGCAAGACCTTTTCATAGGAAAGCTAGGTGTCAGCCGGGCAAGGTGGGGCAAAAGATTTCGAAATCCAGTTGTGGTTCATTTTAATGAAGGTTAGATCATCTATATTTTGGGTAGCCAGACGAGTCCTTTTTTCTGTTAGTATTGAACCTGCAGCACTGAATACTCTTTCTGATAGGACACTAGCTGCCGGGCAAGCAAGCTCCTGCAATGCATATTCTGCCAATTCTGGCCAGGTGTCTAATTTTGATGCCCAGTAATCAAATGGGAATGACGGTTGAGGGAGAACATCGATAAGGGATGAAAAATAGTTTGTAACCATACTGGACAAATGTTGTCTCCTGTCACTTTGAATTGATGCTGCAGTACCTGTCCTGTCTGCGGTCATAGCAAAATCACTCCACAACCTGGTCAGAAAACCCCTCTGGCCAACGCCACTTCTGATTTCTGCCCCTCTAACTCCTCTGGTCTGCTGGCCCCTGCAGCTCGTGTGAGAACGATCACGGGCGCTGTGTGCAGGGAATGCCAGAAGCAAACGGTCAACAAGAGTTGATTGTTTGGTTGCTAATATTAGTTCCAAGTTCTCATGTGGCATTATATTTTGCAATTTGCCTTTATAGCGAGGATCAAGGAGGCAGGCCAACCAGTAATCGTCATCATTCATCATTTTAGTTATGCGGGTGTCTCTTTTGAGGATACGTAAGGCATAATCCGCCATGTGGGCCAAAGTTCCAGTTCTCAAATCTGCGGTTGTGCTTGGTTGAGGGGCAGTTTCAGGCAAATCCACGTCACTTGTGTCCCTCAAAAAACCAGAACCCGGCCTTGCCGCGCCACCAATTTCCAGTGGCCCCGGAAAAGCTTCCTCATTAAAAATATAATCATCACCATCATCCTCCTCGTCCTCCTCCTCCTCTTCGCCCGCTACCTCGTCCTGTACACTGCCCTGGCCAGACAATGGCTGACTGTCATCAAGGCTTTCCTCTTCCTCAGCTGCAGACGCCTCATCCTTTATGGGTGTCAAACTTTGCATCAGCAGACGCATTAGGGGGATGCTCATGCTTATTATGGCGTTGTCTGCACTAACCAGCCGTGTGCATTCCTCAAAACACTGAAGGACTTGACACATGTCTTGAATCTTCGACCACTGCACACCTGACAACTCCATGTCTGCCATCCTACTGCCTGCCCGTGTATGTGTATCCTCCCACAAAAACATAACAGCCCGCCTCTGTTCACACAGTCTCTGAAGCATGTGCAGTGTTGAGTTCCACCTTGTTGCAACGTCTATGATTAGGCGATGCTGGGGAAGGTTCAAAGAACGCTGATAGGTCTGCATACGGCTGGAGTGTACGGGCGAACGGCGGATATGTGAGCAAAGTCCACGCACTTTGAGGAGCAGGTCGGATAACCCCGGATAACTTTTCAGGAAGCACTGCACCACCAGGTTTAAGGTGTGAGCCAGGCAAGGAATGTGTTTCAGTTGGGAAAGGGAGATGGCAGCCATGAAATTCCTTCCGTTATCACTCACTACCTTGCCTGCCTCAAGATCTACAGTGCCCAGCCACGACTGCGTTTCTTTCTGCAAGAACTCGGACAGAACTTCCGCGGTGTGTCTGTTGTCGCCCAAACACTTCATAGCCAATACAGCCTACTGACGTTTGCCAGTAGCTGCCCCATAATGGGAGACCTGGTGTGCAACAGTGGCAGCTGCGGATGGAGTGGTTGTGCGACTGCGGTCTGTGGACGAGCTCTCGCTTCTGCAGGAGGACGAAGAGGAGGAGGAGGGGGTGCGAACGGCTACAGCCAATTGTTTCCTAGACCATGGGCTAGGCAGAACTGTCCCAAACTTGCTGTCCCCTGTGGACTCTGCATCCACCACATTTAACCAGTGTGCCGTGATGGACACGTAACGTCCCTGGCCATGCCTACTGGTCCATGCATCTGTTGTCAGGTGCACCTTTGTGCTCACAGATTGCCTGAGTGCATGGACGATGCGCTCTTTAACATGCTGGTGGAGGGCTGGGATGGCTTTTCTGGAAAAAAAGTGTCGACTGGGTAGCTCGTAGCGTGGTACAGCGTAGTCCATCAGGGCTTTGAAAGCTTCGCTTTCAACTAACCGGTAGGGCATCATCTCTAACGAGATTAGTCTAGCTATGTGTGCGTTCAAACCCTGTGTACGCGGATGCGAGGCTAAGTACTTCCTTTTTCTAACCATAGTCTCATGTAGGGTGAGCTGGACTGGAGAGCTGGAGATCGTGGAACTAGCGGGGGTGCCGGTGGAGATGGTATTGTTGCCACCGGTGCCCTAGATGCAGTGTTTCCTACTACGAAACTGGTGATTCCCTGACCCTGACGGCTTTGGCCTGGCAAAGAAACCTGCACAGATACTGCAGGTGGTGCGGAAAATGGTGGCCCTACACTGCCGGAAGGGATGTTGCGTTGCTGACTAGCTTCATTGGCCGAGGGTGCTACAACCTTAAGGGACGTTTGGTAGTTAGTCCAGGCTTGCAAATGCATGGTGGTTAAATGTCTATGCATGCAACTTGTATTGAGACTTTTCAGATTCTGTCCTCTGCTTAAGGTAGTTGAACATTTTTGACAGATGACTTTGCGCTGATCAATTGGATGTTGTTTAAAAAAATGCCAGACTGCACTCTTTCTAGCATCGGATACCTTTTCAGGCATTGCAGACTGAGCTTTAACCGGATGGCCACGCTGTCCTCCAACAGGTTTTAGCTTTGCCACGCGTTTTGGGCAAGATACGGGCCCGGCAGATGGAACCTGTTGCGATGTTGATGCCTGCTGCGGCCCCTCCTCCTCCGCTTCAGAACTGCTGCCGCCTGCACCCTGTTCCCCCAATGGCTGCCAATCGGGGTCAAGAACTGGGTCATCTATTACCTCTTCTTGTAGCTCGTGTGCAACTTCGTCTGTGTCACCGTAGCGGTCAGTGGTATAGCGTTCGTGATGGGGCAACATAGTCTCATCAGGGTCTGATTCTTGATCAGCACCCTGCGATGGCAATGTTGTGGTCTGAGTCAAAGGACCAGCATAGTAGTCTGGCTGTGGCTGTGCATCAGTGCACTCCATGTCAGATTCAACTTGTAATGGGCATGGACTGTTAACTGCTTCACTTTCTAAGCCAGGGACGGTATGTGTAAAGAGCTCCATGGAGTAACCCGTTGTGTCGCCTGCTGCATTCTTCTCTGTTGTTGTTTTTGCTGAAGAGGACAAGGAAGCGACTTGTCCCTGACCGTGAACATCCACTAACGACGCGCTGCTTTGACATTTACCAGTTTCACGAGAGGAGGCAAAAGAGCTAGAGGTTGAGTCAGCAAGATAAGCCAAAACTTGCTCTTGCTGCTCCGGCTTTAAAAGCGGTTTTCCTACTCCCAGAAAAGGGAGCGTTCGAGGCCTTGTGTAGCCAGATGACGAACCTGGCTCCACAGCTCCAGACTTAGGTGCAATATTTTTTTTCCCACGACCAGCTGATGCTCCACCACTACCACTACCCTCATTACCAGCTGACAATGAACGCCCCCGGCCACGACCTCTTCCACCAGACTTCCTCATTGTTTTAAAAACGTTAACAAACGAACGGTATTTGTTGCTGTCACACAACTTACACGGTGAGCTATAACTTCAGTATGATTTAGCTACCCCTTTACAGGTGGGTGAGACCACAACGAAAATCAGCCACAATGTTACACACTCTGTTGTTGTTGGCAACAAATGAGATGGCACACACGCAGGACTGTCACTGAAGCGCAAATGTAAATATTTATCTCCCACTGATTTGTGTTTGTTTTTTTTAAAAGGGAGACTTCAGAAAAAAAAAAAATTAAAAAAAAATTATTTTTTACAGAAGAATTTATAAAACAAATAAAATGAAATGATTGTTTCAGGGAGAATTTAGGAAAAAAAAAAAAAAAAAGGCTTTGTAGGGCCCACTGAGTGAGAGAGGACGCACACAGGAGTCAGGAGTGGCACACAAGCCCAGAGGCCAATATTTATCTCCCACCGATTGATTTAGTTATTTTTTTTGGTAGATTTTGGAACCCAAATCAAGCAAAAAAATTAATAGGCTTTCTATGGCCCACAATTGGGGAGAGAGAGAGAGATGGCACACCCAGGAGTCAAGACTGGCACACAAGCAGAAGGGGCAATATGAATCTCCCACAGATTTTTTTTTTTTTTTTTCAGGGAGACTTGAGAGAAAAAAAAATACCAAAAAAATGATTTTTTTCAGGAATAATTTAGAAACCAAAGAAAATAAAATGATTGTTTCAGGGAGAATTTAGAAAACAAATAAAACAAAAAATAGGCTTTCTAGGGCCCACTGAGTGACAGATGACGCACACAGGAGTCAGGAGTGGCACACAAGCCCAGAGGCCAATATTAATCTCCCACTGATTGATTTAGTGATTTTTTTCAGGTAGATTTTGGAACCCAAATCAAGCAAAAAAATTAATAGGCTTTCTATGGCCAACAATTGGGGAGAGAGAGAGAGATGGCACACCCAGGAGTCAAGACTGGCACACAAGCAGAAGGGGCAATATGAATCTCCCACAGATTTTTTTTTTTTTTTTTTTTTCAGGGAGACTTGAGAGAAAAAAAAATACCAAAAAAAAGATTTTTTTCAGGAATAATTTAGAAACCAAAGAAAATAAAATGATTGTTTCAGGGAGAATTTAGAAAACAAATAAAACAAAAAATAGGCTTTCTAGGGCCCACTGAGTGACAGATGACGCACACAGGAGTCAGGACTGGCACACAAGCCCAAAGCCCAATATTAATCTCCCACTGATTGATTTAATGATTTTTTCAGGTAGAATTTAGAACCCAAATCAAGCAAAAAAATTAATAGGCTTTCTATGGCCCACTGAGTGAGAGATGGCACACACAGGAGTAAGGAGTGGCACACAAGCCCTGAGGCCAATATTTTTCTCCCACTGATTGATTGATTTTTTCAGGTAGAATTAGGAACCCAAATCAACCCAAAAAATAAATAGGCTTTCTATGGCCCACTATTTGTGAGAGAGATGGCACGCTCAGGACTGGCACACAAGCCCAGAGGCCAATATTAATCTCCCACTTTTTTTTTTTCCAGGGAAAATTTATAAACCCAATAAAAAAAATAATAATAAATAGGCTTTCTATGGCCCACTATCTGAGAGAGAGAGATGGCACGCTTAGGACTGGCACACAAGCCCAAAGGCCAATATTAATCTCCCACTGATTGATTGATTGATTTTTTCAGGTAGAATTATGAACCCAAATCAACCAAAAAAATAAATAGGCTTTCTATGGCCCACTATTTGTGAGAGAGATGGCACGCTCAGGACTGGCACACAAGCCCAGAGGCCAATATTAATCTCCCGCTTTTTTTTTTTTTCCAGGGAAAATTTATAAACCCAATAAAATAATAAAAAAATAGGCTTTCTATGGCCCACTATCTGAGAGAGAGAGATGACACGCTTAGGACTGGCACACAAGCCCAAAGGCCAATATTAATCTCCCACTGATTGATTTATTGATTTTTTCAGGTAGAATTTAGAACCCAAATCAAGCAAAAAAATTAATAGGCTTTCTATGGCCCACTGAGTGAGAGATGGCACACACAGGAGTAAGGAGTGGCACACAAGCCCTGAGGCCAATATTTTTCTCCCACTGATTGATGTTGTGATTTTTTCTGGTAGATTTTGGAACCCAAATCAAGCAAAAAAATAAATAGGCTTTCTATGGCCCACTGAGTGAGAGATGACACAGACAGAGATGGCACTCTAGCAGAAATGTCAATCTTAATCTCCCACAAAAAAAAAAAAAAAAAGGAACTGTCCTTCAATTACTATCTCCCTGCAGTAATCTCAGCCAGGTATGGCAGGCAGCAATAAGGAGTGGACTGATGCACAAATTAAATAAAAAGTGTGGACAAACAAACAAGATAGCTGTGCAGAAAGGAAGGAACAAGAGGATTTGTGCTTTGAAAAAAGCAGTTGGTTTGCACAGCGGCGTACACACAGCAATGCAGCTATCAGGGAGCCTTCTAGGGCAGCCCAATGAGCTACAGCGCTGAGGAAAAAAAAAAAAAAGGAGCTTCCACTGTCCCTGCACACCGAAGGTGGTGTTGGGCAGTGGAAATCGCTACAGCACAAGCGGTTTTGTGGTTAATGGACCCTGCCTAACGCTATCCCTGCTTCTGACGAAGCGGCAGCAACCTCTCCCTAAGCTCAGATCAGCAGCAGTAACATGGCGGTCGGCGGGAACTCCCCATTATAGCCCCTGTGACGCCGCAGACAGCAAGCCAATCACTGCAATGCCCTTCTCTAAGATGGTGGGGACCAGGACCTATGTCATCACGCTGCCCACACTCTGCGTTTACCTTCATTGGCTGAGAAATGGCGCTTTTCGCATCATTGAAACGCGACTTTGGCGCGAAAGTCGCGTACCGCATGGCCGACCACGCACAGGGGTCGGATCGGGTTTCATGAAACTCGACTTCGCCAAAAGTCGGCGACTTTTGAAAATGTTCGACCCGTTTCGCTCAGCCCTACTGCTAACCACTTACCTAGGTAAATCTCCGGGTCCGGATGGCATACACCCACGAGTACTAAGAGAACTAAGTAATGTAATAGATAAACCATTATTTCTTATTTTTAGTGACTCTATAGCGACAGGGTCTGTTCCGCAGGACTGGCGCATAGCAAATGTGGTGCCAATATTCAAAAAGGGCTCTAAAAGTGACCCTGGAAATTATAGGCCAGTAAGTCTAACCTCTATTGTTGGTAAAATATTTGAAGGGTTTCTGAGGGATGTTATTCTGGATTATCTCAATGAGAATAACTGTTTAACTCCATATCAGCATGGGTTTATGAGAAATCGCTCCTGTCAAACCAATCTAATCAGTTTTTATGAAGAGGTAAGCTATAGGCTGAACCACGGTGAGTCATTGGACGTGGTATATCTCGATTTTTCCAAAGCGTTTGATACCGTGCCGCACAAGAGGTTGGTACACAAAATGAGAATGCTTGGTCTGGGGGAAAATGTGTGTAAATGGGTTAGTAACTGGCTTAGTGATAGAAAGCAGAGGGTGGTTATAAATGGTATAGTCTCTAACTGGGTCGCTGTGACCAGTGGGGTAACGCAGGGGTCAGTATTGGGACCTGTTCTCTTCAACATATTCATTAATGATCTGGTAGAAGGTTTACACAGTAAAATATCGATATTTGCAGATGATACAAAACTATGTAAAGCAGTTAATACAAGAGAAGATAGTATTCTGCTACAGATGGATCTGGATAAGTTGGAAACTTGGGCTGAAAGGTGGCAGATGAGGTTTAACAATGATAAATGTAAGGTTATACACATGGGAAGAGGGAATCAATATCACCATTACACACTGAACGGGAAACCACTGGGTAAATCTGACAGGGAGAAGGACTTGGGGATCCTAGTTAATGATAAACTTACCTGGAGCAGCCAGTGCCAGGCAGCAGCTGCCAAGGCAAACAGGATCATGGGGTGCATTAAAAGAGGTCTGGATACACATGATGAGAGCATTATACTGCCTCTGTACAAATCCCTAGTTAGACCGCACATGGAGTACTGTGTCCAGTTTTGGGCACCGGTGCTCAGGAAGGATATAATGGAACTAGAGAGAGTACAAAGGAGGGCAACAAAATTAATAAAGGGGATGGGAGAACTACAATACCCAGATAGATTAGCGAAATTAGGATTATTTAGTCTAGAAAAAAGACGACTGAGGGGCGATCTAATAACCATGTATAAGTATATAAGGGGACAATACAAATATCTCGCTGAGGATCTGTTTATACCAAGGAAGGTGACGGGCACAAGGGGGCATTCTTTGCGTCTGGAGGAGAGAAGGTTTTTCCACCAACATAGAAGAGGATTCTTTACTGTTAGGGCAGTGAGAATCTGGAATTGCTTGCCTGAGGAGGTGGTGATGGCGAACTCAGTCGAGGGGTTCAAGAGAGGCCTGGATGTCTTCCTGGAGCAGAACAATATTGTATCATACAATTATTAGGTTCTGTAGAAGGACGTAGATCTGGGTATTTATTATGATGGAATATAGGCTGAACTGGATGGACAAATGTCTTTTTTCGGCCTTACTAACTATGTTACTAGGTAACGAATTACTCCTTTCTCATTTGTTCCACACGTAAAGCCTTCTCTAATCCCCACACTATTTCCTACAGCAAACGGACTAAATACGTTGATTTCTGCCCTTTTGGGTGTGCTCATATACCACACATCACTCTACGAAAGGTAAATCTTATAGTGCTCTCTCCTCACTCAAGTGTGTTTTAAGGTGACAGATACAGACACGGCTTTGTATTGGTGTTATTCTTTTACTTTAGGTTTTGGACTTCGGGGCTATTGTTTTTGGGTTCCTCTACCTGTTGTGTACCAGATACTATGCACATGCTATTATTTGTGATTTGTATTATTGTATATATATGGCATGTTTTTCTTTTTCTTTCCGCAGCGATATATGATTAAGGACCCGGAGGGTCCGAAACGTCATTTGTTCGTAACTAGTGTTGAGCATTCCGATACCGCAAGTATCGGGTATCGGCCGATATTTGCGGTATCGGAATTCCGATACTGTATTCCGATACTTCCCGCGTATCGGATACCGGAATCGGAAGTTCCCAGAATTCAAATTGAACGCAGCAGCCAATGAGGAATGAATGAAAGTGTGGGCACATCCTGTTTAGCATGGTGGGCATGTAAGTACTGGCAAGGCTGGGATTGGCTGCTGAAATGATGTCACTCTGCACTATAAAAAAGCGCTGCCGCCATTTTGCGCTCACTCTGCTGTGATTTCAGTTAGGGACAGGACGCTGTGTTCTAACTGAGGGCCAGTTGAGCTTGCTAATTGCTTTATTTTCCTTTCCAAAGGCTAATTTAGCAAAACGCTGTGTGTTCTTCACTGTTCACCTTGCTCTTGCCTTGCAGCGCTGTTTTAACAGCGTTCTGCAAGGTCTCTGTGTGTGTGTGTGTGCAGCTCACTCTGTAGTCTGTGTGCAGCCATATACCCGGTTGTATTCAGCTCAGGGGGGGTTCACACTGCCTCACACAGTTGTTCTTTTTTGCTCTTAGTGCAGCCTGCTGCACATTTTTTCTCAAATTTCCTATTAGTGTTTTTCCACCAGTCTCCAGCTCTATTGTGGAAAAACACTACATAGGATAACCTAGAGGGGGGTTTTTGGGCCTTGCAGCGCCGTTTACGGCTGTCTGCACGGTCTCCGTGTGAGCCCAGCTCGCCCTGTAGTCTGTGTGCAGCCATAGCCGGTTGGATTCAGCTCAGGGTTCGTTACTGGCTCATACCTTGAGAAAAATTTTCCTTTTTTTCAAATAGTGCAGCCTGTTTAAAATTTGAAAAAAAAATTCCTATTAGTGTCTTTCCACTCGTATCCAGCTAAATAGTGGAAAAACACTATATAGGATAACCTAGAGGAGGGTTTTTTGGCCTTGCAGCGCCGTTTACGGCTGTCTGCACGGTCTCCGTGTGAGCCCAGCTCGCCCTGTAGTCTGTGTGCAGCTATAGCCGGTTGGATTCAGCTCAGGGTTCGTTACTGGCTCATACCTTGCGAAAAATTTTCCTTTTTTTTCAAATAGTGCAGCCTGTTTAAAATTTGACAAAAAAAAATCCTATAAGTGTCTTTCCACTCGTATCCAGCTAAATAGTGGAAAAACACTATATAGGATAACCTAGAGGAGGGTTTTTTGGCCTTGCAGCGCCGTTTACGGCTGTCTGCACGGTCTCTGTGTGAGCCCAGCTCGCCCTGTAGTCTGTGTGGAGCCATAGCCGGTTGGATTCAGCTCAGGGTTCGTTACTGGCTCATACCTTGAGAAAAATTTTCCTTTTTTTGAAATAGTGCAGCCTGTTTAAAATTTGAAAAAAAAAAAAATTCCTATTAGTGTCTTTCCACCAGTCTCCAGCTCAATTGTGGAAAAACACTACATAGGATAACCTAGAGGGTTTTTTTGGGGCCTTGCAGCGCCGTTTACGGCTGTCTGCACGGTCTCTGTGTGAGCGCAGCTCGCCCTGTAGTCTGTGTGCAGCCATAGCCGGTTGGATTCAGCTCAGGGTGCGTTACTGCCTCATACCTTGAAAAACAATTTCCTTTTTTTCAAATAGTGCAGCCAGTTTAAAATTTGAAAAAAAAATTCCTATTAGTGTCTTTCCACTTGTATCCAGCTAAATAGTGGAAAAACACTATATAGGATAACCTAGAGGAGGGTTTTTTGGCCTTGCAGCGCCATTTACGGCTGTCTGCACGGTCTCCGTGTGATTTAAACTAGCTCTGTAGCCCGATCTGCACCAAAAAAAAAGTTAAGTTCACCAAACACAACTTAACACTTGTGTAGGCCACATTTGAAAAATAATAAAGTTTAGTCCACAATTTACAACATTAGTGTTTCTTACACCTGTTAGGAGGAGCATTACAGGAATAAGCACACTAAGGCCTTAGTACTTTTCTGCTTATCTTTATCTGTCAACCAAGATGAAGAGGGCAGGGAGTAAGGCACGTGGGCGTGGGCGCGGAGCAGGGAGAGGAGCAGGGAGAGGACGTGGTGATTCTGTGCCTGCTGCGGGCGCCGGTGACTCGTATTCACTCAGTTTCAGCAGGGAACAGTCCTTCCAAAGCGTTTGATACCGTGCCGCACAAGAGGTTGGTACACAAAATGAGAATGCTTGGTCTGGGGGAAAATGTGTGTAAATGGGTTAGTAACTGGCTTAGTGATAGAAAGCAGAGGGTGGTTATAAATGGTATAGTCTCTAACTGGGTCGCTGTGACCAGTGGGGTACCGCAGGGGTCGGTATTGGGACCTGTTCTCTTCAACATATTCATTAATGATCTGGTAGAAGGTTTACACAGTAAAATATCGATATTTGCAGATGATACAAAACTATGTAAAGCAGTTAATACAAGAGAAGATAGTATTCTGCTACAGATGGATCTGGATAAGTTGGAAACTTGGGCTGAAAGGTGGCAGATGAGGTTTAACAATGATAAATGTAAGGTTATACACATGGGAAGAAGGAATCAATGTCACCATTACACACTGAATGGGAAACCACTGGGTAAATCTGACAGGGAGAAGGACTTGGGGATCCTAGTTAATGATAAACTTACCTGGAGCAGCCAGTGCCAGGCAGCAGCTGCCAAGGCAAACAGGATCATGGGGTGCATTAAAAGAGGTCTGGATACACATGATGAGAGCATTATACTGCCTCTGTACAAATCCCTAGTTAGACCGCACATGGAGTACTGTGTCCAGTTTTGGGCACCGGTGCTCAGGAAGGATATAATGGAACTAGAGAGAGTACAAAGGAGGGCAACAAAATTAATAAAGGGGATGGGAGAACTACAATACCCAGATAGATTAGCGAAATTAGGATTATTTAGTCTAGAAAAAAGACGACTGAGGGGCGATCTAATAACCATGTATAAGTATATAAGGGGACAATACAAATATCTCGCTGAGGATCTGTTTATACCAAGGAAGGTGACGGGCACAAGGGGGCATTCTTTGCGTCTGGAGGAGAGAAGGTTTTTCCACCAACATAGAAGAGGATTCTTTACTGTTAGGGCAGTGAGAATCTGGAATTGCTTGCCTGAGGAGGTGGTGATGGCGAACTCAGTCGAGGGGTTCAAGAGAGGCCTGGATGTCTTCCTGGAGCAGAACAATATTGTATCATACAATTATTAGGTTCTGTAGAAGGACGTAGATCTGGGTATTTATTATGATGGAATAAAGGCTGAACTGGAGGGACAAATGTCTTTTTTCGGCCTTACTAACTATGTTACTATGTTACTATGTTCATGCGCAGCTTTGTCGGAGAGCGCCGTGCACCGCTGCTGCGTGAAGACCAAATTGAAGCCGTTGTCGGGTGGATGGCAGCTAACGCCTCGGTATCGACTTCAGTTAGTGCCACATCCTCTCAGGCACAGAGCACTGGAGAGCAGCCATCTGTCTCTTCACCACCTGCCAAATTGGCCAGGCAGTCAGAGAGCCCAGGACAGGAGCCGTCTCTACTTCTGTTCTCTGAATCTCTTGGCTTGGAAACAGGGGGCCAGCCAAGCAGCATTGGAGAAATGGAAGAAGAGGCAGTGTGCAGTGATGCCCAACACCTTTTTCTCTCTGACTCTGAAGAGGCAGGTGGGCCAGTGCCTCCGGTGACCACAGCGCAGTACGCATCTGATGATGAAACTCAGGTGCCGCTTTCTCGTGCGTACTGTGCTGCTGAGAGTACCCAGGAGGAGCAGTTGGTGGCAGAGGGTAGTGGAGATGATGAGGTCCTTGACCCATCGTGGCGTGAGGAACAGGAAGGTGGTGGGAGCAGCTCAGAGGAAGAGCTTCCTCTTACGGGCCAAAGAGGGAGAGGGAGGGGGAAGACTGCGGAGCCTGTAGCCTCCACTTTGGCACCCGTTAGGAGCCTGTCTCTTTCCAAAGCCAAAAAGGGCGCTCCCAAGACTTGCAGTGCCTGGTCCTTTTTTGACACAGTTGCAGATGACATTTGTTTTGTCAAATGCAAGCTGTGTCATCATAAAGTAAAAAGAGGGAAAAATGTCAGCAACCTCAATACCACAAATATGTGGAAACATGTGCGGACCAGGCACGCGGTGGAGTTACAGAAACACACTGAAGATGTAGGCCAACCAACAGCGGCAGCTACCACCTCTTCAGCTCGTGTTGCCTCTTCCTCCAGCTCACGCACAGCTGGTTTGGCTTCCTCCCAGAGACCTTGTGTAATTCCACCCACAGCACCACCTTCCCAGTCATCCTCACACTCCCAGTCTACTCTACAGCCATCGGTAGTACAGGCATGGGAGAAAAGGCGGGCATTCTCGGCCAACCACCCCCGAGCACAGGCTCTGAATGCAGGCATTGCCAAACTGTTGTACCTGGAAATGCTCTCGTTCAGGCTGGTGGAGACTGACAGCTTCCGTGACTTGATGGCATTGGCAGTCCCACAGTACAAGGTGCCCAGCCGCTTTTACTTCAGCAGGCAGGCTGTCCCTGCCCTGCACAGGCATGTTGAGGCAAACATAAAACATGCGCTACTGAACGCCGTCAGTAGCAAGGTCCACCTCACCACCGATGCGTGGACCAGTCAGCATGGACAGGGGCGATATGTTTCCCTCACTGCCCATTGGGTTAATGTTGTTGAGCCAGGTACAGATCGTGCGAGTGGCGCAGGACGTGTCCTGCCCACTCCAAGGATTGCAGGAATCCAGTCTGTACGCATCGATTCCTCCTCTTACACCAGTTCCTCTGATTCCTCTCTGCAGGATCCGTCACAGTCCACCCCCACATGGACCCGTGAACGTTTACCTATGACCGACATGAGCACAGCCGTGGCCAAACGTCACCAGGCCGTCTTGAAACTAGTTTCATTGGGGCATCGAAGCCACACAGCGCAGGAGCTCTGGAATGCCATAAAGCAGGAGAGCGATGTGTGGTTACTGCCAGCGAATCTCCAGCCAGGCATGGTAGTGTGTGACAATGGCCGAAATCTGGTGGCAGCTTTGGCCCTTGGCAACCTCACTCACATCCCATGTCTGGCACATGTGCTCAATTTGGTTGTGCAGAGTTTTCTGAGGGACTATCCGGATCTTGATGCCCTGCTGCACAAGGTCCGCCTAGAGTGTGCTCACTTGCGGCGTTCCAGCTTGGCCAGATCCCGCATTGCTGCTCTGCAGCGCCGATTCCGCCTTCCGGAACACTGCATCATATGTGACCTACCTACCCGGTGGAATTCCACGTTACATATGTTGGAGCGGTTGTGTGAGCAGCAGCAAGCAGTTATGGAGTACCAGCTGCATCAGGCGCAAAGAAGTCGCAGTCAGCGCCGATCAGACTTCACAACCACAGAGTGGGCCACTATGAAGGACGTCTGCCAGGTTTTGCGTCCTTTTGATTATTCCACGCGGATGGCAAGTGCAGATGATGCACTAGTCAGCATGACTGTCCCCCTTATCTGCCTGCTTCAGCAAACTTTGCAAGGGTTAAGGGATGATGTGGTGGAAGAGGTGGAGGATGAGGAGTCACCTTTTCCATCAGCTTCTGGAGAGTCAGCGCCACGTGGTTCCTCACAAAGGGGTACGCAGGGGCCAATTTGTGAGGAGGATGAGGAGGAGTCAATGGAGGAGGAAGAGCTCCGTCCAGAGGAGGGAGCGACACAATTGTCCAGTGGTCAGTGTGTACAGCGAGGGTGGGGTGATGACGAGCGGGCAGAGATCATGTCTCAAGCAGGGGACAGCGTTTCTGGGCCAGTTGGCACTCTGCAGCACATGGTGGATTTCATGCTGCAGTGCCTGAGAAACGACCGCCGCATCGACCACATTCTCAACATGCCTGATTATTGGGTGTTCACCCTCCTCGATCCTCGCTACCGGGACAACGTCCAAAACCTCATCCCTGCGTTGACCCGGGAGCGTAAATTGCGGGAGTACCACGACACACTGGTGAATTCCATCATCTTCTCCTGTCCAACTGAGAGGAGTGCTGCTAGTGCTTTACAAAGCAGCTCAGTGCGTCGAGGCAGTGGGGGAGGCTCTGCCCAAAGAGGGAGCAGAAGCAGTGCCTCTGCCCAAGGCAAGCCCAGTATGGCACAACTCTGGCACACTTTTGTGTGCCCGCCCCAAATGTCTACACCATCACCGGCGGCTCCAGTCAGCAGGAGGCAACGGTTCCGTCAGATGGTGACAGACTACATGGCTTGCCCTCTTACTGTACTCCCAGACGGCTCTTCCCCGTTCAAGTTTTGGGTCTCTAAGCTGGATACATGGCCAGAGCTAAGCCAGTATGCATTGGAGGTGCTGGCTTGCCCTGCGGCTAGTGTCTTATCAGAACGTGTCTTTAGTGCCGCAGGTGGTGTACTAACAGACCGTCGCATGCGACTATCCTCCGATAACGTTGACCGGCTTACTTTCCTGAAAATGAACCAGGCCTGGATCTCGCAGGAATTTGCCACTCCTCTGCCTGATTAAGTAATTGGGTGTCATCCAGGTCTCCTGCTGTGTTCATCTTTCTACCACCTGAACTGCTATTCCTGGGCTCCAACACCGCCAGTTGCGGCTCAGAAGTGCAGGCTGCACAGTAAAAACATACGACCCAGTGTTATTGGGTTTCAGTAACGTCAGCTGATCCCCAGCTGTGTAGCCGGCAATGTGTCCTGCGACCGCCACGCTGGCACAACAACCTAAATGTAAGGGAACCTGTCCCCCCCCCCCCGTCGTTTGTTACTGAAAGAGCCATCTTGTGCAGCAGTAATGCTGCACAAGGAAAAGGTAGCTCTTTTTTTTTAGCTCTTTGCACACGCAGAACTTAACACTTATAAAATGTGTTCACTGATACCGTTATACCGTCCCGGAGCTGGGACTTTCCTTCGTAATGTGACGCAGCACAGCCGTCATTCCTACCCCCTTGGTGCCATGCGCTGCCTCCTCAGCGTTGTTTTAAGCTGTCACGGAGCCTGCGCTGTTCTGTTATCCCTTGGGCATGCCCTATTTGCGCTGCCTGTCTTCTGACATAATTTGGTGTCAGGCTGGCTGCGCCTGTGCGGCCGCGGTGCCCGAGATCCCGCCTCGCAGTGTCTTCTGATTGAGTCACACTGCGGGCCTGGGATCCATGGGCATGCGCAGTGCATATCTTCCCCTCGGGCTCTCGCTCATTTCCCTCCGCCTTCTTTAGACTGTGCGCCGTCAGCTGATCCCTAGCATGCCACGGCCGTGACACCGCACAGTCTGAAGAAGAGGGAAGGAGGGGAGTGAGAGTCGAGGTTATGCACTGTGCATGCCCATGGTTCCAAGGCCCGTAGTGGGATTACGTTAGATGAGACTGCGAGGTGGGATCTGGAGCAGCGTGGACGCACAGGCACTGACAGCCTGACACCAAATTATGTCAGAAGACAGGCAGCGCTAATTGGGCATGGCCAAGGGCTAACAGAACAGCGCAGGCTCCGTGACAGCTTAAAACAACGCTGAGGAGGCAGCGCACGGCATCAAGGGGATAGGAATGACAGCTGTGCTGTGTCCCATTACGAAGGAAATTCGCACCTCCGGAACGGTTTAACGGTATAAAGGGACACATTTTTAGTGTTTACTTCGGTGTTTGCAAGGAGCATAATTAAAAGAGCAACCTTTTCCTTTTGCATCCTTAGTGCTGCACAACATGGCTCTTTCAGCTACAAACGTCTTAGGGGGGGGGGGTTAAAGGTTTCCTTTCAACTTGCTCCAATCAGGCTTCGGCCTACACTCTGTTCCTCTGCTCCTCCTGCTGTCCCTGGGCTCTAACACCGCCAGTTGGTGCCTGGAAGTGCTGTGTGCACAGTCAACAGTCGCTCCTCTGTTATTGGGGTTCAGTAACGTCAGCTGATCCCCAGCTGTGTGTGCGGCAATACCTCCAATCTGCTCCTCCTGCTGTCCCTGGGCTCTAACACCGCCAGTTGGTGCCTGGAAGTGCTGTGTGCACAGTCAACAGTCGCTCCTCTGTTATTGGGGTTCAGTAACGTCAGCTGATCCCCAGCTGTGTGTGCGGCAATACCTCCAATCTGCTCCTCCTGCTGTCCCTGGGCTCTAACACCGCCAGTTGGTGCCTGGAAGTGCTGTGTGCACAGTCAACAGTCGCTCATCTGTTATTGGGGTTCAGTAACGTCAGCTGATCCCCAGCTGTGTATCCGGCAATGTGTCATGCGACCGCCACGCTGGCACAACTAAAATGTAAGGGGACCTGTCCCCCCCCCCCTAGGCGTTTGTTACTGAAGGAGCCACCATGTGCAGCACTAATACTGCACAAGGGAAAGGTCGCTCTTGAAATTATGCTCCTTGCAAACGCTGAACTACACACTCATGTAATGTGTCCCCTCACACCGTCCAACCGTCCCGGAGGTGGGACTTTCCTTTGTAATGTGACGCAGCACAGCCGTCATTGCTACCCCCTTGGCACCGTGCGCTGCCTCCTTAGCGTTGTTTGATTCCGTCATGGACCCTGCGCTGTTATGTTATCCCTTGGCCATGCACAGTTTGCGCTGCCCGTCCTCTGACATCATTTGTTGTCGTCCTGGCTGCGCCTGTGCGTCCACGCTGCCCGAAATAACACCTCGCAGTGTCGTCTAATGTGATCCCACAGTGGGCCTGGTATCCATGGCCATGCGCAGTGCATATACTAGCCTCTCACTCCCCTTCTTCACGCTTCTTCAGACTAGGCGGCGTCAGCTGATCCCTAATAGCATGCCACGGCCGTGACGCCGCACAGTCTGAAGAAGCAGGAAGGAGGTGAGTGAGAGGCGATGATATGCACTGCGCATGCCCATGGATCCCTGGCCCGCAGTGGGACTACATTAGATGACACTGCAAGGTTGGATCTCGGGCAGCTTGGACGCACAGGCACTGCCAGCCTGACACCTACATGATGTCAGAAGACGGGCACCGCTAACTGTGCATGGCCAAGGGATAACATTACAGCGCAGGCTCCGTGACAGAACCAAACAACGTTGAGGAGGTGGCGCCCGGCACCAAGGGGGTTGGAATGACGGCTGTGCTGTGTCACATTACAAAGGAAAGTCCCACTTCCGGGATGGTTTGACGGTGTGAGGGGACACATTATATGAGTGTGTACTTCAGCGTTTGCAAGGAGCATAATTTTCGGAGCCACCATTTTCCATGTGCAGTATTACTGCTGTACAAGATGGCTCTTTCAGCAACAAATGCCTGGGGGGGGGGTTAAAGGTTCCCTTTCAACTTGCTCCACTGCAGGCTTCGGCCTACACTCTGCTCCTCTTTGATTCCCTGGGTTTCAACACTGTCAGTTGCCACCTGGAAGTGTTGTCTACACAGAAAAAACACTAGGTGATGTGTCAGTGGGGTTCAGCACCGCCAGCTGTTCCCCTGCTGTGTAGTCGGCAACGTGTCCAGCACAATCCACGCTGGCACAACAGAACAAAAGCTGCCACCAGTGCAGGCTTCGGCCTACACTCTGCTCCTCTCCTCCTCCTGCTGACCCTGTGCTCAAACACCGCTAGTTTTTGCCCGGAAGTGCTAGCTGCACAGAGAAAAACACCAGCCAATGTGTTAGTGGGGTTCAGCAACGCCAGCTGTTCCCGTGCTGTGTAGCCGGCAACGTGACCTGCAAACGCCATGCAGGCACAGGAACTGAAATTAAAGGGAACCTGGCCCCACCCCCCCAGGTGTTTCTATGTATAACAGCCACCTAGTACAGCAGTACTGCTGCATTTGTACAAGGTGGCTGACTTTTTCTCCTTGCCCACGTGGAACTCAACACGTACAAAATGTGTCTCATTGAGACCATTCCACTGTCCCTGAGGTGTGACTTTCCTTTGTAATGATACGCAGCACCCCCCTTGGTAGCGTTTCCCGTCTTTTGTCATCATGGTTAGCTGGCTGCGCCTGTGCATCCGCCCTGCTAGAAACAACGCCCCTCGTTGTCATATTTATTTTGTCAGCGAGGGTGTGGTTTATGGGCACGAGCAGTGCATATGTTCGCCTGTCTTAACTCATCTCCTTCCGCCTTCTTCAGACTGTGCGGCCTCCTGGCCGTGGTAGGCGATAAGGGATCAGCTGAGGCCGCCCAGTCTGGAGCAGGTGTAAGGACATGTGTAAGCGGCAAACCTATTTACTGCACAAGGCCACGAATCCCAGCCACGCAGTGTGATTTTTTGAAAACACACTGTGGGTCTGGGATTCATGTCCATCGCTAACCGCAACGGCCGACATGAAATGAGGTTAGAAGACAGGAAGCGCTCACAGCGCATGGCCAAGGGATCACAATAGCGCAGACTCCTGTACAGCAAATAACAACGCTCAGGAATCTGCGCCCAGTACCTAGGTGCAAATTTGTACACCTGTGCTGCGTCACCTTAAAAAGACTAGTAGTCACGCCTCCACTACTGTTTGACAGTATAATGGGCTAAATAGTGTACGTGTTTAATTCAGCGTGTGCAAGGAGCAAAATTAAATAGAGCAACCTTTGACTTGTGCATCATTAATGCTGTTCAAGGTGTGGCTCTTGTACCTTGCAACACCTGAGGGGGGGGTTAAAGGTAACCTTTGAAATTGGTTCAACTAGGCTTCGGCCTACACTCTGCTCCTCTACTCCTCCTGCTGACCCTGGGCTCAAACACCGCTAGTTTTTGCCCGGAAATGCTAGCTGCACAGAGAAAAACACCAGCCAATGTGTTAGTGGGGTTCAGCACCGCCAGCTGTTCCCCCGCTGTGTAGCCGGCATTGTGTCCAGCACAAGCCACGCTGGCACAACCGACCAAAAGCTGCCACCAGTGCAGGCTTCGGCCTACACTTTGCTCCTCTCCTCCTCCTCCTGCTGACCCTGGGCTCAAACACCGCTAGTTTTTGCCCGGAAATGCTAGCTGCACAGAGAAAAACACCAGCCAATGTGTTAGTGGGGTTCAGCACCGCCAGCTGTTCCCCCGCTGTGTAGCCGGCATCGTGTCCAGCACAAGCCACGCTGGCACAACTGACCAAAAGCTGCCACCAGTGCAGGCTTCGGCCTACACTTTGCTCCTCTCCTCCTCCTGCTGACCCTGGGCTCAAACAACGCCAGTTTCTGCCCGGACATGCTAGCTGCACAGAGAAAAACACCAGCCAATGTGTTAGTGGGGTTCAGCACCGCCAGCTGTTCCCCTGCTGTGTAGCTGGCAACGTGTCCTGCAAACACCACGTAGGCACATGAACTGAAATTGAAGGGAGCCTGCCCCCCACCCCCCCAGGTGTTTCTATGTATAACAGCCACCTTGTACAGCAGTACTGCTGCATTTGTACAAGGTGGCTGACTTTTTCTCCTTGCACACGTGGAACTCAACAAGTACAAAATGTGTCTCATTACAGACCATTACAATGTACCTGAGGTGTGACTTTCCTTTTTAATGACACGCAGCAACCCCATTGTTAGCGCTGCCCGTCTCCTGACATCATTGGTTGGCTGGCTGTGCCTGTGCGTCCCCCCTGCCCGACACAACGCCCCCCGTTGTCTCATATATTTTGACTGCGAGGGTGTGATTGATGGGCACGAGCAGTGCATATGTTCCCCTGTCTTCACTCCCCTCCTTCCGCCTTCTTCTGACTGTGCGGCCTCATGGCCGCGGCATGCGATAAGGGATCAGCTGAGGCCGCCCAGTCTGAAGCAGGTGTAAGGACATGTGTGAGCGGCGAACATATTTACTGCACAAGGCCACGAATCCCAGCACCGCAGTGTGACTTTAGGAAAAGCCACTGTGGGTCTGGGATTTATGGCCATCGTTAACCGCACCGGCCAACATGAAATGAGGTCATGAGACGGCCTGCACTAACAGGGTATTGCCAAGGGATAACACAAGAGCGCAGTTTCCTGTACTGCAAATAACAACGGTAAGGAATCTGCGCACAGCACCTAGGTGTAAATTTGTACACCTGTGCTGCGTCACCTTAAAAAGACTAGTAGTCACGCCTCCACTACTGTTTGACAGTATAATGGGCTAAATAGTGTACGTGTTTAATTCAGCGTGTGCAAGGAGCAAAATTAAATAGAGCAACCTTTGACTTGTGCATCATTAATGCTGTTCAAGGTGTGGCTCTTGTACCTTGCAACACCTGAGGGGGGGGGTTAAAGGTAACCTTTGAAATTGGTTCAACTAGGCTTCGGCCTACACTCTGCTCCTCTACTCCTCCTGCTGACCCTGGGCTCAAACACCGCTAGTTTTTGCCCGGAAATGCTAGCTGCACAGAGAAAAACACCAGCCAATGTGTTAGTGGGGTTCAGCACCGCCAGCTGTTCCCCCGCTGTGTAGCCGGCATCGTGTCCAGCACAAGCCACGCTGGCACAACCGACCAAAAGCTGCCACCAGTGCAGGCTTCGGCCTACACTTTGCTCCTCTCCTCCTCCTCCTGCTGACCCTGGGCTCAAACACCGCTAGTTTTTGCCCGGAAATGCTAGCTGCACAGAGAAAAACACCAGCCAATGTGTTAGTGGGGTTCAGCACCGCCAGCTGTTCCCCCGCTGTGTAGCCGGCATCGTGTCCAGCACAAGCCACGCTGGCACAACCGACCAAAAGCTGCCACCAGTGCAGGCTTCGGCCTACACTTTGCTCCTCTCCTCCTCCTCCTGCTGACCCTGGGCTCTAACACCGCTAGTTTTTGCCCGGACATGCAATCTGCACAGAGAAAAACACCAGTCAATGTGTCAGTGGGGTTCAGCAACGCCAGCTGTTCCCCTGCTGTGTAGCTTGCAACGTGACCTGCAAACGCCACGCAGGCACATGAACTGAAATTGAAGGGAGCCTGCCCCCCACCCCCCCAGGTGTTTCTATGTATAACAGCCACCTTGTACAGCAGTACTGCTGCATTTGTACAAGGTGGCTGACTTTTTCTCCTTGCCCACGTGGAACTCAACACGTACAAAATGTGTCTCATTAGAGACCATTACAATGTCCCTGAGGTGTGACTTTCCTTTGTAATGACACGCAGCACCACCCTTGTTAGCGCTGCCCGTCTTTTGACATCATTGGTTAGCTGGCTGCGCCTGTGCATCTCCCCTGCTGGAAACAACGCCCCTCGGTGTCTTATTTTTTTGGACAGCGAGGGTGTGATTGATGGGCATGTGCAGTGCATATGTTTGCCTGTGTTCACTCATCTCCTTCCGCCTTCTTCAGACTGGGTGTCCTCATGGCCGCGGCAGGCGATAAGGGATCAGATGAGGCCGCCCAGTCTGAAGCAGGTGTAAGGACATGTGTGAGCGGCAAACATATTTAGTGCACCAGGGCACGAATCCCAGCACCGCAGTGTGATTTTTTAAAAACACACTGTGGGTCTGGGATTCATGTCCATCGCTAACCGCAACGGCCAACATGAAATGAGGTCATAAGACAGGAAGCGCTCACAGCGCATGGCCAAAGGATCACAAGAGCGCAGACTCCTGTACAGCAACTAACAACGCTCAGGAAGCTGCGCCCATGCAAAAAGGTGTTGTTTTCGACACCTGTGCTGCTTTTCTTTAAAAAGACAAGTCACGCCTCCACTACTGATTAACAGTATAATGGGCTAAATAGTCTACGTGTTGCATTCAGCTTGTGCAAGTAGACAAATTAATAGAGCAACCTTTTACTTGTGCAGCATTAATGCTGCAGAAGGAGTGGCTCTTGTACTTTGTAACACCTGAGGGGGGGTTAAAGGTAACCTTTGAAATTGGTTCAACTAGGCTTCGGCCTACACTCTGCTCCTCTCCTCCTCCTGCTGACCCTGGGCTCTAACAACGCTAGTTTTTGCCCGGAAATGCTAGCTGCACAGAGAAAAACACCAGCCAATGTGTTAGTGGGGTTCAGCAACGCCAGCTGTTCCCCCGCTGTGTAGCCGGCATCGTGTCCAGCACAAGCCACGCTGGCACAACCGACCAAAAGCTGCCACCAGTGCAGGCTTCGGCCTACACTTTGCTCCTCTCCTCCTCCTCCTGCTGACCCTGGGCTCAAACACCGCTAGTTTTTGCCCGGAAATACTAGCTGCACAGAGAAAAACACCAGCCAATGTGTTAGTGGGGTTCAGCACCGCCAGCTGTTCCCCCGCTGTGTAGCCGGCATCGTGTCCAGCACAAGCCACGCTGGCACAACCGACCAAAAGCTGCCACTAGTGCAGGCTTCGGCCTACACTTTGTTCCTCTCCTCCTCCTCCTGCTGACCCTGGGCTCAAACACCGCTAGTTTTTGCCCGGAAATGCTAGCTGCACAGAGAAAAACACCAGCCAATGTGTTAGTGGGGTTCAGCAACGCCAGCTGTTCCCCTGCTGTGTAGCTTGCAACGTGACCTGCAAACGCCACGCAGGCAGATGAACTGAAATTGAAGGGAGCCTGCCCCCCACCCACAGGTGTTTCTATGTATAACAGCCACCTTGTACAGCAGTACTGCTGCATTTGTACAAGGTGGCTGATGTTTTCTCCTTGCCCACGTGGAACTCAACACGTACAAAATGTGTCTCTTTGAGACCATTCCACTGTCCCTGAGGTGTGACTTTCCTTTCTAATGATACGCAGCACCCCCCTTGGTAGCGCTTCCCGTCTTCTGACATCATTGGTTGGCTACTTGCGCCTGTTCGTCCGCCCTGCCTGAATAAAATGCTCCTCGTTGTCTTAATTAGTTTGACTGCGAGGGTGTGATTGATGGGCACGAGCAGTGCATATCTTCGCCTGTCTTAACTCATCTCCTTCCGCCTTCTTCAGACTGTGCAGCCTCATGGCCGCGGCATGCGAGAAGGGATCAGCAGAGGCCGCCCAGTCTGAAGCAGGTGTAAGGACGTGTGTGAGCGGCCAAAATATTTACTGCTCAAGGCCACGAATCCCAGCATCGCAGTGTGGCTTTATGAAAAGACACTGTGGGTCTGGGATTTATGGCCATCGTTAACCGCACCGGCCAACATGAAATGATGTCATAAGATGGGCAGCGCTAACAGGGCATTGCCAAGGGATAACACAAGAGCGCAGACTCCTGTACAGCAAATAACAACGCTCAGGAAGCTGCGCCAAGCACCAAGGCGTTATTTTGGACACCTGTGCTGCGTCTCATCAAAAAACCAAGTCACGCATCCACTACAGTTTGACTGTAGAATGGGGTAAATTGTGTATGTCTTTCATTCAGCGTGTGCAAGTAGACAAATTAATAGAGCAACCTTTCACTTGTGCAGCATTATTACTGCACAAGGTGTGTCTCTTGTACTTTGTAACACCTGAGGGGGGGGTTAAAGGTTTCCTTTGAAATTGGTTCAACTAGGCTTCGGCCTACACTCTGCTCCTCTCCTCCTCCTCCTCCTGCTTCAACACGGGCTCTAACATCGCTAGTTTTTGCCCGCAAGTGCTAGCTGCACAGAGAAAAACACACGCCATTGTGTTAGTGGGGTTCAGCAACGCCAGCTGTTCCCCCAGTGTGTAGCCGGCAAAGTGTCCTGCAAACGCAACGCAGACACAAAGCCGCCTCCAGTGCAGGCTTCGGCCTACACTCATCTCCCCCTGCTTACCCTTTGCTCCAACACCGCTAGTTGGGGCTCTAGGAAGACAATCTTTAATAGGCAAGGCAACGCATCCGGGTTCCAGCACCGCCAGCTGGTTCTCGGCAGTGTTCTTGTCACAGGTACTCCCTCGTGCCAAGCCTGGTTTCAGCACCGTCAGCTGTTTCCGGGTTGTGTCAACTTCACTGAGACGCCTATGCTTGCCCCGTTGTGGTGCGGTCGAGTTAGCCAACTCCAGGGTGCCTCCAGTTTAGGAGCTTCCTATGTGGGCTGCGTGAACTGGTAGTCAAGGCTGGTTCTGTAGTGCCAGTAGGCCCAGCTCCCCCTGTAGGACTGTTGGGGTTCGGTAACTGCGGCTGCCTCGCGGCCTAGCTGTTCTCTCCTCTCCTGTGGGCCTTGGGGTCCACCACCTGGTTCCAGCACCGTCAGCTGGTTCCGGGCCGAGCCTTTGGCTTAGGTTCCTCCTCCTGGGTATCCGAGTTCCGCCAACGCCAGGCGGTCCTTGGTAGTGCTTTTAAGCGCGGGCACCTACAGCTTAGTAACCGGGTTCCAGCACCGTCAGCTAGTCCTCGGTCGTGCCATTGGCTCTTGCACACTGGGGCAACGCATCCGGGTTCCAGCACCGCCAGCTGGTTCTCGGCAGTGTTTTTGTCACAGGTACTCCCTCGTGCCAAACCTGGTTTCAGCACCGTCAGCTGTTTCCGGGTTGTGTCAAGCTCACTGAGACACCTATGCTTGCCTCGTCGTGGTGCGGTCGGGTTAGCCAACTCCAGGGTGCCTCCAGTTTAGGAGCTTCCTATGTGGGCTGCGTGAACTGGTAGTCAAGGCTGGTTCTGTAGTGCCAGTAGGCCCAGCTCCCCCTGTAGGACTGTTGGGGTTCGGTAACTGCGGCTGCCTCGCGGCCTAGCTGTTCTCTCCTCTCCTGTGGGCCTTGGGGTCCACCACCTGGTTCCAGCACCGTCAGCTGGTTCCGGGCCGAGCCTTTGGCTTAGGTGCCTCCTCCTGGGTATCCGAGTTCCGCCAACGCCAGGCGGTCCTTGGTAGTGCTTTTAAGCGCGGGCACCTACAGCTTAGTAACCGGGTTCCAGCACCGTCAGCTGGTCCTCGGTCGTGCCATTGGCTCTTGCACACTGGGGCAACGCATCCGGGTTCCAGCACCGCCAGCTGGTTCTCGGCAGTGTTCTTGTCACAGGTACTCCCTCGTGCCAAGCCTGGTTTCAGCACCGTCAGCTGTTTCCGGGTTGTGTCAAGCTCACTGAGACACCTATGCTTGCCTCGTCGTGGTGCGGTCGGGTTAGCCAACTCCAGGGTGCCTCCAGTTTAGGAGCTTCCTATGTGGGCTGCGTGAACTGGTAGTCAAGGCTGGTTCTGTAGTGCCAGTAGGCCCAGCTCCCCCTGTAGGACTGTTGGGGTTCGGTAACTGCGGCTGCCTCGCGGCCTAGCTGTTCTCTCCTCTCCTGTGGGCCTTGGGGTCCACCACCTGGTTCCAGCACCGTCAGCTGGTTCCGGGCCGAGCCTTTGGCTTAGGTGCCTCCTCCTGGGTATCCGAGTTCTGCCAACGCCAGGCGGTCCTTGGTAGTGCTTTTAAGCGCGGGCACCTACAGCTTAGTAACCGGGTTCCAGCACCGTCAGCTAGTCCTCGGTCGTGCCATTGGCTCTTGCACACTGGGGCAACGCATCCGGGTTCCAGCACCGCCAGCTGGTTCTCGGCAGTGTTTTTGTCACAGGTACTCCCTCGTGCCAAACCTGGTTTCAGCACCGTCAGCTGTTTCCGGGTTGTGTCAAGCTCACTGAGACACCTATGCTTGCCTCGTCGTGGTGCGGTCGGGTTAGCCAACTCCAGGGTGCCTCCAGTTTAGGAGCTTCCTATGTGGGCTGCGTGAACTGGTAGTCAAGGCTGGTTCTGTAGTGCCAGTAGGCCCAGCTCCCCCTGTAGGACTGTTGGGGTTCGGTAACTGCGGCTGCCTCGCGGCCTAGCTGTTCTCTCCTCTCCTGTGGGCCTTGGGGTCCACCACCTGGTTCCAGCACCGTCAGCTGGTTCCGGGCCGAGCCTTTGGCTTAAGTGCCTCCTCCTGGGTATCCGAGTTCCGCCAACGCCAGGCGGTCCTTGGTAGTGCTTTTAAGCGCGGGCACCTACAGCTTAGTAACCGGGTTCCAGCACCGTCAGCTAGTCCTCGGTCGTGCCATTGGCTCTCGCACACTGGGGCAACGCATCCGGGTTCCAGCACCGCCAGCTGGTTCTCGGCAGTGTTCTTGTCACAGGTACTCCCTCGTGCCAAGCCTGGTTTCAGCACCGTCAGCTGTTTCCGGGTTGTGTCAAGCTCACTGAGACACCTATGCTTGCCTCGTCGTGGTGCGGTCGGGTTAGCCAACTCCAGGGTGCCTCCAGTTTAGGAGCTTCCTATGTGGGCTGCGTGAACTGGTAGTCAAGGCTGGTTCTGTAGTGCCAGTAGGCCCAGCTCCCCCTGTAGGACTGTTGGGGTTCGGTAACTGCGGCTGCCTCGCGGCCTAGCTGTTCTCTCCTCTCCTGTGGGCCTTGGGGTCCACCACCTGGTTCCAGCACCGTCAGCTGGTTCCGGGCCGAGCCTTTGGCTTAGGTGCCTCCTCCTGGGTATCCGAGTTCCGCCAACGCCAGGCGGTCCTTGGTAGTGCTTTTAAGCGCGGGCACCTACAGCTTAGTAACCGGGTTCCAGCACCGTCAGCTGGTCCTCGGTCGTGCCATTGGCTCTTGCACACTGGGGCAACGCATCCGGGTTCCAGCACCGCCAGCTGGTTCTCGGCAGTGTTCTTGTCACAGGTACTCCCTCGTGCCAAGCCTGGTTTCAGCACCGTCAGCTGTTTCCGGGTTGTGTCAAGCTCACTGAGACACCTATGCTTGCCTCGTCGTGGTGCGGTCGGGTTAGCCAACTCCAGGGTGCCTCCAGTTTAGGAGCTTCCTATGTGGGCTGCGTGAACTGGTAGTCAAGGCTGGTTCTGTAGTGCCAGTAGGCCCAGCTCCCCCTGTAGGACTGTTGGGGTTCGGTAACTGCGGCTGCCTCGCGGCCTAGCTGTTCTCTCCTCTCCTGTGGGCCTTGGGGTCCACCACCTGGTTCCAGCACCGTCAGCTGGTTCCGGGCCGAGCCTTTGGCTTAGGTGCCTCCTCCTGGGTATCCGAGTTCCGCCAACGCCAGGCGGTCCTTGGTAGTGCTTTTAAGCGCGGGCACCTACAGCTTAGTAACCGGGTTCCAGCACCGTCAGCTGGTCCTCGGTCGTGCCATTGGCTCTTGCACACTGGGGCAACGCATCCGGGTTCCAGCACCGCCAGCTGGTTCTCGGCAGTGTTCTTGTCACAGGTACTCCCTCGAGCCAAGCCTGGTTTCAGCACCGTCAGCTGTTTCCGGGTTGTGTCAAGCTCACTGAGACACCTATGCTTGCCTCGTCGTGGTGCGGTCGGGTTAGCCAACTCCAGGGTGCCTCCAGTTTAGGAGCTTCCTATGTGGGCTGCGTGAACTGGTAGTCAAGGCTGGTTCTGTAGTGCCAGTAGGCCCAGCTCCCCCTGTAGGACTGTTGGGGTTCGGTAACTGCGGCTGCCTCGCGGCCTAGCTGTTCTCTCCTCTCCTGTGGGCCTTGGGGTCCACCACCTGGTTCCAGCACCGTCAGCTGGTTCCGGGCCGAGCCTTTGGCTTAGGTGCCTCCTCCTGGGTATCCGAGTTCCGCCAACGCCAGGCGGTCCTTGGTAGTGCTTTTAAGCGCGGGCACCTACAGCTTAGTAACCGGGTTCCAGCACCGTCAGCTAGACCTCGGTCGTGCCATTGGCTCTTGCACACTGGGGCAACGCATCCGGGTTCCAGCACCGCCAGCTGGTTCTCGGCAGTGTTCTTGTCACAGGTACTCCCTCGTGCCAAGCCTGGTTTCAGCACCGTCAGCTGTTTCCGGGTTGTGTCAAGCTCACTGAGACACCTATGCTTGCCTCGTCGTGGTGCGGTCGGGTTAGCCAACTCCAGGGTGCCTCCAGTTTAGGAGCTTCCTATGTGGGCTGCATGAACTGGTAGTCAAGGCTGGTTCTGTAGTGCCAGTAGGCCCAGCTCCCCCTGTAGGACTGTTGGGGTTCGGTAACTGCGGCTGCCTCGCGGCCTAGCTGTTCTCTCCTCTCCTGTGGGCCTTGGGGTCCACCACCTGGTTCCAGCACCGTCAGCTGGTTCCGGGCCGAGCCTTTGGCTTAGGTGCCTCCTCCTGGGTATCCGAGTTCCGCCAACGCCAGGCGGTCCTTGGTAGTGCTTTTAAGCGCGGGCACCTACAGCTTAGTAACCGGGTTCCAGCACCGTCAGCTAGTCCTCGGTCGTGCCATTGGCTCTTGCACACTGGGGCAACGCATCCGGGTTCCAGCACCGCCAGCTGGTTCTCGGCAGTGTTTTTGTCACAGGTACTCCCTCGTGCCAAACCTGGTTTCAGCACCGTCAGCTGTTTCCGGGTTGTGTCAAGCTCACTGAGACACCTATGCTTGCCTCGTCGTGGTGCGGTCGGGTTAGCCAACTCCAGGGTGCCTCCAGTTTAGGAGCTTCCTATGTGGGCTGCGTGAACTGGTAGTCAAGGCTGGTTCTGTAGTGCCAGTAGGCCCAGCTCCCCCTGTAGGACTGTTGGGGTTCGGTAACTGCGGCTGCCTCGCGGCCTAGCTGTTCTCTCCTCTCCTGTGGGCCTTCGGGTCCACCACCTGGTTCCAGCACCGTCAGCTGGTTCTCGGCAGTGTCTTTTGCTCTTGTACCTTCTGCTCCCCATCCTGGTTCCAGTACCGTCAGCTGGTTCCGGGCAGAGCCTTTGGCTTAGGTGCCTCCTTCTGGGTATCCAAGTTCCACCAACGTCAGGCGGTCCTTGGTAGTGCTTTTTAGCACGGGTACCTCCTGCTTAGTAACCGGGTTCCAGTAACGTCAGCTGGTCCTCGGTAGTTCCATAGGCTCTTGAACCTTCGGGTAGCCATCCGGGTTCCAGTACCGTCAGCTGGTTCTCGGCAGTGTCTTTTTCTCTTGTACCTTCTGCTCCCCATCCTGGTTCCAGTAACGTCAGCTGGTTCCGGGCAGAGCCTTTGGCTTAGGTGCCTCCTTCTGGGTATCCGAGTTCCGCCAACGTCAGGCGGTCCTTGGTAGTGCTTTTTAGCACGGGTACCTCCTGCTTAGTAACCGGGTTCCAGTAACGTCAGCTGGTCCTCGGTAGTTCCATAGGCTCTTGAACCTTCGGGTAGCCATCCGAGTTCCAGTTCCATCAGCTGGTTCTTGGCATTTTCTCAGCCTTCTTGTACCTTCTGCTACATTTCCAAGTTGAAGACCCTAACGTCGACGACCCGGAAGACCACCCCGATGACGACGACCCGGAAGACCACCCCGATGACGACGACGACGACGGCGGAGACGACGACGGCGGAGACGACGACGGCTGAGACGACGACGGCGGAGATGACGACACTGGAGACGACGACCCTGGAGACGACAACATGGAAGACCGAGAAGCAGAAGAACAAGAGGCCGCAGAACAAAGAGCAGAAGAACATTAAGCATAAGACTTAATATCAGAGCAAAAGATATTATCTAAATTATATGCAGAAGAAGACTAAGCAGTGTATGGGGGTGAGTCCGTTCCTCCTCGTGGTGCCCCTGGATAAAGCCTGATGCTGCAGGCCAAACTGAACGCGGACAAATGTAACTTTTCTGACTGGCAGAACGGAAGGTGTAATCTTCCAACTTTTATAGATAACAACTACGGGAATGCCTGTCACAAATGAGAATATGATGAAGAAGTAGAATAGGAAGAATAATAACAGTGGCATAAAAAGAATATGTAGAATAGGAAGAATAATAATAGTTGAAGAAAATGAATATGAAGAATGTAATTAAAAAAAAAATATAGGTAGAAGATGAAGAAGAAGATGAATAAGGTGAAGAAGTTGATGTCAAAGATGCTGATGATGATGAAGATGAAAGTGTGGGAAAAGAAAAAAAAAGAAGGGGAAGGTCGTGGAATAGTGAAACATCAATATCTGACAAAATAAAAAATATTTACATAGTCAATATCTTTTTCAATCCGAACGTCTTTAAAAAAAAAAAAAATCATGCTATTCTATTTGATTGGACTAATCCTCATTGCCTTTAATGTCTCCGCCACCTCCCCCATACATCCTACATTATTCTTAGTTGTTTTCCTTCATGTAGAATGAACCTACAAGGAAAGAAAGGGTTTATTTTAATTCCGATATTTTGGTCCCATTGACTTGCATTGGGATCGGGTATCGGTATCGGCGATATCCGATATTTTTTGAATATCGGCCGATCCAAACCGATACCGATACTTTCCGATATCGGAAGGTATCGCTCAACACTATTCGTAACGCTTTGTGATTACATTTTGTACAGTGATGCTATGTTGTTGATGTACACAATAAATTGTTCATATGTTGCACGATATTCCACTTGAGTGCGGTATAATTCTAAACTACTATAACCTCATAAAGGGACAGTGGTCAGAATTGTAAAAATAGGCCCGGTCTTTAACGTGCAAACGTTGGGGCTTAAGGGGTTAAAGATTAAAAATAATGGTCTATCAATGACTGTACTTAATTCCTGCAGTACTCGGCGGTGTATGCCATTTGGGCCCGGAGGTTTGTCAATTTTAGTGATTTTTAGACGATTTTTTTTTATCACTGATCATATTGTCTGCCATGGGATTTTCTTGTGTAAATACTGATGAAAAAAAAGTAATTTAGCATATTTGCTTTTTTCTCATCCTCCTCCATCATTTCACCCAGACTATTTTTAAGAGGGCCAACATTATCATTTTTTAGTTTCTTACTACTATATTACTATTAAGAATATTTTGGGATTATTTTTACACTCTCTGGCAATGACTCTCTGTCTCAATCTTTGCTGTCTTGATTTGCTTTTTACAGAATGTATTTAATTTTCTGTATTTATTTAATGCCTCATCAATACCTACTTGCTTTAATTCTCTAAATGCTTTCTCTTTGTCACTTATTGCGCCCTTTACAGCTCTATTTAGCCATAGTGGTTTCCTCCTATTTCTAGTATGTTTATTCCCATACGGTATATATTGTGCACAGGTCCTATTCATGATGCTAATAAATGTATCCCATTTTCTTTGTGTATTTTTATCTCTCAGGATATCGTCCCAGTTAAGTGCACCAAGATCATCTCTCATCCATTGGAAATTTGCCTTCCTGAAGTTTAGTGTTCTTCTACCCCCTCTACTACACATCTTATTAAAGGATACATGAAAACTTATTATTTTTTGATTACTATTACCCAAATGTCCCCAAACCTTTATATTTGATATGCGGTCTGGCCTGTTGGTTAATATTAGGTCTAGCAGTGCCCCCCTTCTTGTTGTGTCCTGAACCAGTTGTGAAAGGTAATTGTCTCCCATAGTTGTCAAAAACTGATTACCTTTGCTGGAACTGCAGGTTTCTCTTCCCCAATGTATTTCAGGGTAGTTGAAGTCCCCATAATAATGACTTCTCCTTGAGTAACAGCTTCATCTATTTGCTTTACGAGGATATTCTCCGTTGCTTCCATAATTTTACAGAGGCACACAGCTGAGTAGGTCATCTGAGAAGGAAGGCAAGGAGGTTACGTTGCGCCGTACGTCGCAGACACGTAGTGATGCAACCACAACGAGCAATGCATCCTCAGCCACAACTGTGGCTGTGACCAGCAGCATACGCGGGTCTGCAGCTCGCAGGAATGGCAAGGGTTGCCTAGCCTAGGCCTTTTATGACACTGCAAAGGATGAGACAACTCACGTAATCTTTGGAAAAAAAACTTTGTAGAGGTAAAAAGTGCAATAATTTGACTACTACATGTATGAACTTTCACATGCGCAATCAACATGCGCTACTGTGGAAATCCCACTGCGCAAAAAGGTGACCAATGGACCTCAAGAACCATCAGCCACTCCATCAATCGCATCTACTGCTTATTCCTCCTCCTCCATTATCGTACCAACTATTCAGATGCAGGTCTTCAACTGTAGAACCTCGGGTTCTTACTCCGCTCCAGTCACACTGACTGAGAACCCACCGTCAGCTGTAACGGAAGTGGACGTGCCTGGTGATCTCAGAGAATGAGCACACCACATCTTTCTCAATCCACCATAACATCTCTGCCTGCACCTCTCCCACAGTCCAGCAGTTTGTTCGGTTCACCATACTCCTCCCTCTCTCAGAACTGCAGCAAACCCTTGGTACCGCAGTTGTGGTCACATAAAAGATTGTTTCCTCCTACGCATGACAAAGCTAAGAGGTTGAGGCTAAGAGCAATCTGTTGGCCACAGAAAAACTGCCTTTCCAACCAGTAGATACAGACGGTTTCTGAAAGCTAATGACCGTCGCAGTCCCCCGTAACCAATTGCCCAATCGCCATTACTTTTCTAAGAAAGCTGTGCCTGCACTACAAAAGCATGTCACAGACAACTTCACCCATTCCTTGACTAAATCTATGTCGGCCAGGGAGCATTTCATCACAGACACTTGGATAAGTAAGAATGACTGGACACTGGGTGACCTGGTGGTTGTGGGGGCAGGCTCTGCTCACAAGTCTTGGAATCACCAAGGCTTGCAGGACAAACCTCTACATTTAACTCTTTCTCCGCTACTTCTGCCTTCTCCTCTAGCTCCTCTACGGCCTACACCTGCGACCTCAACCTCTACCTTAATGAGACATGCGTTTCAACAGTGCAGAGCGAATCCCCACTACCTCTGTATTGCGCAGCCAGGGCTCACCGCAATCAGGCAGTGTTAAAATTGATATGCCTTGGAGATTGCAGTCATACAGCTGAAGAGTTGTGGACAGCTCTCCAGGCTGAGTTTGGTCAATAGCTGTCTCCTCTGAATCTGCATCCAGGGAAGGCCATTTCCAATAATGGTGCGAACCTGATGGCGACCCTACTGCGAGGCAAGCTCACACATGTGCCTTTCATGGCTCACGCCCTCAACCTGGTGGTACAGCATTTTCTCCGCCACTATCCTGGCCTGAGTGAGCTGCTTCAGAAAGCACATAAGCTGTGTGCTCATTTCCGCCATTCGCACCCCTCAGGTCATCAACTTGCATCGATACAGAGGTCTTTGTAAATGCCAGTTAACAGGTTGATATGTGATGTGCCGACACAGTGGAATTCCTCTCTGCACATATTGCAGCAACTGTGGCAGCAGCAACGAGCCATGATGCAGTATGTCATGTCGTATAGCCTGGGCCAACGCTGTACGGACGTGGCGCATAATACGTTTATGGAGTGGGCACAGATTAAGGACCTCTGCATACTTCTACACAGTTTTGAAATGGATATTAAGATGGTTTGTAGTGATGAGAAAGCACTAAAATGCTCGGGTGCTCGTTGCTCGGGTCAAGCAGATTCGAATACTTGAGTACTCAGCCAGAACAAGAAGCCTCATGTAAGCCTATGGGAGACCCGAGTATTTTTACCGCAATCCCCCCAGGGGTCCTTTAAAGGTCTAAAAAGGTCTGAAAATGATGGAAACACTGCTCAAATGACACAGGGACATCATGGGGATCGCTCCTGGAAACATTCCTGACTCATAGTACAGCTTTATTCCCTTGTGGGAATAAAAGGACTAGAAATAGGAAAAAACCAATGTGGCTAAACAAAGAAGTAAGACAGGCAATTAACAGTAAAAAGAAAGCATTTGCACTACTAAAGCAGGATGGCACCAATGAAGCTCTAAAAAACTATAGGGAGAAAAATACTTTATCTAAAAAACTAATTAAAGCTGCCAAAAAGGAAACAGAGAAGCACATTGCTAAGGAGAGTAAAACTAATCCCAAACTGTTCTTCAACTATATCAATAGTAAAAGAATAAAAACTGAAAATGTAGGCCCCTTAAAAAATAGTGAGGAAAGAATGGTTGTAGATGACGAGGAAAAAGCTAACATATTAAACACCTTCTTCTCCACGGTATTCACGGTGGAAAATAAAATGCTAGGTGAAATCCCAAGAAACAATGAAAACCCTATATTAAGGAACACCAATCTAACCCAAGAAGAGGTGCGAAACCGGCTAAATAAGATTAAAATAGATAAATCTCCGGGTCCGGATGGCATACACCCACGAGTACTAAGAGAAATAAGTAATGTAATAGATAAACCATTATTTCTTATTTTTAGGGACTCTATAGCGACAGGGTCTGTTCCGCAGGACTGGCGCATAGCAAATGTGGTGCCAATATTCAAAAAGGGCTCTAAAAGTGAACCTGGAAATTATAGGCCAGTAAGTCTAACCTCTATTGTTGGTAAAATATTTGAAGGGTTTCTGAGGGATGTTATTCTGGATTATCTCAATGAGAATAACTGTGTAACTCCATATCAGCATGGGTTTATGAGAAATCGCTCCTGTCAAACCAATCTAATCAGTTTTTATGAAGAGGTAAGCTATAGGCTGGACCACGGTGAGTCATTGGATGTGGTATATCTCGATTTTTCCAAAGCGTTTGATACCGTGCCGCACAAGAGGTTGGTACACAAAATGAGAATGCTTGGTCTGGGAGAAAATGTGTGTAAATGGGTTAGTAACTGGCTTAGTGATAGAAAGCAGAGGGTGGTTATAAATGGTATAGTCTCTAACTGGGTCGCTGTGACCAGTGGGGTACCGCAGGGGTCAGTATTGGGACCTGTTCTCTTCAACATATTCATTAATGATCTGGTAGAAGGTTTACACAGTAAAATATCGATATTTGCAGATGATACAAAACTATGTAAAGCAGTTAATACAAGAGAAGATAGTATTCTGCTACAGATGGATCTGGATAAGTTGGAAACTTGGGCTGAAAGGTGGCAGATGAGGTTTAACAATGATAAATGTAAGGTTATACACATGGGAAGAAGGAATCAATATCACCATTACACACTGAATGGGAAACCACTGGGTAAATCTGACAGGGAGAAGGACTTGGGGATCCTAGTTAATGATAAACTTACCTGGAGCAGCCAGTGCCAGGCAGCAGCTGCCAAGGCAAACAGGATCATGGGGTGCATTAAAAGAGGTCTGGATACACATGATGAGAACATTATACTGCCTCTGTACAAATCCCTAGTTAGACCGCACATGGAGTACTGTGTCCAGTTTTGGGCACCGGTGCTCAGGAAGGATATAATGGAACTAGAGAGAGTACAAAGGAGGGCAACAAAATTAATAAAGGGGATGGGAGAACTACAATACCCAGATAGATTAGCGAAATTAGGATTATTTAGTCTAGAAAAAAGACGACTGAGGGGCGATCTAATAACCATGTATAAGTATATAAGGGGACAATACAAATATCTCGCTGAGGATCTGTTTATACCAAGGAAGGTGACGGGCACAAGGGGGCATTCTTTGCGTCTGGAGGAGAGAAGGTTTTTCCACCAACATAGAAGAGGATTCTTTACTGTTAGGGCAGTGAGAATCTGGAATTGCTTGCCTGAGGAGGTGGTGATGGCGAACTCAGTCGAGGGGTTCAAGAGAGGCCTGGATGTCTTCCTGGAGCAGAACAATATTGTATCATACAATTACCGTATATACTCGAGTATAAGCCGACCCGAGTATAAGCCGACCCCCCTTATTTTGCCACAAAAAACTGGGAAAACTTATTGACTCGAGTATAAGCCTAGGGTGGAAATGCAGCAACTACCGGTGAATTTCAAAAATAAAAATAGATCATTATTTCCCCATAGCTGTGCCATATAGTGCTCTACACCATTCATATTTCCCCATAGCTGTGCCCCATATAGTGCTCTGCACCGTTCACTGTGCCCCCTAGCTGTGCCATATACAGTGCTCTGCACCGTTCACTGTGCCCCATAGCTGTGCCATATACAGTGCTCTGCACCGTTCACTGTGCCCCATAGCTGTGCCATATACGGTGCTCTGCACCGTTCATTGTGCCCCCTAGCTGTGCCATATACGGTGCTCTGCACCGTTCACTGTGCCCCCTAGCTGTGCCTTATACGGTGCTCCGCACCGTTCATTGTGCCCCCTAGCTGTGCCTTATACGGTGCTCTGCACCGTTCACTGTGCCCCCTAGCTGTGCCTTATACGGTGCTCCGCACCGTTCACTGTGCCCCCTAGCTGTGCCATATAGTGCTCTGCACCGTTCATTGTGCCCCCTAGCTGTGCCTTATACGGTGCTCTGCACCGTTCATTGTGCCCCCTAGCTGTGCCTTATACGGTGCTCTGCACCGTTCATTGTGCCCCCTAGCTGTGCCATATACGGTGCTCTGCACCGTTCATTGTGCCCCCTAGCTGTGCCTTATACGGTGCTCTGCACCGTTCACTGTGCCCCATAGATGCTCCACATTAATCTCTGCCGCCGCCGCTGCTGCAATAAAAAAAAAAAACACATACTCACCTCCCTTGATTGCAGCTCCCGGCGTCTCGTTCCGGCGCCTCCATCTTCCCGGCGTCTCTGCTCTGACTGATCAGGCAGAGGGCGCCGCGCACACTATATGCGTCATCGCGCCCTCTGCCTGATCAGTCAGAGAGCGCAGACGCCGGGAAGATGGAGGCGCCGGCCGGGAAGATGGATCGGCGCCCGGCGGCTGGAACGAGGACAGGTGAATATAACATACTCACCTAGTCCTGGCGATCCTCGCGCTGTCCCCTCCTGTCTTCGGCGCTGCAGCTTCTTTCTCTATCAGCGGTCACCGGCACCGCTGATTAGAGAAATGAATAAGCGGCTCCGCCCCTATGGGAGGTGGAGCCGCTTATTCATTTCTGTAATGAGCGGTCCCACGTGACCGCTGAAGAGAGGAAGAAGCTGCAGCGCCGAAGCCCGTGGGACAGCAGGGACAGCGCGAGGATCGCTGGGACTAGGTAAGTATACCTCAGCGCCCTCAGCCCCTCACCTGCCGACCCCACCGCTACCGTGACTCGAGTATAAGCCGAGGGGGGCACTTTCAGCCCTAAAATTTGGGCTGAAAATCTCGGCTTATACTCGAGTATATACGGTATTAGGTTCTGTAAAAGGACGTAGATCTGGGTATTTATTATGATGGAATATAGGCTGAACTGGATGGACAAATGTCTTTTTTCGGCCTTACTAACTATGTAACTATGTAGCTGTAAACTTTTTTTCCGAGATTCATGCCATTTTTCCCGGTGCCACAAAAAACACACTAAAACGAAACCAAAACGGATTTTGCTGGGAAATATGCCAAGGTACATCCTTTGCAGGTTAATGACTTACCTGTAAGGCCAAATATTTAACCCCAGACAGAAAATTTCCTTTCCCACTTAGGCTTAGTTCAGACGCTGCGTTTTTGAAGCATTTTTCAACTTAACATTGCTTTCAACCACTACAAATGCATTCACTGGGAAATGTCATTGTAACATTTAACAACCCTAACTGGCCATATGGTGTGTGACACATAAGCAGACCCATCTTGTTTCATTTATGAAGGAGGGACTCTTAAAGTCACAGAGCCTATTTTTACTGGTGCATCAAGCGGCATTAATCTTCTTAAAGGGCCATTATTAAACAGTGGGTCTCCTAAGTTGTTGTAGCCTATGCTGTGAGTGGATGGGCTGCCAAGAATTACGATGTACCACAATACTCCTGTCATAAGATGTCCAGGGGGGACTCCTGAAAAAGTGTTGAATTCAAGGCCTGCCCTGCTACCAATTCATATGCATCCCAATAAGCCTTTGAACCAACATACTGGATGGGCCCATGAAAATCCACCTCATAATATGCATTTTGTACTCCCGTACTCCTTTGTTTTACACATTGGCAGCAAGACCAGCCCTGCTGCATAGTCACAGGGCCGTATTTGCCACTAGGCACTCGAGGGCACGTGCCTAGGGCGGCGTGATGCGGGGGGGCGGAACCTGAGCAGGGTTTTTTTTATTTTTTAATATACAGTCCGGTCTGGCGTGGTCACCTTAAGACAGCACAACCCCCCCCCCCCAGTTGCCGCTTATGCCTGCGTGCTGGCACAGCCCCATCGAAGACGTGACTGTCTGTCTGTCTCATACTCACCTCACCTGCTCCAGCGGTGCCGGCTGGTCTGCTCTGTGTGAGCGGTCACATGGTGCCGCCTCATTAAGGTGATGAATATGCGTGCATATTCATCACCTTAAATGAGAGTTACCACCTGACCTGACCACGGCGCTCACACAGGATGAGGAGGACGGTGCTGCGCAGGGACAGAGCGAGGTGGAGGAATTTCCGAGGATTCCGTTCTTCTGCTGCGCGGTGTGTGAGGTGACTCAGGTGACCGTGAGTATGATGACAGCCAGGGAGGACGGGGGGAGCCGGGGAGGATGTAGGAGGTCCGTGGTGGACGGGGAGCCATGATACAGGATGGGACTGGGAGCGTCGGGGAGCCGGCGATGAGTCATGCATACAGCCAGCCAGGCCCAGGACGGGAGATGAGCCACGCATACGGCGGCGGGGGAGAGATGAGCCACGCATACGGCGGCGGGGGGGAGATGAGCCACGCATACGGCGGAGGGGAGATGGAAGATGAGCCAGTGCCTGAACCAGCCATGCATGGGAGGGGGAGATGAGCCACGCATACAGGGGGGATGGAAGATGAGCCACGCATACAGGGGGGGGATGGAAGATAAGCCACGCATACTGGGGGGATGGAAGATGAGCCAGTGCCTGAGCCAGCCATGCATGGGAGGGGGAGATGAGCCACGTATACGGGGGGATGTTAGATGAGCCAGTGCCTGAGCCAGCCATGCATTTGAGGGGGAGATGGAGCACTGTGTGGCCATTGTACAGTATGGAGCATCATGTGTAGCCATTATACAGTATGGAGTATCATGTGAGGTCATTATACAGTATGGAGCATCATGTGTGGCCATTATACAGTATGGAGCATCATGTGCGGCCATTATACAGTATTGAGCATCGTGTGTGGCCATTATAAAGTATGGAGCATCATGTGCGGCCATTATACAATATTGAGCATCATGTGTGGCAATTATACAGTATTGAGCATCATGTGTGCCAATTATACAGTATGGAGCATCATGTGTGGCCATTATACAGTATGGAGCATGATGTGTGGCAATTAAACAGTATGGAGCATCATGTGGGGTCATTATACAGTATGGAGCATCATGTGTGGCCATTATACAGTATGGTGCATTGTGTGGCCATATTTTTTTGGGTTATAATTATTGTATATGAAACAGTGTGATCAGCAGTGCTAAATGGGTGTGGTTGGGACTTGGATATAGGTGTGACTAGTTGTGAAATGGGTGTGGTCAGAGGCGTGGCCTAAAATTTGCCGCAGCGCACTACGTGCGCCGCAACCTTTATGCCTCTTTTCCTTCAAGAGTTGGGAGGTATGATACCGCATTTACCAGATCACAGCAAGTGCCGCAAATCCCATAGGGAATGAATGAAGCCAAACGCAGTGTTGCTGTAAGTGATCCGTTACGCGGCAGATGCGAAAAAACTGCCCGGTCTGCTGCAAAAGGCTATTTTCACAACAGCGATTCTTGCCAAAGTCACTGCCGATAGTGTCATACTCACCAATGGGGGAGTCAGCGCTAAAAGTGCCTAGGGCAGCAGAAGCTCTAAATACGGCCCTGCATAGTCAGTCATATGCACTGTTATGATCAGGTGACCTTGGAGCAGCATGAAATCTTTCACTGGAGTAGGTGGTAACTATATTGACCGCAAACCCTGCCACAGAAAAAGAAACAGACACTTATCTTTGCTGAATTGGCAGCTAAGCAGGAGAAGCCAGAAAGGGATCCAACACTTCCCAAGAAACATTGACAACTGGCAAGGACTAAAGAATCCTGCACACCTAAATATCCCAGTCAGAACTGCAATCAGCAGATACACCTGGCCAGGACTGTGACTCAGAGCCAACTGCATTCCCACCTACAACCACTGGAGGGAACCCAAAAGCAGAATTCACAACAATGCACCCCATTAGGCCTTGGAACCCACATACTGGATGGGCCCATGAAAATCCACTTCACAATATGCATTTTGTACTCCCATACTACTTTGTTTTACACATTGGCAGCAAGGCCAGCCCTGCTGCATAGTCAGTCATAAGCACCCCATTAGGCCTTGGAACCTACATACTGGATGGGCCCATGAAAATCCACTTCACAATATGCATTTTGTACTCTGTACTCCTTTGTTTTACACATTGGCAGCAAGGTCAGTCCTGCTGCATAGTCATAGGCACCATATTAGGCCTTGAAACCCACATACTGGATGGGCCCATGAATATCCACTTGTATTTTTTAATGGCATGATGATTCCCTCTTTGCCGAATTATTTACAGGAGAATTTGGCAATTTTATTTGCCATGTTTTTAACACTAAGTTTCAGATATGGCTTTAAATAAGGCTAATACTTGCAATACAAAGCAATTTTATTGCAAACTACAAAATTCAAGGAATAATAAAATTGAATAGTGTGAGTGCGTAGACTTTGTATATGTTAACATACAAAGGTTAATAAGTACATATAAGGATTAAATACATATAGTGATTATGTATATATGAAGATTAACTACATACAGTATACTTACATCCTCCACAAGAGGCTTTTTAACATCGTCTGTCTGGAATATCAGAGAAGTAACACCAAGACAGAGAACCTCTGGGAGATTACCTATGCTGCATGGGACTCACCAGTTATGCAGGTATCAGCACACTGTACATGTAGAGGTACCCCAGTTTTGGCATCTGTCTTAGTCATGTTCCTCTGGTCTTATATAGTGATTTAGACTATGTAATAACTCTAGTTTCACCCAGACATTTAAGTGGCCACCTTTCAAGGTTGTATGAAACTGAGATATCATGGAATCATCAGACGAGGGGACATAAACCCTTAGAAAATAAAAGCCACAAGGATTTAGATCAAACCACCACAGGCAGAGTTTCAGTAAACCTTAATGTTTTACAATAACAAACAGCAAACATATAGAGGCTTAGAACTTTTTGTGAAGTGAATAAACAAACATTTCTCAAGATTGTGTCACTATGAGCATTGTCTGTTACATCTGTAAATGTTTTACAAGAAATGCAGCTATGTGATTGTCTGCATGCATTCGGTATACAGTATTTAAATCTGAATTCCAAATCGCCATATGTATATTCGCCATTTGTACATTTGAGGCAGCCAAAGTTATGGCTCTCAAGAAGAGAAACTAATATAGTCGACAAAGAAATATTTGTAATGAACTACTGAGCCAAACAGCATTGCTTTTTCAAATTTATATGAAGTGTATTGTGTCCAATGTGAGCAATAAGGGAACACAAAAAGGAACTTTTCAAGTGAGGTCTTTAAGGTACACAAATGTTATCAAGTCTTTGTTAACAAGGGTGTGGTTTCACCAATGTGGGGTACCTTTTTTAAAAATATACTATTGCCATCACAGCCCCCCTTGCTCAATATTCTGGGTTCTATGAAAGTACAGAACACGTTCACCCAAGTCATGTTGTCAGAGATAAGGAAGAGACATTGCAGGAAACAGAGTTAAGAAGTAGGCCCAATGTAGGGGTGTGGGTCTCTGAGCCTTGTAATGGAGGGCATGAGCTGACAAACAATTCCCCAATTTGGGGTCCTTTCTTTACTAAATAAAATAGTGCCATCACAGCCCCCTTGCCCAAAATTCACCGTACAGAGCACGTTCACCCAGGTGATTTAGTGGCAGTTAAAGGACACATTGCAGGAGACAGAGTTAAGAAGTAGGCCCAATGTAATGTCATGCCCAATTCCCCAATGTGGGGTCCTTTCTTTACTAAATAAAATAGTGCCATCACAGCCCACTTGCCCAAAATGCACCGTACAGAGCACGTTGGCCCTGGTGAACTAGTGGCAGGTAATGGACACATTGCAGGAGAAAGAGTTAAGAATTAGGACATTTGCTCATGGGGGGTAATTTTTTTTAAATATTTCATGTGGATCATAGACACCCTTTCCAAAAAATTTACTGTCTGTAGCAGCACAGAACACGTGAACCCTGGTGATCTAGTGGTGGAGAATGAGGAGAACTTGATGAAGGACGCATTAAAACCTAGGCCCAATGTAAAGGATTGTGTCTCCTACACTTGTAATGCCCATACAGTAAGTGTATAGGCTGACAAACATTTCCCCAAGGGGGATACATTTATTAAAAGCGTAGTATGGCCATCCTAGACACCCTTGCCCAAAAATTGACTGTCTGTAGCAGCACGGAACACATCAACCCTGGTGATCTAATGGTGGAAAATGATGAGAGGTGGAGGAAGGCCTCCTTAAAAAGTAGGCCCAATGTCAAACATTTCCCCAGGGGGTGTTTTTTTTTTTAATTATTTACAGGCATCATAAACACCTTGCAAAACTGTAAAGTGGTTTCCTACACAGTTGCTGCTGGGAAGGCGCTTTTTTTTGTTTAAAAAAATGGCGGACAAATCGTTGGATGAAGTGATCAGGAAAAGGGGCATGGTGATCACAGGAATGGGAACGTACATGATTAATAACAGTGGTGGCTATGGGAGGTATGAGATCCAGGATACAGCCTACAATGATTATTTGTTTATCCACCACCAATTACCAGACAGTGTTTCATGCCCATCAGAAGATGGGTGTAACAGACGCGCCTGTTTGACTCGGCCTAAAAAATGACTGTCAGGCCAGGAGAGAAGGTTTTTCCACCAACATAGAAGAGGATTCTTTACTGTTAGGGCAGTGAGAATCTGGAATTGCTTGCCTGAGGAGGTGGTGATGGCGAACTCAGTCGAGGGGTTCAAGAGAGGCCTGGATGTCTTCCTGGAGCAGAACAATATTGTATCATACAATTATTAGGTTCTGTAGAAGGACGTAGATCTGGGGATTTATTATGATGGAATATAGGCTGAACTGGATGGACAAATGTCTTTTTTCGGCCTTACTAACTATGTTACTATGTTACTATGTTACTGTCACAAATATGTTGCCAAAGACGCACGTGTCTGTCTAAAGGGCAAAGTGCAACATGTTTGTGAGATGCTGAATTAGAGAAAGCAGATCAGTGTTGGAGGAAAACCAAACAAACTGATGGATGCTTGTGAAAAACTATGTTTAAAGAGGAGTGCACCGTTCGTAACTATAAACACACCCGTGGCACAAGCTTCTTCATCTTCACCCATACATATTACCAATAATGTCTAAACGTCACAGTTGAAAATTATTTGTTATAGTGTAACGAACACTGTTAAAGGAATGCCACTAAACATAGATAACCATTACCCTTGGAAACACCAGATTTCCTCTTTACAAGATATGGACGATGATGGTATGGATGACGACTTTGAAATTTACAACATCCACACCAAGAAGATGAAGATCACAGCTTCAAATATGTGCAAAAAAGGCCAGGAATGTTTGGAAAATTATTTTCCCTTGGGCAAACTTTCCCTCTTACTAAAGTGGTACCGAATGATGCATGAGATGGTTGAAAGATGATGTATTCTAAAGATGGAGAAGAGTAGGGGTCCTAGAACTGAGCCTTGGGGACCACCGAAAGACCGGGGTCAAAGTGAGGAGGTGGTGTGGGAGAGGGAGACAATGAATGTCCCTGTAACAGCCTGGTAGTTTTTTAAAGACTGTGCTGATAAACCTAAAAAGGCCATTTGCACCACCGGCCATGCCCGCAGCAGCAGGGGTAGAAAAAATCCCATCCTACCCACCATAAGCATGATCAGGCACATGGCAGCAAAGCACCTGACTTTGTTGGTTGAACACAAGGCCCCATGACCAGTATCTGCGGGTGATACCACTGCTTCTTCCGATGTTGTGCGTGCACGCCAATCCACTGTCCATGGTGCATTTTAAGATGCCTCATGCCCTGCATCTGCAGTTGCACAAAAACTGAAATAGCAGCTTCAACAACACATCCACGTCCTTGTCCCTTTGCAGCGTTCAATTGTCCATACTCCAGTCCTTGGAACGCAAGCCGAAATACACAGCCAACGCCTCAGTACTAAATTCACACATTTGTCATCTGCTTGCACTGGAAATGTTGCATTTTAGGCCCGTGGGAGACATAAGCTTTCCGCAACCTGATGGAGGTGACCATTACAATTTACTCGTTACCCAGCCGCCACAATTTTTCCGTCTGCCATCACGACATCACACATGCAAGCACGTGTCCGAAAACATTACCCATGTCCTCCACAATGCTGTTATTGGAAAAGTCCACCTAACCACAGACACGTGGACGAGTGCTTGTGGTCATGGATGGGTCATCTCACTAACGGCACACTGAATTAATATAGTAGTATGCCGGGACCCAGTCTGACCTTGGAATGGTGCACGTCCTCCAAACCCCGAGTATTGCAGGCCCTACGTCAATCTGGGTTGCCCCCACAGTCTACAGCTCCTGCACCTCCTCCTCCTTCACGTCCTCTTCAGCCTCCATCTCCGAAAGTAACACATCAGTCACAAGCTGGAAGCACTACGGCACTGCCTAAGCCAAGCGGCAACAGGCTGTGCTGAAGGTAATATGCTGTGACAAGCCGCACAATGATGAAGAGTTGTGGACAGCTCTGAAACAGCAGGCAGATCTTTGGCTGACACCACTCAGCCTACAGCCATGCATGGTCGTGTGTGACAATGGCTGGAACCTGTTGGCTGCTCTGTGTCGAGACAAGCTCACACACGTTCCATGCCTGGCCCATGTGCTTAAACTCATTGTTGAACGTATTCAGAAAAGCGACACGGAGGTGCCAGATCTGCTAAGAAAAGTACGATGTTCTGCGTACCCATTTTAGAAAGTCAGCTAGAGCTTCATCCGCCCTTGCCGTGATTCTGCAGCACTTGCAGCTTCTGGCTCACTGATTGATGTGTCATGTCCTCCCCATGCATTTTAACTCTACACTGCATATTTTGGAAAGGATTTATGAGCAGAAGAAGGCATTTGTAGACTACCAGCATCAACAAGGCTGTCGGTATTCAGTTCCGACTTCACACATAAGATCTCGGGAGTGGACATGGATGTCAGACATATGTACCATCCTCCAAAACTTCGAGGAATTCACCAAGATGGTGATCGGCAATGATGCCATAATTAACATCTCCATCCTGCTTCTCTGTGTTCTAATATTAATATTTAGAGTTATTTACATAGCGTCAACATATTTACAGTTTCAAACACAACAGTCCTAAGTAACAACGATAATAATACAATAATTAAACAGAAATCAAACTACCCTGTTGTGGCAGCTTGCAATCTACACTAAGTAACAACGATAACAATAATTAAACCCCCCTAAAAAACCCTGCACTTGACAACATACAATCTACATTGAGGTGGGGGAGAAAAAAACTACAGGGGAATGTATTTAGAGTGATGTATTTACAATAATATTACTGAGGTTTGTCAAAAGTCGTGGAGGCCTGAAGACAAGGAGGAGAAGACCATGGTCAGCTGCTCTCTTGGTGAGGACATGGAAGTATCGACAGTTAGCAGTCTTGCACGCATGGCTCAGTTTATGTTATGCTGCCTTTCCCGTCACCCTTGCATTCTCAAAATTTTAGGTGACAGGCAATACTAGTTGTTGACAATTCTAGACCCATGCTACAAGGAGAACTTTATATCTCTTATTCCAGAGGCAGACAGTGTACTACAATGTTGGAGAACCATAGGGCCCTTCCTGCTGAATTATGAAAAAATTCCCATCTGAAAAAGCTGGCGGAAGAGGTCACAGTTTGTTGGCCAAGCAAAGAGTACAAGTGAGAGAGACACAACTCCAATCCAGAAGAGGCAGTGGAACACAGACAAAGTTCAGGGAGAGTTTTCTCAGACCCTCCTATCGCCCTAGCCCTGAGGCGTGGGGGACTTTCACAAGGAGTGCTTTGTTTGGGAAAAAGCTGAGGGAGTACCTTGCTGACCGTACCAAATCCTCTGTCATTCCTCTGTGCCCTTTCATTATTGTTTTGCAAAGCTGAACACGGAGCATGAACTGTCTCTCTCTACTGCGAACATGCGCTGTACTCACGGTCATGAAGCGCACGGTGCCTCGTTCTCTGGCTGACACTGTGAACATGGCTCCTCGCTTTCTGGCAGTACAGCTTTTATTAGCGGGATAAAATGTCTTTGTAATACCGAGACAGAGTACAACACCGCCCAAGCGTTTACACTCTGCTCCTCAGACTGTAAGGATTCTGGACTTTCCTGGTGCCTGTTCGCCTGAGAATTTGGCTAAGGGTTTCATTAGACCCTCCTCATCACCAGCAGGAGCACCCATTTTTTTGTTAAAAAGAAAGATGGAACTCTTAGACCATGTATTGTAACATAGTAACATAGTAACATAGCTAGTAAGGCCGAAAAAATACATTTGTCCATCCAGTTCAGCCTATATTCCATCATAATAAATACCCAGATCTACGTTCTTCTACAGAACCTAATAATTGTATGATACAATATTGTTCTGCTCCAGGAAGACATCCAGGCCTTTCTTGAACCCCTCGACTGAGTTCGCCATCACCACCTCCTCAGGCAAGCAATTCCAGATTCTCACTGCCCTAACAGTAAAGAATCCTCTTCTATGTTGGTGGAAAAACCTTCTCTCCTCCAGACGCAAAGAATGCCCCCTTGTGCCCGTCACCTTCCTTGGTATAAACAGATCCTCAGCGAGATATTTGTATTGTCCCCTTATATACTTATAATTATTATATAATGACTTATATATTATATACTTCTAATTATTGACTATCTAGAGCTTAATAAAGTGACTGTCCGGAATCGCTACCCCTTACCGTTAATTCCTGAACTGCTGGAAAGGGTACGACAGGCCAAGATCTTCTCCAAGTTGGATCATCGAGGAGCATATAATTTAATTAGGATCCGTTCTGGAGATGACTGGAAGACAGCATTTAGGTGTCGGTATGGGCATTTCGAATATCTTGTGATGCCTTTCGGTTTCTGCAATACTCCGGCTACTTTCCAACATCTAGCAAATGATATAATCAGAGATCTGTTGGACCATTTTGTTGTGATCTACCTGGACGACATTTTGATTTTCTCTGACTTTTTGCAGGAACATCAGGAGCATGTGAAGACCGTCCTGAGGCGTCTAAAAGAGAATCACCTCTACATTAAGCCTGAGAAATGTGAATTACAACGCACAGAGATTCAGTTCCGGGTGTATGTCATCTCGCCACAGGGGCTTAACATGGAGGCAAGTAAGATCCAGGCTATTCTTGATTGGCCCAGACCTAAAAATGTCAAGGAGGTACAGCGTTTCATCAGATTCGCAAACTTTTATAGACGATTAATTTGTAGTTTCTCTGAAATTGTAAGACCCATTACACAACTAACTAAGAAGGAAAAGACTTTCTTGTGGTCCACACTGGCTCAGGAAGCTTTTGATTGTCTTAAATCCCGGTTTACGTCTGCACCTGTACTAATTCACCCAAACCAAGCACTTCCGTTCATCGAAGAAGTGGAAGCTTCGGACTGTGCTCTGGGGGCCATCTGTTGTGAATTCTGCTTTTGGGTTCCCTCCAGTGGTTGTAGGTGGGAATGCAGTTGTCCCTGAGTTGCAGTCCTGGCCAGGTGTATCTGCTGATTGCAGTTCTGACTGGGGTATTTAGGTGTGCAGGATTCATTAGTCCTTGCCAGTTGTCCATGGTTCAGGGAGGTTTTGGATCTTTGTCTGGTTCCTCCTGCCTTGCTGCCATTTCAGCAAAGATAAGTGTCTTGTTTTGTTTCTGTGGCACATATGCTGTGTGCTTAATAATTCTGTGCTATTCAGTTGTTTTCTCTTATCCAGCTTAGATTGTGTCAGTGTTTTCTCAGTCTTGTTGGATTCTCTGGAGTTGCAGATATACACTCCACAACTTTAGTTAGATGGTGGAATATTTTGTATTTTCTGCTGTGGATATTTTTGGAAGGGTTTTAATACTGACCGCTTAGTATTCTGTCCTATCCTTTCCTATTTTAGCTAGAGTGGCCTCTTTTGCTAAATCCTGTTTCCTGCCTGTGTGTGTCTTTTCCTCTACTACTCACAGTCAATATTTGTGGGGGGCTGCCTATCCTTTGGGGTTCTGCTCTGAGGCAAGGTAGAATTCCTACTTCCATCTATAGGGGTAATTAGTCCTCCGGCTGTGTCGAGGTGTCTAGGATTTGTTAGGCACACCCCACGGCTACTTCTAGTTGCGGTGTTAAGTTCAGAATTTGCAGTCAGTATAGTTTCCACCAACTCCAGAGAAAGTTCCATGCGGCTCCAAGGTCACCAGATCATAACATTACAACTGGCATATAATGAGTTAAATGCATCTCAGAAGAAGGGAAGAAAGGTGTTGAGCCATTTTTTTTCTGCACTCTGCTTTCTCTTCTCTTCCCTCTTTTTCTCTGGGTAGCTGAGGAGTCTTGTGCTAGCATGGATATTCAGGAATTAGCTTCTCGTGTGGACCAGCTTGCTGCTAGGGTACAGGGCATTTCTGATTATATTGTTCAGACTCCTGTTTTAGAGCCGAAGATTCCTACTCCTGATTTGTTTTTTGGTGACAGGTCCAAATTTTTGAGTTTTAAAAACAACTGTAAACTGTTTTTTTGCTCTGAGACCTCAATCCTCCGGTGATTCCATTCAGCAGGTTAAAATCATCATCTCCCTGCTGCGTGGCGATCCACAGGATTGGGCATTTTCCCTGGAATCTGGGAATCCGGCTTTGCTTAATGTAGACTCCTTTTTTCAGGCTTTTGGATTATTATATGATGAACCTAATTCTGTGGATCAAGCGGAGAAGACCTTGTTGGCCCTGTCTCAGGGTCAAGAGGTGGCAGAATTGTATTGTCAGAAATTTTGAAAATGGTCTGTGTTGACTAAATGGAATGATGATGCTTTGGCGGCAATTTTCAGAAAGGGTCTGTTAGGGCTAGCGGAACGCACCAAATAATAAGACAGAGTATGGTGCGTTCGCAGCCCGGGGTCCACCGTGCAGAGATGGAACCTGCTGCCAAGTAATGACGGACTATATGGCGGTACTCATAAGTATACACACGTGGGTTAAACTTCACCCAGTGTGAAAGAAGTGATCCTGTTGCGTCACAGGATCGCGGTACCGCACATAGAGCGCGAGCAAGTAGTCAGCGAACTCAACCCCAACTAGGATTGAAGTCCGATTAGACCCTTGCTGGCACAACACCGCAACTGGGTGTGTAAAGAAGCCAAACAACAATATTAAGGCACAAGAGTGCATGCGGTGCCGCACTGACGAACGCCACTAACCACCCAGGCTTGGGTAAGGAAAGCACAGAGGAAGTGCACGGCACCGTACTGGCGGTCACAGCAACTGGACGCTGTAATGTGTGATTCGTGCTGTAGGATAAGTCGGGCGCTAGATAGCAACCATACACCTTCCGCGAACAGACATTCAATAGGGAAGGGGTATCCAAGGACGACTTGCACTCACAACAAACACACATATGCAAATGTACACTAGCGCATGGCCGTGCGGTCATGCGCAGTTTATATAGTTGCAGCACAGGAAGTGGCCACAGAAACTTTGCCCTTCCAAGACCTGCCAAGAGGACCAATGGAATGTGCTGCAGAGCCTGAGCACATGACCCTCGATCTCCAACGGGAGATCCTGCCCTGGGCATGCTCAGTGTGTGCAGACAAGGACTTAGTCCCAGAGAAGTCCGCTCGCCGCTGACCAGCACTGGCTTTAATGGCAGAAGCTGAAGAAGCAGCAGTAACTCTCTGTACAGAGTGAGACTGAGCAAGACGCTGGGACCGACGTCCTTGCTGAGCAGACTCCACTGCAGCTGGATAAGAATGGGAGACCGCAGCGGAGATGGCTCGAGATTCCCCCTGTGCAGAAGCGGGAACTCGAGACCTAACATTACCCCCCCTCCTAGGGCCCCCCCTCCTTGGGCCTCGCTACGCTCGAAGGCAGCAATGAGCTGTGGGGCCCGAATGTTTTCAGCAGGTTCCCATGACCTGTCCTCTGAGCCATAACCCTTCCAATCCACCAGATAGAACTTTTTGCCGCGTACCACCTTGCACCCCAAAATAGCGTTCACCTCGTAGACGAACCCGATGTCCCGGCAGATGACTCGGAAAACCGGGACATGTATACGGGTTTCAAGAGGGACACATGAAAGGTGTCGGTGATACCCAAGCGTGGAGGAAGAGCCAAACGGTAGACCACAGGATTAACCCGTTCGAGAACCTTGAAGGGACCCAAGTAGCGAGGAGCAAAGTTAGTGGACTCAACTCGCAGCCTGATGTTACGGGCGGAGAGCCACACCAAGTCGCCAGGAGCAAAGGTCGGAGCGGGGCGCCGATGAACATCGGCGGAGGACCTCATTCTCTCCTTGGAGGCCCGAATGGCATCCTGCGTGCGGTCCCAAATGTCCCGTGCCTCCACAGCCCAGTCTGCCACCCTGATGTCAGCAGAAGACACAGGCATGGGCACAGGAACACGCGGATGCTGGCCGTAATTTAGGAGGAATGGAGTCTGACCGGTGGAGTCGGCTACGGCATTGTTAAGTGCAAACTCTGCCCACGGTAGCAAGGATGCCCAGTCATCCTGCCTGGCAGAAACAAAATGTCGTAAATATGTGACCAAGGTCTGGTTGGCCCTCTCTACCAACCCATTCGTCTCGGGATGATATGCCGAAGAGAGATTCAACTCAATACTGAGTAGACGACAAAGCTCTCTCCAGAATCGAGACGCAAACTGGGGACCCCGGTCACTAACAATTTTGTCTGGCATACCGTGTAGGCGAAAGATATGCTTGACGAACAAGACAGCCAAGGCCCGTGCAGAAGGTAGCCGTGGAAGAGGCACCAAGTGCACCATTTTGGAAAAATGGTCGGTGATCACCCAGATAATGGTGCAGTTACGAGACTTGGGTAAGCCCACCACAAAGTCCATCCCGACCATCTCCCAGGGCCTGTCCGCCACCGGCAGAGGATAAAGCAAACCAGCTGGCCGTTGCCGAGGAGTCTTGTTCTTGGCGCAAGAGACACACGCCCGAACATACTCTGCGACATCACGAGCCATATGCGGTCACCAGTATGTCCTCGCCAGTAACTTAGATGTCCTTTTGGTACCAAAATGTCCACCCACCCTGGACGAGTGTGCCCAAGAGAGAACCTCCGGTCGCAAACTGGATGGTACAAAAGTCTTGCCCGGAGGCACAGACTCTAGCGAAACCGGGGCCACAGTTCTCAAGCTCTCGGTGGGGACAATAAGCCGAGGCTCCTCCTCCTCCTCCGCAGATGACACAACGGAGCGAGAGAGAGCGTCGGCCCGAATGTTCTTCTCCCCAGAAAGAAAATGGAGGGTGAAATGAAACCGGGAGAAGAATAAGGACCATCTGGCCTGGCGAGAATTCAACCGCTGGGCTGTCTGCAGGTACACCAAATTTTTATGGTCTGTGAAGACTTGGAAGGGAAAACGTGCTCCCTCCAAGAGATGTCTCCACTCCGAGAAAGCCAACTTCATGGCTAGCAACTCCCTGTCCCCGATGGGATAATTCCTCTCTGCTGGTGAGAAGGTCTTGGAGAAAAAGAAGCAAGGATGCTTCCGACCTTGAGCATCCTTTTGGAAGAGGACTGCTCCAGCGCCAACAGAAGAGGCATCCACCTCCATGATAAATGGCTTATCAACATCGGGGCGATGTAGGATGGGAGCACTAGCGAAAGTGTGACTTTATAGAGTTAAAGGCCTTGGAGACCTCCTCAGACCACAATTTGGGATTCGCCCCCTTCTTGGTGAGGGCAACCAAGGGAGCTACCAAAGTTGAGAAGTGCGGAATGAACTGGCGATAATAATTAATGAACCCCATAAAGCGCTGCACCGCTTTAAGAGATTGGGGTTCCTGCCAGTCCATCACAGCCTGTAGTTTGGCAGTATCCATAGCCAATCCCTGGGCAGAGATGATGTAGCCTAGGAAAGGTAAGGACTCCTGCTCAAACATACACTTCTCTAACTTGGCATAGAGGGAGTTTGCCCGTAGGAGGTCGAAGACTTTGCAAACATCTCTCCGGTGGGAGTCAATATCTGGAGAGTAGATGAGAATATCATCCAGATAGACTACGACCGAGGTGGAAAGCATATCCCGGAAGATATCGTTCACAAAGTCTTGGAAAACGGCTGGGGCATTACAGAGCCCGAAGGGCATCACCAGATATTCATAGTGCCCATCCCTGGTGTTAAAAGCCGTCTTCCATTCGTCCCCCTCACGGATGCGAATCAGGTTGTAAGCACCCCGCAGATCTAGTTTAGTAAATACCCTTGCTCCCCGAAGCCTATCGAAGAGCTCAGATATCAAGGGCAAAGGATACTTATTTTTAACGGTGATGGCATTAAGACCCCTGTAGTCTATGCATGGACGCAATTCCCCATTCTTCTTCTGCACGAAGAAGAACCCTGCCCCAGCAGGTGACACTGACTTCCTAATGAATCCTCTTGCCAGATTTTCCTGGATGTACTGTGACATTGCCTCCGTCTCCGGAAGAGATAGCGGATAGACTCGACCCCGGGGAGGCTCAGCACCAGGCAAGAGATCAATAGGACAGTCATAGGGGCGATGGGGCGGAAGGATCTCCGCCGCCTTTTTGGAGAACACGTCTGCATAAGACCAATACTGCTTGGGGAGAGAGTAAAGATCTGCGGGTACCTCTGTAGTAGCAACCTGAACGCACTCCCTCTGACACCTACCCCCACAAGATTCGCCCCATCCCAGGATTCTGCCAGAGGACCACTCGATATGAGGAGAGTGGTACCGTAGCCAAGGTATTCCCAACAGGACCTCATCAATTCCCTCAGGAATGACGAGCAGAGATATAATCTCCTGATGAGATGGCGACATGGACAGAGTAAAAGGGATGGTCTGGTGTGTTATCTGTGAGGGCAGTGTCGACCCATTCACCACTCGTACCGTTACTGGTTGAGCTAGCATAACCAGGGGTATTGCGTGACGTTGGGCGAAGGCAGAAGACATAAAATTGCCCTCCGCCCCAGAATCCACGCAGAGCTCTACCGAGTGGGAGAATGAGCCTATAGTAATTGTCCCCTTAAAGGACAATTTAGAGGCAAACGTCGCCGTGTCTAGTGTACCTCCACCTACTACCACTAGACGCTGACGTTTCCTCGACCGCTGAGAACATCTGGTGGCTAGATGTCCTGACTGCTGGCAAACATGACAGACCTTGAGTGCACAAGCGGTCCAGGACTTAGATCCCGCTTGTGACACTTCCCTGGCCTCATGTGACTCAGGAACCAGGACCGGAGATTCCAGAGGTTTGGCGAAGGTAGGAGCCAGCCGAAACCTCTGCCTACACTGGGCTCGCTCTAACCTCTGCTCGTTAAAACGGAGGTCAATTCGAGTGGAGACAGTTATTAACTCCTCCAGTGTGGCAGGAATCTCCCTAGTGGCCAGAGCGTCCTTAACGTGGTCAGCCAGGCCCCTCCAAAATATGGGGATAAGAGCTTTATCCGACCAATCCAGCTCAGAAGCTAAAGTGCGGAATTGGACGGCAAAATGACTGACCAAGGACTCACCCTGAGTTAATGCCAGCAGTTGGAGCGCAGTATCATGGGTGACTTGAGGTCCTAAAAAGACCTGTTTCAGAGTGCTCAGAAACAGTGGAGCACTCTGCACCACATGATCGCCACGCTCCCACAGCGGCGTAGCCCATTCCAACGCCCTGTCCGACAAGAGAGACACTATAAATCCCACCTTAGCCCGCTCTGTGGGAAAACGTGCAGCCAGGAGCTCGAGGTGAATAGAGCACTGACTCACAAATCCCCTACAAAATTTGCTATCACCAGAAAATTTCTCTGGCAGCGGGAGGCGAGAAAATGTCGGAGCAGGGGTGGCAATGGACAGGGTTGCTGCAGCCACGCTAGCAGCCTGTACAGCAACTGCGGTAACATCCACAGCTGAGGTTGCGCTCTCAAGAGCCGCCAACCTACCCTCCAGCTGCTGGATATACCGCAAGGATTGCTGTTTGTCCGTCATTACTAGCCAGACCCTGGCGCTAGTGTAATGTTAGGGCTAGCGGAACGCACCAAATAATAAGACATATAGAGTATGGTGCGTTCGCAGCCCGGGGTCCACCGTGCAGAGATGGAACCTGCTGCCAAGTAATGACGGACTATATGGCGGTACTCATAAGTATACACACGTGGGTTAAACTTCACCCAGCGTGAAGGAAGCGATCATGTTGCGTCACAGGATCGCGGTACCGCACATAGAGCGCGAGCAAGTAGTCAGCGAACTCAACCCCAACTAGGATTGAAGTCCGATTAGACCCTTACTGGCACAACACCGCAACTGGGTGTGTAAAGAAGCCAAACAACAATATTAAGGCACAAGAGTGCGTGCGGTGCCGCACTGACGAACGCCACTAACCACCCAGGCTTGGATAAGGAAAGCACAGAGGAAGTGCACGGCGCCATACTGGCGGTCACAGCAACTGGACACTGTAATGTGTGATTCGTGCTGTAGGATAAGTCGGGCGCTAGATAGCAACCATACACCTTCCGCGAACAGACATTCAATAGGGAAGGGGTATCCAAGGACGACTTGCACTCACAACAAACACACGTATGCAAATGTACACTAGCGCATGGCCGTGCGGTCATGCGCAGTTTATATAGTTGCAGCACAGGAAGTGGCCACAGAAACTTTGCCCTTCCAAGACCTGCCAAGAGGACCAATGGAATGTGCTGCAGAGCCTGAGCACATGACCCTCGATCTCCAACGGGAGATCCTGCCCTGGGCATGCTCAGTGTGTGCAGACAAGGACTTAGTCCCAGAGAAGTCCGCTCGCAGCTGACCAGCACTGGCTTTAATGGCAGAAGCTGAAGAAGCAGCAGTAACTCTCTGTACAGAGTGAGACTGAGCAAGACGCTGGGACCGACGTCCTTGCTGAGCAGACTCCACTGCGGCTGGATAAGAATGGGAGACCGCAGCGGAGATGGCTCGAGATTCCCCCTGTGCAGAAGCGGGAACTCGAGACCTAACAGGGTCTTTCTGAATCCGTTAAAGATGTTATGGTGGGGTTTCCCACGCCTTTCGGTCTGAATGATTCTATGTCTCTGGCCATTCAGATTGACCGGCACTTGCGGGAGCGAAGAACTGTGCGCTCTGTGGCGTTGTCCTCAGAGCAAATTCCTGAGCCAATGCAGTGTGATAGGATTCTGTCTAGAACGGAACAACAAGGTTTCAGACGTCAGAATAGGTTGTGTTATTATTGTGGCGACACTTCTCATGTCATTTCTGTCTGCCCTAAGCAGACAAAGAGGATCGCCAGTTCATTTACCATCAGTACTGTACAACCTAAATTTCTGTTATCTGTGTCCTTGATCTGCTCATTGTCATCATTTTCTGTCATGGCGTTTGTGGATTCAGGCGCCGCCTTGAACTTAATGGGCTTTGAGTTTGCCAGGCGTTGTGGTTTCTCCTTGCAGCCTTTGCAGAACCCTATTCCTTTAAGGGGAATTGATGCTACACCTTTGGCTAAAAATAAGCCCCAGTTTTGGACACAGGTGACCATGCGCATGGCGCCAGCCCATCAGGAAGATTGTCGATTTCTGGTGTTGCATAATTTGCATGATGCTATCGTGCTGGGTTTTCCGTGGTTGCAGGTACATAATCCTGTGTTGGACTGGAAGTCTATGTCTGTGACTAGTTGGGGTTGTCAGGGGATTCATAATGATGTTCCTTTGATGTCAATCTCCTCTTCTTCCTCTTCTGAAGTTCCTAAGTTTTTGTCTGATTTTCAGGATGTATTCGATGAGCCCAAGTCCAGTTCCCTTCCACCGCACAGGGACTGTGATTGTGCTATTGACTTGATTCCAGGCTGTAAGTTTCCTAAGGGCCGACTTTTCAACCTGTCTGTGCCTGAACATACCGCCATGCGGAATTGTATTAAGGAGTCTTTGGCGAAAGGGCATATTCGGCCATCTTCTTCAACATTGGGAGCGGGATTTTTTTTTGTTGCTAAGAAGTATGGCTCCTTGAGACCCTGTATTGATTATCGCCTCTTGAATAGGATCACGGTCAAGTTTCAATACCCTTTACCTTTGCTTTCTGATTTGTTTGCTAGCATTAAGGGGGCTAGTTGGTTTACTAAGATTGACCTTCGGGGGGCATATAATCTTGTTCGTATTAAGCAGGGTGATGAATGGAAAACTGCGTTTAATACGCCCGAAGGTCATTTTGAATATCTTGTGATGCCATTCGGGCTCACTAATGCTCCATCTGTTTTTCAGTCCTTCATGCATGATATTTTCCGGACTTCTCTTGATAAATTCTTGATTGTATATTTGGATGATATTTTGATTTTTTCCGATGATTGGGAGTCTCATGTGCAACAGGTCAGGATGGTATTTCAGATCCTTTGTGACAATGCTTTGTTTGTGAAGGGGTCTAAGTGTCTCTTTGGGGTGCAGAAGGTTTCTTTTTTGGGCTTCATTTTTTCTTCCGCATCTATGGAGATGGATCCGGGTAAGGTTCACGCCATGCATGATTGGATTCAACCCACATCCGCGAAGAGCCTTCAGAAATTTTTGGGTTTTGCTAATTAATATCGCCGTTTCATTGCTAACTTCTCCAGCGTGGTTAAACCCTTGACCGATTTGACGAAGAAAGGCGCTGATGTGGCGAATTGGTCCTCTGCGGCTGTCTCTGCCTTTCAGGAGCTTAAATGCCGATTTACTTCTGCTCCGGTGTTGCGCCAACCGGATGTTTCTCTTCCGTTTCAGGTTGAGATTGACGCTTCTGAGATTGGGGCAGGGGCCGTTTTGTCTCAGAGGGATCCTGTTGGTTCCTTGATGAAACCGTGTGCCTTCTTTTCCCATAAGTTTTCGCCTGCTGAACACAATTATGATGTCGGCAATCGGGAGTTGTTGGCTATGAAGTGGGCGTTTGAGGAGTGGCGACATTGGCTTGAGGGAGCTAAGCACCGTATTGTGGTCTTGACTGATCATAAGAATCTGATTTACCTCGAGTCTGCTAAACGGCTGAATCCTAGACAGGCTCGATGGTCCTTATTTTTTTCCCGTATTGATTTTGTGGTCTCGTATCTTCCGGGTTCTAAGAATATTAAGGCTGATGCCCTCTCTAGGAGTTTTTTGCTTGATTCTCCTGGGGTCCTTGAACTGGTCGGCATTCTGAAAGAAGGGGTGGTCCTTTCTGCCATTTCCCCTGATTTACGATGGGTTCTTCAGGAATTTCAGGCTGATAGACCTGACCGCTGTCCAGTGGGGAAACTGTTTGTTCCTGACAGATGGACTAGTAGAGTGATTTCTGAGGTTCACTGTTCTGTGTTGGCTGGTCATCCTGGTATTTTTGGTACCAGAGACTTGGTTGGTAGGTCCTTTTGGTGGCTTTCTTTGTCACGTGATGTGCGTTCTTTTGTACAGTCCTGTGGGACTTGTGCGCGGGCCAAGCCTTGTTGTTCCCGTGCTAGTGGGTTGCTTTTGCCATTGCCAGTCCCTGAGAGGCCCTGGACGCATATTTCTATAGATTTTATTTCTGATCTTCCAGTTTCCCAGAATATGTCTGTTATCTGGGTTGTTTGTGACCGGTTCTCTAAGATGGTTCATTTGGTGCCTTTGCCTAAATTGCCTTCCTTTTCAGATTTGGTTCCGTTTTTTCAGCATGTGGTTCGTCTGCATGGTATTCCGGAGAATATTGTGTCCAACAGAGGTTCCCAGTTTGTTTCTAGGTTTTGGCGGGCCTTTTGTGCTAGACTGGGCATTGATTTGTCTTTTTCTTCTTCATTTCATCCTCAGACCAATGGCCAGACCTAGCGAACTAATCAGACTTTGGAGACTTATTTTAGATGCTTTGTGTCTGCTGATCAGGATGATTGGGTGGCCTTTTTTGCAATTGGCCGAGTTTGCCCTTAATAATCGGGCTAGTTCAGCTACTTTGGTTTCGCCTTTCTTTTGTAATTTTGGTTTTCATCCTTGTTTTTCTTCTGGGCAGGTTGAGCCTTCTGACTGTCCTGGTGTGGATTCTGTGGTTGATAGGTTGCAGCAGATTTGGGCTCAAGTGGTGGACAATTTGGTGTTGTCTCAGGAGGAGGCTCAAGGTTTTGCTAACTGTTGTCGGTGTGTTGGTTCCCGGCTTCGGGTTGGGGATCTGTTCGGTTGTCTTCCCGTCATGTTCCTATGAAGGTTTCTTCCCCTAAGTTTAAGCCTCGGTTTATTGGTCCTTATAGGATTTCTGAGATTATTAATCCGGTGTCTTTTCGATTGGCGCTTCCGGCTTCTTTTGCTATCCATAATGTCTTCCATAGATCTTTATTGCGGAAATATGTGGTGCCCGTTGTTCCCTCTGTTGATCCTCCGGCCCCTGTGTTGGTTGATGGAGAGTTGGAGTATGTGGTTGAGAAGATTTTGGATTCTCGTTTTTCGAGGCGGAGGCTTCAGTACCTTGTCAAATGGAAGGGTTATGGCCAGGAGGATAATTCTTGGGTTTTTGCCTCTGATGTCCATGCTGCTGATTTGGTCCGTGCCTTTCATCTGGCTCGTCCTGATCATCCTGGGGGCCCTGGTGAGGGTTCGGTGACCCCTCCTCAAGGGTGGGGGGTACTGTTGTGAATTCTGCTTTTGGGTTCCCTCCAGTGGTTGTAGGTGGGAATGCAGTTGTCCCTGAGTTGCAGTCCTGGCCAGGTGTATCTGCTGATTGCAGTTCTGACTGGGCTATTTAGGTGTGCAGGATTCATTAGTCCTTTCCAGTTGTCCATGGTTCAGGGAGGTTTTGGATCTTTGTCTGGTTTCTCCTGCCTTGCTGCAATTTCAGCAAAGATAAGTGTCTGGTTTTGTTTCTGTGGCACATATGCTGTGTGCTTAATAATTCTGTGCTATTCAGTTGTTTTCTCTTGTCCAGCTTAGATTGTGTCAGTGTTTTCTCAGTCTTGTTGGATTCTCTGGAGTTGCAGATATACACTCCACATCTTTAGTTAGACGGTGGAATTTTTTGTATTTTCTGCTGTGGATATTTTTGGAAGGGTTTTAATACTGACCGCTTAGTATTCTGTGCTATCCTTTCCTATTTTAGCTAGAGTGGATTATTTTGCTAAATTCAGTTTCCTGCCTGTGTGTGTCTTTTCGTCTACTACTCACAGTCAATATTTGTGGGGGGCTGCCTATCCTTTGGGGTTCTGCTCTGAGGCAAGGTAGAATTCCTACTTCCATCTATAGGGGTAATTAGTCCTCCGGCTGTGTCGAGGTGTCTAGGATTTGTTAGGCACACCCCACGGCTACTTCTAGTTGCGGTGTTAAGTTCAGGATTTGCGGTCAGTATAGTTTCCACCAACTCCAGAGAAAGTTCCATGCGGCTCCAAGGTCACCGGATCATAACAGCCATCCTCTCACAGAAAATGGGAGAGAAAAGCTTGTTACATTCATGTGCTTTTTTTTCTTGCAGACTCTCCGCTGCAGAAAAGAACTGCGATGTGGGAGATAAGGAGCTTCTTGCCATTATCGCTGCATTTAAGGAATGGAGACACCATCTGCAGGGGGCATCACAACAAGTTATTGTGCTCACGGATCATCGCAACCTGGAGTTCCTTAGACATGCGAGATGTCTTTCTCCACGGCAGGCTCGTTGGAGTCTATTTTTGAATCAATTTAACTTTGTCATTTCGTACCGCCCAGGTTCACATAATGGGTAAGCGGATGCATTGTCCCGAATTCATGCCACGGATTGCGTACATGGGACCCCGTGTAAGACCGTCCTGTCTGATGCCAACTTTATCGGAGTCATTCAGAATAAGGACTTATGATTAAGGAGGCCTATGACGCAGATCCATTTCTCGCCAACCTGACAGCTGATGTGAACTTGGTTCTCAGAAACGGTATGTGGGTCCGGGATCAACGTTTATACGTTCCAGAGGCCATAAAGCTGCAGGTCCTTAAGTTTGCCCATGATTCCAAGTTGGTGGGTTATCGGGGGGTACAGAAGACACAGGAGTTTCTGAGCCTTATTTTGGTGGCCTACCTGTCTGAAGGACTGGAAGAGCTATGTTCTTTCTTGTGAGGTATGTGCACGTTTCAAGACTCCCCGTGTATCACCTACTGGACTGCTTCAACCACTACCTGTCCCCTCTCATCCTTGGGGGTCTAGTTCAATGGACTTTATAGTTGAAATGCCCACCTCTGGGGGAAAAAATTCTATTCTGGTGGTTGTAGATCGCCATACTAAAGGTACCTTCACACTGAACAATTTAACAACGATATCGCTAGCGATCCGTGACATTGCAGTGTCCTGGATAGCGATATCGTTGTGTTTGACATGCAGCAGCGATCTGAATCCTGCTGTGACATCGTTGGTCGGAGCAGAAAGGCCAGAACTTTATTTCGTCGCTGGATCTCCCGCAGACATCGCTGAATCGGCGTGTGTGATGCCGATTCAGCAATGTCTTCACTGGTAACCAGGGTAAACATCCGGTTACTAAACGCAGGGCCGCGCTTAGTAATCCGATGTTTACCCTGGTTACCAGTGTTAATGTAAAAAAAAACAAATAATAATAAATAATAATAATCTTTATTTTTATATAGCGCTAACATATTCCGCAGCGCTTTACAGTTTGCACACATTATCATCACTGTCCCCGATTGGGCTCACAATCTAGAATTCCTATCAGTATGTCTTTGGAATGTGGGAGGAAACCGGAGTGCCCGGAGGAAACCCACGCAAACACAGAGAGAACATACAAACTCTTTGCAGATGTTGTCCTGGGTGGGACACTACATACTTACATTCTGGTGTCTGTCCCCTGGCGCTCTGCTTCCCTGCACTGTCAGCGCCGGCCGGCCGTAAAGCACAGCGGTGACGTCACCGCTCTGCTTTACGGGCAGCCGGCGCTTACAGTCAGTGCAGGAAGCAGAGCGCCGGGGGACAGACACCGGAATGTAAGTATGTATTGTTTGTTTTTTTTACATTTACACTGGTAAACAGGGTAAACATCGGGTTACTAAGCGTGGCCCTGCGCTTAGTAACCCGATGTTTACCCTGGTTACCCGGGAACTTCGCATAGTTGGTCACTGGAGAGCTGTCTGTGTGACAGCTCTCCAGCGACCACACAGCGATGCTGCAGCGATCGGCATCGTTGTCTAGATCGCTGCAGCATTGCTAAATGTGATGGTACCTTTAGGCTGCCCACTTCATTCCCTGCACTGGTCTTCCCTCAGCAAAGGAGACGGCAGATTTGGTCATCCAGAATGTGTTTCGGCTGCATGGAGTTCCAGACGAAGTCATCGCAGATCGGGGAGTGCAGTTTACGTCCAAGTTCTGGAAAGGATTCTGTGATTCGCTTAGTGTTAATGTTTGTCTGTCCGCTGCATACAATCCTCAGACTTATGGGCAGACAGAATGGACGAATCAGACTCTAGAACAGTATCTTCGATGTTATATCAACCATTCTCAGGATGACTGGTTGGAGTTGCTTCCGCTCGCAGAATTCTGCTATAACAACTATCAGAGTTCTTCTACTAAGGTAACACCTTTCTTTGCCAACCTAGGTTATCATCACAGTATTCTTCCCAGATCCCCAATCAACGCACCGGTGCCTGCAGTTCATGAAAGGTTGGCGGCAATGAGACAGAATCTGGAAACCCTGAAGGAATCACTGTCTACTGCACAAGAGAGATATAAGAGACTAGGGGACTCTGTGTGGTTATCTACTAAAAACTTCAGATTGAACATTCCATCACAGAAACTCCGACAAAAGTTCATCGTCCCGTTCAAGATCTCTGGGATCATGAGTTCCGTTGCCTGTTGTCTGAAGTTGAAAGGAACCTTGAAGGTACACCCTGTGTTTCATGTCTCCCTGTTAAAACCGGTGTCTCCAAATACATTTCAGGGTCGGATTAGGCTAGGTTCACATTGCGTTAGTGGGTATCCGCTAACGGAATCCGTTACATAGCACCACTAATGCAATGTAACGGATCTGTTAGCGCACCCATTGACCACAGTGTATGTAACGCATCCTAATGCATGCCATTTTTGTCTGCAGCGTTTTTGGGTCCGTTCTCGCTAGCGCAGATCGGGCATCTGCGCTAGCGCGATCGCTAAACACGATCCCTTTTGGACATTGCGTTAACGCAGTCCGTTAGTGTACGCGCTAGCCTTACACCTGTGTTAGTGGACGAACAAGAACATTTTGAGGTAGAGAAGATTCTGGACTCCAGGATCTGCAGGAATCAACTGCAGTACCTCATCAAATGGCAAGGATATCCGTCTGAGAACTCTTGTGAGCCGGTGGGCAATATCTGTGCTCCTCAAAAAATGACTCTGTTCCATCAGAAATATCCTGACCAGCCGGGTCCTAGATCGTCCTGAGGCTGCTTCTGAGGTGGGAGTAATGTAAGGATTTTGGACTTTCCTGGTGCCTGTTCGCCCTGTTCCAAGACGGTGTCTTGGATCTCACCCTGTCATGGACCTTCCTGTCTGTCCTGATTATTTAAGTCAAGATCATGTCTTCTGCCGGTTTGCTGGCGAACTCCCTGCTTCTTCTGCTCACTACTCGGTGGTCTGCCTTTCTCCATTCAGCTACCTCTCGCCTCTGGAACTTCTGCGACGGGCTGCGCACCTGTGGAAGTATCTTCTTTGTTTGCAAAACTTTTCCCAGTGTTGTGCCTCTTTGCACAACCACACCAGGTGAGCAACATTCAAGTTGTGCTTGTCTCATCAAGAAAGATTTACTCATCTGCTTCGCTTAGATAGTGCTCTCTCTCTTTTCCCCTCGTCCTCTCTTTCCCAGGACTGCATTCACACAACGCATCATCTGTGAATTATTGGACTCCTACTAACAAGTACTGTGCACATGTGTGATCAAGTTTTGCTGGACTTCCTCATTTAAGTACTGTGCGCATATGCACTAATAACCTTAATGGACTTCCTCGTTTAAATATCCGTTCGCCTCTCAGTCTGCTGTGATTTACTTTATTGTGCTGAGGACCTTGTTACTACTACAGGAATATCTATATTATGCTCTGTTTGCTATTTTATTATATAGAGCTGAAGACCTCGTTGCAATTGCAGAAATATCTGTGTCAATTCTGTTTACATTTCTGTTTCGAGTAAAAACATTCTTTACTGCAACTTTGTTCTCGGACTGGCTTTATCCCATGCTATTAGATTCCGTAGTACCCATATAATTATTATACTGACTTTCTATGTGTGCAGTGACTGCCTCTAGGCAGAAGATGATGGTGGTAGTAGTAGTTGGAGCATTTAACACAGTCATGAAGCAGCCATAACAACTTGAAAAAGAAATATTTTTAATGAGATACCACACTGTTCAATATGTGGCCTGTATTTTTTAATTTTTTAAACTAAAACAGTGTACCGAAATAGGGTAACCGACAGCAAATAAAGCTGAATGTAGGCCTGAATTTCCACAATTTGTAAGCCACAAATACATCAGACGTCTGACAGCGATAACACACTGTCAAATATGTGGCCTGTATTTTTTTAAATGCAAAAGAATGCTGTATATAAGTAGAGTAAGAGACAGCAAAAAAGTGGTACACCAGCCTACAATACCAAAACTTGGAGCACGAAGATATATATGAGGGCTGTCATGGAAATACCACACTGGCAAAGATGTGGCCTTTTTACATTTTTTTTAATGATAAATAGTGCTGTATATAATTAGAGTAACAGACAGCAAAAAAAGTGGTACACTGGCCTATACTGATCAAACTTGAAGCACGCAGATATATGAGGGCTGTTACGGAAATTCCACACTGGCAAATATGTGGCCTTTTATATCTTTTTATGATAAATAGTGCTGTATATAATTAGAGTAACAGTGGGTGTGGGTGTGGTGGTCCCTGGGTTCCTCCTCTAGGTATCTATACCTCATATTACCTGTTTTTGCAGTAGTCTGTATTTCCACCATCCAGCTGGGTTTACCTTAGATTTGCACTTTATTGCGTTATAAAAGATTCTCATAAGGGTTTTCTTTTTATTGTTATACATATGCCTATTTTTTATATAGGGCTTGTACCTATTCATGTGCACTTTACTTAGTCGTATATGTTCATTGATTTATACCTAGCCTGTTACCTTTATTGTACTGTTCTTTTGAGGTTGGTTCCTGTGTGGGTCCCACTGTTTTTGTCCTGCATCAGTGGTTACTGTCGCATTATATTTTTATATGTTTTTAATGATCATTTCAATAAAGATTATATATGTTTTTTTACTTATTGGTCATTGTGTGAAGGTCCTTTTTCGGTAGTGTTAATTAGAGTAACAGACAGCAAAAAAAGTGGTCTACCGGCCTATAATAACCAAACAAAGAGCACGCAGATATATGAGTGCTGTAACGGAAATACCATACTGGTAAATATGTGGCCTTTTTATATTTTTTATGCTAAATAGTGTTGTATATAATTACAGTAACAGATAGCAAAAAAAGTGGTCCACTAGCGTAGACTGACCAAACTTGGAGCACGCAGATATATGAGGGCTGTCACGGAAATACCACACTGGCAAATATGTGGCCTTTTTATATTTTTGGTATGCTAAATAGTGCTGTATATAACTAGAGTAAGAGACAGCAAAAAAAAAAAGGTACACCGGCCTACACGGACCAAACTTGGAGCACAAAGATATATGAGGGCTGTCACGGAAATACCACACTGGCAAATATGTGGCGTTTTTATATTTTTTTATGCTAAATAGTGCTGTATATAATTAGAGTATCAGACAGCAAATAAAAAGTGGTCCACCGGCCTACAATGCCCAAACTTGGAACATGCAGATATATGAGGGCTGTCACGGAAATACCACACTGGCAAATATGTGGCCTTGTAATAATTTTTCTAAATAGTGCTATATATAATTAGTCTGCGACCACCGTGTCTGCAAATTGAGATACTGATTTGGCATTTAGTCATATTGCACGACTCGTTAAAGCGTTGATTGTGACTTGTAGGATCGCTACTTCCAACAGGTAGCGCTATAGAGTTTAAGTCCTCTTTTTCTCAGAAGAGGCAATTTGCATATTTAATTTCCCAGAGGAGCATTGCATGGCGAATAAGCCTCCTTACCTTGACAAGCCAGAGATGGTATGTCACTCTCCATAAGGAGAAACGTTACCCCTTAGACCCCAGTCCAGAGCCTCTCACCTAGCCAAATCAGTTCTCATGCTTCGCACTGACGAGGGCCAACAGCCCGAAACACCATGTCTGCGAATTGAGATACTGATTTGGCATTTATCCTAAGTCATATTGCACGACTCGTTAAAGGGTTGATTGTGACTTGTAGGATCGCTACTTCCAACAGGTGGCGCTATAGAGTTTAAGTCCTCTTTTTCTCAGAAGAGGCAATTTGCATATTTAATTTCCCAGAGGAGCATTGCATGGCGAATAAGCCTCCTTACCTTGACAAGTCCGAGATGGTATGTCACTCTCCATAAGGAGAAACGTTACCCCTTAGACCCCAGTCCAGAGCCTCTCACCTAGCTAAATCAGTTCTCATGCTTCGCACTGACGAGGGCCAATTTAATTTCCCAGAGGAGCATTGCATGGCGAATAAGCCTCCTTACCTTGACAAGCCAGAGATGGTATGTGTTATGATAAGGTAATTCAGTACCACAATGGACATAGAAGTCAGAGCACATACAGTGACCTGACAATAACCCAAAAACATAGAACGAGCTCTGAGACGTGGGAACTCTGCTGACCGCAATCCCTAATCCTCTCCAACAACACTAGAGGCAGCCGTGGATTGCGCCTAACGCTCCCTATGCAACTCGGCACAGCCTGAGAAACTAGCTAGCCTGAAGATAGAAAATAAGCCTACCCTGCCTCAGAGAAATACCCCAAAGGAAAAGGGAGCCCCCACATATAATGACTGTGAGTTAAGATGAAAAGACAAACGTAGAGATGAAATAGATTTAGCAAAGTGAGGCCCGACTTTCTGAACAGAGCGAGGATAGGAAAGGTAACTTTGCGGTCAACACAAAACCCTACAAACAACCACGCAAAGGGGGCAAAAAGACCCTCCGTACCGACTAACGGCACGGAGGTACACCCTCTGCGTCCCAGAGCTTCCAGCAAGCAAGAAAAACCAAATAAGCAAGCTGGACAGAAAAAAACAGCAAACAAAATAACAAAAGCGGAACTTAGCTAAGCAGAGCAGCAGGCCACAGGAACGATCCAGGAGGAAGCAAGTCCTATACTAGAACATTGACTGGAGGCCAGGATCAAAGCACTAGGTGGAGTTAAATAGAGCAGCACCTAACGACTTCCCCACATCACTTGAGGAAGGAAACTCAGAAGCCGCAGTACCACTCTCCTCCACCAATGGAAGCTCATAGAGAGAATCAGCCGAAGTACCACTTGTGACCACAGGAGGTAGCTCTGCCACAGAATTCACAACAGTACCCCCCCCCCTTGAGGAGGGGTCACCGAACCCTCACCAGAGCCCCCAGGACGACCAGGATGAGCCATATGAAAGATATGAACAAGATCGGGAGCATGGACATCAGAGGCAAAGACCCAGGAATTATCTTCCTGAGCATAACCCTTCCACTTAACCAGATACTGGAGTTTCCATCTTGAAACACGAGAATCCAAAATCTTCTCCACAATATACTCCAACTCCCCCTCCACCAAAACCGGGGCAGGAGGATCAACAGATGGAACCATAGGTGCCACGTATCTCCGCAACAATGACCTATGGAATACGTTATGGATGGAAAAAGAATCTGGAAGGGTCAAACGAAAAGACACAGGATTAAGAACCTCAGAAATCCTATACGGACCAATGAAACGAGGTTTAAACTTAGGAGAGGAAACCTTCATAGGAATATGACGAGAAGACAACCAAACCAAATCCCCAACACGAAGTCGGGGACCCACACAGTGTCTGCGATTAGCGAAACGTTGAGCCTTCTCCTGGGACAAGGTCAAATTGTCCACCACATGAGTCCAAATCTGCTGCAACCTGTCCACCACAGTATCCACACCAGGACAGTCCAAAGACTCAACCTGCCCTGAAGAGAAACGAGGATGGAACCCAGAGTTGCAGAAAAACGGCGAAACCAAGGTAGCCGAGCTGGCCCGATTATTAAGGGCGAACTCAGCCAAAGGCAAAAAGGACACCCAGTCATCCTGATCAGCAGAAACAAAGCATCTCAGATATGTTTCCAAGGTCTGATTGGTTCGTTCGGTCTGGCCATTAGTCTGAGGATGGAAAGCCGAGGAAAAAGACAAGTCAATGCCCATCCTAGCACAAAAGGCTCGCCAAAACCTCGAAACAAACTGGGAACCTCTGTCAGAAACGATATTCTCTGGAATGCCATGTAAACGAACCACATGCTGGAAGAACAATGGCACCAAATCAGAGGAGGAAGGTAATTTAGACAAGGGCACCAAATGGACCATCTTAGAGAAGCGATCACAAACCATCCAAATGACTGACATTTTTTGAGAGACGGGAAGATCTGAATTAAAATCCATAGAGATATGTGTCCAAGGCCTCTTTGGGACCGGCAAGGGCAAAAGCAACCCACTGGCACAAGAACAGCAGGGCTTAGCCTGAGCACAAATCCCACAGGACTGCACAAAAGCATGCACATCCCGCGACAGAGATGGCCACCAAAAGGATCTAGCCACTAACTCTCTGGTACCAAAGATTCCAGGATGACCAGCCAACACCGAACAATGAACCTCAGAGATAACTTTATTTGTCCATCTATCAGGGACAAACAGTTTCTCCGCTGGGCAACGATCAGGTTTATTAGCCTGAAACTTTTGCAGCACCCGCCGCAAATCAGGGGAGATGGCAGACACAATTACTCTCTCTTTGAGAATACCCGCCGGCTCAGATAAACCCGGAGAGTCGGGCACAAAACTCCTAGACAGGGCATCCGCCTTCACATTTTTAGAGCCCGGAAGGTACGAAACCACAAAGTCAAAACGGGCAAAAAACAGCGACCAACGAGCCTGTCTAGGATTCAACCGCTTGGCAGACTCGAGATAAGTCAAGTTCTTATGATCAGTCAAGACCACCACGCGATGCTTAGCTCCTTCAAGCCAATGACGCCACTCCTCGAATGCCCACTTCATGGCCAGCAACTCTCGATTGCCAACATCATAATTTCGCTCAGCAGGCGAAAACTTCCTGGAAAAGAAGGCGCATGGTTTCATCACCGAGCAATCAGAACTTCTCTGCGACAAAACAGCCCCTGCTCCAATCTCAGAAGCATCAACCTCGACCTGGAATGGAAGCGAAACATCTGGTTGACACAACACAGGGGCAGAAGAAAAACGACGCTTCAACTCTTGAAAAGCTTCCACAGCAGCAGAAGACCAATTGACCACATCAGCACCTTTCTTGGTCAAATCGGTCAATGGTTTAGCAATACTAGAAAAATTGCAGATGAAGCGACGATAAAAATTAGCAAAGCCCAGGAACTTTTGCAGACTTTTCAGAGATGTCGGCTGAGTCCAATCATGGATGGCCTGAACTTTAACAGGGTCCATCTCGATAGTAGAAGGGGAAAAAATGAACCCCAAAAATGAAACCTTCTGAACACCAAAGAGACACTTTGATCCCTTCACAAACAAAGAATTAGCACGCAGGACCTGAAACACCGTTCTGACCTGCTTCACATGTGACTCCCAATCATCCGAGAAGATCAAAATATCATCCAAGTATACAATCAGGAATTTATCCAGGTACTCTCGGAAGATGTCATGCATAAAGGACTGAAACACTGATGGAGCATTGGCAAGTCCGAATGGCATCACTAGGTACTCAAAATGGCCCTCGGGCGTATTAAATGCAGTTTTCCATTCATCGCCTCGCTTAATACGCACAAGATTATACGCACCACGAAGATCTATCTTGGTGAACCAACTAGCCCCCTTAATCCGAGCAAACAAATCAGATAACAGCGGCAAGGGGTACTGAAATTTAACCGTGATCTTATTTAGAAGGCGGTAATCTATACAAGGTCTCAGCGAACCATCCTTCTTGGCCACAAAAAAGAACCCCGCTCCTAATGGCGACGATGACGGGCGAATATGCCCCTTCTCCAAGGACTCCTTCACGTAACTCCGCATAGCGGCGTGCTCAGGCACAGATAAATTAAACAGTCGACCTTTTGGGAATTTACTACCAGGAATCAAATCGATAGCACAATCACAATCCCTATGCGGAGGTAGGGTATCGGACTTGGGCTCATCAAATACATCCCGGTAATCAGACAAGATCTCTGGAACCTCAGAAGGGGTGGATGACGAAATAGACAGAAATGGGACATCACCATGTACCCCCTGACAACCCCAGCTAAACACAGACATGGATTTCCAATCTAATACTGGATTATGGACTTGTAGCCATGGCAACCCCAACACGACCACATCATGCAGATTATGCAACACCAGAAAGCGAATAACCTCCTGATGTGCAGGAGCCATGCACATGGTCAGCTGGGTCCAGTACTGAGGCTTATTCTTGGCCAAAGGCATAGCATCAATTCCTTTCAATGTAATAGGACACTGCAAGGGCTCCAAGAAAAACCTACAATGCCTAGCATACTCCAAGTCCATCAAATTCAGGGCAGCGCCTGAATCCACAAATGCCATGACAGAATAAGATGACAAAGAGCAGATCAAGGTAACGGACAAAAGAAATTTTGACTGTACCGTACCAATGGTGGCAGACCTAGCGAACCGCTTTGTGCGCTTAGGACAATCAGAGATAGCATGAGTGGAATTACCACAGTAGAAACACAGCCCATTCTGACGTCTGTGTTCTTGCCGTTCAACTCTGGTCAAAGTCCTATCGCACTGCATAGGCTCAGGTTCATGCTCAGATAATACCGCCAAATGGTGCACAGATTTACGCTCACGCGAGCATCGACCGATCTGAATGGCCAAAGACATAGACTCATTCAGACCAGCAGGCATAGGAAATCCCACCATGACATCCTTAAGGGCTTCAGAGATACCCTTTCTGAAAATAGCTGCGAGCGCACCTTCATTCCATTGAGTGAGTACGGACCACTTTCTAAATTTCTGACAATATACCTCAATCTCATCCTGACCCTGACACAGAGCCAGCAAATTCTTCTCTGCCTGATCCACTGAATTAGGTTCATCGTACAGCAATCCGAGCGCCAGGAAAAACGCATCAATATTACTTAATGCAGGATCTCCTGGCGCAAGAGAAAATGCCCAGTCCTGAGGGTCGCCACGTAAAAAAGAAATAATAATCCTAACTTGTTGAACTGGGTCACCAGAGGAGCGAGGTTTCAAAGCCAGAAATAGTTTACAATTATTTTTGAAACTCAGAAATTTAGTTCTATCTCCAAAAAACAAATCAGGAATAGGAATTCTTGGTTCTAACATAGAATTCTGAACCACAAAGTCTTGAATATTTTGTACTCTTGCCGTGAGCTGATCCACACATGAAGACAGACCTTTAATGTCCATCGCTACACCTGTGTCCTGAACCACCCAAATGTCTAGGGGAAAAAAAAGGCAAAACACAGTGCAGATAAAAAAAATGGTCTCAGAACTTCTTTTTTCCCTCTATTGAGAATCATTAGTACTTTGGGCCTCCAGTACTGTTATGATAAGGTAATTCAGTACCACAATGGACATAGAAGTCAGAGCACATACAGTGACCTGACAATAACCCAAAAACATAGAACGAGCTCTGAGATGTGGGAACTCTGCTGACCGCAATCCCTAATCCTCTCCAACCACACTAGAGGCAGCCGTGGATTGCGCCTAACGCTCCCTATGCAACTCGGCACAGCCTGAGAAACCAGCTAGCCTGAAGATAGAAAATAAGCCTACCTTGCCTCAGAGAAATACCCCAAAGTAAAAGGCAGCCCCCACATATAATGACTGTGAGTTAAGATGAAAAGACAAACGTAGAGATGAAATAGATTTAGCAAAGTGAGGCCCGACTTTCTGAACAGAGCGAGGATAGGAAAGGTAACTTTGCGGTCAACACAAAACCCTACAAACAACCACGCAAAGGGGGCAAAAAGACCCTCCGTACCGACTAACGGCACGGAGGTACACCCTCTGCGTCCCAGAGCTTCCAGCATGCAAGAAAAACCAAATAAGCAAGCTGGACAGAAAAAAACAGCAAACAAAATAACAAAAGCGGAACTTAGCTAAGCAGAGCAGCAGGCCACAGGAATGATCCAGGAGGAAGCAAGTCCTATACTAGAACATTGACTGGAGGCCAGGATCAAAGCACTAGGTGGAGTTAAATAGAGCAGCACCTAACGACTTCCCCACATCACTTGAGGAAGGAAACTCAGAAACCGCAGTACCACTCTCCTCCACCAACAGAAGCTCATAGAGAGAATCAGCCGAAGTACCACTTGTGACCACAGGAGGGAGCTCTGCCACAGAATTCACAACAGGTACAGTTAGGTCCATATATATTTGGACAGAGACAACATTTTTCTAATTTTGGTTATAGACATTACCACATTGAATTTTAAACAAAACAATTCAGATGCAGTTGAAGTTCAGACTTTCAGCTTTCATTTGAGGGTATCCACATTAAAATTGGATGAAGGGTTTAGGAGTTTCAGCTCCTTAACATGTGCAACCCTGTTGGTAAAGGGACCAAAAGTAATTGGACAGATTAAATAATTTTAAATAAAATGTTCATTTCTAGTACTTGGTTGAAAACCCGTTGTTAGCAATGACTGCCTGAAGTCTTGAACTTATGGACATCACCAGACGCTGTGTTTCCTCCTTTTTGATGCTCTGCCAGGCCTTCACTGCGGTGGTTTTCAGATGCTGTTTGTATGTGTGCCTTTCTGTCTGAAGTTTAGTCTTTAACAAGTGAAATGCATGCTCAATTGGGTTGAGATAAGGTGATTGACTTGGCTATTCAAGAATATTCCACTTCTTTGCTTTAATAAACTACTGGGTTGCTTTGGCTTTATGTTTTGGCTCATTGTCCATCTGTAGTATGAAACGACGACCAATCAGTTTGGCTGAATTTGGCTGGATCTGAGCACACAGTATGGCTCTGAATACCTCAGAATTAATTCGGCTGCTTCTGTCCTGTGTCACATCATCAATAAACACTAGTGACCCAGTGCCACTGGCAGCCATGCATGCCCAAGCCATTACACTGCTTCCGCCGTGTTTTACACATGATGTGGTATGCTTTGGATCATGAGATGTACCACGCCTTCACCATACTTTTCTCTTTCCATCATTCTGGTAGAGGTTGATCTTGGTTTCATCTGTCCAAAGAATGTTCTTCCAGAACTGTGCTGGCTTTTTTAGATGTTTTTTAGCAAAGTCCAGTCTAGCCTTTTTATTCTTGATGCTTATGAGTGGCTTGCACCGTGCAGTGAACCTTCTGTATTTACTTTCATGCAGTCTTCTCTTTATGGTAGATTTGGATATTGACACGCCTACCTCCTGGAGAGTGTTGTTCACTTGGCTGGCTGTAGTGAAGGGGTTTCTCTTCATCATGGAGATTATTCTGCGATCATCCACCACTGTTGTCTTCTGTGGGCGCCCAGGTCTTTTTGCATTGATGAGTTCACCAGTGCTTTCTTTCTTTCTCAGGATGTACCAAACTGTAGATTTTGCCACTCCTAATACTGTAGCAATTTCTCGGATGGGTTTTTTCTGTTTTCGCAGCTTAAGGATGGCTTGTTTCACCTGCATGGAGAGCTCCTTTGACCGCATGTTTACTTCACAGCAAAACCTTCCAAATGCAAGCACCACACCTCAAATGATCTCCAGGCCTTTTATCTGTTTATTTGAGAATGACATAAGGAAGGGATTGCCCACACCTGTCCATGAAATAGCCTTGGAGTCAATTGTCCAATTATTTTTGGTCCCTTTAAAAACAGGGTGGCACATGTTAAGGAGCTGAAACTCCTAAACCTTTCATCTAATTTTAATGTGGATACTCTCAAATGAAAAGTGAAAGTCTGAACTTCAACTGCATCTGAATTGTTTTGTTTAAAATTCATTTTGGTAATTTCTATAACCAAAATTAGAAAAATGTTGTCTCTGTCCAAATATATATGGACCTAACTGTATGTCACTCTCCATAAGGAGAAACGTTACCCCTTAGACCCCAGTACAGAGCCTCTCATCTAGCCAAATCAGTTCTCATGCTTCGCACTGACGAGGGCCAATAGCCCGAAACACCGTGTCTGCGAATTGAGATACTGATTTGGCATTCATCCTTAGTCATATTGCACGACTCGTTAAAGGGTTGATTGTGACTTGTAGGATCGCTACTTCCAACAGGTGGCGCTATAGAGTTTAAGTCCTCTTTTTCTCAGAAGAGGCAATTTGCATGTATATAATTAGAGTATCAGACAGCAAAAAAAAGTGGTCCACCTGCCTACAATGCCCAAACTTGGTACACGCAGATATGAGGGCTGTCACGGAAATACCACACTGGCAAATATGTGGCCTTTTTATATTTTTATTCTAAATAGTGCTGTATATAATTAGAGTAACAGACAGCAAAACGAAAGGTACACCGGCCAATACTGACCAAACTTGGAGCGCGCAGATATATGAGGGCTGTCACGGAAATACCACACTGACAAATATGTGGCCTTTTTATATTTTTTATGCTAAATAGTGCTTTATATAATTAGAGTATCAGATAGCAAAAAAAGTGGTCCACCGGCCTACAATGCTCAAACTTGGAGCATGCAGATATATGAGGGCTGTCACGGAAATACCACACTGGCAAATATGTGGCCTTTGTATATTTTTTAATGCTAAATAGTGCTGTATATAATTAGAGTAACAGACAGCAAAAAAAAGGTACACCGGCCTACCATGACCAAACTTTGAGCACACAGATATATGAGGGCTGTCACAGAAATACCACACTGGCAAATATGTGGCCTTTTTTTTATTTTTTTATGCTAAACAGTGCTGTATATAATTAAAACAGACAGCAAACAAGTGGTCCACCGGCCTGCAATGCCCAAACTTGGAACATGCAGATATATGAGGGCTGTCACGGAAATACCACACTTGCAAATATGTGGCCTTTTTATATTTTTTATGCTTAATAGTGCTGTACATAATTAGAGTATCAGACAGCAAAAAAAGTGGCCCACCGGCCTACAGTGACCAAACTTGGAACATGTAGATATATGAGGGCTGTCACGGAAATACCACACTGGCAAATATGTGGCCTTTTTATATTTGTTATACTAAATAGTGCTGTATAGGGTTGAGCGAAACGGATCGGACAAATTCAAAAATTGCCGACTTTCGGCAAAGTCGGGTTTCATGAAACCCGACCCGATCCTAGTGTGGGATCGGCCATGAGGTCAGCGATCTTCGCGCCAAAGTCGTGTTTCGTATGACGCTTTCAGCACCATTTTTTAGCCAATGAAGGAGGACGCAGAGTGTGGGCAGCGTGATGACATAGGTCTTGGTCCCCACCATCTTAGAGAAGGGCATGACAGTGATTGGCTTGCTTTCTGCAGCATCACAGGGGCTATAAAGGGGCATGCACGCCGACCGCCATTTTACTTCTGCCGATCGTAGCATTCGGAGAGGTTGCCGCAGCTTCATCAGAAGAAGGCATATAGTTAGGGAGGGAAGATTAACCCCCGAAACTGCTTGTGCTGTAGCGATTTCCACTGTCCAACACCACCATTTGTTTGCAGGGACAGTGGAGTTTATATTTTTATGCATCAGCTCTGTAGCTTATTAGGCTGCCTTATAAGGCTCCCTGATAGCTGCATTGCTGCTTGCACGCCGCTGTGCAAACCAACTGCTTTTTTAAAAGCAAAAATCCTGTTGCTCCTTTCTGCACAGCTATCTTGTTTGTTTATCCACACTTTTGTGTGCAGCAGTCCTTTTTATTGCTGCCATACTTTTCCAGATCATTGTAGGGAGATTGAAATTGTACTACAGTCCTTGTATTTTTTCATATATCTTCCAGCCAATTTCTGCCACTTACATTGTGTTGCTTTATACACTGGGCCTGAGTTTTGGTTCAATCTCCCCCCAAAAAAGAGGGAGATTCAAATTCTCACAAAGTGGATATACTTCTGTCCTGTTAAGGTACCGTCACACTTTAGCGATGCTGCAGCGATACCGACAACGATCCGGATCGCTGCAGCGTCGCTGTTTGGTCGCTGGAGAGCTGTCACACAGACAGCTCTCCAGCGACCAACGATCCTGAGGTCCCCGGTAACCAGGGTAAACATCGGGTAACTAAGCACAGGGCCGCGCTTAGTAACCCGATGTTTACCCTGGTTACCATCGTTAAAGTAAAAAAAACAAACGCTACATACTTACCTACCGCTGTCTGTCCTCGGCGCTCTGCTTCTCTGGTCTGGCTGTGAGCACAGCGGCCGGAAAGCAGAGCGGTGACGTCACCGCTCTGCTTTCCGGCTGACCGGCGCTCACAGCCAGACCAGAGAAGCAGAGCGCCGAGGACAGACAGCGGTAAGTAAGTATGTAGTGTTTGTTTTTTTTACTTTAACGATGGTAACCAGGGTAAACATCGGGTTACTAAGCGCGGCCCTGCGCTTAGTTACCCGATATTTACCCTGGTTACCATCGAAGACATCGCTGAATCGGCGTCACACACGCCGATTCAGCGATGTCAGCGGGACCTCAACGATCAAAAAATGGCCCAGGACATTCCGACACGACCAGCGATCTCACAGCAGGGGCCTGATCGCTGGTACGTGTCACACATAGCGAGATCGCTACTGAGATTGCTGTTGCGTCACAAAACTTGTGACTCAGCAGCGATCTCGCTAGCGATCTCGCTATGTGTGACGGGGCCTTTAGTTTGTCGTATATCAGCCAGCCACTTTCAGCCACTTACATTGTGTATTTTTTGCACAGGGCCTGATTTTTTTGTTCAGTCTATCCCCCCCCCCAAAAAAAAAAGGGAGATATAAAATCTCAACACGTTTATATACACCTTCTACCTTGTTTTACAGTACCATATAGCGGTTGTTATTTTGGTTAGGTTTTCCAAAAATGAGGAAGTCAGGTGGAAGAGGCTGTGGGCGTTGGTTGTGAGCTGGTAGTGATGGTGGTGGTGGTGCATCTGGTGGTAGTGGCAAAAGCACAATAGCACCTAAGGCTGGAGGTGTTGAGCCAGCGTCATCGTCTGGCTACACAAGGCCTCGAAGGCTCCCTTTTCTGAAAGTAGGAAAACGGCTTTTAAAGCCGGAGCAGCAGGAAAAAGTTTTGGCTTTCATTGCTGACTCAGCCTCTTGCTCTTTCGCCTCCTCTTCAGAAAGTTCCAAATATAAAAGCAGCGAGTCGTCAGTGGATGCTCCCGGTCAGGAACAAGACATTTCCTTGTGTCTTTCACCCAAACCAAAAGTGAAGGATGCATCAGGCGGCACTACAGGTTACTCCATGGAGCTCTTTACACATAACGTGCCTGCGTTAGAACGGGAAATTGTTAACTGCCCATTACAAGATGAATCTGATATGGAGGGCACTGACGCACAGCCACAGCTAGATTATAATGCTGTTCCATTGACTCAGATCACTACATTGCCGTCGCAGTGTACTGAGCCAGAATCTGACCGTGATGAGACTATGGTGCCCCATCCCGAACGCTATAGCACCTTACACGGTGACACAGAGGATGGTGCATATGACATTGAAGAGGAGGTGATAGATGACCCAGTTGTTGACCCAGATTGGCAGCCATTGGGGGAAGAGGGTGCCACTGCCAGTAGCTCTGAAGCAGAGGAGGATGATCCGCAGCAGCCATCTACATCACAACAGCTGTCATCTGGCAGACCCGTATCAGGCCAAAAACGTTTGTCAAAAACAAAAACAGTTTTAGGACAGCGTGGCCATCCGGTGAAAGTAGCACAGCGTGCAATGCCTGAAAAGGTTCTCCATAGTAGGAAGAGTGCAGTGTGGCAATTTTTTAACCAAGATCCGAATGATCAGTCAAAAGTTATCTGTAAGAAATGCTCAAAGTCCTTTAGCAGAGGGAAGAATCTTCAAAATTTAAATACAACGTGCATGCTTAGACATTTAACCAGCATGCACTTGCAAGCCTGGACTAACTACCAAACGTCCCATACCGTTGGTGCACCTGCTCAGAATGAAGGTAGTCAGCAATGCTACATGGCTTCCCTCACTGTAAGCCCACCGGTTAGGACACCACCAGCAGCAAATGTGGAGGTATCGTCGCAAGGCCAAAGCAGTCAGGGAATCACAAGGTTATTGGTAGGAATCACTGTATGTAGGCCAACATCGAGAATACCATCATCAACCCTCTCTCAATCCGCCATGTCCACCACCACCACTGCTAGTTCCACCATATGCACCTCTCCAGTCCAGCTCACCTTACAAGAGACTCTCGTTAGGAAAAGAAAGTACTCATCCTCTCATCCATGTACACAGGGTTTGAACACCCACATTGCTAGACTTATCTCGTTAGAGATGATGCCCTATCGGTTGGTTGAAAGCGAAGCTTTCAAAGCCCTGATGGCCTACGCAGTACCACACTATGACCTATCCAGCCGACACTTCATTGCGAGAAAAGCCATCCCAGCCCTCCACCAGCATGTTAAAGACCGCATTGTCCATGCACTGAGGCAATCAGTCAGTAGTAAGGTGCACCTCACAACAGATGCATGGATCAGCAGGCATGGCCAGGGATGTTACGTGTCCATCCCAGCACACTGGGTTAATGTGGTGGATGCAGGGTCCACAGGGGACAGCCAGAGTGGGACAGTTCTGCCTAACCCACGGTCTAGGAAACAGTTGGCTGTAGGCGTTCGCCACCCCTCCTCCTCCTCCTCCTCCTCCTCCTCCAGAAGCGAAAGCTCATCCACAGAGCGCAGTCGCACGACCACTCCATCCGCAGCTGCCAGTGTTGCACATGAGGTGTCCCATTATCGAACAGCTAGTGGTAAGCGTTAGCAGGCAGTGTTAGAAATGAAGTGTTTGGGCGACAACAGACACACCGCGGAAGTACTGGCTGAGTACTTGCAGCAACAAACTCAGTCATGGCTGGGCAGTGTACATCTTGAGGCAGGCAAGGTAGTTAGTGATAAAGGAAGGAATTTTATGGCTTCCATAGCCCTTTCAGAACTAAAACACATACCTTGCCTGGCTCACACCTTGAATCTGGTGGTGCAGTGCTTCCTCAAAAATTATCCGGAGTTACCAGCCCTGCTCCTGAAGGTGTGAAGACTTTGCTCGCACATCCGCTGGTCGCCCGTACACTCCAGCCATTTGCTGAACCATCAGTAATCGCTGAATCTTCCCCAGCATCGCCTAATAATCGACGTTGCAACAAGGTAGAACTCCACACTGCACATGGTTCAGAGGCTGTGCGAACAGAGGCGTGCTGTAATTAATTTGTGGGAGGATACACATACACGGGCAGGCAGTTGGATGGCAGACATGGAGTTGTCTGGTGTGCAGTTGTCGAAGCTCCAAGACGTCTGTCAAGTCATTCAGTGTTTTTAGGAATGCACACGGCTGGTAAGTGCAGACCACGCCATCATAAGCATGAGCATCCCACTAAAGCATCATGGACCCGTAAAAGCGCTGTTGCAAGCGCGAAACGGCCATCGTCTCCTCCTGCACGCTCCTCTCACTGCCCCATTCCCCCGAGCCGTGAAGATGTTTGTCTATATTTGAATAAAGGAACTTCTGACTACAGGACCGGTGAGTGCTGCCGCGTTTGTTCTATGATTTACCACTAATGCGTCTGCTGATGCAAAGTTTGACGCACATTAAGGAGCTGGCATCTGCAGCCGAGGAGGAGGGAAGCCTTGATGACAGTCAGCCATTGTCTGCTCAGAGAACTCTCCTGGATGAGGTGGCGGATGAAGAGGAGGAGGAGGAGGAGGATGGGGATGAATATTTATGGGAGGAGGATGCTTCACAGGGGGCAATAGAAACTGGTGGCGTTGCAAGGTCAGGTACAGGGTTTTTGCGGGACACAAGTGATGTTGATTTGCAAGAACGTGCTCCTCAACCCAGCACAAGCAGTGAATTGACACCTGGAACATTAGCCCACATGACTGAGTATGCCTTGCGTATCCTAAAAGGGACCCCTGCATTATCAAAATGATGACCGATGACGAATACTGGTTGGCCTGCCTCCTGGATTCACGATATAAAGGAAAATTACAAAATATCATGCCACATGAGAACCTTGAGCAAATATTGGCTACCAAACAAGCAACTCTTGTAGACCGTTTGGTTCAGGCATTCCCAGCACACAGCGGCGGTGATGGTTCTCACAAGAGTCGTAGGGGACAACATGGCAGAGGTGTTAGAGGTTCACAAATCCAAAGTGGCATTGGACAGAGGGGTTTTATGACCAGGTTGTGGAGTGATTTCGCAATGACCACTGACATGACAGGTAGTGCTGCATCGATTCAAAGTGACAGGAGACAGCATTTGTCCAGTATGGTTACGAACTACTTTTCCTCCCTTATCAATGTTCTCCCTCACAGGTCATTCCCTTTTGATTACAGGGCATCTAAAATAGACACCTGGCCTGAATTGGCAGAATATGCATTACAGGAGCTCGCTTGCCCTGCTTCTAGTGTGCTATCAGAAAGAGTCTCCAGTGCTGCTGGTTCAATACTGTCCGAAAAAAGGACACGTCTGGCTACACAGAATGTTGATGATCTAACCCTCATTAAAATGAACCAATCATGGATTTCAAATTATTTTGCCCCACCTTCTCCTGCTGACACGTAGCTTGCCTGAAAAATGTCTTGCTTTTGGCCTCCTCTTACTGACTTCTCCAATTCCGCCATTTGCAGGTGCTGAATGTCCACCATAGGCCATTTTTATACCTCCCTAAATGGGCTGACTCCCGCAACAGGGCCGTGGTCACCACCTGGTGCAAGCACCCGTGCGAGTGCCGTTTGCCTGGACAGGTGGGTGCGCCCACTCTTGGGCGACAGCACTGGCATAGGGTCCCTCATAGTACAATAAAGTGTTTCTGACGGTGGTGATGCACAACCAACGTCAGACACACCGTCGTAATATGAGGGGCCCTGTGCCAGTACCGCCGCCCACGAGAGATTGTTCCCCCCCAGCTCGAACAGTGCTCTACCACTTGCAATACTTACCTCTCCCTGCTCAACCACAGTGTAGTCTGTGCTGTTAAATACTTCAATGGCACTGCCAATACAAATTTGTTGAAATGATAGATGATAGTTAAAATATACAGGGGCCCTGGCCTCCATTTAGACCAGTTAATGCTTTGCGCCTACTACCACTGTCTGCTACTCAGCAGAGAAGCCCACCCCAGTACCTAGCTATGCCGCCTGTTTAGTCCTGTTACCAATTTTGAACTGCTTTTAGCCTACTCTTGTATTTGGGCCTACTAACCGTGTCTGCGCCACTCATTACAGTTGTCCTCCACTCAACAAAGCTATGCCACCTGTTTAGTCCTGTTACCAATTTTGAACTGCATTTAGCCTACTTTTTTATTGTGGGCCTACAAACTGTGTCTGCACCACTCATTACAGTTGTCCTCCACTGATCAAAGCTGTGCCGCCTGTTTAGTCCTGTTACCAATTTTGAACTGCTTTTAGCCTACTTTTGTATTTGGACCTACTAACTGTGCCTGTGCCACTCATTACAGTTGTCCTCCACTGAACAAAGTTATGCCGCCTGTTTAGTCCTGTTACCAATTTTGAACTGCATTTAGCCTACTTTATTATTTGGGCCTATATCTGTGTTTCCTCCTCATCCTGCCCATTGCCCAGTCACTGCTAGATGAGTCTGCTGGTACATTGACCCAGACCACTACATTCCCCTTGCACTCTACACAGCCAGAATCTGACCCTGCTGAAAGTCAGGTTCCCCTTCCCGCATACTATACCACCTTACACCGGGACAAAGAGGAAGGTGCAGATGAAAGTGCAGGTTCCTTCATCAGGTAGGGGGGCATATTCGTTGGTGACGTCACTGGCACAGGGCCCCTCATAGTACGCAAATGTGTCTCTGGCAGTGGGAGGCGCCACCCGCCGTCAAACACCGCCGTACTATGAGGGGCCCTGTGCCAGTGCCAACGAGTAGGCCCCCCCTGCTTGCTCAGGATCACAGTACTTGCAAAGTTGAAATACTTACCTCTCCCTGCTCCACCGCTGTGACGTATTCCGCGTTTCCTGGGCCCACGAAAATCTTGAGCCAGCCCTACCCCCCCACAACTTTAGCCAAATGACCCCCAGTTTTCAATGCCTAACTATTATTATAAAGTAAATTAAGATTGACAAGCTTAAGAAATATGAATTGATGTTTTTGGCATTAAAATGGGCACTGTAGGTGTTTTCCTGTCCTCCACTCACTGCCGACTTTGATGCCCCATTGACTTGCATTGGGTTTCGTGTTTCGGTCGGCCCCCGACTTTTCGAAGTAATCGGCCGATTTCACCCGACCCGACTTTTGACAAAGTCGGGTTTCACGAAACCCGACTCGATCCTAAAAAAGTAAAAGTCGCTCAACTCTAGTGCTGTATATAGTTACAGTAACAGATAGCAAAAAAAGTGGTCCACTAGCGTAGACTGACCAAACTTGGAGCACGCAGATATATGAGGGCTGTCACGGAAATACCACACTGGCAAATATGTGTCCTTTTTATATTTTTTTATGCTAAATAATGCTGTATATAATTAGAGTATCAGACAGCAAAAAAAGTGGTCTACCGGCCTACAATGACCAAACTTGGAACATGCAGATATATGAGGGCTGTCACGGAAATACCACACTGGCAAATATGTGGCCTTTTTATATTTTTTATGCTTAATAGTGCTGTATATAATTAGAGCTAACAGACAGCAAGAAAAGTTGCACACCGGCCTACAACAACCAAACTTGGAGTATGCAGATATATGAGGGCTGTCACGGAAATACCACACTGGCAAATTTGTGGCCTGTTTTTTTTAACCCTAGAACGCATATTGAGGGCCTTTTAGGCCCCCATGGTTACATTTTTGCTATTATCTGCAAAATTACTTTAGTTATAATTTTGAAACTCCAGGTATTCCTCAAGTATGTCGTCGTTGATAATATCCAGTTGTTCATATAATTTTTTTCATAGGCATTATGGTGTAACAATGCTTGTTTGGTGAAAACTACATCTGTACGAATTGGGGGCCTTTTAGGCCCCCACTATTTTTATCATGTTCTCAGTAGTGTTTTTGTCTCAAGTTACTTTATTTGTACTCAGTAATGCTGGTGGAGGGGCCAGGGTGAGGATAATAACATGTGAGGATGTCATGTGATTTTTGGAGGGAGTGATAAGGCCATGACATCACCTCAGGTCCTTCGGAACACAGTAATGAGCTGTGTATAGAGTACCGAGGACAGTATACACTGTGAGCTAATTGCTGAAGGACCTGTGATAAGATAAGCTGTTGAGAGGAAATCTGATTCATTTTCAGTTTCTGTTTCTAAGAAGCTTGCAAAGGCTAGAGCTTGTGAGCCACAAAAATCCAGAGAATTGTACACCACCTAAAAGTATAAAAGGTAAGAGCTGCTGAGGGTGAGAGGAAGAAGGGGGGACATTACACTTACAGTGTGTCACACACAAGCAAAGAGTGGACAACCCTGATTCTGTTCATTGTTTTTTTCTTTTAGTTTGCTAACATCTAGTCAGCAATGGCACATTCTTCCTCCAAGTGACTGACTGACCAAGAGATTGAAGTTTTGGGCACCGGTGCTCAGGAAGGATATAATGGAACTAGAGAGAGTACAAAGGAGGGCAACAAAATTAATAAAGGGGATGGGAGAACTACAATACCCAGATAGATTAGCGAAATTAGGATTATTTAGTCTAGAAAAAAGACGACTGAGGGGCGATCTAATAACCATGTATAAGTATATAAGGGGACAATACAAATATCTCGCTGAGGATCTGTTTATACCAAGGAAGGTGACGGGCACAAGGGGGCATTCTTTGCGTCTGGAGGAGAGAAGGTTTTTCCACCAACATAGAAGAGGATTCTTTACTGTTAGGGCAGTGAGAATCTGGAATTGCTTGCCTGAGGAGGTGGTGATGGCGAACTCAGTCGAGGGGTTCAAGAGAGGCCTGGATGTCTTCCTGGAGCAGAACAATATTGTATCATACAATTATTAGGTTCTGTAGAAGGACGTAGATCTGGGGATTTATTATGATGGAATATAGGCTGAACTGGATGGACAAATGTCTTTTTTCGGCCTTACTAACTATGTTACTATGTTACTATATGATTATGTTTCAAAGCGATGATGAAAGTGAACTATCTTTGTCTGATGAAGAATATCTGCCAACAGCTAATCAAACATCCTCATCCAGTGATTCTTCTGATGATGAAGAAGTGAATCTAGTGGATCCTCAAGAAGTGATAAGCAGAACATCCAAAACGAATGTTTTTTGGGACAGTAATCCTACATTAGTCGGACGATGGTGGGAGAATATTCGTGTAAGAGGCAAACAAAACGATGGCCTGTAGTACTATTTTCAAATATGCTTGATGTAGCAGCCCTAAATTCATTCATTATTTAGACAGAAACTCATCCGGAATTTCATGCACAGAGGAAGGACAGGAGACGCATATTCTTGGAGGACCTTTGTCATGAACTTGTAATGCCTCACATGATAGAGCGAAGCGACTAGAAATGCTCGCCAAAGCAAACTAAAGAAGCAATGAAACGGTGTGGCGTACAGTTTCAGATTATTCCAGAGCCAGGAGAAAGAAAACGAAAGTGTTGTTTCATGTGTCCAAGAAACATAGAGAGGAAAACTGAGCGATATTGTTCCACTTGTAAGAAAACTGTTTGCAAAGAACACTCTTCTGAAAAAATAACATGTCAGAATTGTTTGGAAGACTAATATAATAGAAAAGAAAGTTAGAATAAAAATGCAGCTGCAGTTAGTTTGCTATAGATTTCTATGCATTTTTGTGTGTTTTCATGTCTTTGTGTGTAATTTGGGAAAAAAAAGATTTTTTGGTGTTTTCTGCGAAAAATTATAATTAAAATTTTGTCCACTATTCATATTTTACTGAGCAATTGTGAAATAAACTTGTGAAAGTTATTTAAGTGTGTTTTTCTACATTATGTGCATGGGGGCCTAAAAGGCCCCTAATACGTTAATATGTATATTTTTAACGTCATGCGTTCTAGGGTTAAAATGCCAAATAGTGCTGTATATAATTAGAGTAACAGACAGCAAAAACAGTGGCAAAATGGCCTAAAATGCCAAAACTTAGAGCACGCAGATATATGAGGCCTTTTTTGGTGAATTTAAAACACCAAAAAAAAAGGGGCACAAGGCTAGCACACACAACTATGCTATGCATGCCTGACATACTATGATTTTTAAACAGGCCTCAGTCTTACAGAACACACTGTATATTTTTTTTTGGGGGGAGTGAATTTTTGAGAAAAAAACATGCAACTAGTTACAGTCATGGCCAAAAGTATTGCCACCCCTGCAATTCTGTCAGATAATACTCAGTTTCTTCCTGAAAATGATTGCAATCACAAATTCTTTGGTATTATTATCTTCATTTAATTTGTCTTAAATGAAAAAACACAAAAGAGAATAAAGCAAAAAGCAAAACATTGATCATTTCACACAAAACTCCAAAAATGGGCCAGACAAAAGTATTGGCACCCTAAGCCTAATACTTGGTTGCACAACCTTTAGCCAAAATAACTGCGACCAACCGCTTCCGGTAACCATCAATGAGTTTCTTACAATGCTCTGCTGGAATTTTAGACCATTCTTCTTTGGCAAACTGCTCCAGGTCCCTGATATTTGAAGGGTGCCTTCTCCAAACTGCCATTTTTAGATCTCTCCACAGGTGTTCTATGGGATTCAGGTCTGGACTCATTGCTGGCCACCTTAGAAGTCTCCAGTGCTTTCTCTCAAACCATTTTCTAATGCTTTTTGAAGTGTGTTTTGGGTTATTGTCCTGCTGGAAGACCCATGACCTCTGAGGGAGACCCAGCTTTCTCACACTGGGCCCTACATTATGCTGCAAAATTTGTTGGTAGTCTTCAGACTTCGTAATGCCATGCACACGGTCAAGCAGTCCAGTGCCAGAGGCAGCAAAGCAACCCCAAAACATCAGGGAACCTCCGCCATATTTGACTGTAGGGACCGTGTTCTTTTCTTTGAATGCCTCTTTTTTTCTCCTGTAAACTCTATGTTGATGCCTTTGCCCAAAAAGCTCTACTTTTGTCTCATCTGACCAGAGAACATTCTTCTAAAAGGTTTTAGGCTTTTTCAAGTAAGTTTTGGCAAACTCCAGCCTGGCTTTTTTATGCCTCGGGGTAAGAAGTGAGGTCTTCCAAGGTCTCCTACTATACAGTCCCTTTTCATTCAGACGCCGACGGATAGTATGGGTTGACACTGTTGTACCCTCGGACTGCAGGGCAGCTTGAACTTGTTTGGATGTTAGTCGAGGTTCTTTATCCAACATCCGCACAATCTTGCGCTGAAATCTCTTGTCAATTTTTTCTTTTCCACCCACATCTAGGGAGGTTAGCCACAGTGCCATGGGCTTTAAACTTCTTGATGACACTGCGCACGGTAGACACAGGAACATTCAGGTCTTTGGAGATGGACTTGTAGCCTTGAGATTGCTCATGCTTCCTTACAATTTGGCTTCTCAAGTCCTCAGACAGTTCTTTGGTCTTCCTTCTTTTCTCCATGCTCAATGTGGTACACACAAGGACACAGGACAGAGGTTGAGTCAACTTTAATCCATGTCAACTGGCTGCAAGTGTGATTTAGTTATTGCTAACACCTGTTAGGTGCCACAGGTCAGTTACAGGTGCTGTTAATTACACAAATTAGAGAAGCATCACATGATTTTTCGAACAGTGCCAATACTTTTGTCCACCCCCTTTTTTATGTTTGGTGTGAAATTATATCCAATTTGGCTTTAGGACAATTCTTTTTGTGTTTTTTTTTTTCATTTAAGACAAATTAAATGAAGATAATAGTACCAAAGGATTTGTGATTGCAATCATTTTCAGGAAGAAACTGAGTATTATCTGACAGAATTGCAGGGGTGTCAATACTTTTGGCCATGGCTGTATATAGTAAAGATGCTGCTGCTGCTGCTATAAAAACCACGATTCTGACCTCTCTGCAGCAGCTCTCCCTACTCTCACTGAATCCGGAGCAGAATGCGGTCAGCATGGCGGCGCCAGGTCTCTTATACTCGGGATGATGCTGTGCGGCCAAGCCAATCACTGCACGAACGCAACAAAGATGGCTGCGGCATTTCATGGCCTGACAGACAATCCCTGCAGCGTGATTGAGTTTCTTAAGTCTGCCAAAAATGCTTGGTGGAGATACCAGTTACCGCCGAATAATCCCGGAAATGCTCGATGCTCGCCGAGTACACCGAGCATAGTGATACTCGGGCGAGTAACGAGCAATGGCGAGCACGTGCGCTCATCACTAATAGTTAGCTCTGATGACTCCATTATCTGCATCACTATTTCGGTCATCTATATGCTGGAGCAAACTTTGAATAGCCTGTGGGAGCAGATGGTGGTCCCAGATGAAGAGGAGGAAGCAGAGGAGGACGCGGAAGGGATGACATTGTCTCTAAGTTCCAGACTGTTGTCATACAGGCGGGTGCCAAGAGAGGGTGGATTACTGTGATCGAGGGGTGATAACAGACAAACTGTTATCGAAGGTGCAAGATACGAGGAAAAAAATAGAGGAGGAATAGGTGATGGGCGAGCTACTGTCAGATGAAGAGGATAATCCTCTCCTCTATGTTGTTTGTGGTTGGTGGGAGGGGACAGAGGAAACAAGCATCATTGTTACCCAGCCACCAACACAGCATGGACTTTGACCTCATGCAAGAGCCGGACATATGAGTGCCTTCTTGCTGCATTATCTGCAACATGATCCCCGTATAATTATGATTAGGAATACTACTGACTACTGGATTGCCACTGTTAGATCCACGTTATAAAAACAAATTTTGCCAGATGCTTCCCACCCTGGAAAGGGCCCCTGAATGCTGGAGTATCAAAACATACTTTTACACAACCTGAAGAGAGCTTTTTTCCAAGACAGCAGTGAAACACACAGTTCGCATCACAGCTCTAGACTTCCAACCTCTGGCACGTCAATTCGTCAACGCCAAAACATTAGCAGCAGCAGTAGGAGTAGTGTAAGTGGAAGATGCAATTTCTGTGAGTCCTTTGACATTTTTTTTAGACCAGCTTTTGCACCAGCACAACAGAGTCCGAGTCTTACACGTGGTGAATGAATGAAGAGGATGGTGCAGGAGTATCTAGAACTGAATATCAATACCATCAGGGAGAGTTTGGACCCTTTCACATTTTGGTCTTCCAAAATGGAGGAGTGTCCTGAGCTCGCCTCACATGCCTTGGAAGTTTTATAATGCCCAGCAGCCTGCGTTCTCTCAGAACGTGTCTTCAGTGCTGCTGGTGGTATTTTGATGGAAAAGTGCAGCCCGCAGTCCCCTGAACATGTAGACTGCCTAACTTTCATCAAGATGAACAAGTCATGGGTCTCCAAGGACTTTTGCATCCTTTTGCAGACAGTACAGACTAGGTGATATTGCAGTTTTTAGTGTGCTGCATTAATGTCACGTAACTGAACTCTGTGATATCTTTAGTGTGGCTTCTGTGCCTGCTGTGGCTGCTGCTACTGATGTTAACACAAATTTGTGGAAATGTGAACAGTAATAGATTGTCTACATCTGCTGGGTTGGCTGTATTAGAAGACATGTCGGTCCCAATTATACTATTTCTATTCTCGTGACATTTATTCCACTTAGGTGGAATCTCCAGGTAAGGTGTCCATCTGCTGGACTGGGTGGAGTGGAAGACCTGTCGGTCCCTATTATACTATTTCTACTGTGGTGAAATTGATGCCATTTTGTATTATCTGCCAATAATTTTTGGAAATGTGAACACTCCTGCTTGGGTGTTCATCTGCTGGATTGAGCGTAGTGAAAGACATGTCAGTCCATATTATACTATCTTTACTGGGGAGAAATTGATGCCACTTTGGTGGTTTCTGCCAATAAGTTTTGGAAATGTGATCACTCCTGGTTGAGTGCCATTCTGCTGGATTGGGTGTAGTGGAAGACCTGTCGGTCCCTATTATAATTTGTTTACTGTGGTAAAATTGATGGCACTTTGGTAGTGTCTGCCACTAATTTTTGAAAATGTGTAGACTCCTGATTGGGTCTCCTTCATGTGTTTTGTCTGTAGCAGTAGTTCTCCAAGACCGTCAGGCCTCCACTTCCTTGGACTCAAAAACCCATGATATTATCCATACATTTTTCTGACAATGGTAGTCTACAAAATTGATATTTGTGCCACCTGAGTGTGGCTCAGCATGAAAGCAGGTAGAGGTGTTGCATGTGGCATCAGGGCTCCCAGCAAATGAGGTCTACAGCGATGCCTCACCCACCTCATCTTAATTTGAAGTTCAATTCAAATCTGTAAATGCTGGCCCAGACCATCACACACCCACCTCATCTTACTGTGGCATTCAATTAAAAGCTGTAAATGCTGTCCCAGACATCGACACCTCATTCCTGGCTGATTGCTGCAGCGCCATGCTACAATTTGTACTGTGGGTGAACTGAGGCCACATTCCTGGTGTCTGTCCCTCATTTGATGTGTTTTGGCAGCATTTGGGGCCACTATTAGGTGTTTGTTTTTGCCTCCTACTGACATGAATGACATTTGGTTATGTTTGGCAAATATTCGACTAATTTATTGCCGAATATTGAAAATTCGGCGATTGTAATCCAAACCGAACATTGAAATATTCGCTCATCTCTGTTTATGAGCATGCCGCTCATCTGAGCTCTCCCCACCTCCTACCCTCAACAAACACGTGCCCCACGCTCATCATACATCACCATTATCGCCGCCAAAGTGCTCAAAATACTTTAGTCACAATGCAAATATTTTCACGCACTTTTTACTGAATGTTTCCGATTTTATAACATTTTGCTTGTGTTTCCCCATCACGAATCCGAATGTGCCATATTAGTGATGGGTAATTCTTGTCTAGAGTAGCCTCTCCAATAGACCATAGGTGCTAAAGTTTCCAAGTTTCTCAGGACAGGAGAGGCTGACATGCTCGTACAGCTGCAATAGAAGCATCTACTCACTGACCTTTTGGAGATGCTTGGCCATCATCACCTGGTCAATTTGCATATGTTCTGGGAAGCAGGCTGAGGCTTGCTGTAAGACTGGCTTTGAAAGGTAGGTGCCAGGCGTAAGAGTCTTCTTTCACGGGTCATCTTCCTGGAGCGACCTGAAACCTGATGTCATTCCGTGTAGCCAGAGACACCAGGTCATCCAGCGTGGAGGGCATGTCACGACCAGCCAGCTCATCTTTGAATCATCCAGAGAGGCCCTCCCAGAAAGTGGCCACCAGATCTTAATTATTCCTGGCGAGTTCAGATGAGAGTGTGTGGAAATGTACAGAGTACTGTCCCACTGTAATTATTCCTTGATGCAGACAGAGGAGAGAAGGTGCCGCTGAGGAAGCACATCCTGGCTCATCGAAAACCTTCTTGACGGCCTCTAGGAAGGACTGGAGATTCAACACATGGGGATACCCTTTCTCCCATAGGGGATTAAGGGGATTGAAAGAAGCCAAAGCTTCACCTGAGAGATGGGACATGATGAAAGCTACTTTGGCACGGTCAGAGATTAACTCATTAGGCAGGAGTTTGAAGTGCAGTGTGCACTGATTAATAAACCTCAAAATATGGCAGGGTCTCTCCCATAGAGTGGGGGTGCACACAGACAAAGTCCAGAACTTGGCACATGGCTGGCAGACTGTTGGATCACAACGGAGGTGGTCGCAGATTGAGTAGGTACAGGTGCTATCATAGTTGTCAGTGCATCGAGGCGGGTGGTTACAGTCTGTAACTACTAGAGCATTTTATCCTGCTGCTCCTTCTGGCAGGAGACCTACAGGTACAGGTCTGAAAAGGGGGAGATCTGGGAGCCAGTGGATTCCATGGCCTGTGCAAACTGTAACGGGCTGGGTGGTGGAAACACTGCGCCAGAGTCCAAGGAAATACCTGCAGGGGCATAACTAGGAGCCTCACCTAATCCAACCTCAGATAGACAGCGATATACAATACTGTGATCCAAAGAGAGACAAAGGAGGTGGACTAGGTGCTACACCAGGACTGACCTTGGGTAGAAGGCAGCTGACCCCCTAGGGATGGGTAGCTTGGAAGGCTCGAAGGAAGGTACAGTAGATGCAGGCAGGTGCTGTAAGAAAATGGGAGCGACGGATGCAGACGGTACAGATGAGAAAGCAGGTGCACCTGGACCGGCTGACAGAGAAGAGCGCTTACAGAAGCAGATAGATGGACCAGCTGACGTAAAGATGAGCTCTGGCGTGGGCAGGCTAGACCGGCTGATAGACAGGTGGGCACGGCTGATAGACTGGCATGCGGGCACAGCTGATAGACAGGCTGGTGGGAACGACTGAAAGACAAGCAGTTATACAGGAATACAAGCAATGGGACTTGAGAACTAGCAAGAGTATTAGGAACAAACTTATAACGTTGCACAGGCACTTACCACCAGGTGGAGATGCCTTAAATAGTAAGTACACCCCAGCCCTAAGCACAGTCCTCGGGGATCTGCGATGAGGACAGGGTGCGGGACTTCAGAGGTTAGTATGACGGCGTCTCTGATGGGGGAGGGAGGCAGAATGCAGAGACGCCGGATCCATGACAGGGACAGCAGGACAAGGAGGTGGAGGTGCAATGCTGCATCGGTGAGAGCGTCGGCGTCTCTGCCAGGGAGGCGAGTGCAATGTCGCCGGCGTTACAGTCTGTGTGTGTGAAAATCACATAAAGAGCTGAGAGATCTCCGTTACACAAATTTTCTTAATTTTTTATTTTAATGGCAATGGAGTTATGAAAAAAATCAGTTGCAAAAGTGTGCATAGCCTTTAGCCTGCCGACACACTAGCAGTATTTGGTCAGTATTTTACATCAGCATTTGGGAGCCAAAACCAGGAGTGAAACAAATAGAGGAAAAATATAATAGAAACATATGCACCACTTCTGCATTTATCACTAGTGTTGAGCATTCCGATACTGCAAGTATCAGGTATCAGCCTATATTCGCTGCATCGGAATTCGGATACCGAGATCCGATACTTTTGCGATATCGGATATCGGAATCGGAAGTTCCTATAGTGCAATTAAGCACTATAATGAAGTGTGGGTGGTGCGTGGGCGAGACTGCGTGTGTGTGTGCGGGCGGTGTCTGTGCTTATGTGCCGGGGCTCTGTGCATGTGTTCCGGGGCTCTGTGCGTGTGTGACGGGGCTCTGTGTGTGTGTGCCAGGGCTCCGTGCGTGTGTGCCGTGGCTCTGTGCGGGCTGCCATGGCTCTGTGCGGGCTGCCGTGGCTCTGTGTGGGCTGCCGTGGCTCTGTGCGGGCTGCCGTGGCTCTGTGCGTGTGTGCTGGGGCTCTCTGCGTGTGTACAGGCATCGTCCGATGGGACTACAAGTCCCATCGGACGATGCTGCTACACTGACAGTGATTGACACATTAGCCAATGATGGGACAGTAGTAGTCCCATAATCCGGCTAATGTGTTGAATGAAAAAAAAAATACTCCATACATACTCCATACATACTGTAGCGTTTCCCTTACTTCAGGTCTTGGGGGACACTCGCTTTGAACGGGAATAACGCATACTGGCACGATTTTTCCTCAAAAACAGTCTATTCTGGTTTATTAAACGTCATAAACCATGACACAAACAGTTCATCATTTATATCAGCGGAACACATTAACCACCGATAGTCTGTTCCAATGGCAGATCCGTGTCTGCCCGTAACCCCTTGTTACCTGGAGTTACCTTACAGGAGCTCCGGCTCCACACACTGACTCCTGCCAGTGCTGGTTTACAGGGAAACTGCCTCACTGGGATCACCGTCCTTGTGACCAGGGCACTTTGGATAGTCCAGACCCACAGTAGGAATTGTAGCTTCCCCAAACACAGAACCAGTCTCAGGCTCTGTAGATGCAGCCTTTCCATGCGCTTCCAGGAAGTCCAATCACAGGCACTTCCAACACACAGGCTATCAGTCCATGATCTTACCAAGTGCTTACAGGACTCCAGTCCATCCGCGGACAATCCAACACTCTGAGCATTCCAGGACTCACACTCTTACCAGGTGCTTGCAGGACTCTAGCCCATCCCAGGACAATTCAACACCCTCAAGCATTCAGTCCATAGCCTCTGCAGTGCTTCCAGGACTCCAGCCAACTTCAGGACAATCCAACACATAGGCTAATGCAGGACTCCAGCCCATACCAGGACAATCCAACACTGACTGTTCATCAGGTCCTCGGTCTAGGTGCTTGCAGTACTTCTCCAATGCCAGGAGACTCCAACACCGACCATCCAGAACCTTGCACATGGACCCAACAGATCCATACACAGGAACCACACAGGAACATGTGACCCACACCCTGGTCACATTACATACCTGTAACCACTCCCCTGGGTGGGAATTTGGGTGTGTGTGGCTAGTCTGACCCTCCCATCTCTCATAACTAGCCCTGCCAATCTCCCATTAGAACTACACAATTACTTGTGGGACTATAGGTCCCAGAACACTAACCAAACTTCAGACTGACAGCGCAGAGTGTCTTCCTCTGCAACACACACACCGGCCATTTACACTCCTGCCGGACTTTGTCTCATCACATTTATGCCTCCAAGCGCATCTTGAAGTACACACACAGCGCCCCTTGGCTGTAACATGGGTCACCGCACCACAATACATACATACATACTACATACATACATACTCCATACATACTCCATACATACTTCATACATAATCCATACATACTACATACATACATACATACTACATACATACTACATACATACTACATGCAACATACAAGCTACATACATACTGCATACATATATACTACATACATACATACTACATACATACACACATACTACATACATACTACATACAGGGTGGAGCGCGGTAATTTGCTTTTTTGCACTGCATGCTGTGGCGGCACTGTCGGTCGAAGAGAGGGGAGAGTGGGTGTGGCTTACAGTGGCTGATGGGAGATTTGTATTCCTCTGCCTTTCAGTTGCCATCATGCAGTGGACACGTGAGGAGAGGTCATTTTGTGTTGAAGCGTATTTTTCAAATGCCCACTCGATCATTGCAGTGCAGCGTGCTTTTCGTTTACAATTCGCTGTTCCTCCACGCGGACGTGTTCCTGGACGGCAATCAATTGTAAATTGGGTGAATGCATTCAGAACAGCAGGGAATGTGTCATGTGTACGAAGGGGACCCGAGAGAAGGATTACAACACCACAAAACATCGAGAGAGTTAGAGCAGCAGTACTGCAATCTCTGAAACGCTCTGCTCGGAAGCAATCATTTGCTCTTGGCATTTCAAGACGTTCTCTCCACCGGATTCTTCATGATGAACTGAATTTTCACCCGTATAAAATGTGCGTGGTCCAACATTTGTCAGCATGGGACTATTTGACACGGCGGACCTCTTGTGAAGACATGTTAGCAACGATACCCCGATATCCCAACAGGATGGTGCCACTGCACACACAGCGAGGGTTACCATGAATTGTTTGAGGCAAATGTTTCCTGGACGGCTTATCTCTTTGAGGGGAGATGTGAACTGGCCAGCACGCTCACCAGATTTAGCCCCATGGGATTTTTTCCTTTGGGGTTACCTGAAGTCTAAGGTGTATATCAACCGTCCCAACACCTTGGAAGACCTAAGGAACAATATTGAAGCTGAAATTGGCAGAATACCAGTGGACATGCTTGTTAGAGTTCATGAAAACTTCAGAAAACGTATGCAGCAGTGTGTGGATAGCGAAGGTCGACATTTGCCAGATACACTATTTAAAACCATGTAATTTAAAAATTCCATTACTGTTCAGTATAATTAAAATATAAAATAAATTTTTCTAATGATCATAATTTTTTTATTTCATTCCCAAATCAGCAAATTACCGCGCTCCACCCTGTACATACATACTACATACATGCTACATACATACTAGATACTACATACATACATAGATACTACATACATACATACTACATACATACTACATACATGCTACATACATACAACCTAAATACTATATACATACTACATACATACATACTACATACATACAAACATACTACATACATACTACATACAGTACATTCATAAATTATATACATGACATACATATAGACATACAGAACATTAAACATAGATTACATACTCACTATTACTTGTCCTTTTGATCCCCGAAGCCAGAGTCAACCTGTAAAAAATATGAAAAAACAAACAACCAATATACTCCCTGTCCGCAGAAATCCACGAGTGTCCCACGACGATCACCCGTGGAGAACAGCAGCAACAGCTGTTGTGACCGCTCTCCAGGAGCCCCAGAAATACAATCATGGGAGGAAGGTATTCCTCCGCCGCTGTAAAAAAATAGTCCCTAGTCTGACTTATGGCATTGCTGGGTGAGACATTTTCCCACGCAGCAATTGCCATAAAGTAAGACTTTGAACTTTAGTAGCCTTAGTGATGCACTGCAGGAGCCATTGTCTCCTGTCAGTGTGTCACTGTTGGTCCTATAGAGCAATGACATCACCCGATGTCACTGTTCTATAGGGGAGATCGTCGTGGGACACTCGTTATTAATTGGACTACGGCGGACAGGTAGTATACGGTTTATTATTTTACGTTTTTTGCAGGGGCTGAAGTATGGTAACTATGGTTAAATGAAGAATATTAAAATACTTTTTTCCTAATGTGTGCGTGTTTTATTAACCCTTTCTTACTATTGGATTAATAATGGATAGGCGTCTTATTGACGCCTCTCCGTTATTAACCCGGCTTAATGTCACCTTACAAAAGCAAGGTGACATTAACCCCTTATTACCCCATATCCCACCGCTACACGGGAGTGGGAAGAGAGGGACTAAGTGCCGGAATTGGCGCAATCTTACAGATGCGCCATTTCTGGGGCGGCTGCGGACTGGTATTTGTAGCCGGGGGGGGGGCAATATCCATGGCCCCTCTCTAGGCTATGAATATCAGCCTGCAGCTGTCTGCGTAGCCTTTCTGGCTATAAAATATAGGGGGACCCCACATCATTTTTTAGGGGGGTCCCCCTTTTTAATAGCTAGGAAAGGCTACGCAGACAGCTGCAGACTGATATTCATAGCAGGCTTCAAATATTGGCCCCCGGCCATCGGCTTTCCCCCTCTGGCGCAGAAATTTGCACGAGAGCCCACGCCGTTTGTTTTTTTTTTAATTCAACGCTCATGCATGTGCGGTAAAAAATGGCAGACGCGACGGACAAAAAAAGTTCACTTGAACGTTTTTTTGCGCCAACGGTCCGCCAAAACAAGATAGATCCATTGCACGATGGACGCGACGTGTGGCCATCCGTCACGATCCGTCGCTAATACAAGTCTATGGGAAAAAACGCATCCTGCAAGCACATTTGCAGGATCCGTTTTTTTCCGCCAGATCCGTTTTTTTCTCATAGAGTTGTATTAGCACCGGATTGCGCCCGATGGCCACACGTTTCATCCATTTTTTGCATGATCCGTCAAAAAAGCTGTTTTCGGCAGACGGAAAACACATACAAAGGAACGGTTTTTCTGTCCGGCGAAAAAACGCACAGCGACGGATCCAGCAAAAAACGGATGAAACTGCATCAAAAACAGCATCAAAAACTGCATCAAAAACTGCACCAAAAACTGCATCAAAAACTGCACCAAAAAATGAATCAAAACCAGCTTAAAAAACTTATTTTTTTAATGTTATTTTTGATGCAGTTTTTGGTGCAGGTTTTTGGTGCAGTTTTGATGCAGTTTTTGGAAATAAATAAATAAACGGAAAATGTGCATGATTTGAATGGAAACAAGCATGAAAATAATGATTCGGAGGCCGGATTCATCATTTCACATCTCAGTTTCATCCGTTTTTTGCTGGATCTGTCGCTGTGCGTTTTTTCTCAGGACAGAAAAACTTCCTCTGTATGTGTTTTCCGTCCACCGGAAACAGCTTTTTTGACGGATCATGTAAAAAACGGATGAAACGGATGGCCACACGTCGCGTCCGTCGTGCATCGGATCCGTCGTGTTTTGGCAGACCGTTGTCGCGAAAAAATGTCAAGTGACCTTTTTTCGCCGTCGCGTCCGCCATTTTCTACTGCACATGCGCGGCCGAAATTCCGCCCCTCCATCCCGGACTTCAGAATGGGCAGCGGATGCGTTGAAAAACTGCATCTGCTGCCCACGTCGTGCACAAATTTCACAACGTGCGTTGGTACGTCGGCCCGACGCATAGTGACCGACCCGTACCGACGCAAGTATGAAAGAGGCCTTAAAGAGCGGTTAATTTAAAAAAAATTGGAAAAAAACAATTTTCTGCGCCAGGGGGGGAAAGCCGACAGCCGGGGGCCACTATTTGCAGCCTGCTATGGCTATTAAAATAGGGCGAGCCCCCCAAAAATGACGTGGGGTCCCCCTATATTTTATAGCCAGAAAGGCTACGCAGACAGCTGCGGGATGATATTCATAGCCTAGAGAGGGGCCATGGATATTGGCCCCCCGGCTACAAATACCAGTCCGCAGCCGCCCCAGAAATGGCGCATCTGTGAGATGCGCCAATTCCGGCACTTAGCCCCTCTCTTCCCACTCCCGTGTAGCGGTGGGATATGGGGTAATAAAGGGTTAATGTCACCTTTCTATTGTAAGGTGACATAAAGCCGGGTTAATAACGGAGAGGCGTCAATAAGACGCCTATCCATTATTAATCCAACAGTAAGAAAGGGTTAATAAAACACGCACACATTAGGAAAAAAGTATTTTAATATTCTTCATTTAACCATACTTACCATACTACAGCGCCTGCAAAAAACGTAAAATAATAAACCATATACTACCTGTCTGCCGTAGTCCAATTAATAACGAGTGTCCCACGACGATCTCCCCTATAGAACAGTGACATCGGGTGATGTCACTGCTCTATAGGACCCTCAGTGACACACTGACAGGAGTCAATGGCTCCTGCAGTGCATCACTGAGGTTACTAAAGTTCAAAGTCTTACTTTATGGCAATTGCTGCGCGGGAAAATGTCTCACCCAGCAATGCCATAAGTCAGACTAGGGACTATTTTTTTACAGCGGCGGAGGAATACCTTCCTACCGTCATTCTGTTTCTGGAGCCCCTGGAGAGCGGTTGCAACAGCTGTTGCTGCCGTTCTGCATGGGAGATCATCGTGGGACATTTGTGGATTTCTGCGGACAGGGAGTATATTGGTTGTTTGTTATTTTAATCTTTTTTACAGGTTGACACTGGCTTCGGGGAACAAAGTGACAAGTAATGGTGAGTATGTACTGTATGTCTATATGTATTGTATGTAATGTATGTATGTACTGTATCGAGTATGTATGGAGTATGTATGAAGTATGTATGGAGTATTTTTTTTTTCATTCAACACATTAGCCGGATGATGGGACTACTACTGTCCCATCATTGGCTAATGTGTCAATCACTGTCAGTGTAGCAGGCATCGTCCGATGGAACTTGTAGTCCCATCGGACGATGCCTGCACACACGCACAGAGCCTCAGCACGCCGCATAGACCCCGCACGTCGCATAGAACCCGGGCATCCCACATACAGCCCCGGCACACTGCATAGAGCCCGGGCAGCCCACGTACAGCACCGGCATACCACATAGAACCCCGGCAGACCCGTATAGAGCTCGGGCAGCCCGCATAGAGTCCCGCTAGGCCCGCACAGAGCCCCACCCGCACACACAGACACTCACAGTGTCCACCCATGCACCGCCCACACTCTTCCCCCCTCCGGAACAGCATATAGAAGGACAGAAATGGCTTATTTACATTCCGATATTTGTGTCCCATTGACTTGCATTGGTATCGGTTATCGGGTATCGGCGATATCCGATATTTTTGGGATATCGGCCGATACAATCCGATACTGATACTTCTGGGTATCGGAAGGTATCGCTCAACACTATTTATCACCCACTCCTGGTTTTGGCTTACAAATACTGATGTAAAATACTGACCAAATACTGATAGTGTGACGGCAGCCTTAATGCAACTACATACATGTGATAATTATCATTTGAACTTTTGGATTCTGCTGACTATGCAAACTATTTAAAAAAAGGGGGAACATGAGAGATATTGTAGTTCAGACATGATTTATTTCCATTGAAAACATTTTTGAAATGTTGTAAATATGAAATCTGAAAAAAAAAAAAAAATACCATTCCAGTGTGTCAATGCTTAATCCACCTCCCACAGAATCTTGTTGCAGATTACTGTCCCATAAAATGTGAACAATGTGATTTAATTATAGCCAGTTTTACAGAGAAGAGTCAATCAGATATAATGATAGTGGAATGCTTGCTTACATTTGTGTGCTGTCTATCAGGATTATTAGGAAAGCTTTGTTTCTAAAATAGTAAATGGGCTCATGAAAACTGATGTATCACATGGTGTAAGTATGCATCTTCTGACCTACTTTTTTTTAGAACCTTATATATATACTAGATGGCAGCCCGATTCTAAAGAATCGGGAGTCTAGAATCCATATATACTTTATTTATTCAAATGTAAGAATAATACAATTAATAAATAATAGTAAGAAGGAACAAAAAATGGCTGCACTCACCAGCTCTTGACAATTCTTGTTATTTAAGGTACAGTTACACAGGATCCATGAACATGCTTATGAGGGGAGGGATGAAAGACATCAGACGACAACTTTGCGTGTTGTGGCAAATGCCACAACAACGGTTCTTTGCTTAAGAACAATAATGTAAATAATAAATAATATGTATCAGTAACTATGTATATTGGTATGTTCTATGACATTTTAAAATATTTCATTATTATGTGGAAAGGCTCTTAGTACCCATACTGGCGCATACTTGTGTGCCCATCAGGTATTTTCACAGTAATTTTACATCTGATGGGTTGGTATGAAACGTTTTTAATCATCTCTTGGGCTTAGCTAAGCCTTCATTTTAAATAATTCTAATAGGTACAACAGAAATAAAAGCCTTTTTGTGTACCCAAATTTTTTGTGTTTATTTTTACAGAAGTGTAAAATTTAAGAAATCAACGTTCATAGTACACCGATGGGCTAATATAAGCATGCCCATCAACCACATCACGGTAGCCTTTGAACTGATGGGTCCTAACTAACTGATTCCTATTTCTTAATACTCAGACCTCTTTCACATCTGCATGTTTCTGATATTTGCAGAAGTAATGTTAAAAACAATACAACTTCCACACTTGGCACCAAAGAACTGACCTACAACACACTTTCAGCAAGTGCCATGCAATGTAGATGAAGCTTGGAGTTAACTTGCAGTAAATGCAGCAAACGCGGCTTCGGCAATTGCATTAAATGCAGCCACAACAAAAACACTGGTAAGTGGAGATTTTGTGGCGAAAACAGCAGAAACCACATGTGCCGCACCTGCCGCAAGTGAAGTACAAATTCCGTATACATTGCATGCAACTTACAGCAAGAGTGGCGTGGGTCAGCCCTTAGGCAGGAAGTGCAGAAATAGCCTTTTTTCCACCATAAATTCTCCAAATAGCAGAAAAATGTTGATGTGAAAGCAAAATCTCTATTCTTTCCCTATCTATCTAAAAATGTACCTATCTATATATCTATTTCTATGTACAGAACACACCTGAAGATAGAGATGTGTGTGAACAGCCATCCCACCCGTCTCTTACCTGTTCACAAAAACCTCACCCTTTTTAAAAACAAAATGAAATCTCTCAGCAGCTATACTGCTGGAGCTTCAAATACAGGTTCCTATCACCAAATACAGGCATTTGAATGATACACATCTTACATCTTGTACTTAATGTGTGTTCTACTTACCTATAAAAATATGTATTGATATATCATATTTCTAAATTTATGTAGATATGATATAGAGTTATTAACCCTATATGCTAATGAGTACGTATGTTATATACGTATTTCCTACATAAGTACTTAAAATCTATATGTCTATGGCTACACTAATTTTTTTTTATTTTTTATTTTTTTCCTTATCTCTACACATAGAATTTGCCTATTGCTGTCTATGTTATTAGAAAAACTGAATAATGAAAAAAAAGAAAATTAAGTTTAAACTAAAATATTTTTGTACACAATATTACGTGTGAAGACTTTAGTACTATCAGCCAATAATTGTCCTTGAAGTGGTGCATTAACCACTTTAACCCTCACATTGCAACATTGCTTCACCCTGGAAAAAGCAACATACAATTGACCATGGGCAAAAGCAGGTTCTGGTAGATAAATGCCAACTGGATGGAGGGTCTGGCCTTGAGATTTATTTATGGTCATTGCAAATGCGGGCTTGATGGGAAATTGTCTCCGTCTTAATTTAAAAGGTAATCCAGTCTCTGATGGACACAAATCAATTCGTGGAATGAATACCACATTTCCTGCTGCTGACCCACTAATTACTTTAGCCAGTATGATATTGGCATGTAAGGCAGTGACAATGAGCCGCGTACCATTGCAGAGACTAGGGTTGAGCGAAACGGGTCGAACATTTTCAAAAGTCGCCGACTTTTGGCTAAGTCGGGGTTTCATGAAACCCGATCCGACCCCTGTGCGGGGTCGGCCATGCGGTACGCGACTTTCGCGCCAAAGTCGCGTTTCAATGACGCGAAAAGCGCCATTTCTCAGCCAATGAAGGTAAACGCAGAGTGTGGGCAGCGTGATGACATAGGTCCTGGTCCCCACCATCTTAGAGAAGGGCATTGCAGTGATTGGCTTGCTGTCTGCGACGTCACAGGGGCTATAAAGAGGCGTTCCCGCCGACCGCCATCTTACTGCTGCTGATCTGAGCTTAGGGAGAGGTTGCTGCCGCTTTGTCAGAAGCAGGGATAGCGTTAGGCAGGGTCCATTAACCACAAAACCGCTTGTGCTGCAGCGATTTGCACTGTCCAACACCACCCTCGGTGTGCAGGGACAGTGGAAGTTTTTTTTTTTTTTTTTTTCCCCTCAGCGCTGTAGCTCATTGGGCTGCCCTAGAAGGCTCCCTGATAGCTGCATTGCTGTGTGTACGCCGCTGTGCAAACCAACTGCTTTTTTCAAAGCACAAATCCTCTTGTTCCTTCCTTTCTGCACAGCTATCTTTTTTGTTTGTCCACACTTTTTATTTCATTTGTGCATCAGTCCACTCCTTATTGCTGCCTGCCATACCTGGCTGAGATTACTGCAGGCAGGGAGATAGTAGCTGCCTGCCATACCTGGCTGAGATTACTGCAGGCAGGGAGATAGTAATTGTAGGACATTCCCTGTTTTTTTTTTTTTTTTTTTTTGGTGGGAGATTAAGATTGGCAATTTGGCATTTCTGCTAGAGTGCCATCCCTGTGTGTGCCATCTCTCTCACATAGTGGGCCATAGAAAGCCTTTTCATTTTTCTGTATTTTTTTTTGTGGGGTGTATAAATTCTCCCTGATAAAAATACAGTGGGAGATTAATATTGGCCTTTGGGCTTGTGTGCCAGTCCTGAGTGTGCCATCTCTCTCACAAATAGTGGGCCATAGAAAGCCTATTTTATTTTTTTTGGGGTTTTATAAATTCTCCCTGAAAAAAAGGGAGATTAATATTGGCCTCTGGGCTTGTGTGCCAGTCCTGAGCGTGCCATCTGTGCCAGCCCTGAGCGTGCCATCTCTCTCACAAATAGTGGGCCATAGAAAGCCTATTTATTTTTTTTTTTGGTTTTATAAATTCTCCCTGAAAAAAAGGGAGATTAATATTGGCCTCTGGGCTTGTGTGCCAGTCCTGAGCGTGCCATCTGTGCCAGCCCTGAGCGTGCCATCTCTCTCACAAATAGTGGGCCATAGAAAGCCTATTTAATTTTTTTTTTGTTTTATAAATTTTCCCTGAAAAAAGGGAGATTAATATTGGCCTCTGGGCTTGTGTGCCAGTTGTGAGCGTGCCATCTGTGCCAGTCCTGAGCGTGCCATCTCTCTCACAAATAGTGGGCCATAGAAAGCCTATTTAAATATTTTTTTGGTTTTATAAATTCTCCCAGAAAAAAAGGGAGATTAATATTGGCCTCTGGGCTTCTGTGCCAGTCCTGAGCGTGCCATCTGTGCCAGTCCTGAGCGTCCCATCTCTCTCACAAATAGTGGGCCATAGAAAGCCTATTTTATTTTTTTTTTGGGTTTTAGAAATTCTCCCTGGAAAAAAAAAGGGAGATTAATATTGCCCTTTGGGCTTGTGTGCCAGTACTAAGCGTTCCATCTCTCTCTCTCTCTCTCTCTCAGTCAGTGGGCCATAGAACGCCTATTTTTGGTTTTATTTGTTTTATAAATTCTCCCTGAAAAAATCATTTTATTTTATTTGGTTTCTAAATTCTTCCTGATAAAATCTTTTTTTTTTTATTATTTTTTTTTCTAAAGTCTCCCTGAAAAAAAAAAAAAAAAACAGTGGGAGATTAATATTGGCCTTTCTGCTTGTGTGCCAGTCTTGACTCCTGGGTGTGCCATCTCTCTCTCTCTCTCTCTCTCTCTCTCTCTCTCTCTCTCTCCAATTGTGGTCCATAGAAAGCCTATATTTTTTTTCCTTGATTTGGGTTCTAAAATCTACCAGAGAAAATAACTACATCAATCATTGGTAGAAAAATATTGGCCTCTGGGTTTGTGTGCCACTCCTGACTCCTGTGTGCGTCATCTCTCAGTCAGTGGGCCATAGAACGCCTATTTTTGTTTTTATTTGTTTTATAAATTCTCCCTGAAAAAATCATTTTATTTTATTTGGTTTCTAAATTCTTCCTGATAAAATCATATTTTTTTTATTATTTTTTTTTCTAAAGTCTCCCTGAAAAAAAAAAAAAAAAACAGTGGGAGATTAATATTGGCCTTTCTGCTTGTGTGCCAGTCTTGACTCCTGGGTGTGCCATCTCTCTCTCTCTCTCTCTCTCTCTCCAATTGTGGTCCATAGAAAGCCTACATTTTTTTTCCTTGATTTGGGTTCCAAAATCTACCAGAGAAAATAACTCCATCAATCATTGGTAGAAAAATATTGGCCTCTGGGCTTGTGTGCCACTCCTGATTCCTGTGTGCGTCATCTCTCACTCAGTGGCCCATAGAAAGCATATAGTTTGTTACATTTGTTTTCTAAATTCTCCCTGCAAAAATCTTTTTTTTTTTTTTGGGGGGGTTTCTAAAGTGTTCCTGAAAAAAATAAAAATAAAAAAAAAATAATAGTGTGACATTAATATTAACATTTGTGCTTCAGTGACAGTCCTGCGTGTGGGGCATCTCTCTAATTTGCAGCCACCAAAAAAAGAGTGTGTAACATTGGGCCTGATTTTCGCTGTGGTCTCACCAACCTGTAAAGGGGTAGCTAAATCATACTGAAGTTATAGCTCACCGTGTAAGTTGTGTGACTGCAACAAATAACGTTAGTTTGGTTACGTTTTTAAAACAATGAGGAAGTCTAGTGGAAGAGGTCGTGGCCGGGGGCGTTCATTGTCAGCTGGTAATGAGGGTAGTGGTAGTGGTGGAGCATCAGGTGGTCGTGGGGGAAAAAATATTGCACCTAAGTCTGGAGCTGTGGAGCCAGGTTCGTCGTCCGGCTACACAAGGCCTCGAACGCTCCCTTTTCTGGGATTAGGAAAACCGCTTTTAAAGCCGGAGCAGCAAGAGCAAGTTTTGGCTTATCTTGCTGACTCAGCCTCTAGCTCTTTTGCCTCATCTCGTGAAACTGGTAAAAGTAAAAGCAGCGCGTCGTTAGTGGATGTTCACGGTCAGGGACAAGTCACTTCCTTGTCCTCTTCAGCAAAAACAACAACAGAGAAGAATGCAGCAGGCGACACAACGGGTTACTCCATGGAGCTCTTTACACATACCGTCCCTGGCTTAGAAAGTGAAGCAGTTAACAGTCCATGCCCATTACAAATTGAATCTGACATGGAGTGCACTGACGCACAGCCACAGCCAGACTACTATGCTGGTCCTTTGACTCAGACCACAACATTGCCCTCGCAGGGTGCTGATCAAGAATCAGACCCTGATGAGACTATGTTGCCCCATCACGAACGCTATACCACCGAACGACACGGTGACACAGACGAAGTTGCGCAGGAGGTACAAGAAGAGTTATTAGATGACCCAGTTCTTGACCCCGATTGGCAGCCATTGGGGGAACAGGGTGCAGGCGGCAGCAGTTCTGAAGCAGAGGAGGAGGAGGGGCCGCAGCAGGCATCAACATCGCCACAGGTTCCATCTGCCGGGCCCGTATCTTGCCCAAAACGCGTGGCAAAGCCAAAACCTGGTGGAGGACAGCGTGGCCATCCGGTTAAAGCTCAGTCTGCAATGCCTGAAAAGGTATCCGATGCTAGAAAGAGTGCAGTCTGGCATTTTTTTAAACAACATCCAATTGATCAGCGCAAAGTCATCTGTCAAAAATGTTCTACTTCCTTAAGCAGAGGTCAGAATCTGAAAAGTCTCAATACTAGTTGCATGCATAGACATTTAACCACCATGCATTTGAAAGCTTGGACTAACTACCAAACGTCCCTTAAGGTTGTTGCACCCTCGGCCAATGAAGCTAGTCATCAACGCAACATCCCTTCCGGCAGTGTAGGACCACCATTTAGCGCACCACCTGCTGTATCTGTGCAGGTATCTTTGCCAGGCCAAAGCAGTCAGGGTCAGGGAATCACCAGTTTCGTAGTAGGAAACACTGCATCTAGGGCACCGGCGGCAACAATACCATCTCCCACCGTCTCTCAGTCTGCCATGTCCACCGGCACCCCCGCTAGTTCCACGATCTTTAGCTCTCCAGTCCAGCTCACCCTACATGAGACTATGGTTAGAAAAAGGAAATACTTAGCCTCGCATCCGCGTACACAGGGTTTGAACGCCCACATAGCTAGACTAATCTCGTTAGAGATGATGCCCTACCGGTTAGTTGAAAGCGAAGCTTTCAAAGACCTGATGGACTACGCTGTACCACGCTACGAGCTACCCAGTCGACACTTTTTTCCAGAAAAGCCATCCCAGCCCTCCACCAGCATGTTAAAGAGCGCATCGTCCATGCACTCAGGCAATCTGTGAGCACAAAGGTGCACCTGACAACAGATGCATGGACCAGTAGGCATGGCCAGGGACGTTACGTGTCCATCACGGCACACTGGGTAAATGTGGTGGATTCAGGGTCCACAGGGGACAGCAAGTTTGGGACAGTTCTGCCTAGCCCACGGTCTAGTAAACAGTTGTCTGTAGCCGTTCGCACCCCCTCCTCCTCCTCCTCCTCCTCCTCGTCCTCCTGCAGAAGCAAGAGCTCGTCCACAGACCGCAGTCGCACAAACACTCCATCCGCACCTGCCACTGTTGCACACCAGGTCTCCCATTATGGGGCAGCTACTGGCATACGTCAGCAGGCTGTATTGGCTATGAAGTGTTTGGGCGACAATAGACACACCGCGGAAGTTCTGTCCGAGTTCTTGCAGCAAGAAACGCAGTCGTGGCTGGGCACTGTAGATCTTGAGGCAGGCAAGGTAGTGAGTGATAACGGAAGGAATTTCATGGCTGCCATCTCCCTTTCCCAACTGAAACACATTCCTTGCCTGGCTCACACCTTAAACCTGGTGGTGCAGTGCTTCCTGAAAAGTTATCCGGGGTTATCCGACCTGCTCCTCAAAGTGCGTGGACTTTGCGCACATATCCGCCGTTCGCCTGTACACTCCAGCCGTATGCAGACCTATCAGCGTTCTTTGAACCTTCCCCAGCATCGCCTAATCATAGACGTTGCAACAAGGTGGAACTCAACACTGCACATGCTTCAGAGACTGTGCGAACAGAGGCGGGCTGTTATGTTTTTGTGGGAGGATACACATACACGGGCAGGCAGTAGGATGGCAGACATGGAGTTGTCAGGTGTGCAGTGGTCGAAGATTCAAGACATGTGTCAAGTCCTTCAGTGTTTTGAGGAATGCACACGGCTGGTTAGTGCAGACAACGCCATAATAAGCATGAGCATCCCCCTAATGCGTCTGCTGATGCAAAGTTTGACGCACATAAAGGATCAGGCGTCTGCACCAGAGGAAGAGGAAAGCCTTGATGACAGTCAGCGATTGTCTGGTCAGGGCAGTGTACATGACGAGGTACCGGGCGAAGAGGAGGTGGAGGATGAGGAGGATGATGGGGATGAGTATATTTTTAATGAGGAAGCTTTCCCGGGGGCACGGGAAATTGGTGGCGTGGCAAGGCCGGGTTCTGGTTTTTTGAGGGACACAAGTGACGTAGATTTGCCTGCAACTGCCCCTCAACCAAGCACAACCGCAGATTTGACAACGGGAACTTTGGCCCACATGGCGGATTATGCCTTGCGTATCCTCAAAAGGGACACACGCATTACAAAAATGATGAACGATGACGATTACTGGTTGGCCTGCCTCCTTGATCCTCGCTATAAAGGCAAATTGCAAAATATTATGCCACATGAGAACTTGGAACTAATATTAGCAACAAAACAATCAACTCTTGTTGACCGTTTGCTTCTGGCATTCCCTGCACACAGCGCCCGTGATCGTTCTCACACGAGCTCCAGGGGCCAGCAGACCAGAGGTGTTAGAGGGGCAGAAATCAGAAGTGGCGTTGGCCAGAGGGGTTTTCTGACCAGGTTGTGGAGTGATTTTTCTATGACCGCAGACAGGACAGGTACTGCAGCATCAATTCAAAGTGACAGGAGACAACATTTGTCCAGTATGGTTACAAACTATTTTTCATCCCTTATCGACGTTCTCCCTCAACCGTCATTCCCATTTGATTACTGGGCATCCAAATTAGACACCTGGCCAGAATTGGCAGAATATGCATTGCAGGAGCTTGCTTGCCCGGCAGCTAGTGTCCTATCAGAAAGAGTATTCAGTGCTGCAGGTTCAATACTAACAGAAAAAAGGACTCGTCTGGCTACCCAAAATGTAGATGATCTAACCTTCATTAAAATGAACCACAACTGGATTTCAAAATCTTTTGCCCCACCCTGCCCGGCTGACACCTAGCTTTCCTATGAAAAGGTCTTGCCTGTGGACTATTCTGAATGACTTTTCCAATCTCGTAATTTTCTTCACCTGATTGTCCAGCATACGACATGTTTCCACCTCACGAAATGGCCAAACTCCCCACACGGGGCCGTGCTATCGCCACTTTGCGCTTGGACCCTTGAGAGTGCTGTTTGTCTGAAGAGGTGGGTGTGGCCGCTTTTGGTCGACGGCACTGCCACTGGGTCCCTCATAGTACAATAAAGTGTCTCTGGCGGTGGTGGTGCGCACCCAACGTCAGACACACCGTTGTAATATGAGGGGCCCTGTGCCTGTAACGCCGGCCACAAGACAGTTCCCCCCCCAGCTCAAACAGTGCTCTACCACTAGCAAAATTATCTCTCACAGCTTCACCAATGTGTAGTCTAGGCGCTGACATCCTTCAATGCCTGGCACTGACAATACCATTGTTTTGACATTTTAGTTATGTTAGGCCTTCGAAGCCTGTCTGCGGTCCCTTCTTTCTACAACTACTACACTGACCAGGCCACTGCTGGCCGTGTTACCCTGGAACCAATTTAAAAGTGCCTACAGTCAGCCCAATTTTGTTATGTTAGGCCTTCGAAGACTGTCTGCCGTCACTCCTTCCACTAGACTTCCACTGACCATACACTGCTGCCCATGTACCCCTGGAACCAATTTAAAGTGCCTACAGCCAGCCCAATTTTGTTATGTTAGGCCTTCGAAGCCTGTCTGCGGTCACTCCTTCCACTAGACTTCCACTGACCAGACCACTGCTGCCCGTGTACCCCTGGAACCAATTTAAAAGTGCCTACAGCCAGCCCAAGTTTGTTATGTTAGGCCTTGGAAGCCTGTCTGCGGTCACTCCTTCCACTAGACTTCCACTGACCAGACCACTGCTGCCCGTGTACCCCTGGAACCAATTTAAAAGTGCCTACAGCCAGCCCAAGTTTGTTATGTTAGGCCTTGGAAGCCTGTCTGCGGTCACTCCTTCCACTAGACTTCCACTGACCAGACCACTGCTGCCCGTGTACCCCTGGAACCAATTTAAAATTGCCTACAGCCAGCCCAATTTTTTTATTTTAGGCCTTCGATGCCTGTCTGCGGTCCATTCTTTCAACTACTACTACACTGACCAGGTCACTGCTGCCCGTGTACCCCTGGAACCAATTTAAAATTGCCTACAGCCATGTGTTATTATTTTAGGCCTTCGATGCCTGTCTGCGGTCACTCCTTCCACTAGGCCTCCACTGACCACACCACTGCTGCCCGTGTACCCCTGGAACCAATTTAAAATTGCCTACAGCCAGCCCAATTTTTTTATTTTAGGCCTTCGATGCCTGTCTGCGGTCCATTCTTTCAACTACTACTACACTGACCAGGTCACTGCTGCCCGTGTACCCCTGGAACCAATTTAAAATTGCCTACAGCCAGCCCAATTTTTTTATTTTAGGCCTTCGATGCCTGTCTGCGGTCCATTCTTTCAACTACTACTACACTGACCAGGTCACTGCTGCCCGTGTACCCCTGGAACCAATTTAAAATTGCCTACAGCCATGTGTTATTATTTTAGGCCTTCGATGCCTGTCTGCGGTCACTCCTTCCACTAGGCCTCCACTGACCACACCACTGCTGCCCGTGTACCCCTGGAACCAATTTAAAATTGCCTACAGCCAGCCCAATTTTTTTATTTTAGGCCTTCGATGCCTGTCTGCGGTCCATTCTTTCAACTACTACTACACTGACCAGGTCACTGCTGCCCGTGTACCCCTGGAACCAATTTAAAATTGCCTACAGCCAGCCCAATTTTTTTATTTTAGGCCTTCGATGCCTGTCTGCGGTCCATTCTTTCAACTACTACTACACTGACCAGGTCACTGCTGCCCGTGTACCCCTGGAACCAATTTAAAATTGCCTACAGCCATGTGTTATTATTTTAGGCCTTCGATGCCTGTCTGCGGTCACTCCTTCCACTAGGCCTCCACTGACCACACCACTGCTGCCCGTGTACCCCTGGAACCAATTTAAAATTGCCTACAGCCAGCCCAATTTTTTTATTTTAGGCCTTCGATGCCTGTCTGCGGTCCATTCTTTCAACTACTACTACACTGACCAGGTCACTGCTGCCCGTGTACCCCTGGAACCAACATCAGAAAATATAAAAATAAGTATTTTGCTTATAAAAAAGAAAATACTGGTGAGATATCAAATGCAGACATTTTAACATTAAAAACAAACACACAACTAAAATCTGGTACAGTACTAAAAATGGCCACCAGCTACAATTACTTTCTCCTGCAAGTAGTTAACTGAAAGTTTTTTTAAATTGAAAACACACATATGGCATCCACCGAGTGTTGTCCTGTCGCGTCTTCTTTATATTATTGCCGAGAAGATGCAAAATAATGAAAATAATAAAATCATTAATTACCAAAATAATAGAGAAAGTCAACACCACATTGCAAATAAACATTCATTCCAAATAATGAAGCAGGGCGCGTCCGAGGGTGAGTATATACCTAATAAGAATCTAATCACCCTCGGACGCGCAATGCTTATTTCCAACAGCCTTCCTTCCTAAGAATCATCCCTTCCGTGGTGTAGAGAGACGTTGTGTTACACTCCAAGGTGTTCCCCAGGTTGCCTTTCCTGAGCTTCGATCTACCGGCTCTCGTTTAGTAGTTGTTGGAAACTACGCTGCATTAGGCCTTCAAATTGGGTATGGGGTGTAGAGAGATGGTGTGTTCCACTCCAAGGTGTTCCCCAGGTTGCCTTTCCTGAGCTTCGATCTTCCGGCTCTCGTTTAGTAGTTCTTGGAAACTACACTGCATTAGGCCTTCAAATTGGGTATGGGGTGTAGAGAGAGGGTGTGTTACACTCCAAGGTGTTCCCCAGGTTGCCTTTCCTGAGCTTCGATATTCCGGCTCTCGTTTAGTAGTTGTCGGAAACTACGCTGCATTAGGCCTACAAATTGGGTATGGGGTGTAGAGAGAGGGTGTGTTACACTCCAAGGTGTTCCCCAGGTTGCCTTTCCTGAGCTTCGATCTTCATGCTCTCGTTTAGTAGTTGTCGGAAACTACGCTGCATTAGGCCTACAAATTGGGTATGGGGTGTAGAGAGAGGGTTTGTTACACTCCAAGGTGTTCCCCAGGTTGCCTTTCCTGAGCTTCGATCTTCCGGCTCTCGTTTAGTAGTTGTTGGAAACTACGCTGCATTAGGCCTTCAAATTGGGTATGGGGTGTAGCGAGAGGGTGTGTTACACTCCAAGGTGTTCCCCAGGTTGCCTTTCCTGAGCTTCGATCTTCCGGCTCTCGTTTAGTAGTTCTTGGAAACTACACTGCATTAGACCTTCAAATTGGGTATGGGGTGTAGAGAGAGGGTGTGTTACACTCTAAGGTGTTCCCCAGGTTTCCTTGCCATTGCTTCGGTCTTCCGACTCTCGTTTAGTAGTTGTAGAAAAGTACACTGCATTAGGCCATACAAAATGGGTATGGGGTGGAGAGAGATGGTGTGTTACACTCCAAGGTGTTCCCCAGGTTGCCTTTCCTGAGCTTCTATCTTCAGGCTCTCATTAAATTGTGGTTAAATGGAACAACTGCATTTGGCGTACTAGTTGGTTTGGGGCCTACTATCGGTGTCTGCCACTCCTTGCTGTTCTCCTCCACTGAACAAAGCTGTGCCGCCTGTTTACTACGGTTGCCAATTTTGAACTGCATTTCGACTACTTACTGATTTGGCCCTACTCTCTGTGTCAGCCTCTCATTCCAGTTGTCCTCCACTGCAATGCCCCCTGGTTATTCCTGTGTTACCAATTTTGAACTGCATTTAGCCCACTTTCTTCTTTGGGCCTATATCTGTGTTTCCACTTCATCGTGCCCATTGCCCAGCCAGTGATAGATGAGTCTGCTGGTACATTGACCCATAACGCAACATTCCCCGTGCACGCTACACAACAACATTGTGACCCTGCTGAAAGTCAGGTTGCTCTTCCCGCATACCATACCACCTTACACGGGGACAAAGAGGAAGGTGCAGATGAAAGTGCAGGTTCCTTCATCAGGTGGGGGGAGGAATACTAGTTGGCGACGTCACTGGCACAGGGCCTCTCATAGTACGCAAAAGTGTTGCTGCCGGTGGGAGGCGCCCCCGCCGTGCAAACACACCGCTGTACTTTGAGGGGCCCTGTGCCAGTGCCAATGCCAACGAGTGGGCCCCCCCTGCTTGCTCAGGTTCACAGCACTTGCAAAGTTGAAATACTTACCTCTCCCTGCTCCACTGCCGTGACGTGGTCCAGATTTCCTGGGCCCACTAATTACTTGAACCAGCCCTACCCCCCACAACTTTAGCCAAATGACCCCCAATTTCAAATGCCTTCCAATTATTATAAGGTAAATTACGCTTGACAAGCTTCATTAAGAAGAATGGATGGTTTTGACATTAAAATGGGCACTCTAGGTGTTTTCCTGGCCCCCACTCACTGCCGACTATGCTGCCCCATTGACTTGCATTGGGTTTCGTGTTTCGGTCGATCCCGACTTTACGTCATAATCGGCCGATTTCACTCGACCCGACTTTGGACATAGTCGGGTTTCGCAAAACCCGGCTCGACTCTAAAAAGGTCAAGGTCGCTCAACTCTAGCAGAGACCTTTGTTCGTGTTCACATTACGTAATAACATGACAATGGTGCCAATTTTAAGTTTCAGCCGATGTGAAGGCATACCAGTTGGTGTTAGTGAATTCAAAAACTCAAGTGGGTATTGATCGAGGTCATCAGCTTCATCAGGATCGATGGAATCATCACTGATATATTCAGTATAGTCACTTATCAATAAATCCATGACTTGGGAATTGACTTTCTCAACGTCCTCATTTTTTGGACATAAAATTGCATGAGATGCAGCTGTATTTATACTTTCGGTGTCATTCACATCAATACAAAGATTATCTCCAAAAATTTCAATTATTATAGAGCCAGTACATACCATGTCTGGAGGAATTTCAATTACATCATCTCCAAGGTTATGTTCATTAGATAGTTCACCATTTCCCAGTTGAAGCAACCAACTGCTGTAGTGAGGATCAATGGAGCGCATGTTGTTAATAAGTGGCAGGCGAGTAAAATGTTGCCAGTGTTGTGAATATTTTATACAGCTCTCTACAACATCAGTTCTTGTCACATGAGGGATGACAGGAAGACATTGTCTAAAGTCGCCTCCAAAAACAATCACTTTACCTCCAAACGGTGTTTTTTCTTTGTGAGCTACATTTGTTGTCATGACATCACGTAAAACTCTATCAATGACATGCAATGCATATTTGCATAGCATTGTGCACTCATCAATAATAAAAAGTTTAGTGCTGTGCAAATCTTTTGCTGCATCGGTATCATTCTTAATCCTGGAAACAGATCTTTCATTCACAGGAATTGGAATCCCATAAAGAGAATGAATGGTTCGTCCACCTTGTAGCAAGTTGGCGGCAATTCCAGTAGTGGCAGCAGGTGACACAATGTCTCCTTGTCCTCTTAGCTGATGTAGGAGTAGATGATATAGGTACGTTTTTCCGCTGCCACCAGGACCATCAAGGAAAAAACACTTTGCTGTAGAATTAGTGTCTTCTAAAGCTTGAGTGATAGCATCAAAAGCAAAAAGTTGGTCCTCATTTAGAGTAGCTTTCATTTCAGCAGCTGCTGATAACTCATAATCTTTATCATACTGTGGGAGGAGGTGTTGTTTCTTGACTGGACGTGGCAAATTAAAATCAAATATAAGTTTTGCCATGAGCTTTAAGAACATGTTGGACATCTGTCATAGCATAGCCTTCACAATTGACACACTCCAGAGTGTCGGAGTGGTATGCATGGCAGTAGTCTTCTACAAAGTGTTCCTTAAATTCATCCCATAAGTCCCGAGGTTTAGCTGGAGGACCAAAAATACAAATGTAGGCAAACATGTCACGTAGCTCTGCTGGCATGTTGAGAATACTGGCATCAAGTAATGTATTTCTCCACAGACTATCATCAAATAGTAAGCCAAGAGCTAATGCCGCATCTTTGAAGGTTTCATGTGTGACTCCGTGTACAGTTTTTATGCTGTCAAAACTGGTTGCACCTTTCACATGTAACAATAACAATCTTAAATAGTAGCGTTCTTGGTCTTTCACACTGACAGTATACATTCGTCCAATCACAGAACCACCTGCTCGCTTTCTAACTTCCCAAGAACCTTCTTTCCAAACATAGTTTTCGGGAATTTCACGGTATAAATAAATATGAGCATGATTGTCGTTCTGATTAAGCTTGAAGTAGGCCATAAGTGTAGAATTTTGATGGAGCTTTTGTTTGATGTTTCCAATAGAGTCATCCTCATGAAAATAGAGTGGCTGAGAATGCGGTAGATGTACAGCAAGGCGAATGATGCTATGAGATTGTTTATGCATTGGATATGAGAATATTCGCCAAGCTGCCTCTGGTGCACTGACATATCTTGAATCCATGAATTGGTGTGTTTCATCATGTTGGATGTTAGTCTGGCAGATTTCAAGATTGGCTTTATCATGTCCTTTGTAGACGTATTTAAATAAATATTTCACAGCCTGAATGGAACCACAAACTTCGACATTTACATGGCACTTGTATTTTAATAGCAGGAACGGATTATATGGAACCACCCACGAATTATCAATCATGTTAGAATGGTGTTGAAAAGATGGGCCAAAGTGTCTGCGGTAAGTAGGATAGGCGTCCTTAGCTATGATGGTTCTTGGTTGCAAATCTTTAGGGAAACCTTTTGTACACTTCCCCAGATCCATACAGGGAGAATTTGGGTTGTGTTCTCCACACGGACCATGAATCATATGTTGGAGAACAATTTTATGGAGCTGAGGGTAGTGGGTAGGATTGGGAATTTCAGCCCACACTGTATTGTCTATGTCCTCCTCAGTCCTTAATTTGGAGTTGCTGTCCAGAATAATCAAAATGTGAGCGTGTGGAAGGTCACGTTTTTGAAATTCAATTACATGAACCATAGCGCAAACTTTCCCAAATAATCCATTGTTAATGTCTTTTAAGAGTGCTTCCAGTTTTATTTTGAAAACACGTGCCACCAAATCAGGTCTATGTTCCACACGCTGCCAAGGTTCCAAATTCTCAGTAATCTCATTCCATTTCGGATTACAGGTCATGGTGATGAATAGATCAGGACGACCATATTTAGTCACAATAGCCATGGCATCCTGGTACCGCTGCTGCATATTCCTGGGACTGCCTTCAAACGAAGATGGTAAAATGACCGTTTTTCCAATGGGGATGCCCTTCTCAATGGATTTTTTCTGGAGATGTTCCTGGAGTACACAATAATCCTCTACTTTCAAATCCTTTTGGTGTTGACGGATATAATTTAGGCGATTTGCCTCGATTTTCACATAAGCATCCACTAAGTACTGCTGAGTGAGTTTGCCACCATTCAGGAGTGGATTAAACTGATTACGGACAGACAGCACATAGCAGTAATATTGCAGTTGTGTAACTCTACGTGGACTTTGCCCTTGTTGCTTGAGGCCATCATGCCAGCCCTGGTCTCCGTAAGGGAAAAATAAAGGATAGAGTAAAGCATCTAATTTACTGTGTAGAATGCTGACCTGTTGTGTTCTTGGCGCCAAAGGATTTTTGGGGTCCGGTTGTAAATGTATTAAAATATCACGATTAAATGGTGGCTCTCCATTGTCATTTTCAAATACGACAGCAACTTCATTGACAGTTGGATTATTATATCGGCGAGGGTCTTGATTCTGATCTTGTTTAAGGGCCATGATGATATTTGGCATGAGAGTGCCATTAGCTTCAGCTTTAAGATGTTCTTCTTGTTCCACATCTCGTAACATTTTGTAGGCAGCAACATAGGGATTCACATTGTCTAACTGAAGAGCAATTATACTCATCAAAGTGGGATGACATTTTTGATTTTGTTCACAGTTTAAACGTTGTTCATTCGCGGTAGCGGTATCCAAAATATACAGTTGGGCATAAGCTGGAACTTGATCATCACTGGGATGTAGAGTTCCAGTACGATGATATATTTGTCCATGTATACGGAAACAGTAAGGGCCATGTCCAGGTGGAGGGGATATATTGGCACCCATGGAGGCGAAAGCAAATGAGCTGTTAATACTACGAATATTTTCCATGAGATTCTTACTGAACTCACTCTCCCCTGTCAGCAATCGTTTAAAGACCTCGGGATATTGGGGTATAGGTATATGCACTTTACTCTTGTGACAACACAGAGTAAAATTTTTATCTGCTGGTATCTCAGCATTAAAATTTAATGCTTCACAATGTTCACATAAATAGTTCATAGGACCACAGGAGTGTTCTACTATGGTACTGTCATCATTAGTAAAACCTGTAGGATGTTAAGGTACAGGTTGTGATAACGGAGCATTGGAATGTTTCTGTAAGCCAACATATATAAAGCGTGGACCTGGTAGAGGATCTTCACTGTCCACAGATTCAATCACTGAGGAGTTGGAAGGTGTATCGTGGTCAGAGTTTATTAATATGGAGGTGCAAGCGTTTTTTTTTGCGCCATTCACGGCGTGCACCAGCTGCATTTGGTAATGGTTTGTTTGTTGCCTTAGAAGAGTCAGGTGTGAAGCATGTCTTATAAGCAGACTTAACAGTGTGCAGGCGACGGCGTTTATCATTTGGAGTGTAAGTAGGACAGTGTTTGCGCTTACGTGCAGATTTACCAACGGTTAAAGGAGCTTCAAGCTGCACACATTCTATGAATGGAGACAAAGAAGCTGTATTGTGGGCAGAATCTATGACTGAGGACGTGGAAATATTATGTTTGCAACGTTGAGAGCGTGCAGAAGCAGCTTTATTACTTAATCGATTAGTTTTGTCCTCAAAAGACTCATTTGTAATGCGTTTATTGCAAGCAGCATTAACAGTGTCCAGGCGCTTATGTCTGTCCTCTGTAGTCTCGTTAGCACGCTGTTTGTGCTTACGTGCGGCATCGGCGGCTTTTCGCTCAGCGTCATTGGTATACTTATTATCAGACCTGATGTTACGTGCGCCATCAGCAGCTTTGGGCTCTGTGTCATTAGTATACTTAACAGTATCCAGGCGCTTGCATCTATCCTCTGTACTCTTGTTAACACGCTGTTTGCGCTTACGTGCGGCATCGGCGGCTTTTCGCTCTGCATCATTACCATACTTTATATCAGACCTGATCTTACGTGCGCCATCAGCAGCTTTGGACTCTGTGTCATTAGTATACTTAACAGTATCCAGGCGCTTGCATCTATCCTCTGTACTCTTGTTAACACGCTGTTTGCGCTTACGTCCGGCATCGGCGGCTTTTCACTCTGCATCATTACCATACTTTATATCAGACCTGATCTTATGTGAGCCATCATAAGCTTTGGACTCTGTGTCATTAGTATACTTAACAGTGTCCATGCGCTTGCATCTATCCTCTGTACTCTTGTTAGCACGCTGTTTGCGCTTACGTGCGGCATCGGCGTCTTTTTGCTCTGCATTATTAGTATACTTTCTATCAGACCTAATCTTACGTGCGCCATCAGCAGCTTTGGGCTCTGTGTCATTAGTATCCTTACTATTAGAGCTCATGTTGGCTAAGCTAAACAGCTTTAAGCGTGGTGGTGGCAAACAACAGGTTAATAAGAGGCAGTGTCAGGTAGTAGGAAAATAGCCAGTTAATAATAGGCAATAGTTCTTTGCAGGAATGCAGATATTAATAAATAGGCAGTTTTACATTGCAGAGAAATTGCTGGGCAATAATGGACAATGTCCTTATGTGGCAAATAATAGAGCAATATACCCAATGTGGCAAAGAAGAGGTTAATAAACGGCAGTCTCTCAGTATAACAGTCAGTGAATAATAGGCAGTATATGGAGAAAACACCAAACAAAAGTTCAAAATTGGTGTGAAAATGTCACTGAACCACTTCACAACTAAATATATATAGTTTTGGTAAATGGTATTATCATTTTTTTGACGAAATTCGGCAGGAGCTTGAAGAGCAACGTCACTGGGCCCGCCTCCACGCAGTAGAAACTTGCTATGAGGTAAAAATTCAAAAATCACACCAAAATGGTGGGCGGAGTGTGTCACAGTATGGCACGTTTCTGATTGGTCGCTCGCAGCAGGCGGCAACCAATCAGACACTGGACACTGTTGACGTCACTTATCTCCGGACATTAGCTCCGGACATTAGCTCCGGACATTAGCTCCGGACATTAGCTCCGGACAAAGCCACGGAAGTTGGCACAAATTGCAGGAAGTAGTATTCTAGGCAATTATATATTAGATTAATTGCAATACGGCTCAATTAAAATCGAAGAATTACAGAGAAAGTGTTGTACCACCTTTGATTAAGGACTCATGCTGACGAGAGTATAAATCGATTTTTGATAGGACGGCACATGGGCAGCACACATGATATTCAATAGGGCTGTTCAGATGCACAATTTTTCTTTCAGCCGCAATGTCCGTGAGAAAAAAATGGCAGTTTTCAATACTTTCTTCCAATACTAGGATGAGACTCACCCATTCAAGTCTAAGGCTGCTGTCACACTAGTAGTATTTGGTCAGTATTTTACATCAGTATTTGTAAGCCAAAACCAGGAGTGGGTGATAAATACAGAAGTGGTGCAAATGTTTCTATTATACTTTTCCTCTATTTGTTCCACTCCTGGTTTTGGCTACAAATACTGATGTAAAATACTGACCAAATACTGATAGTGTGACTGCAGCCTAAAGGTGTGTAAAGAAATTAGGTCTCAAACGGACCATCCACTTGGAATCTGTTTTTTTACCAACACATTTTTATTATAAACCTAGGAAACTGCATTTGATATTGTACATTTTTTTACAAAGTAAGCAAACTGTTTTCTTTTTTTCATTTTTTCCTCCATGAAAATTAGAAGAAAAATGTCAAGATGAAACTCGGACACTTTCTCATACGCTTCTTTGCAGAGTCGTTGTATAAGGAGTTCACAAAGCCCACAAACTATGGCATCTCCTGACATATAACTGTTTAAAAAAAAACAAACAAGAAAAATGCACTTATTTATAGCCATATTATCATAGGAAAGTATGTGAAATATTAGGAACTCCCTTTCATAACTCTAAACTTACAAATAAAAAACTGCTCAAAAACAGCAATTCTTCCACATTGTCCTCTTGTTGCGTTTTTTATTTTTTAATTCTAAACTACATGAGACTACAAAAAAATGAAATATTGACACAAATGAATGTAGAAATATGGAGACTAAAAGTAGATTTTGATTAGCAGAAAACGTTTAAGTATAAATGTGGTTGGCAGCGCTGCAAATCTATATCTCCATATTAACTTGACCTTCCCAAAGCAAAATAATTGTGTAATGCTGATAAACCCATTATTAAAAGCTTGATAAGTAATCATATTAAACTTTTTATGCAGCCAACCCATAGCTCATAAAGATACAGTATTAGTCAAAATATGTAAAACCTTAAGCATATGTGGACTATTTCTCCATTTTATCACTGTATGGCAGAAGGCTTGCATGAACTTCATTTGAGTTTGAAAGCTGAAACAGTATATACAAAATCATATGCTTTAGCTACAAAGTCTATAGAATGGCTTAAAGGTGACATAGTTATACCATGTTATAAACAGTACGGTAAAAGGGAAAGACAGATTGACTTCACCACATTAACCCCTTCACGCCGAGGCCAAATTTTTGCGTTTACAGGCAGGGTTTCAAAGGAGCTCCGTAATAACAAGCACATGGGTCATCAGCTGACCTCCGGCTGTCATGTCAACCATCGGCGAATGCGATCACGCCACAGGCGTGCTGATAAGTGGAGAAAATGACATGCGTGCACATTCGTGCATGTTAAATGCCATTGTCAGAGATTGACAGTAGCATTTAACAAGTTAACAATCACAGGCGGATCACTGCTCCACCCGCAACTGTTAGGGGCAGGTCCATACACGGCTCCATACATGCGCTTCCAACTTGTGCCGTACATGTACGGCGGATGTCATGAAGGGTAAAATTACTGTAAAAGCTCCATATCTCTTTGTGGGTTCCGACCTGCAGTGAGCCATAAAGAACATACGGAAAATTGGTACATCCCCTTGTAGAATGAAAGCAATTGTCTTTATTGTTCATCCATTGAAACGTTACGTCTGTTGTTTCAGTATAGACATCTCTGACATGTTTCCAGTGTTAATCATGCCCTTAGTCATAGAGATGATTTGTATGGATAAAGGCATGGTTATCGCCGGAAACACGTCAAAGATGTCTATAGTGAAACAACAGAAGTAATATTTTAATGGATGAACAATAAAGACCTTTGATTTTACTCTACAAGGAGATGTACAGTTTCTCGTTACATTCTTCATGTTGTAAATGTTACTTTATGCATGCTAAATGTGCTAATTTACATATAGTAAATGGGGAATATGCTCCTTTAAGCACGGATGTAGCTGTTCATGCTAACATAATAGTCCATTCTATATCTTTCTCAAGGTTTGTCTAACTTCCAGAGAACCATAGTCTGGTGCACCAGCCTTACTCACATTGTAGGTCTATGGGATTTGCCTTTTCTGTGATTAAAATGTCAAGTTTGATGCTAGTGTGAACAGAGCCTGAGAGTGTATTCCATAAATTACCAGTATAGTTTTTGGAGTTCTTTTAATAGAAAATCTAGGGATGTGTCTAATGTGATGTCATTCAGGAAGAGGGGTGTTCACTCTTTTATTATTTCAGAGCCTATAATTAGAGTGCCCCATAAATGTTTTATTTACAGAGAACTAAAATATTAACCCTCCCAGGTCCTGCCACAAACTATTCAAAATGCTGGAGGCTGCTGATTCAGACAAATGTCTAAACAGAGACTGAGCGGTTAGTATCCAGAAAGCAGATGTCTGTTTCTGTGCCTGGTAGCTGCTGTGATTTAACGCACGTCATTTTCGGGAGTAACTAAATGCCCATGAGGAAACATTTCAACACTACCTACAGCCATGAAGTCACCATACACTGCACATTCTCAACTTGCACAAGATCACTTCTGAAAGTGAAGGCAATTCTTACATTTATGATCTCTGTATTAATAATTGCAAATATGGATCAATTAAGTTACAATTTACTTAATAGTTCATACATGTATAATTATCAAGTACACTCGTTCCTGCTATAATTACCCCTCCCACAAAAAACTGCGACACAGTCAGTGTACCAGACAGAATATAACTCTAAAAATAATAATGCCTCATTGAAACTAATAATGCCCCCTTTGCGATACCTAGAGAGTAATAATGCCCTCTTTTTACTCCCAGGACAGTAATAATGATCTATGCACTCCTTTCAAAGTTATAATGCCCCAAGTGCCCCCTTCAAGTAATAACAACAGAGTGTTCACTTAAAGTAAAAATGCCCATGAAAAAAATAACTCCCTAAGTCCCCCCTTAAAAAGTAACAATGCTCTCTACAAACCCCAATTAAAGCTAATAATGCACCAGTTAAATAAAAAGGTACCCTGAGTGGCATAATACCACTCAGAATCAGCATATATAGTGGGGGAAATAAGTATTTGATCCCTTGCTAATTTTGTACGTTTGCCCACTGACCAGACATGATCAATCTATAATTTTAAGGGTAGGCTAATTTTAACATTGAGAGATAGAATATCAAAAATAAAATCCATAAATCACATTGTATAAATTATATAAATTTATTTGCATTTTTCAGTGAGAAATAACTATTTGATCCCCTACCAACCATTAAGAGTTCTAGCTCCTACAGACCAGTTAGACTCTCCTAATCAACTCGTTACCTGGATTACAGACAGCTGTCTCACATAGTCACCTTTATAAAAGATTCCTGTCCACAGACTCAACTAATCAGTCAAACTCTAACCTCTAAAACATGAGCAAGACCAAAGAGCTTTATAAGGATGTCAAGGACAAGATCATAGACCTGCATAAGGCTGGAATGGGCTACAAAACCATAAGTAAGAGAAGGAGACAACTGTTGGTGCAATAGTAAGAAAATGGAAGAAATACAAAATGACTGTTAATCGACATTGATCTTGGGCACCAAACCTCGTGGGGTATCCTTGATCATGAGGAAGGTGAGAGATCAGCTTAAAACTACACGGGGGAAACTTGTTAATGATCTCAAGGCAGCTGGGACCACAGTCACCAAGAAAACCAATGGCAACACATTACGCCGTAAATGTTTAAAATCCTGCAGTGCCCGCAAGGTCCCCCTGCTCAAGAAGGCACATGTGCAGGCCCATCTGAAGGCTGCCAATGAACACCTGGATGATTCTGGGAGTGATTGGGAGAAGGTGCTGTGGTCAGATGAGACAAAAATTGAGGTCTTTTGCATTAACTCAACTCGCCGTGTTTGGAGGACGAGAAATGCTGCCGATGACTCAAAGAACACTGTCCCCACTGTCAAGCATGGAGGTGGAAACCTTATGTTTTGGGGGTGTTTCTCTGCTAAGGGCACAGGACTGCTTCACTGCATCAATGGAAGAATGGATGGAGCCATGTACCGTAAAATCCTGAGTGACAACTTTCTTCCCTCCGCCAGGACATTAAAAATGGACCGTAGCTGGGTCTTCCAGCAAGACAATGACCCAAAACACACAGCTAAGGAAAAAAAGGAGTGGCTCAAAAAAGCACTTTAAGGTCATGGAGTGGTGTAGCGAATCCCCAGACCTTAATCCCATAGATAAATTCTGAAGGGAGTTGAAGCTCCGAGTTGCCAAGCGACAGCCTCAAAATCTTAATGATTTAGAGATGATCTGCAAAGAGGACTGGACCAAAATTCCTCTTAACATGTGCGCAAACCTCATCATAAACTACAAAAAATGTCTGACTGCTGTGCTTGCCAAGAAGGGTTTGGCCATTATTATGTCTTGTTTGGCAGAGGAATCAAATACTTATTTCTCACTGCAAAATGCACATAAATTTATACAACGATTTTATGGATTTTAATTTTGATATTTTATCTCTCAATGTTAAAATTAACCTACCCTTAAAATTATAGACTATTCATGTATTTGTCAGTGGGCAAGCTTACAAAAACAGCAAGGGATCAAATACCTATTTCCCCCACTGTATAGAAATTAATGGGCCCCATATCAAAAGTCCTAATTGACTCCCCCCAATACCCGAGAAAAAATATTGGTGGTATAGAGGGAGTCACAGTGCATAGATACAGTTTCAGAAGGGAATACCTCTCAATATTTGAAAGGTAGTATGAGGGACATATAGTGCGGCACTTACACAGTAGTTTTGCCTCTAAATATTCTCACCCACTAGGATTCTCCTATTGTGGTCGCCATAGAGCATGATGCTCTCAAAAATGCCCCCTCACATTCTGTGTGACTGCAGACTTATGAATTCCAAGGATTTGCAGGTTTCTGAGCTGAGACCGGAGGGTATGTATGCGTTATATATACTCTCGGCCAAAGCCGACTATTGGGCACAGCCTTGCTTCATACACTTGTTTTGAGCGAGGCCTCGCCTGACTAGTGATATGGCTGGCTGTCTAATGGGCATGGCCAACTAGAAAGCATAGTTGACTAGAGGGCATGGCCTCACTCCATGCAAGTGTATGGAGCAAGGCCACGTTCACTGGCCAGGCTCTGACTAGGAGTATGTATAACGCATACATAACCTCCGGTCCCAGCTCAAAACTGGTGAATCCCCGCAGTGCACAGTACATGAGCTGGGGGATTCATAAGTCTTCAGTCAAACAGAGTGACTGCAGACTTATTGATTTGGACCAGAAAAACACTTTAACTCAGGCTTTCAGCTAAAGCCCAAATTGGTAGAAAACTGATTATAGAAGGAGGCAACAAAGCAGAGCAATACTGAAATAATGTTCTAAGCATATTTTGTCACTTGTTTTGTTTGTTTTAAGCACTATTTACCCTCGAGTCTGCCCTGCTTATCCCCCTTTAAAAAACAACTTAAAAGAAATCAGTCAGCAGGTTGTTACCATTTAAAGGGAACCTGTTATCTGAATTTGGCGGGACTGGTTTTAGGTCATATGGGCAGAGTTTTCGGGTGTTTGATTCACCCTTTCCTTACCTGCTGGCTGCATGCTGGCTGCAATATTGGATTGAAGTTCATTCTCTGTCCTCCGTAGTAAACACCTGCGCAAGGCAATCATGCCATATTCTACTGTGCATGCGCAGTCGGAACTCTGCCCCCTCCTCCCCAGGATATAGAATGGGCAGTGGATGCGTTGAAAAACTGCCACCGCTGCCCACCTTGTGGCTAATTTTCACAACGTACGTCGGTACGTCGCGCCGACGCATTGTGACGGCCCTGTACCAACACAAGTGTGAAAGTAGCCTTAGAGATTAACATTACCAGACTAGCCCAGCAACCAAGGAGCTCTCTGTCTATGGATTTTGTACATGGAGAACCTGGTGTGGACGGGGTTAGCTTTCTCAGCTCTGCTTCATTCTAAGGCTGCCGTCACACTAGCAGTATTTGGTCAGTATTTTACCTCAGTATTTGTAAGCCAAAACCAGGAGTGGAACAATTAGAGGAAAAGTATAATAGAAACATATGCACCACTTCTGTATTTATCACCCACTCCTGGTTTTGGCTTACAAATACTGAGGTAAAATACTGACCAAATACTGCTAGTGTGACCGCAGCCTAAATCTAAAAGCTCTGATTGTGTCAGACCGGCTGCACCCAGTAATCTAAGTGATACATGGTTGGATTCAGCTTCACTTTGCCTTCAGCCTTCATCAAACTGCAATCAGATGAGGTAGCATAAACCTGCTGACAGGTTGCCTTTAATCCTTCATGACCTTTCCCTTTTTCTTATTTGCCTTTCTGCTTTTCACTCCCCTTCTTCCCAGAACTTTTATATTTTTCCACCAATATGGCCATGTTAGGGCTTGTTTTTTGCAGAACAAGTTGTACTTTTGAACATCACCATTGGTTTTACCATATCATGTACTCAAAAATGGGAAAAAAAATCCAAGTGCGGTGAAATTGCGAAAAAGTGCAATTCAACAACTTTTTTTGATTTTTTTTTACCATGCTCACCAAATGCTAAAACTGACCTGAATTTATGATTCTCCAGGTCATTACAAGTTCACTGACACCAAATATGGCTAGGTTCTCTTTTGTTTAAGTGCTGAAAAAAAAATCCATTGTTTGTTAAAAAAAATTGCCCCATTTTCCGAGACCCGTAGTGTCTCAATTTTTCATGATCTTGGGTTGGGTGAGGGCTTATTTATTTGCGCGCTGAGCTGACATTTTTATTGATGTCATTTTGGTGCAGATACAATCTTTTGCATTATTGCATTTATATGCAATGTCGTGGTGACCAAAAAAACATAATTCTGGCATTTTAACTTTTTTCTCGCTACGCCGTTTAGCGATCAGGTTAATTTTCTTTATTGATAGTTTGGGCAATTTTGAATGTGGCGGTACCAAATTCGTGTATGTTTGATTTGTTTTATTGTTTATTTTGAATGGAGCAAAAGGGGGGTGATTTAAACAGTTTTGATTTTTAAAAACTTTTTTTTAACTTTTGGCATACTTGAATAGTCCCCATGGCAGACTAGAAACTGCCATAACCCGATCGGTTCTGCTACATACAGGCAATTATCAGATCACCTGTATGTAGCAGAATTGCTGACCACCGGGCGCCACTCAAAGCAAGCCGCCAGTGACAACCATAGAGGTCTCCAGGATACCTTTGGTTGTCATGCCAACCCTTCGATGACCCGCGATCACGTGACGGGGGTCATCGATGGGCGGGTTTCTGGCCCGATAGCTTGAACCGCTCTGTGAATGCCGCTGTCAGAGTTTGAAAGCGGCATTTAATGGGTTAATAGCCGCGGGTGGATCGAGATTCCACCTGCGGCTGTTCCAGGTAGATGTCAGCTGTTCAAAACAACTGACATGTGCTGGGAAAGATGTGGGCTCACATCAAAGGGGGAGACAGACATGCACAGTACTAGGACTGTCGCAAAGAGGTTAAACTCAAACAATGCTGTTACTATAAAAATCACATTGAAATAATTTAACACAAAAGAACATGAATAAAAATCCACCATGAGGGTGAAATGACTGAAACATGATAATTAGAAATCAAACCATAATTGAAAATATAAACAAAAAGTCAGCCATGATTTTTTCTTAAAAGACACATGGGTGAAAATGTATTACACCAAATTAATGTAATGATAGATGCAAGAAAGCTAGAGAAAGCAGTATACTTTAAAGCGAATATATACAGTAGTTCCTGTTTTAGTTTCTGAACATTCCTGCATCAGTTTCGATAAGGCTCCAAGTAGAAACAGAATCTCCCAAAAAGGATTCATTCACCTGTCTGTGTATCATATAGTGACTGTCATCATGTTTACGTCTGGTGTTTTTTCTATTCCTGCCCCCCCCCAAAAAAAAAAAAATAAGAGGTGCCTGTTTTTGATTAAATTCATGGTTCAAATGCCATTCAAGTGAATGGGTTCATGAAAAAAAGAGGATAGCACTCAGATGTGATATGTGTGGCATCGAAAATGCTGTCCATTTCTTTAATTTTTCCTTGGAATTTTTTTTTTTTTTTTTTTTGCATACAAAAGAAACAGATGTCTGAATGAAATGTATGAAAATTGGATGCAGCACATGGGCACAAACAATGAAAATAAAAAATCTCAATGAGGCTTAAGGCTCACCAGAAGAAACAAGAGTACTTGGAGGAATCTCACGCAAACACGGAGAGAACATGCAAACTCCTTACAGATGCTGTCCTTGGTGGGATTTGAACCAAGGACCCCAGTGCAGTGCTAGCTACTGGCCATATTGTGGCCTCATGGACATACAACTGTATGCACATATTGTACACATCAAGACATTGCTTAGCACATTAAAAGTACTGTTCTGTACACACATACATTTGCACAAGATAATTGAAACTTTGTTTAGGACTTCCTTCTCTTCTATTGAACCACAACATAATTCACTTGCCACTTTGTCATTAGCCAAGTAGCTGTTCCAAGCTGATTTGCCATTTAACAGTCTGAAAAAGTGCTAATTGAGGAAAATAATAATTCAATGCACAATTATGTGCCCCAGCACACCACTGAGTCTTTTCAGTCTCGTGGAACGTATATTTTTCTTCCCATTCAAATTGCTCATGCAATGCATGGTTTATAAAGCATACCTGGTGGTAAATTGTCTTTTTGCACACACACACACACACGCACGCACGCACGCACGCACGCACGCACAATTTAGGTTTTGTTTCCAACTTTTTGGTAACCATGTGCCTTCAAATCTGTATAGAATTCCTCCCAGTAAATCTAAATTACATAAATAATGTAAAATTCGAAGCCATCAAGCTTGAGGGTGGGGTGGGTACAACTCATAACAAATCCACATAAGTAATATAGATTTCAATAACAAGGGAGTAGCTCCAATAATCTCTTCATGGAACACTTTGTTGGAATAAATAAAATTAAAAACTATTGGAGACATGGAGTTCTGAAATTCTGTATATATGAATATAAATGATTACTAAAAATTGTTTTTAATAATTTTACTCTAGAATGATAATTACATGTTTTGTCCTTTTGTTACATAAAATGATCATATGAATATCAACATTATACATCCATTCTGGTATGAATTTTCAAAATGTGTGCACCAACCTCAATCAGTCTAGGACCTCTGTTTAGTTTTGTTTACAGTTTTCATTGTAAATTCAGCTAACAGATCTACTACATTATTTCAAATATATTTTATTATCATTATGCAAAGATGCTTCCTATTAGGAAAACAATTTGCCCTTTGTAAGACATTCTTATATTACATCAACAATAGAGGCATTTTCATGACTGCTTATCGCCAAGATTGGTCCTTCTCTCTCATGACATCATAATCCCACCATACCAAATTCTCCATAAACCAAAACTTATTACTGAACAAATTAACACATGACCATTTTTTCTTTGGATAAATTGGCCACAGTGGCCGTTTATTAGGGGGCCTGTCAGGGAGTCACAAAAACATTGAACTTTAGGAAGGCAAAGTTTGAACAGCTTAGAGATGCCCTTAATCTGGTAGACTGGGACAATATCCTCAGAAATGAGAATACAGATAATAAATGGGAAATGTTTAAGAACATCCTAAATAGGCAGTGTAAGCGGTTTATACCTTGTGGGAATAAAAGGACTAGAAATAGGAACAACCCAATGTGGCTAAACAAAGAAGTAAGGCAGGCAATTAACAGTAAAAAGAAAGCATTTGCACTACTAAAGCAGGATGGCACCACTGAAGCTCTAAAAAACTATAGGGAGAAAAATACTTTATCTAAAAAACTAATTAAAGCTGCCAAAAAGGAAACAGAGAAGCACATTGCTAAGGAGAGTAAAACTAATCCCAAACTGTTCTTCAACTATATCAATAGTAAAAGAATAAAAACTGAAAATGTAGGCCCCTTAAAAAATAGTGAGGAAAGAATGGTTGTAGATGACGAGGAAAAAGCTAACATATTAAACACCTTCTTCTCCACGGTATTCACGGTGGAAAATGAAATGCTAGGTGAAATCCCAAGAAACAATGAAAACCCTATATTAAGAGTCACCAATCTAACCCAAGAAGAGGTGCAAAACCGGCTAAATAAGATTAAAATAGATAAATCTCCAGGTCCGGATGGCATACACCCACGAGTACTAAGAGAACTAAGTAATGTAATAGATAAACCATTATTTCTTATTTTTAGTGACTCTATAGCGACAGGGTCTGTTCCGCAGGATTGGCGCATAGCAAATGTGGTGCCAATATTCAAAAAGGGCTCTAAAAGTGAACCTGGAAATTATAGGCCAGTAAGTCTAACCTCTATTGTTGGTAAAATATTTGAAGGGTTTCTGAGGGATGTTATTCTGGATTATCTCAATGAGAATAACTGTTTAACTCCATATCAGCATGGGTTTATGAGAAATCGCTCCTGTCAAACCAATCTAATCAGTTTTTATGAAGAGGTAAGCTATAGGCTGGACCACGGTGAGTCATTGGACGTGGTATATCTCGATTTTTCCAAAGCGTTTGATACCGTGCCGCACAAGAGGTTGGTACACAAAATGAGAATGCTTGGTCTGGGGGAAAATGTGTGTAAATGGGTTAGTAACTGGCTAAGTGATAGAAAGCAGAGGGTGGTTATAAATGGTATAGTCTCTAACTGGGTCGCTGTGACCAGTGGGGTACCGCAGGGGTCAGTATTGGGACCTGTTCTCTTCAACATATTCATTAATGATCTGGTAGAAGGTTTACACAGTAAAATATCGATATTTGCAGATGATACAAAACTATGTAAAGCAGTTAATAGTTTCTTTTTTCCCTGCTAATGCCACATGTACTGTTCCTAACCACACATTTTTCTTTATACCCACACCCTCCTCAGCCTAAGGCCGGCGTCACACTCAGCATATAAAAATATGGTCCGTAATTTACGGCTGTAATACGCAGAAAAGTCCCCAAAATAGTGATCCGTATCTCCTCCGTAGGCAGGGTGTGTCAGCGTATTTTGCGCATGGCATCCTCCGTATGTAATCCGTATGGCATCCGTACTGCGAGATTTTCTCGCAGGCTTGCAAAACCGACATACGGACATACAATGGATTCATGTGCTCCCAAAAACATAAAAACATATGTACTGTCTATATATATATATATTAATATTTCATCCAGCACGAGATAGCTTCAAAGCCGGTAATTCAATTGCCGACTTTTGCTATCTCCTTCCTAAACCCGACATGATATGAGACATGGTTTACATACAGTAAACCATCTCATATCCCCATTTTTTTTGCATATTCCACACTACTAATGTTAGTAGTGTGTATGTGCAAAATTTGGGCTGTCTAGCTATTAAATTAAAGGGTTAAATGGCGGAAAAAATTGGCGTGGGCTCCCGCGCAATTTTCTCCGCCAGAGTAGTAAAGCCAGTGACTGAGGGCAGATATTAATAGCCTGGAGAGGGTCCATGGTTATTGGCCCCCCCTGGCTAAAAACACCTGCCCCCAGCCACCCCAGAAAAGGCACATCTGGAAGATGCGCCTATTCTGGCACTTGGCCACTCTCTTCCCATTCCCGTGTAGCGGTGGGATATGGGGTAATGAAGGGTTAATGTCACCTTTCTATTGTAAGGTGACATTAAGCCAGATTAATAATGGAGAGGCGTCAATTATGACACCTATCCATTATTAATCCAATAGCATGAAATGGTTAAAAAAACACACACACTATATTGCAAAGTATTTTAATGAAATAAACACACAAGTTGTTGTAATATTTTATTCCACTCTCAATCCACCTGAAGATCCTCGATCTGTAACAAATTAAAAATAATAAACCAACAATATCTCATACCTTCCGTCGATATGTCCCACGATGTAAATCCATCTGAAGGGGTTAAATTATTTTACAGGCAGGGGCTCTGCTATAATGCAGCTGTGCTCCTGCCTGTAAAACCCCAGCGAATGAATGGAATGTAGGTCAATGACCTGTAGTTACCTTCATTCGCAGTGATGCGCCCTCTGCTGGATATCCTCATATGACCTCGAGTGTGGGAACTTTTCTGAATATTTTCTCAGCCTCAGAGAAGGCTTCAGATACCAACCTTACAGCACATGAGTGAAGGACCTTCCCGCATGTCAGCACTGGACACAGGTTTCCTTTTCTTTGATATTAAGGTAAACACATCTTGTTAATCACAGTCCTGTATGGAGAACCTTGTTTATGACATTTCCCAGTATTTTAACTATTTATGGCTTCATATAGGTGAACTTGGCGCAAATATCACATATAGTTTTCTTTGAATAAATAATAAAATTTGTTCATGACGCCACCTGTGGTATTCAGACAGGGATGACCAATGCTGCTTAATGGGGTCCACTGGGGTAACTGCAGCAGGGATGGTATGGCTTCCCACAGGTGAAGCTGAGTCCCCAGGGCTCCCGATGTAGTAGGTAAAGATTGAAGATGGTGTGGTGCCAGAAAGAATTAGAGCTCCCAAGATTGCAGTCTTTTTACCTTTACTGGTAGTATGCAGCCACAGTCCAAGGTGCGGATCACAGGTGATGGTTAGGTCCGGCCAGCTTGGAAGCGATTCGGAATCCCCCTAGCCAGGTGGGGTTGAAAGCCTTCCTTACTGCACTGTGTTGTAGTCCCTTGCTGCCTAAGGCTTCACACAAGGTCCTCACTTTCTCTCTGTCCCTTTAAGTAGGACACTACCTGCATGACAGGCAACTCAAGACTTTTTACAGGTGTCTCTGGTTGTGACTCTGGGCTCTGTATGCTGCTGTGCCTTTGGGTGTTAATGGTGGACAGGTGACTTGAAATCTCCTGCCCACCGGTTTCTGCTGTGGGGCATACAGTTACCCCCACAACCTTGGAATTCCAAGCTCCGGTATTCTGCACTTCAGCATGGAGGGAGCTCAGTCGCAGCTCCCCTCCAGCTCTTCACTTCTCCTGTGCTCCTTCCTCCTTCACACTTTCCTACAGACTGCTCTGTCTTTCCTTCCTAGGAGCTGCAGAACCTCATGTCTGCACAGCCCCGTCTCTCCTCTCAGACAGACCCTCTCTGTTCCTGTCTCTGACAGACAGAACTCCTAACTCCTCCTCCAGCCAGAATATATAGGGAAGCCACCCACAAACTGGATCAGAGCTCCCCCTTCTGGCCTGGAGTCAGAACAGTGTTGTATGGGCATGTAACCTGTTAAAGGGATCTCCCTCACTATGCTGATACCCTACATTTGATAGAAAATTATGGCAGGGCTCGGAAAAAATTAATTCTGGAGCAAAATTTTGGCTGGGATAGAATCCGGATGCCATTTCACATTTGAAGAGCCCTGACATGCCAAAACACCAAAAACCTCAGCAAGTTACCCCGTTTTGGAAATTATATCTCTTGAGAAATTCATCTAGAGGTGCACTGAAATTTTTTAACCCTTGTGCGATTCACAAAAGTATAAGTTGGCTGTCGATGGAAAATTACCATTTTTTTTTCCTAAAATGTTGCTTTAACACCAAGTTATTAAGTTTCAAAAGGGATAATATTAGAACATTTGTTACGCAATCTCTCCTGAGTACGCTAATATCTCATATGTGGTTAAAAACTACTTTTGAGGTAAGTGGAGAGCTCAGAATGGAAGGAGCACCATATAGGAGTGTTTGGTGGACTGAGTGTTGGAATGGTTTGAGGATGTCATGTCACATTGGCAGAGACTCTTAGGTGCCATTACAGCAGAAAACCCATAATTATTCCATTTTACAAACTATACCTCTCAATGAATTCACCTAAGGGTGGACTGAGCAAATTGACAACACATGTGTTTCATTAGATGGTTAAGAAAGAATAATAAAATTTTTAACAATAAAATGTTGTTTTAGCCACAAGTTTTTAATTTTTATAAGGGCTAGTAGGAAAAATAGAAGTCTCAACTTGTTGTGGAATTTTTCATGATCGCGCCATTGCCCGATATGTAAAAGGGAACTACTTTTCAGGCACAGTGTGAAGCTCAGAAGTGAAGGAGCACCATATTATAGTGCAGATTTGGCTGTTATGGTTTGCAGGTGCCATGACCCAATGGAAGAGCCCCTGAGGTGTCAGAACAGCAGAACCCCCCATAAGTGACCCCATTTTACAAACTATATTAATTATTTCATCTAAATGTGCAGTGATCATATTGACACCACAGGTGGATCACTGCATTTTATACCATAAGGCTGTGAAGAAAAAATGATTACGTTTTTACCACAAAAAATGTTGTTTTAGCCCCAGATTTTACATTTTCACATTGGTAAATGAGTAAAACTGGCAACAACATTTGTCACAGAAATTCTGCTGAATGTGACAATACCCCATATGTGGGTTGCCATGGCAAAGATCTGGTTCACACGATAATGTCACAGGTCACCGATTTTTGGGGAGAGGGAGTTCCCTCCAAACTCCCAGTCTTCTAAATGCTGCAATCAATATCAATCACATTTAGGGTGTTAAATAGCTTGAGGTGGTGCATGCACGGCTCTTGACAGTCACAGCCGAGTCTCGGCTTTAACAAGCAGAGCTCCTGTCAGGAAACACCATGATGTACCCATATGTCAAAAGTAGGGAACCCCTATCTGACCATGACATTTGGGTACCTCAAAGGTCATTAAGAAGTTAATCCATTTTTCAAATTGATGATGTTTAATGTACTGTCGTTGGTTTCACTGCCCACATTTCTGTTCCTGGGCATAAAATAAAACACCATAGACAAACTGGAGATTTTGTCACTGTAGGGTAGTGGACTGTCTTATCCTGTTCCTGCTGCTGAAGACAACAGACACGCAATGTGAATACCTTTGTTCGGTTTTATATGTAACAGTAAAATGTGTCTAATGTAATGAACTATAGTAATGTACAGCGTTAATTCATAATGTGAATATAGCATATGATTAGCTCAGGATGGCATAAGATATATAAGAAGGATAATAGGTTTAGCATGTAAGATAGGTAGTGGTTAAGGATAGAATTTGCACTGACAGAGTAGACAGCGAACCCCTGAGACTGAAGGAATCGGCGTGCTTGGCGTAGTCTAGGATGGACAGGTTTGCTGAACTGAAGAGGAGTTGTACTAAGGAGGAAGGAAGTGCATATTGCTGTGAAGGGTTAAGGATTCATTCAGGAGGCAGACACTGGAAAAAAGTTTATGTGAATACAGGGTCCTTGCTGGCCCTATATGCTGTGGCCCGGAGACCGCCTCAGTTCTCTCAATGAGGACGACTACGAACAAGGGTGCTATGCAGTCATGATTCCAGCAATCCCTCCAGAAGGGGGAGAAGAGCCTGCAACCAGGGCTCCAACGACTTCTAGCCTCGCCCTTTCCAGCACCACTGAGAGAACCCGAAAGAACAGTGGGAAATCAGGGTCCAGCAGCGTGTCCTCCATTACCTGTACCAAGGGTCCAGACTTGACTGAGGTGGCCAGTGCTCTTGCCACCGTGATTGTCTCTCAGGGTCCCCACTCAACTACCTATGTTGAGCAGGCTGGGGGAAAAGGAAACCCTGGCTTAAAGTGAAAGTGAGAAAATCGGGCCCAAAAAGAAGGTTGAGCTGTGCCTATTGCACTAAAAAGAGAAACCACTTAGGAACTATTCTGCGTTCAAAAGGGCTGGAGGCCCTAAAACTAAACAAGAACCTACAGATGTTGGCCAGGATGGCAAAAGAGTTTTGTCTGTTTTTTTACCCCCCTCCCAGTTTGTTTAATGCATGTTGCATACCCCCTGCTGGTTTACGGGACTGCGAACCCCTAAGGGTCTCAAACCCTTTCTGCCTTATGGACTGTGTAATTGAAGGGAGTAAAGTTCACAAAAAGGAATGGGAGGAAACGGACAACTCAAAGATTCAAGTTGAGTCAGGACTGTATGAACTGTGCTCCAGAACTGCTGGAACTACTGATGTGTTGGCCGATGGGATTGTGATTAAATGGAACTTAGACATGTGGTGTCAGGATCCCCAAACTGGCAAATCATGCGGATCCATGAAGGAACTGCATTATGCCCATGGTCTGTTGGGCAAGTGTTAATGTGTAGGCCTAAAGGTAATTGTTTTTCTGTAACATGGATAAACATTGGTCTGTGGTAGTGTTGAGCATTCCGATACCGCAAGTATCGGGTATCGGCCGCCCATGTGACCGGCACGCGACCAATCAGAAGCCGTGACGTCATTCGCAGGTCCTCAATTCCTAGAATTAGGAGTTTAGTGAATGAGAATGACGTCGCGGCTTCTGATTGGTCACGTGCCGCCCATGTGACCGGCATGCGACTAATCTGAAGCCGCGACGTCATTCTCATTCACAAAAACTCCTAATTCTAGGAATTAAGGACCTGCGAATGACGTCGCAGCTTCTGATTGGTCGCGTGCTGGTCACATGGGCGGCACGCGACCAATCAGAAGCCGGGACGTCATTCGCAGGTCCTAAAGGCGCGCATTTTAAACACAGAAGCCTCCCTGTTAGCAACGTGATGTCCAGGGGCCGCCAGAGAGGTGAGCATATCAATATTTTTTATTTTAATTCTTTATTTTACACATCCCTATGGATCCCAGGGCCTGAAGGAGAGTTTCCTCTCCTTCAGACCCTGGGAACCATGAGAATACCTTCCGATACTTGATGTCCCATTGACTTGTATTGGTATCGGATATCGGTATCGGCGATATCCGATACCGATACTTTCAAGTATCGGACGGTATCGCTCAACACTAGTCTGTGGTTATTATTATTATTATTGTTATTATTATTTATTGTTATAGCGCCATTTATTCCATGGCGCCTTACATGTAAGGAGGGGTATACATAATAAAAACAAGTACAATAATCTTAAACAATACAAGTCATAACTGGTACAGGAGGAGAGAGGACCCTGCCCGCGAAGGCTCACAATCTACAAGGGATGGGTGAGAATACAGTAGGCAAGGGTAGAGCTGGTCATGCAGCAGTTTGGTCGATCGGTGGTTACTGCAGGTTATAGGCTTGCCAGAAGAAGTAGGTCTTCAGGTTCTTTTTGAAGGTTTCGATGGTAGGTGAGAGTCTGATATGTTGGGGTAGAGAGTTCCAGAATAGGGGTGATACGCGAGAGAAATCTTGTATACGATTGTGGGAAGAGGAGATAAGAGGGGAGACCGGGTTCTGACCGAGAGAATGCCTACTTAACATTTCTTGAAGGAGAAGAATGTGGTATGTGACCAATAACTTGTGCTCTATGATGTCTCACCAGAAATGGACACACTATACTTCAGAAGAGAGGAGACTAATGGTTTAGATGTTTTATGTGATTGTTATATGCTGGGTGTTGTCTTCCAGGTCCAAGAATTGTTGACCAAGTTTAAAAAGGAGAGGAATGTAGGGATACGGATTGTCTTATTCTGTTCCTGCCCATGAAGACTCCTGACGTGCCAAGTGAATACCGAATGGTGATGTTAGCATGTAAGATAGGAAATTGTTAGGGCTAGAACTAGCCCAGTGGGTGGGAACTAGTGCTGACAAAAGGGAGAAACTTCCTGGATAGAAGTAGAGATGACAGAACCTTTGAAGGTTTGGTTCAGTTCAGTTCAATTCACCAAACATGTAGAAGTTCGCCGAACGTATGCAATCCCCATTAGATTCAATGGGAGGCCAAACCAACCGTAGTCAGCCATGGGCCATGCATGAGGTATCATGTTCTGAGCCAGCATTTACAGCTTTGAATTTAAGTTTCAATGAGGACCTGGTGATTAAGGGAGCAGTATAAGCCTTATTAGCTGGGAGCCATGATATCTCATGCAACACCTGCAATTTTTATTTTTATTCTTTCTTCAGCCACACTCACATGGCACAGATATCAGTTTCATACAGCACTATTGGTAGAACAATGTAAGGAAAGTAATACAAGTAGTTGACTGATCAATTAACCCACAGTAGAACCTTTTATAATGGCACAGAAGCAGTCAACCATGGGCCATGCATGAGGTATCAGGTTCTGGCCCAGCATTTACAGCTTTAAATTGAAGTTTCAATGAGGACCTTGTGGTTAAGGGAGCAGTGTATGCCTTCTTAGCAGGGAGCCCTGATATCTCATGCAACACCTGCAATTTTTATTTATTCTTTCTTCAGCCACACTCAGATGGCACAAACATCAGTTTCATACAGTAATATTGGTAGAAAAAATGTAACGAAAATAACACAGGTAGTTGGCTGAAAGTAAGTGCAGGCCTGCCTGTCTTGGAGCCCTACTTACACAGGCAAACCACCAGATGGAAACCCAACTTGGAGTCTCCACATTTAAAAAAAATATTGTCATAGACCACTAAAGTGGCATCAATTTCCACAGAGTAGAAACAGTATAATAGACCTTGGCACACCTTTTACTACATGTAAACCAACAGATGGAGTTCCAACTTGGAGTCTCCTCATTTCAGTAGCAACAGCAGGTACAGAAACCACCACAAAGGTGGCACAAGCTGCAATAATGTGAGATCAATGCATGACACTAAAAACTGCATGATCGCCTAATCTGCCCAGTCGGCGACTGGGGTGCATAAGTCATTAGAGATCCATGACTTGTTCATTTTGAAATTAGGTGGTCTCCACTTTCAGGGGACAGACGAATGCGCTTATTTGTCAGGACACCACTTCAGCGCCGAAGACACGTTATGAGAGAACGCTGGCTGTAGATCATGACAAAACCTCCAATTCAGGACAGGCGAGCTCAGGCCACTCTTTCATTTTTGAAGGCCAAAATGCAAAAGGGTCCAACCCCTGAGGGCATTGATATTGAGCTCCAAATACTCCTGCACCATCCTCTCCAGTCGTTTACAACTTGTCAGACTTGTGCTCTGTTCTGCTTGTGTATGGGCTGGTCTAAAAAATGTGTGAAATGACTCACACTGCTGCTAATGTTTTTGTGGTGATTTCTTGACATTCCCAGGTTGGACATCTAGAACTGGGATGCACACCATGTGCCTCACTGCTGTCTTGGGGAAAATCAGTCTTATGATTGTCTGCAAGTGTATTTCGATACTCAAGCATGCATCCATCCCTTTCCAGGGGGAAAGCATCTGGCTAAATTTACTCTTGTACCTTGGATCTAACAGAGTGGCAACCCAGTAATCAGCACTATTTCTAACCCTGCCGGGGCTGTATGCGGGCCTGCCAGGGCTGTATGCGGGCTGCCGGGGCTGTATGCGGGCCTGCCGGGGCTGTATGCGGGCCTGCCGGGGCTGTATGCAGCGTGCCGGGTCTCTGTGCGGTGTGCTGGGTCTCTGTGTGGCATGCCGGGTCTCTGTGCGGCGTGCGGGGTCTCTGTGCGTGTGTGCAGGCATCATTCGATGGGACTACAAGTCCCATCGGATGATGCCTGCTACACTGACAGTGATTGACACATTAGCCAATGATGGGACAGTAGTAGTCCCATAATCCGGCTAATGTGTTGAATGAAAAAAAAAACACATACATACTCCATACATACTCCATACATACTACATACAGTACATACATATAGATACAGTACATTAAACATAGAGTTCATACTCACCATTACTTGTCACTTTGTTCCCCGAAGCCAGTGTAAACCTCTTAAAAAAGATTAAAATAACAAACAACCAATATACTCCCCGTCCGCAGAAATCCAGGAGAGTCCCACGACGAACTCCAGTGGAGAACAGCAGCAACAGCTGTTGCGACCGCTCTCCTGGGGCTCCAGAAACATAATGACAGGAGGAAGGTATTCCTCCACCGCTGTTAAAAAAAGTCACTAGTCTCACTTATGCCATTGCTGGGTGAGAAATTTTCCCATGCAGCAATTGCCATAAAGTGACACTTTGAACTTTAGTAACCTCAGTGATGCACTGCAGGAGCCATTGTCTCCTGTCAGTGTGTCACTGAGGGTCCTATAGAGCAGTAACATCACTCGATGTTACTGTTCCATAGGGGAGATCGTCGTGGAATACTCGTTATTAATTGGACTACGGCGGACAGGTAGTATACGGTTTATTATTTTATGTTTTTTGCAGGCGCTGAAGTATGGTAAGTATGGTTAAATGAAGAATATTAAAATACTTTTTTCCTAATGTGTGCGTGTTTTATTAACCCTTTCTTACTATTGGATTAATAATGGATAGGCGTCTTATTGACGCCTCTCCGTTATTAACCCGGCTTAATGTCACCTTACAATAGCAAGGTGACATTAACCCCTTATTACCCCATATTCCACAGCTACACGGGAGTGGGAAGAGAGGGGCTAAGTGCCGGAATTGGCGCATCTTACAGATGCGCCATTTCTGGGGCGGCTGCGGACTGGTATTTGTAGCCGGGGGGCCAATATCCATGGCCCATCTCTAGGCTATGAATATAAGCCCGCAGCTGTCTGCGTAGCCATTCTGGCTAGAAAATGTAGGGGGACCCCACGTCATTTTTTTGGGGGTCCCCCTATTATAATAGCCAGTAAAGGCTACGCAGACAGCTGCGGGCTGATGTTCATAGCAGGCTACAAATATTGGCCCCTGGCCGTCGGCTTTCCCCCTCTGGCGCAGAAAATTGCTCGGGAGCCCACGCTGTTATTTTCGATTTTTTTTTTAAATTAACCGCTCTTTAAGGCCTCTTTCATAATTGTGTCGGTACGGGTCCGTTGCTATGCGTCGGGCCGACGTACCGACGCACGTTATGAAATTTGTGCACGACATGGGCAGCGGATGCAGTTTTTCAATGCATCCGCTGCCCATTCTGAAGTCCGGGGAGGAGGGGGCGGAATTTCGGCTGCGCATGCGCGGTAGAAAATGGCAGACGCGACGGCCAAAAAAACGTTCACTTGAACGTTTTTTCGTGCCGACGGTCTGCCAAAACACGACTGATCCGATGCACGATGGACGTGACGTGTGGCCATTAGGGTTGAGCGAAACGGGTCGTTCATTTTCAAAAGTCGCCGACTTTTGGCAAAGTCGGGTTTCATGAAACCCGATCCGACCCCTGTGCGGGGTCGGCCATGCGGTACGCGACTTTCGTGCCAAAGTCGCGTTTCAATGACGCGAAAAGCGCCATTTCTCAGCCAATGAAGGTAAACGCAGAGTGTGGGCAGCGTGATGACATAGGTCCTGGTCCCCACCATCTTAGAGAAGGGCATTGCAGTGATTGGCTTGCTGTCTGCGGCGTCACAGGGGCTATAAAGGGGAGTTCCCGCCGACCGCCATGTTACTGCTGCTGATCTGAGCTTAGGGAGAGGTTGCTGCCGCTTCGTCAGAAGCAGGGATAGCGTTAGGCAGGGTCCATTAACCACCAAACCGCTTGTGCTGTAGCGATTTCCACTGCCCAACACCACCTTCGGTGTGCAGGGACAGTGGAAGCTACATTTTTTTTTTTCCCCTCAGCGCTGTAGCTCATTGGGCTGCCCTAGAAGGCTCCCTGATAGCTGCATTGCTGTGTGTACGCCGCTGTGCAAACCAACTGCTTTTTTCAAAGCACAAATCCTCTTGTTCCTTCCTTTCTGCACAGCTATCTTTTTGGTTTGTACACACTTTTTATTTAATTTGTGCATCAGTCCACTCCTTATTGCTGCCTGCCATACCTGGCTGAGATTACTGCAGGGAGATAGTAATTGAAGGACACTCCCTGTTTTTTTTTTTTTTTTTGTGGGAGATTAAGATTGACATTTCTGCTAGAGTGCCATCCCTGTCTGTTTCATCTCTCACTCAGTGGGCCATAGAAAGCCTATTTATTTTTTTGCTTGATTTGGGTTATAAAATCTACCTGAAAAAATCACTACATCAATCAGTGGGAGAAAAATATTGGCCTCAGGGCTTGTGTGCCACTCTTGACTCCTGTGTGCATCATCACTCACTCAGTGGGCCATAGAAAGCCTATTTATTTTTTTGCTTGATTTTGGTTCTAAAATCTACCTGAAAAAATCACTACATCAATCAGTGGGAGAAAAATATTGGCCTCTGGGCTTGTGTGCCACTCCTGACTCCTGTGTGCGTCATCTCTCACTCAGTGGGCCATAAAAAGCCTTTTTTTGTTTTATTTGTTTTCTAAATTCTCCCTGAAAAAATCATTTTATTTTATTTGGTTTCTAAATTCTTCCTGAAAAAATCATTTTATTCTATTTTTTTTTTTTCCTAAAGTCTCCCTGAAAAAAAAAAAAAAAAAAACCAAATCAGTGGGAGATTAATATTGCCCTTTCTGCTTGTGTGCCAGTCTTGACTCCTGGGTGTGCCATCTCTCTCTCTCTCTCCAATTGTGGGCCATAGAAAGCCTATTATTTTTTTAGCTTGATTTGGGTTCCAAAATCTACCTGAAAAAATCACTACATCAATCAGTGGGAGATAAATATTGGCCTCTGGGCTTGTGTGCCACTCCTGACTCCTGTGTGCGTCATCTCTCACTCAGTGGGCCATAGAAAGCCTTTTTTTGTTTTATTTGTTTTCTAAATTCTCCCTGAAAAAATCATTTTATTTTATTTGGTTTCTAAATTCTTCCTGAAAAAATCATTTTATTCTATTTTTTTTTCCTAAAGTCTCCCTGAAAAAAAAACAAACAAAAACAAATCAGTGGGAGATTAATATTGCCCTTTCTGCTTGTGTGCCAGTCTTGACTCCTGGGTGTGCCATCTCTCTCTCTCTCTCCAATTGTGGGCCATAGAAAGCCTATTATTTTTTTAGCTTGATTTGGGTTCCAAAATCTACCTGAAAAAATCACTACATCAATCAGTGGGAGATAAATATTGGCCTCTGGGCTTGTGTGCCACTCCTGACTCCTGTGTGCGTCATCTCTCACTCAGTGGGCCATAGAAAGCCTTTTTTTGTTTTATTTGTTTTCTAAATTCTCCCTTAAAAAATCATTTTATTTTCTTTGGTTTCTAAATTCTTCCTGAAAAAATCATTTTATTCTATTTTTTTTTTTTCCTAAAGTCTCCCTGGAAAAAAAAAAAAAAAACAAATCAGTGGGAGATTAATATTGCCCTTTCTGCTTGTGTGCCAGTCTTGACTCCTGGGTGTGCCATCTCTCTCTCTCTCTCCAATTGTGGGCCATAGAAAGCCTATTATTTTTTTAGCTTGATTTGGGTTCCAAAATCTACCTGAAAAAATCACTACATCAATCAGTGGGAGATAAATATTGGCCTCTGGGCTTGTGTGCCACTCCTGACTCCTGTGTGCGTCATCTCTCACTCAGTGGGCCATAGAAAGCCTTTTTTTGTTTTATTTGTTTTCTAAATTCTCCCTGAAAAAATCATTTTATTTTATTTGGTTTCTAAATTCTTCCTGAAAAAATCATTTTATTCTATTTTTTTTTTCCTAAAGTCTCCCTGAAAAAACAAAAAAAACAAAAACAAATCAGTGGGAGATTAATATTGCCCTTTCTGCTTGTGTGCCAGTCTTGACTCCTGGGTGTGCCATCTCTCTCTCTCTCTCTCTCCAATTGTGGGCCATAGAAAGCCTATTATTTTTTTTAGCTTGATTTGGGTTCCAAAATCTACCTGAAAAAATCACTACATCAATCAGTGGGAGATAAATATTGGCCTCTGGGCTTGTGTGCCACTCCTGACTCCTGTGTGCGTCATCTCTCACTCAGTGGGCCATAGAAAGCCTTTTTTTGTTTTATTTGTTTTCTAAATTCTCCCTGAAAAAATCATTTTATTTTCTTTGGTTTCTAAATTCTTCCTGAAAAAATCATTTTATTCTAATTTTTTTTTTTCTAAAGTCTCCCTGAAAAAAAAAAAAAAATCAAATCAGTGGGAGATTAATATTTACATTTGTGCTTCAGTGACAGTCCTGCGTGTGTGGCATCTCTCTCATTTGTTGCCACCAACAACAGAGTGTGTAACATTGTGCCTGATTTTCGTTGTGGTCTCACTCACCTGTAAAGGGGTAGCTAAATCATACTGAAGTTATAGCTCACCGTGTAATTTGTGTGACAGCAACAAATACCGTTAGTTTGTTTACATTTTTAAAACAATGAGGAAGTATGGTGGAAGAGGTCGTGGCCGGGGGCGTTCATTGTCAGCTGGTAATGAGGGTAGTGGTAGTGGTGGAGCATCAGCTGGTCGTGGGAAAAAAAATATTGCACCTAAGTCTGGAGCTGTGGAGCCAGGTTCGTCGTCTGGCTACACAAGGCCTCGAACGCTCCCTTTTCTGGGAGTAGGAAAACCGCTTTTAAAGCCGGAGCAGCAAGAGCAAGTTTTGGCTTATCTTGCTGACTCAGCCTCTAGCTCTTTTGCCTCCTCTCGTGAAACTGGTAAATGTCAAAGCAGCGCGTCGTTAGTGGATGTTCACGGTCAGGGACAAGTCGCTTCCTTGTCCTCTTCAGCAAAAACAACAACAGAGAAGAATGCAGCAGGCGACACAACGGGTTACTCCATGGAGCTCTTTACACATACCGTCCCTGGCTTAGAAAGTGAAGCAGTTAACAGTCCATGCCCATTACAAGTTGAATCTGACATGGAGTGCACTGATGCACAGCCACAGCCAGAATACTATGCTGGTCCTTTGACTCAAACCACAACATTGCCCTCGCAGGGTGCTGATCAAGAATCAGACCCTGATGAGACTATGTTGCCCCATCACGAACGCTATACCACCGACCGACACGGTGACACAGACGAAGTTGCACACGAGCTACAAGAAGAGGTAATAGATGACCCAGTTCTTGACCCCGATTGGCAGCCATTGGGGGAACAGGGTGCAGGCGGCAGCAGTTCTGAAGCGGAGGAGGAGGGGCCGCAGCAGGCATCAACATCGCAACAGGTTCCATCTGCCGGGCCCGTATCTTGCCCAAAACGCGTGGCAAAGCTAAAACCTGTTGGAGGACAGCGTGGCCATCCGGTTAAAGCTCAGTCTGCAATGCCTGAAAAGGTATCCGATGCTAGAAAGAGTGCAGTCTGGCATTTTTTTAAACAACATCCAATTGATCAGCGCAAAGTCATCTGTCAAAAATGTTCAACTACCTTAAGCAGAGGACAGAATCTGAAAAGTCTCAATACAAGTTGCATGCATAGACATTTAACCACCATGCATTTGCAAGCCTGGACTAACTACCAAACATCCCTTAAGGTTGTAGCACCCTCGGCCAATGAAGCTAGTCAGCAACGCAACATCCCTTCCGGCAGTATAGGGCCACCATTTTCCGCACCACCTGCAGTATCTGTGCAGGTTTCTTTGCCAGGCCAAAGCCGTCAGGGTCAGGGAATCACCAGTTTCGTAGTAGGAAACACTGCATCTAGGGCACCGGTGACAACAATACCATCTCCCACCGTCTCTCAGTCTGCCATGTCCACCGGCACCCCCGCTAGTTCCACGATCTCCAGCTCTCCAGTCCAGCTCACCCTACATGAGACTATGGTTAGAAAAAGGAAGTACTTAGCCTCGCATCCGCGTACACAGGGTTTGAACGCACACATAGCTAGACTAATCTCGTTAGAGATGATGCCCTACCGGTTAGTTGAAAGCGAAGCTTTCAAAGCCCTGATGGACTACGCTGTACCACGCTACGAGCTACCCAGTCGACACTTTTTTTCCAGAAAAGCCATCCCAGCCCTCCACCAGCATGTTAAAGAGCGCATCGTCCATGCACTCAGGCAATCTGTGAGCACAATGGTGCACCTGACAACAGATGCATGGACCAGTAGGCATGGCCAGGGACGTTACGTGTCCATCACGGCACACTGGGTAAATGTGGTGGATGCAGGGTCCACAGGGGACAGCAAGTTTGGGACAGTTCTGCCTAGCCCACGGTCTAGGAAACAATTGGCTGTAGCCGTTCGCACCCCCTCCTCCTCCTCTTCGTCCTCCTGCAGAAGCGAGAGCTCGTCCACAGACCGCAGTCGCACAACCACTCCATCCGCAGCTGCCACTGTTGCACACCAGGTCTCCCATTATGGGGCAGCTACTGGCAAACGTCAGCAGGCTGTATTGGCTATGAAGTGTTTGGGCGACAACAGACACACCGCGGAAGTTCTGTCCGAGTTCTTGCAGAAAGAAACGCAGTCGTGGCTGGGCACTGTAGATCTTGAGGCAGGCAAGGTAGTGAGTGATAACAGAAGGAATTTCATGGCTGCCATCTCCCTTTCCCAACTGAAACACATTCCTTGCCTGGCTCACACCTTAAACCTGGTGGTGCAGTGCTTCCTGAAAAGTTATCCGGGGTTATCCGACCTGCTCCTCAAAGTGCGTGGACTTTGCTCACATATCCGCCGTTCGCCCGTACACTCCAGCCGTATGCAGACCTATCAGCGTTCTTTGAACCTTCCCCAGAATCGCCTAATCATAGACGTTGCAACAAGGTGGAACTCAACACTGCACATGCTTCAGAGACTGTGTGAACAGAGGCGGGCTGTTATGTTTTTGTGGGAGGATACACATACACGGGCAGGCAGTAGGATGGCAGACATGGAGTTGTCAGGTGTGCAGTGGTCGAAGATTCAAGACATGTGTCAAGTCCTTCAGTGTTTTGAGGAATGCACACGGCTGGTTAGTGCAGACAACGCCATAATAAGCATGAGCATCCCCCTAATGCGTCTGCTGATGCAAAGTTTGACGCACATAAAGGATCAGGCGTCTGCAGCTGAGGAAGAGGAAAGCCTTGATGACAGTCAGCCATTGTCTGGCCAGGGCAGTGTACAGGACGAGGTAGCGGGCGAAGAGGAGGAGGAGGACGAGGAGGATGATGGGGATGATTATATTTTTAATGAGGAAGCTTTTCCGGGGCCACTGGAAATTGGTGGCGCGGCAAGGCCGGGTTCTGGTTTTTTGAGGGACACAAGTGACGTGGATTTGCCTGAAACTGCCCCTCAACCAAGCACAACCGCAGATTTGAGAACTGGAACTTTGGCCCACATGGCGGATTATGCCTTACGTATCCTCAAAAGGGACACACGCATAACTAAAATGATGAATGATGACGATTACTGGTTGGCCTGCCTCCTTGATCCTCGCTATAAAGGCAAATTGCAAAATATAATGCCACATGAGAACTTGGAACTAATATTAGCAACCAAACAATCAACTCTTGTTGACCGTTTGCTTCTGGCATTCCCTGCACACAGCGCCCATGATCGTTCTCACACGAGCTGCAGGGGCCAGCAGACCAGAGGAGTTAGAGGGGCAGAAATCAGAAGTGGCGTTGGCCAGAGGGGTTTTCTGACCAGGTTGTGGAGTGATTTTGCTATGACCGCAGACAGGACAGGTACTGCAGCATCAATTCAAAGTGACAGGAGACAACATTTGTCCAGTATGGTTACAAACTATTTTTCATCCCTTATCGATGTTCTCCCTCAACCGTCATTCCCATTTGATTACTGGGCATCAAAATTAGACACCTGGCCAGAATTGGCAGAATATGCATTGCAGGAGCTTGCTTGCCCGGCAGCTAGTGTCCTATCAGAAAGAGTATTCAGTGCTGAAGGTTCAATACTAACAGAAAAAAGGACTCGTCTGGCTACCCAAAATGTAGATGATCTAACCTTCATTAAAATGAACCACAACTGGATTTCGAAATCTTTTGCCCCACCTTGCCCGGCTGACACCTAGCTTTCCTATGAAAAGGTCTTGCCTGTGGACTATTCTGAATGCCTTTTCCAATCTCGTAATTTTCTGCACCTGATTGTCCAGCATACGACATGTTTACACCTCACTAAATGGCCAAACTCCCCACACGGGGCCGTGGTATCGACACTTGGCGACAGCACCCGTGAGAGTGCAGTTTGTCTGAAGAGGTGGGTGAGCCCGCTTTTGGTCGACGGCACTGCCACTGGGTCCCTCCTAGTACAATAAAGTGTCTCTGGCGGTGGTGGTGCGCACCCAACGTCAGACACACCGTTGTAATATGAGGGGCCCTGGGCCTGTACCGCCGGCCACAAGACAGTTTCCCCCCACCCCAGCTCAAACAGTGCTCTACCACTTGCAAAAATATCTCACAGCTCCACCAATGTTTAGTCTATGCGCTGACATCCTTCAATGCCTGCCACTGACAATACCATTGTATTGACATTTTTGTTATGTTAGGCCTTCGATGCCTGTCTGTGGTCACTCCTTCCACTAGGCCTCCACTGACCACACCACTGCTGCCCGTGTACCCCTGTAACCAATTTAAAATTGCCTACAGCCATGTGTTATTATTTTAGGCCTTCGATGCCTGTCTGCGGTGACTCCTTCCACTAGGCCTCCACTGACCACACCACTGCTGCCCGTGTACCCCTGGAACCAATTTAAAATTGCCTACAGCCATGTGTTATTATTTTAGGCCTTCGATGCCTGTCTGCGGTCACTCCTTCCACTAGGCCTCCACTGACCACACCACTGCTGCCCGTGTACCCCTGTAACCAATTTAAAATTGCCTACAGCCATGTGTTATTATTTTAGGCCTTCGATGCCTGTCTGCGGTGACTCCTTCCACTAGGCCTCCACTGACCACACCACTGCTGCCCGTGTACCCATGGAACCAATTTAAAATTGCCTACAGCCATGTGTTATCATTTTAGGCCTTCGATGCCTGTCTGCGGTCACTCCTTCCACTAGGCCTCCACTGACCACACCACTGCTGCCCGTGTACCCCTGGAACCAATTTAAAATTGCCTACAGCCATGTGTTATTATTTTAGGCCTTCGATGCCTGTCTGCGGTCACTCCTTCCACTAGGCCTCCACTGACCACACCACTGCTGCCCGTGTACCCCTGGAACCAATTTAAAATTGCCTACAGCCATGTGTTATTATTTTAGGCCTTCGATGCCTGTCTGCGGTCACTCCTTCCACTAGGCCTCCACTGACCACACCACTGCTGCCCGTGTACCCCTGGAACCAATTTAAAATTGCCTACAGCCATGTGTTATTATTTTAGGCCTTCGATGCCTGTCTGCGGTCACTCCTTCAACTAGGCCTCCACTGACCACACCACTGCTGCCCGTGTACCCCTGGAACCAATTTAAAATTGCCTACAGCCATGTGTTATTATTTTAGGCCTTCGATGCCTGTCTGCGGTCACTCCTTCCACTAGGCCTCCACTGACCACACCACTGCTGCCCGTGTACCCCTGGAACCAATTTAAAATTGCCTACAGCCATGTGTTATTATTTTAGGCTTTCGATGCCTGTCTGCGGTCACTCCTTCCACTAGGCCTCCACTGACCACACCACTGCTGCCCGTGTACCCCTGTAACCAATTTAAAATTGCCTACAGCCATGTGTTATTATTTTAGGCCTTCGATGCCTGTCTGTGGTCACTCCTTCCACTAGGCCTCCACTGACCACACCACTGCTGCCCGTGTACCCCTGGAACCAATTTAAAATTGCCTACAGCCATGTGTTATTATTTTAGGCCTTCGATGCCTGTCTGCGGTCACTCCTTCCACTAGGCCTCCACTGACCACACCACTGCTGCCCGTGTACCCCTGGAACCAATTTAAAATTGCCTACAGCCATGTGTTATTATTTTAGGCCTTCGATGCCTGTCTGCGGTCACTCCTTCCACTAGGCCTACACTGACCACACCACTGCTGCCCGTGTACCCCTGGAACCAACATCAGAAAATATAAAAATAAGTATTTTGCTTATAAATAAGAAAATACTGGAGAGATATCAAATGCAGACATTTTAACATTAAAAACAAACACATACAACAAAAATCTGGTACAGTACTAAAAATGGCCACCAGCTACAATAACTTTCTCCTGCAAGTAGTTAACTGAAAGGTTTTTTCAATTTTAAACACAGATATGGCATCCACCGAGTGTTGTCCTGTCGCGTCTTCTTTATATTATTGCCAAGAAGATGCAAAACAATGAAAATAATAAAATCATTATTTACCAAAAAAATAGAGTAAGTCAAAACCACATTGCAAATAAACATTCATTACAAATAAAGAAGCAGGGCGCGTCCGAGGGTGAGTATATACCTAATAAGAATATAATCACCCTCGGACGCGCCCTGCTTCTTTCCGACAGCCTTCCTTCCTAAGAATCAGCCCTTCCGTGGTGTAGAGAGAGGGTTTGTTACACTCCAAGGTGTTCCCCAGGTTGCCTTTCCTGAGCTTCGATCTTCCGGCTCTCGTTTAGTAGTTGTTGGAAACTACGCTGCATTAGGCCTACAAATTGGGTATGGGGTGTAGAGAGATGGTGTGTTCCACTGTAGAGAGATGGTGTGTTCCACTCCAAGGTGTTCCCCAGGTTTCCTCTCCATTGCTTCGATCTTCCGGCTCTCGTTTAGTAGTTGTTGGAAACTACGCTGCATTAGGCCTACAAATTGGGTATGGGGTGTAGAGAGATGGTGTGTTACACTCCAAGGTGTTCCCCAGGTTTCCTCTCCATTGCTTCGATCTTCCGGCTCTCGTTTAGTAGTTGTTGGAAACTACGCTGCATTAGGCCTACAAATTGGGTATGGGGTGTAGAGAGATGGTGTGTTACACTCCAAGGTGTTCCCCAGGTTTCCTCTCCATTGCTTCGATCTTCCGGCTCTCGTTTAGTAGTTGTTGGAAACTACGCTGCATTGGGCCTACAAATTGGGTATGGGGTGTAGAGAGATGGTGTGTTCCACTCCAAGGTGTTCCCCAGGTTGCCTTTCCTGAGCTTCGATCTTCCGGCTCTCGTTTAGTAGTTGTTGGAAACTACGCTGCATTAGGCCTACAAATTGGGTATGGGGTGTAGAGAGATGGTGTGTTCCACTGTAGAGAGATGGTGTGTTCCACTCCAAGGTGTTCCCCAGGTTTCCTCTCCATTGCTTCGATCTTCCGGCTCTCGTTTAGTAGTTGTTGGAAACTACGCTGCATTAGGCCTACAAATTGGGTATGGGGTGTAGAGAGATGGTGTGTTACACTCCAAGGTGTTCCCCAGGTTTCCTCTCCATTGCTTCGATCTTCCGGCTCTCGTTTAGTAGTTGTTGGAAACTACGCTGCATTAGGCCTACAAATTGGGTATGGGGTGTAGAGAGATGGTGTGTTACACTCCAAGGTGTTCCCCAGGTTTCCTCTCCATTGCTTCGATCTTCCGGCTCTCGTTTAGTAGTTGTTGGAAACTACGCTGCATTGGGCCTACAAATTGGGTATGGGGTGTAGAGAGATGGTGTGTTCCACTCCAAGGTGTTCTCCAGGTTGCCTTTCCTGAGCTTCGATCTTCCGGCTCTCGTTTAGTAGTTGTTGGAAACTACGCTGCATTAGGCCTACAAATTGGGTATGGGGTGTAGAGAGATGGTGTGTTACACTCCAAGGTGTTCCCCAGGTTTCCTCTCCATTGCTTCGATCTTCCAGCTCTCGTTTAGTAGTTGTTGGAAACTACGCTGCATTGGGCCTACAAATTGGGTATGGGGTGTAGAGAGATGGTGTGTTCCACTCCAAGGTGTTCTCCAGGTTGCCTTTCCTGAGCTTCGATCTTCCGGCTCTCGTTTAGTAGTTGTTGGAAACTACGCTGCATTAGGCCTACAAATTGGGTATGGGGTGTAGAGAGATGGTGTGTTACACTCCAAGGTGTTCCCCAGGTTTCCTCTCCATTGCTTCGATCTTCCGGCTCTCGTTTAGTAGTTGTTGGAAACTACGCTGCATTAGGCCTACAAATTGGGTATGGGGTGTAGAGAGATGGTGTGTTCCACTGTAGAGAGATGGTGTGTTCCACTCCAAGGTGTTCCCCAGGTTTCCTCGCCAATGCTTCGATCATCATGCTCTCGTTTAGTAGTTGTTGGAAACTACGCTGCATTAGGCCTACAAATTGGGTATGGGGTGTAGAGAGATGGTGTGTTACACTCCAAGGTGTTCCCCAGGTTTCCTCTCCATTGCTTCGATCTTCCGGCTCTCGTTTAGTAGTTGTTGGAAACTACGCTGCATTAGGCCTACAAATTGGGTATGGGGTGTAGAGAGATGGTGTGTTACACTCCAAGGTGTTCCCCAGGTTTCCTCTCCATTGCTTCGATCTTCCGGCTCTCGTTTAGTAGTTGTTGGAAACTACGCTGCATTGGGCCTACAAATTGGGTATGGGGTGTAGAGAGACGGTGTGTTCCACTCCAAGGTGTTCTCCAGGTTGCCTTTCCTGAGCTTCGATCTTCCGGCTCTCGTTTAGTAGTTGTTGGAAACTACGCTGCATTAGGCCTACAAATTGGGTATGGGGTGTAGAGAGATGGTGTGTTACACTCCAAGGTGTTCCCCAGGTTTCCTCTCCATTGCTTCGATCTTCCGGCTCTCGTTTAGTAGTTGTTGGAAACTACGCTGCATTAGGCCTACAAATTGGGTATGGGGTGTAGAGAGATGGTGTCTTCCACTGTAGAGAGATGGTGTGTTCCACTCCAAGGTGTTCCCCAGGTTTCCTCGCCAATGCTTCGATCATCATGCTCTCGTTTAGTAGTTGTTGGAAACTACGCTGCATTAGGCCTACAAATTGGGTATGGGGTGTAGAGAGATGGTGTGTTCCACTCCAAGGTGTTCTCCAGGTTGCCTTTCCTGAACTTCTATCTTCAGGCTCTCATTAAATTGTGGTTAAACGGAACAACTGCATTTGGCGTACTAGTTGGTTTGGGGCCTACTATCGGTGTCTGCCGCTCCTTGATGTTCTCCTGGTTTCCTGTCCTGAAATTCCGTTTTCAGGCGCTCGTTAAGTAGTTGTTAATGTTAGACTGCATTTGGCCTACTAGTTGGGTTGGGGCCTACTATCGGTGTCTGCCACTCCTTGCTGTTCTCCTCCACTGAACAAAGCTGTGCCGCCTGTTTACTACTGTTGCCAATTTTGAACTGCATTTCGACTACTTACTGATTTGGGCCTACTCTCTGTGTCAGCCTCTCATTCCAGTTGTCCTCCACTGCAATGCCCCCTGATTAGTCCTGTGTTACCAATTTTGAACTGCATTTAGCCCACTTTATTCTTTGGGCCTATATCTCCTCATCCTGCCCATTGCCCAGCCAGTGATAGATGAGTCTGCTGGTACATTGACCCATAACGCAACATTTCCCGTGCACGCTACACTGCAAGATTGTGACCCTGCTGAAAGTCAGGTCCCCCTTCCCGCATACCATACCACCTTACACGGGGACAAACAGGAAGGTGCAGATGAAAGTGCAGGTTCCTTCATCAGGTGGGGGGAGGAATACTAGTTGGCGACGTCACTGGCACAGGGCCTCTCATGGTACGCAAAAGTGTTGCTGCCGGTGGGAGGCGCCCCCGCCGTGCAAACACACCGCTGTACTTTGAGGGGCCCTGTGCCAGTGCCAATGCCAACGAGTGGGCCCCCCCTGCTTGCTCAGGTTCACAGCACTTGCAAAGTTGAAATACTTACCTCTCCCTGCTCCACTGCCGTGACGTGGTCCAGATTTCCTGGGCCCACTAATTACTTGAACCAGCCCTACCCACCACAACTTTAGCCAAATGACCCCCAATTTCAAATGCCTTCCAATTATTATAAGGTAAATTACGCTTGACAAGCTTCATTAAGAAGAATGGATGGTTTTGACATTAAAATGGGCACTCTAGGTGTTTTCCTGGCCCCCACTCACTGCCGACTATGCTGCCCCATTGACTTGCATTGGGTTTCGTGTTTCGGTCAATCCCGACTTTACGTCATAATCGGCCGATTTCACTCGACCCGACTTTTGAGATAGTCGGGTTTCGCGAAACCCGGCTCGACTCTAAAAAGGTCAAGGTCGCTCAACTCTAGTGGCCATCCTTCGCGATCCGTCGCTAATACAAGTCTGTGGGTAAAAAATGCATCCTGCAAGCACATTTGCAGGATCTGTTTTTTTCCGCCGGATCCGTTTTTTCTCATAGAGTTGTATTAGTGCCGGATTGCGCCTGATGGCCACACGTTTCATCCATTTTTTTGCATGATCTGTCAAAAAAGCTGTTTCCGGCAGAAGGAAAACACATACAGAGGAACGGTTTTTCTGTCCTGAGAAAAAACGCACAGTGATGGATCCAGCAAAAAATGGATGAAACTGAAATGTGAAATGATGAATCCGGCCTCCGAATCTGTTTTTTCATGCATGTTTCCATTCAAATCATGCAGATTTTCCGTTTATTTATTTATTTCCAAAAACTGCACCAAAAACCGGCACCAAAAACTGCATCAAAAACTGCATTAAAAAAAAATCTGTTTTTTAAGCAGGTAATGATGCATTTTTTGGTGCAGTTTTTGATGCGGTTTTTGGTGCAGTTTTTGATGCTGTTTGTGATGCAGTTTTTGATGCGGTTTTTGATGCAGGTTTTTGGTGCTGCTTTTGATGCTTTTTTGATGCAGTTTTTGATGCAGTTTTTTATGCAGTTTTTGGTGCAGTTTTTGATGCAGGTTTTTGATGCTGTTTTTGATGCGGTTTTGATGCAGATTTTTTATGCTGTTTTGATGCAGTTTTTAATGCAGGCTTTTGGTGCTGTTTTTGAGGCAGTGTTCATGCAGTTTTTGATACTGTTTTTGATGTGGAATGATGAATCTGACCTCCGAATCCGTTTTTTCATGCATGTTTACATTCAAGTCATGCACATTTTCCATTTATGTATTTATTTATTTCCAAAAACTGCATCAAAACTGCACCAAAAACCTGCACCAAAAACTGCATCAAAAACCACATCAAAACTGCATCACAAACAGCACCAAAAACCTGCATCAAAAACTGCATCAAAAACAGCACCAAAAACCTGCATCAAAAACAGCACCAAAAACCGCACCAAAATCTGCATCAAAAACAGCACCAAAAACCTGCATCAAAAACAGCACCAAAAACCTGCATCAAAAACTGCACCAAAAACTGCATCAAAAACTGCATCAAAACCAGCACAAAAAACTGCATCAAAAGCTGCACCAAAAACTGCATTTAAAACAGCATCAAAAACAGCACCAAAAACCTGCATCAAAAACTGCACCAAAAAAAGGCATAAGGCCATGTTCACACTTTGCGGCATCCCTCTGCGGGTTCTCCCGCAGTGGATTTGATAAATCTGCAGGGCAAAACAACTGCGGTTCTCCCTGCAGATTTATCGCGGTTTGCTCCGCGGTTTCTGCTGCGGGTTTCCGCCTATACTATTGATGCTGCATATGCAGCAATATGCAGCATCAATAGTAATGTTAAAAATAATAAAAATTAGTTATACTCACCCTCTGATGTCCGGATCTCCTCGACGCTGCACCCGGCGGTCCGGTTCCAAAGATGCTGTGCGAGAAGGACCCTTCGTGACGTCACGGTCATGTGACCGCGACGTCACCGCGGGTCCTGGTCGCACAGCAACTCTGACCGGACGGCCGCGTGCAGCTCTGAGACTTCAGAGGGTGAGTATAACATGATTTTTTATTTTTATTCTTTTTTTCACCCCAAATATGGTTCCCAGTGCCTGGAGGAGAGTCTCCTCTCCTCCACCCCGGGTAGGAACCGCACATTAGTCGCTTACTTCCCACAACGTGGGCACAGCCCCATGCGGGAAGTAAGCGGTTCAATGCATTCCTATGGGTGCAGAATCGCATGAAAAAATAGATTTGGAGGCCGGATTCAGCAATTCACATCTCAGTTTCATCCGTTTTTTGCTGGATCCGTCGCTGTGCGTTTTTTCTCAGGACAGGAAAACCGTTCCTCTGTATGTGTTTTCCGTCCGCCGGAAACAGCTTTTTTGACGGATCATGCAAAAAATGGATGAAACGTGTTGCCATCAGGCGCAATCCGGCGCTAATACAACTTTATGAGAAAAAAACAGATCCGGCGGAAAAAAACGGATCCTGCAAATGTGCTTGCAGAATGCATTTTTTACCCATAGACTTGCATTAGCGACAGATCGCGACGGAGAGCCACACGTTGTGTCCGTCGTGCAACGGATCCGTCGTGTTTTGGCGGACCGTCGGCACGAAAAAAGTTCAAGTGAAGGTTTTTTTGGCCATCGCGTCCACCATTTTCTACCACGCATGCGTGGCCGAAACTCCGTCCCCTCCTCCCCGGACTTCAAAATGGGCAGCGGATGCGTTGAAAAACTGCATCCGCTGCCCACGTCGTGCACAAATTTCACAACGTGCGTCGGTACGTCGGCCCGACGCATAGCGACGGACCCGTACCGACACAGGTATGAAAAAGGCCTTAAAGAGCGGTTAATTTAAAAAAAATTGGGAAAAAACTACGTGGGCTCCCGCGCAATTTTCTGCACCAGAGAGGGAAAGCCGACGGCCGGGGGCCAATATTTGTAGCCTGCTATGAATATCAGCCCGGAACTGTCTGCATAGCCTTTACTGGCTATTAAAATAGGGGGCCCCCTCCCAAAAAAAATGACGTGGGGTCCCCCTTTATTTTATAGCCAGAAAGGCTACGCAGACAGCTGCGGGCTGATATTCATAGCCTATAGAGGGGCCATGGATATTGCCCCTTCCCCGGCTACAAATACCAGTCCGCAGCCGCCCCAGAAATTGCGCATCTGTGAGATGCGCCAAATCCGGCACTTAGCCCCTCTCTTCCCACTCCCGTATAGCGGTGGAATATGGGGTAATAAGGGGTTAATGTCACCTTGCTATTGTAAGGTGACATTAAGCCGGGTTAATAACGGAGAGGCGTCAATAACACGCCTATTTATTATTAATCCAATAGTAAGAAAGGGTTAATAAAACACACACACATTAGGAAAAAAGAATTTTAATATTCTTCATTTAACCATACTTACCATACTTCAGCGCCTGCAAAAAACGTAAAATAATAAACCGTATACTAACTGTCCGCCGTAGTCCAATTAATAACGAAGGTCCCACGATGATCTCCTCTATAGAACAGTGACATCGGGTGATGTCACTGCTCTATAGGACCCTCAGTGACACACTGACAGGAGACAATGGCTCCTGCAGTGCATCACTTAGGTTACTAAAGTTCAAAGTCTTACTTTATGGCAATTGCTTCGTGGGAATATTTCTCACCCAGCAATGCCATAAGTGAGACTAGCGACTATTTTTTTTACAGCGGCGGAGGAATACAGTGCGAAAGGATACCTTCCACCCGTCATTGTGTTTCTGGAGCCCCTGGAGAGCGGTCGCAACAGCTGTTGCTGCTGTTCTCCACGGGAGATCGTCGTGGGACACTCGTGGATTTCTGCGGACAAGGAGTATATTGGTTGTTTGTTATTTTAATCTTTTTTCAGGTTGACACTGGCTTCGGGGAACATAGTGACAAGTAATGGTGAGTATGAACTCTATGTTTAATGTACTATATGTCTATATGTATTTACTGTATGGAGTATGTATGGAGTATGTATGGAGTATGAATGTGTTTTTTTTTCATTCAACACATTAGCCGGATGATGGGACTACTACTGTCCCATCATTGGCTAATGTGTCAATCACTGTCAGTGTAGCAGGCATCGTCCGATGGGACTCGTAGTCCCATCGGACGATGCCTGCACACCCTCACAGAGCCCCGGCACGCCGCACAGAGACCCGGCAAGCCTCACAGAGACCCCGCATGCCACAAAGAGACCCCGCATGCTGCACAGAGACCCCGCACGCCGCACAGAGAGCCGGAACGCCGCACAGAGACCCGGCACGCCGCACAGAGACCCCGCACACCGCACAGAGAGCCGGAACGCCGCACAGAGACCCGGCACACCGCACAGAGACCCAGCACGCCACACAGAGACCCGGCAGGCCTGTGTAGAGCCCCAGCAGGCCAGCATAGAGCCCCGGCAGGCCCGAATACAGCCCCGGCAGGCCCGTACAGACCCCCGGCAGCCCGCATAGAGCCCCGACAGGCACACACAGACCCCTCATGTCACGCACAGACCCCGCCCGCACACACACCCACACAGTCTCCGCCCACGCACCGCCCAAACTCCATTATAGTGCATAATTGCCCTATAGGAACTTCCAATTCCGGTATCCGATCGGAACTCGGTATCGGAATTCCGATACAGTGAATATCGGCCGATACCTGATATTTGCAGTATCGGAATGCTCAACACTAGTGAAGAGGTCCATCATCTGTGTCCACTCTGCAAGCGTGAATTGCACCATGTCCATACTGCGCTAGCTATGCAAAAGGACATACTGCACTAGGGCTCGTCGCTGCCGCTACAGGCACTGCAACATGTGCAGAGTGGAATTCCATCATGTTGGAACATTGCAAATTATATGTTTAACCGGTATGCTGAAAGACCTCTATAGCAATGCAAGTCGATGACTTGTGGGGTATTATCATCGGAAGTGAGCACACAGCGACTGTTCTTTCTGCAGCAGCGCATCCAGGCCTTGATTGTGGCGTATAAATTGCTGTACCATCAGGTTGAGGAAGTGAGCCATACAAGGCATATGTGTGAAGTTGCTCCGGCATAGGGCCGCCATCAGGTTTGCAATGTTATTGCACATGGCCTTCCTTGTCTCCAGGTGCATTGGAGACAGCTATTGCTCTAACTCAGCCTGGATAGCTGTCCACAACTCTTGAGCTGTGTGACTGTGATCTCCATGGCATATTAATTTGAACACTGCCTGATTGCGGTAATCTAAGGCTGCGCAGTACGGAGGTGTGGGGGATTCTATCTGCACTGTTGGAACACATGTCTGACTAAGCGAGTGGTTGAGGACACAGGTGGAGACCCTAGAAGTGATGGAGGAGCCAGAAGCAGTGGAGGAACTGTTAGATACAGAGGTTTTTCTCGCAAGACTTGGAGATTCACAAACTTGTAGAGCAGCCCTTTTACCGCCTGCACCCACAGCCACCAGAGTCACCTATTGCCCAATTATATAATGCCAATGCCATGTTTGCTCATTCAGGTGTCAGTGGTAAAATGCACCCTGGCAGACAGTGATTTTTTTTAGGGAATAGGTGATGTAGTCTGCAACATGCTGGTATAGAGCAGGCACAGCTTTCTTAGAGAAGTAAAGGAGACTGGGCAACTGGTACTGAGGGACAATTAGAGATTGTGGTGTTCAAGCTCTTAGCTTAGGCATATGCAGAAGTAGACATTCTTTTACATGACCACAACTACGGGCTGGCTGCTGTGCTAAGAGAAAGTGGAATATGGAGAATAAAATAAATTACTGGATTGTGAGTGAGGTGCAGACAAAATTTTTATGGTGGACTGAGAAAGATGTGTTGTGCTAGGTAACACAAAAACATAAGTTTTGTCCACTTCAGCAACAGCTGATGGGCTCTCATTCACCACAACTGTAGGGGGTAAACGAGTGGAGTTTCTGCAGCTGGAGATCTGTGTGAGAAGACTTGTGATGGTGGAGGAAGAAGCAGCAGATGTGATTGATGGGACATCCGGGAGTTGGCGAGACACTCCAGTACACATTTTATCGTAGTGAAATTCCCACACTAAGGCATGTTGATCGGTCATGTGCCGGTTCATGCGTGTAGTTGTCTAATTATTGCAATTTTTGCCTCTCCTTATTTTTGTTTTGCAAATTTGGCAGATAACGTGTGTTGGATTATCCTTTGCAGTCTCAAGAGAGGCCCAGGCTAGGCAACCCTTGCCTCCCCTGTGAACTGCACACTCACGACCGATGCTTTCTACAGCCAGAGTTGGGGTGAGAATGCATTGCTTGTCCTGGTTGCATCAATTCGTGTCTGTGTGGTAATCCGCAATGTATCCTCCTCATCTTCATCGTCCTCCACTTCCTCTGCTGAGCTGTTTAGCTGCGTACCTTGGGGTTCACACCAAGTAGGAACCACAACCTCATCATCATCCTCTCTGTTCTCACACTCCTCACCTTGAGATTCACCCTCCTCCTCTTCCTGCCCTGACACCATAGTACAGTCCACGTGGACCTCTGGTATTTGAATCTCATCAGGATCACCTCTATGCTTGGGGGTTAACATCTAGTGATGAGGGTCAGGATTGTGTTCTGACTGTACTTCCTCATTAGTACATTAAAAAATATATATGGTAATTTAACAAGTAGCCAATAGTGCTTGCAGTGAAGCCAAACAAATTGAAGTGGCACCACCACAGGGCTGGCAGGACTAAACTTATATAACAATAGTTATAAATTGCAGTGTACCCACATAATAATAGCAGGTTCAAAACAGAAAGAAGGACACTAATGATACATCTTATTATATCAGATCAATTAGACCAAATGGCGTGCCAATGTTACATAGCTATATATCGCTGTTCCACAGTACTGCACTGACATTGTACACAGAGTAAAGCTCTACGCACGTTTCAGCAGCATGCCTTTGTCAGGGGGAGTGGAATCATGACCAAACCATGCTCCTTTTAAACCAGAGGTGACCAATCATATTAAATCCCACCCCTAGCCATGTGACTATACCCAATAGGAAATGAACAGACAGGATGACAGTATTTGCAGTTAAATTCCGAAGCACTGCCTGGAAGAAGGTTGATAAGTACCTACTCATTAGCTATGCTGTGGCGCACCGGATCAAGTGAGGCCGATGAGTGCGTCATGACAGGCGGCGAGATCGGGCCGCGGACCACGCGAGACCGCGTGAGCGGAGGTCCGACTCAGCAACCTGCCCACCGCCAGTGATAGATGCCGGATACAAACCACAACTATGAGCATTAGAACTATGCAGTGAAATAACAACATATATATAAACGCCACCAAAAGGACGATCACAAGACCGTACTAAAGTGCTACAGTGCCATTATAAAAAAATAAAAGAGAAAAGAAAAGAAAAAAGAGAGTAGGCGGTTTCAACGTATATCAATTAAAGCGTTCATAATATAAATATTAATAAGATGTCATGAAAATAAATGTGTACATGTAGTTCATCCATATATCTCACACATGGATAGAGCATAGACATAGTAAAGGAATAAAATTAAAAACAAGAGAAAAAAGTAAAAAATAAAAAATAAATGGAAAGCAGATAAATATGTGCAAATCACCCCAATATATCAAAACGAAAATGTTCCCACATACCCCATACTGGTTATACCACATATAGATCACATAAATTACACTGTAATCTATATAGCTACCACAGAAGAAAAATACATGGTTATATCAAAAGAATACACATAATGAACACTGGCCTAAATCTATATCTTCACTGGTCTTCCAATCATCTATTCACATTGGAATGTAAGTTCATAAATATAAAGTTAAGCCAACAGTAGCCCAAATGTCAACTACTCTTTTTAAAAGAGCCAGAGTCTTATCCTGTTCGGTTAAGATGATCTCTAAACGAACACAATACGGGTATGGTCTTCAAGTCTGCTGCAAAACTACAACCAGCCGTCCATTCTTCTTATGAGGCCACCAGGTATTATCCTGTTCAATTGTTGGTAACTTCTCCACACAAAATCATATGTATGCATCATCATCATCATCATCTTGTTCTCGAAGAAAGGGGGGGTAAAGGGAGAAAGGGAAAGGGAGATGATCATTTAATCTCCAAGGTCATACTAAGGAGCATAGAAAAATAGCACAAATTAGTAACGAATAAATTTACACAAATTTAAAACCACTGAAAACAAACATATATACAGAAAGATGCTGAAAAAACCTTTTTGCACGGGGTCAGGATTTAAATGAAAGGAGCAAAACTTTAGCATTCATTAAGCCATCTGGTTGTAGGGTACGTAGTGTCCAAATCCATTTGGCCTCCCTTTATGCCAAACTACGGCTGAGGTTACCCCCACGGAGATTAGACTGGATATGATCAATTCCCTTAATCCGAAGGCTTGATGGGTCGCAAGAGTGATACTACTTAAAATGCCTTGGGATTGTCTTCAGCTGTTCTAATTCGTCCTCTTTTGCGGCCGCCACAATATCTCTTACATGTTCCCTCACCCTGACCTTCAAAGCCGGCGTTGTGAGTCCTATATAGATCAGGGAGCAGGGGCACGTTGCATGATGTACAACAGTCTGTGTAGAGCAATTGATGGAATGTGCAATAACAAATTTCTTCCCACTAGATGATAAGAATTCTTTAGTTTTTTCTATGTTTGGACAGGAGACACATTTACCGCATGGTACACATCCCCAAATATTAGCTGGTTTCTTACTCATACCTGAGAACGCGTGTGGTTGATTCGTCGGTGTATAATAGCTCCTCACTATATGGTCTCGTAAGCTCTCACATCATAGGGCTGCCACTGCAGGTTTAGGCGGCAAATATTTTTTTAGTGTTTTGTCTGCTAGAAGAATCAGCCAGTGTCTCTGCAATATTTCATACATTTTCTGCCATTGGGAATGGTACTGTGTCACCATCCTTGAACAGTCCATTGTTGATTTAATTGATTTTAAATACATTAACCCCTTAAGCCCCGAGGGTGGTTTGCACGTTAATGACCGGGCCAATTTTTACAATTCTGACCACTGTCCCTTTATGAGGTTATAACTCTGGAACGCTTTGACAGATCTTGGCGATTCTGACACTGTTTTCTCGTGACATATTGTACTTCATGTTAGTGGTAAAATTTATTTGATATAACTTGCGTTTATTTGAGAAAAAAACGGAAATTTGGCAAAAATTTTGAAAATTTCGCAATTTTCCAACTTTGAATTTTTATACCCTTAAATCACAGAGATATGTCATGCAAAATACTTAATAAGTAACATTTCCCACATGTCTAATTTACATCAGCACAATTTTGGAACCAAAATTTTTTTTTGTTAGGGACTTATAAGGGTTAAAAGTTGACCAGCATTTTCTCATTTTTACAACACCATTTTTTTTTAGGGACCACATCTCATTTGAAGTCATTTTGAGGGGTCTATATGATAGAAAATACCCAAGTGCGACACCATTCTAAAAACTGCACCCCTCAAGGTACTCAAAACCACATTCAAGAAGTTTATTAACCCTTCAGGTGTTTTACAGGAATTTTTGGAATGTTTAAATAAAAATGAACATTTAACTTTTTTTCACACAAAATTTATTCAGCTCCAATTTGTTTTATTTTACCAAGGGTAACAGGAGAAAATGGACCCCAAAAGTTGTTGTACAATTTGTCCTGAGTACGCTGATACCCCATATGTGGGGATAAACCACTGTTTGGGCGCATGGCAGAGCTCGGAAGGAAAGGAGCGCCATTTGACTTTTCAATGCAAAATTGACTGGAATTGAGATGGGACGCCATGTTGCGTTTGGGGAGCCCCTGATGTGCCTAAACATTGAAACTCCCCACAAGTGACACCATTTTGGAAAGTAGACCCCTTGAGGAACTTATCTAGATTTGTGGTGAGCACTTTGACCCAACAAGTGCTTCATAGAAGTTTATAATGCAGAGCCGTAAAAATAAAAAATCATATTTTTTCACAAAAATGATCTTTTTGCCCCCAATTTTTTTATTTTCCCAAGGGTAAGAGAAGAAATTAGACCACAGAAGTTGTTGTGCAATTTGTCCTGAGTACGCTGATACCCCATATGTGGGTTTAAACCATTGTTTGGGCGCATGACAGAGCTCGGAAGGGAAGGAGCACCATTTGACTTTTCAATGCAAAATTGACTGGAATTGAGATGGGACGCCATGTTGCGTTTGGAGAGCCCCTGATGTGCCTAAACATTGAAACCACCCACAAGTGACACCATTTTGGAAATAGACCCCCTAAGGAACTTATCTAGATGTGTTTGAGAGCTTTGAGCCCCCAAGTGTTTCACTACAGTTTATAACACAAAAATGATTTTTAGCCCCCCACATTTTTATTTTCCCAAGGATAACAAGAGAACTTGGGCCCCAAAAGTTCTTGTCCAATTTGTCCTGAGTACGCTGATACACCATATGTTGGGGTAAACCCCTGTTTGGGCGCACCAGAGAGCTCGGAAGGGAAGGAGCACTGTTTTACTTTTTCAACGCAGAATTGGCTGGAATTGAGATCGGACGCCATGTCGCGTTTGGAGAGCCCTTGATGTGACTGAACAGTGGAAACTCCCCAATTCTACCTGAAACCCTAATCCAATAACACCCCTAACCCTAATCCCAACGGTAACCCTAACCACACCCCTAACCCTGACACACCCCTAATTCTAATCCCAACCCTAATCCCAACCGTAAATATAATCCAAACCCTAACCCTAACTTTAGCTCCATCCCTAACCCCAACCCTAACCCTAGCCCCAACCCTAACCCTAGCCCTAACCCTAACCCTAGCCCCAACCCTAACCCCAACCCTAGCCCCACCCCTAACCCTAACCCCAGCCCCAACCCTAGCCCCAACCCTAGCCCCAACCCTAGCCCTAACCCTAGCCCCAACCCTAGCCCTAACCCTAACCCTAACCCTAACCCTAGCCCTAACCCTAACCCTAGCCCTGATGGGAAAATGGAAATAAATACATTTTTTTAATTTTATTATTTTCCCTAACTAAGGGGGTGATGAAGGGGGTTTGATTTACTTTGATAGCGTTTTTTATATCGGATTTTTATGATTGGCAGCTGTCACACACTAAAAGACGCTTTTTTATAGCAAAAAAGTTTTTCCGTCTCCACATTTTGAGACCTATAATTTTTCCATATTTTGGTCCACAGAGTCATCTGTGGTCTTGGTTTTTGCCGGACGAGATGACGTTTTTATTGGTATTATCTTTGGACACGTGACAGTTTTTGATCACTTTTTATTCCGATTTTTGTGATGCAGAATGACCAAAAACCAGCTATTCATGAATTTCTTTTGGGGGAGGCGTTTATACCATTCCACGTTTGGTAAAATTGAAAAAGCAGTTTTATTCTTCGGGTCAGTACGATTACAGCGATATGTCATTTATATCATTTTTTTAATGTTTTGGCGCTTTTATACGATGAAAGCTATTTTATAGAAAAAATAATTATTTTGGCATCGCTTTATTCTCAGGACTATAACTTTTTATTTTTTTGCTTATTATGCTTTGTGGTGGCTCGTTTTTTGCGGGACAAGATGACGTTTTCAGCGGTACCATGGTTATTTACAGCCGTCTTTTTGATTGCGTGTTATTCCACTTTTTGTTCGGCGGTGTTCACTGAAGGAGTTAACTAGTGGGACAGTTTTATAGGTTGGGTCGTTACGGACGCGGCGATACTAAATATGTGTACTTTTAGTGTTTGTTTGTTTTTATTTTAGATAAAGAAATGTATTTATGGTAATAATATATTTTTTTTATTTATTTATTTAGTAATTTTTTTTTTTTTTTTACACATGTGGAAATTTTTTGTTTTACTTTTTTACTTTGTCCCAGGGGGGACATCACAGATCGCCGATCTTACAGTTTGCACAGCACTCTGTAAGATCGGCGATCTCACTCACATTGCTGTATGCTTACCAGCACCTGCAGTCGACCTGGAAGTACTCCCTGCAGGACCCGGATGCAGCCCCGCGGCCATTTTGGATCCGGGGCCTGCAGGGAGAAGACGCTCGGTACAAGGTGAGCACATCACCTTGTACCGATCGTCTCAGCGAAGCACGCAGGGAGCCCCCTCTCTGCGCAATGCTTCCCTGCACCGCCGGCACACCGCGATCATGTTTGATCGCGGTGTGGCAGGGGTTAATGTGCCGGGAGCGGTCCGTGACCGCTCCTGGCACATAGTCCGGGATGTCAGCTGCGATAGTCAGCTGAAACCCGGCCGCGATCGGCCGCGCTCCCCCCGGAAGCGCGGCCGATCGCTATGACGTACTATCCCGTCGGTGGGAATTAAGGCCCACCCCACCTCGATGGGATAGTACGTCTGTGAGGAAACTGTATAAAATAAGTAGTAGTTTCTCTGCCTGTTAGCACCATAGCTGAGGGATTTTTGGCACTTCTGACCATGGTTCCAAAAACACATGGCAGACCCTGGGCTCAAACCCCCCCCCCCTTCCCATTACTTCAGAGTTTAGCTTTCCTTCTCAGAGAGTGTGGGGGGTTTAGGAGAGCCAAGGTATTTACGACCGGCATTTCCTGCTGTGTAAGCTCTTGTCCAGCTATAAGTGAACTAGAAGTTTCCAGAAATGCATGGAAGTTCTTTGTTCTGTTTTTGTAAGATATTATGCCGACCTTTTACATTACGAACCCAAAAATATATATTCTTAATCTCACTCGGTGGACCTACCCATCCCTCGAAACACGGGCTTCTAACTCCATCTGGTAAAGAAGTAGGGTTTTCTCTGTAAATATGTATCCCAGATAGGACATATTTGATCTCATTAGAATGCCCACGTGAATCCGAGATGAATGCTGGGTTTGTTATGACTATGACATGTTTTGTAGCGGAGTTACTGAAATTAGATATAGATTAGGATAATATGAGTTAACTGAAGAGGTAGGAGGGACGAGGTGATCCAACCCCTTTCTGGGATGTCACAGGCTGAAGCTATAACTGTCTGCCACGATCCCCAGCTTAGTCTTTTTTCTTGCTTGCTTGCTTGCTTCTTCTTCTGGAAAGCCCTGCACACGTCCAAAGAGCTGGGACGTATGGTTGCCTGCCATGCCATGAACTGAGATCATGTGAGTGTTATCTTTTCTCATTTAATCCCTGTTTATTTTATAATTACCCTTGTACATATTTGCAATTGTCTCATTTGTAACCTCTTTGTAGAATATTTTGATAAAGCACTGCCTAAATTTTGTGGGGTATATTATTTCATGCCAGTTCTTTCTCCATGCTCTAAAAACCGTACCCTAAGTCTCTTGAAGGGAAATACGCTACTGTGTTGGGTTAGCTTCGGACCCGTTTAATCGAAGCTGGTGGTAGTGATACCGTGCAGACTTTTGGGTTATGTTGTAGCGACTGCGGCTTTGATAATTATTGTTCCTGCCTGAGTGGAAGTAGTTTATCGCGTCGCTGCAGCGTGCCCAGTAGCCAGTACATAGCAGGCAACATGTCTGGCGACCAATTACCCAGGGTGCAGTACCTAATCTGACCTGAGAGTAAGGGGGGCGCCAGAGAGCTGCAAGTGTTAAGTGGAACTGGAAGCGGGATAAACATAAATCCCTGCAGTTCGTGGTATATTGAAAAGCAGTGGGATACCTAAAATAAGCCCCTGCTGGAAACTAAGAGGTCAATAGCCTTGTGTGTGTTTTCTCATCACATTGTTAGCAGTGGAGGGATAACTAAGATAAGCCCCCCTGCACATGTGATAGCCGTCTGTTGGCCCAAAGTCACCCCGAACCGTGACGTAGGGGTGACGGTCACGGTTTGAATCGTGACAAATTGGTGGCAGCGGTCAGGGGATTCCTGACAACGTCATATGGGATTAAGGGGTTAAAGGGAACCTGTCACCCCCCCAGGCGTTTTTAACTAAAAGAGCCACCTTGTGCAGCAGTAATGCTGCATTCTGACAAGGTGGCTCTTTTAGTTCTGGGTGCTGTAACTGCCGAAATAATCAGTTTTGTAATTTGTCCTAAATACCTGTCTTCAGTCCTGGAGGCAGGCCTTTCCCCCCTGCTGCAGACGCCACACAGCCGTCACTCAAATCTTCTTGGCGACGGGCGCCGCCTCCTCGCCGCTCTTTTGAAATGAACCGGCGCAGGCGCAGTGAGTGCTGCCCATCTGTCCTCATACAAGTAGAGGAGCTGCGGAGACACCATCACGTGTTTCTCAACGCAGGCAGTGAATAGCCAGGCCTTTCCCTGGGAAGGAACAACCAAGGAAAGGGCAGCATCCAATAAAGGAAAACATCCAATAAAGGAAAACCACCTATGCCAAGCATGGTATCCATCCACAGACAGCTGTTTCGGGGTTTTTGCCCCTCATCAGTGTGGAGTAGGAAACTGGCTATCAGGAGCAGTGCCTAGTAGAAAGTCTATAAAGGCACGGATGATTGACCTCGTGGAGACCAAAACATCCAACACCGCGGAGACACCATCACGTGTTTCTCAACGCAGTGATCCAGAACACTGCCCCCAAATATGCAAATGCAAGTAGAGGAGCTGCGGAGACACCATCACGTGTTTCTCAATGCAGGCAGTGAATAGCCAGGCCTTTCCCCGGGAAGGAACAACCAAGGGAAGGGCAGCATCCAATAAAGGAAAACATCCAATAAAGGAAAACCACCTATGCCAAGCATGGTATCCATCCACAGACAGCTGTTTAGGGGGTTTTTGCCCCTCATCAGTGTGGAGTAGGAAACTGGCTATCAGGAGCAGTGCCTAGTAGAAAGTCTATAAAGGCACGGATGATTGACCTCCTGGAGACGAAAACATCCAACACCGCGGAGACACCATCACGTGTTTCTCAACGCAGTGATCCAGAACACTGCCCCCAAATATGCAAATGCAAGTAGAGGAGCTGCGGAGACACCATCACGTGTTTCTCAACGCAAGCAGTGAATAGCCAGGCCTTTCCCCGGGAAGGAACAACCAAGGGAAGGGCAGCATCCAATAAAGGAAAACATCCAATAAAGGAAAACCACCTATGCCAAGCATGGTATCCATCCACAGACAGCTGTTTCCGGGGTTTTTGCCCCTCATCAGTGTGGAGTAGGGAACTGGCTATCAGGAGCAGTGCCTAGTAGAAAGTCTATAAAGGCACGGATGATTGACCTCGTGGAGACCAAAACATCCAACACCGCGGAGACACCATCACGTGTTTCTCAACGCAGTGATCCAGAACACTGCCCCCAAATATGCAAATGCAAGTAGAGGAGCTGCGGAGACACCATCACGTGTTTCTCAACGCAGGCAGTGAATAGCCAGGCCTTTCCCCGGGAAGGAACAACCAAGGGAAGGGCAGCATCCAATAAAGGAAAACATCCAATAAAGGAAAACCACCTATGCCAAGCATGGTATCCATCCACAGACAGCTGTTTCGGGGTTTTTGCCCCTCATCAGTGTGGAGTAGGAAACTGGCTATCAGGAGCAGTGCCTAGTAGAAAGTCTATAAAGGCACGGATGATTGACCATCTGTCCTCATATGCAGTCTCGCTGATTGCGCCTGTGCGGACGCCCTGCCTGTGAATCCCAGCCCAGTAGTATGAATAAATAAGAAGACACTGCGGGGCTGGGATTCACAGGCAGGGTGTCCACACAGGCGCAGTAGCTGGACTGCATATGAGGACAGACGGGCAGCGCTCACTGCGCCTGCCCAAGGCAGGAGAAAAGAGCGCAGGCGCCGGCTCATTTCAAAACAGCGGTAAGGAGGCGGCGCCAAGAAGATTTGAGTGATGGCTGTGAGGCGTCTGCAGCAGGGGGGAAAGGCCTGCCTCCTTGACTGAAGAAAAGGTATTTAGGACAAATCAGAAAACTGATTATTTCGGCAGTTACAGCACCCAGAACTAAAAGAGCCACCTTGTCAGAATGCAGCATTACTGCTGCACAAGGTTGCTCTTTTAGTTAAAAATGCCTGGGGGGGTGGCAGGTTCCCTTTAAGTCATGGTGGTTAGCATTCCTTGCTCTATTGTAGGCATATTTGATAGATCGCCTGCTGTAGCCGCGTTCATAAAACCTCCTCTTTTGTTCAGTCGCACGTAACTCAAGTCAGAATCTGTTGAACATATTCTTCTAATTCTCAAAAACTGGCTAACAGGAACAGACATGTGTTGGGTGAGACAAGGTTGCATGTAGAATTGCATTCACAGACATTTTTTTCTGGAAAATATCTGTCTGTAATAGACCGGAGGTGTCTTTTTTAATCATGACATCCAGAAATTCAATTTGTTTAGTGTGATATTTATATGTCAATCTTATGTTATGGTCATTATTGTTCAAATCATGGAAAAGCTTCTCTAGGTCTACTGGTGTCCCCTGCCAGATGAGAAAAATGTCATCGATGTACCGGGTCCCGGTCGACGAGCACCGATACGTCAAGAGCAAGTGCCTCTCCCACAGCCCCAGGAACAGATTTACATAGGAGGGCACACAAGCCGCTCCCATGGCTGTTTCCTGGAGCTGCAGGTAGAAGGAACCATTAAAAATAAAAAAAATTATGGGTTAAGAGGAAGTCTAGAAGTTGTAGAGGAAACATCGTCTCTTCCTGGGAAAACTTTGTCATAGAAAGATAATGTCTAGCAGCCTTTAATCCATCATGATGCCGAATGCTTGTGTAGAGGGACTCCACATCACATGTGACGAGGAGCATGTCCTCATCAATGTGTATGGAGTCCACTCTACGCAAAAACTCGGAGGTGTCTTGTAGAAAGGATGGAATCATCTCAACCAATGGTTTTAAAAATGAATCAATGTATTTACCCACATTTTCAGTTAGTCCCCCAATCCCAGAAATTATGGACCTACCTGGAGGATTTCTGATGTCATTATGGGCCATTGGTAATAGGTATAGTGTTGGAACTGATGGATCCTTTGTCCAAAGAAGGTTGCGTATCTCCTGGGTGATAATATCCTTGTCCAAAGCCATTTGAATAATCTTTCCCAGATGTTCCCTGTATGAAGACATAGGATTATAGGTAAGTTTCTTGTAGCATGATGGTTCTCTTAGTTGGCGATACGCTTCGGATTCGTACAGTCTACATAGCCACACCACGATATTCCCCCTTTGTCATCAGGCTTGAACATTCTTGCGTGGTTTGAGGCCCGATCTCGGCACCTCGCCGCCTGTCATGATGCACTCATCGGCCTCACTTGATCCAGATGTGTCGGCGCTACATGCGCCACAGCGTGGCCAATGAGTAGGTACTTATCAACCTTCTTCCAGGCAGCGCTTCGGAATTTGACTACAAATCTTGTCTGTTCACTTCTTATTTGGCATGGTCACATGGTTAAGGGTGGGATTTAATATGATTGGTCTCCTCTGGTTTAAAAGGAGCATGGTTTGGTCATGATGCCACTCCTCCTGACAAAGACACACTGCTGAAACGCGCGTAGGGGCAGTGGCACCGTCACCTGGGCAGTGGTAAGTTCCATCCACCTTTAGTTTGAGCTTTACTCTGTGTACAATGTCAGTGCAGTACTGTGGACCAGCGATGTATAGCTATGTAACATGGGCACACCATTTGGTCTAATTGATCTGATATAATAAGATGTATCATTAGTGTCCTTCTTTCTGTTTTGGACCTGCTATTATTGTGTGGGTACACTGCACTATATAACTATTGTTATGTAAGTTTAGTCCTGCCAGCCCTGTGGTGGTGCCACTTCAATTTGTTTGGCTCAACTGTAAGCACTATTGGCTACTTATTAAATTACATACATATTTTTTTAATGTACTAGTAAAAAATTTTTCCTATCTTGTTACAAATACGCTTCTGTCTATATGCTTGTGTGAATTTAGCGTTGAACAGCTTTTCCATATTATCAGAATGGCCCTTCTGTAGTTCCCAGAAGTCAGTTGGACGTTTGGAAATTTGTGACACTGTGGAAAACAAGGATGATTGGGGTGCCACCTCTGAGGATTGTACTTTGTGAGATGTTTAGGTGGAGAAAGAGAAGAATAGACCCCTTGATGCAGCGCTTGCCATCCACTGGAACATATGCTCTTTCTGAGCCTCATCTAAAAGGTGTACCCCTGTGCGAATGACAAATAAAGGGAGTCGAGTAGCCCATCCAGATGTTGTCAGTGGTCGTCTTCAGATAGGGCGAGATGGTCTTTGTTCAGCTGGGCTTTCATTAACATTAACAACTAACCCTTGTGCACATCGAACACCAAGTCAATTCTCCTTCCACCACAACCTCGCCTTTTCCCACTCATGTTGTTAGTAGCCTTCCCCTATTGTAACCTGCTGTTTCATAACCTTAGGCCTACAGTAGTCAGTCACCTTTCACTAAATGAACAATCACTATTTATTTTCTTAGATAGTGTGCCTGAACAACACTTTTATCCGATTTTTAAGTGGAAATATGGCCTTCTGATTCGTCACTGAAGCAGTTTTGTCACAAACGATTTGGATTAGCTAATTGTGCCTCCTGGCTGAACACCAATATTAGGCCTAACGATTTTTAAGTGGAAATCTAGCCTTCTGATTAGTCACTGAAATACAGTTTTATCACAAACGATTTAGATTAACTAATTGGGCTGCATCCCGATATTAGGCCTAATGATTTTTAAAGGGAACCTGTCACGCCCAAAATCTAGGGTGAGCTAAGCCCACCAGCATCAGGGGCTTATCTGTTGTGAATTCTGTTGTCGGGCTCCCTCCTGTGGTCATATATGGTACTTCGGCTGGTTCTGTCCATGGACTTCCTCTGGTGGCTGTGAGTGTTTCTGAGTTTCCTTCCACAGGTGACGAGGTTAATTCGTTAGCTGGCTGCTCTATTTAACTCCACTTAGATCTTTGCTCCATGCCACCTGTCAATGTTCCAGTATTGGTCTAGTTCACTCCTGGATCGTTCTTGTGACCTGACTTTCCAGCAGAAGCTAAGTTCCTGCTTGTTTTTATTTGGTTTGCTATTTTTCTGTCCAGCTTGCTATTTTTATTGTTGTCTTGCTTGCTGGAAGCTCTGGGACGCAGAGGGAGCGCCTCCGCACCGTGAGTCGGTGCGGAGGGTCTTTTTGTGCCCTCTGCGTGGTCTTTTTGTAGGTTTTTGTGCTGACCGCAAAGCAACCTTTCCTATCCTCAGTCTGTTCAGTAAGTCGGGCCTCGCTTTGCTAAATCTATTTCATCTCTGTGTTTGTATTTTCATCTTTACTCACAGTCATTATATGTGGGGGGCTGCCTATTCCTTTGGGGAATTTCTCTGAGGCAAGGTAGGCTTTATTTTTCTATCTTCAGGGCTAGCTAGTTCCTTAGGCTGTGCCGAGTTGCATAGGGAGCGTTAGGAGCAATCCACGGCTATTTCTAGTGTGTGTGATAGGATTAGGGATTGCGGTCAGTAGAGTTCCCACGTCCCAGAGCTCGTCCTTTATTATCAGTAACTATCAGGTCTTTCCGTGTGCTCTTAACCACCAGGTCCATTATTGTCCTGACAACCAGGTCATAATAGTACAGGTGGCCCAAAGTACTAATGCATCTCAATAGAGGGATAAGAGAAGTTCTGAGACCATTTTTTTTTCTTTGCAGTGTGTTTTGTCTCTCTTTTCCCCTTTACCTCTGGGTGGTTCAGGACACAGGTGTAAACATGGACATTCAAGGTCTGTACTCTTTGATGGATAATCTCACTACAAGGGTACAAAACATTCAAGATTTTGTGGTTCAGAATCCGATGTCAGAGCCTAGGATTCCAATTCCTGATTTGTTTTTTGGTGATAGATCTAAGTTCTTGAATTTCAAAAATAATTGTAAATTGTTTCTTGCCTTGAAACCTCACTCCTCAGGTGACCCTGTTCAACAAGTAAAGATCATTATTTCTTTGTTACGTGGTGACCCTCAAGACTGGGCATTTTCCCTTGTGCCAGGAGATCCGGCATTGCGTGATGTTGATGCGTTTTTCCTGGTGCTTGGATTGCTTTATGACGAACCTAATTCAGTGGATCAGGCAGAGAAAATCTTGCTGGCTCTGTGTCAGGGTCAGGATGAAGCGGAGATATATTGTCAGAAGTTTAGAAAGTGGTCTGTGCTCACTCAATGGAATGAATGTGCCCTGGCAGCAATCTTCAAAAAGGGTCTCTCTGAAGCTCTTAAGGATGTCATGGTGGGATTTCCCATGCCTGCTGGTCTGAATGAGTCTATGTCTTTGGCCATTCAGATCGATCGATGCTTGCGTGAGCGTAAAGCTGTGCACCATTTGGCGGTACTATCTGAGCATGGGCCTGAACCTATGCAATGTGATAGGACTTTGACCGGAGCTGAACGGCGAGAGCACAGACGTCGGAATGGGCTATGTTTTTACTGTGGTGATTCCACTCATGCTATCTCCGATTGTCCTAAGCGCACTAAACGGTTCGCTAGGTCTGCCACCATTGGTACGGTACAGTCTAAATTTCTATTGTCCGTTACTCTGATTTGCTCTTTGTCATCCTATTCTGTTATGGCATTTGTGGATTCAGGCGCTGCCCTGAATTTGATGGACTTGGAGTATGCTAGGCGCTGTGGCTTTTTCTTGGAGCCCTTGCAGTATCCTATTCCATTGAGAGGAATTGATGCTACGCCTTTGGCCAAGAATAAGCCTCAGTACTGGACCCAATTGACCATGTGCATGGCTCCTGCACATCAGGAGGATATCCGCTTTCTGGTGTTGCATAATCTCCATGATGTGGTCGTTTTGGGGTTGCCATGGCTACAGGTTCATAATCCAGTATTGGACTGGAAATCTATGTTTGTGTCTAGGTGAGGTTACCAGGGGGTACATGGTGATGTTCCATTTTTGTCTATTTCGTCTTCCACTCCTTCTGAAGTTCCAGAGTTTTTGTCGGATTATCGGGATGTATTTGATGAGCCCAAAGCCAGTGCCCTACCTCCTCATAGGGATTGCGATTGTGCAATTAATTTGATTCCTGGTAGTAAGTTTCCTAAGGGCCGATTGTTCAATTTATCTGTGCCAGAACACGCCGCTATGTGGAGTTATATAAAGGAATCCTTGGAGAAAGGCCATATTCGCCCGTCGTCATCACCGTTAGGAGCAGGGTTCTTTTTTGTGGCCAAGAAGGATGGTTCTTTGAGACCTTGTATTGATTACCGCCTTCTTAATAAAATTACAGTCAAATTTTAGTATCCTTTGCCGTTGCTGTCTGATTTGTTTGCTCGTATTAAAGGGGCTAGTTGGTTCACCAAGATAGATCTTCGTGGGGCGTATAATCTTCTGTGTATTAAACAAGGCAATGAATGGAAAACAGCATTTAATACGCCCGAGGGCCATTTTGAGTACCTGGTTATGCCATTCGGGCTTTCCAATGCTCCATCAGTATTTCAGTCCTTTATGCATGACATCTTCCGAGAGTACCTGGATAAATTCCTGATTGTGTATTTGGATGATATTTTGGTCTTTTCGGATGATTGGGAGTCTCATGTGAAGCAGGTCAGAATGGTGTTCCAGGTCCTTCATGCGAATTCCTTGTTTGTGAAGGGGTCAAAGTGTCTCTTTGGAGTTCAGAAGGTTTCATTTTTGGGTTTCATTTTTTCCCCTTCTACTATCGAGATGGACCCTGTTAAAGTCCAGGCCATTTACGATTGGACTCAGCCGACATCTGTGAGGAGCCTGCAAAAGTTCCGGGGCTTTGCTAATTTTTATCGGCGCTTCATCGCTAATTTTTCTAGTGTTGCTAAACCGTTGACTGATTTGACCAAGAAGGGTGCTGATGTGGTCAATTGGTCTTCTGCGGCTGTGGAAGCTTTTCAGGAGTTGAAGCGTCGTTTTTCTTCTGCCCCTGTGTTGTGACAGCCAGATGTTTCGCTCCCGTTTCAGGTCGAGGTTGATGCTTCTGAGATTGGAGCAGGGGCTGTTTTGTCGCAAAGAAGTTCTGATGGCTCGGTGATGAAGCCATGTGCTTTCTTTTCTAGAAAGTTTTCGCCTGCTGAGCGCAATTATGATGTTGGTAATCGAGAGTTGTTGGCCATGAAGTGGGCATTCGAGGAGTGGCGTCATTAGCTTGAAGGAGCCAAGCATCGCGTGGTGGTCTTGACAGATCACAAAAATTTGACTTATCTTGAGTCTGCCAAACGGTTGAATCCGAGACAGGCTCGATGGTCGTTATTTTTCTCCTGTTTTGATTTTGTGGTTTCGTACCTTCCGGGATCTAAGAATGTGAAGGCTGATGCCCTGTCAAGGAGTTTTGTGCCTGACTCTCCGGGTGTTCCTGAGCCGGCGGGTATTCTCAAAGAGGGGGTAATTTTATCTGCCATCTCCCCTGATTTGCGGCGGGTGCTGCAAAAATTTCAGGCTGATAGACCTGACCGTTGCCTTGGATAAACTGTTTGTCCCTGATAGATGGACTAGTAGAGTTATCTCTGAGATTCATTGTTCAGTGTTGGCTGGGCATCCTGGAATCTTTGGTACCAGAGATTTGGTGGCTAGATCCTTTCGGTGGCCGTCTTTGTCACGGGATGTGCGTTCTTTTGTGCAGTCCTGTGGGACTTGTGCTCGGGCTAAGCCCTGCTGTTCTCGTGCCAGTGGGTTGCTTTTGCCCTTGCCGGTCCCGAAGAGGCCCTGGACGCATATTTCTATGGATTTTATTTCGGATCTCCCCGTCTCTCAAAAGATGTCGGTCATTTGGGTGGTTTGTGATCGCTTTTCTAAGATGGTCCATTTGGTACCTTTGTCTAAATTGCCTTCCTCCTCTGATTTGGTGCCATTATTTTTCCAGCATGTGGTTCGTTTACATGGAATCCCGGAGAACATAGTTTCTGACAGAGGTTCCCAGTTTGTTTCGAGGTTTTGGCGATCCTTTTGTGCTAGGATGGGCATTGATTTGTCTTTTTCCTCGGCTTTCCATCCTCAGACAAATGGCCAAACCGAACGAACTAATCAGACTTTGGAAACATATCTGAGATGCTTTGTTTCTGCTGATCAGGATGATTGGGTGTCCTTTTTGCCGTTGGCTGAGTTCGCCCTTAATAATCGGGCCAGCTCGGCTACTTTGGTTTCGCCGTTTTTCTGCAATTCTGGTTTCCATCCTCGTTTCTCTTCAGGGCAGGTTGAGTCTTCGGACTGTCCTGGTGTAGATACTGTGGTGGATAGGTTGCAGCAGATTTGGACTCATGTGGTGGACAATTTGACATTGTCCCAGGAGAAAGCTCAACGTTTCGCTAACCGCCGGCGCTGTGTGGGTCCCCGACTTTGTGTTGGGGATTTGGTTTGGTTGTCGTCTCGTTATGTTCCTATGAAGGTTTCCTCTCCTAAGTTTAAGCCTCGTTTCATTGGTCCGTATAAGATTTCTGAGGTTATCAATCCTGTGTCATTTCGTTTGGCCCTTCCTGCTTCTTTTGCCATCCATAATGTGTTCCATAGGTCGTTATTGCAGAGATACGTGGCGCCTGTGGTTCCATCCGTTGATCCTCCTGCCCCGGTGTTGGTTCAGGGGGAGTTGGAGTATGTGGTGGAGAAGATTTTGGATTCTCGTATTTCGAGACGGAAACTCCAGTACCTGGTCAAGTGGAAGGGTTATGGTCAGGAAGATAATTCCTGGGTGTTTGCCTCTGATGTTCATGCTGCCGATCTAGTTTGTGCCTTTCATTTGGCTCATCCTGGTCGGCCTGGGGGCTCTGGTGAGGGTTCGGTGACCCCTCCTCAAGGGGGGGTACTGTTGTGAATTCTGTTGTCGGGCTCCCTCCTGTGGTCATGAATGGTACTTCGGCTGGTTCCCATTAACCTATTATGCATCTGTAATGTCTATTACAAGTAATGTGCCACCATTACACCCAAAAGTCTGTCATACAATGCAGAATGAAAAGCCAAGCAATGCTACTACTATCCTTTGTGTATAAGTTCTAATGTCAGTAAACAAGACTTTATTTTTGCAAAGCCATCTGATTTCTTCATCAGGAAGTTAATGGGGTCCGGTGTCACACAAATCGTGACAGAACATACCCTGAAGGTGTCTGCAGGAGATACATAATCACACGCACACACCCATATGGACTTCCTCTGGTGGCTGTGAGTGTTTCTGAGTTTCCTTCCACAGGTGACGAGGTTAATTCGTTAGCTGGCTGCTCTATTTAACTCCACTTAGATCTTTGCTCCATGCCACCTGTCAATGTTCCAGTATTGGTCTAGTTCACTCCTGGATCGTTCTTGTGACCTGACTTCCCAGCAGAAGCTAAGTTCCTGCTTGTTTTTATTTGGTTTGCTATTTTTCTGTCCAGCTTGCTATTTTTATTGTTGTCTTGCTTGCTGGAAGCTCTGGGACGCAGAGGGAGTGCCTCCGCACCGTGAGTCGGTGCGGAGGGTCTTTTTGCGCCCTCTGCGTGGTCTTTTTGTAGGTTTTTGTGCTGACCGCAAAGCAACCTTTCCTATCCTCAGTCTGTTCAGTAAGTCGGGCCTCGCTTTGCTAAATCTATTTCATCTCTGTGTTTGTATTTTCATCTTTACTCACAGTCATTATATGTGGGGGGCTGCCTATTCCTTTGGGGAATTTCTCTGAGGCAAGGTAGGCTTTATTTTTCTATCTTCAGGGCTAGCTAGTTCCTTAGGCTGTGCCGAGTTGCATAGGGAGCGTTAGGAGCAATCCACGGCTATTTCTAGTGTGTGTGATAGGATTAGGGATTGCGGTCAGCAGAGTTCCCACGTCCCAGAGCTCGTCCTTTATTATCAGTAACTATCAGGTCTTTCCATGTGCTCTTAACCACCAGGTCCATTATTGTCCTGACCACTAGGTCATAATACTTATCTACAGCATTCTGTAATGCTGTAGATAATCCCCGATGTATCCTAAAAGATAAGAAAAAGATGTGATATTATACTCACCCAGGGGCGTCCCTGCTGCAGTCCGGTCCGATGGGTGTCGCAGTCCGGTCCGGCGCCTCCCAATCAGATGACGTCCTCTTCTGGTCTTCACTCTGCGGCCTCTCTGACCTTTCCCGGCAACTGGGAGCTGCAGTACTTTGCTCTTCCCTCAACAGGGCAGACAAATTATGCCTGTTCTGGACCCGCAGCGTGAAGACCAGAAGAGGACGTTATCCTATGAAGATGTGAGGCCCCAGACCGGACCGCGACGCCCACTGGATCGGACCGCCCACCCAGGTGAGTATAATCTAACCTCTTTTTCTCAATTTTTAGGATACATTACAGCATTACAGAATGCTGTAGATAAGCCCCTGATGCCGGTGGGCTTAGCTCACCCTCGATTTTGGGGGTGACAGGTTCCCTTTAAGTGAAATTTTGGCCTTCTGATATCTCACTGAAGCACAATTTTATCACAAACGATTTGATTTGGATTAGCAAATGGGGCCTCCTAAGACTACAACACAGTTTTTGCACAATTTCGTTCGATGCTGGAAGAACGATATCACACAGGACAGGATCCTATCTAGCTAACTGACAAGTTCACTTGCATTGCTAGAAGCAGTGGCTTCTCTGCACTTTAGAAACAGAGAAAATGTAACAGCAAAACAACATGTTCACTTTTTATATGACCAGGGACATGTGACTACGGCAGCCAATTGAAGTAGACCTTGTGTTATCACGTTGTGCATGGTTTCTGCACCCTGATTGCCTGCCAAAATCAACATACATAAAGTTAAGGGGAAAAAAAGAGTGTGCCACTGCTAAAACTTGCCAAAACCTCTATCCTCATCAATCTCATCCCCTCGTCCCCTCCGGTCATCATACAGCACCACTATTCTAGTCCAAGTAGTAGAAATGCTAGTGAAACCAAGCACAAATCTGAATGTGGTATGCTCGAGATGAATGATATTGGCAAACATTTTCTGAACAATTTCGCTCATCTCTAGTTATGAGTTCAATTTCAGTTCCTCTTAGTCAGAGGTAAAAGGGTTAACTGTAGGGCCAGCGCATTGTTGGGGAGGATCAATGGGGGATAATGTGTGAGTTCCTAGTTAGTCAGTAGTGAGCTGGAGACAAGGAAGGACACCTTCAGAGAAGGACTATCAACACTAGACGAGTGTGTGGAATTAACAGAACAGCAAGGGTGCAATTCATTCAGCCAGAATTCTTCAGAGGCTGCAGTTTCCTCATATCAGCCAAGTTGGGGCACCTAAGCTGGAAGAGTTATAGAAAGTTGCAGACAAGATCAGCCATGACGGAATACAAGATAAGCCAGGCTGAGGCACGTCCATAAGGTGGTAGCTAGTGAGACCTCCCTTACACTGTTCACAAGTGTGCAGCTAGGGTATAGTGGGAACAACATAACACATTGATTCGTCTGTCCAGTACTGGAAAGATGGAGGCCCCAGGGAATCTGTTACCATATTTAACCTATCTAAACTGGTAATATGGGGATACAGGTTATAAACAGCTGAATGACTCATATCAGATGTGTTGTTACTAGTGTTGAGAGATACCTTCCGATATTCAAAGGTATCGGTATCGGATGGTATCGGCCGATATCCAAAAAATATTAGATATCCCCGATACCAATGCAAGTCAATGGGACACAAATATCGGAAGGTATCCTGGATGGTTCCCAGGGTCTGAAGGAGAGGAAACTCTCCTTCAGGCCCTGGGATCCATATTCATGGACCTGACCGCTCACCTGACCGTGACGTCATCGAAGGTCCTTCACTCACTGCATTCTAAGGAACGGAGGCAGACGCTCGCAGCGGTGACAGCCAGGGTTCGTCCGAGGGGTGAGTATATCCATATTTTTTATTTTTATTCTTTATTTTTTACATGAATATGGATCCCAGGGCCTGAAGGAGAGTTTCCTCTCCTCCAGACCTGGGAACCATACGCACCGCACATGCCGAAGATGACTGGGAACACTTCCGATTCCGATTTCCGATATCGCAAAAATATCAGAACTCGGTATCGGAATTCCGATACAGCAAATATCGGCCGATACCCGATACTTGCAGTATCGGAATGCTCAACACTAGTTGTTAATGAGAAATCATCTTTTATCATTTTACTAGATTGTGGCCCGATTCTAACGCATCGGGTATTCTAGAATATGCATGTCCCCGTAGTATATGGACAATGATGATTCCAGAATTCGCGGCAGACTATGCCTGTCGCTGATTGGTCGAGGCAACGTTTATGACATCATCGTCGCCATGGCAACCATTATGACATCTACGTCGATACTGTGCCCGTCGCTGAATCAGAAACGTGAGATGTCTACGTCCTTTATGACATCATCGTCGCTGTGCCCGTTGCTGATTGGTCGAGGCCTGGCGGCCTCGACCAATCAGAGACGCGGGATTTCTACGTCGATGCTGTGCCGGTCTCTGATTGGTCGAGGCCTGGCGGCCTCGACCAATCAGAGACGCGGGATTTCCAGAACAGACAGACAGACAGACAGAAAGACAGACAGACAGACAGACGGAAAAACCCTTAGACAATTATATATATAGATAAAAATGACCTCTTCCAGGCTCTGGGGAGGATGGTGCCTAGAAGATAACTCTGCCTCCAGAGCTTATTTTACATATAAGAGGGACTTACCAGTGTGATTTGTAATGGCCGCTTTCTGCAGAACTCTGTGAGATTATACCTGTCACATCTGCAGTTACCTCTCAGCTTCCAGCTCACAGGCAGACAGAGCTGCAATATTGTTACAGTACAGCAGAGCTAAAAGCACCAAAAATTGTGTTTGCAAGAAGACTAATTTCATTTCTTCCTGTTCTGTGTTAGTAACTTGTCTCACACTGTTAACTCCCCCTTCATGTAAAATAAGCTCTGGAGGCAGAGTTATCTTCCAGGCAACATCCTCCCCATAGACTGAAAGAGGCCATTTACATAAAGTGATAATGGATCATTTATAAACAACAAGGCATCTGATATGAGACACACAGGTAGGAATGTTTTCAGCGTTCTGTAACCTGTGTGCCCATATTAATAGTTTAGATAGGTCAAATGTGGTGACAGATTCCCATTAACCTATTATGCATCTGTAATGTCTATTACAAGTAATGTGCCACCATTACACCCAAAAGTCTGTCATACAATGCAGAATGAAAAGCCAAGCAATGTTACTACTATCCTTTGTGTATAAGTTCTAATGTCAGTAAACAAGACTTTATTTTTGCAAAGCCATCTGATTTCTTCATCAGGAAGTTAATGGGGTCCGGAGTCACACAAATCGTGACAGAACATACCCTGAAGGTGTCTGCAGGAGATACATAATCACACGCACACACCCATTGACCCCTATATAAGACTTTTAGGGAACCTTGAGTTAGATGTCGGCTGAATTATCCCCTTGACCTCCCACCATTATAATATTGATAGCCTATTCAATTTTAAAGGTTTGGATAACCAATTTAATTTTAATTTTTAAAATGCAATTGTGCACTCCTTTTTTGCTGTAAGGCAATGAAGCTTGGGTGACTTGAAGTCTAATGAAAACACAGTTGTATTTTTATAAGAGGTGTCATTTGAATGAGAATCAGGTCTTGGTTTTATGGTTGATTGAGACTAGCATGGCTAAAAAGAAATGAAAACAAACATTGTACTGATTGCTGTGCACACAACATTTTGTTATTTTTGCAAAGCTCTGCTTCTTGTTTTATTGAACTATTTTCTTTAGCTTTCCAGTGTCTACTATAAGTAAAAAGAAATACTGCATTCCTATGGTGGGCAGAACCAGTGTGTTTACAGAAGATGGACAATACCTTAAACAATGAACATGGGGATATTAAAGAGAAAGTCAAAAAGAAAGAACATTCACTTGGTACCTTGTCCAGTGTCCCAAAAATAGGAAATGTGGGCAGTTTCCAAGACCACATCATCATCTTGATTGATCCAATATAGTCAAAGGGAAAAGAATAACATACAAAACCAACAGAGCCCACAGTGAAACAGCAGACATATTCAAAAATATCCACACTCCCACACACTACAAAAACTAGGAGCTTCTTAGTCTGCCCCATTCTTGTTTGACATGACCAACCAATGGACACCTGCTAGATGAATTCCAAGACATCAGTCTCACTGAAAAAAAGGCTGTAAACTATTATATATACAGTCATGGCCGAAAGTGTTGGCACCCTTGTAACTATTCCGGAAACTGAAGTATTTCTCACAGAAAATTTTTGCAATTATACATTTGGCTTATAGTATTATTATTATGCTTTGCTTATATAGCAATTTAACATTTTTTAGCCATTTACAAATATTATAATCCATACCCATGTTTATTTCTTTTGTTTGTATTGGAGCAAAAAAACAAAACAAAGAAAATAAAAAAGGCAAATTGGACATAAAATCACGCAAATCCCCACATTGGGCAGGACAAAATTGTTTGCACCCTTCCAAATTGTGGGTAAGAAACTTTGTTTCAAGCATGTGATGCTCATTCAAACTCATCAGTTGCAACTAACAGGTGTGGGCTATATGAAAATCACACCTGAAACCAGATAAAAAGGGGAGAAGTGGACTCAATCTTTGCATTGTTTGCTTGTGTGTGCCACACTGAGCATGGATAACAGAGAGTGTAGAAAAGAAGAAAACTATCTGAGGACTTGAGAGCCAAAATTAATGAACAATATCAATGATCTTAAGGTTACAAGTCCATCTCCAGAAATTTTGCTATTCCTTTGTCCATGATGCGCAACATAATTGTCATGTTCTCAGCCGCAGGTCCGGTCTCCGCTGGTACTGCTCACCCTGTCCGTTGCTCCAAATGATCAGTGGCGCCCTTCTCTGCTAGGCACCTGCATTCCCTTGTCAGGTCTCCTGGAAATGCTCTTAGGAGGCGCATCCCGCTTCCTGCACATACTTAAAGCATATTCACAAAGAAATGCCCAAAATAATGTTACCCATCACATCGTGGGTTATGTACTACTAAGTATTCAACATTTTATTACTTATGGTGATCAATAAACAAATAAAGCAGTCCCCAAGTAGTACGTATGTGTAAAAAAATCACTTTTATTAATAATTCTTTTAAAAACACGAGATTACATTAAAACAAGGGTGCTTGGTCCTTTGATGACGGACTTCAATGCCATAGGGTATTCCTAATTAGCTGCTTACATAATGGCATAATGGCAAACAAATCCCTGTGTGCTAGAGCAAGAGAAATCACTTTTTTTTACATGGGGTGTGTAACAGTACCTCTAATAAACCTCCTTGGCATTCCTAAAAGGAGGGATATGTCTGTGTTAATCCCTCTGCCAGAGGGACGCTGAGAGGATTCCACATGGCTGCACATCAGGTAGAGACACAATGTGTTATTTATTATCATGGTTTGAGCCTTTGTTATTGCATTACAGAGCACATATAGACACAGAGGGATTAACACAGACATATCCCTCCTTATAGGAATGCCAAGGAGGTTTATTAGAGGTACTGTTGCACACCACATGTGAAAAAAGTGATTTCTCTTGCTCTAGCACACAGGGATTTGTTTGCCATTATGCCATTATACCATTAAGCACATACTTAAAGCACCAGGGCCCCTGTTCTCTATTAGGGCTGTCTGTGCTGTGATGCTCTGTGCATAAAAGGCATCCTCCCCTTATGAGAGGTGCCTGGGCAACGTGTTAATTCTGTTGATTGTGGCCTCCTGCTCAGGCCACATTCTCCTATGCTCTGCAAACTGAAGTTTGTTACTTTCGTTATACTACTACCTCTGTCTCCGCAGAATCCTCTGTTGGTAGTTTCCTATTCTGGATCCTTCTGGACTCTCCGGTTTCCGCTCCAGGCTGACCAAGCCACTCCTCACAGAACCATCCAGACTTTGCTGCCAGCTGGATCAGCCTTTCCGAGATTACACAGACCTTCCAGGATTCTCTCCTCCAACAGAGCCAATATTCCACTGTCTTGTTAATACGGTCTGTATGGGTCGTCCCTCTGGTCCGGGTACTGCGGCCTTTAGGCCACCTGGTTTTGCAACAGGGGAATCCCTGTTTAGGGGTACACCTTGCCTGATGCTCCACTACGTGGTTCAGGGGTGTGGTCCAGATGGTTCTTCCCTCAGGCACCTCTCCCTTTTTATTAAGCTTCCTTTAAATACAGGGTTGGCCATTTATATGGATACACCTAAATAAAATGGGAATGGTTGGTGATATCAACTTCCTGTTTGTGGCACTTTAGTGTATGGGAGGGGCGAACTTTTCAAGATGTGTGGTGACCATGGCGGCCATGTTGAAGTTGGCCATTTTGGATCCAACTTTATTTTTTCCAAGGGTGAGTGTCATGTGACATATCAAACGTATTGAGAATTTCACATGAAAAAACACTATTTTGCTTGGTTTTAACGTAACTTAATTCCTTCATGAGTTATTTACAAGTTTATGACCACTTATAAAATGCATTCAAAGTGCTGCCCATTGTGTTGGATTGTCAATGCAACTCTCTTCTTCCACTCTTGACACACTGATAGCAACATTGCAGAAGAAATGCTAGCACACGCTTCCAGTATCTGTTGTTTCAGATGCTGCACATCTCATATCTTCACAGCATAGACAATTGTCTTCAGATGACCTCAAAGATAAAAGTCTAAGGTGGTCAGATCAGGAGACCTTGGTAGCCTTTCAACTGGCCCATGACGACCAATCAACTTTCCAGGAAACTGTTCATGTAGGAATGTCTGGACCTGACACCCCATAATTGATGGTATGGTGTGGTATATGGGGTACAAAGATATCGGGCCATTCTTCATCAATGGAAACCTCAATGCCACTGGCTATCTGAAATTGCTGCATGATGATGTATGCAGCGAAGATGGCATGTTCCCTGAGTTTTTCCAGCAAAATGGTGCACCACCACATTATGGGTGTCTGGTCCAAGCATTCCTACAACAAATCTGACCCCCTTAGACTAGGATTTCTTCTGCGGTGTTGCTATCAAGATTAAAATAGATAAATCTCCGGGTCCGGATGGCATACACCCACGAGTACTAAGAGAACTAAGTAATGTAATAGATAAACCATTATTTCTTATTTTTAGGGACTCTATAGCGACAGGGTCTGTTCCGCAGAACTGGCGCATAGCAAATGTGGTGCCAATATTCAAAAAGGGCTCCAAAAGTGAACCTGGAAATTATAGGCCAGTAAGTCTAACCTCTATTGTTGGTAAAATATTTGAAGGGTTTCTGAGGGATGTTATTCTGGATTATCTCAATGAGAATAACTGTTTAACTCCATATCAGCATGGGTTTATGAGAAATCGCTCCTGTCAAACCAATCTAATCAGTTTTTATGAAGAGGTAAGCTATAGGCTGGACCACGGTGAGTCATTGGACGTGGTATATCTCGATTTTTCCAAAGCGTTTGATACCGTGCCGCACAAGAGGTTGGTACACAAAATGAGAATGCTTGGTCTGGGGGAAAATGTGTGTAAATGGGTTAGTAACTGGCTAAGTGATAGAAAGCAGAGGGTGGTTATAAATGGTATAGTCTCTAACTGGGTCGCTGTGACCAGTGGGGTACCGCAGGGGTCAGTATTGGGACCTGTTCTCTTCAACATATTCATTAATGATCTGGTAGAAGGTTTACACAGTAAAATATCGATATTTGCAGATGATACAAAACTATGTAAAGCAGTTAATACAAGAGAAGATAGTATTCTGCTACAGATGGATCTGGATAAGTTGGAAACTTGGGCTGAAAGGTGGCAGATGAGGTTTAACAATGATAAATGTAAGGTTATACACATGGGAAGAAGGAATCAATATCACCATTACACACTGAATGGGAAACCACTGGGTAAATCTGACAGGGAGAAGGACTTGGGGATCCTAGTTAATGATAAACTTACCTGGAGCAGCCAGTGCCAGGCAGCAGCTGCCAAGGCAAACAGGATCATGGGGTGCATTAAAAGAGGTCTGGATACACATGATGAGAGCATTATACTGCCTCTGTACAAATCCCTAGTTAGACCGCACATGGAGTACTGTGTCCAGTTTTGGGCACCGGTGCTCAGGAAGGATATAATGGAACTAGAGAGAGTACAAAGGAGGGCAACAAAATTAATAAAGGGGATGGGAGAACTACAATACCCAGATAGATTAGCGAAATTAGGATTATTTAGTCTAGAAAAAAGATGACTGAGGGGCGATCTAATAACCATGTATAAGTATATAAGGGGACAATACAAATATCTCGCTGAGGATCTGTTTATACCAAGGAAGGTGACGGGCACAAGGGGGCATTCTTTGCGTCTGGAGGAGAGAAGGTTTTTCCACCAACATAGAAGAGGATTCTTTACTGTTAGGGCAGTGAGAATCTGGAATTGCTTGCCTGAGGAGGTGGTGATGGCGAACTCAGTCGAGGGGTTCAAGAGAGGCCTGGATGTCTTCCTGGAGCAGAACAATATTGTATCATACAATTATTAGGTTCTGTAGAAGGACGTAGATCTGGGGATTTATTATGATGGAATATAGGCTGAACTGGATGGACAAATGTCTTTTTTCGGCCTTACTAACTATGTTACTATGTTATCAGTGTGTCAAGAGTGGGAGAAGAGGGTTGCATTGACAATCCAACACAACACAACTCATGAAAGAATGCAATATCTTCATAGGTGGATAGAGGCCCATTTCCAACAACCATCACTCCAGTGTTCTTATGGTTCTTTCTGTTTGCTAACTGTGTAAGAAGGCTAATGGATGGTTAGAATACCCTTTAAAACCCTTGTGCAAGTATGTTAGCACAGCTGAAAACAGTTTGGCTGACTAGAGAACCTATAAACCTGACCTTCCTTTGAGCTAGTTGAGAATCTGGAGCATTACATTTGTTGGTTCCATTAAACTCTCAAAATGGCCAGAAAAAAAAGAACATTAACGTGAAACTTCTATTCTTGTTCTTAGAGCTTGGATTGTGGCCTCTCCACCCTTTCTCCAGACTCTGGAATATTGATTTCCATTGTCTAGTGTGAAGTTTCCACAATTAGTGATGGTTTGGGGAGCCATGTCATCTGCTGGTTTAGGTCCACTGTGTTTTATCAAGACCAAAGTCAGCGCAGCAGTCTACCAGGAAATTTTAGAGCACTTCATGCTTCCCTCTGCCGACAAGTTTTTTGGAGAAGGAAATGTCATTCTCCAGCAGGACTTGGCACCTGTCCACATTGCCAAAAGTACCAATTCCTCGATTAAAAACAACAGTATCACTGTTCTTGATTGGCCAGCAAACTTGCCTGAACTTAACCCCATGGAGAATCTATGGGGTATTGTCAAGAAGAAGATGAGAGACACCAGACCCAACAATGCAGACGAGCTGAAGGATGCTATCAAGGCAACCTGGGTTTCTATAACACCTCAGCAGTGCCACAGGCTGATCTCCTCCATGCCACGCCGCAATGATGCAGTAATTGATGCAAAAGGAGTATTGAGTGCATTTACTGAACATACTGTACATTTCAGTAGGTCAACATTTCAGATTTTAAAATCATTTTTCAAGCTGGTGTTATAAAGTATTCTAATTTACTGAGATAATGACTTTTGGGTTTTCATTGGTTGTAAACTATAATCATCAACATTAACAGCAATAAACACTTGAAATAGATCACTATGTTTGTAAAGACTATATAATATATGAGTTTCACTTTTTGTATTGAAGAACTGAAATAAATTAACTTAATTTTATGAGATGCACCTATATATATATATAAATATATATATATATATATATATATATATATGCACTGCTCAAAAAAATTAAAGGCAACACTTTAACAGCAGAATATAACTCCAAGTAAATCAAACTTCGGTGAAATCAAACTGTCCACTTAGGAAGCAACGCTGTTTGACAATCAATTTCACATGCTGTTGTGCAAATGGAATATACACCAGATGGAAATTATTGGCAGTTATCAAGACACACTCAATAAAGGAGTGGTTCAGCAGGTGGGGAATACAGACGAAATCTCAGTACCAGCTCTCTGGCTGATGTTTTGGACACTTTTGAATGTTGGTTGCGCTTTCACACTCGTGGTAGCATGAGACAGACTCTACCACCCACACAAGTGGCTCACGTAGTGCAGCTCATGCAGGATGGCACATCAATGCGAGCTGTGGCAAAAGGTTTGCTGTGTCTGTCAGCGTATTGTCCAGAAGATGGTGGTTCTGCCAGGAGACAGGCCACTTCACCAGGAGACATGGATTGGGCCGTAGGAGGGCAACAACCCAGCACCAGGACCACTACCTCAACCTTTGTGCAAGGAGGAACAGGAGGAGCACTGCCAGAGCCCTGCAAAATAACCTCCAGCAGGCCACAAATGTGCATGTGTCTGCACAATCGGTTAGAAACAGACTCCATGATGATTGCCTAAGTGCCCAACATCCACAAATGGGGGTTGTGCTCACAGCCCAACACTGTTCAGGATGCTTGGGATTATTCACAGAACACCAGGATTGGAAAATTCGCCACTGGGGCCCTGTGCTCTTCACAGATGAAAACATGTTTACACTGAGCACAGACGTGACAGAGTCTGGAGACGCCGTGGAGCGCGATCTGCCTGCAACATCCTTCAGCATGACCGGTTTGGCAGTGGGTCAGTAATAGTGTGGGGTGGAATTTCTTTGGAGGGCCGCATAGCCTTCCATGTGCTCACCAGCGGTAGCCTGACTGCCATTAAGTACCGAGATGAGTTCCTCACACCCCTTGTGAGACCATATGCTGGTGCGGTTGGCCCTGGTTTCCCCCTAATGTGGGACAATGCCAGACCTCATGTGGCTGGAGTGTGTCAGCAGTTCCTGCAAGATTAAGGCATTAAAGCTATGGACTGGCCCACCCATTCCCCACACCTGAATCTGATTGAACACATCTGGGACATCATGTCTCGCACCATCCAACAATGTCACATTGCACCACAGACTATCCAGGTGTTGGCGGATGCTTTAGTCCAGGCCTATGAGGAGATCCCTCAGGAGACCATCTACCGCCTCATCAGGAGCATGCCCAGGCATTGTAGGGAGGTCGTACAGGCATGTGGAGGCCACACACACTACTGAGCATCATTTCCTTGTCTTGAGGCATTTCCTCTGAAGTTGGATCAGCCTGTAACTTCATTTTTCACTTTGATTTTGAGCATCATTCCAACTCCAGACCTCCGTGGGATATTAGTTGTGAATTACATTGATACTTTTTAGGTTTTATTGTTCTCAACACTTTCCACTATGTAATGAATAAAGATTTACAACTAGAATATTTCATTCAGTGATATCTAGGATGTGGGATTTTAGTGTTCCCTTTATATCAAGATAAAGTGGAGGAAAGGGCACAGTTAAATACCTTTCACCTCCTAGGAAGTAGCATGAAGATAAAGGAAACCACAATATACCAGTATGTAAACCTTTCTGAAATATTTATAGTAGGAAATAATATAATAATATTTATAAAGGAAATATACCAAATTTTCTTGAAGGAAACCTGTCACCAGAAAAAAAACTCTATTAGCCTGCAAATATGGGGTTAATCTGCAGTTTAATATTGTTACTAACTTGCCTGGCACTTTCACTTAGCCGAATAAGTGTTACTAACTCTGTACACTCTGCCACTCTGTACACTCATAGCGGTGACTGAATCTGCATCGGCTCCGCCCCTGTGACTGAATCCAGAACTCTGCTGAGGGAATAAAGCTCATTTTCTTCCCGCAGTGTTTGGCGCCAGGTATATTAATAACACTATTAACCTGCATATTAACCCCATATCTAAAGGTTAATATAGTTTTTTTCTGGTGACAGGTTGCCTTTAAGTAAGAAGCTTTCCAGTTGTATTCCAGATTATAAAAATATACATAAGCTTTATTCCAACAGAATAAAAAAAGGACATTCTCGGTACATCCAACATTTTCGTATGGATTTCAGACATAAACTGAGACCTTAATCACGGAAAGTTTCTTTCTTCAGATTATCATTTCACCACATTGTGCAGGAGTGGTTTTTATCCATGTTCCCACATCCCATATCCAGTATGAAGACAGCCGAACATATCTCCCCTGTGATTACATGCACTCAGCTTAGAAGCAAGAAGTCTCAAAGCTGTAAACATAGTGAGATAGTGGAGAGCCCGACTTCAGTCTATATTTCTTAAGGGCTGGAACTTTTATGATTATATTAAAGAAGAAAATTTAGTTTATAAAACTTGTGAAATGATGATCTGAGGCATGAAGCTTTCCATGAATAAGAACTGAGTTTTAGTCTGAAACGGATAGGAAAATTAACAACTTTTTGAATGTAATTTTGAATTCTTTTGAAATACAGTTTGTAGAAAATGTTGTAGATTTCCTAATTATAAATATTTGAGAAAGAGCTATATACTTGTATATTGTGCTTTCCTTTTTCTTCAAGATATTTACTATGTGGTGAAAGGTTCTATTAAACCCCTTAGTGACAGAGCCAATTTGGTACTTAATGACAAGCCAATTTTTACAATTCTGACCACTGTCATTTTATGAGGTTATAGCTCTGTAACACTAACAGATCCCACTGATTCTGAGATTGTTTTTTAATGACTAGTGTTGAGCGATACCTTCCGATATCCAGAAGTATCGGTATCGGATTGGATCGGACGATTTTCAAAAAATATTGGATATCGCCGATACCGATACCCGATACCAATGCAAGTCAATGGGACAAAAATATCAGAATTAAAATAAACCCTTTCTTTCCTTGTAGGTTCATTCTACATTAAGGAAAACAACTAAGAATAATGTAGGATGTATTGGGGGAGGTGGAGGAGACATTAAATGCATAGAGGTTAAGCCCAATCAAATTTAATAGCAGGATTTTTTTTTGTTGTTTTAAGACGTTCTGAGTTACAAAGCTATTGACTATGTTACGATTTTTTACATTTAGTCAGATATTTATGTTTCACTACTTCCATGCTGTTCACCTTCTATTTAACTTCTCCCACACTTTCTTCTTCATCATCCTCAGCAGCATCATCTTTTCCATCAACTTCTCCTTCACCTTATTCATCTTCTTCTTCTTCACCTTCTTCGTATTATTTTTTTTTTACATTCTTCATATTCTTTTTATTCAACTATTATTCTTCTTCATAATCAACTTCTTCATCTTCTTCATATTCTTCTTCTTCATCATATTCTTATTTGTGACAGCCAGGCCTTCCTGTAGTTGTTATCTATAAAAGTTTGAAGATTACACCGTCTGTTCTGCCTGTCACAAAACATTTACAACAGGATTTGTCCGCATTCAGTTTGGCCTGCAGCAGCAGGTTTTTTCCAGGGGCACCACGAGGAGGAACGGACTCACCCCCATACACTGCTTAGTCTTCTTCTGCATATAATTTAGATAATATCTTTTGCTCTGATTTTTAGTCTTATGCGTAATGTTCTTCTGCTTTTTGTTCTGCAGCTTCTTGTTCTTCTGCTTCTCGGTCTGCAGGGTCGTCATCTTTAGGGTCTTGAACTTGGAAATGTAGCAGAAGGTACATGAGCAAAAGACACTGCCGAGAACCAGCTGACGGGACTGGAAGCCGGATGGCTAGCCGAAGGTACAAGAGCCAATGGAACTACCGAGGACCAGCTGACGTTACTGGAACCCGTTTACTAAGCAGGAGGTACCCGTGCCAGAAAGCACTACCAAGGACCACCTGACATTGGTGGAACTTGGACACCCAGAAGGAGGCACCTAAGCCAAAAGCTCTGCCCGGATCCAGCTGACAGTACTGGAACCAGGATGGGGAGCAGAAGGTACAAGAGCCAAAGACACTGCCGAGAACCAGCTGACGGGCCTGGAACCCGGATGGCTAGCCGAAGGTACAAGAGCCAATGGAACTACCGAGGACCAGCTGACGTTACTGGAACCCAGTTACTAAGCAGGAGGTACCCGTGCCAGAAAGCACTACCAAGGACCACCTGACGTTGGTGGAACTCGGATACCCAGAAGGAGGCACCTAAGCCAAAGGCTCTGCCCGGAACCAGCTGACGGTACTGGAACCAGTGGGACCTATTCAAGCTTGTGTTCCTAAGAACCAGCTAATGGTGCTGGAACTCAGATAGGCAGCAGAAGGTCCACAGGAAAAACAAAAAGGTGCTAGGCCGCGAGCCGCCATAGATACCGAAAACCAACAGTCCTACAGGGGGAGCTTGTCCTATTGGCACAACGGAACCAGCCTTCATTGCCAGTTCCCGCAGCCCACATAGAAAGTACCTAAACTGCAGGCACCATAGAGTTGGCTAACCAGACCGCAACACGATGGGACAACGTATTGGAGGCAAAGTGACCTTGACACTACCAGGAAAAAGCTGGCGTGCTGGAACCTGGCTGGATAGGAGGGAGTACCCATGCCAAAGACACTTCTGAGCGGCAACTGGCGGTGATGGAGCCCAGGGAATGCAGGAGAAGCCGAGTATAGGCTCAGGCCTAATTGGAGCAAGTTGAAAGGGAACCTTTCCCCCCCCCCAGGTGTTTGCAACTAAAAGATCCACCTTGTGCAGCACTAATGGTGCACAAGGAAAAGGTGGGTCTTTTAATTATGCTCCTTGCACACGCTGAAGTTAGCACTTATAAAATGTGTCCCCTCATACCCTGAAACCATCCCGGAGGTGGGACTTTCCATCGTTATTCACACCCCCTTGGTGCCGTGCGCCGCCTCCTCAGCATTGTTTGAATCTGTCCCGGAGCCTGCGCTGTTATGTTATCCCTTGGCCATGCGCAGTTAGCGCTGCCCGTCTTCAGACATCATTTGTTGTCAGGCTGGCTGCGCCAGGTGCGGCCACCCTGCCAGAGACCCCGCCCCACAGTGTCTTCTGATTTATTCACACTGCGGGCCTGGGATTCATGGCCATGCACTGTGCACATCTTTGCCTGTCAATCATCTCCTTTCGCCTTCTTCACACTGTGCGCCGTCAGCTGATCCCTAATCACATGACACGGCCATGACGCCGCACAGTCTGAAGAAGGCGGAAGGAGAGGAGTGAGAGGCCAACATATGCACTGCGCATGCTCATGAATCCCAGGCCCACAGTGTGAATAAATGTGAAGACACTGCGGGGTGTGATCTCGGGCAGGGCGGACGCACAGGCGCAGCCAGCCTGACAACAAATGATGTCAGAAGACGGGCAGCACTAACTGCGCATGGTCAAGGAACATAACAGCGCTGGCTCCGGGACAGCTGAGGACGCTGAGGAGGTGGCGCCTAGCGCCAAGGAGGTATAAATGACAGCTGTGCTGTGTCTCATTAAGAAGGAAAGTCCTACCTCCGAGACGGTTTGAAGGTATGAGGGGACACATTTTATAAGTGTTTAGTTCAGCGTGTGCAAGGAGAATAACTAAAAGAGCCACCTTGTCCAAATGCAGCATTAGTGCTGCACAAGGTGGCTCTTTAAGTTACAAACGCCTGGGGGGACAGGTTCCCTTTAATTTCTGTTTTAGTGTCAGCGTGGAGGTCGCAGGACACATTGCCGGATACACAGCAGCGGAGCAGCTGACGTTACTGAACCCCAATAACACAGCAGCAAGTGTTGACTGTGCAAACGGCACTTCCAGGCAGCAACTGGCGGTGTTGGAGCCCAGGGACAGCAGGAGGAGCAGACTGTAGGCCAAAGCCTGCACTTGAGGCAGTTTAATATCTGTTGTTGTGTTAGCGTGGCGGTCGCAGGACACATTGCCGGATACACAGCTGGGGATCAGCTGACGTTACTGAAAACAAATAACACGGCAGCAAGTGTTGACTGTGCAAACAGCACTTCCAGGCAGCAACTGGCAGTGTTGGAGGCCAGGGACAGCAGGAGGAGCAGAGTGTAGGCAGAAGCCTGCACTCAAGGCAGTTTAATATCTGTTGTTGTGTCAGCGCGGCGGTCGCAGGACACATTGCCGGATACACAGCTGGGAATCTGCTGACGTTACTAAAACCCAATAACATGGCAGCAAGTGTAGACTGTGCAGACAGCACTTCCAGGCAGCAACTGGCATTGTTGGAGCCCAGGGACAGCAGGAGGAGCAGACTTGAGTTATTGCCGCACACACAGCAGGGGAGCAGCTGGCATTACTGAACCCCAATAACAGAGGAGCAACTGTTGACTGTGCAGACAGTACTTCCAGGCAGCAACTGGTTGTGTTGGAGCCCAGGGACAGCAGGAGGAGCAGAGTGTAGGCTGAGGCCTAATTGGAGCAAGTTGAAAGGGAACCTTTAACCCCCCCAGGCATTTGTAACTGAAAGAGCCACCTTGTGCAGCACTAATGCTGCACAAGGAAAAGTTGGCTCTTTTAATTATGCTCCTTGCAAGTGCAGAACTAAACACTTGTGTCCCCGAATACCATTTAACCGTCCTGAAGGTGGGACTTTCCTTCAGAATGAGATGCAGCACAGCAGCCATTCCCCCCCCCCCCCCCTTGGTGCCGTGCGCCGCCTCCTCATAGTTGTTTGTATCTGTCCCGTAGCCTGCATTGTTATGTTAAACTTTGGGCATGCGCAGTTAGCACTGCCTGTCTTCTGACATCATTTGGTGTCAGGCTGACTGCGCCTGTGCAAACGCGCTGCCAGAGATCCCGCCACGCAGTGTCTTCTGATTTATTCACACTGTGGGGCTGGGATTCATGGGCATGCGCCGTGCATATATTGGCCTCTCACTCATCTTCTTCCACCTTCTTCAGACTGTGTGGTGTCATGGCCGTGGCATTCGATTAGTGATCAGCTGACACCGCACAATCTCAAGAAGGCGTAGGGAGATGAGTGAGAGCCTGAGGTGAAGATATGCACATTGCATGCCCATATGAATCCCAGCCCCGCAGTGTGAATAAATCAGAAGACACTGCGAGGCGGGATCTCTGGCAGCGCGGCCGCACAGGCGCAGTCAGCCTGAGACCAAATGATGTCAGAAGACGGGCAGCGCTAACTGCGCATGCCCAAGGTTTAACATAACAGCCCAGGCTATGGGACAGATTCAAACAACGCTGAGGAGGCGGCGCATGGTGCCAAGGGGGAGGAATGACGGCTGTGCTGCGTCTCATTCCAAAGGAAAGTCCTACCTTCGGGATGGATACATGGTATGAGGGGACACATTTTATAAGTGTTAAGGTCAGCGGGTGCAAGGAGCAAACTAAAAGAGCCACCTTATCCTTGTGCAGCATTACTTGTAGCGTCAGCGTGGCGGTCGCAGGACACATTGCCGGATACACACCAGGGGAGCAGTTGACGTTACTGAACCCCACTAACACAGGAGCGAGTGTTTTTCTCTGTGCAGACACCACTTCCGAGCACCAACTATCGGTGCTGGAGCCCAGGGTCAATCACGGTGTAGGCCGAGGCCTGAATTGAAGAATGTTTAATATCTGTTGTAGTGTCAGCATTGCGGTCGCAAGACACATTGCCGGATACACAGCAGGGGAACAGCTGACATTACTGAACCCCACTAACACAGGAGCGAGTGTTTTTCTCTGTGCAGACAGCACTTCCGAGCACCTACTGGTTTTGTTGGAGCCCAGGGTCAATCAGGGTGTAGGCCAAGGCCAAACTGGAGCCAGATTGTTATATGTTGTAGTGTCAGCGTGCCGGTCGCAGGACACATTGCCGGATACACAGCAGAGGAACAGCTGACGTTACTGAACCCCACTAACAAAGGAGCGAGTGTTTTTCTCTGTGCAGACAGCACTTCCGAGTACCAACTGGCGGTGTTGGAGCCCAGGGAATCCAGGAGAAGCAGGGTGCTGGCTGAGGCCTAATTGGAGCAATTTGAAAGGGAACCTTTAACCCCCCTAGGCATTAGTAACTGAAAGAGCCACCTTGTACAGCAGTAATGCTGCACAAGGAAAAGGTGGCTCTTTTAGTTCTGCTCCTTGCACACGCTGAACTAAACACTTATAAAATGTGTTCCCTCATGACGTGAAACCGTCCCGGAGGTGGGACTTTCCTTCGGAATGAGACACAGCACAGCCAGCATTCATACCCCCTTGGCGTCGGGGGCCGCCTCCTCAGCGTTGTTTGAATCTGTCTCGGAGCCAGCGCTATTATGTTAAATCTTGGGCATGCTTAGTTAGCGCTGCCCGTCTTCTGACCTCATTTGGTGTCAGGCTGACTGCGCCTGTGCGGATGCGCTGCCCCAGATCACGACCCACAGTGTCTTCTGATTTATTCACACTGTGGGGCTGGGATTCATGGGCATGCACAGTGCATATCTTCGCCTCTCACACATCTCCTTCCACCTTCTTCAGACTTGCGGCGTCATGGCCGTGGCATGTGATTAGGGATCAGCTGATGGTGCACAGTGTGAAGAAGGCGGAAGGAGATGAGTGACAGGCAAAGATATGCACAGTGCATGGCCTGAATCCCAGCCCCGCAGTATGAATAAATCAGAAGACACTGCGTGGCGGGATCTCGGGCAGCGCGACCGCACAGGAGCAGTCAGCCTGAGATCAAATGATGTCAGAAGACAGGCAGTGCTAACTGCGCATGCCCAAGGTTTAACAGCACAGGCTCCGGGACAGATTCAACGAACGCTGAGGGGGCGGCACTGAGCACCAAGGGGGTATGAATGGCTGCTGTGCTGCATCTCATTACGAAGGAAAGTCTCAACTCCGGGACGGTTTCACGGTATGAGGAGACACATATTTTATAAGTGTTAAGTTCAGCGTGTGCAAGGAACAAAAGTAAAAGAGCCAACTTTTCCTTGTGCAGCTTTAGTGCTGCACAAGGTGGATCTTTTAGTTGTAAACACCTGGGGGGGGGGGTTAAAGGTTTCCTCTCAACTTGCTCCAATAAGGCCTCAGCCAACAACGCCAGTTGCCGCTTAGAAGGGTCTTTGGCACAGGTACACCCTCCTGCCCAGCCCGGTTCCAGCATGCCAGCTGTTTCCGGGTAGTGTCAAGGTCACTTTGCCTCCAATACGTTGTCCTGTCGTGTTGCGGTCTGGTTAGCCGTCTCTATGGTGCCTGCAGTTTAGGTATGAAGGACACATCTATATATATAATTGTCCAAGGGTTTTTCCGTCTGTCTGTCTTTCTGTTTGTCTGTCTGTCTGTCTTTCTGTCTGTCTGTCCTGGAAATCCCGCGTCTCTGATTGGTCGAGGCCGCCAGGCCTCGACCAATCAGCAACGGGCACAGCGATGATGATGTCATAAAGGACGTAGACATCTCACGTTTCTGATTCAGCGACGGGCACAGTATCGACGTAGATGTCATAATGGTTGCCATGGCGACGATGATGTCATAAAGGTTGCCTCGACCAATCAGCGACGGGCACAGTCTGCCGCGAATTCTGGAATCATCATTGTCCATATACTACGGGGACATGCATATTCTAGAATACCCGATGCGTTAGAATCGGGCCACAATCTAGTATTTTATAAGTGTTAAGTTCAGCGTCTGCAAGGAGCAAAAGTAAAAGAGACACCTTTTCCTGATGCAGCATTTGTGCTGCACAAGGTGGCTCTTTCAGTTACAAACGCCTGGGGGGGACAGGTTCCCTTTAATTTCTGTAGTAGAGTGAGTGTGGAGGAAGCAGTAGCAATTACCAGATACACAGCAGGGGATCAGCTGACATTACTGAAGCCCAATATCACTGGGTCATGTGTTGACTGTGCAGACGGCACTTCTGAGCAGCAACTGGCAGTGTTGGAGCCCAGGGATTACAGTTCAGGTGGTAGAAACATGAACACAACAGGAGACCTAGATACTGTTGCCAACCAAGTATTTAATCTGGAAGAGGAGTGGCAAATTCCTGCGAGATCCAGACCTTGTTCATTTTCAGAAAAGTAAGCCGGTCAAAGTTATCGGAGGACAGTCGCATGCGACGGTCTGTTAGTACACCACCTGCGGCACTAAAGACACGTTCCGATAAGACACTAGCAGCAGGGCAAGCCAGCACCTCCAATGCATACTGGCTAAACTCTGGCCATGTATCCTGTTATGTTTGCTAATGACAGGTGTTATGAAGGCAATCCAGAAACACAGTGTGCTTAGCGATCAGAGCGCACACAGTGATCTGACAAATACCCAAAAATACAAGAACGAGCTCTGAGACGTGGAAACTCTGTAGACTGCACACCTGATCCTATCCTAAACACAACTAAAAGCGGCTGTGGATTGCGCCTAACAACTACCTAGGCAACTCGGCACAGCCTAAGAAACTAGCTAGCCTGAAGATAGAAAAATAGGCCTGACTTGCCCCAGAGAAATTCCCCAAAGGAAAAGGCAGCCCCCCACATATAATGACTGTGAGTAAGATGAAAAGACAAAACGTAGGGATGAAATAGATTCAGCAAAGTGGGGCCCGATATTCTAGGAAAGAGCGAGGACAGTAAAGCGAACTTTGCAGTCTACAAAAAACCCTAAAGCAAAACCACGCAAAGGGGGCAAAAAAAAAACCCACCGTGCCGAACTAACGGCACGGCGGTACACCCTTTGCGTCTCAGAGCTTCCAGCAAAACAAAAGACAAGCTGGACAGAAAAAAAAGCAACAAAAAAGCAAAAAGCACTTAGCTATACAGAGCAGCAGGTCACAGGAACAATCAGGAGAAGCTCAGATCCAACACTGAAACATTGACAAGGAGCAAGGATAGCAGCATCAGGCGGAGTTAAGTAATGAAGCAGTTAACGAGCTCACCAGAACACCTGAGGGAGGAAGCTCAGAAGCTGCAGTACCACTTGTGACCACAGGAGTGAGTTCAGCCACAGAATTCACAACAGTATCCAGCTTAGAGACCCATAACTCAAAGAGGGAAGAGCCGTATGGGAGTACACTGAGAGGGCAAGACATGTAGTCTGTCACCATCTGACGGAAACGTTGCCTCCTGCTGACTGGAGCCGTCTGTGATGGTGTAGACATTCGTGGCGGGCACACAAAAGTTTGCCACAGTTGGGCCATACTGCTCTTGCGTTGTGCTGAGGCACTGCTTCTGCTCCCTGTTTGTGCCGAGCTTCCTCCACTGCCTCGACACACTGAGCTGCTTTGTAAAGCACTAGCAGCACTGCCCTCAGTTGGACTGGAGAAGATGATGGAATGCACCAGTGTGTCTTGGTACTCCCGCATTTTATGCTCCCGTTTCAATGGTGTTATGAGGGTTTGTAAGTTGTCCAGGTAGCACGGATCTAGGAGGGTATACACCCAATAATCAGCCGTGTTGAGAATGTGGGCAATGCGGCGGTCGTTTCTCAGGCACTGCAGCATGAAATTAACCATGTGCTGCAGACTGCCAACTGGCCAAGAAATGCTGTCCCCTGCTTGAGGCGTGATCTCTGCCTGCTCTGCATCACCCCACCCCCGCTCTACATACTGACTACTGGAACATTGTGTAACTCCCTCCTCTGTAAAGATGTCTTCCTCCTCCATTGACTCCTCCTCATCCTCCTCACAAAGTGTCCCCTGCCTAGGCCTATGTGAGGAACCACGTAGCGCAGACTGTCCAGAAGCAGATGGCATTTGTGACTCCTCATCCTCCACCTCTTCCACCACCTCATCCCTTAGCGCTTGCAGTGTTCTTTCAAGCAGGCAGATAAAGGGGACAGTCATGCTGACTAGTGCATCATCTGCACTCGCCATCCGCGTGGAATCATCGAAGGCATGCAAAACCTGGCAGATGTCCTTCATAGTGGCCCACTCAGTGGTTGTGAAGTCTGAACTGCACGCAGTGCGACTTCTTTGGGCCTGATGCAGCTGGTACTCCATTACTGCTGGCTGCTGCTCACACAACCGCTCCAACATATGTAACGTTGAATTCTACCTGGTGGGTAGGTCACATAAGATGCGATGTTCTGAAAGGCGCAATCGGAGCTGCAGAGCTACAAGGCACGATCTTGCCATGCTGGAATGCCGCAAGTGAGCGCACTCTAAGCGGACCTTGTGCAGCAGTGCATCAAGATCAGGATAGTCCCTCAAAAAACTCTGCACGACCAAGTTGAGCACATGTGCCAGACATGGGATGTGAGTAAGATTGCCTAGGGCCAGAGCTGCCACCAGATTTCAGCCATTGTCACACACTACCATGCCTGGCTGGAGATTCGCTGGCACAAACCACACATCGCTCTCCTGCTTGATGGCATTCCAGAGCTCCTGCGCTGTGTGGCTTCGATTCCCCAAATAAATTAATTTCAGTACGGCCTGTTGACGTTTGGCCACGGCTGTGCTCATATCAGTCGTAACAGGTAAGCGTTCACGGGTAAAGGTGGAGGTAGACCGTGACGGCTCCTGCAGCGATGATTCAGAGGAACTGGAGTATGAGGAGGAGGCAATGTGTACAGACTGGATTCCTGCAATCCTTGGAGTTGCGCCATTCGCAAGATCTGTACCCGGCTCCACAACATTGACCCAATGGGCAGTGAGGGAAAGGTATCGTCCCTGTCCATGGTGACTGGTCCACGCATCGGTGGTGAGGTGGACCTTGCTACTGACGGCGTTTAGTAGCGTATGTTTAATCTTTCCCTCCACATGCTTTTGCAGGGCAGGGACGGCTTGCCTGCTGAAATAAAAGCAGCTGGGCACGTTGTATTGTGAGACTGCCAATGCCATTAAGTTACGGAAGGTGTCAGTCTCCACCAGCCTGAATGAAAGAATTTCAAGGGACAGTAGTTTTGCATTGCCAGCATTCAGAGCCTGTGCTCGGGGGTGGTTTGCCAAGAATGGCCGCCTTTTCTCCCATGCCTGTGCTACCGATGGCTGTAGACTGGGCTGGGAGTGTGAGGATGACTGGGAACATGGTGCTGTGGGTGGAATTACACTGGGTCTCTGGACAACAGTGCCAGAGGTTCTTCCATGGCGATCCTGTGAGGAAGCCGAACCAGCTGTGTGTGAGCTGGAGGAAGAGGCTACAACACGAGCTGAAAAGGTGGTAGGTGCCGCTGTTGGTTGGCCTAGGTCTTCAGTGTGTTTTTGTAACTCCACCACGTGCTTGGTCCGCACATGTTTCCACATATTTGTGGTATTGAGGTTGCTGACACTTTTCCCTCTTTTGACTTTCTGATGACACAGCTTGCATTTGACAAAGCAAATGTCATCTACAACTGTGTCAAAAAAGGACCAGGCACTGCAAGTCTTGGGAGCACCCGTTTTGGCTTTTGGAAGAGGCATGCTCCTAATGGGTGCTGAAGTGGAGGCTACAGGCAACATAGTCTTCCCCCTCCCTCTTGGGGCCATTTGGGGAATCACTTCCTCAGAGCTGCTCCCACCACCTTCCTGTACCTCACGCCATGATGGGTCAAGGACCTCATCATCTACACTACCCTCTTCCACCAACGGCTTCTCCTGGGTAGTCTCGGCAGCATAGTATGCACCAGAAAGTGGCACCTGAGTCTCATCATCAGATGCGTACTGCGGTGTGGTGACCGGAGGCACTGGCCCACTCGCCTCTTCAGAGTCAGAGAGACAAAGCTGTTGGGCATCACTGCATACTGCATCTTCTTCCATTTCTCCAATGCTGCTTGGCTGGCTCCCTCTTTCCAAGCCAAGAGATTCAGAGAACAGAAGTAGAGATGGCTCCTGTCCTGGGCTCTCTGACTGCCTGGGCAATTTGGCAGGTGGTGAAGAGACAGATGGGTGCTCTCCAGTGCTCTGTGTCTGAGAGGATGTGGCACTAATTGAAGTTGATGCATTAGCTGCCATCCATCCGACAACGGTTTCAATTTGTTCCTCCCGCAGCAGCGGGGTATGGCGATCTCCTACAAAGCTGCGCATGAAGGACTGTTCCCTGCTGAAACTGGGGGATGAGGAGTCACCGGTGCCCGCAGCAGGCACACAATCCCCACGTCCTCTCCCTGCTCCACGCCCACGACCACGAGCCTTACTCCCTGCCTTCTTCATCTTGGTAGACTGATAAAGATAGGCAGAAAAGTACTAAGGGCTTAGTGTGCTTATTCCTGAACAGCTCCTAACAGGTATAAGAAACACTAATTTTCTAAAGAGTGGACTAGACTTTAATATGAGGTGATGTGGTCTACACAACTGTAAAGTGGAGTGTTTCTTGAACTTTATTAATTTTGTGTTTTTTTCACACAACAGGCTACAAGGTGAGCTGCACTCACACACAGACAATGCAGACAGCCATGAACAGCGCTGCAAGGCCAAAAAAGCTCCTCTATGTAATCCTATATAGTGTTTTTCAACAATCTAGCAGGATACGGATGGAAACCCCCTAATAGGATAAATTTGAAAAAATGTGCAACAGGCAGCACTAATTGAAATAAGGAGAATGGAACAGTATGAGGCAGTGACGCACCCTGAGCTGACTACCACCGGCTGTGGCAGCAGATCAGACTACAGAGTGAGCTGCACTCACACACAGACTGTGCAGACAGCCGTGAACGGCGCTGCAGGGCCAAAAAAAGCTCCTCTATGTAATCCTAGATAGTGTTTTTCCACAATCTAGCAGGATACAGATGGAAACCCACTAATAGGAGAAAAACAGGCAAAATGTGCTGCAGTCAGCACTAATGCAAAAAAGGACAATTGAACAGTATGAGGCAGTGACGCACGCTGAGCTGACTACAACCAGTGGTGGCTGTAGAACAGACAACAGCCTGAGCTGCACTCACACAACAGACCTTGCAGACAGCTGTGAACAGCACTGCAAGGCAAAAACAAGGTTCTCACACAGCGGTTGCTAAATTAGCCTGGGTAAAGCACAATGAAGCAAATTGCTATCTCTAAACTGACCCTCAGTCAGAACACAGCATCCTGTCCCTAACTGAATTGACAGCAGAGTGAACCCAAAATGGCGGCGGTGACTTTTATAGTGTATCATGACATCATTCCAGCAGCCAATCACAGCCAGTATATCGGCGGTCGTTAAGGGGTTAAAGAGGTTGCCCACTACATGGACAAACCCTTCTTGATCTAAATATTTGTCTCCGTTAAAATTTAAAAAAATGCATACTCCCCTCCCAGCGGTGTTGACACTCGTGATCCCGGGGCTGCCGTGCTGCTGTTGTAACATGTGACCCTGGCACCCAATGAGAGCTGGCGTCACTGTCCCCACCTTTGGACAAATCAAACATGAGGTGGAAGTTCAATTGAACAGAAGACGGAGACAGTGACGCCAGCTCTCATTGGGCACCAGGGTCACATGTCACAACAACAGCACGGCAGTCCCAGGACCTCAAGGAGTGCTGACACTGCAGGGACGGCACTGGCACGGGAGGTGATTATGGGCTTTTTATTTTATTGGGGCCAAGTGTGGGACATGAGAAGAAGTTCTCCAAGTTGTTTTTATTGCGTGCCCCACAGAAAAGAGGTAAATATGTTTGACATCATTTGATCACATTGGCTTTAATGATAAGAAATAACAATGCTATCATTCCTAAATTCTTTCAATAGGGTTCCTTCTCTATCAGCCTTGTCTATAACTATAGCAATCTAGCCTTTAATAGAAACTACTGTAGGCAGAGATAAAGTCATTTTCCTAGAGATAATACACTAATCTTGTTCCAGAGAGACTCAGTAATTCTACCCCAGGCAATTTTGATAGTTTCGACAAGCAAACATCACGCACAAAACTATGCCATGTTTATGTAATCTAAAACCTCATATTATATGTAAAAATGATACGCCCTTTGTAATTCACTCAAGCAGGCGGAAGCTGACACACCTCACTTACTGTACGAATGGAACAGATTGCCAAATATATGTCCACTATTTCAGAAAAGCAAGATTTGCTCTTTACACCATTTAGTGAAGTTGCATCAACATCAGCAGAAACTAGATTCTGCATTATAATAAATGGTGAGCATAGCAATAAATATTATAATAACATATATGGGACTTCATAAAGGTAAGGCAGTCTATAAAATATTACGGAACTATAGTACCTGGTAATCCACTGGATATTGCAATCTATAATAATAATAATCACTGTGCTATATAATATCTAGGAATGAAACAAGTTTCTATTAAAGGGAGTTTGCCACTAGGTCTTTACTACCCCATCTGAGAGCAGCATGACATAGGGGCAGAGACTCTGATTCTGGCAAATTATCATTTACTTTGATTTCTGCTGTTTTTATAATATCTGTTTTATCTGCAGCAGACATGCCAGTTGTCTGATTGCTGAGCTCTGTATAAGGCCGGCGTCACACCTAACATATAAAAATAAGGTCCGTTTTTTACGGCCGAGATACGCAGAAATGTTCCCGAACAGTGATCCGTATGTCATCTGTATGCAATGCGAGGGTGTGGGTTTTTCTCAAAAAAGTATTTGTGTGCCATCTGTACGGCATCCGTATGACATCCGTATAGCGTTTTTTCTTCGCACCCTTGCAAAGTGGACATTTAACTGTTTTAAGGCCTGAAAATAATCTACTATATAATTGTCTAAGGGTCACTTCCGTCTGTCTGTCTGTCTTTCTGTCACAGATATTCATTGGTCGCGGCCTCTGTCAGTCATGAAAATCCAAGTCGCTGATTGGTCGCGGCAAAACAGCCACCATCAATCAGCGACCGCGCAGTCCGGCAGCAATATGGCCGCTCCTTCCTCCCTGCAGTCAGTGCCTGATCCATACTCCCCTCCTGTCAGCCCTCACACAGGGTTAATGGCAGCAATAATGGACCGCGTTATGCCGCAGTGTAACGCACTCCATTAACGCTGCTATTAACCCTGTGTGACCAACTTTTACTATTGATGCGGCCTTTGCAGCATCAATAGTAAAAAGATCTAACGTTAAAAATAATAAATAAAATAAAAAATCATTATATACTCACCGTCCGTCGGCCCCAGGAACAGGCCTTTCCCACTCCTCTGAACGCCCCGGTGACTGCTCCATGCATTGCGATCTCGCGAGATAATGACGTATCGGTCTCTCGAGACCACTACGTCATCATCTTGCGAGACCGCAATGCACTCTTGGGACCGGAGCATGTGAGGAGCGTCGGTAACTGCATCGCTTGGATCCGGGGGACAACGGAGGGTGAGTATATAACTATTTTTTATTTTAATTCTTTTTTTTAACAGGGATATGATGCCCACATTGCTATATACTACGAGGGCTGTGCAATATATTACGTGGGCTGTGCAATATACTACGTGGGCTGTGCAATATACTAAGCGGGCTGTGCAATATACTACACAGGCTCTGCAATATACTACGCAGGCTGTGCAATATACTACGCGGGCTGGGCAATATACTACGCGGACTGGGCAATTTACTACGTGGGCTGGACAATATACCACACAGGCTGGGCAATATACTACGCGGGCTGTGCAATATACTACGCGGGCTGTGCAATATACTACGCGGGCTGGGCAATATACTATGCGCGCTGGGAAATATACTACGCGGGCTGTGCAATGTACTGCGCGGGCTGTGCAATGTACTGCGCGGGCTGGGCAATGTACTGCGCGGGCTGGGCAATGTACTGCGCGAGCTGTGCACTGTACTGCGCGTGCTGTGCAATGTACTGCACAGGCTGTTCAATATACTATGTGGGCTGTGCTATATACTCCGTGGGCTGTGCAATATACTCTGTGGCCGGCCGTAAACAATCAGCGACAGGCGCAGTCCGGCTTCGCTAATTGGTCGCGGCAGGCCGAATCCTGTGTATTCAATGTATTATTCTAAAATCTTCATAAATAAACTACATACATATTCTAGAATACCTGATGCGTTAGAATCAGGCTACCATCTAGTTTAAAACATAATCAGCAACCCTGTTTATTGGCTCTACAACTGGTGTCACACTCCAATCTGGGCAGTTTCTGGCCGTGGTTTGGTTTGTGGATTTCTGATTATTCTGAAACATGTCTTACAGACTTCATTTCACCCCAACTCAGCGGGTGCTTTACAACTGGGTTTTCTCACGATGCTTTGGGCAGCCATACCAGTGATTGTGGATCCAAGGAGGAGGAGACGAATGTGGGTCCATCCGCTTTTGAGGCAACACCTCACTAAAGACCATTTCCACCGTCTCTGTGCATCTCTGCGGACACATTCTAACAAGTTTTATCAATATTGTCACATGAGCCTTGCCACCTTTGATGTTTTGTTGGAAAAAGTATGCCCTGGGATAACCTTTAAGGACACCAGGATGCGCCAGTGTATTTCTGTATTTCTGATGTTTATACATTTTTTGTTTTGTTCTGAACATAATACCTTTTGTATTTTTACCAAAAATACCTGTAGTTAATCATAATGTTTTGCTCATTTAAAAAACACATTGCCAGTGTTAAAAATATAATGTTGTTATGGCATGGCTTGTTCAGAACAGAGTAAAAATTACATAAATGTTAAATTATTTCTAGATGTAAAATGTTATCTCATTTTTTCCTTTTTCATTTTACTTTTAGTTTCCACATAACCGGTCTTTTATATGTGGCACTGCATCATGAATTTTTAATTGGAAAATCAACAATATCAGGCATAGTCCGCTCTACCTCTTCCAAAATCTGGTAACGACTTCATCAATTGATCATGCCTGAGCAAAAAATGGAAAACTGGGTGCGGATAGCACATGGTTTTGAGGAGCACTGCCAGTTTCTAAATTGTACTGGAGCCCTGGATGGCAAACACATCCATGTGCGAAAGCTGCCGAACTCAGGGTCACAATTCTATAATTATAAACAATATTTTTCTGTAGTGTTGTTGGCCCCGGTCGACATTCACTACAGTTTTCTAATTGTAGATATTGGGGCCTATGGCCGAACTGGGGACTCCAGAGTCTTCAATTAGTCCATTATGGGTCAGCGGCTGAGCAATAATCAGTTGGACCTACCACCACCACATCAGCTTCCAGGCTCCAATATGGAACCTGTGCCTTTTGTCCTTGTTGCAGATGAGGCCTTTCAATTAACCTGTCATGTAATGAGGCCCTATCCCCATCGAAACCTGGACCACCAGCGACGAATCTTTAACTTGTGCCTATCCCGCGCATGCCGACCGGTGGCGTGTGCCAGATGTGTGGGAACTGCAGGCCCAGCAACTAAAACAGGAGGACAGGAGATTGCAGGTCTCCTGGCCCCAGCTGACTTCCTGAGGTACAGCAGCATATGAGAGCCCGGAGTCACCACGAGGGAGGGACACCTGGAACAGGCTCAAGCTGCCTGCCATGTGGGTAGTGTTAAATTTAATGGACAGGCTGAGAGAGGGACTTGAGTATAGCACAAAGCATCAAGAACCCAGAGAACAGCAGTAGGGAGGCCTCCAACTCCACCTGGCTAGGTGGATTCTGAATTGCTTCCAGGCTGCCTGAATCTCCAATACCACCTGTTACCTGTGCTCCGGACTGCACCTTCAACCAGGAATTAAAGGTAAAGAAACCTGCAGCCCTTGTATCCTCTAGTCCTTTCTCGCACCCTCAGTCCTGCACCCCAACGTCCACAATCCCTGATAGACTGTACTCGTAACCCTAGGCCCTTGCTCCACCTGTGGGGAGCAGAAGTAGCTCAGCTGTGACACCATCGGCCCAGTGGTCCCCTTAAACAGCATCGGCTACCTATTGCCAAACACTACTGGTGGCGTCACGTGAAATCCCCTACAAACATTCCCTCATTACTTTTATTGCATGGACCGGGTCACTGCTGCCGTGACCACCCCTTTAAGAATTGTCCGACTCGGTTCCGAGTACCCCATGGCCCTAGCGGGCGCTCCAGATGTCACCATGTCACCAATCAGCACAGTGAGTATCTGTAGCCCTATATACAGGCCCACTCATTGATTCCAAGATTGTAGACACCTGTGATGCTAGTTAGTGGACACACCGTGATTTAACATGTCCCTTTTGTCACATTATTTTCAGGGGTACCATCATTTCTGTCCAGGCCTATTTCATGTGTTTTATTTTTTTTTTATTCTACGGAAGCATGGTTAAAAAGCAATGTCTGACTTTTATTTGTTAATTATCATAGATCTTTTATTTATTATTACTTTTGTCAGATTCAAGTTATTTCTGTGACCGTTGAAACAAGGGGTACTAATAATTTTGACCACGTGTGTAAATCTAAAAGCTCTGATTCTTTTGGTACTACTGCACCAGGTAAACTAAGTGACACATAGTTGGATTCAGCTTTTCTTTGCCTACATCATGCTGCTTTCAGATGAGGTAGCAAAAACCTGTGACAGATTCCCTTTAGTTCATTTGCTAAGGCTGGTTTCACACTTGCGTTTTGATCTGCAGCGTTTTAAACGCGTTTGCAAACGCATGAAAAAACGCATGTTAACGTTTGCACGCGTTTACATGCGTTTTTTCATGCGTTTGCGTTTTTTGTGCACATGTCCAAAAATATCACAGGAGCCAAAAAAAGATAACCAGACACCACCAATAGGAATAGAGAGGGCTTACATGATGGGATCTCTATATATAGACCCTAGGGCTACAGAAATTTTAACAGCTTGCTACTGTTTCCTGTGTCATGATGGATCTTCGCATGGAGAGCTTTTATTTCAACCTGGATTTCAGCTTCAAGATTTTTCTGGCCTGTGCTTTTGCTTGGGAACAAGACTGAAACCGCCAAAGATGGAGAAGGAGACAACGTAGGCGTTTTTGGAGGCACCCCATAATAGAAGTGCGTGAGAGCCGTGGAGCCTATCACACGCTCTATGCCAAGCTGAATGCCAACCCGGAGAAATTCCAGGAGTACACGAGAATGTCGCAAGAATCGTTCCGGGATTTGCTGTCTCGTGTCCAAGGAGCGATACGGCGCCAGGACACCCAGCTCCGTAGAGCGATTCCACCCGAGGAACATCTGCTGGTGACATTAAGGTATGTTTAAAATCTAAACCAATGACAGTCCCAATTTTGTTTATTCTGACTTTTTTGTGTTTTCCTCTTTTTTTTTTTTAACCACACCATAAAAAGAGTATATTGTAATGTTGTTTTTTGTTTGTGTTTTTCTTCTAGATTTCTTGCCACAGGGGAGAGTTTATCTTCCCTCCACTTCCAATACCGGATTGGAATATCCACCCTGTCCGGAATAGTTGTGGACACCTGTCGGGCTTTATGGAATGTACTCCGTGAGGAGTTTATACCAGTACCCACCGCGGACATGTGGCGTGAAATTGCAGATAAATTCTTGAATGTGTGTGATTTCCCCAACTGTTTTGGAGCGGTGGATGGAAAGCACATCCGCATTATCTAACCTGCCAGAACCGGATCGGAGTTTTTCAACTACAAAAAATATTTTTCTGTAGTGCTCATGGCAATAGCTGATGCGGACTGTCGCTTCATCACCGTGGACATTGGAGCTTTTGGCCGTGGCAATGATTCCCAGACTTTCAAAAGCTCGGATATGGGCCGGCGTGTGTATGGCAACAATTTTAATTTTCCCCCTCCACAGCCTCTCCCCAACACTCAAGGCCCACCGCTGCCATTTGTTATGGTTGGGGATGAGGCCTTCCAGATGTGTGAAAATCTACTTAAGCCATATTCCAGTCGGGACTTGGACCACACTAGAAGGATCTTCAACTACAGACTGACCAGGGCCCGGAGAACAGTAGAGTGTACCTTTGGCATTCTGGTTGCTAAATGGCACATTCTTGCAACAGCCATAAATCTAAAAGTGGAAACAGTCGACGAGGTGGTCAAAGCCTGTGTGGTTCTCCACAATAACATAATTACTAAGGAGCGACCCCACATTGAACTGGATGAACCAGTTGCACACCCACTGCCTGATTTCCATCATCATCCGCTGCGGTCAACTGCAGCCGTTGGTCTCATGCGGGACCAATTTGCGGCCTATTTTGATTCAGATATTGGACGGGTGTCATGGCAGGACAATGTTGTTTAAATGTCCAGTTGTATCTTTATCTGTACCAGTAAGTTTCTATATTGAAAATAATATTTCAAATTAATAAACTTTGGTGTTGGTTGTGTTGACCTTGTCTCCTATCTTTTTCCTCTCCAAACCAAGGTTGCCCTAAAACGGGCAGTAGATATGTATGTAATATCATTTTTTGTAATCCAAAACCAGGAGTGGGTGATATAGACAGAGGTGCTAGTTATTATGTTAATATCATAATTGACCTCTTATTGTTCCACTCCCTATTTTGGTTTACAAACAATAATATAAATCACTGGCCACATACTTCTAATAATGGCAACCATGTTGCTTTATTGGTAAGCTTGTTGACGTCATTGCGTCAAGACTCTATACTCATATATCCATTGGACACAAAATGGAGAGACAATCATTGTCATGCTATCTATACTCATGAATAGGGATGAGCGACCTTTACTTTTATAGGATCGGGTCGGGTTTCACGAAACCCGACTTTTTCAAAAGTCGGGTCGAGTGAAATCGGCCGATCCTATAAAAAAGTCGGGGTCGGGGTCGTCCGAAACTCGAAACCCAATGCAGTGCATTGGGTTTCCATGGTTCCCAGGGTCTGAAGGAGCGGAAACTCTCCTTCAGGCCCTGCGATCCATATTTTAGTGTAAAATAAAGAATTAAAATAAAAAATATCGCAATACTTACCCTCTGACGCGCCCTGGTACTAACCGGCAGTCTTCCTTCCTTAGAATCAGCCTTCCAGGACCTGGCGGTGACGTCGCGGTGACGTCGCGGCTTGTGATTGGCCGCGCGGCCGCCCATGTGACCGCTCGCGCGACCAATCAGAAGCCGTGACGTCACCGAAGGTCCTTCAAGCGCTGATTCTTAGGAAGGAAGGCTGTCGGAAGGAAGCAGGGCGCTTCCGAGGGTGAGTATATTCCTATTAGGTATATACTCACCCTCGGAAGCGCCCTGCTTCCTTCCGACAGCCTTCCTTCCTAAGAATCAGCGCTTGAAGGACCTTCGGTGACGTCACGGCTTCTGATTGGTCGCGCGAGCGGTCACATGGGCGGCCGCGCGGCCAATCACAAGCCGCGACGTCACCGCGACGTCACCGCCAGGTCCTGGAAGGCTGATTCTAAGGAAGGAAGACTGCCGGTTAGTACCAGGGCGCGTCAGAGGGTAAGTATTGCGCTATTTTTTATTTTATTCTTTATTTTACACTTTAATCTGAATTCCGATACCAATTTCCGATATCTTAATCATATCGGGAATCGGTATAGGAATTCCGATTCCAGATTCAAAAGATCGCCGACTTCATGGCCGACCCCACACTGGGGTCGGGTCGGGTTTCATGAAACCCGACCTTGCCAAAAGTCGGCGACTTTTGAAAAATCTCGACCCGTTTCGCTCAACCCTACTCATCAAGTAAAGTGTCAGAAATAATGAATTCATGATAAACATATACAGGCTCATGAATTCACTATTTCTTACACCGGGGCAGGTGAACATGGATATGTAGCGTGTGACAACCATTGTCACCTCAATTGGTGTATAATAGATTAGGTATAAAGAATAGAATATGGTGAATATACAAGGCAGTTATCTACTCAACAGGTCAGGTGTCCTAACTTTTGAGTTGTCAGGGGGACATGTCAGGGAGTCACAAAAACACTGAACTTTAGGAAGGCAAAGTTTGACCAGCTTAGAGATGCCCTTAATCTGGTAGACTGGGACAATATCATCAGAAATAACAATACAGATAATAAATGGAAAATGTTTAAGAACATCCTAAATAGGCACTGTAAGCGGTTTATACCTTGTGGGAAAAAAAAGGACTAGAAATAGGAAAAACCCAATGTGGCTAAACAAAGAAGTAAGACAGGCAATTAACAGTAAAAAGAAAGCATTTGCACTACTAAAGCAGGATGGCACCATTGAAGCTCTAAAAAACTATAGGGAGAAAAATACTTTATCTAAAAAATTAATTAAAGCTGCCAAAAAGGAAACAGAGAAGCACATTGCTAAGGAGAGTAAAACTAATCCCAAACTGTTCTTCAACTATATCAATAGTAAAAGAATAAAAACTGAAAATGTAGGCCCCTTAAAAAATAGTGAGGAAAGAATGGTTGCAGATGACGAGGAAAAAGCTAACATATTAAACACCTTCTTCTCCACGGTATTCACGGTGGAAAATGAAATGCTAGGTGAAATCCCAAGAAACAATGAAAACCCTATATTAAGGGTCACCAATCTAACCCAAGAAGAGGTGCGAAACCGGCTAAATAAGATTAAAATAGATAAATCTCCGGGTCCGGATGGCATACACCCACGAGTACTAAGAGAACTAAGTAATGTAATAGATAAACCATTATTTCTTATTTTTAGGGACTCTAGCGATGGGGTCTGTTCCGCAGGACTGGCGCATAGCAAATGTGGTGCCAATATTCAAAAAGGGCTCTAAAAGTGAACCTGGAAATTATAGGCCAGTAAGTCTAACCTAAAATATTTGAAGGGTTTCTGAAGGATGTTATTCTGGATTATCTCAATGAGAATAACTGCTTAACTCCATATCAGCATGGGTTTATGAGAAATCGCTCCTGTCAAACCAATCTAATCAGTTTTTATGAAGAGGTAAGCTATAGGCTGGACCACGGTGAGTCATTGGACGTAATATATCTCGATTTTTCCAAAGCGTTTGACACCGTGCCGCACAAGAGGTTGGTACACAAAATGAGAATGCTTGGTCTGGGGGAAAATGTGTGTAAATGGGTTAGTAACTGGCTTAGTGATAGAAAGCAGAGGGTGGTTATAAATGGTATAGTCTCTAACTGGGTCGCTGTCACCAGTGGGGTACCGCAGGGGTCGGTATTGGGACCTGTTCTCTTCAACATATTCATTAATGATCTGGTAGAAGGTTTACACAGTAAAATATCGATATTTGCAGATGATACAAAACTATGTAAAGCAGTTAATACAAGAGAAGATAGTATTCTGCTACAGATGGATCTGGATAAGTTGGAAACTTGGGCTGAAAGGTGGCAGATGAGGTTTAACAATGATAAATGTAAGGTTATACACATGGGAAGAAGGAATCAATATCACCATTACACACTGAACGGGAAACCACTGGGTAAATCTGACAGGGAGAAGGACTTGGGGATCCTAGTTAATGATAAACTTACCTGGAGCAGCCAGTGCCAGGCAGCAGCTGCCAAGGCAAACAGGATCATGGGGTGCATTAAAAGAGGTCTGGATACACATGATGAGAGCATTATACTGCCTCTGTACAAATCCCTAGTTAGACCGCACATGGAGTACTGTGTCCAGTTTTGGGCACCGGTGCTCAGGAAGGATGTAATGGAACTAGAGAGAGTACAAAGGAGGGCAACAAAATTAATAAAGGGGATGGGAGAACTACAATACCCAGATAGATTAGCGAAATTAGGATTATTTAGTCTAGAAAAAAGACGACTGAGGGACGATCTAATAACCATGTATAAGTATATAAGGAGACAATACAAATATCTCGCTGAGGATCTGTTTATACCAAGGAAGGTGACGGGCACAAGGGGGGATTCTTTGCGTCTGGAGGAGAGAAGGTTTTTCCACCAACATAGAAGAGGATTCTTTACTGTTAGGGCAGTGAGAATCTGGAATTGCTTGCCTGAGGAGGTGGTGATGGCGAACTCAGTCGAGGGGTTCAAGAGAGGCCTGGATGTCTTCCTGGAGCAGAACAATATTGTATCATACAATTATTAGGTTCTGTAGAAGGACGTAGATCTGGGGATTTATTATGATGGAATATAGGCTGAACTGGATGGACAAATGTCTTTTTTCGGCCTTACTATGTTACTATGTTACTATGTTACTATGACACCTGACCTGTTCAGTAGAGGACTGAACTGGATTTCCACCATTTTCTCTTCATTCTGTCACACTAGGAATATAAAAAAAATAGAGTATGGAAATAAATGTTATCTTTTTGGGGCCACCTTATATCTCTATACTAAAGACACACATATAGCTGCAGTCTTGTATTTTTAACTACTGGAGATATGTTGTGGCCCAAAGAATACGTGTGTGGCGAAGTTTTGTGGTGCACGGTGTGTGTTGCCGGTGGTGATAGACACAATAAACCAAATATAAGTGTGGCAAATTAAATTGTTTTTATTTAGTTAACAAAGTCTAAAACTTATTTTTTGGTACCGCGACAGGTTGTACCGCGACGGCTTGGGGTAGAGTGATGTAAACGGGGGGTGTGAAGAACTGAAGCCTGGCTAACCGTGGACGACGCAGAGGTGGCAGGAGAAGGGGCAATGAAACTTGAAGGGTCTGGAAGTTCGGGGATGGGGCTTGACACATGAGCGGCTTGAGACGCACTGGGAGGGTGAGACAAAACTGACAATACAGATACATCGGAAGGTGATGGGGGAGGAATACTAAGAGTTTTTTTTTTCTAAGTTTTTGTTTGGGTTTGCCTGGTAGGGGGACGTCTTGGTGGGCTCATATGCTGTACCATGGTGGCTGGAGACACGTCAGGGTCCGGCTGCACTGTCTCACAGTCCATTGCGCTTGTCGAGCGCTCGGAAACGCCAGAGTCCAGCTGCGTCGTGGTGGTGGGGGGAACATAAAGCCCTGCTAGGGTCCTGCTGCATCGTTGGAGGGGAACATAAAGCCCTGCCAGGGTCCTGCTGCATCGTGGTAGGGCCGGTCCAATAAGCCATGCCTGGGTCCTGCTGCATGTGGGGGCCGGACCGATAAGCCATGTCTGGGTCCTGCTGCATCGGGGTGGGTCCTGGCCGGAAATCCATGCCTGGGTCCTGCTGCATGGGGGGCGGTCCGATAAGCCATGCCAGGGTCCTGCTGCATCGGGTGGGGGCCGCTCCGATAAGCCATGCCTGGGTCCTACTGCATCGGGGTGGGTCCTGTCCAGAAAGCCATGCCTGGGTCCTGCTGCATCGGGGGGCGGTCCGAAAAGCCACGCCAGGGTCCTGTTGCATCGTGGTGTCAGTGGAGGAGGTCCAAGCCGGAGCAGCGGTTGTCACGGTGGTGGCAGTGGGATGTCCAACTGCACTCGTCGTGGTGTTGGCGCTGTAGTGGAGTCCTCCTGTGGAAGGAATTGAGGTGGCCATGCAGTGGTATGCAGCAGAGGTCGGCATGGAGGTTAATCGTGACAGTGACGGCACAGTTGGATATGCCGCCACGGTCTGCTGTAAATTCCGACTCTGCTGCATAGCCTGCACAAAAGCAGCATTACAGGCCTGCATCACACTGAGCTGGAGATCAGGGCTAAGGTGTTCCGACATGCCCTGCTCAATTTGGTTGAAAAAATGATGAGCTGGCCTCTGGAGGTCGGCTTTCACTTGATCAAGGCTTTTGGTGACCTCCTGGATACGGCAATTCAAGAGGTTATGAGAAACATCCATTCGGTCACCTAAAGCCTTGACTGCTTCGTGTAAAACCGAGCTCAAGTGCAAAAACTAGGGCATGAGTGACCTGCCTGAAGCCCTCTGACGCTGCCGGGATGAGCCCAAAAAAAAGGGTGCAGTGGAAGAGAACTGCGAAAGGGGAAGACCTGATGGGCCAGCTCCCTGGTCTCCAGTTAGTGTGGAAGGCCCACCTGCTGCTGCGCTGCTGGATGGCTGGGACGGGTCCATGGCTGCCGGCTGAAGGACTGCTCCAGAACCTGGGGCCACAGTCATGCTGTGTGTGCTGTGAAAAAAGGAAAAAGAAAATTAATACCAAAAAATAATCAGACGCTAAATCCTGTGGAATTTGAAAATACAGATTATGTCATTTCAATACAACCGAATGCATGTGAGCAAAATTTACATTCTCTGGAGAAGGACCGGTCTTAAAAATGACAGCACACGATGATATTTGTACAGACTGGTCCTTGCTCCTGAACCACTGGCAGCATGACTCTCTTCGCGCAGGTCCTTGTTGAAGCGGTCCTTCATGGAACACCAACGTGTTTTTACTTTGTCCACGGTTAAAAAAAAAAAATATGGTCAGTAAATGGACTTTTCGCCGTGCAAAGACAACTGTGTGTGATGAAAGAAACTCCGAAGAGTTTCTTTCATCACACACAGTCAAGAGAGCACGGCCAAGGTCTCTGCTGCTTCACACTGCAGTGCAATACTTACCAAATGCATTACGGACCCGTGGCGTGGCATTGTCCCAGCCATCCCACAACGCTTGGGTCACCTCACTCCATAAATGGCGGAGCGTGCTGTTCATTGAATGCTGTGGATTCCGGCTGTCCCACAACGGAACTCACTCCTGGACAAGGGTTATAAGGAGGTCATTGTCAATACGGTCATCGTCCCGTCGTGAAACCTAAAATTAAAAGAAAATCATTAAAGTATGCTCAATCACATAAGGAAAAGAAAGATAACAGATGATGAGAAATGGCATGAATATGAAAGTCAACATACAAAAGGATTCCAGAAGAAAAATTTAAAGAAATTCAAGGGTAAAGAAAGGAAGATTCAAGAATATTACAATGAGGACAGTCAGCCTTGTATACATACCCGCTGCCGTCTTCCCACCGGAGGTTGACTCCGCTGCTCCGGCCCGGTCTGTGCCTCAGTGGAAGTGCTCTAAAAAAAAGGAAAAATCAAATTGTCACATGTGTCGTTGTGACAGTGAATACTTACCAAGCTGAAGAGGCAAATACTCACCTCACTGACATGCTCCACTTCCGACTGACGTGGCTCAAACTCCTCACCAGATGAAGACTCCGAAGAAGACATTCTGATGCATGTGGAAAAAAAGAAATGGAAGAAATTAGGACATGTAGAGACAAAAATTTGAAAAAACAGGCATTGGTTAGGATATACTCACATTGATCTGGGTCTTGTCCTCCAAAATGCGGCCTGACAGTGTCTTGTCTTCTTCAGAGTCTGATGAGAAGTGTCCTGAAACTGTCCCCAACCTCCCTTTTATCACCTTGATGCTAGGGGTGGCTTATCAGTGTCTAGACCTCTTTATCTTAATTGAAACGCATGCGTTCAAAAACGCATGCAAACACATGTATGTAAAAAACGCATGCGTTCCCATAGACTCCAATGCATTTTTTGACGCAAAAAACGCAAACGAACGCATGCGTTTTTATGCGTCAAAAAAAGCCTCTGAAAATTACTACATGTTGCATTTCTGCAAATGAACGCATGCAGCAAAAAAATGCATGCATTGTAAAACGCGACCAAACGTGTATAAAAAAAGGAAGCGTTTTTAATATTAACCATGCGTTTTTATGCGGTACAAACGCTGCAGATAAAAACGCAAGTGTGAAACCAGCCTAAGATGGTCATTTTAAAATGTATCAGTGATCACACAAAAAAAGAACTGTGTTTACATTGATGAAAAATATAAAACAATATGAACTCTTGGCATCCAGTGAAATAAAAAATATATGTTTTTTCCATAGAGTTATTAAAAGTTAATCAATAAATTAAATGTACATTAAAATGATGTCATGCATAACATACAATTCATCCTGAAAATAATAGGCCATTGTATGTTCTCCCCGTGTTTGCGCATGTTCCCTCTAGGTTCCCCGGTTTCCGCTCACACTCTAAAGACATACTGATAGGGAATATAGATTGTGAGCCCCAATGGGGACAGCGAAGCTGATTTCTGCAAAGTCCTGTGGAATATGATACTATATAAGAAAGCTCAATACAATAAATCATTGGGTTATTTAGACTGAAATACAGAAAAGTTCCCGTTTGTCTAAATGCAAAAATAGGCTTGATGCATCACTGTTGTTGTATAATAATCTAGTCAACAAAAAGGCATGTATTCTTCTCAAACGTTCTTTTCCTTGCATTGATATAATTTTTTATTGTCTATTTAATTGGCTTGTCTCATCTTTTTTTGCTTCAGGAGTTCACCGCTGCATCCTGCCTTGCAAGGGGCAGTGTGTTCCTGCAGATAGTTCAAACCAGTAGAATGGATGAGCCATTGGCCTGTACTGTGAACTTTTCCAGGTTACTAGCCGAGAAAGTTTTTGCCACTACAGAAAGGAAGAAGAGCAAGGACACTGAGGCTGTTCAGGTTCAATGACTCGGCCAGCTTCAGAATGCTATGAGCAGGATCTAAAAAGCCTGTTTGTAGCATACACTCCTTACCTAGGTAACCAGCCACTCGAAGCCTGCAGGATGACGGGTAACCTGGGCAATGAGCCATACAATATACAATTAAAAAAGCCCTCCATTGTTGGAAACAAAGAGGATATTTAATCCTTGAAGGGCCATATTTGGGCCTTTTGAGCATTTAAAATAAAGCATTTTTTTCATGATTTCATTGTTGTTTTCCCTTATTCATAATATTTTTTTATTTCTTAATCATGTAATTGAATGGCAGCTTGTTTATGAGACGAGTTACATTTGTCAGCAGAATCATTATTGGGTACATATGACTTATTAAAGGAGTTTTCCCTACGAACAAGTAGCATTTTAATTAATAGATCTTGGAGTAAAAATAAGTTCCACAATTGGATGTGTTACAAAATGTTCCTGTGCTGAGATAATCTTTGCTCATTCTCTTTTCTACAGGGTGCAAGATGGATAGAATGAATTGGTATTATTAACCCACTCTATAATACACCCTATCAGATTCAATTGACTTAACCCTTTCACCCCAAAAACTTGTTTCAACCTCCATGATCAGGCCAAATTTTACAATTCTAGATAGTGTGGTAATAACACTGGTAAGCTTCATTGGATCCCTCTAATTCTGAGAATGTTTTTAATAGCACATGGTACTTCATGATAGTGGTAAGCTTCTTTAGATATGTATTGTGTTAACTAGTAAAAAATCGGAAATTTGGTTAAAATTTTGAAAATTTTGCAATTTTCAAACTTGTAATTTTTAAGCCCTTAAACCAAAGAGTTGTGCCACACAAAATGGTTGCTAAATAACATTTCCCACATGTCTACTTTACATCAGCACAATTTTTTAAACATAATTTTTTTTTGTTAGAAAGTTTAAAGGATTAAAAGTTGACCGGTGATTACTCATTTTTCCAGCAAAACTTGCAAAACTATTTTTTTAGGGACCACATCACATTTGAAGTGACTTTTAGAGGGCTTATATGACAGAAAATACCCAAAATTGACACCATTCTATAAACTATACCCCTCAAGATGCTCAAAACCACATTCAAGAAGTTTGTTAACCCTTCAGATGTTTCACAGGAATTAATGGAATGTGGAAGGAAGAAATTAACATTTAACTTTTCACAAGTTTACTTAAGACCCAAATTTTTTTTCACAAGGGTAACAGGAGAAAATGAACTACAAAATGTATTGTGCAATTCCTTCTGAGCACGCCGATACCCTATATGTTGGGAAACACTACTGTTTGGGCATATGGCAGGGTTCGGTAGAGAAAGAGCACCGTTTTAATTTTGAGCGCAAAATTGTCCAAAATTTGAAAGTGGACGACATGTCGTATTTGGAGAGACTCTGATATGTCTATACAGTGGAACCTCCCACAATTGACCCCATTTTGGAAATTAGACCCATCAAGGAACTTATCTAGATGAGATGTGTGGTGAGCTGAGCACCTTAAGCTTCAAGGTGCTTCACAGAACATTGTAATGTTGAGCAGTGAAGATAAAAAAAATCACACTTTTTCCACAAAAATGTTCTTTTAGCCCCAATTTTTTTTTCACAATGGTAAAAGGAGAAAATGGACCCCAAAAATTGTTGTGCAATTTCTCCTGAGTACACCGATACCCCATATATGAGGGAAAACTACTGTTTGAGAGGAAAAGAGCGCCATTTGACTTCTTGAACACAAAATTTGATGGAAACATTAGAGGATGTCATGTTGTGTTTATAGAACCCCTGATGTGTCTAAACAGTGGAAACCCCCAACAAGTAACCCTATTTTGGAACCTAAACCTTTCAAGGAATGTATATAGATGTGTGGTGACAACCTTGAACCCCAAGGTGCTTCACAGAAGTTTATAACATTGAGCTGTGAAAATAAAAAATCTAATTTTTCCCTCTAAAATGTTCTTTTAGCCTCATTTTTTATTTTCACAGTGGTAACAGGATAAATTGCACCATATACTACTATTTGGCAGCACAGCAAGGCTTGGAAGTGAAGGTGCACCATTTAAGTTTTTGAATGAAAAATTTGCTGGAATAATTAGTGAATTCCATGTCACCTTTGGAAGCCTCTGATGTGCCCCCAAGACTGACCCCATTTTGGAAATGTTGGCATTCCCTTCAAGGAATGTATCTAGATGTGTGGTGAGCACCCTAAACTCCCAGGTGCTTAACAGAAGTTTATAATGTAGAGCCGTAACAATAAACAAATCACATTTTTCCCACAAAAATGTTTTTTAGCCCCAATTTTTACAAAGGTAACAGGAGAAACTGGAACCCAAAATTTGTTGTACAATTTCTCCTGAGTACACCGATACCCCATATGTCATCAAAAACTACTTTTGATTCACATTGCAAAGCTCTGAAGGGAAAAAGCGCCATATTGGAGTTCGTATTTTGCTGGATTGTTTTGAAGGTGCCATGTCACATTTGCAGAGCCCCTGAGGTGCCAGAACAGCAGAAACTCCCCATATGTGACATAATTTTACAAACTACACTTCTCAATTCATTCATCCAGGGGTGCAGTGAGCATGTTGGCAGCTCTGCCAAAAATTAAAGGGAACCTGTCACCCCGTTTTTTGAGATTGAGCTATAAATACTGTTAAATAGGGCCTGCGCTGTGTGTTCCTATAGTGTATGTAGTGTACCCCGATTCCCCATGTATGCTGAGAAATAACTTACCAAAGTCGCCGTTTTCGCCTGTCAATCAGGCTGGTCAGGTCGGGAGGGCGTGGTGACATCGCTGGTTCTTCCTCAGCTTTACGTTGGTGGCGTAGTGGCGTAGTGGTGAAGACACAGCGCGCGATCTGCGCTGTCATCCCTTTCGTCGGTGGGGGCGGCATCTCGGCTTTGGGAAAATGGCCGCCGCGATCTCTAATGCGCACGCGCGGCATCCCGCGGCCATTTTCCTGAAGCCCCGTGCAGCAGAGCACTCGATCTGCGCACGCGCGGCCCCAGGAAGATGGCCGCCCCCACCGACGAAAGGGATGACAGCGCAGATCGCGCGCTGTGTCTTCACCACTACGCCACTACGCCACCAACGTAAAGCTGAGGAAGAACCAGCGATGTCACCACGCCCTCCCGACCTGACCAGCCTGATTGACAGGCGAAAACGGCGACTTTGGTAAGTTATTTCTCAGCATACATGGGGAATCGGGGTACACTACATACACTATAGGAACACACAGCGCAGGCCCTATTTAACAGTATTTATAGCTCAATCTCAAAAAACGGGGTGACAGGTTCCCTTTAAGAGCACACCACATCAAAACCCTGTCATGGGCAGCCCAATCCCCAATCCTGAACCCCATTGAAAACCTCTGGAATGTAATCAAGAGGATGATGGATAGTCACAAGCCATCAAGCAAAGAAGAACTGCTTGTATTTTTGAGGAGAAGTGTGAAAGACTGGGGGAAAGCATGCCAAGGCGCATGAAAGCTGTGATTAAAAATCATGGTTATTCCACAAGATATTGATTTCTGAACTCTTCCTGAGTTAAAACATTAGTATTGTTGTTTCTAAATGATTATGAACTTGTTTTCTTTGCATTATTTGAGGACTGAAAGCACTTTTTTTTGTAATTTTGACCACTTCTCCTTTTCAGAAAAAAATACAAAATGTATTGCTTGGAAATTCGGAGACATGTTGTCAGTAGTTTATAGAATAAATTAAAAATGGACATTTTACTCAAAAATATACCTATAAAGAGAAAAATCAGACAATGAACATTTTGAAGTGGTCTCTTAATTTTTGCCAGAGCTGTATGTGCCTCACAGAAATTTATAACATTTGATGGCTAAGATAGAATAATTACATTTTACTGCAAAAATGTTGACTAAGCCTCAAATTTTAGCTTTTTATAAGGGCTAATAGGAAAAAATGGACCCCTCAATTTGTTGTGCAATTTCTCCTGAGTGCGCCAACACCCTACATGTAATTGAGAACTACTTTTGAGGCATAGAGCAAAACTTAGATGGGAAGGAGTGCTATTTTTTAGTGCAGATTTTACAGTTGTTACTGCTTTTGAGATGCCAGAAAAGATGAGCCCCCCCATAAGTAACCCCATTTTACATACTACACCTCTCAATTCATTTAAGAGTGCAGTGATCATATTGACACCTCAGGTGTGCCACATAATTTTATACCATTGATCAATGAAGAAAAAATAACTACATTTTTAAACACAAAAATGTAGCTTTACTCCCAAATTTTGAATTTTCACTAGGGGAAATTGCTTAAAATGGCAGCAAAATTTGTCACACAATTTCTGCTCAATGTGGAAATACCCCAAATGTGTCTGTACAATACTGCTTAGCCACACGTTGAGACTCGGGAGGGATGGAGCACTATTTGCCTCCTGGAGCGCAGATTTTTCTAGACTAGATTGCAGACTTCATATTCAAAGCTCCTAAGTGCTAGAAGAGCAGAATACCCCCTCAAGTGACCCTATTTTGGAAATCAAACCCCTTCGGGAATTTATCTACAAGTGTAGTGATTATTTTGACTCCATGGGTGTTTTCCAGAGACAAGCATCAGTGGATGTTGCTGAGTGAAAATTGAAAATCTGCTATTGTAGTGGTCAGTACGTTAAGCCCAGTTCATGATTCTACAGACACACACCCATAAATTAAGTGGGCTGTCATCACTACAGAAATGCCCAACATGTGGATGCTAAATGTGGTTTAATGTAATAAAATACTTGTTACTCAGTAGGCTTGCACTGAACGAAAAAGTTTATTTATTGGTAATCTTTATAGTTAACGTTTTGGTCCTATATTCAAACTTTAATTAGAACGGTATAGTTCTGAAGAAGGTACGAATATTTGACCAAAAAGTTAACTATAAAGATTACCATATAAATACATTTTTTAGTTCACCTCAACTCTTCTGAGTGTCAAGTATTTTTCTACATTTCTTACAGGTTGGAACCCTGCTTGGGCACCACTACACAAAAAAGGAGTGCCATATATTTCTCCATGTACTAAATGTGGTTTAGGCACACTGTGGGGCTCGGAAGGGAGGTGGGCTTTTGGATTGGTAAATGCAGAATTTACTTGATTTCTTTTGGGGGTCGAAGAGCCATTGTGCATTTGCAGAACCTTTGTACTATCAGTAATGTGGAAGCCCCTATATTTCCAATAACAGATGACGGACCTAAGCGGGGACTTGGGTTTTTAGTTTATTGAGTTGAAGCTTTTATTGGGAACATTTAACATAATGTTAGGAGTCGAGTTTCCTCTGCTGCACAGGAGGAATCTCGATCCGTGTCTGCTACGGTCTCCCATTCCGCATCGGCCGCAGTGGGGTCTGCTCAGCGGAGGCGTCGCTCCCAGCGTCTTGCTGGGACTGATTCTGTGCAGAGGGTTACTACTGCCTTTTCTGGCTCTCCGGTTGTACCCTGCACTGATCTGCGGCGAGCAGGCTTCTCTGGGACTAAGTCCTTATTTTCACACACTGAGCATGCCCAGGGCACGATCTCCCATTGGAGATCGAGGGTCACATGCTCAGGTACTGCAGCACATGCCATTGGTCCTCCAGGAAGGTCCTGAAAGGGCAAAACTTCGGTAGCAGCTTCCTGTGCTGCAACTATATAAACTGCGCATGACCGCACGGCCATGCGCTAGTATTGTCTTGTAAATATGTGTGTGTGTTGTGAGTGAAAGTCGCTCTTTAAATAACCCTCCCTATTGGATGACTGTTCACGGAAGGTGTATGTTTGCTATCTAGCGTCCGACTTATCCAACAGCACGTAACACACATTACAGCTACCAGTTGCTGTGTCCGCCAGTACGGCGCCGTGCGCTTGCTCTGCGCTTTCCTGACCCAAGCCTGGGTGGTTAGTGGCGTCCGTCAGTGCGGCACCGCACGCACTCTTGTGCCTTTATATTATTATTTATGTTCCTCTGACACCCCAGTTGCGGTGTCAAGCGCATGGGGTCTTCTGAACTCAAATCCTCAGTCTTGGGTTTGAGATTAGTGACTCCTTGCTTGCGCTCTATGTGCGGTACCGCGGTCCTGTGACGCAACAGGGTCGCTTCCTTCACACAGGGTGAAGTTAACCCATGTGTGTATTCTTATAGTACCGCCATATAGTCCGTCTTTACTAGCAGCAGGGTTTTTACCTGCACGGTGGACCTCGGACTGCGAACACACCTAGTTCCATTTCATCTTGTAATTGGTGCGTTCCGCCAGTCCTTAACATAATACTAGCGCCAAGGTCTGGCTAGTAAATGGCGGACATTTAGCAATCTTTGCGGTGTATCCAGCAGCTGGAGGGTAGGTTGGCGGCTCTCGAGAGCTCAACTTCAGTTGTGGATGCTACCGCAGTTGCTGTACAGGCTGCTAGCGTGGCTGCAGCAACCTTGTCCACTGCCACCCCTGTTCCGACATTATCTCGCCTCCCGTTGCCAGAAAAATTTTCTGGAGATTGCAAAACTTGTAGGGGATTCGTGAGTCAGTGCTCTTTCCATCTCGAGCTCCTGGCTGCACGTTTTCCTACAGAGCGGGCTAAGGTGGGATTTATTGTGTCTCTCTTGTTGGACACGACGTTGGAGTGGGCTACGCCGCTGTGGGAGCGAGGTGATCATGTGGTGCAGAGTGCTCCGTTGTTCCTGAGCACTCTGAAAAAGGTCTTTTTAGGACCTCAAGTCACCCATGACACAGCGCTCCAACTACTGGCATTAACTCAGGGTGAGTCCTTGGTCAGCCATTTTTCCGTCGGCTTCCGTACATTAGCTTCCGAGCTGGAGTGGTCGGATAAAGCCCTTATCTCCATATTTTGGAGGGGCCTGGCTGATCACGTTAAGGATGCTCTGGCCACTAGGGAGATTCCTGCCACACTGGAGGAATTAATAAATGTCTCTATTCGTATTGATCTCCGTTTTAACGAGCGGAGGTTAGAGCGAGCCCAGTGTAGGCAGAGGTTTCGGCTGGCTCCCACCTTCGCCAAACCTTTGGAATCTCCAGTCCAGGCATCCGAGTCACATGAGGCCTTAGAGGTGACACGAGCGGGATCCAAATCTCAGTCCGCCCGTGCACATAAGGTCCGTCATGTTTGCCAGCAGTCAGGACATCTTGCCTCCAAGGGTCCTCAGCGGTCGGGGAAACGTCAGCGTCTAGTGGCAGTTGGAGGAGGTACACTAGACACGGCGGCGTTTGCCTCAAAATTGTCCTTCAAGGGAACAATTACCATAGGCCCATCCACTCTTATGGTCGAGCTATGCGTGGATTCTGGGGCAGAGGGTAACTTTATGTCTTCCGCTTTTGCGCAGCGTCACGCAATACCCTTGGTGATGCTCGCCAAGCCAGTAACCGTTCGAGTGGTAAATGGGTCAACACTACCCTCACAGATTACCCACCAAACCATCCCTTTCACGCTTTCTGTGTCTCCATCACATCAGGAGATAATCTCCCTATTAGTCATTCCTGAGGGAATTGATGAGGTCCTGTTGGGGATACCATGGCTTCGCTACCATTCTCCTCATATTGAGTGGTCCTCAGGGAGAATTTTGGGATGGAGTAAATCCTGGGAGGGTAGATGTCAGAGGGAGTGCATTCAGGTTGCTACTACACAGGTACCCGCAGATCTTTCCTCTCTCCCCAAGCACTATTGGCCCTATGCTGACGTGTTCTCCAAAAGAGCTGTGGAGACCCTTCCACCTCACCGCCCCTATGACTGTCCTATTGACCTCTTGCCTGGTGCTGAGCCTCCCCGGGGTCGAGTCTATCCGTTATCTCTCCCGGAGACGGAGGCAATGTCTCAGTACATCCAAGAAAATCTGGCAAGAGGATTCATTAGGAAGTCAGTGTCACCGGCAGGGGCTGGGTTCTTCTTCGTACAGAAGAAGACTGGAGACTTACGTCCATGCATAGACTACAGGGGTCTTAACGCCATCACCGTTAAGAACAAGTACCCTTTACCCCTGATATCTGAGCTGTTTGATAGGCTACGGGGAGCGAGGGTATTTACAAAGTTAGATCTGCGGGGTGCTTACAACCTGATTCGCATCCGTGAGGGGGATGAATGGAAGATGGCTTTTAACACCAGGGATGGGCACTATGAATATCTGGTGATGCCCTTCGGGCTCTGTAATGCCCCAGCCATTTTCCAAGACTTTGTGAACGACATCTTCCGGGATATGCTCACCACCTCGGTCGTAGTCTATCTGGATGATATTCTCATCTTTTCTCCAGATATTGACTCCCATCGGAGAGATGTTCGCAAAGTCTTCGACCTCTTACGGGCAAACTCCCTCTACGCCAAGTTGGAGAAGTGTGTGTTTGAGCAGGAGTCCTTGCCCTTCCTTGGTTATATCATCTCTGCCCAGGGATTGGCTATGGATCCTGCCAAGCTACAGGCTGTAATGGACTGGCAGGAACCCCATTCTCTTAAAGCGGTGCAGCGCTTTATGGGGTTCATTAATTACTATCGCCAGTTCATTCCACACTTCTCAACTTTGGTAGCTCCCTTGGTTGCCCTCACCAAAAAGGGAGCAAATCCCAAGTTGTGGTCAGAGGAGGTCTCCAAAGCCTTTCTCTCGATCAAGTCTCATTTCGCTAGCGCTCCCATCCTACATCGCCCCGATGTTGATAAACCATTTATCTTGGAGGTGGATGCCTCATCTGTTGGTGCTGGAGCAGTCCTTTTCCAAAAGGATGCTCAAGGTCGGAAGCATCCTTGCTTCTTCTTCTCCAAGACCTTCACACCAGCGGAGAGGAATTATTCCATCGAGGACAGGGAGCTGCTAGCCATGAAGTTGGCTTTTTCAGAGTGGAGACATCTCTTGGAGGGAGCTCGCTTTCCCTTCCAAGTCTTCACTGACCACAAGAACTTGGTATATCTACAAACGGCCCAGCGGCTGAATTTTCGCCAAGCTAGATGGTCCCTGTTCTTCTCCCGGTTCCATTTTACTCTCCATTTTCTCTCCGGGGAGAAGAACGTTCGTGCCGACGCTCTCTCCCGCTCCGTAGTGTCATCTGAGGAGGAGGAGGAGGAGCCTCGGCTTATTGTCCCTTCTGAGAGCCTGAGAACTGTAGCTCCGGTTTCGCTAGAGTCTGTGCCCCCGGGCAAGACTTTCGTTCCAGCTAACTTGCGACCGGAGGTTCTCTCTTGGGCTCACTCCTCCAGAGTGGGTGGGCATTTTGGGACCAAGAGGACATCTGAGCTTTTGGTGAGAACATACTGGTGGCCGCATATGGCCCGAGATGTCAGTGACTATATTCAGGCGTGTGTTTCTTGCGCCCAGAATCGGTCTCCTCGGCATCGGCCTGCTGGGTTGCTTTACCCTCTATCGGTGGCAGACAGGCCCTGGGAGATGGTCGGGATGGACTTTGTGGTGGGCTTACCCAAGTCGCGTGGCTGCTCCATTATTTGGGTTGTCACTGACCATTTCTCTAAGATGGTGCATTTGGTGCCGCTTCCTCGGTTACCTTCAGCACGGGCCTTGGCAGTGTTGTTCATTAAGCACATTTTCCGATTGCATGGTATGCCTGATAAGATTGTCAGCGATCGGGGTCCCCAGTTCGCGTCTCGGTTTTGGAGAGAGCTCTGCCGTTTACTCAGCATAGAGTTAAACCTCTCCTCTGCATACCATCCCGAGACGAATGGGTTGGTGGAGAGAACCAACCAGACTCTGGTGACATATTTGCGTCATTTCGTCTCTGCTAGGCAGGACGACTGGGCATCTTTGCTACCTTGGGCGGAATTTGCCTTGAACAACGCCGTAGCCGATTCCACTGGTCAGACTCCTTTTCTCCTTAATTACGGCCAGCATCCGCGTGTCCCTGTGCCCATGCCCGTGTCATCCACCGGTTCTAGGGTGGCAGACTGGGCGGTGGAGGCACGTGACATCTGGGACCGCACACAGGATGCCATCCGGGCCTCCAAGGAGAGAATGAGGGTTTCGGCTGATACACACCGGCGCCCCGCTCCGGTCTTTGCTCCGCCCGTAACATCAGGCTGCGAGTTGAGTCCACTAAGTTTGCTCCTCGCTACATTGGCCCGTTTAAGGTTCTGGAAAAGGTCAACCCTGTGGTCTACCGTTTGGCTATTCCTCCACGCCTTGGTATCACCGATAGTTTTCACGTTTCCCTCTTAAAGCCCGTTCGTTTGTCCCGGTTTTCTGAGTCATCTGCTGGGACATCGGGTTCATCCACGGATGAGTTTGAGGTGAATGGTATTGTGGGGTGCAAGATGGTACGTGGCAAGAAATTTTATCTGGTGGACTGGAAGGGTCATGGCCCAGAGGATAGAACCTGGGAGCCTGTGGAGCACATTTGGGCTCTGCTGCTTATTGCAGATTTTGAGCGTAGTGAGGCTCAAGGAGGGGGGGCCCTAGGAGGGGGGGTAATGTTAGGAGTCGAGTTTCCTCTGCTGCACAGGAGGAGTCTCGATCCGTGTCTGCTGCGGTCTCCCATTCCGCATCGGCCGCAGTGGGGTCTGCTCAACGGAGGTGTCGCTCCCAGCGTCTTGCTGGGACTGATTCTGTGCAGAGGGTTACTACTGCCTTTTCTGGCTCTCCGGTTGTACCCTGCACTGATCTGCGGCGAGCAGGCTTCTCTGGGACTAAGTCCTTATTTTCACACACTGAGCATGCCCAGGGCAAGATCTCCCGTTGGAGATCGAGGGTCACATGCTCAGGTACTGCAGCACATTCCATTGGTCCTCCAGGAAGGTCCTGAAAGGGCAAAACTTCGGTAGCAGCTTCCTGTGCTGCAACTATATAAACTGCGCATGACCGCACGGCCATGCGCTAGTATTGTCTTGTAAATATGTGTGTGTGTTGTGAGTGAAAGTCGCTCTTTAAATAACCCTCCCTATTGGATGACTGTTCACGGAAGGTGTATGTTTGCTATCTAGCGTCCGACTTATCCAACAGCACGTAACACACATTACAGCTACCAGTTGCTGTGTCCGCCAGTACGGCGCCGTGCGCTTGCTCTGCGCTTTCCTGACCCAAGCCTGGGTGGTTAGTGGCGTCCGTCAGTGCGGCACCGCACGCACTCTTGTGCCTTTATATTATTATTTATGTTCCTCTGACACCCCAGTTGCGGTGTCAAGCGCATGGGGTCTTCTGAACTCAAATCCTCAGTCTTGGGTTTGAGATTAGTGACTCCTTGCTTGCGCTCTATGTGCGGTACCGCGGTCCTGTGACACAACAGGGTCGCTTCCTTCACACAGGGTGAAGTTAACCCATGTGTGTATTCTTATAGTACCGCCATATAGTCCGTCTTTACTAGCAGCAGGGTTTTTACCTGCACGGTGGACCTCGGACTGCGAACACACCTAGTTCCATTTCATCTTGTAATTGGTGCGTTCCGCCAGTCCTTAACATAATACTAGCGCCAAGGTCTGGCTAGTAAATGGCGGACATTTAGCAATCTTTGCGGTGTATCCAGCAGCTGGAGGGTAGGTTGGCGGCTCTCGAGAGCTCAACTTCAGTTGTGGATGCTACCGCAGTTGCTGTACAGGCTGCTAGCGTGGCTGCAGCAACCTTGTCCACTGCCACCCCTGTTCCGACATTATCTCGCCTCCCGTTGCCAGAAAAATTTTCTGGAGATTGCAAAACTTGTAGGGGATTCGTGAGTCAGTGCTCTTTCCATCTCGAGCTCCTGGCTGCACGTTTTCCTACAGAGCGGGCTAAGGTGGGATTTATTGTGTCTCTCTTGTTGGACACGACGTTGGAGTGGGCTACGCCGCTGTGGGAGCGAGGTGATCATGTGGTGCAGAGTGCTCCGTTGTTCCTGAGCACTCTGAAAAAGGTCTTTTTAGGACCTCAAGTCACCCATGACACAGCGCTCCAACTACTGGCATTAACTCAGGGTGAGTCCTTGGTCAGCCATTTTTCCGTCGGCTTCCGTACATTAGCTTCCGAGCTGGAGTGGTCGGATAAAGCCCTTATCTCCATATTTTGGAGGGGCCTGGCTGATCACGTTAAGGATGCTCTGGCCACTAGGGAGATTCCTGCCACACTGGAGGAATTAATAAATGTCTCTATTCGTATTGATCTCCGTTTTAACGAGCGGAGGTTAGAGCGAGCCCAGTGTAGGCAGAGGTTTCGGCTGGCTCCCACCTTCGCCAAACCTTTGGAATCTCCAGTCCAGGCATCCGAGTCACATGAGGCCTTAGAGGTGACACGAGCGGGATCCAAATCTCAGTCCGCCCGTGCACATAAGGTCCGTCATGTTTGCCAGCAGTCAGGACATCTTGCCTCCAAGGGTCCTCAGCGGTCGGGGAAACGTCAGCGTCTAGTGGCAGTTGGAGGAGGTACACTAGACACGGCGGCGTTTGCCTCAAAATTGTCCTTCAAGGGAACAATTACCATAGGCCCATCCACTCTTATGGTCGAGCTATGCGTGGATTCTGGGGCAGAGGGTAACTTTATGTCTTCCGCTTTTGCACAGCGTCACGCAATACCCTTGGTGATGCTCGCCAAGCCAGTAACCGTTCGAGTGGTAAATGGGTCAACACTACCCTCACAGATTACCCACCAAACCATCCCTTTCACGCTTTCTGTGTCTCCATCACATCAGGAGATAATCTCCCTATTAGTCATTCCTGAGGGAATTGATGAGGTCCTGTTGGGGATACCATGGCTTCGCTACCATTCTCCTCATATTGAGTGGTCCTCAGGGAGAATTTTGGGATGGAGTAAATCCTGGGAGGGTAGATGTCAGAGGGAGTGCATTCAGGTTGCTACTACACAGGTACCCGCAGATCTTTCCTCTCTCCCCAAGCACTATTGGCCCTATGCTGACGTGTTCTCCAAAAGAGCTGTGGAGACCCTTCCACCTCACCGCCCCTATGACTGTCCTATTGACCTCTTGCCTGGTGCTGAGCCTCCCCGGGGTCGAGTCTATCCGTTATCTCTCCCGGAGACGGAGGCAATGTCTCAGTACATCCAAGAAAATCTGGCAAGAGGATTCATTAGGAAGTCAGTGTCACCGGCAGGGGCTGGGTTCTTCTTCGTACAGAAGAAGACTGGAGACTTACGTCCATGCATAGACTACAGGGGTCTTAACGCCATCACCGTTAAGAACAAGTACCCTTTACCCCTGATATCTGAGCTGTTTGATAGGCTACGGGGAGCGAGGGTATTTACAAAGTTAGATCTGCGGGGTGCTTACAACCTGATTCGCATCCGTGAGGGGGATGAATGGTAGATGGCTTTTAACACCAGGGATGGGCACTATGAATATCTGGTGATGCCCTTCGGGCTCTGTAATGCCCCAGCCATTTTCCAAGACTTTGTGAACGACATCTTCCGGGATATGCTCACCACCTCGGTCGTAGTCTATCTGGATGATATTCTCATCTTTTCTCCAGATATTGACTCCCATCGGAGAGATGTTCGCAAAGTCTTCGACCTCTTACGGGCAAACTCCCTCTACGCCAAGTTGGAGAAGTGTGTGTTTGAGCAGGAGTCCTTGCCCTTCCTTGGTTATATCATCTCTGCCCAGGGATTGGCTATGGATCCTGCCAAGCTACAGGCTGTAATGGACTGGCAGGAACCCCATTCTCTTAAAGCGGTGCAGCGCTTTATGGGGTTCATTAATTACTATCGCCAGTTCATTCCACACTTCTCAACTTTGGTAGCTCCCTTGGTTGCCCTCACCAAAAAGGGAGCAAATCCCAAGTTGTGGTCAGAGGAGGTCTCCAAAGCCTTTCTCTCGATCAAGTCTCATTTCGCTAGCGCTCCCATCCTACATCGCCCCGATGTTGATAAACCATTTATCTTGGAGGTGGATGCCTCATCTGTTGGTGCTGGAGCAGTCCTTTTCCAAAAGGATGCTCAAGGTCGGAAGCATCCTTGCTTCTTCTTCTCCAAGACCTTCACACCAGCGGAGAGGAATTATTCCATCGGGGACAGGGAGCTGCTAGCCATGAAGTTGGCTTTTTCAGAGTGGAGACATCTCTTGGAGGGAGCTCGCTTTCCCTTCCAAGTCTTCACTGACCACAAGAACTTGGTATATCTACAAACGGCCCAGCGGCTGAATTTTCGCCAAGCTAGATGGTCCCTGTTCTTCTCCCGGTTCCATTTTACTCTCCATTTTCTCTCCGGGGAGAAGAACGTTCGTGCCGACGCTCTCTCCCGCTCCGTAGTGTCATCTGAGGAGGAGGAGGAGGAGCCTCGGCTTATTGTCCCTTCTGAGAGCCTGAGAACTGTAGCTCCGGTTTCGCTAGAGTCTGTGCCCCCGGGCAAGACTTTCGTTCCAGCTAACTTGCGACCGGAGGTTCTCTCTTGGGCTCACTCCTCCAGAGTGGGTGGGCATTTTGGGACCAAGAGGACATCTGAGCTTTTGGTGAGAACATACTGGTGGCCGCATATGGCCCGAGATGTCAGGGACTATATTCAGGCGTGTGTTTCTTGCGCCCAGAATCGGTCTCCTCGGCATCGGCCTGCTGGGTTGCTTTACCCTCTATCGGTGGCAGACAGGCCCTGGGAGATGGTCGGGATGGACTTTGTGGTGGGCTTACCCAAGTCGCGTGGCTGCTCCATTATTTGGGTTGTCACTGACCATTTCTCTAAGATGGTGCATTTGGTGCCGCTTCCTCGGTTACCTTCAGCACGGGCCTTGGCAGTGTTGTTCATTAAGCACATTTTCCGATTGCATGGTATGCCTGATAAGATTGTCAGCGATCGGGGTCCCCAGTTCGCGTCTCGGTTTTGGAGAGAGCTCTGCCGTTTACTCAGCATAGAGTTAAACCTCTCCTCTGCATACCATCCCGAGACGAATGGGTTGGTGGAGAGAACCAACCAGACTCTGGTGACATATTTGCGTCATTTCGTCTCTGCTAGGCAGGACGACTGGGCATCTTTGCTACCTTGGGCGGAATTTGCCTTGAACAACGCCGTAGCCGATTCCACTGGTCAGACTCCTTTTCTCCTTAATTACGGCCAGCATCCGCGTGTCCCTGTGCCCATGCCCGTGTCATCCACCGGTTCTAGGGTGGCAGACTGGGCGGTGGAGGCACGTGACATCTGGGACCGCACACAGGATGCCATCCGGGCCTCCAAGGAGAGAATGAGGGTTTCGGCTGATACACACCGGCGCCCCGCTCCGGTCTTTGCTCCGCCCGTAACATCAGGCTGCGAGTTGAGTCCACTAAGTTTGCTCCTCGCTACATTGGCCCGTTTAAGGTTCTGGAAAAGGTCAACCCTGTGGTCTACCGTTTGGCTATTCCTCCACGCCTTGGTATCACCGATACTTTTCACGTTTCCCTCTTAAAGCCCGTTCGTTTGTCCCGGTTTTCTGAGTCATCTGCTGGGACATCGGGTTCATCCACGGATGAGTTTGAGGTGAATGGTATTGTGGGGTGCAAGATGGTACGTGGCAAGAAATTTTATCTGGTGGACTGGAAGGGTCATGGCCCAGAGGATAGAACCTGGGAGCCTGTGGAGCACATTCGGGCTCTGCTGCTTATTGCAGATTTTGAGCGTAGTGAGGCTCAAGGAGGGGGGGCCCTAGGAGGGGGGGTAATGTTAGGAGTCGAGTTTCCTCTGCTGCACAGGAGGAGTCTCGATCCGTGTCTGCTGCGGTCTCCCATTCCGCATCGGCTGCAGTGGGGTCTGCTCAACGGAGGTGTCGCTCCCAGCGTCTTGCTGGGACTGATTCTGTGCAGAGGGTTACTACTGCCTTTTCTGGCTCTCCGGTTGTACCCTGCACTGATCTGCGGCGAGCAGGCTTCTCTGGGACTAAGTCCTTATTTTCACACACTGAGCATGCCCAGGGCAAGATCTCCCGTTGGAGATCGAGGGTCACATGCTCAGGTACTGCAGCACATTCCATTGGTCCTCCAGGAAGGTCCTGAAAGGGCAAAACTTCGGTAGCAGCTTCCTGTGCTGCAACTATATAAACTGCGCATGACCGCACGGCCATGCGCTAGTATTGTCTTGTAAATATGTGTGTGTGTTGTGAGTGAAAGTCGCTCTTTAAATAACCCTCCCTATTGGATGACTGTTCGCGGAAGGTGTATGTTTGCTATCTAGCGCCCGACTTATCCAACAGCACGTAACACACATTACAGCTACCAGTTGCTGTGTCCGCCAGTACGGCGCCGTGCGCTTGCTCTGCGCTTTCCTGACCCAAGCCTGGGTGGTTAGTGGCGTCCGTCAGTGCGGCACCGCACGCACTCTTGTGCCTTTATATTATTATTTATGTTCCTCTGACACCCCAGTTGCGGTGTCAAGCGCATGGGGTCTTCTGAACTCAAATCCTCAGTCTTGGGTTTGAGATTAGTGACTCCTTGCTTGCGCTCTATGTGCGGTACCGCGGTCCTGTGACGCAACAGGGTCGCTTCCTTCACACAGGGTGAAGTTAACCCATGTGTGTATTCTTATAGTACCGCCATATAGTCCGTCTTTACTAGCAGCAGGGTTTTTACCTGCACGGTGGACCTCGGACTGCGAACGCACCTAGTTCCATTTCATCTTGTACTTGGTGCGTTCCGCCAGTCCTTAACACATAACGTTTGGGATCACATTTGTTCTGCGCTCTGTGCCCAGCACTTAAAGTGGGTACAGAAAATATTCAGACCCCTATAAATGTTTCACTCTTTATTTCATTGCAGCCATTTGGTAAATTCAAAAAAGTTCATTTTTTTCTTATTAATGTTCACTTTGCACCCCATCTTGACTGAAAAAACAGAAATGTAGTAATTTTTGCAACTTAATTAAAAAAGAAAATCTGAAATATCACATGGGCCTAAGTATTCAGATCCATTGCTCAGTATTGAGTAGAAGCACCCTTTTGAACTAGTACAGCAATGAGTCTTCTTGGGAATGATGCAACAAGTTTTTCACACCTGGATTTGGGGATCCTTTGCCATTCTTCCTTGCAGGTCTACTCCAGTTCCGTCAGGTTTGATGGTGAACGTTTGTGGACAGCCATTTTCAGGTCTCTTCAGAGATGCTCAATTGGGTTTAAGTCAGGGCTTTGGCTGGACCAGTCAAGAATGGTCACAGAGTTGTTCTGAAGCCACTCCTTTGTTATTTTTGCTTTGTGCTTAGGGACATTATCTTTTTGGAAGGTTAACCTTCAGCCAAGTCTGAGGTCCAGAGTAGGATTGAGCGACTTTTAGTTTTTTAGGGTCGAGACGGGTTTCGCGCTACCCGACTATCTCAAAAGTCGAGTCGAGTGAAATCGGCCGATTATCGCAAAAAGTCGGGGATCGACCGAAACACGAAACCCAATGCAAGTCAATGGGGAAGCATAGTCGGCAGAGAGTGGAGGCCAGGAAAACACCTACAGTGCCCATTTTAATGGCAAAAACATCCATTCTTGTTACTGAAGCTTGTCAATCTTAATTACCTTATAATAATAGTTAGGCATTGGAAATTGGGGGTCATTTGGCTAAAGTTGTGGGGGGTAGGGCTGGTTCAAGTATTTAGTGGGCCCAGGAAATGTGGACCACGTCACGGCAGTGGAGCAGGGGGAGGTAAGTATTTCAACTTTGCAAGTGCTGTGATCCTGAGCAAGCAGCGGGGGCCCACTGGTTGGCATTGGCACTGGCACAGGGTGTTACGACTGGCGGAACGCACCAAGTACAAGATGTTGTGATACTAGGTGTGTTCGCAGTCCGAGGTCCACCGTGCAGGTGAAAACCCTGCTGCTAGTAGAGAGGACGATATGGCGGTACAAAAAGATACACACATGGGTTAACTTCACCCAGTGTGGAGGAAGCGAACCCTGTTGAGTCACAGGGCCGCGGTACCGCACAAAGAGCGCGAGCAAAGAGTCTCAGAACTCAATCCCAAGACTTAGGATTTGAGTTCATAAAGACCTCATGCGCTCGACACCACTACTGGGGTGTCAGAGTGACAGAAATAATATAGTTTAAGTGGCACAAGAGTGCGTGCAGTGCCGCACAAACGGACGCTGCTAACCACCCAGGCTTGGGTCAGGTAAGTGCACGGCGCCGTACAGGCGGTCACAGCAACTAGACCCAGTTATGTGTGTAACGTGCTGTTGGATAAGTCGGGCGCTAGATAGCAAACATACACCTTCCGCGAACAGTCATCCAATAGGGAGGATTATTTAAAGAGCGACTTTCACTCACAACACACACACAAATAGTCAAGACAATACTAGCGCATGGCCGTGCGGTCATGCGCAGCTTATATAGTTGCAGCACAGGAAGCTGCTACCGAAGTTTTGCCCTTTCAGGACCTTCCAGGAGGACCAATGGGATGTGCTGCAATACCTGAGCATGTGACCCACGATCTCCAACAGGAGATCCTGCCCTGGGCATGCTCAGACAGAGAAAAGCAGGACTTAGATCCAGAAACGTCCACTCGCCGCTGCCCAGCACTGGCTTCAATGGCAGAAGCAGGAAAAGCAGCAGTTACTCTTCGCACAGAGTCAGACTGAGCGAGACACTGGGATCGACGTCCCTGCTGAGCAGACTCCACTGCGGCTGGAGAAGAATGGGAGACCGCAGCGGAGACGGATCGAGATTCCCCCTGTGCAGCAGAGGAAACTCGACTCCTAACACAGGGCCCCTCAAAGTACGGCGGTGTGTTTGCACGGCGGGGGTGCCTCCAACCGGCAGCGACACTTTTGCGTACTATGAGGGGCCCTGTGCCAGTGACGTCGCCAACGAGTATTCCCTCCCTACCTGATGAAGGAACCTGCACTTTCATCTGCACCTTCCTCTTTGTCCCCGTGTAAGGTGGTATGGTATGCGGGAAGTGGAACCTGACTTTCAGCAGGGTCACATTCTAGCTGTGTAGCGTGCACAGGGAATGTAGCGTTCTGGGTCAATGTACCAGCAGACTCATCTATCACTGGCTGGGCAATGGCCAGGATGAAGAGGAAACACAGATATAGGCTCAAATAATAAAGTGGGCTAAATGCAGTTCAAAATTGGTAACAGGACTAACCAGGGGACATTGCTTTGTTCAGTGGAGTACAACTGTAATGAGAGGCTGACACAGTGAGTAGGCCCAAATCAGTAAGTAGGCTAAATGCAGTTCAAAATTGTTAAAGGGACACTGTCACCTGGATTTGGAGGGAACAATCTTCAGCCATGGAGGCGGGGTTTTGGGGTTTTTGATTCACCCTTTCCTTACCCGCTGGCTGCATGCTGGCTGCAATATTGGATTGAAGTTCATTCTCTTTCCTCCGTAGCACATGCCTGCACAAAGCAATCTTGCCTTGCGCAGGCGTGTACTATGGAGGACAGAGAATGAACTTCAATCCAATATTGCAGCCAGCATGCAGCCAGCGGGTAAGGAAAGGGTGAATCAAACACCCGAAAACCCCGCCTCCATGGCTGAAGATTATTCCCTCCAAATTCAGGTGACAGTGTCCCTTTAACAGAAGTAAACAGGCGGCACTGGTTTGTTCAGTGGAGGAGAACATCAAGGAGCGGCAGACACCGTTAGTAGGGCCAACAAAACAAGTAGGCCAAATGCAGTGTTATATTAAAAACAATTTAACGAGAGCCTGAAGATAGAAGCTAGGGAAAGGCAACCTGGAGAACACCTTGGAGCGGCAGACACCGTCTCTACAACCCAGACCCAACTTGTAGGCCTAATGCAGTGTTGTTTCAACAACAACTTAATAAGAGCTTGAAGATAGAAGCTAGGGAGAGGCAACCTGGAGAACACCTTGGAGCAGCAGACACCGTCCCTACAACCCAGACCCAACTTGTAGGCCTAATGCAGTGTTGTTTCAACAACTACTTAACAAGAGCTTGAAGATAGAAGCTAAGGAGAGGCAACCTGGAGAACACCTTGGAGCGGCAGACACTGTCCCTACAACCCAGACCCAACTTGTAGGCCAAATGCAGTGTTCTTTCAACAACTACTTAACAAGAGCTTGAAGATAGAAGCTAGGGAGAGGCAACCTGGAGAACACCTTGGAGCGGCAGACACCGTCCCTACAACCCAGACCCAACTTGTAGGCCAAATGCAGTGTAATATTAACAATTACTTAACGAGAGCCTGAAAATGGAAGTTCAGGACAGGAAACCAGGAGAACAGCAAGGAGTGGCAGACACCGTTAGTAGGCCCCAACCCAACTAGTAGGCCAAATGCAGTGTAATATTAACAACTACTTAACGAGAGCCTGACAATGGAAGTTGAGGACAGGAAACCAGGAGAACAGCAAGGAGCGGCAGACACCGTTAGTAGGCCCCAACCCAACTAGTAGGCCAAATGCAGTGTAATATTAACAACTACTTAACGAGAGCCTGACAATGGAAGTTGAGGACAGGAAACCAGGAGAACAGCAAGGAGCGGCAGACACCGTTAGTAGGCCCCAACCCAACTAGTAGGCCAAATGCAGTGTAATATTAACAACTACTTAACGAGAGCCTGAAAATGGAAGTTCAGGACAGGAAACCAGGAGAACAGCAAAGAGCGGCATACACCGTTAGTAGGCCCCAACCACACTAGTAGGCCAAATGCAGTGTAATATTAACAACTACTTCACGAGAGCCTGAAAATGGAAGTTCAGGACAGGAAACCAGGAGAACAGCACGGAGCGGCATACACCGTTAGTAGGCCCCAACCACACTGGTAGGCTGTTATACTTAGGCAATTCAGTACCACAGTGAACATAGAGGTCAGAGCACACACAGTGATCTGACAATAATCCAAAAACATAGAACGAGCTCTGAGATGTGGGAACTCTGTTGACCGCAATCCCTAATCCTCTCCAACAACACTAGAGGCAGCCGTGGATTGCGCCTAACGCTACCTATGCAACTCGGCACAGCCTGAGAAACTAGCTAGCCTGAAGATAGAAAATAAGCCTACCTTGCCTCAGAGAAATACCCCAAAGGAAAAGGCAGCCCCCCACATATAATGACTGTGAGTTAAGATGAAAAGACAAACGTAGAGATGAAATAGATCTAGCAAAGTGAGGCCCGACTTTCTGAACAGAGCGAGGATAGGAAAGATAACTTTGCGGTCAACACAAAACCCTAAAAACCACGCAAAGGGGGAAAAAGACCCTCCGTACCGAACTAACGGCACGGAGGTACACCCTCTGCGTCCCAGAGCTTCCAGCAAACAAATAGATAAGCTGGACAGAAGAAAAGCAAACAAAATAGCAAAGGAAAACTTAGCTATGCAGAGCAGCAGGCCACAGGAACGATTCAGGAGGAAAACAAGTCCAATACTGGAACATTGACAGGAAGCCAGGATCAAAGCACTAGGTGGAGTTAAGTAGAGCAGCACCTAACGACCTCACCACATCACCTGAGGGAGGAAACTCAGAAGCCGCAGTACCACTTCCATCCACCAACGGAAGCTCACAGAGAGAATCAGCCGAAGTACCACTTGTGACCACAGTAGGGAGCCCTGCCACAGAATTCACAACAGTAGGCCAAATGCAGTGTAATATTAACAACTACTTCACGAGAGCCTGAAAATGGAAGTTCAGGACAGGAAACCAGGAGAACTGCAAGGAGCGGCATACACCGTTAGTAGGCCCCAACCAAACTAGTAGCCCCACTGCAGTTTTAAAATTCCGATAGGCTGAAAACCTGACAATTGCAGGTCATTTTTTTTAAGAGGACAGCTGTATAGAGTGGCACAGACAGACACTGCTAGTAGGCCTTACACCACAAATTTGGCTCAACGCAGGTTTAAAAAAGGTTACATGGGTACACGGTCAGCATTGGTGTGGTCAGTGGAGGACAATTGGAAGGAGGGACCGCAGACACACTTATTAGGGCTAAAATAAAAAAAGGAGGCTCTATGCACTTTTAATTAGTTTCCAGGGGTACACAGGCAGCATTGGTGTGATCAGTGGAGGACGAAGGTGGCTCAACAACTCGAGACTTAGGTGCTATATTGCTTTTCCCACGACCACCTGCTGATGCTACACCACCACTACCATCATTATCAGCTGGCAATGACCGCCCATGGCCACGACCTCTTCCACCAGACTTCCTCATTGTTTGAAAAACGTAACCAAACTAACGGTATTTGTTACTGTACAACCAGTTACAAGGTAAACTCAAACTTCTGTTGGATTTATATATCCCTTTATAGGTGGGTGAGACTGCAGGGAAAATCAGGCCCAATGTATAACAGTACACAGCTTCAGTGGCAGACAGATATGCCACTAACAGGACTGACGCAGATGCACACACTACCAATAAAAATCTCCCCCTTTTTATTTTTTCAGGGAGAATATTGAAGAAATGTGGCCCACTCTTATACAGTATATGTTCTGTGGCATAAAATGAAAGACAGATGCCACACACAGGACTGGCACAGAGGCAGAATGGCCAATCTTAATCTCCCACTTTTTTTTTTTCCTGGGAGACTTGTCAAAAAATCTGGCACCGTGTTACACACTAGGTTTTATGTGGCACAAAATGAGAGACAGATGGCACACACAGGACTGGCACAGAGGCAGAAATGCCAATCTTAATCTCCCACTTGTTTTACTTTATTGTGGGAGAATTGTCAAGAAATCAGGCCCAGTGTTACACACTAGGTTTTCTGTGGCACAAAATGAGAGACAGATGCCACACACAGCACTGGCACTGAGGCAGAATTGCCAATCTTAATCTCCCACTATTTTTTTTTTTATTTATGGGAGAATTGGCAAGAAATCAGGCCCACTGTTAGACTGTATGTTTTCTGCGCCAGAAAATGAGACACAGATGCCACACACAGGACTGCCACTGATGCAGATTTGCCAATTTTAATCTGCACCCTTTTCTCTTTTTCTTTTTTCCTTCAGGGAGACTAGTGAATAAATCTGGGCCACTGTATTAGAGTATATTTTCTGTGGCAGAAAGTGGCTTGAAGAGATATAACGAAAAAAAAAAAAAAAAAAGGGACTGTACTAAAATTACTATCTCCCTGCAGTAATCTCAGCAAAGTATGGCAGGCAGCAATAACAAGGAGTGGACTGCTGCACAAAAAAGTCAAAAGTGTGGACAAACAAACAAGATAGCTGTGCAGAAAGGAAAGAGCAACAGGATTTGTGCTTTGAAAAAAGCAGTTGGTTTGCACAGCGGCGTACAAACAGCAATGCAGCTATCAGGGAGCCTTCTAGGGCAGCCCAATGAGCTACAGCGCTGAGGAAAAAAAAATGTACCCTCCACTGTACCTGCAAACAAAAGGTGGTGTTAGACAGTGGAAATCGCTACAGCACAAGCAGTTTGGGGGTTAATGTACCCTGCCTAACGCTATCCCTGCTTCTGACGAAGCGGCAGCAACCTCTCCCTATGCTCAGATCAGCAGCAGTAAGATGGCGGTCGGCGGGAACATCCCTTTATAGCCCCTGTGACGCTGCAGAAATCAAGCCAATCACTGCCATGCCCTTCTCTACGATGGTGGGGACCAGGAACTATGTCATCACGCTGCCCACACTCTGCGTCCACCTTCATTGGCTTGGAAATGGCGCTGAACGCATCATCAAAACGCGACTTTGGCGTGAAAGTGGCGTACCGCGTTGCCGACCCCACACAGGGATCGGGTCGGGTTTCATGAAACCCGACTTTGCCAAAAGTCGGCGACTTATGAAAATGACCGATCCGTTTCGCTCAACCCTAGTCCAGAGCACTCTGGAAGAGATTTTCATCCAGGATGTCTCTGTACTTGGCCGCATTCATGTTTCCTCCAATGACAACCACTCATCCTGTCCCTGCAGCTGAAAAACACCCCCATAGCATGATGCTGCCACCACCATGTTTCACTGTTGGAATTGTATTTGGCAGATAATGAGCAGTGCATGGTTTTCTCCACACATACCGCTTAGAATTATCACCAAAAAGGCCTATCTTCGCCTCATCAGACCAGAGAATCTTATTTCGCATCATCTGGGAGTCCTGCATGTGTTTTTTTTTTTTTAGCAAACACTCTGTGGGCTTTCATATGTCTTGCACTGCGGAAAGGCTTCTGTCGGGCCACTCTGCCATAAAGGCCTGACTGATGGAGGGCTGCAGTGATAGTTGACTATGTAGAACTTTCTCCCATCTCCCTACTGCATCTCTTGAGCTCAGCCACAGTGATCTTTGGGTTCTTCTAAACTCCTCTCACCAACGCTCTTCTCCCACGATTGCTCAGTTTGGCTGGACGGCCAGGTCTAGGAAGACTTCTGGTGGTCTCAAACTTATGAAATTTAAGGATTATGGAGGCCACTGTGCTCTTAGGAACCTTGAGTACTGCAGAAATTCTGTTGTAACCTTGGTCAGATCTGTGCCTTGCCACAATTCTGTCTCTGAGCTCCTTGCTTAGCTGTCCAAGGCCTCCAAACAATTGTACTATCCAAGCTGCAGTGGACCCAAGTTAAAATGGCAAATACACAGGTGCAATAATACCGATAAGGCAGCCAGCCTACAACCAGGGAAAAAAATTCCTTCCCGACTCCACATATGGCAATCAGACTAGTTCCCTGGATCAACGCCCTATCAAGGATTCTAGTGTATATACCCTGTAACATTATACTTTTCCAGAAAGGTATCCAGTCCCCTCTTAAATTTAAATAATGAATCACTCATTACAACATCATACGGCAGAGAGTTCCATAGTCTCACTGCTCTTACAGTAAAGAATCCGCGTCTGTTATTATGCTTAAACCTTTTTTCCTCCAAACGCAGAGGATGCCCCCTTGTCCCTGTTTCAGGTCTATGATTAAAAAAAGATCATCAGAAAGGTCTTTGTACTGTCCCCTCATATATTTATACATTAAAATAAGATCACCCCTTAGTCTTCGTTTTTTCAAACAAAATAGCTCCAAGTGTAATAACCTATCTTGGTATTGCAGACCCCCCAGTCCTCTAATAACCCTGGTCGCTCTTCTCTGCACCCGCTCTAGTTCAGCTATGTCTTTCTTATACACCGGAGACCAGAACTGTGCACAGTATTCTAAGTGTGGTCGAACTAGTGACTTGTATAGAGGTAAAATTATGTTCTCCTCATGAGCATCTATGCCTCTTTTAATGCATCCCATTATTTTATTTGCCTTTGCAGCAGCTGCCTGACACTGGCCACTGAATATGAGTTTGCCATCCACCCATACACCCAGGTCTTTTTCATTGACGGTTTTGCCCAGAGTTTTAGAATTAAGCACATAATTATACATCTTATAACTTCTACCCAAGTGCATGACCTTACATTTATCCCCATTAAAGCTCATTTGCCATTTATCAGCCCAAGCTTCTAGTTTACATAAATCATCCTGTAATATAAAATTGTCCTCCTCTGTATTGATTACCCTGCAGTGTCATCTGCAAATATTGAAATTCTACTCTCAATGCCCCCTACAAGGTCATTAATAAATATGTTAAAAAGAAGAGGGCCCAATACTGACCCCTGTGGTACCCCACTGCTAACCGCTACCCAGTCCGAGTGTGCTCCATTAATAACCACCCTTTGTTTCCTATCCCTGAGCCAGCTCTCAACCCACATTCTTTTCTGTTTTGGCGCATCTGAATCATTTAATGTTAGCTTCATTGGAAAAAACTGTGCTTTTCTTTAAAAAATAAGGACATTTCTAAGTGACCCTAAACTTTTGAACGGTAGTGTATATTTTTACTACTTTGTGATTTTTTAAAATATATTTTTACAATTTACTTTTTAAAATTTTTAACATAGTCCAACTATGATACTTGCATTTTCAGCAGTCTGATCGAAGTTATCAAGCATAGGGATGCAGGAGCATTGCTATGCTTTATGGCAGGGGTGGATTAAGGGTAGCCAGGGCCCTGGGCTGTTCAGACATTGTGGGCCCCCCGGTCATGTGACGGGGTCATGTGACGGGGTCATGCGACAGGGTCATGCGACGGGGTCATCATATACCTGAACCAGATTATTCCAGAAAAATAGTTGCTGTGTGAAACTATAACCTGTCAAACATCCTTTGAGCTAATCAATTTACCCTTCAGTTAGGAAGAAAAAAAAACACAATACTATCACCATAAGTGCCAGTATTCACAGGAGATCTGTACTTAGTATGCAGTGTCTGTGTAGAGCTAATACAGTGATCACCGGTGACATTATACACAGGACCTCTGTATATAGTATACAGTGTATAGTGTCAGTGTATAGGTAACACTGACTCACCAGTGACGTCTCTAGGTGTAGTCCTTCATCTTTCATCCAGCACAGACCGCCATCACTTCATCCAGCCAGGACTTGTCTCTGCAGGAAATAACACAGTTATCTCGAGCTCCGCTTGCAGAACACATTACTTCATTTTTCCCAATTTCTACATTATACCACATGAAGAAAAAGAGGCAACATAGTATCACTCTACACAGTAACAGGACCTCCCCCCCATTTAAAACAGTGTCCTCAAAAAATAAAATAAATACATCATTGCAGTAATAATATCCCTTAATTAGCCCTTATGGTAATAATAATATCCCCCATCCTGGCCCTGTGTATCTCATTCCTGGCTTCAGCCATATGTTCTCCCATCCTGCCCTCATGAGTATCCATTCTGCCCCATATGATTTCCCCATCCTGCCCCATATGATCTCCCCATCCTGCTCCATCAGTCTCCAACGTATCGATCCTGCCCCATGATCCTGCACGATCTGTCTCCAATCCTGCCTCATGTCTTTCATTCTGCCCCATGTCTCCAATCATGCCCCATATCTACATTCTGCCCATGTCTCCAATCCTGCCCCATCTGTCTCCAGTCCTGCCCCCAGTGTGTCCATCATCTCTGCACCCAGTGTCCAGCATCTTTGCCCCCCGTGTTCAGCATCTCTGCCCCCGGTGTCCAGCATGTCTGCCCCCAATGTCCAGCATCCTGCCCCCAGTGTGTCCAGAATCCTGCCCCCAGTGTGTCCAGCATATTGCCCCCAGTGTGTCCAGCAATCTGCCCCAGTGTCTCCAGCATACTGCCCCCAGTGTGTCCAGCAATCTGCCCCAGTGTCTCCAGAATATTGCCCCCAGTGTGTCCAGTATTCTGCCCCAGTGTGTCCAGCATATTACCCCCAGTTTGTCCAGCATTCTGCCCCCAGTGTGTCCAGCAACCTGCCCCAGTGTGTCCAGCATCCTGCCCCCAGTGTGTCCAGCATCCTGCCCCCAGTGTGTCCAGCATTCTGCCCCCAGTGTTTCCAGCATCCTGCCCCCAGTGTGTCCAGCATATTGCCCCCAGTTTGTCCAGCATATTGCCCACAGTGTGGCCAGCATATTGCCCCCAGTGTCTCCAGCATTCAGCCCCCAGTGTCTCCAGCATTAAGCCCCTAGTGTGTCCAGCTTTCTGCCCCCAGTGTGTCCAGCATCCTGCCCCCAGTGTGTCCAGCATTTTGCTCCAGTGTGTCCAGCCTCCTGCCCTCAGTGCGTCCAGCATTCAGCCCCCAGTGTCTCCAGCATTCAGCCCCCAGTGTACAGCATCTCTGCCCCCAATGTGTCCAGTATCCTGCCCCCAGTGTGTCCAGCATCCAGTGCCCGCACGTCAATAGCGTTAAACTGCTGCAGCACCGGTAGGGGCCCGGTGAGCAGATGAGACGGGGCCCGATGTGGGCCCCCTCTGCCCACCAGGCCCATACGCCAGTCAGGGCAGTAATGCCCTGATGGCATTGGTCAATCTGAGCGGTAGCCCTGTACCCCCCCCCACACCATTGGGCCCTGGGCTACCACCCAGATTGACCTCATTATAATCCACCACTGCTTTATAGCCTGACAGTGCTGCAGACATAAGCTTGTTAGACCATGTTCTGTGCATGGTCAAACTAGCTAGCTTGTACTTGGTGACCCAAATGTCATCATGACAATGTCAGGTCACCAAGGCAACGATTGGCCCCTCACGATGAAGCCACCGAGGGTACCAATTGGAGTGGAGAGGTAGCCCACTCCCTTTGCCTGCCTTCTAAATGCTGCGATCGTTATCGATCACAGCTTTATTGAGTTAAACTGCTGAGAGTGTTGAGGGCATCACTCCTGGCAGTGATTGCTGGGTGTCATCTGTCATGTTAGCTGAACGCTTGGCAGTGATAGAGCGCACAAAATCACTTTGACGTATCCATACATCCAAGTTGGGAAGTCCTTCCCAACATGGATGTGTGGGTACATCTAAGGTCGTGACTCGTGATTGGTATAATTACTAAATTATATGGGTTGTTTAGAGTTGTTCAAAACACATTTTGTAGTGACACGGGAGTTTATTTGGTATACAGGTCCTTCTCAAAAAATTAGCATATAGTGTTAAATTTCATTATTTACCATAATGTAATGATTACAATTAAACTTTCATATATTATAGATTCATTATCCACCAACTGAAATTTGTCAGGTCTTTTATTGTTTTAATACTGATGATTTTGGCATACAACTCCTGATAACCCAAAAAACCTGTCTCAATAAATTAGCATATCAAGAAAAGGTTCTCTAAACGACCTATTACCCTAATCTTCTGAATCAACTAATTAACTCTAAACACATGCAAAAGATACCTGAGGCTTTTATAAACTCCCTGCCTGGTTCATTACTCAAAACCCCCATCATGGGTAACACTAGCGACCTGACAGATGTCAAGAAGGCCATCATTGACACCCTCAAGCAAGAGGGTAAGACCCAGAAAGAAATTTCTCAACAAATAGGCTGTTCCCAGAGTGCTGTATCAAGGCACCTCAATGGTAAGTCTGTTGGAAGGTAACAATGTGGCAGAAAACGCTGTACAACGAGAAGAGGAGACCGGACCCTGAGGAAGATTGTGGAGAAGGACCGATTCCAGACCTTGGGGAACCTGAGGAAGCAGTGGACTGAGTCTGGTGTGGAAACATCCAGAGCCACCGTGCACAGGCGTGTGCAGGAAATGGGCTACAGGTGCCACATTCCCCAGGTAAAGCCACTTTTGAACCATAAACAGCGGCAGAGGCGCCTGACCTGGGCTACAGAGAAGCAGCACTGGACTGTTGCTAAGTGGTCCCAAGTACTTTTTTCTGATGAAAGCAAATTTTGCATGTCATTCGGAAATCAAGGTGCCAGAGTCTGGAGGAAGACTGGGGAGAAGGAAATGCCAAAATGCCTCAAGTCCAGTGTCAAGTACCCACAGTCAGTGATGGTGTGGGGTGCCATGTCAGCTGCTGGTGTTGGTCCACTGTGTTTCATCAAGGGCAGGGTCAATGCAGCTAGCTATCAGGAGATTTTGGAGCACTTCATGCTTCCATCGGCTGAAATGCTTTATGGAGATGAAGATTTCATTTTTCAGCACGACCTGGCACCTGCTCACAGTGCCAAAACCACTGGTAAATGGTTTGCTGACCATGGTATTACTGTGCTCAATTGGCCTGCCAACTCTCCTGACCTGAACCCCATAGAGAATCTGTGGGATATTGTGAAGAGAAAGTTGAGAGACGCAAGACCCAACACTCTGGATGAGCTTAAGGCCGCTATTGAAGCATCCTGGGCCTCCATAACATCTCAGCAGTGTCACAGGCTGATTGCCTCCATGCCACGCCGCATTGAAGCAGTCATTTCTGCCAAAGGATTCCCGACCAAGTATTGAGTGCATAACTGAACATTATTATTTGTTGGTTTTTTTTGTTTGTTATTAAAAACCACTTTTATTTGATTGGATGGGTGAAATATGCTAATTTATTGAGACAGGTTTTTTGGGTTATCAGGAGTTGTATGCCAAAATCATCAGTATTAAAACAATAAAAGACCTGACAAATTTCAGTTGGTGGATAATGAATCTATAATATATGAAAGTTTAATTGTAATCATTACATTATGGTAAATAATGAAATTTAACACTATATGCTAATTTTTTGAGAAGGACCTGTAATATTTTTAATCTAATAATAAATATTGTGTAGTATATTTAATTCTGAAATTAGTTTGCATTGCTTTTTCTGTGAAGTAGTGACATGAGTGACATTTGCATTTGTAATCTGCAGCTAAAAATACTATTGTTAGAAATATGATAGCAAACTAAAGCCAAGGGAAAAAGGACAAAGTAAAACATGCTACAAAGCAGATTGCTCTGGTTAAAGAGTTGTTTAATCTGGAACCTGTGTGATAGATTGTCTGGATGGTATCTGTTCCTAAAAAAATCATAAATTCATAAAAAGGAAACAATAATAGGCAATGTGGAAGAAGTCACAAATAAACAAGACATACAGTGGCATGTAAAATTTTGGGTACCTCTGATCAAAATTACTGTTATAGTGAACAGTTTAGCAAGTTGAAGATTCAATGATCTCTAAAAGGGCTAAAGTTAAAGATGAAACATTTCTTTTGCATTTTAAGCAAAAATATATATGTTCAATTTTATCTTTTGAAAAATTACAAAAAGGAAAATGAGCAGATGCAAAAGTTGAAGATTTGTGTGCTCAGAAAACTTTGACAAAGATTTCAGAACTTATTTAGCCTCTTAGGGTTATGGCTTGTTTACTATCATTGTTCGGAAAGGTCAGGTGATGCAAATTTCCGAGCTTTATAAACGTCCAGCCTCATTTAATCTTGTGCCAAAAAAGCAGCAGCCATGGGCTTTTCTAAGAAGCTGCCTAGCACTCAGAAATTTTAAATGCTGGAGGCCCACAAAGCAGAAGAAGGCTATAAGAAGATAGCAAAGCGTTTTCAAGCTGCTCTTTCTTCAGTTCGAAATGTAATTAAAAAGTGGACAATAACAGGAACATTGGAGGTCAAGATAACATCTGGAAGACCAAGCAAAATTTAAGTGAGATTGCCTGTAGCATTGCTAAAGAGGCAATTCAGAACTCCCACTTGACTGCAAAAAGACCTTCAGAAAGTTTTAGCAAACATGGCCTTCATGGAAGAGTCATCAGAACAAAACCTCTCCTGCGTCCTCACCATAAAATTCATCATCCGAAGTAAGCAAAACAACATCTAAACAAGTTTGATGCATTTTGGAAAACAAATCCTGTGAACCAATGAGGTTAAAATAGAACTCTTTGGTCACACTCACAACGATCAAAGGTATGTGTGGAGAAAAAAGGGCACATCATTTCAGGAAAAGAACATTTCGCCAACCATTAAGCATGGGGATGGATGAATCATGCTGTAGAGTTGTGTTGCAGCCAATAGCACAGGGTTACAGGGAAGAATGGATTCAATGACATTTCTACAAATTCTTGATGCAAACATAACATCATCTGTAAAAAAGATGAAGTAAAAAAAAAGGATGGCTTCTATATATGGATAATGATCTTAAAAACATTTCAAAATCCACAATAGACTACCTCAAAAGGCACAAGCTGAAGGTTTTACAATGGACCTGACAGTCCCCTGATCTGAGCATCATTGAAAATCTGTGGCTACACCTGAAAATAACAGAACGACTCAGGAATCTCACAGAACTTTTCCAAGGAAAAATAGATGAAAATCCCTCAAACAAGAATTGAAAGACTCTTTTCTAAATGCACAAAGCATTTACAAGCTGTGATACTTTCAAAAGGGGGTGCTACTTGGTACTAACCATGCACGGTGTCCAAACTTTTGCATCAGACCATTTTCCTTTTTGCAATTTTTAAAATGTAAAAGATGAATATATATACAGCTCTGAAAAAATTAAGAGACCACCACACCAAAACCCTGTCATGGGCAGCGCAATCTCCAGACCTGAACCCCATTGAAAACTTCTGTAATGTAATCATGAGGATGATGGATAGTCACAAGCCATCACACAAAGGAGAACTGCTTAAATGTTTGCGGCAGAAGCAGTGTGATAGACTGGAGGAAAGCATGCCAAGATGCATAAAAGCTGTGATTAAAAATCATGGTTATTCCACAAAATATTGATTTCTGAACTCTTCCTGAGTTAAAACATTAGTATTGTTGTTTCTAAATGATTATGAACTTGCTTTCTTTGCATTAGAGGTCTGAAAGCAATGTTTTTTTTTTATTTTGACCATGTTTCTTTGTGAGAAAAAAAATACAAAATTTATTGCTTTGAAATTCGGAGACATGTTGTCAGAAGTTTATAGACTAAAAGAACAATTTACATTTTACTCAAAAATATACCAATAAAGAGAAAAATCAGACAAACTGAACATTTTGCAGTGGTCTCTTAATTTTTTCCAGAGCTGTATATATATATATATATTTCAGAATAAAGAGAAAAAAATGCAATCGCACAGCCGCTATACGCTAGACCCTTACTGCTCCAGGGGCAGAAAAATGCACTATTAAAGCCTTTTGTCAGAAAACAAACTAAATAAAAAAACCGCTAAAAAGATTATACCTTGGTGCTGCTTAAGAAAAACAGATCCAACATGATACATAAGAAGAGACTGAAAGCGCACTCACCGGTATATGAACAATCAAAGCGGTTTATTCACATGAGATCATGCGGTGCAAGGAGGGTATGTGAATACAAAAAAGGATGACAGCTGTTTCGTGCTATGTGAGCACTTCAACAGATCCAATGAAATCTGGATCTGTTGAAGTGCTCACATAGCACGAAACAGCTGTCATCCTTTTTTGTATTCACATACCCTCCTTGCACCGCATGATCTCATGTGAATAAACCGCTTTGATTGTTCATATACCGGTGAGTGCGCTTTCAGTCTCTTCTTATGTATCATATATATATATTTGTTTCCCTAAAATACAAAGGAAATGTGTGTTATGCATGCAGGTGGCGCACGTGGTTCGTGGATCCACTGTGCCACAGACAGGACCTACCCTGGAGTTGGGTGATTAGGCAGCTACCTTGGTGTTCGATGGAGCCTCTATTGGTGAGGTCAGGCTTGTACTTCAGGTAGCTGTCATGTGCCACTCCAGGGCACCATTCAGCAGTAGCACCTGACCCCAAGGGTCAGAGACATTAACTCGGATAGAGAGTCCGAGGCAGGGCGGCCACTTGGGACAGGTTCAGACTGTGCGTGTTAGGAGTCGAGTTCCCGCCACTGCACAGGGGGAATCTTGATCCATGTCTGCTGCGGTCTCTCATTCTGCATCAGCCGCAGTGGAGCCTGCTCAGCGGAGACGTCGGTCCCTGTTATGAACTGGTGGCCTAGGAGCAGCATGAGACGGACTCTGGAGAATGTGGTCCCTGTACTGACCGCAAACCCTGAACCTAGCAGCGCAACTAGAAGTAGCCGTGGGGGGTACCTAACACTCCCTAGACCCCTCGGCACAGCCTAAGATCTAACTACCCCTAAAGACAGAAACAGGAAACCTATCTTGCCTCAGAGAAAATCCCCAAAGGATAGATAGCCCCCCACAAATATTGACTGTTAGAGGAGAGGGAAATAACATACGCAGATATGAAATCAGATTTTAGCATAGGAGGCCATACTAGCTAAAAAGAAAGAATAGAACAGAGTACTATGCGGTCAGTATAAAAACACTAGAAAATATCCACCGCAGAAAATACGGATCACCACATCTGACTAAAGACATGGGAGGTATATCTGCATCTCCAGAGAAAAGCTAGGCTGCAAAAAATCCTTCACAGACTAAGCTGGATAAGACAAACACATGAAAATGCACAGAACTATAAGGTCCACCGCAGGTGGACAGCAAAAACAAAGCCAGGACTTATCTTTGAAGAAAAGCACAGCAAACTGGAGAGACCAGCAGGGAAGTGAATCCTTCCAGAACAATGGACAACTGGCACTGACTAAAGGATCCTGCAAAGCTATATATCCCAGTCAGTTTTGCAATTAGTAGATACACCTGTCCACTCCTGCAGTCCAGGCACAACTGCATTACCCTCTACAACCACCGGAGGGAGCCCAAAAGCTGAATTCACAACAGGTCCCAGCGTCTTGCTCATTCTCACTCTGTGCAAAGGGTTACTGCTGCTTTTCCTGCTTCTGCCATTGAAGTCAGTGCTGGGCAGCGGTGAGCAGACGCTTTTGGGACTAAGTCCTGCTTTTCCCCTTCTGAGCATGCCCAGGGCAAGATCTCCCCTTGGAGATCGAGGGTCACATGCTCAGATACTGCAGCAGATCCCATTGGTCCTCCAGGAAGGTCCTGAAGGTGCTCAACTTCTGTGGCAGCCTCTCATTAGTCCTTCTGGGAAGGTCTTGTACATACTGCAGCTATAAAAGGTTTGCATGGCTGCACGGCCATGCGCTAGTATACAATTGTAATCGTGTGTGTGTTGATGAGTGCAAGTCGTTCCTTAAAAAACCCATCCCTTGTGTATGACTGTTTGCGTAAAGTGTATGGCTGCAATCTAGCGCCCGGCTGAACTCACAGCGTTAACACACGAAACAGCATCTACTGCGGTGACCGCCAGTATGGCGCCACGCACCAATAGAGCGCATCTTTAGCCCAAGTCTGGGTGGTTAGTGGCGTCTGCCAGTAGTGCACAGTTTGCACTCTCGTGCTATTAAATTATTAGTTTTGTTACGTGCGGTACTGCGGCCCTGTGACGCAACAGGGCTCGCTTCTTTCACACAGGGTGAAGCTATACTAGACTAACAGGACACAGTATACGGGAATAGCTTTTATGGACTAGGGATGAGGACCTGTCAACATACACATTGTAGGGGCACTAAGTGATCTCAGCTGCAATACAGTTATATAAGTCGAGTAGCCAGTATATTGATATAATACTGGCTAGTATATTATCAACACTTATTAAGGTTGATCTTCACCCTACAATTTTATAAGACTCGCTACTATATAATATGGGGATTAACTTGACTGACAATTCATAAGGGACAATAGTCAAGAATTCTAAGTGGCTAAATTTGATTCATCTACATCTATCACTAACCCGGTGATTCGCACTGGTTGTAACAACACACTGTGACTCAATGTACGTTCTATTTGGATGTATGAAAATATTTTTTAAATAATCTGAAATTTATATGGAATAAAAGTAAAATTGTAATTACACTATCCCTTTTTTCATCTTTTTCTATCTAGAGTTTACTGGTGGTGCACACCTATGTGTAATTCCGTTCTATGAAATTTGACAGTATTATTAATACACCAGTTTCTTGTTTCAGCCTGAAATGTGCAATTTAGCAAAACTATACAACTTATGCGCAAGAGTCAACTTGAATGTTCCCACGGAGGTTGTTTTCCCACTACTTACAGGTCTGCAAAACCTATTGACATGATATGCCTTTCGAGGTGCCTGAGCTGGACTTGTGCATGTCACATATCATGTATCCCTATTATATAATCAAGTAAGTAATCATATAGTGCCATTTTCAGACTACAAAATAACCTGAACTGAGCAAAGCCGCCATAGCCAATGTGCCACAGTCATTTCATTGACAGCAGAAAAAAAGAGGTTGTCTCCAGCGCAGAAATTTTTATAAATAAAACTTCAGTTTAATTTAGAACATTCTTAACCCCTTCATGACCCAGCCTTTTTTGACCTTAATGACCTGGCCGTTTTTTGCAATTTTGACCAGTGTCCCTTTATGATGTAATAACTCGGGAACGCTTCAACGGATTCTAACGGTTCTGAGACTGTTTTTTCGTGACATATTGGGCTTCATGTTAGTGGTAAATTTAGGTCAATAATTTTTGCGTTTATTTGTGAAAAAAATGGAAATTTGGCTAAAAGTTTGAAAATTTTGCAATTTTCAAATTTAGAATTTTTATTCTGTTAAACCAGAGAGTTATGTGACACAAAATAGTTAATAAATAACATTTCCCACATGTCTACTTTACATCAGCACAATTTTGGAAACAAAACTTTTTTTTCGCTAAGAAGTTATAAGGGTTAAAATTTGACCAGCGATTTCTCATTTTTACAACAAAATTTACAAAACCATTTTTTTTAGGGACCACCTCATATTTGAAGTCAGTTTAAGGGGTCTGTATGGCTGAAAATACCCAAAAGTAACACCATTCTAAAAACTAAACCCCTTAAGGTACTCAAAACCACATTCAAGAAGTTTATTAACCCTTCAGGTACTTCACAGCAGCAGAAGCAACATGGAAGGAAAAAATGAACATTTAACTTTTTAGTCACAAAAATGATGTTTTAGCAACAATTTTTTTATTTTCCCAAGGGTAAAAAGAGAAATTGGACTCCAAACGTTATTGTACAATTTGTCCTGAGTATGCCAATACCTCATATGTGGGGGGGGAACCACTGTCTGGGCGCATGACAGAGCTCTGAAAGGAAGGAGCGCCATTTGACTTTTTCAATGAAAAATTGGCTCCAATCTTTAGCGGACACCATGTCGCGTTTGGAGAGCCCCTGTGTGCCTAAACATTGTAGCTTCCCCACAAGTGACCCCATTTTGGAAACTAGACCCCCCACGGAGCTTATCTAGATGCATAGTGAGCACTTTGAACCCCCATTTGCTTCACAAACTGATCCGTAAAAATGAAAAAATACTTTTTTTTTTCGCAAAAAAATTATTTTATCCTCAATTTTTTCATTTTCACATGGGCAACAGATTAAAATGGATCCTAAAATGTGTTGGACAATTTCTCCTGAGTACAACGATACCTCATATGTGGTCACAAAGCACTGTTTGTGCACACGGCAAGGCTCGGAAGGGAAGGAGCGCCTTTTGACTTTTGAATGAAAAATTAGCTCCAATCGTTAGCGGACACCATGTCGCATTTGGAGAGCCCCTGTGTGCCTAAACATTGGAGCTCCCCCACATGTGACCCCATTTTCGAAACTAGACCCCCCAAGGAACTTATCTAGATGCATAGTGAAATCTTTGAATCCCCAGGTGCTTAACAAATTGATCCGAAAAAATGAAAAAGCACTTTTTTTCACAAAAAATTTCATTTAGCCTCAATTTATTCATTTCCACATGGGCAACAGGATAAAATGGATCCTAAAATTTATTGGGCAATTTCTCCTGAGTACAATGATACCTCACATGTGGGGCAAAACCACTGTTTGGGCACGCGGCAGGGCTCGGAAGGGAAGGAGTGCCATTTGACTTTTTGAATGAAAACTTAGCTCCAATCGTTAGCGGACACCATGTCGCGTTTCGAGAGCCCCTGTGTGCCTAAACATTGGAGCTCCCCCACATGTGACCCCATTTTGGAAACTAGGCCTCCAAAGGAACTAATTTAGATATGCGGTCACCACTTTAAACCCCCCAAGTGCTTCATAGAAGTTTATAACGCAGAGCCGTGAAAATAAAAAATCATTTTTCTTTCCTCAAAAATTATTTTTTAGCCTGCAATTTTTTATTTTCACAAGAGTAACAGGAGAAATTGGACCCCAAAAGTTGTTGTCCAGTTTGTCATTAGTATGCTGATGCCCCATATGTGGGGGAGAACCACTGTTTGGGCACACGTTGGGGCTCAGAAGGGAAGTAGTGACTTTTGAAATGCAGACTTTGATGGAATGGTCTGCGGGCATCACGTTGCGTTTGCAGAGCCCCTGATGTGCCTAAACAGTAGAAATCCCCCACAAGTGACCACATTTTGGAAACTAGATCCCCCAAGGAACTTATCTAGATATGTGGTGAGCACTTTGAACCCCCAAGTGCTTAACAGAAGTTTACAACGCAGAGCCGTGAAAATAAAAAATCATTTTTCTTTCCTCAAAATTATGTTTTAGCAAGCAATTTTTTATTTTCGCAAGGGTAACAGGAGAAATTGGACCCCGATAGTTGTTTCCCAGTTTGTCCTGAGTACGCTGGTATCCCATATGTGGGGGTAAACCACTGTTTGGGTGCACGTCGGGGCTCAGAAGGGAGGGAGCACCATTTGACCTTTTGAACGCAAAATTGGCTGGAATCAATGGTGGTGCCATGTTGCGTTTGGAGACCCCTGATGTGCCTAAACAGTGGAAAACTGTAGCCATAACCCTAATCACAACCCTAACCCCAACACACCCCTAACCACAACCCTAACCCCAACACACCCGTAACCCTAATCCCAACCCTAACCCTGATCCTAACCCTAATCCCAACCCTAACCCTAATCCCAACCCTAACCACAACTTTAACCCCAACACACCCCTAACCCTATCCATAACCCTAACCACAAGCCTAATCTTAACCCTATATCCAACCCTAGCCCTAATTCCAACCCTAACTCTAATTCCAACCCTATCCCTAAGGCTATGTGCCCACGTTGCGGATTCGTGTGAGATTTTTCCGCACGATTTTTGAAAAATCCGCAGGTGAAAGGCACTGCATTTTACCTGCAGATTTACAGCGGATTTACAGTGTTTTTTTGTGCGGATTTCACCTGCGGATTCCTATTGAGGAACAGGTATAAAACTCTGCGGAATCCGCACAAAATTGACATGCTGCGGAAAATGCAACGCAGCGTTTCCGCACTGTATTTTCCGCACCATGGGCACAGCGGATTTGGTTTTCCATAGGTTTACATGGTACTGTAAACCTGATGTAAAACTGCTACGAATTCGCAGCGGCCAATCCGCTGCGGATCCACGGCCAATCCGCTTCGGATCCGCAGCCAATCTGCACCGTGTGCACATACCCTAACCCTAGCCCTAACCCTAACCCTAACCCTAGCCCTAACCCTAGCCCTAACCCTAACCCTAGCCCTAACCCTAACCCTAACCCTAGCCCTAACCCTAACCCTAGTGGAAAAAGAAAAAATATATATTTTCTTTATTTTATTATTGTCCCTACCTATGGGGGTGAGAAAGGGGGGGTCATTTACTATTTTTTTTATTTTGATCACTGTGATAGGTTATATCACAGTGATCAAAATATACCTGGAACGAATCTGCCAGCCGGCAGATTCGGTGGGCGCACTGCGCATGCGCCCGCCATTTTGGAAGATGGTGGCGCCCAGGGAGAAGACGGACGGACACCGAGAGGCCCGGTAAGTATGAGGGGGGGAGATCTGAGCATGGGGGTTGGATCGGAGGATGGAGGGTGGCATCGGAGCACGGGGGAGCGGGCAGGAGGACGGGGGAGCAGACAGGACGACGGAGGGGAGTGGAGCATCAGACGGAGGACCGGGGAGGAGATCGGTGGTGGTGGGGGGAGTACATCAGTGTTTCCAGCCATGGCTGATGATATTGCAGCATCGGCCATGGCTGGATTGTAATATTTCACCAGTTTTTTAATTGAAATATTACAAATCACTCTGCTTTGCAGTTTCACTTTCAATAGCCAATCAGAGCGATCGTAGCCATGGAAGGGGGGGGTGGGTGAAGCCATTCCCCCGGGCTGAAGTACCACTCCCCCTGTCCCTGCAGATCGGGGGAAATTGGAGTTAACCCTTCCACCCGATCTGCAGGGATGCGATCTTTCCATGACGTCACATAGGCGTCACAGGTCAGATTGGCACCGACTTTCATGATGCCTACGTGGCATCAAAGGTCGGGAAGGGGTTAAAAACATGATTTCGGGCTTGTACATCTTATGGGGTCCCTGGTAATCTGCCGACGCGTTTCGACTTATGAGTGTAATGCTACCGGTAATTACTTGTGTGACATAGACATCAATTATACTCATAGATAAAATTGCAGCTCTACTCTTGCAATATTCCAGCTTATAATCATTTACTAGATGGTGGCCCAATTCTAACGCATCGGGTATTCTAGAATATGTATGTATGTATATAGCAGCCACATAGTATATAGCACAGGCCACGTAGTATATAGGAGTACTACGTGGCCTGTGATATATGCCATGTGGCTGCTATATATATATACATACATACATATTGTAGAATACCCGATGCTTTAATATAGGCCACGCAGTAAATAACACAGCCCACGTAGTATATAACAAAGCCCACACAGTATATAGCAGCCAAATATAGGCCACGCAGTAAATAACACAGCCCACGTAGTATATAACACAGTCAACACAGTATATAGCAGCCATGCAGTATATAGCAGCCACGCAGTATATAACACAGCCCACGTAGTATATAACACTGGCCACGTAATATGTAGCACAGCCCACATAGTATCTAACAGTGGCCATGTAGTATATAGCACGCAGTATAGAACACAGCCACGTAGTATATAACACTGCCCACGTAGTATATAACACTGCCCACGTAGTATATAGCAGCCATGTAGTATATAACGCAGCTCACGCAGTATAGAACACAGCCCACATAGTATCTAACACTGGCCAGGTAGTATATAGCAGCCACGCAGTATCTAACACAGCCCACATAGTATTTAGCAGTGTGGGCACCATATCCCTGTTAAAAAAAATAATTAAAATAAAAAATAGTTATATGCTCACCTGCCGGGATCCAGCTTAGATCCAGCGAACCTCTGGCAATGCGCGCACGGCTGCCACCATTTTTCGTTCCCAGGATGCATTGCGAAATTACCCAGATCAGTTAATGGTCTCGCGAGACCGCTAAGTCTTCTGGGTAATTTCGCAATGCATCTCTGGGAACGGAAGCTTGCTGCAGGCGCGAGCGCATCGTCGGACTATGGAAGGTGAGAATAGCAGGTTTTTTGTTTTTTTATTATTTTTAACATTAGATATTTTTACTATTGATGCTGCTTAGTAAAAACTTGGTCACACAGGGTTAATAGCGGCGGTAACGGAGTGAGTTATCCGCTGGCATTAACCCTGTGTGAGCGCTGACTGGAGGGGAGTATGGAGCGGGCGCCGGGTACTGACTGCAGGGGAGTAGGGAGGTGTTATGGTCTGGTGATTAAGGAGCGACATACGACTAGCTCTGAGCAGGTGGTAACTATACTGACCGCGGTCCCTAAGCTCGCCACAGCACTAGAAGTAGCCGTGGAATGCTCCTAACTCTCCCTAGGCATCTCGTCACAGCCTAAGAGCTAACTACCCCTAAAGATAGAAGCAGGAAAACTATCTTGCCTCAGAGAAAATCCCCAAAGGATAGATTAGCCCCCCCACAACTAATGACTGTGAGAGGAGAAGGAAAAGACATACGTAGTATGAAACAAGATTAAGCACAGGAGGCCACTTCTAGCTAGATAGAAAAAGTACAGGACAGAACGCCTGTGCGGTCAGTAATAAAAACTAGAAAAAGTCCACCGCAGAGGAATGCAAAAATCTCCACACCTAACTAAAGGTGTGGAGGGCAAACTGCTACCCAGAGCTTCCAGCCTAGCTGAATAGATCCATACTGATAGGCTGGACAAATGAACAAAACATAGAAAGTGCTGAACAACAAGTCCACAACAAGTGAACTGCAAAAGGAAAAGCAAGGACTTAGCTTTTGCTGAACTGGTCAGAGTGTTAGGAAAATCCTAAGAGCAATGACTCCAGGCAGGAACAATTGACAACTGGCATTGAATGAGGGATAAGGCCAGACTAATATAGCCGAGCCAGAAAGACGATCAGTGAAAACAGCTGCTGAAGCTAAATCCAAGAAGCAGCCATACCACTCAAAACCACAGGAGGGAGCCCAAGAGCAGAACTCACAAAAATGCTACTTACAACCACCGGAGGGAGCCCAAGAGCGGAATTCACAACAGTACCCCCCCCCCCCCTTGAGGAGGGGTCACCAAACCAGGATGAGCCAAATGAAAAGCACGAACCAAATTTGCGGCATGAACATCGGAGGCAACAACCCAAGAATTATCCTCCTGGCCATAACCCTTCCACTTGACAAGATACTGAAGCTTCCGCCTCGAAAAACGAGAATCCAAAATTTTCCCAACCACATATTCCAACTCCCCCTCAACCAACACCGGGGCAGGAGGATCAACAGATGGAACAACGGGCACCACATATCTCCGCAACAAAGATCTATGGAAAACATTGTGGATGGCACAAGAGGCTGGAAGGGCCAAACGAAAAGACATAGGATTGATAATCTCAGAGATCTTATAAGGACCAGTAAACTGAGGCTTGAACTTAGGGGAAGAAACCTTCATAGGAACATGACGAGAGGACAACCAGACCAAATCCCCCACACGAAGCCGAGGACCAACACACCGACGGCGGGTAGCAAAACGCTGAGCCTTTTCCTGGGACAACGTCAAATTGTCCACCACATGAGTCCAAATGTGCCGCAACCTGTCCATCACAGAATCCACACCAGGACAATCAGAAGGCTCAACCTGCCCTGAAGAAAAACGAGGATAGAAACCAAAATTACAAAAGAAAGGCGAAACCAAAGTAGCCGAACTGGCCCGATATTAAGGGCAAACTCGGCCAATGGCAAGAAAGTCACCCAATCATCCTGATCAGCAGACACAAAGCATCTCAAATAGGTCTCCAAGGTTTGATTAGTTCGCTCAGTTTGACCATTTGTCTGAGGATGGAACGCCGAAGAAAAAGACAAATCAATACCCATCCTAGCACAAAAGGCCCGCCAAAACCTGGAAACAAACTGGGAACCTCTGTCAGACACAATATTCTCCGGAATGCCATGCAAACGAACTACATGTTGAAAAAAACAATGGAACCAAATCAGAGGAGGAAGGCAATTTAGGCAAAGGTACCAAATGGACCATTTTAGAGAACCGGTCACAAACCACCCAGATAACAGACATCCTCTGGGACACAGGAAGATCCGAAATAAAATCCATGGAAATATGCGTCCAAGGCCTCTCCGGGACGGGCAAAGGCAAAAGCAACCCACTAGCGCGGGAACAGCAAGGCTTAGCCCAGGCACAAGTCCCACAGGACTGCACAAAAGAACGCACATCCCGCGACAAGGAAGGCCACCAAAAGGACCTAGCAACCAAATCTCTGGTACCAAAAATCCCAGGATGACCGGCCAACACAGAACAATGGACCTCAGAAATTACCTTACTTGTCCATCTATCAGGAACAAACAGCTTCCCCACAGGACAGCGGTCAGGTTTATCAGCCTGAAACTCCCGAAGCGCCTGCCGCAAATCAGGGGAGATGACAGACAGAATCACCCCTTCCCTAAGAATGCCAACCGGCTCAAGGACTCCAGGAGAATCCGGCAAAAAACTCCTAGAGAGGGCATCCGCTTTAACATTCTTAGATCCTGGAAGATATGAGACCACAAAATCAAAAAGGGAGAAAAACAGGGACCACCGAGCCTGTCTTGGGTTCAGCCGCTTGGCCGACTCAAGGTAAATCAGATTCTTATGATCGGTCAAGAGTAGACCATAATGCGGTGCTTGGCTCCTTCAAGCCAATGTCGCCACTCCTCAAATGCCCACTTCATAGCCAACAACTCCCGATTGCCAACATCATAATTGCATTCCGCAGGCGAAAACTTTCAGGAAAAGAAGGCACATGGCTTCATCAAGGAACCATCAGAATTCCTCTGTGACAAAACAGCCCCTGCCCCAATCTCAGAAGCATCAACCTCAACCTGAAAGGGAAGAGAAACATCCGGCTGATGCAAGACAGGGGCAGAAGTAAATCGGCGTTTAAGCTCCTGAAAGGCCTCAACAGCCTCAGAGGACCAATTAGTCACATCAGCGCCTTTCCTCGTCAAATCGGTCAGGGGTTTAACCACACTAGAGAAGTTGGCAATGAAACGGCGATAAAAATTAGCAAAGCCCAAAAATTTCTGAAGGCTCTTCACAGATGTGGGTTGAATCCAGTCATGAATGGCTTGGACCTTAACAGGATCCATTTCTATAGACGAAGGGGAAAAAATAAACCCCAAAAAAGAGACCTTCTGAACTCCGAATAGGCACTTAGACCCCTTCACAAATAGAACATTATCACGAAGGATCTGGAATACCATCCTGACCTGCTTCACATGAGACTCCCAATCACTGGAAAAAATCAAAATATCATCCAAATACACAATCAAGAATTTGTCAAGATAATTGCGGAAAATATCATGCATAAAGGACTGAAATACAGAAGGAGCATTAGAAAGCCCGAAAGGCATCACCAGGTATTCAAAATGGCCTTCGGGCGTATTAAATGCAGTTTTCCATTCGTCACCATGTTTAATACGAACAAGATTATATGCCCCTCGAAGGTCAATCTTGGTAAACCAACTAGCCCCCTTAATCCTAGCAAACAAATCAGAGAGCAAAGGTAAAGGGTATTGGAACTTGACCGTGATCTTATTAAGAAGGCGATAATCAATACAGGGTCTTAAGGAGCCATCCTTCTTGGCAACAAAAAAGAATCCCGCTCCCAATGGTGACGAAGACCGCCGAATATGCCCCTTCTCCAAAGACTTCTTAACATAGCTCCGCATGGCGGCATGCTCTGGCACAGATTGAAAAGTCGGCCCTTAGGGAACTTACAGCCAGGAATCAAGTCAATAGCACAATCACAGTCCCTATGTAGAGGAAGGGAACTGGACTTGGGCTCATCGAATACATCCTGAAAATCTGACAAAAATTCAGGAACATCAGAAGAGGGGGAAGAGGAAATTGACATTAAAGGAACGTCACTATGTACCCCTTGACAACCCCAACTAGTCACAGACATTGATTTCCAATCCAGCACTGGATTGTGTACTTGTAACCATGAAAAACCCAGTACAACAACATCATGTAAATTATGCAACACCAGAAAATGGCAATCTTCCTGATGTGCAGGAGCCATGCACATAGTCAGCTGAGTCCAATACTGAGGTTTATTCTTGGCCAATGGTGTAGCATCAATACCCCTCAAGGGTATGGGACTCTGCAAAGGCTGCAAAGAAAAACCACAGCGCCTAGCGAATTCTAAGTCCATTAAGTTCAGAGCAGCGCCCGAATCCACAAATGCCATGACAGAAAAAGATGACAATGAGCAAATCAGGGTCACAGACAGGAGAAACTTAGGCTGCACAGTACTAATGGTAACAGATCTAGCGACCCTCTTAATACGCTTAGGGCAATCAGAAATAGCATGAGTAGAATCACCACAGTAAAAACACAGCCCATTCTGACGTCTGTATCTCCTCTGTTCCGCTCTAGTCAAAATCCTATCACATTGCATGGCCTCAGGACTCTGCTCAGAGGACACTGCCATATGGTGCACCACTTTGCATTCGCGCAGGCGCCGATCAATCTGAATGCCCAGAGACATAGATTCGCTCAAACCAACAGGCGTGGGAAACCCCACCATAACATCTTTAAGGGCTTCAGAAAGACCCTTTCTGAAAATTGCTGCCAGAGCGTCCTCTTTCCATTTAGTGAGCACAGACCATTTTCTAAATTTCTGGCAGTACAATTCTGCCGCTTCCGGACCCTGACACAGGGCCAATAGTGTTTTCTCAGCATGCTCTACAGAGTTAGGTTCGTCATACAATAATCCGAGCGATTGAAAGAATGCATCTATATTGAGCAATGACGGATCCCCTGACTCAAGAGAGAATGCCCAGTCCTGAGGGTCGCCACGCAGCAGAGAAATAACTATTTTTACTTGCTGAATGGGGTCACCAAAGGAACGGGGTTTCAGAGCAAAAAACAATTTGCAGTTATTTTTAAAGTTCAAAAACTTAGATCTATCCCCGTAAAACAAATCCGGAGAAGGAATTCTAGGCTCTAAGGCCGGAGTCTGAACAACATAATCTTGAATGCTCTGTACTCTTGCAGCAAGCTGATCCACACGAGAAAACAACCCCTGAACATCTATGCCTGCATCCAAATCCTGAATCACCCAGAAATTAAGAGGAAGGAAAAAGACAAAACAAACTAAAGAAAAAAAATGGCTCAGAACTCTTTTTCTTTTCCTTCTTTTGAGATGCATTCAGCTCATTTTTGGCCAGTTGTACTGTTATGGTCTGGTGATTAAGGAGCGACATACGACTAGCTCTGAGCAGGTGGTAACTATACTGACCGCAGTCGCTAAGCTCGACACAACACTAGAAGTAGCCGTGGAATGCTCCTAACTCTCCCTAGGCATCTCGTCACAGCCTAAGAGCTAACTACCCCTAAAGATAGAAGCAGGAAAACTATCTTGCCTCAGAGAAAATCCCCAAAGGATAGATTAGTCCCCCACAAGTAATGACTGTGAGAGGAGAAAGAAAAGACATACGTAGTATGAAACAAGATTAAGCACAGGAGGCCACTTCTAGCTAGATAGAAAAACTACAGGACAGAACGCTGTGCGGTCAGTAATAAAAACTAGAAAAAGTCCACCGCAGAGGAATGCAAAAATCTCCACACCTAACTAAAGGTGTGGAGGGCAAACTCTGCTGCCCAGAGCTTCCAGCCTAGCTGAATAGATCCATACTGATAGGCTGGACAAATGAACAAAACATAGAAAGTGCTGAACAACAAGTCCACAACAAGTGAACTGCAAAAGGAAAAGCAAGGACTTAGCTTTTGCTGAACTGGTCAGAGTGTCAGGAAAATCCTAAGAGCAATGACTCCAGGCAGGAACAATTGACAACTTGCATTGAATGATGGATAATGCCAGACTAATGTAGCCGAGCCAGAAAGACGATCAGTGAAAACAGCTGCTGAAGCTAAATCCAAGAAGCAGCCATACCACTCAAAACCACAGGAGGGAGCCCAAGAGTAGAACTGTAGAAGGACGTAGATCTGGGGATTTATTATGATGGAATATAGGCTGAACTGGATGGACAAATGTCTTTTTTCGGCCTTACTAACTATGTTACTATGTAACTATGTTACTATGTTAACTCACAAAAATGCTACTTACAACCACCGGAGGGAGTCCAAGAGCGAAATTCACAACAGGGAGGGACTAATCGGACTGTGGCCGTCGCTGATTGGCGTGGGATTTAAATCCTGCTTCGCTGATTGGTCGCTACCAATCAGCGAAGCGAGATTTAAATCCCGCGCCAATGTGGCTGATTGGTCGCGCGCATCGGCTGGGCGCGACCAATCAGTGAAACGGGATTTAAATCCCGTGGCAATGTCGCTGATTGGTCGCGCGGTGCATTGCGGTCTCGCGAGATGATGACTGTTATGACCTGGTGGTCAGGACAATAATGGACCTGGTGGTTAAGAGCACACGGAATGACCTGATAGTTACTGATAATAAGGACGAGCTCTGGGACGTGGGAACTCTGCTGACCGCAATCCCTAAACCTATCAAACACACTAGAAATAGCCGTGGATTGCGCCTAACGCTCCCTATGCAACTCGGCACAGCCTAAGAAACTAGCTAGCCCTGAAGATAGAAAAATAAAGCCTACCTTGCCTCAGAGAAATTCCCCAAAGGAAAAGGCAGCCCCCCACATATAATGACTGTGAGTAAAGATGAAAATACAAACACAGAGATGAAATAGATTTAGCAAAGTGAGGCCCGACTTACTGAACAGACCGAGGATAGGAAAGGTTACTTTGCGGTCAGCACAAAAACCTACAAAAAGACCATGCAGAGGGCGCAAAAAGACCCTCCGCACCGACTCACGGTGCGGAGGCGCTCCCTCTGCGTCCCAGAGCTTCCAGCAAGCAAGACAACAAATTAAATAGCAAGCTGGACAGAAAAATAGCAAACCAAAGAAATACAAGCTGGAACTTAGCTTCTGATGGGAAGACAGGTCACAAGAACGATCCAGGAGAGAACTAGACCAATACTGGAACATTGACAGGTGGCATGGAGCAAAGATCTAAGTGGAGTTAAATAGAGCAACAGCTAACGAATTAACCTCGTCACCTGTGAAACTCAGAAACACCCACCAGAGGAAGTCCATGGACAGAACCAGCCGAAGTACCATTCATGACCACAGGAGGGAGCCCGACAACCGAATTCACAACAGTACTCCCCCCTTGAGGAGGGGTCACCGAACCCTCACCAGAGCCCCCAGGCCGACCAGGATGAGCCAAATGAAAGGCACGAACCAGATCGGCAGCATGAACATCAGAGGCAAAAACCCAGGAATTATCTTCCTGACCATAACCCTTCCACTTGACCAGGTACTGGAGTTTCCGTCTCGAAACACGAGAATCCAAAATCTTCTCCACCACATACTCCAACTCCCCCTCAACTAACACCGGGGCAGGAGGATCAACGGATGGAACCACAGGCGCCACGTATCTCCGCAATAACGACCTATGGAACACATTATGGATGGCAAAAGAAGCAGGAAGGGCCAAACGAAATGACGCAGGATTGATAACCTCAGAAATCTTATATGGACCAATGAAACGAGGCTTAAACTTAGGAGAGGAAACCTTCATAGGAACATAACGAGACGACAACCAAACCAAATCCCCAACACAAAGTCGGGGACCCACACAGCACCGGCGGTTAGCGAAACGTTGAGCCTTCTCCTGGTACAATGTCAAATTGTCCACCACATGAGTCCAAATCTGCTGCAACCTATCCACCACATTATCTACATCAGGACAGTCTGAAGACTCAACCTGCCCTGAAGAGAAACGAGGATGGAAACCAGAATTGCAGAAAAACGGCGAAACCAAAGTAGCCGAGCTGGCCCGATTATTAAGGGCGAACTCAGCCAACGGCAAAAAGGACACCCAATCATCCTGATCAGCAGAAACAAAGCATCTCAGATATGTTTCCAAAGTTTGATTAGTTCGTTCGGTTTGGCCATTTGTCTGAGGATGGAAAGCCGAGGAAAAAGACAAATCAATGCCCATCCTAGCACAAAAGGATCGCCAAAACCTTGAAACAAACTGGGAACCTCTGTCAGAAAGGATGTTCTCCGGGATACCATGTAAACGAACCACATGCTGGAAAAATAATGGCACCAAATCAGAGGAGGAAGGCAATTTAGACAAAGGTACCAAATGGACCATCTTAGAAAAGCGATCACAAACCACCCAAATGACCGACATCTTTTGAGAGACGGGGAGATCTAAAATAAAATCCATAGAAATATGCGTCCAGGGCCTCTTCGGGACCGGCAAGGGCAAAGGCAACCCACTGGCACGAGAACAGCAGGGCTTAGCCCGAGCACAAGTCCCACAGGACTGCACAAAAGAACGCACATCCCGCGACAAAGACGGCCACCAGAAGGATCTAGCCACCAAATCTCTGGTACCAAAGATTCCAGGATGCCCATACTGAACAATGAATCTCAGCGATAACTCTACTAGTCCATCTATCAGGGACAAACAGTTTTTCCGCTGGGCAACGGTCAGGTCTATCAGCCTGAAATTTTTGCAGCACCCGCCGCAAATCAGGGGAGATGGCAGACAAAATTACCCCCTCTTTGAGAATACCCACCGGCTCAGGAACACCCGGAGAGTCAGGCACAAAACTCCTTGACAGGGCATCAGCCTTCACATTCTTAGAGCCCGGAAGGTACGAAACCACAAAATCAAAACGGGAGAAAAATAACAACCATCGAGCCTGTCTCGGATTCAACCGTTTGGCAGACTCAAGATAAGTCAAATTCTTGTGATCTGTCAAGACCACCACGCGATGCTTGGCTCCTTCCAGCCAATGACGCCACTCCTCGAATGCCCACTTCATGGCCAACAACTCTCGATTACCAACATCATAGTTACGCTCAGCAGGCGAAAACTTTCTAGAAAAGAAAGCACATGGCTTCATCACCGAGCCATCAGAACTTCTCTGCGACAAAACAGCCCCTGCTCCAATCTCAGAAGCATCAACCTCAACCTGAAACGGAAGCGAAACATCTGGCTGGCACAACACAGGGGCAGAAGAAAAACGACGCTTCAACTCCTGAAAAGCCTCTACAGCCGCAGAAGACCAATTGACCACATCAGCACCCTTCTTGGTCAAATCAGTCAACGGTTTAGCAACAGTAGGAAAATGTTATGGCTGGCAATCAGGCAACACAGCGTGCAGTAATCAGCGCACATACAGAGATCTGGCAATAACCAAAAACAATAGGACGAGCTCTGAGACGTGGAATCTCTGTAGACTGCAGTACCTGATCTATCCTCACACAACTATAAGCAGCAGTGGATTGCGCCTATCAACTACCTATGCAACTCGGCACTGCCTGAGGAGCTGACTAGCCTGAAGATAGAAATACAAGCCTGACTTACCTCAGAGAAATACCCCAAAGGAATAGGCAGCCCCCCACATATAATGACTGTTAGCAAGATGAAAAGACAAACGTAGGAATGAAATAGATTCAGCAAAGTGAGGCCCGATATTCTAGACAGAGCGAGGATAGCAAAGAGAACTATGCAGTCTACAAAAAACCCTAAAACGAAAACCACGCAAAGGGGCAAAAAGACCCACCGTGCCGAAATAACAGCACGGCGGTGCACCCCTTTGCTTCTCAGAGCTTCCAGCAAAAGTTAATAGCAAGCTGGACAGAAAAAACAGAAAACAAACTAGAAGCACTTATCTAGCAGAGCAGCAGGCCCAAGGAAAGATGCAGTAGCTCAGATCCAACACTGGAACATTGACAAGGAGCAAGGAAGACAGACTCAGGTGGAGCTAAATAGCAAGGCAGCCAACGAGCTCACCAAAACACCTGAGGGAGGAAGCCCAGAGACTGCAATACCACTTGTGACCACAGAAGTGAACTCAGCCACAGAATTCACAACAGTACCCCCCCCTTGAGGAGGGGTCACCGAACCCTCACCAGAACCCCCAGGCCGACCAGGATGAGCCACATGAAAGGCACGAACAAGATCTGGGGCATGGACATCAGAGGCAAAAACCCAGGAATTATCTTCCTGAGCATAACCCTTCCATTTGACCAGATACTGGAGTTTCCGTCTAGAGACACGAGAATCCAAAATCTTCTCCACAATATACTCCAATTCCCCCTCCACCAAAACAGGGGCAGGAGGCTCCACAGATGGAACCATAGGTGCCACGTATCTCCTCAACAACGACCTATGGAATACATTATGTATGGAAAAGGAGTCTGGGAGGGTCAGACGAAAAGACACCGGATTGAGAATCTCAGAAATCCTATACGGACCAATAAAACGAGGTTTAAATTTAGGAGAGGAAAGCTTCATAGGTATATGACGAGAAGATAACCAAACCAGATCCCCAACACGAAGTCGGGGTCCCACACGGCGTCTGCGATTAGCGAAAAGCTGAGCCTTCTCCTGGGACAAGGTCAAATTGTCCACTACCTGAGTCCAGATCTGCTGCAACCTGTCCACCACATAATCCACACCAGGACAGTCCGAAGACTCAACCTGTCCTGAAGAGAAACGAGGATGGAACCCAGAATTGCAGAAAAATGGAGAGACCAAGGTAGCCGAGCTGGCCCGATTATTAAGGGCGAACTCAGCCAACGGCAAAAATGACACCCAATCATCCTGGTCAGCGGAAACAAAACATCTCAGATATGTTTCCAAGGTCTGATTGGTTCGTTCGGTCTGGCCATTAGTCTGAGGATGGAAGGCCGAGGAAAAAGATAGGTCAATGCCCATCCTACCACAAAAGGCTCGCCAGAACCTCGAGACAAACTGGGAACCTCTGTCAGAAACAATATTCTCAGGAATGCCATGTAAACGAACCACATGCTGGAAGAACAAAGGCACCAAATCAGAGGAGGAAGGCAATTTAACCAAGGGCACCAGATGGACCATTTTAGAAAAGCGATCACAGACCACCCAAATGACCGACATTTTTTGAGAAACGGGAAGGTCAGAAATGAAATCCATCGAAATATGTGTCCAAGGCCTCTTCGGGACCGGCAAGGGCAAAAGCAACCCACTGGCACGTGAACAGCAGGGCTTAGCCCTAGCACAAATTCCACAGGACTGCACAAAAGCACGCACATCCCGTGACAGAGATGGCCACCAGAAGGATCTAGCAACCAACTCCCTGGTACCAAAGATTCCTGGATGACCGGCCAGCATCGAACAATGAAGTTCAGAGATAACTTTACTAGTCCACCTATCAGGGACGAACAGTTTCTCGGCCGGACAACGATCAGGTTTATTAGCCTGAAATTTCTGCAACACTCTCCGCAAATCAGGGGAGATGGCAGACACAATGACTCCTTCCTTGAGGATACTCGCCGGCTCAGATAACCCCGGAGAGTCGGGCACAAAACTCCTAGACAGAGCATCCGCCTTCACATTTTTAGAGCCCGGAAGGTATGAAATCACAAAATCAAAACGAGCAAAAAATAACGACCAACGGGCCTGTCTAGGATTCAAGCGCTTGGCAGACTCAAGATAAGTAAGGTTCTTATGATCAGTCAAAACCACCACGCGATGCTTAGCACCCTCAAGCCAATGACGCCACTCCTCGAATGCCCACTTCATGGCCAGCAACTCTCGGTTGCCCACATCATAATTACGCTCAGCAGCAGAAAATTTCCTGGAAAAGAAAGCACATGGTTTGAACACTGAGCAACCAGAACCTCTCTGTGACAAAACCGCCCCTGCACCAATCTCAGAAGCATCAACCTCGACCTGGAACGGAAGAGAAACATCAGGTTGACACAACACAGGGGCACAGCAAAAACGACGCTTCAACTCCTGAAAAGCTTCCACGGCAGCAGAAGACCAATTAACCAAATCAGCACCCTTCTTGGTCAAATCGGTCAATGGTCTGGCAATGCTAGAAAAATTACAGATGAAGCGACGATAAAAATTAGCAAAGCCCAGGAATTTCTGCAGACTTTTTAGAGATGTCGGCTGAGTCCAATCCTGGATGGCCTGAACCTTAACCGGATCCATCTCGATAGTAGAAGGGGAAAAGATGAACCCCAAAAATGAAACTTTCTGCACACCGAAGAGACACTTTGATCCCTTCACGAACAAGGAATTAGCACGCAGTACCTGGAAAACCATTCTGACTTGCTTCACATGAGACTCCCAATCATCTGAGAAGATCAAAATGTCATCCAAGTAAACAATCAAGAATTTATCCAGATACTCACGGAAAATGTCATGCATAAAAGACTGAAAAACAGATGGAGCATTGGCAAGTCCGAACGGCATCACCAGATACTCAAAATGACCCTCGGGCGTATTAAATGCCGTTTTCCATTCATCTCCCTGCCTGATTCTCACCAGATTATACGCACCACGAAGATCAATCTTAGTAAACCAACTAGCCCCCTTAATCCGAGCAAACAAGTCAGAAATCAATGGCAAGGGATACTGAAACTTAACAGTGATCTTATTAAGAAGGCGGTAATCAATACATGGTCTTAGCGAACCATCCTTCTTGGCTACAAAAAAGAACCCTGCTCCCAATGGTGACGACGATGGGCGAATATGTCCCTTCTCCAGGGACTCCTTCACATAACTGCGCATAGCGGTGTGTTCAGGTACGGACAAATTAAATAAACGACCCTTAGGGAATTTACTACCAGGAATCAAATCGATAGCACAATCACAATTCCTATGCGGAGGTAGGGCATCATACTTGGACTCTTCAAATACATCCTGAAAGTCCAACAAGAACTCTGGGATGTCAGAAGGAATGGATGACGAAATAGACAAAAATGGAACATCACCATGTACTCCCTGACAACCCCAGCTGGTTACCGACATAGAGTTCCAATCCAATACTGGATTATGGGTTTGTAGCCATGGCAACCCCAACACGACCACATCATGCAAATTATGCAGTACCAAAAAGCGAATAACTTCCTGATGTGCAGGAGCCATGCACATGGTCAGCTGGGCCCAGTACTGAGGCTTATTCTTGGCCAAAGGTGTAGCATCAATTCCTCTCAACGGAATAGGACACCGCAAAGGCTCCAAGAAAAATCCACAACGTTTAGCATAATCCAAATCCATCAGATTCAGGGCAGCGCCTGAATCCACAAACGCCATGACAGAATATGATGACAAAGAGCACATTAAGGTAATGGACAAAAGGAATTTGGACTGTACAGTACCAATAACGGCAGAGCTATCGAACCGCCTAGTGCGTTTAGGACAATTAGAAATAGCATGAGTAGAATCACCACAATAGAAACACAGTCTGTTCAGACGTCTGTGTTCGTGCCGTTCTACTTTAGTCATAGTCCTGTCGCACTGCATAGGCTCAGGCTTACTCTCAGACAATACCGCCAGATGGTGCACAGATTTACGCTCGCGCAAGCGACGACCGATCTGAATGGCCAAGGACATAGACTCATTCAAACCAGCAGGCATAGGAAATCCCACCATTACATCCTTAAGAGCTTCAGAGAGACCCTTTCTGAACAAAGCCGCTAGTGCAGATTCATTCCACAGAGTGAGTACTGACCATTTCCTAAATTTCTGACAATATACTTCTACATCATCCTGACCCTGGCATAAAGCCAGCAGATTTTTCTCAGCTTGATCCACTGAATTAGGCTCATCGTAAAGCAATCCCAGCGCCTGGAAAAATGCATCAACATTACTCAATGCAGAATCTCCTGGTGCAAGAGAAAACGCCCAGTCCTGTGGGTCGCCGCGCAAAAAAGAAATAATAATCAAAACCTGTTGAATAGGATTACCAGAAGAATGAGGTTTCAAGGCCAAAAATAGCTTACAATTATTTCTGAAGCTCAGGAACTTAGTTCTGTCACCAAAAAACAAATCAGGAATCGGAATTCTTGGTTCTAGCATCGATTTCTGATCAATAGTATCTTGAATCTTTTGTACATTTACAACGAGATTACCCATTGAGGAGCACAGAGCCTGAATATCCATGTCCACAGCTGTGTCCTGAAGCACTCTAATGTCTAGGGGAAAAAAAAGACTGAAGACAGAGCTAAGAAAAAAAAATGATGTCAGGATTTCTTTTTTCCCTCTATTGGAAATCATTGAAGGGCTCCTTGTACTGTTATGGCTGGCAATCAGGCAACACAGCGTGCAGTAATCAGCGCACATACAGAGATCTGGCAATAACCAAAAACAATAGGACGAGCTCTGAGACGTGGAATCTCTGTAGACTGCAGTACCTGATCTATCCTCACACAACTATAAGCAGCAGTGGATTGCGCCTATCAACTACCTATGCAACTCGGCACTGCCTGAGGAGCTGACTAGCCTGAAGATAGAAATACAAGCCTGACTTACCTCAGAGAAATACCCCAAAGGAATAGGCAGCCCCCCACATATAATGACTGTTAGCAAGATGAAAAGACAAACGTAGGAATGAAATAGATTCAGCAAAGTGAGGCCCGATATTCTAGACAGAGCGAGGATAGCAAAGAGAACTATGCAGTCTACAAAAAACCCTAAAACGAAAACCACGCAAAGGGGCAAAAAGACCCACCGTGCCGAACTAACAGCACGGCGGTGCACCCCTTTGCTTCTCAGAGCTTCCAGCAAAAGTTAATAGCAAGCTGGACAGAAAAAACAGAAAACAAACTAGAAGCACTTATCTAGCAGAGCAGCAGGCCCAAGGAAAGATGCAGTAGCTCAGATCCAACACTGGAACATTGACAAGGAGCAAGGAAGACAGACTCAGGTGGAGCTAAATAGCAAGGCAGCCAACGAGCTCACCAAAACACCTGAGGGAGGAAGCCCAGAGACTGCAATACCACTTGTGACCACAGAAGTGAACTCAGCCACAGAATTCACAACAGAAAATTAGCGATGAAGCGCCGATAAAAATTAGCAAAGCCCAGGAACTTTTGCAGGCTCTTCACAGATGTCAGCTGAGTCCAATCGTAAATGGCCTGGACTTTAACAGGGTCCATCTCGATAGTAGAAGGGGAAAAAATGAACCCCAAAAATGAAACCTTCTGAACTCCAAAGAGACACTTTGACCCCTTCACAAACAAGGAATTCGCACGAAGGACCTGGAACACCATTCTGACCTGCTTCACATGAGACTCCCAATCATCCGAAAAGACCAAAATATCATCCAAATACACAATCAGGAATTTATCCTGGTACTTTTAAGAAGATGTCATGCATAAAGGACTGAAATACTGATGGAGCATTGGAAAGCCCGAATGGCATAACCAGGTACTCAAAATGGCCCTCGGGCGTATTAAATGCTGTTTTCCATTCATCTCCTTGTTTAATACGCACAAGATTATACGCCCCTCGAAGATCTATCTTGGTGAACCAACTAGCCTCATTAATACGAGCAAACAAATCAGACAGCAACGGCAAAGGATACTGAAATTTGACAGTAATTTTATTAAGAAGGCGGTAATCAATACAAGGTCTCAAAGAACCATCCTTCTTGGCCACAAAAAAGAACCCTGCTCCTAACGGTGATGACGACGGGCGAATATGGCCTTTCTCCAAGGATTCCTTTATATAAATCCGCATAGCGGCGTGTTCTGGCACAGATAAATTGAACAATCGGCCCTTAGGAAACTTACTACCAGGAATCAAATTAATTGCACAATCGCAATCCCTATGAGGAGGTAGGGCACTGAATTTGGGCTCATCAAATACATCCCGATAATCCGACAAAAACTCTGGAACTTCAGAAGGAGTGGAAGACGAAATAGACAAAAATGGAACATCACCATGTACCCCCTGGCAACCCCAGCTGGACACAGACATAGATTTCCAGTCCAATACTGGATTATGAACCTGTAGCCATGGCAACCCCAAAACAACCACATCATGCAGATTATGCAACACCAGAAAGCGGATATCCTCCTGATGTGCAGGAGCCATGCACATGGTCAATTGGGTCCAATACTGAGGCTTATTCTTGGCCAAAGGCGTAGCATCAATTCCTCTCAATGGAATAGGATACTGCAAGGGCTCCAAGAAAAAGCCACAGCGCCTAGCATACTCCAAGTCCATCAAATTCAGGGCAGCGCCTGAATCCACAAATGCCATAACAGAATAGGATGACAAAGAGCAAATCAGAATAACAGACAATAGAAATTTCGACTGTACCGTACCAATGGTGGCAGACCTAGCGAACCGTTTAGTGCGCTTAGGACAATCGGAGATAGCATGAGTGGAATCACCACAGTAAAAACATAGCCCATTCCGACGTCTGTGTTCTTGCCGTTCAGCTCTGGTCAAAGTCCTATCACATTGCATAGGCCCAGGCCCATGCTCAGATAGTACCGCCAAATGGTGCACAGCTTTACGCTCACGCAAGCGTCGATCGATCTGAATGGCCAAGGACATAGACTCATTCAGACCAGCAGGCATGGGAAACCCCACCATGACATCCGTAAGGGCTTCAGAGAGACCCTTTCTGAAGATTGCTGCCAGGGCACATTCATTCCACTGAGTGAGCACAGACCACTTTCTAAACTTCTGACAATATATCTCCGCTTCATCCTGACCCTGACACAGAGCCAGCAAGATTTTCTCTGCCTGATCCACTGAATTAGGTTCGTCATAAAGCAATCCAAGCGCCAGGAAAAATGCATCAACATCACGCAATGCCGGATCTCCTGGCGCAAGGGAAAATGCCCAGTCTTGAGGGTCACCACGTAACAAAGAAATAATGATCTTTACTTGTTGAACAGGGTCACCTGAGGAGCGAGGTTTCAAGGCAAGAAACAATTTACAATTATTTTTGAAATTCAAGAACTTAGATCTATCACCAGAAAACAAATCAGGAATTGGAATCCTAGGCTCTGACATCGGATTCTGAACCACAAAATCTTGAATGTTTTGTATCCTTGTAGTGAGATTATCCATCCAAGAGGACAGACCTTGAATGTCCATGTTTACACCAGTGTCCTGAACCACCCAGAGGTAAAGGGGAAAATAGAGACAAAACACACTGCAAAGAAAAAAAAATGGTCTCAGAACTTCTCTTATCCCTCTATTGAGATGCATTAGTACTTTGGGCCACCTGTACTGTTATGACCTGGTGGTCAGGACAATAATGGACCTGGTGGTTAAGAGCACACGGAATGACCTGATAGTTACTGATAATAAGGACGAGCTCTGGGACGTGGGAACTCTGCTGACCGCAATCCCTAAACCTATCAAACACACTAGAAATAGCCGTGGATTGCGCCTAACGCTCCCTATGCAACTCGGCACAGCCTAAGAAACTAGCTAGCCCTGAAGATAGAAAAATAAAGCCTACCTTGCCTCAGAGAAATTCCCCAAAGGAAAAGGCAGCCCCCCACATATAATGACTGTGAGTAAAGATGAAAATACAAACACAGAGATGAAATAGATTTAGCAAAGTGAGGCCCGACTTACTGAACAGACCGAGGATAGGAAAGGTTACTTTGCGGTCAGCACAAAAACCTACAAAAAGACCATGCAGAGGGCGCAAAAAGACCCTCCACACCGACTCACGGTGCGGAGGCGCTCCCTCTGCGTCCCAGAGCTTCCAGCAAGCAAGACAACAAATTAAATAGCAAGCTGGACAGAAAAATAGCAAACCAAACAAATACAAGCTGGAACTTAGCTTCTGATGGGAAGACAGGTCACAAGAACGATCCAGGAGAGAACTAGACCAATACTGGAACATTGACAGATGGCATGGAGCAAAGATCTAAGTGGAGTTAAATAGAGCAGCAGCTAACGAATTAACCTCGTCACCTGTGAAACTCAGAAACACCCACCAGAGGAAGTCCATGGACAGAACCAGCCGAAGTACCATTCATGACCACAGGAGGGAGCCCGACTACCGAATTCACAACAGATGACGTAGTGGTCTCGCGAGACCGCAATGCCTGGACCAGTCACCGGAGCGTCTCGAGGAGCGGGAAATGCCTGGGCTGGATCCGGAATGTGAGTACATAATGATTTTTAATTTTTTTAAATTATTTATAACATTAGATCTTTTTACTATTGATGCTGCATAGGCACCATCAATAGTAAAAAGTTGGTCACACAGGGTTAATAGCAGCTTTAACGGAGTGCGCTAAAACACCGCGGCATAACGTGGTGTAACGCAGCAATTAACCCTGTGTGAGCGCTGACTGGAGGGGAGTATGGAGCGGGCACTGACTGCGGGGAGAAGAAGTGGCCATTTTTCCCCCGGACTGTGTCCGTCGCTGATTGGTCGTGGCTGTTTTGCCGCGACCAATCAGCGACTTGGGATTTCCGTGACAGACCGAAAGACAGACAGAAAGACAGACAGATAGAAAGACGGAAGTGACCCTTAGACAATTATATAGTAGATATGTGAAGATCACACTATAGTGGTACTGTAAACCTGTCCATAGCACAGCACAAAGATGCAGATTATGGAGCTTTACACTAATATTTTTGTTTTCATTTTTTCAGGTCAGAGGTAATGAGACAGCTCACATGTAGAAAATATTTTCTTTTGTCTTGAAAATGACATTTAGTAACAAATACCAAAGTCTAACATGTTAGACAATAATTAATTAGTCAGCATGGCATATTTAATCACTTTCTACATTTTTTTGGTCACAAACATTTGAGTAAAGTTGGAAGAATACTTGAAAAACAAGATTATAGTCATATACAGGTCCTTCTCAAAAAATTAGCATATAGTGTTAAATTTCATTATTTACCATAATGTAATGATTACAATTAAACTTTCATATATTATAGATTCATTATCCACCAACTGAAATTTGTCAGGTCTTTTATTGTTTTAATACTGATGATTTTGGCATACAACTCCTGATAACCCAAAAAACCTGTCTCAATAAATTAGCATATCAAGAAAAGGTTCTCTAAACGACCTATTACCCTAATCTTCTGAATCAACTAATTAACTCTAAACACATGCAAAAGATACCTGAGGCTTATATAAACTCCCTGCCGGGTTCATTACTCAAAACCCCCATCATGGGTAAGACTAGCGACCTGACAGATGTCAAAAAGGCCATCATTGACACCCTCAAGCAAGAGGGTAAGACCCAGAAAGAAATTTCTCAACAAATAGGCTGTTCCCAGAGTGCTGTATCAAGGCACCTCAATGGTAAGTCTGTTGGAAGGAAACAATGTGGCAGAAAACGCTGTACAACGAGAAGAGGAGACCGGACCCTGAGGAAGATTGTGGAGAAGGACCGATTCCAGACCTTGGGGAACCTGAGGAAGCAGTGGACTGAGTCTGGTGTGGAAACATCCAGAGCCACCGTGCACAGGCGTGTGCAGGAAATGGGCTACAGGTGCCGCATTCCCCAGGTAAAGCCACTTTTGAACCATAAACAGCGGCAGAAGCGCCTGACCTGGGCTACAGAGAAGCAGCACTGGACTGTTGCTAAGTGGTCCCAAGTACTTTTTTCTGATGAAAGCAAATTTTGCATGTCATTCGGAAATCAAGGTGCCAGAGTCTGGAGGAAGACTGGGGAGAAGGAAATGCCAAAATGCCTGAAGTCCAGTGTCAAGTACCCACAGTCAGTGATTGTGTGGGGTGCCATGTCAGCTGCTGGTGTTGGTCCACTGTGTTTCATCAAGGGCAGGGTCAATGCAGCTAGCTATCAGGAGATTTTGGAGCACTTCATGCTTCCATCGGCTGAAATGCTTTATGGAGATGAAGATTTCATTTTTCAGCACGACCTGGCACCTGCTCACAGTGCCAAAACCACTGGTAAATGGTTTACTGACCATGGTATTACTGTGCTCAATTGGCCTGCCAACTCTCCTGACCTGAACCCCATAGAGAATCTGTGGGATATTGTGAAGAGAAAGTTGAGAGATGCAAGACCCAACACTCTGGATGAGCTTAAGGCCGCTATTGAAGCATCCTGGGCCTCCATAACATCTCAGCAGTGTCACAGGCTGATTGCCTCCATGCCACGCCGCATTGAAGCAGTCATTTCTGCCAAAGGATTCCCGACCAAGTATTGAGTGCATAACTGAACATTATTATTTGATGGTTTTTTTGTTTGTTATTAAAAAACACTTTTATTTGATTGGATGGGTGAAATATGCTAATTTATTGAGACAGGTTTTTTGGGTTATCAGGAGTTGTATGCCAAAATCATCAGTATTAAAACAATAAAAGACCTGACAAATTTCAGTTGGTGGATAATGAATCTATAATATATGAAAGTTTAATTGTAATCATTACATTATGGTAAATAATGAAATTTAACACTATATGCTAATTTTTTTAGAAGGACCTGTATATAGTATCCTTTTCTTAAGACAAAATGAATTTTCCCTCTAAGCTGTAAATAAATATTGTTAATTTGCAAATTGAAGGTTTCACCATGTTAACAAGTTATTTGGTAGAAATCCAACAGTTCTTCATGCAAAAAGATACTTGGCCACATTTCTTAAGCTGATGCAAAACTCGTTGGCCTGCTTTGTAATTGGCATTAGTGCTCAAGTCTATCCAAGAACTACATCACTAGAGAGTTTATATTATCACTGATTTTGCACTGATTTTAGACACCAAAATCACAATTAACTTATGCGTAGTGGGTTGTTCCAGATGGGAAAATTTGGGGACAAATTTGGTTTTATATAAGCAAAAAAAGAAAACTAAAAAGTGACTTTTAAAGAGAACCTGATAGCTGATGCATGCTGCCCAATCCATGAGCAGAATGCTTCAGACATTGGCTACATGATTCCGACTAAATATGTTTAATTCTGAAATGCTACAGCGTTTCAGAAAAAAACATACTTTAATAGCCGCTGGGGACCGAACTGCGCTGGTGGCTAGGCAGACAGGCGGAAACTCAGTGGCTCCTCCTCGCCCGCAGCCTTGGAGTGAAAGTTCTCTCCCTGCGTGCTTGTATGAATCAGATGACAGGTTACCTTTAATAAAGAATATTGACGACATCTAGAAAATAGCAATTATTGCTCAATAGCGATCTATATTTAAATCTGAAGGCAGAAAATATGCAATGGTAGAATTCTCTTTCAAGACTTTAAGTCACGCAGATTTACATGACAGACTTGATGACTTGAATGTGATATACTTAGGCAGTTTCTGATACTAGATACTAGAGAGAGAGGAACAAGCTAGAACTTGTCTTTCCATTCAAAGCAGATTTCATTCACACATATAATATGAAACTACATCAATGTCATGCTTTTCTTTTGTCACTCATTTCATATGGATCCACAATATCATTCTGCTTCTTGTATGTCATTTAATTATTTTAAACATCATTGGTTTCAATGCACACCCTGCACATAGTGGCACATGGACTAGGTCCTGACTGGATATAGGTACAGCAGAATAGTATAGCTTGTGACTAAGATTGCGCCATTCATACATTAGTGAGTTACTGGAATTAATATTTATTAATGCTGCCATTGCCGGGGCATTCTCAATACCAGATTATGTACTATTAGGGTATGGTAATATTACTTAGTGTCACTACTCTGGTAATTGGGATGATAATATAGATGGCATTAATGAGAAATACCTTTTATTGTTGCAATTTTTCCATCATTGTTGTATTATTGCTAAGGAGAGTTCAAATGTGACTTTCTAAGTAGCTATGTACTCTCTATGCCAAAACTTAAAGCAGATACGTTTCAATAGTTCTGATAGCAATTATTTACAAAAATCAATATCAATAACATTACCCCTCAAAGACTGCTGATTTTTCATTGTTGCTCTTTAGTTTTTCCTCCCTTTCTTCCAATTGCAATAACTTTTTAATTTCTTCTTTAATATAGCCAAACGAGGGCTTATTTTTCATGGCATAATTGTACTTTGAATGATATAATTTATTTGAACAATGCAATGATATTAGGAAAATAGGGAAAAATGCAATTGTTCCAGTGTTTTTTTTAATGTATCTGTTTACAGCCTTCTTTTTTACGGGAAATTTGACCTGGAAACTTTATTCCCTAGATCAGTACAATTATGGCGATACCAAATTTGCAAAGATGGGGTGTCTGATAGATAGCTCTCCATTACTAACCCCTGGACTTGATGTCAGCAGACATAAAACAGCTGACATCAACCTCAAAACCATTACCCGCTTGCACCAAGGTAAGCAGGAAGAGACGAGGCTAAGCATCAAGTAGTAGAAAAGACAGTGCCTCAAACATTGGTGAAAAAAAAAAATCACATTTTATTCCACCTCCTGTGGCAACGTTTCGATCCAACAGAGCTTTCTCAAGCAGATCCTGTGGGAATTGCCTGTTTGTTAGGCAATCCCAATATGTATTCAAGCTGTCTAGCAGCCACAAATCATGCAGCTGCGTCGACATAAACTAAATCTACGAGCACGCTGAAATACTCAGAGATCACCCGAGCATGCTTGGAGAAACTCGAGTAACGCGCATACTCAGTCATCACTAATCTGTATGCCTATTTTAGTCTAAATCAGCAGAAAAGTCGAACTCAACAAAAATTATTTTCAAAATTGTTTCCCAGTGCTGTGAATTGGACTTTAAGTCTCACTGTATGAAGGAAAAATTGTTACAATCGATGTGATACAAAAAGATTTACTTTCTTCAAGGAAAAAATCCAGAAGACATATCTCAAGAGATAATAATGATGAGGTTGTGTGTATTTGGGCTTCTACAAATCCCATAGCTTAGACCCCAGTGAATAGGACTAGGGTCTTATGCAAGACCAGACACCAAGCATCCATAATATGAAAACTACTTCTTTAATATTGTGTACGTTCTTCTCTTGGACCCATATAGGTGTATTTTTCACATGATCTCTGAAAGTGTTCTGTGACATCAGTCAACAAGAAGATGACAGTAAATTATTTAAATCCTGTAAGTTGAGAGGCAGGGGCAACCATAGATCTAACTTGGTTTTCAAACACATACCACTGATGCTTGAATGTATTGAAATACAGTGGGGCAAAAAAGTATTTAGTCAGTCAACAATAGTGCAAGTTCCACCACTTAAAAAGATGAGAGGCGTCTGTAATTTACATCATAGGTAGACCTCAACTATGGGAGACAAACTGAGAAAAAAAAATCCAGAAAATCACATTGTCTGTTTTTTTAACAATTTATTTGCATATTATGGTGGAAAATAAGTATTTGGTCAGAAACAAACAATCAAGATTTCTGGCTCTCACAGACCTGTAACTTCTTCTTTAAGAGTCTCCTCTTTCCTCCACTCATTACCTGTAGTAATGGCACCTGTTTAAACTTGTTATCAGTATAAAAAGACACCTGTGCACACCCTCAAACAGTCTGACTCCAAACTCCACTATGGTGAAGACCAAAGAGCTGTCAAAGGACACCAGAAACAAATTTGTAGCCCTGCACCAGGCTGGGAAGACTGAATCTGCAATAGCCAACCAGCTTGGAGTGAAGAAATCAACAGTGGGAGCAATAATTAGAAAATGGAAGACATACAAGACCACTGATAATCTCCCTCGATCTGGGGCTCCACGCAAAATCCCACCCCGTGGGGTCAGAATGATCACAAGAACGGTGAGCAAAAATCCCAGAACCACGTGGGGGGACCTAGTGAATGAACTGCAGAGAGCTGGGACCAATGTAACAAGGCCTACCATAAGTAACACACTACGCCACCATGGACTCAGATCCTGCAGTGCCAGACGTCAGTCCCACTGCTTAAGCCAGTACATGTCCGGGCCCGTCTGAAGTTTGCTAGAGAGCATTTGGATGATCCAGAGGAGTTTTGGGAGAATGTCCTATGGTCTGATGAAACCAAACTGGAACTGTTTGGTAGAAACACAACTTGTCGTATTTGGAGGAAAAAGAATACTGAGTTGCATCCATCAAACACCATACCTACTGTAAAGCATGGTGGTGGAAACATCATGCTTTAGGGCTGTTTCTCTGCAAAGGGGCCAGGACGACTGATCCGGGTACATGAAAGAATGAATGGGGCCATGTATCGTGAGATTTTGAGTGCAAACCTCCTTCCATCAGCAAGGGCATTAAAGATGAAACGTGGCTGGGTCTTTCAACATGACAATGATCCAAAGCACACCGCCAGGGCAACGAAGGAGTGGCTTCGTAAGAAGCATTTCAAGGTCCTGGAGTGGCCTAGCCAGTCTCCAGATCTCAACCCTATAGAAAACCTTTGGAGGGAGTTGAAAGTCCGTGTTGCCAAGCGAAAAGCCAAAAACATCACTGCTCTAGAGGAGATCTGCATGGAGGAATGGGCCAACATACCAACAACAGTGTGTGGCAACCTTGTGAATACTTACAGAAAACGTTTGACCTCTGTCATTGCCAACAAAGGATATATTACAAAGTATTGAGATGAATTTTTTTTTCTGACCAAATACTTATTTTCCTCCATAATATGCAAATAAAATGTTAAAAAACAGACAATGTGATTTTCTGGATTTTTTTTTTCTCAGTTTGTCTCCCATAGTTGATGTCTACCTATGATGTAAATTACAGACGCCTCTCATCTTTTTAAGTGGTGGAACTTGCACTATTGCTGACTGACTAAATACTTTTTTGCCCCACTGTATGTAAACTAGAGAACAAGTCAACCACTGAGCTCTTAATAATGTTTCTCGATCCATTCCTGGAAGTTTTGTAATGCGACTGTGAGCCTTATTCTCCTGAAAAGGCTACTGTCATTACGGAATACTGTTACTATGTGTTAGTGCACAGGGTGTACAACAATGTTTAGGTAGGTGATAAGCTACTTTCACACTAGCGTTTTCTGCAATCCGTCACAATGCGTCGTTTTGCAGAAAAAACGCATCCTGCAAAAGTGCTTGCAGGATGCGTTTTTTCCCCATAGACTTGTATTGACGACGCATTTGCGACGGATTGCCACACGGCGCATCCGTCAAGCGACGGATGCGTCGTGCTTCTGCGGACCGTCGGGAGCAAAAAACGCTACATGTAACGTTTTTTGCTCCTGACGGACCGCCTTTTCCGACCACGCATGTGCGGCTGGAAATCCGCCCCCACCTCCCCGCACCTTACAATGGGGCAGCGGATGCGCCGGAGAAATGCATCCGCTGCCTCCATTGTGCAATGCGCTAAACGCTAGCGTCGGAATCTCTCCCCGACGCATTGCGACGGGGAGATTTCGACGCTAGTGTGAAAGAAGCCATACATGTCAAAGTAACATGCTCATGAATGCCAGGATACAAGGTTTCTCAGACGAATATTGCCAAGAGCATTCTGATCTAGATTTAGCATTCCACATGATGTAAAGAAAAACTTGACCAGGTCAACTTCTGCCATTACTCCATGCTCAAATTTCATGCTCATGTACCCATTGTATGAACTTTCAAGTGGTAGGGGCTCAGAAAAGGTGTTAAAATTAGTCTGGAGCTACTCATCCCATGCAAAGCAGGCTGCCATGCTCTGTGATCACAGCTGCATTAACATTTTCACAGCTTGTGTTATGGTAGTTTTCCCTCATCGAAGACCCCCAGATCCTCCCGCTTGCCTACTTTTCCATCTAAAAATGAGTGTTCAGAGGAACAATTGTTCCCAATTATGGCCCACGAAACATGTCAGTAATCGCTCAACAAGCAAGCAAAACATTTAGCTGGGTAATTTAATTCTTTTTTTGCCATAAAAATCATCATTATTGCATTACCCTGTATAAACAGGGAATGTGCTGCCAATAACATGCCCTATACATATTGGGATTGAATATTTATACTAGCAATCATTCTGTCTCCATTATTTTTTAACTTGAATGTGCAATACTTTTAGACTACTTTATATGACACACTTTTTTTTAGAAAGAAAAAAATCATGGTAAAAAGTGTGTGTGCCTTATGGTCAGGAAGCAGCTTCCTATGATTCAGTAGAAAGCTGACACAATATCCTTCCATATGCAGCTGCACAGTTCTCTCTACTCCATCATGACACTGATCAGTCTCATCAGTGCGTGTAGCAGAGCACTGTGATTGTAGAAGAGCTGTGTGCATGTGTAGCAAAGCTATGTATGTACAGTATGTAAAAGAGCTATGTGTGTATATACAGCACAGCTGAATGTACTGTCCTGGCAGCAGTGATGTATACAAAATGTGTGTGTAGGAAGATGGACCAGAATAGTAGTCTCTCCTGCGTGTCAGGGCCGGAAGTATCGGGTCTGTCACTTTTGTTGGCGGGAGAAGCGCTGACTGACTGGGATAGACCTTTGCATCTGACTTCTGGGGGCGGGTGTGATATACTGTAAAGGGATTGCGCTCACAGAAACAGAGCTTTTTGACTCCCTCTCCGCAGATCGACTCCAGCTTACAGGCCCGCTCTACAGCGTCACATCCCCTGCGCATACAGACTGTGCAATCCCAGAGGCTAATCCCCCCTCAACTCCAGACCTTAACAGCAATAACCGGTTGGTAGAACTGACATCCGCTGACTCTTTTCTCAATGCTGGCCCAGTGACACATGCGGTCTGTAGCTTTGGGACTGCGGCCTTCACCCCGAGACTTTGTACTTCTTTGGCCGTCCAGCAATCCTTCCCCCATATTGCACCTTGTTCCAGGATCACCAGACCACGTATAAGAAGATTAGGATACTCAGCCACAGTACAGCAATAGTGCTTCACTTTTCTCCAGGATCAGCTCCGAGATGCCACGCGCCACCTACGGCACCATCTTTGGATCTTCCAACCACCATCATCCAGGAACCAGAGATTGATAAGTTAACCCGTTGTTCTACCCCTGTTGCAATTCCTTTATTGAATATATTAAATATATTTTGTGGGCCCGTATGCTTACACCTCCTTACTCCCTGTGTGGAGTGTTTACTGTTGGGACATATTCTGATATAAAATTTGTTAACTCTTGCTTTGCCTCCTGCTTGTCACTGCATCCCGCGTTCCTGCTAGTACCTTACATGTGCTGTAATGCTATGTGTATATAATACACATGCTGAAGAAAAACTTTATACGTCCATGGATGTTTTACCTAGTAGGAAATATGTTTTTCTATTTTCTGCTGTCTAAATCTGAAATGCGTATTGTAGTAAGGTGCAGGGCTGTATTTATAACTAGGCATAGGAGGGCACGTGCCTAGGGTGGCAGGGAGGAGGGGGCAGCACTTTATAGGTAATAAATCATTTATTTTCATTTTAACACAAACACTGCCGCCAGATAACTGTTTTACTATCTAGCAGCAGTGGGGAGGGACTTTAGTAGACTCTGTCATGCAGAAGAAAGCCTGAGCTCAGGTCAGTGCTATGCTAGTGACATGGAATGATAAAAGAACTAGACCCCAGAAATGAAAATCAAGTATATCAAATAACGAAAAGCAAGTATGTTATAGAAATATCATATATCTTTATTGAATACAAAAATACTAAAAGGTGGCACTACAAAGATGTGCCTGTGCTTGGAGACATACAATAAATCAATGTGTGCTATCAAAGAAATAGTAGATAAAACGGAAATATTCCAGTACCTATAGCACTAAAAAAAGTGAACGGACATAATCAAAGGGTAAAATTACAATATTAATCACTTAATCACCTGGAGCTAGGGCGCGCAAGGTGAATGAAAAAACAAGCAACATAACCGCCAATGACCGGAGCGGCCTGCGTCCTGGGGTGGTGCATCCGGCGTCTTGGTTGCCTGGACAGCGACTCTTTGCTTCCAGGTTACGTGACGCCGGCGCTGCACACTTCCGGGTCCTCCTGGTTGCGCATGCGCCGTTGTGCGTCTGCTCCGGTCATTGGCGGTTATGTCGCTTGTATATATAAGCCTTCCGGTCCCTCCTGCACGACACCCCCTGACGAAGGAGTATATCCGAAACGCGCGTCGGGGTGAGCTGTGCTTGGAGAGAACGGACCCTTACAGGTAGTGACCTATTACAATTATTTGGATATATTCTTTACATCACTTGGAACCGGGCGGACTCTGGTGCAGGGTTCAGACTCATATCCTATAGACGGACTTAAACCTCTACATTGTTCACTATTGTTTAGACACACCAACACGCTGATTGCAGGTTACTTTGCACTGATGCACTTTTGTATATTTTTTTCACACATTGGTTGTGATGCAATGCACATATATACATTTTATATTGTGTTAGCACTTTGCACTTTTCTTGATTTTATCTTATGAGATTTGGCTCTTTACCTTGAGGCTCCCTCTGGTGTTACAGGCATATGGGTGTGTTTTTTCATTCACCTTGCGCGCCCTAGCTCCAGGTGATTAAGTGATTAATATTGTAATTTTACCCTTTGATTATGTCCGTTCACTTTTTTTAGTGCTATAGGTACTGGAATATTTCCGTTTTATCTACTATTTCTTTGATAGCACACATTGATTTATTGTATGTCTCCAAGCACAGGCACATCTTTGTAGTGCCACCTTTTAGTATTTTTGTATTCAATAAAGATATATGATATTTCTATAACATACTTGCTTTTCGTTATTTGATATACTTGATTTTCATTTCTGGGGTCTAGTTCTTTTATCATTAGTCCGAATGGTCTGCCATTCCCATGCTATAGCAGCCATATGACTACATTTTTCCATTTATGTCTTTGATATATAATTCTTACATTTATATTTTTATTTGTGGTCTGTGGTTTGCTATTTTGTTCACTTAGTGACATGGAATGTGGGCACCCATTCTGGCTGTGAGCAGTGGAGCAAGCTACCTGTAAATCAGCAAGAAGCTAATGAGTAGTGACATACAGAATGTGTGCTCACAGAAAAGGAGATAATTTCTGCAGAGGTCTGCTCCAAACAATGTATGCCCATGCTGCACCCCCTCATCCTCCTCTAGTCAAGTCCTTCTGCTAGAGACTACAGAGATCCAAACTTCAGAAATTGGCAGATATAATATGTAAATGCAAAGTAAGTAAATGTATGGGTGCATTATGTATATGATAGGATAGAAGGATTTCAGTGGCGGAAGAGTGGGGGCTTCAGTTCCTGCAATAGCGACATTCATTGAATGGACATTGTTATCTCACATGAGCCCTGCAGCCAATCAGTGGCCTCTTTCTTCTCACTTCCTAAAGTGAGACTAAATGGACACCTGGAAAAAGTGAAAGTGACGGGTTTCAGTTATGTCCAAAGTGAGAGGGAAGAGGCCACTGATTTGCTGCGGGGCTCACGTGACATAAAAATGTCACTTGACCCCTGGGAGACGAGGTGCCAACGTCACAGAAACAGCACTGCCACCAGGTGTATTTTATATGCTGAAAATGTGTCAGTGGTTTTAATTTTATGGTTGATCAGCGTATACTGTTCTACTATGTGATGTCAGTGGATCAGACTGTCAATCTTTTAACCAAACTTAGGGGCTATGCTAACATCTGTTCTACCATGTTCAAAAATATTAAACCTTGGTGCTATAAAATAATGACATTATGCCACACCACAATGTTGATGTCTGTTTCTTACCGCTAGTATATTAAATCATTGTTATAGGTTATACAAAGGAAAGAACTCAGCTGACCGGCACTGAAAGAGCTCTCGTAAATTACAGCAGCTGCGGGGAAAACCCTGAAGGCTAGACGGGTTAAGCTTCCACTGAAGGTAGGGAGGTGCTTGCATATACAATAGGTAAACCACATATGAGCAAAGAACTAAAGAATGCAGCACTCACCCAAACTCTTCAGATGTGTAATTGTCCTTTAATAAGCATGGCACAACATTCCAACCTTGGTACGATACAGGCTACAGCATGAGTGGGAAGCGGTGCGGGAGCGTGCAGTGACGAGACAGACGATGGCCGTTTCGCACAGAGGCACTTCTACGGGTCCATGTGAGTTGTGCTGGTGATGTCATTTCCTTTTATAGGAATGGACATCCCACATATAATACATATAAACATAACCAATTAAAAACAACATCACTTGTGCTTCTAACACTAAAATTCAACAGGATGAAATAAATACTGCCATGTCTAATTTATCATTAAGACCCCATGGACCTTGTGCATTTGTTCTAAGAATCCATCTGGCTTCGGACTGTAATAATAATGTATTATGATTGCCACCTTGCTGAGGAAATTTAACTACCTCCAGGCCGGCAAACCAATAACCCTCTAAAAGTGGGCACTTTATATCACACCGTGAGAGACTTCGTGACTTGTAAAAGTAAATTTTTAGTGTATGTGATTTACTGTCCATGCAACTGATTCTATATCGGTAAAACTATAAGACCCCTAATGGTCAGGTTCCGCGAGCACTATAATTCTGTACTCACAGGAAAGGGGCGAGTGCGCCTAGTGAAGCATATACAAGATGTGCATGGTGGTGATCCCAGCTCCCTGAGTTTTGCCAGCCTGGAGGTAGTTAAATTTCCTCAGCAAGGTGGCAATCATAATAAAATATTATTACAGTGCGAAGCCAGATAGATTCTTAGAACAAATGCACAAGGTCCATGGGATCTTAATGATAAATTAGACATGGCAGTATTTATTTAATCTGGTTGAATTTCAGTGTTAGAAGCACGAGTGATGTTGTTTTTAATTGGTTATGTTTATATGTATTATATGTGGGATGTCCATTCCTATAAAAGGAAATGACATCACCAGCACAACTCACATGGACCCGTAGAAGTGCCTCTGCGCGAAACGGCTGTTGTCTGTCTCGTCACTGCACGCTCCCGCACCGCTTCCCTCTCATGCCGTAGCCTGTATCGTACCAAGTTTGGAACATTGAGCCATGCTTATTAAAGGACAATTACACATCTGAAGAGTTTGGGTGAGTGCTGCATTCTTTAGTTCTTTGCTCATATATTGTTATAGGTTAGCTTGTAACATAGTTAAATAGAATATGAAAGGTTTACAGACTAAGGCTTCCTTCAGACGTTCGTTTTTTGTGTTTGTATGAGGTCCATTTTTTAAGCCCTGCAAATACAGACACACGTACACCCATTGCATTAAATGGTGGTGCGCACATGTCAGGTTTTTCACATGGATGGTGTGTCCATGTGAAAAAAACATTGACATGTCAATTTTTTATCAGCATCAAGGACTAAATGCATGCTGCACATGTGCAGACTGAGGATTCACAAATGACATCTACAGTATGTGTCATCAGCATGACACGTACCGGCACCTGGCAAGAAGCAGTACAGTTCGCGCTGTTGATGTGCCATTTTTGGTGCGGCTATTGGTTGATGTTGGTAACTTGGGAGGGTAGCAATATTTTTGGTCCCTTCCCAGGCTTTTAATATCAAATGACAGCTGTCTGTTTAGCCTTTGCTGGTTTCAATTCATAGCAGGACCCTACGTCATTTTTTTTCTGGGGTTCCCTGTAAATTCACCAGAAAAGGCTAAGCAATCAGCAGTGAACTTAACAGCCTGGGAACCTTTTGGTATATTGTCCCTTTTCCCAGATATCAGCCCCTAGCTATGCACTTTCTCTTTGCCAGTTATGAAAATTTTGTGGGGCCCACATAAACTTTTTTATTTAATTCTTTATTTTACACAGAATGTACATAGTGGGTGCTGAATACAACTCTCAACATTGTCACCAGGTCGCATTTATCTCAGGGAGACCAAGTGATAATGACAATAGCTGCCTTCATCAGCCGGCAACTTGGATCAGCGCAAACTGCTATGCTTTTCCCAAGCGCTTGTAGGTGTCACACGGATGGCACTCAGATCTGACACTCAGACAGCAAATGGATACATGGATGTCACATACGTATGTACATGCTGATGCCACACAGACATGGACCACAGACCTCATCAATACTGTTTTTTCCTGTACAGGAAGCACCAGGGCGTGTGTAGGAGGCCTAAGGGTATGTGCACTCATTGCAGATTTGCCTGCAGAATTTTCTGCACAGAATCTGTACCTCTTGGCAGAAAACGGAGGTAAAAATAGATAGATAGATAGATAGATAGATAGATAGATAGATAGATAGATAGATAGATAGATAGAAAAAATGGTACATATATAGTTAACCCCTTTACCCCGAAGGGTGATTTGCATGTTAATGACCAGGCTAATTTTTACAATTCTGACCACTGTCCCTTTATGAGGTTATAACTCTGGAACGTATCAATGGATCCTGATGATTCTGACACTGTTTTCTCAAGACATATTGTACTTCATGATAGTGGTAAAATTTTTGATATTACCTGCGTTTATTTGTGAAAAAAACGGAAATTTCACAATTTTCAAACTTTGAATTTTTATGCCCTTAAATCACAGAGATATGTCACACAAATACTTTTTTTTGTTAAAGAGTTATAAGGGTTAAACATTAACCATCAATTTCTCATTTTTACAACACTATTTTTATTTAGGGACTACATCTCATTTGAAGTCACTTTGAGGGGTCTATATGATAGAAAATACCCAAGTGTGACACCATTCTAAAAACTGCACTCCTAAAGGTGCTCAAAACAACATTCAAGAAGATTATTAACCCTTCAGGTGTTTCACAGAATTTTTTGGAATGTTTTAAAAAAATTAATATTTAACTTTTTTTCACAAAACATTTACTTCAGCTCCAATTTGTTTTATTTTCCCAAGGGTAACAGAAGAAATTAGACCCCAAAAGTTGTTGTGCAATTTGTCTTGAGTACGCTGATACCCCATATTTGGGAATAAACCACTGTTTACACACACGGAAGAGCTCAGAAGGGAAGGAGCGCCATTTGACTTTTCAATGCAAAATTGACTGGAATTGAGATAGGACGCCATGTCGCGTTTGGAGAGCCCTTGATGTGCCTAAACATTGAAACCCCCCAAAAGTGACCCCATTTTATAAAGTAGACCCCCTAAGGAACTTATCTAGATGTGTGGTAAGCACTTTGACCCACAAAGTGCTTCACAGAAGTTTATAACGCAGAGCCGTGAAAATAAAAATTATTTTTTTTCCACAAAAATTATTTTTTAGCCCCCGGTTTTGTATGCTCCCAAGGGTAACAGGAGAAATTGGACCCAAAAATTGTTGTCCAATTTGTTCTGAGTACGATGATACCCCATATGTGGGGGGAAACCACCATTTGTGTGCATGGCAGAGCTCAGAAGGGAAGGAGCACCGCTTGGAATGCAGACTTAGATGGATTGGTCTGCAGGCGTCATGTTGCATTTGCAGTGCCCCTGATGTACCTAAACAGTAGAAACACCCCAAAAGTGACCCCATATTGGAAACTAGACCCCCCAAGGAGCGTATCTAGATGTGTTGTGAGAACTTTGAACCCCCAAGTGTTTCACTACAGTTAATAACGCAGAGCCGTGAAAGTAAAAATTATTTTTTTTCCACAAAAATTATTTTTTAGCCCCCGGTTTTGTATGCTCCCAAGGGTAACAGGAGAAATTGGACCCAAAAATTGTTGTCCAATTTGTTCTGAGTATGATGATACCCCATATGTGGGGGGAAACCACCATTTGTGTGCATGGTAGAGCTCAGAAGGGAAGGAGCGCCGTTTGGAATGCAGACTTAGTTGGAATGGTCTGCAGGCATCACGTTGCATTTGCAGTGCCCCTGATGTACCTAAACAGTAGAAACCCCCCATAAGTGACCCCATATTGGAAACCAGCCCCCCAAGGAACTTATTTAGATGTGTTGTGAGAACTTTGAACCCCCAAATGTTTTACTTCAGTTAATAACGCAGAGCCGTGAAAATAAAAAATCATTCTTTCCCACAAAAATGATTTTTTAGCCCCCAAATTTTTATTTTCCAAGGGTAACAAGAGAAATTGGACCCCAAAAGTTGTTGTCCAATTTGTCCTGAGTACGCTGATACCCCATATGTTGGGGTAAACCCCTGTTTGGGCACACAGTAGTAGGAAAGGAAGGAGCACTGTTTTACTGTTTTAGGGGGTCTACTTTCCAAAATGGTGTCACTTGTTGGGGGTTTCCAGTGTTTAGGCACATCAGGGGCTCTCCAAATGCGACATGGCGTCCTATCTCAATTCCAGTCAATTTTGCATTGAAAAGTCAAAAGGCGCTCCTTCCCTTCCGATCTCTGCCATGTGCCCAAACAGTGGTTTACTCTCACATTTGGGGAATCAGCGTACTCAAGACAAATTGCACAACAACGTTTGGGGTCCAATTTCTTCTGTTACCCTTGGGAAAAAAATTGGGGGCGAAAATTAATTTTTGTGAAAAAATATGATTTTTTATTTTTACGGCTCTACATTATAAACTTCTGTGAAGCACTTGGTGGGTCAAAGTGCTCACCACGCATCTAGATAAGTTCCTTAGGGGGTCTACTTTCCAAAATGGTTTCACTTGTGGGAGATTTCAATGGTTAGGCACATCAGGGGCTCTCCAATTTTGCATTGAAAAGTCAAACGACGCTCCTTCCCTTCCGAGCTCTGCCATGTGCCCAAACAGTGGTTTACCCCCAAGTATGGGGTATCAGCGTAGTCAGGACGAATTGTTCAACAACTTTTGGTGTCCAATTTCTCCTGTTACCTTTGGGAAAGTAAAACAAATTAGAGCTGAAATAATTTTTTGGTGAAAAAGGTTAAATGTTCATTTTTTCAAACATTCCAAAAATTCCTGTGAAACACCTGAAGGGTTAATAAACTTCTTGAATGTGTTTGTGAGCACCTTGAGGGGTGCAGTTTTTAGAATGGTGTCACACTTGGGTATTTTCTATCATATAGACCCCTCAAAATGACTTCAAATGTGATGCAGTCCCTAAAAAAATGGTGTTGTGAAAATGAGAAATTGCTGGTCAACTTTTAACCCTTATAACTCCCTAAGAAAAAAAATTTTGGTTCCAAAATTGTGCTGATGTAAAGTAGACATGTGGGAAATGTTACTTATTAAGTATTTTGTGTGACATATGGAGCACCCCCAGACTCAGGGCCACGGGGTACTCGGTACCGGTCCTCTCTGTCTCGGTCCTGGGGTTGTCACGGTGGCTAGACCCGGTCCGTGACCCTGCTAAGGGGCGTCCAATGAAAGGTGAGGAAAGTTTGTCAAGTGTTCATGACGCCACCTGTGGTATTTGGTCAGGGTGAACGACGCTGCTTGGGGGTCCACTGGGGTGATGTTATGGCAGCTAGATGGTATACCTTCCCACAGGTGAAGTGCTTCCCCAGGGCTTCCCAGTAGTGTAGGTGGTGATGAGGTGAGGCACGGTTAATAACGAGGATGCAGGGTTGCAGTCTCTTTACCTTTTTACTGAAGGCTTCGGGATCCGCAATCCAGAGCACTGCTAACAAAGCTGGCTGAGACCGGCCGGTCCAAAGGCACATCCAGAGTTCCCTTTGCAGGTGGAAATCCTTGCCTACCTACTAGCGCCTGTGTGTTGTAGTCCTTCCCTGCTGAGCACCACGGGACAGTCCTCACAACTGTCGTATTTGTTCTTTCTCTCTCTGTCCCCCAGATGATATGGCTAGGACGCACCCGTATGACAGGTAGGCCTGGAGTTATTCTGGGACCCTAGAGACGCCCCTCTCCCACGATTGCCTCCTATGTCTGTTACTTCCTCGGCGTTCCGGCCACCGGCTACGCGCCTCAGGATGTTGCCGATCTTGAGGCACGACTCCTACTGGTTCTATCGCCTTTTTGCTGTGATCTCGTTTCTCACTTCTCCACAATATACTTCGCTTCGTGTCCTTCCTTAAGATGCCACCGCAAGGTAGTGCAGGCGCGGCTCCATAACGATCTGTCCTTTCTGCTAGGTCCCTGCCAGGATCCCACCCCTGACAGATCCTCTCTGGAACTCTCCCAGGCTGCTTTCTGACTAACTTCCTATCCAACCCCCAGTTTTACCCAAGTGTGAGGAGTGGCCTAATACATAGAGCCCTTTGCTCCCCCTGATGGCTGGAGTGTGAAGTGTAGTGTGTGACTGTGATACCTGGTCAGGTGAACTCCTTTAGTGCAATCAGACATAACATCACTCCCCTTAGTGGCAGAGCGACATTACTGCAACGACCAGGACTCTGGGGCGCTGCACTCCCCCCGGTTAAATCCAGTACTCCTGGACTGGGAAAAGAAGAACAACAATACATGTTAGCAAAAGACATACAGAATTTTGAAATGCTATGAACAAGTGAATATAACAATACTTCCCTTTATGGGAGGTGAGTTCACTTGAACGTTACAAACAGAAACATATTGAAATATTTTAAAGAACATTCTAATTTACTGACTTTAAATAATATCCATTACCCAGCCGGGTATTCTACTAAGTGCAAATTTTTGAACAATAACTTAACTTTACCTTTAAGGGCGTATTGGCTGAACCCACTAAAGGCTTACTATAAAACGCTATGGTACAAATTTAACCTTTTCTTTACTTCTTTGTCTTCACATATGCAGGACTGCCTAGCTACTCGTCTGGGCCTATTGCATCTCTTCTTCTAGGTTCACAGCATGAGATCTATCAACCATCTCTCTAAGGTTTTCAGGAGGACTCACTAACCCCTACGGGTTTAAGCAGCAACAGAGCAGGAAACAAACAGTTAACTATTTACATTTGGCGGGGTTTCGAGGTTTATTGCTATAGTAGATTGCAAGACATCAATCGGTAGTGAATACTTCCTAACCGGGGAAGGTCTGGATCCGTGCTCTTTTCCGATGCTGTATTGACGTCTTTGGGTTGTCTCTCAGGCACAATCAAGTCATTAGAGGTCTGAGTACAGATGTCAGTTTTAGTAGCTGGCTCCGTAGTTGAGATGATACACACAGTGGTATTAGTACTGGGACCCACAAGTTCAGAGACTGGAGGGGTACTGTCGTTAGTCTCAGTCGTGACAGTAGATGGCGCTACCGCAGGCTCGCATCGTTTGACTCTCTTGGCATACCATCCTCGCTCACTCCAGTGGTGGGTGTAGGTCACCTGGTCCCCTCTGTACAAGTTTCGGGTAGGGGGCACGCTGTGGAACTGGGCTTCCGCGTTACAGCTAGTAATGAAGACTTCAGTCGGCAGTCCCGGCTCCAGTATAAAGCCGCAACCCCTTCTCGGGTGAAAGGCTAGCACTATCCCTCATTTCACTGTGCTCTCAGGGCAGCGTTTGGTCTTGCACTTTTGTACCTTAGGCTGGGCGGTCTGTTCCGTTGGTTTTCGGTCCTTCCATTGTGAAACTAAGCATTATTTATACTGCTCCCAGGTGAGCACTACGATGTAAGAGCCCTCCTGTCTGGACCCGTCTAGTTGGATCTTTGGAGCGTCCCATTTAAAGGTCAGCCCCTTGGGGTTCACATCTAATGGCTCGCCCATAGACGTCGTAGCGGGTGCATTATCCCTTTCACGGTGTCAAGGGCTGCCACCATGAGCTCGGCGGCAGAAGGCTGGTCACAGTCGGGACCGGGAGCGGTCGCTAGAGCAGGATCGGTCGGTGGGGCAGGGTCGTTTTTGGTACCTGCGTCTGATGTGGTTCCACCGATGTCGATCTGCTCCGCTGGTGAGGACGCTGGAGTCTGCTGCTGCACGGACCACGGTTCTTCCAGTGCGACCTTCCTGCACAGCTCCGACTTCCATTTCTTCACCGCTGTCGGCTCTGTGTCCGGGAGTGGAAAGTTCGATGCTTCCACCGGCGGGTCTAGGGAGTCCGGATCCTCCAGTGGCGACAAGCTCCAGTCCGTCTCCGATGGGCTGAGGGGGTCCTGGGCCACTTCATCACGGTTCAGGTACCTGCTGGTCACCATCTCTGCTCCTTGATCTGCGGTGGCACACACACGCGGCTCCTCCATTTTCTGGGGTTTGAGCTCCTGCATTCCTGAGCTCGTCATCCTGCAGCCGTAGTCGGAGAGGGCGGTCGTCACTTTTGGCGCCGCTTTGGTAGTCTCCTCCGATGCCGGCACGCCCTTCTTCTTCTCCTGCGCTCCTCGTGGCGCTGTAATGGCGGCAGTTTTGGCGGGAATCTTGGCGGCAAATAGCAATACACAGTCTTTGCAATAAGCCACAGTTCAAGCACAATTCCGACACAGTTCTAAGGCACACAAGACCCGATTCTTCAGGCTTAAGTACATCCTGATCATGACTCCAAGTTGGAGCACCCCCAGATGCAGGGCCGCGGGGTACTCGGTACTGCGGTCCTCTCTGTCTCAGTCCTGGGGTTGTCACAGTGGCTGGACCCGGTCCATGACCCTGCTAAGGGGCGTCCAATGAAAGGTGATGAAAGTTTGTCAAGTGTTCGTGACGCCACCTGTGGTATTTGGTCAGGGTGACCGACGCTGCTTGGGGGTCCACTGGGGTGATGTTATGACAGCTAGATGGTATACCTTTCCACAGGTGAAGTGCTTCCCCAGGGCTTCCCAGTAGTGTAGGTGGTGATGATGTGAGGTGCGGTTAATAACGAGGACGCAGGGTTGCAGTCTCTTTACCTTTTTACTGAAGGCTTCGGGATCCGCAATCCAGAGCACTGCTAACAGGGCTGGTTGAGACCGGCCGGTCTGAAGGCACATCCAGAGTTCCCTTTGCAGGTGGAAATCCTTGCCTACCTACTAGCGCCTGTGTGTTGTAGTCCTTCCCTGCTGAGCACCACGGGATAGTCCTCACAACTGTTGTATTTGTTCTTTCTCTCTCCGTCCCCCAGATGATATGGCTAGGACGCACCTGTATGACAGGTAGGCCTGGAGTTATTCTGGGACCCTAGAGATGCCCCTCTTCCACGATTGCCTCCTATGTCTGCTTAGGTGATTTAGGTGAGACAGCCAACCTATAATTAACTGTCCTGCCGCTGTTTGAAGTAATGCTTGAAGTCTGTTACTTCCTCGGCGTTCCGGCCACCGGCTACGCACCTCAGTAGGATGTTGCCGATCTCGAGGCACGACTCCTACTGGTTCTATCACCTTTTTGCTGTGATCTCGTTTCTCACTTCTCCACAATATACTTCGCTTCGTGTCCTTCCTTAAGATGCCACCGCAAGGTAGTGCAGGTGCGGCTCCATAATGATCTGTCCTTTCTGCTAGGTCCCTGCCAGGATCCCACCCCTGACAGGTCCTCCCTGGAACTCTCCCAGGCTGCTTTCTGACTAACTTCCTATCCAACCCCCAGTTTTACCCAAGTGTGAGGAGTGGCCTAATACATAGAGCCCTTTGCTCCCCCTGATGGCCGGAGTGTGAAGTGTAGTGTGTGACTGTGATACCTGGTCAGGTGAACTCCTTTAGTGCAATCAGACATAACATCACTCCCCTTAGTGGCAGAGTGACATTACTGCAACGACCAGGACTCTGAGGCGCTGCACATATCTCTGTGATTTAAGGGCATAAAAATTCATAGTTGTAAAACTGCATAATTTAAAAAATATTCCCCAAATTTCCGTTTTTTTCACAAATAAACGAAGGTAATATCAAAGAAATTTTACCACTATCATGAAGTACAATATGTCGTGAGAAAACATTGTCAGAATTATCAGGATCTGTTGAAGCGTTCCAGAGTTACATAGTAACATAGTAACATAGTTAGTAAGGCCGAAAAAAGACATTTGTCCATCCAGTTCAGCCTATATTCCATCATAATAAATATCCAGATCTACGTCCTTCTACAGAACCTAATAATTATAGTAACATAGTTAGTAATAGTAACATAGTTAGTAACCTCATAAAGTTATAACCTCATAAAGGGACAGTGGTCAGAATTGTAAAAATTGGCCTGGTCATTAACGTGCAAACCACCCTTGGGGGTTAAGGGGTTAATAACCAGTGTCCCACGACGATCTCCCCTATAGAAAAGGTCACATCAGCAGATGTGACCACTTTATAGGGCCTCCAATGATACACTGACTGGAGATAATCCTCTGCAGTCGAGAGGACATTTGACAAGGGTCTAGGCATAAGGTGATCAAAACGATAAACAACTTGTTGCAAGCCTTTGCAATTTTAGGTTGCATTATGGGCCAGAAGCCCCCGAAACGTTCAGAGCTATTCATATATCAGGACAAGATCTATCACTCTTACAATGCACACGGTGGCACAGCCTGGTGGCGATATGATGAGGAGTTCTGGAGGTGACTGACTCTACAACCAGAAATTGGTTGGGGGTGAAAGCAACTGATGTTTGGCTATGGCTTATGTTATCGTAAAAGCAATCCCCCTTTTCAGCAGCAGCTACTGGACAACCCAAAACAGGTCGGAATTTTGTGGTCATATGCAGACCCGGGGCCTGTTGGTTACATATAGTTACATAGTTATTAAGGTTGACGGAAGACTATAAGTCCATCTAGTTCAACCCATAGCCTAACCTAACATGCCCTAACATGTTGATCCAGAGGAAGGCAAAAAAATGAATGAGAAATTTTAATGAGTGAAAAAAAATTTAATGAGAGACACTGTCGCTTCTATGGCTTGTGCAAGTTCAGTCACGAATTCTCCGCTTGCTGGGGATCCCAACCTGCTGCACGATGTCCCCGCCCAGCAGGAAAATTACCAACAAAACCCCAGCAAACAGAACTGACCCCAGTGAGCATAGTCATGATGGGCCTGTGGCTAGGCAACTACCCTAAAAAAGACGAGGCGGGCCAAATACGTTTTGGTTTTACGTTCGTTTTTTTCATTCCGTTTAAACTTCAACACTCAATTACCATCTCAAACAATTTAAAATTCGCTCGAGAACATCCAGAGATTCTCCGTAATAAGATCGGGAAAGAAGTCGCACTAGGTAGGATGGCCGGTTCTATTCAAGCCCCTCCTTTTCGAAACTTTAAAGTTTCACTGTTAGGTATAATTCCAAAAAAAGACCCCGACACATTTCGTCTTATTCATCATCTGTCATATCCTAAGGGGAACTCCGTCAATGATGGGATTTCACTGGAGGACACTTCGGCATCCTACACATCCTTTGACAGAGCAGTTACGCTGGTCTGGGATGCCGGAGCTGGTGCATGGCTAGCGAAATCTAATATTGGCTCCGTTTTTCTCCTATTACCGGTGGATCCCGATAGTTTTCATCTATTGGGATTCCAAGCTGATGATGATTACTACTATGACATGTGTCTCCCAATGGGTTGTTCTATTTCATGTTACTACTTCGAACTGTTCAGTTCCTTTTTAGATTGGGTGGCAAGGTATGAGACGGGCAGTTGGGCCGTCACCCACGATTTGGGTGACTCTTTATTTTTTGGTCCCAAAGATTCTGATTTATGCCAAATTTTGCTTAGCATATTTAAAAGTATCACACAACACTTTGGTATACTGTTGTCACCTGGAAAAACGATTGGATCAGTTATTACATTGTCCTTTTTAGGAATAGAAATCGATACCATAGCAATGGTCTTTCGCCTGCCTAAGGAAAAAATCCAAAAAATGCTTTATCTGATTGAGGGTTTCTGTTCGGTACAGAAGGTAACCTTAGTACAAATGCAATCTTTGCTAGGTCTACTGCTTTTTGCTGGCAGAGTTATGCAGGTAGGTAGAGTTTTTTTGTGGTGGTTATCATTAGCAACAAAAGGTGCGTTGCAGCCTAACCATAGATTAAGGATTACCAGGTCCATACGCGCTGATCTAGAAGTTTGGAAGACCTTCCTGCTGTCGTTTAATGGTCACACATGCTTCATGTCACTAGAAATTTCAAGCCGGGAACTAGAATTATTCACAGGAGCTGATGAAACTGGGGGTTTTGTAGTGGTCTTTGGCAGTCAATGGTATGCGAACACATGGCTTGAAAACTAGAAGACACAAGGATTGAGTGAGATCGCACTCTTCAAGAGCTTTTTCCTATGGCAGTGTCCGTAGATCTTTGGGATGCGCAGCTGGTGAATAGGAAAGTTTGGTTTCAGTCTGAAAGCTCCAATGTTACACATTGCATAAACCATATGCCTTCGGCTTCACTCCCGCTACTGAGACTGTACTGCAGGTTAGCACTGCTATATCTAAGCTTTAATATATGGCTCGCCAGGTACCTGATGCGGATAACATCCTTGCTAACGTTTTATCACATTTGGCAGGTTTTCAAAGAGATCTTCTGAAACATTCACCCATTGGGTTTACCTTGCCCCCTGGGACTCGGTAGCGAACAATTGATGCCACTAGTTCATTCCTCAGTTGCCCTGTAAACTTGGCAAGCATATGGTAAGGCATGGGAAGAGTGGTGCCTCTTGATAGGAGGCAGACAGGTGGACAGTTGCAACCAATCCAGATTGGAAGTAACTATTGAATTTCTTTTGCAGCTTTTTAACAAGGGTATATTGGGAACATCTGCACAACAGCGGCTGTCGGGTTCAGCTTTTTTCTTTCACTTATTGAGTTGGGCAGATGTTACAAAAGCATGTATTATTAGTCAGGAGATGAAAGGGTGGAAGAAAGCACAACCCAACAATGAATGCAGGCTCCTATTTCTTTAGTATTGTTGACCCGCATTATTACAAGCATGCTCGTTACATGCTGCTCACATTTTGAGTCAACACTCTTGTCTCCTGCATTTGGGTTAGCCTTTTTGGGTGCACTACGGATTAGTGAACTCGTTCCACGGTCAAAGATTAGTATGGGTGGTGGTTTGTTATACGAAGATGTGGTCATGGCCAATAATGCTATATGTCTCCGTATACGCAAATCAAAAGTGGACCCTACGGGCAGGAGTACGTGGCTGCTGTTGCACCTGACAGATGGTCCAGATTGTCCCATTAAATGACTTAACTTTTATTTAGGGGTTAGGCGAAGCGGGGTTTTTTTCTTGTCTCATTAGAAAGGTTCCCCATTGACAAAGTATCAATTTCAAACAATATTCCATAAATGCTTAACAGCAGCAGGAGTTTTAGCAAAATAATACGGTACGCACTCATTCCGTGTAGGCACTGCCATAGAGGCTGCTAAGGCAGGTTTACCTGAGTCAGAATTTCAGAGGATAGGCCGATGGTGCTCGGTGTGTTTCGTTAGATATATCAGACTGGACTTGTTAATCTAATGCTGTTAATTTTATTCACAGGTGTCGTCAGACCAACTGTGTGGATGTTAGGACACTCTTACATTTTTTGGGCAGCACAACGTGCTCAATGTCATCCAGGTGGGAGGAATTTGGGATTTCGAGGTGTGAATTTCATGTGCCAGGGTATCAGAGGATTACAATGGCTGCAAGTTTTCCCTGAAGTAGTGGACATTGCAAGGGAGGCAATGGGTCCGCCAATTTTGGTTTTGCATGTGGGTGGTAACGACCTGTGCTCATACAAAGTAGCGGAGCTGATGACAATGATGTGGTCGGACTTGGAGCGTTTTCACAGCTCGTTCTAGTTTGGTCTGAAATTGTCCCTAGGGCTGTTTGGCAATGAGCCAGAGATGGCATGGCTATTGAGCGCACCAGGAGGACATTCAACGCTTGTATATCGAAATTTACTAGGGAAAGATTTGGAGTGGTCATAAGACACAGGCAACTGGAAGGGGATAATTCAGCATTGTTAAGGCCGGACGGGGAACATTTGACAGATATCGGGTTCGATATCTTCCTATCCGGGCTACAAGATGGAGTTGAGCAAGCATTGTTGCTGATGGGTGGGGTTCGGCGTCCTGTGTAAATACACATGATCGTGGAGGTAAATGAAAGAAAGGACACATGGTTATGGTTCATCGGTTGACTTGCCTGTGAATATGCAACAGGGCATTTGGCGGTGAGCACGGTTAATAAACTTAAAGGGAATCTGTCACCCCAAAAATCGTATATAAGATAAGGCCACCGGCATCAGGGGCTTATCTACAGCATTCTGTATTCACATGGTGTTCTTAGGGTAAGGTGGTGTGCTGGTTTGGTGCCAGAGATAGCATTTACTTTAGTGGCCAAAAGTTCAATTTTGGATTCACTTGACCACAGCACCTTCCTCCATACATTTGAGGAGTCTCCCATGTGTCTTTTGGCAAAATCAAAATGAGCTTTAAAATTTTTGTGTGTAAGTAAAGTCTTTTTTCTGCCCACTCTTCCATAAAGGCCACCTCTATGGAGTGAATGGCTTATTGTGGCCATATAGACAGACACTCCAGTCTCTGCTTGAGAACTCTTCTTCAGGGTTACCTGTGTCTCTTTGCTGCCTATCTGATTAAAGCTCTCCTTGCCCGGGCTGAAAGTCTTGGTGGGTGGCCCTCTTTTGGCAGGCTTGTTGTGCCACCATGTTCTTTCCATTTGATGATAATATATTTAATGGTGCTCCGGGGGATCATCGGAGATTGGGATATTGTTTTATAATGCAACCATAACTTGTACTTCTCAACAACTTTGCCCCTGACTAGTTTGGAGATCTCTTTGGTCTTCATGGTGGTGTTTGGTTAGTGGAGCATCTTGCTTAACCCCTTAATGACTGCCAATATGCCTTTTAGTGGCAGCAGTTAAGGGTACTTATGCCTCAGTGTCGCTTTTTAACGGTGCTGAGAAATAAGTGTATAGCGCCACCCAGAGTCTGAATTTCTCCAAGGTCTCGGTACCGGGGGTAGCCGAGACCCCAGAGAACATGATTCGGGTTGGTTTCTACTGACTCCAGTGTTGTAATCGCCGTTATTAACGGTATAATGGTGACCGCAAAAAAAGGCAGATTTCTCATATAATTTCTCTCTCCTCTGATGTGATCACAGAAAAATAAAGTGGTGGGCGCATGTGCAGTGCGCCCGCCGAGATCTGTTGGCCGGTCCCGGCAAATTTTTCCTATTGGTTCATTTTGATCACTGTGTTAGACCCTATCACAGTGATAAAAATAAAAAAAATAGTAAATAAACACCCCTTTATCACCTCCTTAGTTACGGAAAAGTAATAAAATTTAAAATATATATTTATTTCAAGTTTTCCATTAGGGATAGAGTTAGGCTAAAGTGAGTTGGGCTAAAGGTAGGGTTAGATTGGGCTAAAGCTAGGGTTAGGGTTGGGCTAAAGCTAGGGTTAGGGTTGGGCTAGCGTTAGGGTTGGGGCTAGGGGTAGGGTTGGGATAAACTTAGGATTCGGCTAAAGAGGGTTAGTGTTGGGCTATAGCTAGGGTTAGGGTTGGGCTAAATCTAGGGTTGGGCTAGGATTGGGGTTGTGATTATGGTTGGGATTATGGTTAGGTTTGGAATTAGGGTTAGGGGTGTTTTAGGGTTAGGTTTGTGGTTAGGGTTATGGTTAGGTTTGGGATTAGGGTTAGGGGTGTGTTGGGGTTAGGCTTGTGGGTAGGGTTGGAATTAGGGTTAAGGGTGTGTTGGGGTTAGGGTTGTAGTTAGAATTAGGGGGTACATCAAGGGTCTCCAAACGCGACATGGAGCCACCATTGATTCCAGCCAATTTTGTGTTCAAAAAGTCAAACAGTACTCCCTCCCTTCTGAGCTCCGCCAAGGGCTCAAATAGTGGCTTTCCCCCACATGCGGGGTATCGGTGTACCCAGGAGAAATTGCACCTGTTCTCCTGATACCCTTGTGAAAGTAAAAAAATTGGTTCCAAAGTAATTTTTTTGTGAAAAAATTAAAATGTTAATTTTTTCCTTCCACATTGCTTTAGTTCTCGCGAAGCACATGAATGGTTAATAAACTTGTCGAATGCGGTTGACCCCCCAAACTCACTTCAAATGTAAATTTTGTTGGAAAAATTAGAAATCGCTGGTCAACTTTAACCTTTATCCTAACAAAAAAAATTATGATTCCAAAATTGTGCTGATGTCAAGTAGACATGTGGGAAATGTTATTTATTAACTATTTTGTGTTACACCACTCTCTGATTTAAGGGTACAAAAATTAAAAATATGAAAATTGCAAAATTTCCAAAATGTTTGCCAAATTTCCATTTTCTCATAAATAAACGCAAGTTATATCGAGTAAATTTTGCCACTAACATGAAGTACAATATGTCATGAAAAAAAATTCTCAGAATCAGTGGGATACGTTGAAGCGTTCCAGAGTTATAATCTCATAAAGGGACAGTGGTCAGAATTGTAAAAATTGGCTTGGTCATTAAGTACCAAATTGGCTCTGTCACTAAGGGTTTAATGGTGTTGCGGCCTCTGAGACCTTTCAGAAAAGGTGTGTATACACTGACAGCCATGTGACACATAGATTGCACACAGGTGGGCTTCTTTTCACTAAGCTTGTGACTTATGAAGGTAATTGCTTGCACCATAAATGTTTAGGGGCTTCATAGCAAAAGGTTTGAATACTGTGTGTTTGTGTGTGTGTGTGTGTGTGTGTGTGTGTGTGTGTGTGTGTGTGTGGTTGATCCTAGATTATGTGGGATCCTTGTGGGGATATATTAGTGACGGCATCAGAATATATGAGCTCCTGGTCGAATATACTGTATTAGTGAGGACCTTCGAATGTATGGGCTGCTGGGGGGATATATTTGTGTAGACATTAGAATATATTGGCTCCTGATGGTATATATTAGTGAAGATATCAAAATGTATGGGCTCCTGGTGGTATATATATGGGTGGCAGGGAGTAACAGAGAGGTGAACGGAGAGTATTTGGATTTTTTAAATTTTTTACATAATTACATTTATTATGCTTTGTGGTCTGCAGAGACCACAGAGTATCATTAAGGGACATTAAATTCACAGAAAATAATTTCCCGGGAAAAAAAACTCCAACAAGCAAATTTGAATTTTGCTTGCTCTCGTCATCTCTAATACTATTATGTACAGTATATATCTATATGTCCAACAATACTATAATCCATTACCAACTCCACATTTTATTCTGGCAATACAATGCTACAATAGAAGGTGTGTGTTCAACTGGGATAGCAGCTGGGTGTGTGTGCTCATTCTAGTTCTTAATTTTGACTCGTGCCTTAACATAACACACCCTTGGCTTGTACACCACACAATGGACATACACACACTTTAGTGATATTTTATGTCATGTGTGTGCACACATCTTGGTTTTAAAAAATTACGAAGTGCATTCCTTATGAGATTAAATTGGAAGCCGAAGGTTTGGTGTAAAACTTGGCTGAAAGGTTGAGGGGGTAATGTACTCTTGTTGACACAGGACACATTTTTAGATGAGAAAACTCAAAAATTGTTGGAGACATTCATTTTGTGATTCTTTGTTGTTCATGTGCCTTTTCAAAGACAATTTGTCAACAGGTTCAGGGACTTTTCTTCAGTGCTGTTAATGTACACCAAATACCACCAGTAGGTGTCTGATCAAATGAAAACCTTATTAAGCCTATGTACCACTAAATTCTATGCAATGTAAACCAAGTGGTATGCATGTTTCCTTCCCATGGTAAAATACTTTCCAGCCGCCGTCTTCTGCTGTTCTAGGCATCGCTTCAGTCATGATCTGCTAGTTGTGATTAGCCTGATCACTCCAGTGTTTGCTGGGCAAACCGAAAGTCACTTTTTAATGTAAGTCTATGAGAGCTAGAATGAGGCCAGAAAGAGGCTCTTATAGACTTACTGTCATGACACGTGTCCCTGGACCAGGGGCTCCTTACCTGTTCCTAACACTAGGGGTGCCCTAGCTCACTCTGTTCCCTGATTACTTCTGATAGTGAAAACTTCGGGGCCACGTACCTTGCCGTAGCTCCTGTATCCACCCTCAGTCTGAACCCTTCCCCCACCGAGGGAAGAGGGGAGTAGTAGTGTACCGTTAAACACCAATCAGACTAACAAGATAATATGAACAGTGGTAACGTAAAATACCAAACATACAAATATACCCACACATATAACAAAGGTATGTACCGGGGAGTGGAGGATGGGTATAAGCAAAAGTAGAAGAACAAAGGTAATTATCACTCATTCAAAACATAGCAACAGTCACAGATAAATCCACCAACCGCCTATTCTAATAACCACCAACAACCTCCCGTCATGCAACAAAAGCTATCTCTGACAATGAATGCTAGCCAGGACCTAGTTTATATAGGAGATGAGAGTGGCTAACAGTGCACAGTTGAGAGCCTAAGGCCATGTTCACACGTTCCTGATTTCCCTGCTGTTTTTTCTGCACTAAAAACCGCAGCTCTTGGCAGAAAACGCAGGTGCGTTTTTTGGTGCTTTTTGGTGCGTTTTTTGATGCGATTTTTGATGCGCTTCTTAGTGCAGTTTTTTATGCAGTTTTCTCTGCAAAGTCTGTTTGTTTTCTAGGAAGTTTTTTTAGGGTTAAAATGGCTGAAAATACCCTAACCCTACCCCTAATCCTACCCCTAACCCTAACCCTACCCCTAACCCTACCCCTACCCCTAACCCTAACCCTACCCCTACCCCTAACCCTAACCCTACCCCTAACCCTAACCCTAACCCTACCCCTAACCCTACCCCTAACCCTACCCCTAACCCTAGTTCTAACTGTAGTGGGGGAAAAAAAAATCTTTATTTTATTATTGTAACTACCTATGGGGGTGATAAAGGGGGGGGGGGGCATTTACCTTTTTTTTATTTTGATCACTGTGAGGTTGTCACAGTGATCAAAATGTGCCTGGAACGAATCTGCCGGCCGGCAGATTCGGCGGGTGCACTGCGCATGCGCCCGCCATTTTGGAAGATGGCGGCGCCCAGGGAGAAGACGGCCGGCCGGACACCGGGAGGCCCGGTAAGTATAAGGGGGGAGATTAGGGCATGGGGGGGCGTCGGAGCACGGGGGGTGGCATCGGAGCACGGGGGGTGGCATCGGAGCATGGGGGGGTGGGATTGGGGCACGGGGGGGCAGCCACACTGCAGCGGTTCTGCACCACAAACCGCAGAAAACCCGCAGATATTTTTTTCGTCTGCGGGTTTTACTGCGGGTTTGACCTCACAATGGAGGTCAATGGGTGCAGAACCGCTGCAGTTCCGCAAAAAGAAGTGAGATGGTGTTAGGGCTAGCGGAACGCACCAAATAATAAGACTGATAGTGTACGGTGCGTTCGTAGCCCGGGGTCCACCGTGCAGAGATGGAACCTGCTGCTGAGTAATGACGGACTATATGGCGGTACTCATAAGTATACTCGCGTGGGTTAAACTTTACCCAACGTGAAGGAAGCGATCCTGTTGCATCACAGGATCGCGGTACCGCACATAGAAGGCGAGCAAGCAGTCAGCGAACTTAACCCCAACTAGGATTGAAGTCCGATTAGACCACTTGCTGACACAACACCGCAACAGGGTGTGTTAGGCAACTCTTATAATAAGAGCACCGAAGTGCGAACTGTGCCGTGCTGGCAGGCACCACTAAGCACCCAGACGTGGGTCAGGAAGCGCACTACTGGCACGTGGCGCCGCACTGGCGGTCACAGCAATAGACGCTGATATGTGTGTGAGACGTTGAGTGATTTGTCGGTCGCTAGATAGCAGCCATACTCCATACGCGAACAGTCATACAATAGGGTAGGGGTATTTAATGAACGACTTGCACTCACAACAAACACACGTATTCAATTGTACACTAGCGCATGGCCGTGCGGTCATGCGCAGTTTATATAATTGCAGGACAGGAAGTGGCCACAGAAACTTTGCCCTTCCAAGACCTGCCAAGAGGACCAATGGAATGCGCTGCAGAGCCAGAGCACATGACCCTCGATCTCCAACGGGAGATCTTGCTCTGGGCATGCTCAGTGTGCGCAAACAAGGACTTAGTCCCAGGGAAGTCCGCTCGCCGCTGACCAGCACTGACTTTAATGCCAGGAGCTGAAGAAGCAGCAGTAACTCTCTGTACAGAGTGAGAGCGAGCAAGACACTGGGAGCGACGTCCCTGCTGAGCAGACTCCACTGCGGCTGGAGGAGAATGGGAGACCGCAGCGGAGACGGATCGAGATTCCCCCTGTGCAGCAGAGGAAACTCGACTCCTAACACATGGTACTTATTTTTTACCGCAGCTATTCAGCGCTGCTTTTTTCGGGATTTTCCGCAATGTGGGCACAGCAGTTCCTGTTTTCCATAGGGTACATTGTAATGTACCCTGCATGGAAAACAGCTGCGGACCCGCAGCGGGAAAATCGCGGCGGTTCCGCATTAAAAAAAGGATTGTGTGAACATGGCCTAACTCTCCAGGAGCTCTCAACCGAGCAGATTAACCCCCGCACTGCCTAAAGAAATTTACACCATTCACCAATGAATACGAAAGTGAAGTACTTCTGTTCAGAGCAGGAGTAGGAAAAATCAGATTCTACGGTCTTCTGACTCCTCTCTGTTGCGGTAAACAAGTAACACTTACATTGAGAGTCAGGAGCAGTGGTCACAAAATGGCTGAATGGGAACAGAGCAGCACCAGGAAAATCAGAAGATGGTGACTGGTATTAATAGAGGCAGGGATGATGCAATCGTGATACCACTTTGTGGTAAAGTATGACAAAAAGACCAGAGTGGTGCTTTAATAGACAGACAAAATTAGTCTAGATAACTACATGCATATTAGTTATTAAAGCTTATTTATTTAAGATTTTAGTTTGTATATGGTTTAGAGATAAGTGAACTTGCTCGGGTTCCCTCTTAATCGGCAAGCTATAGCGCTTGCCTAAAAAGCTGCAGAGGGAACCCGGCTTCCTGGATCGCGCTGGCCGATCAACTGATCGGCGCTGCAGCTGCATATGTCGCGGCTGTGTCACAGTCATAACATATGCATGGAGAGCCTAAAAAAATTTAAAAAATTTAAGGGAAGCAACAGTTTAATAAAGATAAACAAGTCTCATTTAGGAGCATGAAAAAGCCAGGAATGGTCTTTGGCCAGCACTGGACAATGTAAAGTGCTAATGAATATGTATGCCCTATCTAAGTAACAATTTGGGAAGAGACATATTTGCTGACAAGGGACAGCTGAACACTGTTCTAGGACAGCAAACTGGATGTAGTTGCTGACTGATGTGTCTGTACAACTGCAAGTTATGGGCAAAAGGCATCAGTGCTTGCTTCCTGGACTGCAGATTGAGAAGGCCATAACACATGGAAAAGGCCAGTGGTTTCACCCTGAGACACAGATTTTGTACCCAGAAGTTCTGCCCACCTATTGGGGTGTTGCGTATGTCAGCAGTATATGGTGTATGCTAACAGAAGTATTATGTCGAATTTCCCTTCATAAATGGATGTGTGGGTAATAGTGTTGAGCATTCCGATACCGCAAGTATCGGGTATCGGCCGATACTTGCGGTATCGGAATTCCGATACCGAGATCCGATATTTTTGTGATATCGGGTATCGGTATCGGAAGTGTAAAATAAAGAATTAAAATAAAAAATATTGTTATATTCACCTCTCCGGCGGCCCCTGGACATCAGCGGGAGGATCCGGCGTCCGGCACGGCTTCTTTCTTCAAAATGCGCGCCTTCAGGACCTGTGGTATGACGTCCCGGCTTCTGATTGGTCGCGTGCCGCCCATGTGACCGCCACGCGACCAATCAGAAGCCGCGACGTCATTCCTCAGCTAAAGTCCTAGAATAAGCGCCTTTTAGGACCTGAGGAATGACGTCGCGGCTTCTGATTGGTCGCGTGGCGGTCACATGGGCGGCACGCGACCAATCAGAAGCCGGGACGTCATTCCACAGGTCCTGAAGGCGCGCATTTTGAAGAAAGAAGCCGTGCCGGACGCCGGATCCTCCCGCTGATGTCCAGGGGCCGCCGGAGAGGTGAATATAACAATATTTTTTATTTTAATTCTTTATTTTACACTTTAATATGGATCCCAGGGCCTGAAGGAGAGTTTCCTCTCCTTCAGACCCTGAGATCCATGAGGATACATTCCGATACTTGATGTCCCATTGACTTGTATTGGTATCGGATATCGGTATCGGCGATATCCGATATTTTTCGGGTATCGGCCGATACTATCCGATACCGATACTTTCAAGTATCGGACGGTATCGCTCAACACTAGTGGGTAAGATTTTCGAACTAGCACAATATATAGAGAGCATGTTTCATTACTCATATTATTATTCTGTGTAAAGCTGAAAACTGAAGATGTGTGTGGAGCATATTAGTGCATTGATGTTCCCCAATATGCAAGTGCAGACCCAAAAATCAATATCAGGTTCCCAGATACATGCTCAAAGAGACAGTAAGAAGGGCAGCACAATAAAAAAAAGTATAATAATAGAATATATAGAGATTGGGAGTAGAAATTTGACAATTGTACAATGTACAAACAGTGGCGTAGGAAGGGGGGTGCGGGGGGGGGCGGTCCGCCCCGGGCGGCACAATGCGGGGGGCGGCCGGCGCTGCAGAAGAAAAAAAAAAAAAAAAGACGCCCCTTTAAATCTTCGGGCGGCGCCGTCCGCCGCCACGACCAGGGCCAGCTCCCCCCACCCCCGGGTCCCGCCCCCGCCCCCGCCCCCGCCCCCCGCTCTAATACTCACCTCTCCTGGTTCCTGCGGCGCCGGCAGCTGCAGCCTCCTCTGACTCTGCGACGTCTCAGAGCAGAGGGCGCGATGACGTCACTACTGTGCGCGCCGCTCTGCCTCTCTGTCCTGAGCGTCGCAGAGCCGGAGAGACGCTGACTGCACCGGACCTGCGCTAGGAACGGGAGAGGTGAGGATTTTACTTTTTTTTTTTTTTCTTTATGTCTGACTGTCTGGGGCTGGGGCAATGCTGGAGACCATGGGGCAGATTGCTGGACACACTGGGGCAATACATGAGACCATGGGGCAGATTGCTGGACACACTGGGGCAATACATGAGACCATGGGGCAGATTGCTGGACACACTGGGGCAATACAGGAGACTATGGGGCAGATTGCTGGACACACTGGGGCAATACATGAGACCATGGGGCAGATTGCTGGACACACTGGGGCAATACAGGAGACTATGGGGCAGATTGCTGGACACACTGGGGCAATACAGGAGACTATGGGGCAGATTGCTGGACACACTGGGGCAATACAGGAGACTATGGGGCAGATTGCTGGACACACTGGGGCAATACATGAGACCATGGGGCAGATTGCTGGACACACTGGGGCAATACAGGAGACTATGGGGCAGATTGCTGGACACACTGGGGCAATACTGGAGACCATGGGGCAGATTGCTGGACACACTGGGGCAATACAGGAGACCATGTGGCAGAATGCTGGACACACTGGGGCAATACAGGAGACCATGGGGCAGATTGCTGGACACACTGGGGCAATACTGGAGACCATGGGGCAGAATGCTGGACACACTGGGGAAATACTGGAGACCATGGGGCAGAATGCTGGACACACTGGGGCAATACAGGAGACTATGGGGCAGATTGCTGGACACACTGAATACTGGTGACCATGGGGCAGATTTCAGGACACATTGAGGCAATGCTGGAGACCCTGGGCAGACTTCTGGACATACTGGGGCAATACTGGAGACCATGGGGCAGATTGCTGGACACACCGGGGCAATACTGGAGACCATGGGGCAGAATGCTGGACACACTGGGGCAATACAGGAGACCATGGGGCAGATTGCTGGATACACCGGGGCAATACTGGAGACCATGGGGCAGAATGCTGGACACACTGGGGCAATACAGGAGACCATGGGGCAGATTGCTGGACACACTGGGGCAATACTGGAGACCCTGGGGCAGATTTCTGGACACATTGAGGCAATGCTGGAGACCCTGGGGCAGACTTCTGGACACACTGGGGCAATGCTGGACACTGGGGCAGATTGCTGGACACACTGGGGGTAATATGCTGGACACACTGGGGCAATGCTGGACACTGGGGGTAATATGCTGGACACACTGGGGCAGACTGCTGGACACACTGGGGAAAGGCTGGACACTGGGGCAGATTGCTGGACACACTGGGGGCAGTGCTGGACATACTGGGGCAGATTGCTGGACACACTGGGGGTAATATGCTGGACACACTGGGGCAGATTGCTGGACAACATGGGGGTAATATGCTGGACACACTGGGGCAGATTGCTGGACAACATGGGGGTAATATGCTGGACACACTGGGGGCAGGACTTGAGGCATGGGCAGAATGTAGATACGGGGCATGATTGGAGACACGGGGCAGGATTGGATCATGGGGCAGGACGGATACGATGGAGGCTGGTGGGGCAGGATGGGGAGATCATATGGGGTAGAATGGATACTCATGAGGGCAGGATGCGAGAACATATGGCTGGAGCCAGGAATGAGAAACGGGGCCAGGGTGGGGAATATTATTACCATAGGGGCTAATTAAGGGATATTATTACTGCAGTGATGTATTTATTTTATTTTTTGAGTGTACTGTTTTAAATGGGGGGGCTGTCCTGTTACTGTGCAGAGTGACACTATATCACCTTTTTTTCTTCATGTGATGTAATGTAGAAGTTGTGAAAAATTAAGTAATGTGTTCTGCAAGCGGAGCTCGAGATAACTGTGTTATTTCCTGCAGAAACGAGTCCTGGCTGGAAGGAATGATGGCGGTCTGTGCTGGATGAAAGATGAAGGACTTCACCTAGAGACGTCACTGGTGAGTCAGTGTTACCTATACACTGACACTATACACTGTATACTATATAGAGGTCCTGTGTATAATGTCACTAGTGATCTCTGTATTACCTCTACACAGACACTGCATACTAAGTACAGATCTCCTGTGAATACTGGCACTTATGGTGATAGTATTGTGTTTTTTTTTTTATTACTGATCAGTATTGTAGTATTCAGTCACTATGTGGTGGTAATATGTGGTCTGGAAATGGTGTTGTGGTATTTGTCCCTTGTATGTAGTATTATTCGGTCACTATGTGGCCTGGTCATGGTGTGGTGGTATTAAGTCACAGGTGTGGCATGTGGGGGTGACACCATTAGGCCCAGTTTAAGTTCTACAAAACAGGAAAACCGTTTTTGGTAACCTTTGTGTGTATTGAGCCGGGGGGGGGCGAGGCGCCAAACTCGGGAACAGCCCCGGGCGGCAATAGCTCTAGCTACGCCTCTGTGTACAAATGTTTCCAAATATTAACCCAAGGGGTCTGTATCTGTATATGTATACACATTGAAAGAGACAGTGATGGGAACCTTCACAATAAATTTTGCAGTTATTATAATTGCTAGAAATATGGAGTACAAGTTTCACCATTGCACAATGCACAAAGTTTTACAAATTTAAAAACATTCCCCAAGTGGGGTATTCATATATGTCCACTAAGTACTTGTTGCAGAATTAGGAGGAGTAATATGTGTTTTTAACAAAAGCGGTTTGGATGGTAAGGGATGGATGTTAAGACAACTTCCAAAAACGAACATTTGGGCTGCTTTTACGTTGGGTGGCTGTCATCCGTAGGGCGTATAAAGTCGGAGGAAATCCAGCAATCCAGCAATCCATCTTCATTTTTCGTTGACAGGCATGTGTGCCTATCCGAGATGATTGCACCGGCCATACTAAAAACCCGCTCAGACAGCACACTTGCATCAGGACAAAGCAGCACCTCCAAGACGTACAAGGAGAGGTTAGGCCAAGGGTACAGCTTGGACAACCAATAGATAAAGGGCACTGTTGAATCAGGAAGGACACTGGTATGGTCACTTAAGTACTTCTTCACGATTTTTGTCAACTTCTCCCTCTTTGTCATAGATACACCCACAGAAAACCCTTGCTGATGTGATGGTTTCACGAAAATGGCCCAGTTGGTGGACATTTCCCTCCACCCCCCAAGTTTCACATGGTGTACGTGTCCCTCCCCTGTAATCCTTGTGGGTGAAAAGAGCCGGTACCTCTGCCAGCAGCGTTCTCTGATGGTAATCTTTTAAGCAACTGTTCATGTACAATGGCCTTCTGGCATGCATGCTCTGAAAAGGGCACGTCTGCCTCAGACATGAGAGAAGGAATTTTCTCCTTGTACCGTTGGTCAAGAAAGGTGCACAGCCAGTATTTCATGGTGGACAAAATGTGTTTCACGCAAGGGTTTGGGGAAAGCATCTGAACATGAACTGTGCCATGTGTGGCAGACTACAAAGAATCAACCATTCAGTGTCCTCACCAGGACAAATACTAACAATATCGTCTTTATTATTATTATTATTATTATTATTATTATTATTTATTTATATAGCACCATTGATTCCATGGTGCTGTACATGAGAAGGGGTTACATACAAATTACAAATATCACATACAGTAAACAAACTAACAATGACGGACTGATACAGAGGGGCGAGGACCCTGCCCTTGCGGGCTTACATTCTACAGGTCTTTATGACACACACCAACAGCAGACTCAGGGAAAATCCTGGTAAATAGTAACCTTTGCTTATCTTAGCAGGTTTTGTACCAGTCGCACAACTGCTAGATAAATATTAGCTATTCTGCAGTAGGCAAGGAATATTATTTAGCAATTAGGTTTAAAAAAAGATGTTTAATATATGCTGACACTGACGAATATTATTTAGCTGTAATAAAAGTGGTTTAGTGTATGCTGGTAGGCAGGAATATTATGTAGCTAAAAAAATATTGTTTAGTATATGCTGGTACTGAGTAATATTTTTTGGCTCTAAAAACAGCTGTTTTGTATATTATGGTACAAAATATGAAACCTTCCTTCTCTCCCTAATTCCACAGTCTGTTCCTATAGTATCCATAATGCAAACTAGCAGAGATCTGCAGCATGTACTTGCAAAGATAACACCCTGACTGCCTTTCCCTCTCTCTGGTATTAAATCTCACCCTACGCTATCTCAACCTAAGGCTGCCGTCACACTAGCAGTATTTGGTCAGTATTTTACATCAGTATTTGTAAGCCAAAACCAGGAGTGGAACCAGGTGCGGACTGGGACAGAAATTCAGTCCTGGCATTTGGAATCACACAGGCCCATGTTGTCCCCGTCCCCATGAACCAGATGGGATATATTACTATCATTACCCTGGATGAAGGAAAGGAAGATTTACTACTCATCATCTTTCCTCCATCCCACAAATCTTCCTTACTTGACCTATCGCAGTCAATGACATCATGCTTTCCCCTGTACCCGAAGTCCGCTGCCTCGGAGTAACCTTCGACTCTGCCCTGTCCTTCAAACCACACATCCAAGCTCTTTCCACCTCCTGTCGCCTCCAGCTCAAAAATATCTCCAGGATCCGTCCTTTCCTCAACCCCCAATCTACTAAAATGCTTGTGCACGCCCTCATCATTTCCCGCCTTGACTACTGCAACATCCTTTTCTGTGGCCTCCCTGCTAACACCTTTGCACCTCTCCAGTCCATCCTTAACTCTGCTGCCCGACTAATCCATCTCTCTCCTCGCTACTCCTCCGCTTCCCCCCTCTGCAAATCTCTTCACTGGCTCCCATTCCCTCAGCGTATCCAGTTCAAATTGCTAATACTGACCTACAAAGCCATCCACAACCTGTCTCCTCCATATATCTCTGAACTAATCTCTCGATACCTTCCCTCACGTGATCTCCGGTCCTCCCAAGACCTCCTTCTCTCCTCCACACTTATTCGCTCCTCATCCAATCGCCTCCAAGACTTCTCCCAAATATCCCCCATCCTCTGGAACTCTCTGCCCCAACACGTCTGACTATCAACCACAGTCGGATCCTTCAGACGGAACCTGAAAACTCATCTCTTCAGGAAAGCCTACAGCCTGCACTGACACCGCTGCTGCCTCATCACTATCGAAGCTACCGCCTCACCAACACCGGAGCTACCGCCTCACCAACACCGGAGCTACCGCCTCACCAACACCGGAGCTCCTGCAACCCTCAACCTACTGTCTCCTTCCCCATAATCCTGTAGAATGTAAGCCCGCAAGGGCAGGGTCCTCGCCCCTCTGTATCAGTCCGTCATTGTTAGTTTGTTTACTGTATGTAATATTTGTAACTTGTATGTAACCCCTTCTCATGTACAGCACCATGGAATCAATGGTGCTATATAAAAAAAATAATGATAATAATAATAATAATAATAATAATTTACAACAAGGCCAATATACTAATGATCCCAGTGGGGTAAGTGACGAAGTCAGTGACTTTGTGCTCCATCACAACTCTTAACAGTATGGGGATCTTGAGAACAGAGATTCTGTTAACAACATAGCAGACAGGGCAGCCCATGACCAGACAGGCCCTTCTGGCATTTGCCAGAATTGCCAAATGGCCAGTCCGGCCCTGAGTGGAACAAATAGAGCAAAAGTATAATAGAAACATATGCACCACTTCTGCATTTATCACCCACTCCTGGTTTTGGCTTACAAATACTCATGTAAAACGCTGACCAAATACTGCTAGTGTGACGGCAGCCTAACAGAGAACTTATCTTCACTCTCAGAAGCTCTTAAGATAACTTTTTAGAATCAGAAACTCTTCCTATATGATGTTTTCACTCTCTCTACGCTCACATTACGCTCCCACTTCAACCAGCCACTAACCATGAGTGGAGAAAAAGTTTTGGTGTTATCATTCATATTCTCTGAAAAAAGGTCAAGAAAGCAAAAATGCTGCTGGGGTATGTAAACTTTGAGCACAACTGTATAAAGTTAATGGTCTCTATTCTTTTTTTTGCAAAAGAAAAACAGACATCACTAACACTGCGGCGTACTCTCTCTTAATGCATTAGCTTAGAAGTTACCTGGTGATAACAATTCTATCTACCTCCCTTTAGGCCGGTTTCACACGTCAGTGGCTCCGGTACATGTGGTGACAGTTTCCTCACGTACCGGAGACACTGACACACGTAGACACATTAAAATCAATGCGTCTCTGCAGATGTCATTGATTTTTCGCGGACCGTGTGTTCGTGTGCAAAACACGGAGACATGTCAGAGTTCGTGTGAGCACACGGATCACACGGACCCATTAAAGTCAATGGGATGACGTCCATGTGCCGTCCGTGTGCTGTCCATGTGCGTTTTTAAAATTTGAGGGTTAACATTCCAAGCAATTGTATCAATACCAGACAGGTGTCTAGACATTGCTTGGGCCAAAGCTTACCATAAGTCTAGACATCATTTTAGGCTCTGAGGTGAAGTTGGCAAGTTACCAGAGTGCTGGCATCTTTATACTCTGCTGACTGGATAATATTATGTCCCCCCATGTGGACACAGAGCGGCTAATAAGTTTAATGGAGCAACATCCTGAACTATGGGAAACACGATGTGAAGGATATCATGACAGGCTGGCGATTGAACGTGGTTGGTTTGCTGTAGCTGAGCAGCTGTACCCCAGACGTGGTTGGTCCACATATTCACCAGCAAAGCAGGCAAAGTTTGGTAAGTTACTCCATAGGTGTTCCTTGTTTTATTTAACATGGAATTAATAGAAACATATGACACTATTTAATATTGTGCATTATATATGTTATGGTCCATAATAAGCATTCGGCTTATGTGTTCTTAAGCTTTATATTTGCATGGACCTTATCATATACACATTACAATATTCTTAGTACTTTCCAATATGTTCCCTGTGTTTTATTTAATAATTACTCATGAACCATGCTTGTTTCAAATTGCTAAAAAATGCAGTGTGTGTTTGTGTCCGCATTTTATATTGTACAAAACACGGCACTTTGCTGGATGGTGAGGTATGGTGCTGAAGTAGGGTCTCCAACCCGTCAATCAATGTATGCAATAAACTTGGCACTCAAATTGGTTGTAAGGTGAAGTTATGTATCTTTATTGCACGTCCCAGACACAGTTTCAACAGTTAGTTAAACGTTTTCGGTCCCAGTGGACCTTCTTCAGTACAAATTCCAATTATCTGGTTTGCTGGTTAAGTCATGTGGAAGGAAAAATCACCTTCTAACGAGAAACTGTGGAGCAATGCAACAAATGGGAGAACAAAGGGGCTCTAGGCGAACTAAGCCGCTAATGGAGTCTGTGGCCCATGATCAGGATGAGGAGCTCAGGTCTGCGTGGCGCTGGACTGCCAGTGAGGGATGCGCTCACTGGCGGTCCAGCGCCACACAGACCTGAGCTCCTCATCCTGATCATGGGTCACAGACTCCATTAGCGGCTTAGTTCGCCTAGAGCCCCTTCGTTCTCTCATTTGTTGCATTGCTCCACAGTTTCTCCCTAGAAGGTGATTTTTCCTTCCACATGACTTAACCAGCAAACCAGATAATTGGAAATTGTTCTGAAGAAGGTCCAGTGGGACCGAAAACGTTTAACTAACTGTTGAAACTGTGTCTGGGATGTGCAATAAAGATAAATAACTACACCTCACAACCAATTTGAGTGCCAAGTTTATTGCATACACTGTGTCAGCATTTTATTTCTTGTGTGTATCTTTAGATTTTTAAAAGTGTTTTTTTCATGTTTGAAAACATTAATGAATACCTAGGTACTGTAACTCAAGGCCTTGTTGTCTGGCATGTGCCCAACCTGCATTTTTGGCCCACACTTCCCTGCCGTAACAAAACGTGTTACATCATATTTTGCAGTGTGAACTGTATTCAAGCATATCTCCATAGATGTATAACATTATTTTCGCTTATGCGTAACAAGGTTTTTGAATTGGTATATTTGTTAATTGACCGTTGGACTATATGCAAAAAGTATTGCCCTTAAAATCTCTGTTCCTTTTTTTGAAATTTAAATTTTAGAGAAAATATAATGTTAAACATGTAAGGATCAACATGTGCTGACTGCTATTTTTAACCAAAATACACAAAAAAACTAACATAGTAACTCCTTGGAGTGTTTGATTTTAACAAGTCTTGCTGGGCACACCACAGTTTGTGTGTGACTGATTTAAATCAAATGTTTATACTTATTTAATGCCATCATCCACAATTATTCACACAAGGCAAGCCCTTACATATGGCTAATGGTCATTGCTAAATGTGGTAATGTTTGTGTTGTTATACCCAGCCTAAGTCCTGCAGGCTATGTTTTGGCCAACAGTTTATAACAGTGCTCATGCTAGTAAAATCTTAATTGTCAACATTACAACATGGTGCTAAATGGTCACACAATTCTTAGTCTCAATGGCAAGGGTTTTTTTTTTATTTCATTTTTTTGGTGCCAGGCATGATGATCAAAAGCATAATACTTTTAAACTCTAACATAGCTGAACACATTGTGTTGTTTCATTAATATTTTGTTATTTGTGGGAATGTGACTTGTGTCTCAACTTTTCCAACAGTTTATTTGGTTAAACGGCAATGGCGCTCAGCCAGGGACCAATTTAGGCAGGAATTTAATCCCCTACCCTCCACGTCAGGTGCTTCTAAAAAGCGGCAATATGTGTTCTACAGAAACTTAGCCTTTCTTCGGCCAATCCTGGAGCTAAATCAGTAAGTGTCACTGTGTATGATTGTACAGACATATTAAAATAACTACACTGTATTTTAACCCATTTACAAATCTTCAACATTTAAAAAAAAAGTCTGGTAAATCTTTTATAAATAGTTATCTTTCCAAAGTACATTTGTGCTTTCAATAATCCTGGGTAAACCAGCTATTCTTTGTATTATGCTGCTTGTAAGTACTTTCCGTTTCAGGAAAGCATCCACTATGTATTTCCTTTAAGTAGAGGGCTTTTCAGTCTCTTTCGTCCCGCTACATTTAGCCCAACTTGGGTCTCTCCCTAAGGTGGCTAGCATGTGTGTATCGCTTGCTCACTGAGCCCCACTCCATACAGCCAACCAATTCCAGCCCTGTGCTGATGAGGGCCTAAAGCCCGAAACACGTGTCCACAGGTAGGAATTGGTTGGCTGTGTAATTTTAGAAACTAATCCGCAGCATTGCACGCTTGGCGGTTCCAAGCGCTGTGGATTAGACTGGGGTGGAAAGAGATGATTTGCATAGCTCCGCCTACTGCAAAGGATTCTGGGTAAACCAGCTATTCTTTGTATTATGCTGCTTGTAAGTACTTTCCGTTTCAGGAAAGCATCCACTATGTATTTCCTTTAAGTAGAGGGCTTTTCGGTCTCTTTCGTCCCGCTACATTTAGCCCAACTTGGGTCTCTCCCTAAGGTGGCTAGCATGTGTGTATCGCTTGCTCACCGAGCCCCACTCCATACAGCCAACCAATTCCAGCCCTGTGCTGATGAGGGCCTAAAGCCCGAAACACGTGTCCACAGGTAGGAATTGGTTGGCTGTGTAATTTTAGAAACTAATCCGCAGCATTGCACGCTTGGCGGTTCCAAGCGCTGTGGATTAGACTGGGGTGGAAAGAGATGATTTGCATAGCTCCGCCTACTGCAAAGGATTCTGGGTAAACCAGCTATTCTTTGTATTATGCTGCTTGTAAGTACTTTCCGTTTCAGGAAAGCATCCACTATGTATTTCCTTTAAGTAGAGGGCTTTTCGGTCTCTTTCGTCCCGCTACATTTAGCCCAACTTGGGTCTCTCCCTAAGGTGGCTAGCATGTGTGTATCGCTTGCTCACCGAGCCCCACTCCATACAGCCAACCAATTCCAGCCCTGTGCTGATGAGGGCCTAAAGCCCGAAACACGTGTCCACAGGTAGGAATTGGTTGGCTGTGTAATTTTAGAAACCAATCCGCAGCATTGCACGCTTGGCGGTTCCAAGCGCTGTGGATTAGACTGGGGTGGAAAGAGATGATTTGCATAGCTCCGCCTACTGCAAAGGATTCTGGGTAAACCAGCTATTCTTTGTATTATGCTGCTTGTAAGTACTTTCCGTTTCAGGAAAGCATCCACTATGTATTTCCTTTAAGTAGAGGGCTTTTCGGTCTCTTTCGTCCCGCTACATTTAGCCCAACTTGGGTCTCTCCCTAAGGTGGCTAGCATGTGTGTATCGCTTGCTCACCGAGCCCCACTCCATACAGCCAACCAATTCCAGCCCTGTGCTGATGAGGGCCTAAAGCCCGAAACACGTGTCCACAGGTAGGAATTGGTTGGCTGTGTAATTTTAGAAACTAATCCGCAGCATTGCACGCTTGGCGGTTCCAAGCGCTGTGGTTTAGACTGGGGTGGAAAGAGATGATTTGCATAGCTCCGCCTACTGCAAAGGATTCTGGGTAAACCAGCTATTCTTTGTATTATGCTGCTTGTAAGTACTTTCCGTTTCAGGAAAGCATCCACTATGTATTTCCTTTAAGTAGAGGGCTTTTCGGTCTCTTTCGTCCCGCTACATTTAGCCCAACTTGGGTCTCTCCCTAAGGTGGCTAGCATGTGTGTATCGCTTGCTCACCGAGCCCCACTCCATACAGCCAACCAATTCCAGCCCTGTGCTGATGAGGGCCTAAAGCCCGAAACACGTGTCCACAGGTAGGAATTGGTTGGCTGTGTAATTTTAGAAACTAATCCGCAGCATTGCACGCTTGGCGGTTCCAAGCGCTGTGGATTAGACTGGGGTGGAAAGAGATGATTTGCATAGCTCCGCCTACTGCAAAGGATTCTGGGTAAACCAGCTATTCTTTGTATTATGCTGCTTGTAAGTACTTTCCGTTTCAGGAAAGCATCCACTATGTATTTCCTTTAAGTAGAGGGCTTTTCGGTCTCTTTCGTCCCGCTACATTTAGCCCAACTTGGGTCTCTCCCTAAGGTGGCTAGCATGTGTGTATCGCTTGCTCACCGAGCCCCACTCCATACAGCCAACCAATTCCAGCCCTGTGCTGATGAGGGCCTAAAGCCCAAAACACGTGTCCACAGGTAGGAATTGGTTGGCTGTGTAATTTTAGAAACTAATCCGCAGCATTGCACGCTTGGCGGTTCCAAGCGCTGTGGATTAGACTGGGGGGGAAAGAGATGATTTGCATAGCTCCGCCTACTGCAAAGGATTCTGGGTAAACCAGCTATTCTTTGTATTATGCTGCTTGTAAGTACTTTCCGTTTCAGGAAAGCATCCACTATGTATTTCCTTTAAGTAGAGGGCTTTTCGGTCTCTTTCGTCCCGCTACATTTAGCCCAACTTGGGTCTCTCCCTAAGGTGGCTAGCATGTGTGTATCGCTTGCTCACCGAGCCCCACTCCATACAGCCAACCAATTCCAGCCCTGTGCTGATGAGGGCCTAAAGCCCGAAACACGTGTCCACAGGTAGGAATTGGTTGGCTGTGTAATTTTAGAAACTAATCCGCAGCATTGCACGCTTGGCGGTTCCAAGCGCTGTGGATTAGACTGGGGTGGAAAGAGATGATTTGCATAGCTCCGCCTACTGCAAAGGATTCTGGGTAAACCAGCTATTCTTTGTATTATGCTGCTTGTAAGTACTTTCCGTTTCAGGAAAGCATCCACTATGTATTTCCTTTAAGTAGAGGGCTTTTCGGTCTCTTTCGTCCCGCTACATTTAGCCCAACTTGGGTCTCTCCCTAAGGTGGCTAGCATGTGTGTATCGCTTGCTCACCGAGCCCCACTCCATACAGCCAACCAATTCCAGCCCTGTGCTGATGAGGGCCTAAAGCCCGAAACACGTGTCCACAGGTAGGAATTGGTTGGCTGTGTAATTTTAGAAACTAATCCGCAGCATTGCACGCTTGGCGGTTCCAAGCGCTGTGGATTAGACTGGGGTGGAAAGAGATGATTTGCATAGCTCCGCCTACTGCAAAGGATTCTGGGTAAACCAGCTATTCTTTGTATTATGCTGCTTGTAAGTACTTTCCGTTTCAGGAAAGCATCCACTATGTATTTCCTTTAAGTAGAGGGCTTTTCGGTCTCTTTCGTCCCGCTACATTTAGCCCAACTTGGGTCTCTCCCTAAGGTGGCTAGCATGTGTGTATCGCTTGCTCACCGAGCCCCACTCCATACAGCCAACCAATTCCAGCCCTGTGCTGATGAGGGCCTAAAGCCCGAAACACGTGTCCACAGGTAGGAATTGGTTGGCTGTGTAATTTTAGAAACCAATCCGCAGCATTGCACGCTTGGCGGTTCCAAGCGCTGTGGATTAGACTGGGGTGGAAAGAGATGATTTGCATAGCTCCGCCTACTGCAAAGGATTCTGGGTAAACCAGCTATTCTTTGTATTATGCTGCTTGTAAGTACTTTCCGTTTCAGGAAAGCATCCACTATGTATTTCCTTTAAGTAGAGGGCTTTTCGGTCTCTTTCGTCCCGCTACATTTAGCCCAACTTGGGTCTCTCCCTAAGGTGGCTAGCATGTGTGTATCGCTTGCTCACCGAGCCCCACTCCATACAGCCAACCAATTCCAGCCCTGTGCTGATGAGGGCCTAAAGCCCGAAACACATGTCCACAGGTAGGAATTGGTTGGCTGTGTAATTTTAGAAACTAATCCGCAGCATTGCACGCTTGGCGGTTCCAAGCGCTGTGGTTTAGACTGGGGTGGAAAGAGATGATTTGCATAGCTCCGCCTACTGCAAAGGATTCTGGGTAAACCAGCTATTCTTTGTATTATGCTGCTTGTAAGTACTTTCCGTTTCAGGAAAGCATCCACTATGTATTTCCTTTAAGTAGAGGGCTTTTCGGTCTCTTTCGTCCCGCTACATTTAGCCCAACTTGGGTCTCTCCCTAAGGTGGCTAGCATGTGTGTATCGCTTGCTCACCGAGCCCCACTCCATACAGCCAACCAATTCCAGCCCTGTGCTGATGAGGGCCTAAAGCCCGAAACACGTGTCCACAGGTAGGAATTGGTTGGCTGTGTAATTTTAGAAACTAATCCGCAGCATTGCACGCTTGGCGGTTCCAAGCGCTGTGGATTAGACTGGGGTGGAAAGAGATGATTTGCATAGCTCCGCCTACTGCAAAGGATTCTGGGTAAACCAGCTATTCTTTGTATTATGCTGCTTGTAAGTACTTTCCGTTTCAGGAAAGCATCCACTATGTATTTCCTTTAAGTAGAGGGCTTTTCGGTCTCTTTCGTCCCGCTACATTTAGCCCAACTTGGGTCTCTCCCTAAGGTGGCTAGCATGTGTGTATCGCTTGCTCACCGAGCCCCACTCCATACAGCCAACCAATTCCAGCCCTGTGCTGATGAGGGCCTAAAGCCCGAAACACGTGTCCACAGGTAGGAATTGGTTGGCTGTGTAATTTTAGAAACTAATCCGCAGCATTGCACGCTTGGCGGTTCCAAGCGCTGTGGATTAGACTGGGGGGGAAAGAGATGATTTGCATAGCTCCGCCTACTGCAAAGGATTCTGGGTAAACCAGCTATTCTTTGTATTATGCTGCTTGTAAGTACTTTCCGTTTCAGGAAAGCATCCACTATGTATTTCCTTTAAGTAGAGGGCTTTTCGGTCTCTTTCGTCCCGCTACATTTAGCCCAACTTGGGTCTCTCCCTAAGGTGGCTAGCATGTGTGTATCGCTTGCTCACCGAGCCCCACTCCATACAGCCAACCAATTCCAGCCCTGTGCTGATGAGGGCCTAAAGCCCGAAACACGTGTCCACAGGTAGGAATTGGTTGGCTGTGTAATTTTAGAAACTAATCCGCAGCATTGCACGCTTGGCGGTTCCAAGCGCTGTGGATTAGACTGGGGTGGAAAGAGATGATTTGCATAGCTCCGCCTACTGCAAAGGATTCTGGGTAAACCAGCTATTCTTTGTATTATGCTGCTTGTAAGTACTTTCCGTTTCAGGAAAGCATCCACTATGTATTTCCTTTAAGTAGAGGGCTTTTCGGTCTCTTTCGTCCCGCTACATTTAGCCCAACTTGGGTCTCTCCCTAAGGTGGCTAGCATGTGTGTATCGCTTGCTCACCGAGCCCCACTCCATACAGCCAACCAATTCCAGCCCTGTGCTGATGAGGGCCTAAAGCCCGAAACACGTGTCCACAGGTAGGAATTGGTTGGCTGTGTAATTTTAGAAACTAATCCGCAGCATTGCACGCTTGGCGGTTCCAAGCGCTGTGGATTAGACTGGGGTGGAAAGAGATGATTTGCATAGCTCCGCCTACTGCAAAGGATTCTGGGTAAACCAGCTATTCTTTGTATTATGCTGCTTGTAAGTACTTTCCGTTTCAGGAAAGCATCCACTATGTATTTCCTTTAAGTAGAGGGCTTTTCGGTCTCTTTCGTCCCGCTACATTTAGCCCAACTTGGGTCTCTCCCTAAGGTGGCTAGCATGTGTGTATCGCTTGCTCACCGAGCCCCACTCCATACAGCCAACCAATTCCAGCCCTGTGCTGATGAGGGCCTAAAGCCCGAAACACGTGTCCACAGGTAGGAATTGGTTGGCTGTGTAATTTTAGAAACTAATCCGCAGCATTGCACGCTTGGCGGTTCCAAGCGCTGTGGATTAGACTGGGGTGGAAAGAGATGATTTGCATAGCTCCGCCTACTGCAAAGGATTCTGGGTAAACCAGCTATTCTTTGTATTATGCTGCTTGTAAGTACTTTCCGTTTCAGGAAAGCATCCACTATGTATTTTCTTTAAGTAGAGGGCTTTTCGGTCTCTTTCGTCCCGCTACATTTAGCCCAACTTGGGTCTCTCCCTAAGGTGGCTAGCATGTGTGTATCGCTTGCTCACCGAGCCCCACTCCATACAGCCAACCAATTCCAGCCCTGTGCTGATGAGGGCCTAAAGCCCGAAACACGTGTCCACAGGTAGGAATTGGTTGGCTGTGTAATTTTAGAAACTAATCCGCAGCATTGCACGCTTGGCGGTTCCAAGCGCTGTGGATTAGACTGGGGTGGAAAGAGATGATTTGCATAGCTCCGCCTACTGCAAAGGATTCTGGGTAAACCAGCTATTCTTTGTATTATGCTGCTTGTAAGTACTTTCCGTTTCAGGAAAGCATCCACTATGTATTTCCTTTAAGTAGAGGGCTTTTCGGTCTCTTTCGTCCCGCTACATTTAGCCCAACTTGGGTCTCTCCCTAAGGTGGCTAGCATGTGTGTATCGCTTGCTCACCGAGCCCCACTCCATACAGCCAACCAATTCCAGCCCTGTGCTGATGAGGGCCTAAAGCCCGAAACACGTGTCCACAGGTAGGAATTGGTTGGCTGTGTAATTTTAGAAACTAATCCGCAGCATTGCACGCTTGGCGGTTCCAAGCGCTGTGGATTAGACTGGGGTGGAAAGAGATGATTTGCATAGCTCCGCCTACTGCAAAGGATTCTGGGTAAACCAGCTATTCTTTGTATTATGCTGCTTGTAAGTACTTTCCGTTTCAGGAAAGCATCCACTATGTATTTCCTTTAAGTAGAGGGCTTTTCGGTCTCTTTCGTCCCGCTACATTTAGCCCAACTTGGGTCTCTCCCTAAGGTGGCTAGCATGTGTGTATCGCTTGCTCACCGAGCCCCACTCCATACAGCCAACCAATTCCAGCCCTGTGCTGATGAGGGCCTAAAGCCCGAAACACGTGTCCACAGGTAGGAATTGGTTGGCTGTGTAATTTTAGAAACTAATCCGCAGCATTGCACGCTTGGCGGTTCCAAGCGCTGTGGATTAGACTGGGGTGGAAAGAGATGATTTGCATAGCTCCGCCTACTGCAAAGGATCCTGGGTAAACCAGCTATTCTTTGTATTATGCTGCTTGTAAGTACTTTCCGTTTCAGGAAAGCATCCACTATGTATTCAATAATCCTCATATTTATATGTTCAATTAACAAATACAAACATGTTCAAAATTTAACATAATTTGGCAAATCAAAAATGTGTTTTTGAATGTTATTTAGGATTAGTTTAGCATTGTGACCTAAACTGTTAATGTTATTTTAAACTAGGACTGATGACAACCTTGAGGACTCTGATGAATCGCCAACAACAGCAAGATCACTGCGATGTACCTCGGCTTCAGAGACCGAAGCCCCACCAGAACCCACACCAACAACATAGCCTGATGAGCAGGTGTCTGATGCTGCTGAAACCTCCACTGATGCTCGTCCTGGAAGCACACAAACAACAGCCCCAAGCACTTCACAAACAGCAGCCCCTGCACCACAGGCAGCATCAACAGCCAATCTACCTCAGTATCTAACAAACACTCTCTGAGATAGGCGAAACAGGCAACATGAACAGCCACGTATGCTGCCTGAGCTCATGGATGCTAGAGTTTTATCCATTCTCAATTCCATGACACCAGAAAATTCTGTAGATAGGTTTTGTCTCTCCCTGTCTCCTTGCCTTGGCAAAGTTCCTGATGGACGGCAGGGACGAGTACGTGCTGCAATCTTGACCCTCATTGCTGCAAGCCAAGGAGAGCAGGAATCAAACCAGGTGCTAGGGCCCATTGAACAATGGCGAGCTGCCCAGTATCAAATACAGATGCCATCTGCTACCAATATACCAAATGCACAAAATGTAGGTACACAACAATCACAGGAAATGCCTGCACCCTCGTCCATGCTTCCACCTCCTGCTTTAAGACATCGTTATCCCCAAATGTCTGCTCCTGTTTGGTTTCCTCCTGCCCATTGCTACACCCATGATTATGGGCAAATGTCTGATCCTACCTCTGTGCCTCATGCCCGTGCCAGTAGCCAGCAATATGGGCAAATGTCTGATCCTACCTCTGTGCCTCATGCCCGTGCCAGTAGCTAGCAATATGGGCAAATGTCTGATCCTACCTCTGTGCCTCATCCCTGCGCCAGTAGCCAGCAATATGGGCAAATGTCTGATCCTACCTCTGTGCCTCATGCCTGTGCCAGTAGCCAGCAATATGGGCAAATGTCTGATCCTACCTCTGTGCCTCATGCCCGTACTAGTAGCCAGCAATATGGGCAAATGTCTGATCCTACCTCTGTGCCTCATGCCTGTGCCAGTAGCCAGCAATATGGGCAAATGTCTGATCCTACCTCTGTGCCTCATGCCCGTGCCTGTAGCCAGCAATATGGGCAAATGTCTGATCCTACCTCTGTGCCTCATGCCCGTGCCAGTAGCTAGCAATATGGGCAAATGTCTGATCCTACCTCTGTGCCTCATGCCCGTGCCAGTAGCCAGCAATAAGGGGAAATGTCTGATCCTACCTCTGTGCCTCATGCCCGTGCCACAACTCAGCAATATTGGCAAAGGTCTGATCCAAGCCACACCTACAGCCAACATTCTGAATCAATGTCCTCCAGCATGTCTGTGGGTGATAGTAGTGGTGCTCATTTTGCTATTCCACAGCCCTACAATCTGCCATCAAGGCAACAGACACCTATGGTCACCCAATTTTTTCCGGCCAACCGTATGGCAAGAGTTGAGACCTATAGTAGTTCCCAATCATATGTGAGCCAGATTGGTCATTCACAACCTACTTTACCTAACCCACAAAGTTTTTCTCAAACATTTTTGAATGAGTTTTACAAAACCCAACCTTATACCCCATCTACATCAGTACCAGCATCAGTTTTGCACAATGAACCTCCTCAAACATCCACATGCCAGCCCACAGTGCCTACAGGACAAATGCCCACACCCTCAACCAGCCCCAAACGTGTCAGCGCAGAAAATACCACAGATGAATCTTTCTCCAGTCATGGTGACTTTGTTGTTTTATGAGTAACCTAACTATGTTACCTTCATTTTGATTTTTGAAAAGTTAGCTTTATTTGTCCTACACAATCGGCTGACTAAATGTGCTTTCAGAAAAATAAAATACATTGTTAAAGTGTTAATATGTCTTGTTTATTTGTGAATGTATATGTAATTTTAACACTACTTTATTGATATGAGCGTAATAATAATTTTTCAGACAGTTAACAAAGACACCATACCTGTTCAGCGTTATGTCACACTAACTCATCCATATCTTGCCCATACACAATTTAAAAAAAGGATGGTGGTGATTAGGGTTGAGCGACTTTTCATTTTTTCAGGTCGAGTCGGGTTTCATGAAACCCGACTTTCTGAAAAGTTGGGTCGAGTGAAATCGGCCGATCTTATTGAAAAGTCGGGGTCGGGGATCAGCCGAAACACGAAACCCAATGCAAAGTCAATGGGAATTTTTAAAAAAAAAATATTTCCTGCAGCGCGATATAGCAGAAAAGCCGGTAATTCAATTGCCGGCTTTTCATTTCTTCTGCCTAAACCCGACATGATATGAGACATGGTTTACATACAGTAAACCATGTCATATCCCCGTTTTTTTTGCATATTACACACTACTAATGTTAGTAGTGTGGATGTGCAAAACTTCGGCGCCAGAGTAGTAAAGCCAGTGACTGAGGGCAGATATTAATAGCCTGGAGAGGGTCCATGTTATTGGCCCCCCCTGGCTAAAAACATCTGCCCCCAGCCACCCCAGAAAAGGCACATCTGTAAGATGCGCCTATTCTGGCACTTGGCCACTCTCTTCCCATTCCCGTGTAGTGGTGAGATATGGGGTAATGAAGGGCTAATGCCACCTTGCTATTGTAAGGTGTGACATTAAGTCAGATTAATAATGGAGAGGCGTCAATTCTGACACCTATCCATTATTAATCCAATTCTATGAAAGGGTTAAAAAAAAACACACACACATTATTAAAAAGTATTTTAATGAAATAAACACACAGGTTGTTTTAAGATTTTATTGCTCTCTCAATCCACATGAAGACCCTCATTCTGTAACAAATTGAAAATAATAAACCAACAATATACATACCTTCCGTTGATCTGTAACGTCCCACGATGTAAATCCATCTGAAGGGGTTAAAATATTTTACAGGCAGGAGCTCTGCTAATGCAGCTGTGCTCGTGGCTGTAAAACCCCAGGGAATGAAGGTAATGTAGGTCAATGACCTATAGTTACCTTAATTCACGGTGATGCGCCCTCTGCTGGATGTCCTCATATGAACTCGAGCCTGGGAGCTTTCCAGGAAAGTTCCCACGCTCGAGGTCATTTGAGGACATCCAGCAGAGGGCGCATCACCAGGACTGAAGGTAACTATAGGTCATTGACCTACATTACCTTCATTCCCTGGGGTTTTACAGGCACGAGCACAGCTGCATTATAGCAGAGCTCCTGCCTGTAAAATATTTTAACCCCTTCAGATGGATTTACATCGTGGGACGTGACAGATCATCGGAAGGTATGTACATTGTTGTTTTTTACTTTTCCTTTGTTACAGAGCGAGGGTCTTCAGGTGGATTGAGAGTACAATAAAATATTACAACAACCTGTGTGTTTATTTCATTAAAATACTTTTTAATAATGTGTGTGTGTGTTTTTTAACCCTTTCATACAATTGGATTAATAATGGATAGGTGTCAGAATTGACGCCTCTCCATTATTAATCTGGCTTAATGTCACCTTCAATAGCAAGGTGACATTAACCCTTCATTACCCCATATCCCACAGCTACACGGGAATGGGAAGAGAGTGGCCAAGTGCCAGAATAGGCGCATATTCCAGATGTGCCTTTTCTGGGGTGGCTGGGGGCAGATGTTTTTAGCCAGGGGGGGCCAATAACCATGGACCCTTTCCAGGCTATTAATATCTGCCCTCAGTCACTGGCTTTACCACTCTGGCAGAGAAAATTGCACGGGAGCACACACCAATTTTTTCCGCGATTTAACCCTTTAATTTAATAGCCCAAATTTTGCACATACACACTACTAACATTAGTAGTGTGGAATATGCAAAAAAAAAAGGGATATGAGATGGATTACTGTATGTAAACCATGTCTCATATCCTGTCGGGTTTGTGAAGGAGATAGGAAAAGCCGGCAACTGAATTACCGGCTTTTAAGCTATCTAGCGCTGTATGAAATATAAATGTATATAAATATATATATACTAGATTGTGGCCCGATTCTAACGCATCGGGTATTCTAGAATATGCATGTCCCCGTAGTATATGGACAATGATGATTCCAGAATTCGCGGCAGACTGTGCCCGTCGCTGATTGGTCGAGGCAACCTTTATGACATCATCGTCACCATGGCAACCATTATGACATCTACGTCGATACTGTGCCCGTCGCTGAATCAGAAACGTGGGATTTCTAAGTCCTTTATGACATCATCGTCGCTGTGCCCGTCGCTGATTGGTCGAGGCCTGGCGGCCTCGACCAATCAGAGACGCGGGATTTCCAGGACAGACAGACAGAAAGACAGACAGACAGACAGACGGAAAAACCCTTAGACAATTATATATATAGATATATGTGTGTCTCACTGACATATATATTTATATATATAGACAGTATATATGTTTTTACGATTATTTGAGCCCATGGATCCATTGTATGTCCGTATGTCGGTTTTGCATGCCTGCGAGAAAATCTCGCAGTACGGATGCCATACGGATTACATACGGAGGATGCAATGCGCAAAATACGCTGACACACCCTGGGGACTTTTCTGTGCATTACTGCCGTAAATAACGGACCGTATTTTTATACTCTGAGTGTGAGGCCAGCCTATGTGTGTATGTCCGGGATTGGCATCTGCACCGTTGCAGCTACAGCCACAAAATTTTGCACAGTCACACGTCTGGACCCCGAGAGCGTCATAGGCTATGTTGTGAGGCAAAATTTTAATCCTGCGCGTTCCAATTCACCAAACAATTTTGCCCCTATCTACATAATGGGGAAAAAGTGAAAGGAAAAGTGTTGGAGGCAAATTGACAGTTGCCAGATGTGAACAAGGGGGACTTAAAGAGTGAAAGTGATGGCGCCAAAGAGTATATACCGTACAGTTGCTAAGGTGGGGCCCCGACATGGGATACTCACCACACACGGGGATATGAACACACACACAAAATGCGCCACACACTACCACGTGCTTGAACACATATACCACCCTCAGCACACATTTCACCACACATACACCAACCTCGCCACATAAAACTCGAAACACAAAAGTCGCCGCTCAAAACAAGCCATGCGCAAAACTCGCCACATGCAAAACTAGGCTCATGCAAAACTCGCCATACGTGCAAAACTCGCCACACTTGCAAAACTCACCTCATGGAAAACTCGCCACATGCAAAACTTGCACACGTGGAAAAATTGCCACATGCACAAAAGTTGCAACACACGCAAAAGTTGCCTCACACAAAACTTGCACATACTCAAAACGCACCACACATAAAACTCGCCACGCGCAAAACTCGCCATGCGCAAAACTTGCTGTTCACAACTTGCAACACTAACCTGTCACATGCAACTTGACACAAAAAGTTGCTACACGCATGTCGCCACACAAAACTCATCTCACAAAAGTCGCTACATGCATGTTGCCACACGCAACTCAACACACACAACTTGACACATGAAACTCGCCCTAAAACACACACAAGTCTGGTATTATCCTTCAAAAATAAAAATCTGATTAATAAGCAGACAAACTACAAGAGCAACAAATGTACCTTATAGGAAATACAGCAGCTGTCAGTCACATGACCTGTCTATTATGTGTATGTGTAAGCTAATATATACTGCCACTGAGAGGAGGGCTTCCTGTTGGCTGGGGATTTATCAGGCTGCCAATTTAGCTTACAAATACTGAGGTAAAAATACTGAGCAAATAACGTGTGAACGAGGTCTAATACAGGAGGAGATGACATACAGGTACATACTATATACAGGGGAGATGACACACAGGTATATACTATATACAGGAGAGATGACACACAGGTATATACTATACAGGAGGAGATGACACACAGGTATATACTATATACAGGAGGAGATGACACACATATATACTATATACAGGGGAGATGACACACAGGTATATACTATATACAGGAGGAGATGACACACTGGTATATACTATATACAGGGGAGATGACATACAGGTACATACTATATACAGGGGAGATGACACACACGTATATACTATATACAGGGGAGATGACACACAGGTATATACTATAAACAGGGGAGATGACACACAGGTATATACTATATACAGGAGGAGATGACACACAGGTATATACTATATACAGGAGGAGATGACATACAGGTATATACTATATACAGGAGGAGATGACACACACATATATACTATATACAGGGGAAATGACACACAGGTATATACTATATACAGGAGGAGATGACACACAGGTATATACTATAGAGAGGGGAGATGACACACGTATATACTATATACAGGAGGAGATGACACCCAGGTATATACTATATACAGGAGCAGATGACACACAGGTATATACTATATACAGGAGGAGATGACACACAAGTATTAACTATATACAGGAGGAGATGACACAGGTACATACTATATACAGGAGGAGATGACACACAGGTATATACTATATACAGGAGCAGATGACACACAGGTATATACTATATATAGGAGGAGATGACTTACCGGTTGTTAGGAGTCGAGTTTCCTCTGCTGCACAGGGGGAATCTCGATCCGTGTCTGCTGCGGTCTCCCATTCGGTATCGGCCGCGGTGGGCTCTGCTCAGCGGAGGCGTCGCTCCCAGCGTCTCGCTGAGGCTGATTCGGTGCATAGGGTCACTACTGCCTTTTCTGGCTTTCCTATGGTACCCTGCACTGATCTGCGGCGAGCAAGCCTCTCTGGGACTAAGTCCTTATTTACTCACATTGAGCATGCCCAGGGCAGGGTCTCCCATTGGAGGTCGAGGGCCACATGTTCGGTCACATGCTCAGGTACTGCAGTACATTCCATTGGTCCTCCTGGAAGGTCCTGAAAGGGCAAAACATGCTCAGGTACTGCAGCACTTTCCATTGGTCCTCCTGGAAGGTCCTGAAAGGGCAAAAACTTCAGTAGCAGCTTCCTGTGCTGCAACTATATAAGCTGCGCATGACCGCACGGCCATGCGCTAGTATTATCTTGTAAATATGTGTGTGTGTTGTGAGTGAAAGTCGCTCTTTAAATAACCGTCCCTATTGAATGTCTGTTCGCGGAAGGTGTATGTTTGCTATCTAGCGCTCGACTTATCGAACAGCACGTAACACACATCACAGCATCCAGTTGCTGTGTCCGCCAGTACGGCGCTGTGCGCTTCCTCTGCGCTTTCCTTACCCAAGCCTGGGTGGTTAGTGGCGTCCGTCAGTGCAGCACCGCACGCACTCTCGTGCCTTTATTTACTATTTCAATAGTTTCCTTACACACCCAGTTGCGGTGTTGTGCCAGCAGTGGTCTAATCGGACTTCAATCCTAGTTGGGGTTGTGTTCGCTGACTTATTGCTCGCGCTCTATGTGCGGTACCGCGGTCCTGTGACGCAACAGGATCGCTTCCTTCACGCAGGGTGAAGTTAACCCTTGTATGTATACTTATAGTACCGCCATATAGTCCGTCTTACTTAGCAGCAGGTACTTTCCTGCACGGTGGATCCCGGGTTGCGAACGCACTAATTCCATTTAATAAACTATATATTTGGTGCGTTCCACCAACCCTAACACCGGTATATACTATATACAGGAGGAGATGACACACGTTTATACTACAGTTATATGAAAAAGTTTGGGCACCCCTATTAATCTTAAGCTTAATGTTTTATAAAAAAAAAATTTTTGCAACAGCTATTTCAGTTTCATATATCTAATAACTGTTGGACACAGTAATGTTTCTGCCTTGAAATGAGGTTTATTGTACTAACCGAAAATGTGCAATCTGCATTCAAACAAAATTTGACAGGTGCATAAGTATGGGCAGAGGTGTATCTAGGGTTTCTGGCACCCGGGGCAAGAATTCATTTTGGCGCCCCCCCCCCCCCCCCCCCCCAGGACATATGTGATTTGCACACTCAGTCATGTACCCACGAGCCGCTCTCCCTAATGCTCTCAATGTTCAGTGAAAAACTGAGAGAAGCGGGAAGAGAAGCTCGATGTCACAGGACCATAAGTATGAAAGTCGCATGTGAGTGAAGTGTCCATGTGACGACTACTGGAACCTGCAGAGCTGAATCCTGACCGCAGCCTTCTGAATTCTCACAACTAATGCACTGCACACTTTTAGGATTCTCCCTTGCCAGTGGACGGTCATGTCAGCACAAGCATGTGATTTGTATACTTCTGACCACATTCCGACTAGATGTGCCCGGCCTCGCTCAGTTCATTTTCATTGAGTGAGGCCACACATATCTAGTCAGCACGTGACTGTATGTATGTAAATTACCAGCACGAGAGAATCCTGACAGCGTGCAGGGCGCACTGTGAGAACTCAGAAGTCTGCAGTCACATAGAATGACTGCAGACTCATTACAAACCTGGACATCCCCTTTAAAGCTCCTAACATAAATAAAAACATGAGAATTAGTCAGTATCACAAATAACATTTACATCCAGGTACCTTATAGATGACGTCGCCTCTGGCATCGTTCTTCTTTTCTTCATCTTGTCCAGGCCCCATGATGAGTTTTGTCATCCACAGCCGTCTCTGCAGACCTCCATCTTCTCCGCTCTTTTGCAGAAAATCTCCACATGATGCCCTTAAAGATACAAGTGTCATTATAATGCTCCTGAATAAAAAATTGCCCCTCACTATATTGTCTGCACAAAATATGACCCCCACACTGTCCATCTTATGGTACATGCTCTTCACACTGACCTCTCCTTTCCATACCGGCCCCCTCTTCACACTGTCCTCTCACACTGTGTCCCCCTATAGGGCTCAGTATTTATACTGTACTCTGTCATCACACTCCCCCTCCTTGGTATACTGTCCTCTCCTGGCTGTGGCCTTACACTGTCCCTCCATGCTACACCCCCACTACTCAGTTTCTATTCTGTGCCCACTCACTTTTCTCCCCCATACTGTCTCCTCACACTATTCCCCTCCCTCCTCATAGTGTCTCCTCTCACATCCCTCCTGTTCACCATACTGTCTCCTCATATATTTACACCCCCACTTTCTATACTGCCTGCTCACCTGACTCCCCATACTGTGTCTGCACACATCCCATCACCCTCACTCCCCGTACTCTGTCCACATACATTTTTCACATCACTACTCATACTGTGTCCACATACATTCCCCCGTTTGCTCCTCATACAGTCTGCACCCATCCCCCATACTGTTTCCTCAGATATGCCCCCCATTCTCCTGTACTGTTTCCTCATATATGCCAATTATTTTCCTCTACCCCACCCCATCATTGCTCTCTTCACCACCTCGTACACACACGGCTCCGCTCTGTACACCTCGTACACACACGGCTCCGCTCTGTACACCTCGTACACACACGGCTCCGCTCTGTACACCTCATACACACACGGCTCCCCTCTGTACACCTCGTACACACACGGCTCCCCTCTGTACACCTCGTACACACACGGCTCCGCTCTGTACACCTCGTACACACACGGCTCCCCTCTGTACACCTCGTACACACACGGCTCCGCTCTGTACACCTCGTACACACACGTCTCCGCTCTATACGCCTCGTACACACACGGCTCCGCTCTGTACACCTCGTACACACACGGCTCCCCTCTGTACACCTCGTACACACACGGCTCCCCTCTGTACACCTCGTACACACACGGCTCCGCTCTGTACACCTCGTACACACACGGCTCCGCTCTGTACACCTCGTACACACACGGCTCCCCTCTGTATGCCTCGTACACACACGGCTCCCCTCTGTACACCTCGTACACACACGGCTCCCCTCTGTACACCTCGTACACACACGGCTCCACTCTGTACACCTCGTACACACACGGCTCCGCTCTGTACACCTCGTACACACACGGCTCCGCTCCGTACACACCCAGCTCTGCTCCATACACCTTGCACACACGGCTTCCGCTCTGTACACCTCATACACACACAGCTCTGCTACATCCACACAAACCACTCCTGACCCCACACAAAAGCTTACCCTCGTCGTCCAGCATTATGAGAACCAGCAGAGATGAGGGCACAGCTCTGAACAGTATGGGGGCATAAATCTGGACAGTATGGGGGCACAAATCTGGACATATGGGGGCTCAAATCTGGACATTATTGCCCATACTGTCCAGATTTGTGCCCCCATAATGTCCAGATATGTGCCCCCATACTGTCCAGATCAGTGCTGTGCCCCCATCACAGTCGTCAGACTCACATTCTCACAACAGTGAGTCTGAGTCTCGTCACATACTCAGCCAGTTTGCGTTGTTGTTGCAACTTGCCCCTGCCCTGGCCGCTGCTCCCTACCCCCCCCCCCCCATCATGCATGATGCATGAAGATGCAGGCAGGCTCTTCGGTGACTCGTCGGTGTCTTCAAACTTTCAGCTCCACCCGGTCCCCACGGCCACGGTCTGGAGCACTGTCTTACCACCGGCACCGACGACGTCACCGACACCGCCCAATGAGGCTGCTGCAGCCTCAGCCTGTGTCACGCTCAGCTCAGTCACACTGTGATGTCAGCCGCTGCTGGCACTTCACTGATGCGGAAGTGCCAGCAGCGGTTAGCGCCTCTCAGCGGTTGTCAAGGGCGCAGCCGGCCAGGCGCTACTGAGAAGGAAGGGGCTCCTTCCTTGTCTCACAACAACATCATTCACATCATCTGGCGGCCCCGCTGGCGCCCCCTGTCAGCTGCGCCCGGGGCACATGCCCCGCCTGCCCCCCCCTGGATACGCCACTGAGTATGGGCACCCCACCAGAAAAGTGACATTAATATTTGGTAGACCCTCCTTTTGCAAAAATAACAGTCTCTAGTCGCTTCCTGAAACACATGGGCTACTTGCACACTGAACAAGTCTGTAGGAACCTGTTCACACACCACCAAGAAACTTGAAGACATAAAAGAGCACAGTGAGGTCAAAAATACTCTGCTGTAAAAAAAATAATAGTAATAAGCAAGTGCTAGTCAGAGGATGGAAAAAAAACAGGGTATTTAGTTGATACGTATTTTTGCAAAAAAATGTATGCTAAGCTGCTCCACCAATCGCCAAGGTATACCCTTATTAGAGCAGTCCTATCTAATGTATATAATCCCTATCTGATGTATTTAAAACCTGATCATCTGTATAGTACCTGTATAAGCAGGGTTCAGAGAAGGAATATCCATGTGGACATGCAGGATGGAACAGCTTTAATTGAAATGACCTACAAGGAGTGGTGGACTCCCCAGTCTTGTACAAACAAGAGAACAATTATAAAACCAGAAACACATGGGCTACTTGCACACTGAACAAGTCTGTAGGAACCTGTTCACATACCACTAAGAAACTTGAAGACATAAAAGAGCACAGTGAGGTCAAAAATACTCTGCTGTAAAAAAATAATAGTAATAAGCAAGTGCTAGTCAGAGGATGAAAAAAAAAACGGTATTTAGTTGATACTTTTTTTTGCAAAAAAATGCATACTAAGCTGCTCCACGAATCGTTCAGAGAAGGAATATCCATGTGGACATGCAGGATGGAACAGCTTTAATGCAAATGAGCCACAAGGAGTGGTGGACTCCCCAGTCTTGTAGAAACAAGAGAACAATTATGCATGGATTTTTAACTGCGTTTTCTTCCAAGAGATTCAGAATCTGTGCAGAAAATTCCACAGGCAAATCTGCAACGTGTGCGCATACCCTAACTTTATTTGGTCGTCAGGTCGGCGTTATTCGTCATGTTTGACAGCAAAAGCAACGATGCCTGCAATGTTTTTTCACAGAGCTAACAACCAGCGAGAACGATAAGTACGTCACTGGATCGCTCCTGCATCGTTCTGGAATTGCTGTGTTTGACATCTCTACAGCGACGTAACAGCGACGCTCCAGCGATCTAGTTTAGGTCGGATCGTTGTCTATATCGCTGGAGCGTCGCTAAATGTGACGGTACCTTAAGTTTTCAGGAGCTGCAGCCGACATACATTTTATTGCAAGTTGCACACAAGATGATGTAAACTACATTTTTGAGTATTACAGATAATGTATTGTTTGATTTTGGACTGTTGCAATCCATCAAAATTAGTATAATTTTTAGTGACATGTGCATGTTTCCTTGTTTTACAGCGATTAGTACCACATCTAAAGAATCCCTCACAATCCAACCCAGTATGACATCTGGCAGAGTAGAATAGGCTTGTTGAAAATATGTTACCTAGGGTTTTAGCTTTCTTGGCTACAACAGAGCTGTCTGATTTGAGAAGTCTAGAGAGAATATCATCCTCGTAAAATATAGGTAAAATCTATTATTATTATTATTATTATTCATTATTATAGCGCCATTTATTCCATGGCGCTTTACATGGGAGGAGGGGTATACATAATAAAAAAACAAGTGCAATAATCTTAAACAATAAAAGTTACCAACTGGTACAGGAGGAGAGAGGACCCTGCCCACGAAGGCTCACAATCTACAAGGGATGGATGATCTATGGATTACAGTTTCAATTTTCATTGAACTGATGACTGTACTTACACCTCTTTGTGCTTTTTTATGTTGCAAAAACTGACCTGCAGTGCGATTTTGAAATCTGCGTCAGGTCAATGTCTCTTGAAGAAAATAAGTATTTTATTTGCGCATTTTACCCATAGACTTGAATTAGGAGAAAAATCTGCAAATAAACATCATTATTATTATCTATGAAGTTTTATCAAAGGTAAGTAACAAGAAGTACCCAAAATAAAGTAGTCTTATTTAAAGCATGACGTACCAAAAGGTGATAAAAAATGCAGCTAAAAAGGATACAACAAAAAATGCACTAAAAAGACAATTACATTAGCTAATTAGTGCCTTGTACTATTTATTTTACTCTTCACAAATACTTGCTACTTTGTGTTGGCATATCATATAATATCCCAATAAAATACAATTAAGTTTGTGGGTGTGACATGTAAAAATATGGAAAAGTTCAAGGGTGTGAATACTTTTTCAAGGCACTGTGTAGTTAGATCGCCCCCAGACTCAGGGTCACGGGTTACTCGGTACCGGTCCTCTGCTGGCTCAGTTCTGGGGATGTCACGGTGGCTGGGCCCGGTCCGTGACCCTGCTAAGGGGCGTCCAATAAGGGGATGATGGTGCGTAGTGCGAGGAATAACGAGGACACAGGGTTCAGTTTCTTTACCTTTTACTGAAGGTTTCAGGATCCTCAATCCAGGGCACTGTCAACGGGGCTGTCTGAGACCGGCCGGTCCGAAGGCACATCCGGAGTTCCCTTTGCAGGTGGAAATCAGTCTCTACCCACTAGCGCCTGTGTGTTGTAGTGCTTCCCTGCTGAGCATTCAGGATAGTCCTCATAACTTCTGTTCTCGCTCTCTCTAGATCTTTCTCTTCTCCGTCCCCCAGGTATGTTATGGCTAGGACGCACGTTTATGACAGGTAGGCCTGGAGTTATTCTGGAACCCTAGTGTCGCCCCTCTCCCACGATTGCCTCCTATGTCCTTCTTAGGTGTTGTATGGTAGACAGCCAACCTGTAATTAACTGTCCTGCCGCTGTTTGAAGTAATGCGTGGAGACTGTTACTTCCTCGGTGCTCCGGCCACCGCTATGCGCCTCAGTAGAATGTTGCCGTTCTCGGGGCACGACTCCTACTGGATCTCCTTTGTGCTGATCTCATTTCTCACTGTTCCACAATATCCTTCGCTTTGTGTCTCTTTCTTAGGATACCGCCGCAAGGTAGTGCAGGCTCGGTTCTGTAACGTTCTGTTCTGTTCGCTAGGTACCTGCCAGATTTCCCAGTTCTGACAGGTTCTCCCTGGAGCTCTCCCAGGCTTCCTTCTGTCTAACTTCCTGTCCAACCCCTAGTTTTACCAATGTGAGGAGTTGCCCAATAAATAAGCCTTTTACTCCCCCTAGTGGCCGGAGTGTGAAGTGTAATGTGTGCTGGTGATACCTGGTCAAAGAACTCCTTTAGTGCAGTCAGACGTACCATCACTCCCCTTAGTGGCAGAGCGACATTACTGCAATGACCAGATCTCTGGGGCGCTGCACTCCCCCACGGTTAAATCCAGTACTCCCGGACTGGGAAAAGAAGAACAACAATACATGTTAATAGAAAACACACAAAAATTCTTATATATACTCTAACAAATAAATATAACAGTGCTTTCCGTTATGGAAGGTAAGGACGCTTGAACGTTGCAAAAGATTGGTCATGCACAGTCCATGACTCCCAGTTCTGTAGGTGCAACCATAGAATAGCAGGGACCCCGGGTAAACAAAGGGGCCCCTGTGAAAGTTTTGGAGTGATTCACTGTCCATCACGCCATTGTCCATTTTTAACCTATAACACAGATATTTACACAAGCATTTTAAACCAAATAACAACTATCTTTAATATCGTCAAGGTCTATAACGAAGTGGAGTCTGATTCTTGGTGCTACGCATGGACCTCCGCAGCGCAGGGGCTGTTACTGGCCTGACAGAACCTGCTACGCTTGCTATCGCTAGTGTAGTGCACTGTCTTCTAGCTACACTTCTAGTGAGTCTAGGCAGCACTGGCATACTGGAGTTCTCAGTGCTACCACTATTAGTGGTGGGCATGGCAGATTCACCGATGACAGAGGGAGGACCCGCTGGTTCGACCGTTGGCATCGCATCTTCTGGTAGGGTTGGCTGCTCTGGCGGGTCCAGCTGCCCTGGCACCACATTTAGTTCTGATGGTCTCGGTTGATGGAACGTTGGGACAGGTACCACAATGGCCTGATTTATTTGAGTCCAGGACTGGGGAAAATCGCCAAGAACAGTGTGTATCATCTTCTCTTCTTCCACGGGCGGAGAAGTCCTGGGATCTATTTCCCCATCTTTCAGCTTATCCGGGCATATTTTCAGGTGGTCTCTGTATATGGCCGCTGAGGTCTCTCCTCCGTCTTTACTGATGAGACAGACCTTTGTATTGTCGAAGTCGGAGGGGAGAATGGTATACAGTTCCGCTTCCCATTGATCATCAAGCTTGTGTAGTCTCCTCTTTCTTTTGAGTACTTGCTCACCAGGTGCCAATGGAGCCGCGGGAGCATGCTGGTTGTAGTCCCTCTCTTGCTTCTGTCTGGCCTGAGTGAGACTCTTTTCCACACATTCCTGTACTTTGCGGTACCTCTGCTGCCTCTCGGTATCCCAATCTGCATCTGGTGATATATCTTCGGGGGTCAGAACCCCCATGTCCAGATCGACGGGTAACTTGCTAGACCTTCCTCGCATCAGGTACGCTGGGGTGCAGTTGGTGGAATTCACCGAGATGTGGTTGTACATGTCTACCAAGTCTGGTAACTTTGTATGCCACAAGTTCCGCTCCTCTACAGGTAAGGTTTTCAGTAAGTCGATCACCACTTGGTTCATCTTCTCACACATCCCGTTGGTCTGTGGATGGTACGGCGTGGTTCTGATCTTCTTACACCCGTACAAATTGCAGAACTCCTGGAACACCTCCGCCTCAAATGCCGGCCCTTGATCAGTCAACACCTTCTGTGGGTACCCATGGGGTCGACAGAAGTACTGCTGGAAGGTTTTGGCAGCCGTCCTAGACGTCGGATATTTGACTGGTACGACCACCAGGAATCTGGAATAGTGGTCCACAATGGTGAGAGCCTAGATATACCCTGACCGGCTAGGTGTTAGCTTTACGTGATCCAGCGCGACCAACTCGAGTGGCCGTTTGGTGATGATGGGCTGCAAGGGAGCCCGTTGGCTGTCCCGATCCTTCCGGCGTAAGCTGCAGGGGCCACACTCTCGCCACCACTTCTCGATGGCCTTCCTCATGCCAACCCAGTAGAACCTCCCACGGAGTAGCCTTTCCAGCTTCCTCCATCCGAAGTGTCCTGCCCCATTGTGGTATGCTCCCAGGACCATGGGCACATCTTGTCTGGGGACCACAATCTGCCACACTAATTCGTGAGTGCGAGGGTCGATGTTCCTTCGGCACAGCTTGCCATCGTGAAGAAACAGTTTGCCCCTCTCCTTCCACAACTGTAATGTCTCCGGTGGATCATCCGGGTCAGGATGTAAACCTGCCTGCGTCAGGAGCTCCTTCACCCGACGGACCGCAGGGTCACCATCCTGGTTCTCTGTCCACCCGTGGTGGGGCAGGGGACTCAATGGGGTGCCCTGTTTGTTTCTGCACCTGTTCTCCACCTGATGGGAACACTGAGTTGCCTTGGGATGATGGAAAGCGGGCAGCTCCACTTCTTCAAATGCTTCTGGGTCTTCCTCCGTTTCGGGTAGGTGAGGCATTCGGGACAATGCATCGGCATTCGCATTCTTGTGCCCCGCCCGGTACTTGATGGTAAAAACGTAATTGGACAACCGGGCCATCCACCGCTGCTCCAAGGTGCCGAGCTTCGCTGTGTCCAAGTGCGTAAGTGGATTATTATCCGTGAAGAGGGTGATTTTCGTGGAGGCCAGGTAGTGCTTGAACCTCTCCGTCACGGCCCAAACGACGGCAAGGAACTCCAGCTTGAAGGAACTGTAGTTGTCTGGGTTCCTTTCAGTGGGGCGAAGCTTCCTGCTGGCATAAGCGATTACTCGTTCCTTGCCCTTCTCGACCTGAGACAACACCGCTCCCAGCCCCACATTGCTGGTGTCCGTATACAATACAAACGGTTGGTCGTATTCCGGGTAGGCTAGTACTTCCTCTCCCGTCAGTGCCGATTTCAAGCAAGTGAATGATCCTTCCAGTCGTCGTTCCAATCCAACGGGGCATTCTTACCCTTGGGTTTCTTTGGCTGGCCCACCAACAGGTCTTGCAATGGCGCGGCCTTCTTGGTGAAGTCCTTGATAAACCTCCGGTAGTAACCCACCAACCCGAGGAACTGCCGGACCTCATGAAGGTTACTGGGCTGTGGCCAGTCCTTGATCACCGTGACCTTGTCAGGGTCTGGAGCCACTCCTTCAGCACTCACCACATGGCCCAGGTACTGTACCTTGGGTTTGAGCAGATGGCATTTGGACGGTTTCACCTTTAAGCCAAAGTTGGACAGCACTTCAAATACCTCGGCCAGGTGCTTCAGATGGTCTTCATAGGTCTTAGAGAAGACAATGACATCGTCCAGATACAGCAGCACGGTCTCAAAGTTCTTGTGTCCCAAACAGCACTCCATCATCCTCTGGAACGTCCCCGGGGCATTACACAATCCGAAGGGCATGTAGTTGAACTCGCAGAGACCCATCGGCGTCGTGAAGGCTGTCTTTTCTTTGTCCGCCTCTGCCACGGGAACTTGCCAATACCCACTGGTGAGATCTAAAGTAGAGCAGTAATTAGCAGACTTTAACGCGGCCAAAGACTCCTCTATCCTCCTCTATCCTATCCTTATGTGTAATGCGGTTTAATTGCCTATAATCCACACACATCTTCATGGTGCCATCTTTCTTCCTAACGAGGACTAACGGAGCTGCCCAGGGGCTACAGCTGTCTCTCACTACCCCAGCCTCCTTCATCTCTCGTAACATGTCCTTGGCACACTGATAATGAGCTGGGGGTACAGGACGGTATCTTTCTTTTACGGGTGGGTGATCTCCAGTGGGGATGTGATGTTGAATCCCTTTTACCCGCCCGAAATCCAGGGGGTGTTTGCTGAATACCCGCTCAAACTCGTGAACCACCTTGTAGGCCCCCTGCATCTGGTGAGATGGAGTACCATCAGTGCCCACATGTAATTCCTGACACCAATCTTTTGATTGCTCTGCAGAGCCGTTGTCCTCCGCCGACTTGGACGGAGCCAAGGGCTCGGGTGCGTGTATCACACTATTATTAACAGTAAACAGCTTGGCAAGTGTGACATATTTAGTTAGGTGGACTTCCTCCTCCCCACAGTTAAGAACACGCACCGGCACCCTCCCCTTGCGGACGTCAACCACCCCTCTGGCTGTCAGGAGGGTAGGCCTATTCTCTGAATACACAGGTTCTACCAGAGCCTGATAGTCCTTACCCCCGAGGCCTATGGCTGCCCGACACCATATTAACATTTCACTCCTGGGCGGTATTGCAATTGATTTGAATCACTCACTGTGACCCGGCCAATTTCACCACCAGTCAGCTCCACTTGCTGTCTCTGCATTAGGGCTCTGATTTCTTTCTGCAAAGCACGCTGTTCACTGTGACCAGCTGCAGCTGTGCTGCAACAAGACAATAACTTCTGCAAGACAATTTTCTATGACATTAGTACCGATGGTCATCATGGGGTAACGTTCACGTCGGTCAATATCAACAATGACAATTCCTTGGGCCTCCAATTCTACCCGCCCCACCTTGATAGTGACCTCTTTATATCCCACTTGCGGCAGTGGCTGACCATTGCTAGCTATTATGGTGAAATCATCATCAGGGGCATGGGTAATGTCAGTGTCCTCCCAATAACGCCTATAAAGAATGTAGGGCATAGTTGTCACCTGGGAACCGGTGTCCAGCAAAGCGTTCATGGGGATACCGTTGATCACGATGGGGAGAACTGGACGCCCCCCGATGTGTTTGGCTCTCCAATTTTGCGGGCCTGGGCGTTCTACTCCTGGGGGTTGGCCCTTGGCCCCAGGGGTTGCTCGTTTAACTGACAGTACCTTGCAAGATGGCCCACCTGGTGGCAGTGGCGGCAGATAGGTCGTCCATCCTGATGAAAACGATCATCGTCTCTGCCTCTGGTCGATGGAACCCTCCTTGGTTGTTGCCAGGGGACATTCTCCGGTCTGGAAGCCAGCTGGATCTTCTCTTTGGGGGCCTCCTGTAGGGACTGGACGGTCCAGGCTAGGGCAGCAACGCTCCTGGTCAATTCCTGTATCTGGAGGCGCAGTCCTGCAGGGGAATCGTCTTCCAGGATCTGGGCATCGGCCTCGGCGGAGACAGGTGCATCCGGCGCCACCCCCTGGTGGTATGTGAGAGCTTGCCGCCTGGGAAGTGTGGCACGGCTGAGCTGCCGCTCCGGTAGCGCCTGGATAGCTTAATCTTTGAATTGCGCGAAAGTCAGATCTGGATTCTGCATGCCAGGAAGTGTAGCTGGGCCCTTTGGTTACTGCACAGGAGCCCTTCGACGAACCGCTCTTTCAGGAGTTTAGCTACATCTTGCATGCTGCTTGGGTCACTTTGCTTGATGGCCCACAGCGCCTCCAGCAGATTAAGGGCATAGTCCCATAAGCTATCCTGCGGCCGCTGCTTGCACCCATAGAACGTCAATTTAATTTCCGTAGCGGTGCGGGTGTCAAAGGTGGCTTTTAGCTTGGCAAATACTTGTTGCACAGTTTTCTTGTCCGCAGCGGGCCAGGACTTTACTTCCCTCAATGCCGCTCCAAAGAGTTGGCCGATTATCATATGAACCTTCTGAGGCTCCGTCAAGGGATAAAACTCGAGCAGGCTACAAATCCCTTCTTTAAAGTCAGTTAACGTATGAGCTTCTCCAAAGTATCGCGGGAGCCAGGCGGCCCCTGGTAGGTACGGCATAGAGAAGGGCATTATGGCTGCTGTAGCGGTGGCAGTGTCCGGCTGGTTGGTGGGAGTGGTAAGCCCCGCGACTTCCAGCGGTGATACCGGGTTTGTGGCTGTGCTTACCGCGGAATCCAGGACCGCTCCCGAGTCTGCAGCTGTGGCCGCCGCCTCCGCTCCTCTGGAATCCGACATGGCCGTTCCTTCCCCTTGCTAATCTGTCGGGGTCGGGGTTCTCCTTCCGGGGTCGGCACCTCAGTGCGTCTTTCGCTCCGCGCGCTTTTCCAGCCGGCTCCACCCACGAAGCTATGGCTCATCCTTTCACGTCCCACACGGCGCGGCAATGGTGGATTTTTGGCGGAAAATAGCAATACACAGTCTTTGCAATAAGTCACAGTTCAATCACAGTTCCAAGGCACACATGACCTGATTCTTCAGGCTTAAGAACAATCCTGTTCGTGACGCCAAGTTAGATCGCCCCCAGACACAGGGCCGCGGGTTACTCGGTACCGGTCCTCTGCTGGCTCAGTTCTGGGGATGTCACGGTGGCTGGGCCTGGTCCGCGACCCTGCTAAGGGGCTTCCAATAAGGGGGTGATGGTGCGTAGTGCGAGGAATAACGAGGACACAGGGTTCAGTTTCTATACCTTTTACTGAAGGTTTCAGGATCCTCAATCCAGGGCACTGTCAACGGGGCTGTCTGAGACCGGCCGGTCCGAAGGCACATCCGGAGTTCCCTTTGCAGGTGGAAATCAGTCTCTACCCACTAGCGCCTGTGTGTTGTAGTGCTTCCCTGCTGAGCATTCAGGATAGTCCTCACAACTTCTGTTCTCGCTCTCTCTAGATCTTTCTCTTCTCCGTCCCCCAGGTATGTTATGGCTAGGACGCACCTTTATGACAGGTAGGCCTGGAGTTATTCTGGAACCCTAGTGTCGCCCCTCTCCCACGATTGCCTCCTATGTCCTTCTTAGGTGTTGTATGGTAGACAGCCAACCTGTAATTAACTGTCCTGCTGCTGTTTGAAGTAATGCATGGAGACTGTTACTTCCTCGGTGCTCCGGCCACCGCTATGCGCCTCAGTAGAATGTTGCCGTTCTCGGGGCACGACTCTTACTGGATCTCCTTTGTGCTGATCTCGTTTCTCACTGTTCCACAATATCCTTCTCTTCGTGTCTCTTTCTTAGATACCGCCGCAAGGTAGTGCAGGCTCGGTTCCGTAACGTTCTGTTCTGTTCGCTAGGTACCTGCCAGATTTCCCAGTTCTGACAGGTCCTCCCTGGAGCTCTCCCAGGCTTCCTTCTGTCTAACTTCCTGTCCAACCCCTAGTTTTACCAATGTGAGGAGTGGCCCAATAAATAAGCCTTTTACTCCCCCTAGTGGCCGGAGTGTGAAGTGTAATGTGTGCTGGTGATACCTGGTCAAAGAACTCCTTTAGTGCAGTCAGACATACCATCACTCCCCTTAGTGGCAGAGCAACGTTACTGCAATGACCAGATCTCTGGGGCGCTGCATATACCGCAGTCTCATTGGCTCTTATGTGATGAATACTGCAGTTAAGGTGCAATCTATGTGATGTATACAGCAGTCTTGGCATCTGCTATGTTATATATACAGCAGACTTGGTGTCTCCGAAGTGATGCATACAGCAGTCTCAGTGTCTCCTTTGTTATTTACACTGCAGACCTCCCATTGCTTGAGTTCTATAAATGTTATATGGGCAAGGATTTATTTTCCACTTTAAGGAGACATGCAGTGAAATATACATAAATGTTCAGAAAAACTCACTGCCATGAATTTTTTACAAATTTTATAATTTCAAAGAATTGATTGGGCTCCAGACCAATTAAAATCTGGAAAATCAGTGGCAAATAGCACCTAACATTACAGCCCCATCATAGAGAAACACTTCTAGTCATCACATTAGGAGTGAGTTGCTTAAAGATAATCTGTCACCTAATTTTGGCCCTATAAACTGCGGCCACCGCCATCAGGGGCTTATCTACAGCATTACATAATAAGCCCCCAATGTAACTTGAAAGATAAGAAAAACAAGGTATTTTATACTCACCTGGGGGACGGTCCGGTGCTGTCCACTCCGATAGGCGTCGCAGGTCTGGGTCCGGCGCCTCCCATCTTCATGCGATGACGTCCTCTTCCTTGCTGCTGTCGCGGCTCCTGAGCAGGCGTAATTTTCTGCCCTGTTGAGGGCAGAGCAAAGTACTGCAGTATGCAGGTGCCGGGAAAGGTCATAGAGGCCCAGCACCTGCGCACTGCAGTACTTTACGCTGCCCTCAACAGGGCAAATCAGTACGCCTGCACAGGAGCCGCAACAGAAGCAAGGAGGATGACGACATTGTATGAAGAAGGGATGCACCAGATCTGGACCGCGATGCCCATCGTACCCGAGCCGAACCGGGACCGCCCCTGGGTGAGTATAATCGAACTTGTTTTTATTATCTTTCAGGCTACATTGGGGGTTTATCTACAACATTACAGAATGCTATAGATAAGCCCCTCAAGGTGGTGGCCGTAGTTTATAGTGCCAAAATTGACAGATTCCCACTTAATATTTTTACCAAATTTATCAGGACAATTTTTAAGCTGATAATTTTATTCAGCTGCCAAATGATGGGATACTTTAAATATTCAAATGGCCCTAGGTAGAAAAAAGGTTCCCCATCCCTGCAATAAATGAATTCCACCACCATTTACTGTTAGAGTAATTTAAAAGAATGTTGTCTTTTTCCGACAGTTAACAACTTTTTTGTTGTAGTTAATTCACTGTAACTGCAGGCAAGTTACTTTTAGTCAATCATGTAATTACATGTGACCAATATCATTGTTTCACCTCAGGAGAAAAATTTAATCTCAAGCTTCAATAATGAGCCCATATACAAGGATCTGCTCAAGTTACTAAGGCTAGGGGTACATCACAAAATACTTAGGCTACATCACATAGCAACACAGCATGGTGGCACTGCTCATTACTGTGCCATATTATTGTGTTGCACAAATTATAATGATTGCTTGCTAAGATTATCCATATAACTTTTATGGAATCATATTAGGCAGAAGAAGAATAGTGCTACTGATGACACTATGCAACCCTATAACTATTACTAAATTGCTATTGCCTATTTGGGTAACCAACATACAAGATAGAAATGACTACTTTTAAATTCTAGACCTTGGAATTATTCCATTAACATGTTTGGTCATCACAGACTGTTGACTTTTTTAACCTCTTTCCTATATGCGGCGTATATACAGCTCTGGCAAAAAATTGAGAGACCACTGCACAGTTTTATAAAAATTCTCTACATGTCTGACAGCCATTCCATTCCAGTGTCAGTTGAATTCCAACCAGAGTACACCTCATTCTACTTAATGTGCGTCTGATTAGGTGATCACCTGAATCAAATCTTATTTAAAGAAGGAAAGTATAAAAACACTGCTGTCGTGTTGACAATCCTCTTGCAATAGGACAAGCTGGATGGCAAAAAAAGTGCTAGTAGTATCCCAAAAGTAATAGGAATGAAAAAATAACTTTTATCTATGCCAAAAAAATGAAATGAAAAGTCTTGAGTGAGGAAAAGAAGGGCACAATTATGGCTTTACTAGCAGAGGGACACAGTGACACAGTGAGCGTCATGTTGCCTCCATCCTTAAAATTTCTAAGACGGCAGTCCATTAGAACAAGGTCAAGCATCAGAGATTGGGAAAAACAAAGCTACAGACCGGCAGAGGGCGAAAACGACTCTCCAATGATCAGGATGACCGTCATCTTATTCGAATGTCATTCAGCAACCACAGGATCACATCAAATGACCTACAAAAGGAATGGCAAATGGCAGCTGGGGTGAAGTGCATGGCAATAACAGTTCGAAACAGGCTCCTAGAGGCAGGACTCAAGTCATGTAAAGCTAGAAAAAAAGCATTTCATCTATCTGAAGCAACGGAGAGCCAGGCTGAAGTTTCTCAAAGACCATAAGGATTGGACCATAGAGGACTGGAGTAAGGTAATCATCTCTGTTGAGTCTAGTTTTCATCTTTGCCCAACACCTAGTCATCTGTGAAATTTGGTTTAGGATCGGTGATGATCTGGGGATGCTTCAGCAAGGCTGGAATTGGGCAGGTTGTTCTTTGCGAAGGACGTATGAATCAAGCCGCATACAAGGTTATCCTGGAAAAACAGTTGATTCCTTCTGCTCAGGCAATGTTCTCCAACTCTGAGGACTGTTTTTTCCAGCAGGACAATGCACCACGCCACACAGCTAGGTCAATCAAGGTGTGAATGAAGGACCACCACATCAAATCCCTGTCATGGTCAGCCCAATCTCCAGACCTGAACCCCATTGAAAACCTCTGGAATGAAATCAAGAGGAAGATGGATAGTCACAAGCCATCAAACAAAGAAGAATTGCTTACATTTTGTACCAGGAGTGGCAAAAGGTCACCCAAAAGCAGTGTGAAAGACTGGGGGAAAGCATGCCAAGATGCATGAAATCTGTGATTAAAAATTATGGTTATTCCACAACATTTTGATTTCTGAACTCTTCCTGAGTTAAAATATTAGTATTGCTGTTTCTAAATGATTATGAACTTTTTTTTTGCATTATTTGAGGTCTGCAAGCAATAACATTTTTTTTTTATTTTGACCATTTCTCATTTCCTGAAAATAAATACAAAATTTATTGCTTGGAAATTCAGAGACATGTTGTCAGAAGTTTATAGAATAAATGAACAATTTACATTTTACTAAAAAATATACCTATAAAGAGAAAAATCAGACAAACTGAACATTTTGCAGAGGTCTCTTAATTTTTTCCAGAGCTGTATATACGGCGCCTCTATTTCTGGTCACTGCGCTGCATTGCACGGTGACAGAGTTAAGAAGAGTGCTGGCCAAGCCTGCACATCACCCCAAGGGTTTGTACAGCCGCCTCTCAGCATTAGCGATTGCTGTGATTGGCTGTTCAATTCTGACTAGCCATTCACAGTGAAGTGAAAATAAGGTTGCAAAAAAACAAAACAGGTGACATGCTATGATCGGTGCTGAGACAGCACCAATCACAGCAGTTATAGTGGGTGGGGTCATAATGGGTCGTAACATCACCTCTCCGGATTAACCCTTTAGGAGCTGACTGGTTGAAAAATAGTTCTTGATCAATCAGCACCAAAGGGGTAATCTAAAATAGCGATCCCCACTCTGTACACCATATTTACCTCAGAATTGGTGTACAGAGGAATGGTAGACCCCTCTGTGTACCTGAGAGAAAGAATTTCATTGGTGATCAGTACAATCCTATTGCAATTTGTGTCCTGCGATCTCATGTGCTGCAATCTCCTATGTGCTGTCTGCTGTGTGACTGATCTGTGATCACAGCAGCAGCAGCAGTTCTCCAATCCCTGTCACAGTCCAGAATGTCCTTCCGTTAGTGACATCTGATTTTGTTTTATAAAATAAAAAATAGTAGTTAGTACAGAGTAGTTTCATAGATAAACGAGTTAGCGTATTAGAGCAGCAGCCGTCGCAATGTAAGTGATGTCTGATTATCTTTTAGAAAAAAAAAAGTAGTTAGTACAGCACAGCTTTACAGATAGAGAAGTAGCATTTTCCTTTAACAGGAGAAATTTGACCCCAAAAGTTGTTGTCCAGTTTCTCCTGAGTACGGTGATACCCCATATGTGGGGGTAAACTACTGTTTGGGCACATGCCGGGGCTCGGAAGTGAAGTAGTGACGTTTTAAAATGCAGACTTTGATGGAATGCTCTGCGGGCGTCACGTTGCGTTTGCAGAGCCCTTGATGTGGCTAAACAGTAGAAACCCCCCACAAGTGACCCCATTTTGGAAACTAGACCCCGAACGGAACTTATCTAGATGTGTGGTGAGCACTTTGAACCCCCAAGTGCTTCACAGAAGTTTATAACGCAGAGCCGTTAAAATAATAAATACGTTTTCTTTCCTCAAATATAATTATTTAGCCCAGAATTTTTTATTTTACCAAGGGTTACAGGAGAAATTGGACCCCAAAAGTTGTTGTCCAGTTTTTCCTGAGTACGCTGATACCCCATGTGTGGGGGTAAACCACTGTTTGGGCACACGTCGGGGCTCAGAAGGGAAGTAGTGACCCCATTTTGGAAACTAGACCCCCCAAGGAACTTATCTAGATATGTGGTGAGCACTTTGAACCCCCAAGTGCTTCACAGACGTTTACAACGCAGAGCCGTGAAAATAAAAAATAATTTTTCTTTCCTCAAAAATGATGTTTTAGCAAGCATTTTTTTATTTTCACAAGGGTAACAGGAGAAATTGGACCGTAGTAATTGTTGCGCAGTTTGTCCTGAGTATGCTGGTACCCCATATGTGGGGGTAAACCACTGTTTGGGCACACGTCGGGGCTCGGAAGTGAGGGAGCACCATTTGACTTTTTGAATACAAGATTGGCTGGAATCAATGGTGGCGCCATGTTGCGTTTGGAGACCCCTGATGTGCCTAAACAGTGGAAACCCCTCAATTCTAACTCCAACACTAACCCCCCACACCCCTAACCCTAATCCCAACACACCCCTAACCCTAACCACAACCCTAATTCCAACCCTAACCCTAAGGCTATGTGCCCACGTTGCGGATTCGTGTGAGATTTTTCAGCATCATTTTTGAAAAATCCGCGCGTAAAAGGCACTGCGTTTTACCTGCGGATTTACCGCAGATTTCCAGTATTTTGTGTGCGGATTTCACCTGCGGATTCCTATTGAGGAACAGGTGTAAAACGCTGCGGAATCCGCACAAAGAATTGACATGCTGCGGAAAATACAACACAGCGTTTCCGCGCGGTATTTTCCGCACCATGGGCACAGCGGATATTTTTTTCCATAGGTTTATATGGTACTGGAACACTGCTACCAATACGCAGCGGCCAATCCGCTGCGGATCCGCAGCCAAATCCGCACCGTGTGCACATGGCCTAATTCTAAAGGTATGTGCACACGCATCAGTTTCCCATGAGTTTACAGTTCAATGTAAACCTATGGGAAACAAAAATCGCTGTACACATGCTGCAGAAAAACTGTACGGAAACGCAGCGGTTTACATTCCGCAGCATGTCGCTTCTTTCTGCGGATTCCGCAGCGGTTTTACAACTGCTCCAATAGAAAATCGCAGTTGTAAAACCGCAGCGAAATGCGCAGAAAAACCGCGGTAAATCTGCCATAAATCCGCAGCGGTTTAGCACTGTGGATTTATCAAATCCGCAGCGGAAAAATCCGCAGAGGACCAGAATACGTGTGCACATACCGAAACCCTAACCCTAACCCTAGTTCTTACCCCAACCTTAGTGGAAGAAAAAAAAAAATCTTTATTTTATTATTGTCCCTACCTATGGGGGTGACAAGGGGGGGGGGGTCATTCAGTGTTTTTTTTATTTTGATCACTGTGATAGGTTATATCGCAGTGATCAAAATGCACTTGAAATGAATCTGCCGGCCGGCAGATTCGGCGGGCGCTTTGCGCATGCGCCCGCCATTTTGGAAGATGGCGGCGCCCAGGGAAGAAGATGGACGGACCACGGGAGGCTCGGTAAGTATGATGGGGTGGGGGGAGCACGGGGGGGTGTGGATCGGAGCATGGGGGGTAAATCAGAGCACGGGGGGTGGATCGGCGCATGGGGGGGTCGGATCGGAGCACGGGGGGGTGGATCGGAGCACCGGGGGGTGGATCGGACTGCAGGGGGGGTGGATCGGAGTGCAGGGGGGGTGGTTGGAGCACGGGGGTGGGATTGGAGCACGGGGGTGAGCGGACAAGAGCACGGGGGGGAGCGGACAGGAGGACGGAGGGGAGCGGGGCAGTGTAAAGGACAGATCGGTGGCTTGGGGGGCGATCGGTGGGGTGGGGTGGGGGCACATCAGTGTTTCCAGCCATGGCCGATGATATTACAGCATCGGCCATGGCTGGATTGTAATATTTCACCAGTTATAATAGGTGAAATATTACAAATCGCTCTGATTGGCAGTTTCACTTTCAACAGCCAATAAGAGCGATCGTAGCCACGGGGGGGTGAAGCCACCCCCCCCTTGGGCTAAACTACCACTCCCCTTGTCCCTGCAGATCGGGTGAAATGGGAGTTAACCCTTTCACCGGATCTGCAGGGACGCGATCATTTTGTGACACAGCATATGCGTCACAGGTCGGATTGGCACCGACTTTCATGACGCATAAGCTGTGTCACAGGTCGGGAAGGGGTTAATAGATGACAGATCTGAGTGGGGACTTGCTATTTTAGTGGATTGCGTTGAAGCTTTCTTTGGGAACATTTTACGTAACGTTTGGATCACATTTATCTGGCGCTCTATGCTGACCACTTACCTTGGCGTTTCCATCTAAATCTGAGTGACGTGACAGATGAAATCCCCGAGGGATCCATTCACTATAATGAGGCAGCAGATTTACTCTGGACTCTGTGTGGCCTCTTTTCAGCGGTGTCCTTTTCAAAAGTGCATAAAACTGTGCAATCCTAAAAAGACCGACACCACCGGATCACGGGTCATATGGCGTGCACAGTGCCTCCATCTGCCTCATTATAGGGAATTTTCTGCCAGGGGTTCTGTCTGAATCACGTATTTCAGAGATTTACATGGAAAACCCGGTATAAGCGCTCAGCGCAGAGCGCAGGATAAATGTGCGCAAAGGCTTACTGGGATCTTTTGGAGGCAGAATGAAAAAATCAACAGTAGGTGAAGAATTGGTTTAATTTTTTTTCTGTTCCTCATGCAGTGTAAGTAATCAGATACTTTATTTTTTATGTCGGAGCGATTACAGCGATACCAGATTTATATCAGGTTTTCATGATTGGTTGCTGTCACACACTAAAAGATGCTTTTTATTGCAAAAACTAGTTTTTGCATCACCATATTTTGAGAGCTACAATATTTTTATATTTCGTCCGACAGCGTCATGTGAGGGCTTGTTTTTTGTGGGAGGAGCTCATGTTTTTACTGGTACAATTTTCGGGCACATGACATTTTGTGATCAATTTCTATTCAGATTTTTGTGAGACAGATTGAACAAAAACCAGCAACTCGTGAATTGCTTTTTGTTTTATTTATACCATTCCGTGTGTAGTAAAATTGAAACATTGATAAGACAGCTTTATTTCTCGGGTCAGTGCGATTATAGCGATACCTCATTTATATATTTTTTTATGCTTTGGCGCTTTTACACAATAAAAACTATTTTATAGAAAAAATTATTATTTTTCCATCGCTTTATTCTGAGAACTATAACTTTTTTTTATTTTTCTGCTGATGGAGTTGTATCATGGCTTGTGTTTTGCGAGACAAGATGACATTTTCAGTGGTACAATTCTTATTTACATCTGTTTTTTATATTGCGTTTTATTGCACTTTTTGTTCGCAGGTATAATGATAAAGCATTGTTTTTTGCCTCGTTTTTTTATTTTTTTTCACAGTGAGCACTGAAGGGGTTAACTAGTGGGACAGTTTTATAGAGTGGATCGTTACGGATGTGGCGAGACCAAATATGTGTACTTTCATTGTTTGCTTTTAATTTACTTAAATAAATGTATTTTTTGGAAAAAAAATGTTTTTTTTCCTTTAATTAGGGATTTAAAAAAAATATTTTTACACTTTGCAATTTTTTTTTTAGCTTTATAGTATTATATCAGTAGCTTTTTTTTTTAGCTTTAGGCCGGCGTCACACTTGCGAGATTTACGGACGTAAGAGCGCAGAACCTACGTCCGTAAAACTCGCCAAACATACGGCACAATGATTCTCAATGGGTCTCGTCCTATCAGCCGTATATTACGGATCCGTAATATACGTCGTTCTACGGCCGTACAAAATCGCAGCATGCAGCGTTTGTCAGCGTATTGCGCAAAAAATGCGCCAATGCAAGTCTATGGGAGAGCGTATAATACGGAATGCATACGGACCATGCGTGTGTCTTGCGAGAAATACGCTACTCACTGGCAGATGTCCTGAACTGGCCAAAGCCCTCAATCAGGCCGGTGAGACATGCAAATTAGCTGAAAAAGCCAGACAGTGAACCCGGAAGTCGGCTGCACGCCTCCACGGAGTGAGAGATTCAGCATGGCCCGCATAATTAATGTAGACATGCTGATCATTTTGATACAGGAGAGGCCAGAAATATGGCACCAAAGAGACCCCAACTACGCCAACAGGGCAGTCAAACAAGCAGCATGGAGGAGCGACAAATAAGTAAGTACACCCATGTTTGCAATGTAATGTTCTTGGTAAACAGCAGGCCCTTACTACTTTGAATTGCTAAACCTTAATTTATTAATTCATCCTGAAAGTATTAGAAATCCCAGCAGTATAGACATGGTGCTGGACATGATAAATGTATTTCATGAAGGTTTTGACCAGGTGTGCCCTTACTAACATTGTTTTCCAGTAATTGTGTTTTCTGGGATAGAGGGTAGCTGTCCTTGTGGCCTTGCTTCATAATTTTTTTTTTTTAGTTAATTTTCTTGCTTAATGTGAGCCACAAATGTCTCTTTCTATGCTACCCGTAAATCTGTCTCCTCCATTACACCTTGTGTGAGCACTCTGCATATAATGGTCTAAGCAATGTGTGTATTTTTGTTGTTTCAGTGGATGATGTTACAACAAGGTGGCGGAGTATACGTGACCAATACAGGAGGGAGAGGCAGCAGCGGGAGAAAAGTGGAGCAGGGGCACCTCCAAAAAAGAAGAAATATATTTATTTTGACCGCCTAACGTTTCTCAACCCCAGCATGGACCTCAGGCCGTAAGTTACAAAATCTCAAACTGGGTTAATTTTTTAATGGGGAGAGATGATTCCAAAAAACATATTAAATGTCAAAATTTATCTTTTGCAGAACTCAGTCTAACCTCACTGACAGGGAGACAGGGTCTGACTCAGAACAGGTCATTGACCCAGTTGGAGACGGTGAAGAGGTGGCTGGTCCATCTGCTGCTCCCTCAATACCTCCAGGATGTTCCTCATCGGGCCACCCAGCTCCAGCTGCAGCAGAAGAAAACACAGAGGCCCCACAGTTCTCATCTTCAGCAGCAGCACCAGCACCTAGCCAGAATGACCCTGGAAATAGCCGCAGCCCAACTGTTGCCCTTGACCGATCCCCACAGGCTGCAGTCAGACCACAGCGTGCACGACGCAGGAGAGAGCTTCTCCAAAGCAGGAGAAACGTGGATGCTGGGGTCATGAACTATTTGGCCCGGGTTCGAGAGGATGATGGGGAGGAGGGATTCACACGGAGCCTTGCACAGTATTTATGCTCCATAGAGCGGGAGTTGAGGCTGCGTTTGAGAGGGTGTTTTCAGATCCTTATTGACACATGCACCCCCCCAAATAACCCATACAATCTGATGCAGATGATTGAACAGTGGCAGATGTCACCTGAAAATATTCTGCGGCCTCAGAGATTACAAGGCCTGCATGCGCAACAAGGAACTGAAGCACCCCCTCCACGTCAGCCAACACCTCCACCCCAACCCACAAATAACCAACAATGGCAACCTCAGCACCATATTGCAGGATATCAGCACCCATCCCAATATGGCCACTTGTCCACACCCAGTGCTGGAGGCTGGACCCAACCTGGGTTTGGACAATATGGTCATTTTGGTTTGGTGTATGATTCCCGCATATATGGGCAGCAACATCTGGGTTATCTCCCAAATCCTGGCCCCACTCATCAAAGTGGCCAGCATCAGAGCAGGCAGAATTTCCCTCAGGCCACTATAACATCCACACAGGCTGCTGGACAATTGGGCCTACAAAGGCCACCTGGTGCAGACCCAGACCAATCCACTTCTCCACTTCCTACCTACCAGGACTTGTAATTTGTTTGGCTACATTTGGTTTTTTTTTGGTTTCCCAAAATTAGGTTTTGATTGTGCTGAAAAAGCAAGCTGTAATGTTTATTTTTGTGTTTGTTTTATTTCCTAAAAAAAAGGGGCACTTAATTTGTCCAGATTTGTTATGCTAAAAAATAACTAAATCTACAAACAAGTTTCAAAAGTAAATTTGCCGTTAGTAAGAAACAAACTATGGATGCACTCTGTTCATTCTTATTAACTCACACACACATGATATGATCATAAACATATGTGAACAAATTAAAATCAGCAGACATATTGTCAAATTTGGTAATGCAAAAATGTCGCAAAAAAAAAAAACATTACACATGCAAAATTGCATAGTCTTGCCAGGGAGTGGCACCCTGAGGACTCAAAAAATAATTGGTGAACACATCACGAACTTTTAGGCCAGAAAGGGGACGTCGCGGAGGAGGGACATATGGGGTAGGCCTACTATGATTGGTCATGACGTGATCTTCCAAATTTATAGACGAACAATCATGTATTCTGGTAAAATTATGTAGAATTACACAGGCTTTGATCACTTCATTGATTGAAGCCTCACTCAGCTGAATGGCAGACTGAAGAACCCGCCATTTGGCTACAAGAATACCAAAGGCGCACTCAACCAGTCTCCGTGCCCTGGAAAGTCTCAAATTAAAGACCCTCCGCCGGTGGTCAAGGTTGCGCCTGGGGTAAGGCCTCATGACGTGCCTCGTCAGTTGGAAGGCCTCATCTCCAACCAAAACAAAAGGCACTGCTTCCGCATTGGAGCCTGGGAGTTGTTGTGGTGGTGGGAGGTTCAACTGGTTGTCACGTAGTCGCCGACCCATTATGGACGAATTGAAGACCCTAGAGTCTCCAGTTCGCCCATAGGCCCCAATGTCTACAATTATAAACCTGTAGTTGCTGTCAGCAACTGCTAACAGAACTACAGAGAAAAACTGCTTATAATTGTAGAATTGGGAACCAGAGTTCGGCGGCTTACGCACCCTGATATGTTTCCCATCCACAGCTCCAATGCAGTTAGGGAATTCACAATTATTTTTGAAACCAGTGGCGATTTTGAGCCAATCCTCCATTTTTGGCTCAGGCATCACAACTTCATTAAGTTGCAGCCATATTTGGGAACAGGTTGTCCTAACAATGACTGAAATTGTCGAACGCCCAATGAGAAACTCCAGGTGTAGACCCGCATAGGACAAGCCTGTGGACAGGAAGCTGCAAAACAAGAACAAAAAGCACAAACAAAACATGAGGAATATGAAAACAGGAATAAGCACAAGTGTCTATTTAATTTTCTCAGTCATTATTGACTAAGCAAAAAGGGTCATTTCACATTATTACGATACTCTAATATGACCCACATTTTTAGAACGGTGCTTGTGGCTTCATGCCTAAGTAAAGTACCTGAAACATATTAGGACAAAACACATTTGCAAACAACAAAAAATATAAAAGGTCAAAAGACATACCGTAAGGTTAGGAGCAGACGCTCCTCAGCAGAGATGGATTTTCTCATCCAGGTGTCCTGATAGGTGAGCCCAGGACGTAACATCTCCATCAACATGTCAAAAGTCCTGATGGACATGCGAGTATACAGGTAAAATTTGTCTGGATGGGCCCTCAAAGCTGAATATAGTCTCTGGAAATGTCCTTTACTCTGGCTTTGGGTCAATAGAGGATGCACCCACAATCTTCGTCTCCTCCTTCGCGGATCTACATTGACCGGATATGGCTGGCCAAAGCGACGAGACAACACCCAGTGAAGCAACACCCGCTGAGTTGTGCTTAAATACACATGGTCAGACATGTTTGTAAGGTCAAAGTAACACAGCCAAAATATGCTAGAGAACATATAGGGCAGATGGGAGGGGTACACCTGTTGTCGAGGGCTTAAATAGGGTTGTTAATGATGGTTTAAATGATTTGCAGGCCTGAAAACCGTTAAATGTCCATTTTGTGATGGTGCGTGTCAAAAACGCAATACGGATCCCATACGGATTACACACGGACCAGTACATGCGCAAAATACGCGACCACACCTAGGCTACGCAAGAACTACGGAAAGAGATTACGGAGACATTTTGGCGTATTACGCGCGTATTACGGACGTATAATACGTTCCGTAATGTCTTACGCCGAGTGTGACGCCGGCCTTATAGTATTATATATATACTCTGCTGTGCAAAGTGTCAGATCAGTGATCTGACAAGCAGGGATGGAGGCATGCCAGTGCCTGCTCCCAGCAGGCACTCGCAAGCCACCTTCCTTCAAGGACCTGGAAGGACCCCGCGGCCATCTTGGTGCCAGGGGTCTCCATGGAGACCATCAAGACATCACAATCGCATGTTTATATTGATACCGTTTTGGGATAGATAGAATGTTTTGATCGACTTTTGTTGCATTTTATTGCAATGTTGCTGTGAACAAAAAAAAAAGTAATTCTGGCTTCTCGATTTTTTTCTCGTTACGCTTTTTACCTTGGGCACAAAAAATAAGCCATCATACAGCCCCATAGTCCGAAAAATAATAACACTTAGGCCGGGGTCACACTTGTGAGTTCAATGCGAGAAACTCGCACGAGTCTCTCGCATCAAGTCCCGCACTGCTGCTGGCACTCTGGACCGGAGCATGCGGTTGCATATAAATACATGCAGCCGCAAACTCTGATCCCGAGTACCGGCGGCGTTGCCGAGACTTGATGCGAGAGACTCGTGCGAGTTTTACCGTATAGTGAACAAGGTAAATAAATTTAAAAAAAACAATTCTGGAATTTTACTTTTTTTTTGCAATTTCACAGCACTTGGAATTTTTTCTCATTTTCCAGTGTACTATGTGGTGAAATCAATGGGGGTGAAGCTTTAGGAGGAAACGGCGTAGGGGTTGTGGTGGTGCAGGTGTACCTCATCTACTTCTGGGCTCCATTGCCCTACTCAGGTGATGTACCTATCTGCATAAGTCATTGTTTATATGTTTGCCCTATGCTGGTACCTATGATATGTGTAATTTAATCATAGGCAGAAATTTGTGGCCATGTTTACTACATAGGACTGTTAAAATCCTGTCTCTATATATTTAAGTTTACATTGCACCCAGCACTTTGTATAAAGGTTTGGGCAACTATACAGAGTAATTACAGAGTTTCCACTTTGGGACTGTGTGGGCTCCACAGGTAGTCACCCTCTCTGCACCTCCCCTCTAGGAGGTCTTTTTTCCCCACCCTGTCATTTTATTTCACTTGTTACTTTTTTTGTTGTTTATATTGGTTTTAATAATTTTTTGTTAAAAAAAAGAATTGTGTCTTTTACCCAAGCTAGAATCTCTTTGTGTTTTATTGACAGCATATAAAAAACACAGGTGTTAGCAAAAAAGATATTTATTGTATTTGAAGTATCTAGCACATTCTGCCTTCTATTGGTTTAGGACACGTGTAAATAATTGAGCATATAAATCAGACTAGTCCTCTCCGACTTTTTAGCAGACAACACACTGACCCATGTTTTTCAGTTCTACTGTTCTGATGAAAGATTTTTCTTTTTTTCCGACTGTGAGAAAATAATTGCATTGTGCACTACTTTTTTGCATATATCAGGTGATACTCACGCATTCAAGTCGGTGGGTGCGTAATAAAACAAAACGGATCCAACACAGAATATGGGAGTTGCATCTCATTTTTACGGATATGTTTCTATTATAAATTTAGGAAACTGGATTTGATCATGTACATTTTTTTAATTTAGATGTATGGAAATGGATTGTACATGGACGTCACATGACAATACTTAAAACACAATGATGGCACACGGGTGAAAATTGGATGATATTTAAATGAAAATCATCCAAATTTTCAGGATGATAGTTGGATAATTTTTTATACACTCATCTGCAGCCAGCATAAAATTGTATTGACATTCTGGTAGCTGAAAGGTTAACACAGGAGTGGAAAGCTCATGAATAGTATTTCTCTTGAAAAAAATAATTGTCCTACTAGCATTCTCGTTCTTGTATTATAGTATAAACACCACAACATTTTTATTCATGTGATAAAGAGGACATACCTTTCACAAGTCATCACATCAGTCACACAGAAAGGTTATAATTATATTTTCCCCAAAGACATAGTTCTGATTCCTTCCTAAAGTTATTATTATGGTCAGTTTTTTCTTTTGTTCCTTAAACAACAGTGTAAAAGTTGTGTGCCCCCCTGAGGGTATTTTATGCCTATAGGAACTGTCAGCTCTAAAAACTCCTTTGCAAAGTTCAAATATCATGTGATTACAAAAAAATGTGTTTTCATTTATACTTAGATTTTTTTTAGAATGTGTATATATATAGTGTGATCCAAAAGTACAGAAATGTTGATTTAGAACACTTACAAGATTAATCAGTGATAAGCAAATGTGAATAAAATAAACAATGTAATAAAATGTGAATAAACTTATTTTTCTGTGTGTCAGTGTGCATGCATACCCATATTATCTGTTGTAATAAAAGTCACTGATTCAACCAAATACCCACATTTGGCCTGTGTATATACAGTATATTGTTAGAGTTACAAATTCAATTGTGAGCTGTGTGGATCAAATATGCCCATGTATAAGGAGGATAAGAAAATCCTGTTTTGTGCATTTATGAAAGTGAATATATGTACAGTGCCTTGAAAAAATATTCATAACTTTTTCACACTTTTTCAAGTTACATCCACAAACGTAAATTTATTGGGATTTTATGTGACATACCAACACACAGTGAAGTGTAAAGGAAATGATTACTGATGATTGAGCACTAAAATGCTCAAGTGCTTATTACTCAAATCAAGCTGGTCGGTCGGTTTGACGGGCTTGACACTAGTAACGAGTATAATGGAAGTGTATGGGAAACTTAAGCATTTTTCCAGCAGACCCTTAAAGGAGGACTGTGGGGGCAGGAAAATCGCTGAAATGGATGTAAGTAGCTCTCAAAGGGCTGTCTTGTTGGCATATGCAACAGATTGGGACTTAATATAAGTGAAAGGAGGACTTTATACTAACCAGACAGCAGATGGCGATAGTGTGTAAAGATATATACTTGCTGTAATGTGGGGAGGGAAGCTCTCAGTGGTTGGTTGTTTTCTTACTTTCGGTTTTGCTTTTCTTCATGAATGTGTTGTGTTCAGTGCACGGACTGTGTAACACTGAATTGTATCTCATGTTTATCCAGTATGAAGTAAATACTGTTTATTCAAGATATCTTGCTGATTGAAGCTTTCCTAAGTACAGCGGTGACTGCAAGAAGACGCACTCTGCAACAGGTTATGGGCCCAGATAACCCCAGGCATCCCAGATAAGCCCAGGCACCCCAGATAACTCCAGACAACCCCAGGCACCCCAGACACTACAGGTCTGCACTACAAGCTCAGGCAGAAGGATCCTGGTTTACAGCCCAGATAACGGAGCACACAGATAAGCTCTGTAAACAGAAGGAACTAAATCCAGATACAGAGTGACAGAGGAATTCAGCATCCCAGGAGCTGGATATAATTGCAGAGAATTCACAGGACATACAGGAGAATATCTTCAGTACAACTCTCTAAACAAGTAAGACTATATAAAGATGATGAGTAACACAGAACTGAAATTTACAGTAGCTAAACTGAATAGTGAAAATTATCAGTTATGGAAATTCAAAGTAGAGATGTTGTTATCTAAGGATGATCTATGGGAAGTAATTGTTATAGCAAGACCAGATCAAGATAATCAGACATGGGATACGAAGGATATACAAGCGAGAGCCACCATTAGCTTATTAGTGGATGATGCTCAATTAATACATATAAGAAATGAAGAAACAGCTAAGGGAATGTGGGAAGCATTAAGAAAACTGTATGAAAGACCTAGCTTGAATCACAAGTTATTTTTATTAAGAAAGCTGTACAGTATGAGATTGAGTGCAAATGACGATATGCAGAAGCACATATTCTCAATGATGGAAGTGATATCACAGCTAAGATCTATTGGTGAAGATGTTAAAGAAAGTCATGTAGCAGCTATATTGTTGTGCAGTTTACCAGATTCGTATACAGCCTTGATAAATGCCCTTGAGACGAGACCAGAAACTGACATTACATTAGATTTTGTGAAAACAGGACTAATAGATGAATATCAGAGAAGAAAAGAACAAAGAAATGATTCTTCTACTGAAAAGGACAATGAAAACGCTCTTAAAGCTACAGAATTCCCAAAACCCTATAATAAAGAGACAAGAGAATGCTTCAGATGTAAGAAAAAAGGTCATTTAAAGAAAGACTGTACCATATGGAAAGCAGAACAACAAAAATTACAACATAAAAAGCATACAGAGAAAGTAAAAAACACAATTTCCGATTCATGTGAGAATAATTGGAATGGCACATTTAAAGTAACAGACAAGAAATCATCACTTGGTTGGTTTATTGATTCAGGAGCAACGAGTCATATGACAAGTGACAAGAATTTCTTTACTGATCTTGATTTAGATAAGAAAGAAGCCATTTATCTCGCAGATGGAAGCAAAATAACCACAGAAGGTATCGGACAAGGTATGCTAAATTGTTCAAACAAGTTCGGACAAGATTCAAAGATACTTGTACAAGATGTGTTGTATGTTCCAAAATTGGAAGGCGGATTATTATCTGTGAAACGTTTAACAGCAAAAGGACTTACAGTGAAATTCAAAGACAATGAGTGTGCAATTATTGCAGGAAACAAGGTGATAACCAAAGTCAAGGCAGATGAACAATTATATCATTTTGACACACCAAAGGAACAGATGAAGGTATGTACACATGATCACAAAAAACTGTATTCACATGTGGCATAGACGTCTAGGACATAGACACCCTGACAGTATAAGGGAACTACAGAGAAAAGAATTGACAAAAGATTTAAAGATATCAGATTGCTCAATTACCATAAGATGTGATTGTTGTATAAAATCCAAAGCCACAAGGATATCTATTCCAAAAGAAAGTGAGATGAAAAGCGAAAGACCACTTGATTTGGTGCATACTGACGTATGTGGACCCATGAAAGTGACTACATCAGGAGGCAATAGATACATGTTGACTTTTATAGACGATTACTCAAGATACACAGTCACATACTTAATTAAAAACAAAAGTGAAGTTTTTGATAAACTTGTAGACTATGTAACAAGATCAAGTAACAAATTTCAAAGGAAGCCAATTGTCATCAGAAGTGATAATGGAGGTGAATTTACAAGTCACAGAATAGAAGACTACTTAAGACAAAATGGAATAAAACACCAGAAAACGGTTCCATACACACCTGAACAAAATGGAGTAGCAGAAAGGAAAAACAGAACTCTAACAGAGATGATAAGATGTATGCTGACAGATTCCAAACTACCAGAGAAATATTGGGGTGAGGCAGCAATGACAGCTACTTATCTACAGAACAGACTTTTTCCCAGAAAACTGACAAAAACTCCATATGAACTGTGGCAAGGTATGAAACCAAGTGTCAATCATATAAAAGTTTTTGGATGTAAAGTTTTCATATTCATTCCAACAGAAAAACGTTCCAAACTTCAAAACAGATCAATGGAAGGAATATTTGTTGGATATAGTGAAAATTGCAAAGGAATACAGAATCCTAGATCCCAAAACAGACAGAGTTACAGTGAGTAACAGTGTGACATTCATTGAAGATTTGAATGAAGATATTATGATTTCAGTTGAAACAAAAAATGAGAAAACCAATAATGACACAACTGAAGAAATATCTGCTGAGAAAGAAGTAGAAGTTAATGAAGAACAAAATACTGAAAGTGAAGAATCACAACTACAAACAGACACAGAACCAAGACGTTCAATGAGAGAGAACAAAGGAAAACCACCAAAACGTCTCTCATACAAGACAAGCACAAGAAAAATCTATGAGCCTACTTCTTGGGAAGAAATATCTAAACTGCCTGTTGGACAAGACTATGATGAGACATTTGCTCCAGTTGTCAAACACACTATCTTCAACAGAAGCAGAATATGTTGCCGCAGCATACGCGAGTCAAGAAGTACTGTGGTTAAGACAATTGTTGACAGAATTAGGACAACCACAGTTGGCACCAACAAAACTAAAAGAGGACAATCAAGGATGTCTTGTTCTTGCTCAGATGGAAAGAGTCAATCCAAGAACCAAACATATTGATGTGAAATATCATTTCTTGAGAGATCATCACGAACAAGGAGTCTTGAAGTTAGAGTACTGTCCTACTGAAGAAATGACAGCAGACATTTTCATGAAGGCGTTGAATGCTGATAAACATCAGAGACTAATAAAAAAGGAGTATGGCTGCTATCTAGCACCCGACAAATCACTCAATGTGTCACACACGTATCAGCGTCTATTGCTGTGACCGCCAGTGCGGCGCCACGCGCCAGTAGTGCGCTTCCTGACCCACGTCTGGGTGCTTAGTGGTGCCTGCCAGCACGGCACAGTTCGCACTTCGGTGCTCTAATTATAAGAGTTGCCTAACACACCCTGTTGCGGTGTTGTGTCAGCAAGTGGTCTAATCGGACTTCAATCCTAGTTGGGGTTAAGTTCGCTGACTGCTTGCTCGCCTTCTATGTGCGGTACCGCGATCCTGTGACGCAACAGGATCGCTTCCTTCACGTTGGGTGAAGTTTAACCCACGCGAGTATACTTGAGTACCGCCATATAGTCCGTCATTACTCAGCAGCAGGTTCCATCTCTGCACGGTGGACCCCGGGCTACGAACGCACCGTACACTATCAGTCTTATTATTTGGTGCGTTCCGCTAGCCCTAACATTACACTAGCGCCAGGGTCTGGCTAGTGATGACGGACAAACAGCAATCCCTGCGGTATATACAGCAGCTGGAGGGTAGGTTGGCGGCTCTCGAGAGCGCAACCTCAGCTGTGGATGTTACCGCAGTTGCTGTACAGGCTGCCAGCGTGGCTGCAGCAACTTTGTCCATTGCCACCCCTGTTCCGACATTTTTTCGCCTCCCGCTGCCAGAAAAATTTTCTGGTAATAGCAAATTTTGTAGGGGATTCGTGAGTCAGTGCTCTATTCATCTCGAGCTTCTGGCTGCACGTTTCCCCACAGAGCGGGCTAAGGTGGGATTTATTGTGTCTCTATTGTCGGACAGGGCGTTGGAATGGGCTACGCCGCTGTGGGAGCGTGGCGATCATGTGGTGCAGAGTGCTCCTCTGTTTTTGAGCACTTTAAAACAGGTCTTTTTAGGACCTCAAATCACCCATGACACTGAGCTCCAACTGCTGGCATTAACTCAGGGTGAGTCCTTGGTCAGTCATTTTGCCGTCCAATTCCGCACTTTAGCATCTGAGCTGGAATGGTCGGATAAAGCTCTTATCCCCATATTTTGGAGGGGCTTGGCTGACCATGTAAAGGACGCTCTGGCCACTAGGGAGATTCCTGCCACACTGGAGGAGTTAATAACAGTCTCCACTCGAATTGACCTCCGTTTTAACGAGCGGAGGTTAGAGCGAGCCCAGTGTAGGCAGAGGTTTCGGCTGGCTCCTACTTCGCCAAACCTCTGGAATCTCCGGTCCTGGTTCCTGACTCACATGAGGCCAGGGAAGTGTCACAAGCGGGACCTAAGTCCCGGACCGCTTGTGCACTCAGGGTCTGTCATGTTTGCCAGCAGTCTGGACATTTAGCCACCAGATGTCCTCAGCGGTCGAGGAAACGTCAGCGTCTAGTGGTCGTAGGTGGAGGTACACTAGACACGGCGACGTTTGCCTCTAAATTGTCCTTTAAGGGGACAATTACTATAGGCTCATTCTCCCACTCGGTAGAGCTCTGCGTGGATTCTGGGGCGGAGGACAATTTTATGTCTTCTGCCTTCGCCCAACGCCACGCAATACCTCTGGTTATGCTAGCTCAACCTGTAACGGTACGAGTGGTGAATGGGTCAACTCTGCCCTCACAGATAATTCACCAGACCATCCCTTTTACTCTGTCCATGTCGCCATCTCATCAGGAGATTATTTCTCTGCTCGTCATTCCAGAGGGAATTGATGAAGTCCTGTTGGGAATACCTTGGCTACGGTACCACTCTCCTCATATCGAGTGGTCCTCAGGCAGAATTCTGGGATGGGGTGAATCTTGTGGGGGTAGGTGTCAGAGGGAGTGCATTCAGGTAGCTACAACTGAGGTACCCGCAGATCTTTCCTCTCTCCCCAAGCAGTATTGGTCGTATGCAGACGTATTCTCCAAAAAGGCGGCGGAGACCCTTCCGCCCCATCGCCCCTATGACTGTCCTATTGACCTCTTGCCTGTTGCTGAGCCTCCCTGGGGTCGAGTCTATCTGCTATCTCTCCCAGAGACGGAGGCAATGTCACAGTACATCCAGGAAAATCTGGCAAGATTGTTCATCAGGAAGTCAGTGTCACCTGCTGGGGCAGGGTTCTTCTTCGTGCAGAATAAGAGTGGGGAATTGCGTCCATGTATAGACTACAGGGGTCTTAACGCCATCACCGTTAAGAATAAATACCCTTTGCCTTTGATATCTGAACTGTTCGATAGACTTCGGGGAGCAAGGGTATTTACTAAATTAGATCTGCGGGGTGCTTACAACCTGATTCGCATCTGTGAGGGGGACGAATGGAAGACAGCTTTTAACACCAGGGATGGGCACTATGAATATCTGGTGATGCCCTTTGGGCTCTGTAATGCCCCAGCCGTTTTCCAAGACTTTGTGAACGATATCTTCCGGGATATGCTTTCCACCTCAGTCGTAGTCTATCTGGATGATATTCTCATCTACTCTCCAGATATTGACTCCCACCGGAGAGATGTTTGCAAAGTCTTCGACCTCCTACGGGCAAACTCCCTCTATGCCAAGTTGGAGAAGTGTATGTTTGAGCAGGAGTCCTTACCTTTCCTAGGCTACATCATCTCAGCCCAGGGATTGGCTATGGATCCTGCCAAACTACAGGCTGTGATGGACTGGCAGGAACCCCATTCTCTTAAAGCGGTGCAGCGCTTTTTGGGGTTCATCAATTATTATCGCCAGTTTATCCCGCATTTCTCAACTTTTGTAGCTCCCTTGGTTGCCCTCACCAAGAAGGGGGCGAATCCCAAATTGTGGTCTGAGGAGGTCTCCAAGGCTTTTATCTCTATAAAGTCACACTTCGCTAGCGCTCCCATTCTTCATCGCCCCGATGTTGATAAGCCATTTATCATGGAGGTGGATGCCTCTTCTGTTGGTGCTGGAGCAGTCCTCTTCCAAAAGGATGCTCAAGGTCGGAAGCATCCTTGCTTCTTTTTCTCCAAGACCTTCGCACCAGCAGAGAGGAATTATTCCATCGGGGACAGGGAGTTGCTAGCCATGAAGTTGGCTTTCTCGGAGTGGAGACATCTCTTGGAGGGAGCACGATTTCCCTTCCAAGTCTTCACAGATCACAAAAATTTGGTGTATCTGCAGACAGCTCAGCGGTTGAATTCTCGCCAGGCCAGATGGTCCTTGTTCTTCTCCCGGTTTCATTTCACCCTCCATTTCCTTTCTGGGGAGAAGAACATTCGGGCCGACGCTCTCTCTCGCTCCGTTGTGTCATCTGCGGAGGAGGAGGAGGAGCCTCGGCTTATTGTCCCCACCGAGAGTTTGAGAACCGTGGCCCCGGTTTCGCTGGAGTCTGTGCCCCCGGGCAAGACTTTTGTTCCATCTAGTTTGCGACCGGAGGTTCTCTCTTGGGCGCACTCGTCCAGGGTGGGTGGACATTTTGGTACTAAAAGGACATCAGAGTTACTGGCGAGGACATACTGGTGGCCGCATATGGCTCGTGATGTTGCGGAGTACGTTCGGGCGTGTGTCTCTTGCGCCAGGAACAAGACTCCTCGGCAACGGCCAGCTGGGTTGCTTTATCCTCTGCCCGTGGCTGACAGGCCCTGGGAGATGGTCGGGATGGACTTTGTGGTTGGCTTACCCAAGTCTCGTAATTGCACCATTATCTGGGTGATCACCGATCATTTTTCCAAAATGGTGCATTTGGTGCCTCTTCCAGGGCTACCATCTGCACGGGCGTTGGCTGTCTTGTTTATCAAGCATATCTTTCGCTTACACGGTATGCCAGACAAAATTGTTAGTGACCGGGGTCCCCAGTTTGCGTCTCGATTCTGGAGGGAGCTATGTCGTCTACTCAGTATTGAGTTAAATCTCTCTTCGGTATATCATCCCGAGACGAATGGGTTGGTAGAAAGGGCCAACCAGACCTTGGTCACATATCTGCGACATTTTGTTTCTGCCAGACAGGATGACTGGGCATCCTTGCTACCGTGGGCAGAGTTTGCACTTAACAATGCCGTAGCCGACTCTACCGGTCAGACTCCATTCCTCTTAAATTACGGCCAGCATCCGCGTGTTCCTGTGCCCATGCCTGTGTCTTCCGCTGATCCCAGGGTGGCAGACTGGGCTGTGGAGGCACGGGACATTTGGGATCGCACGCAGAATGCCATTCGGGCCTCCAAGGAGAGAATGAGGTCCTCCGCCGATGTTCATCGGCGCCCCGCTCCGACTTTTGCCCCTGGCGACTTGGTGTGGCTCTCCTCCCGTAACATCAGGCTGCGAGTTGAGTCCACTAAGTTTGCTCCTCGCTACTTGGGTCCCTTCAAGGTTTTCGAACAGGTTAATCCTGTGGTCTACCGCCTGGCTCTTCCTCCACGCTTGGGTATCACCGACACCTTTCATGTGTCCCTCTTGAAACCCGTATACATGTCCCGGTTTTCCGAGTCATCTGCCGGGACATCGGGTTCGTCTACGGACGATTACGAGGTGAACGCTATTTTGGGGTGCAAGGTGGTACGCGGCAAAAAGTTTTATTTGGTGGATTGGAAGGGTTATGGTCCAGAGGACAGGTCTTGGGAGCCTGCTGAAAACATTCGGGCCCCACAGCTCATTGCTGCCTTCGAGCGTAGCGAGGCCCAAGGAGGGGGGGGCCCTGGGAGGGGGGGTAATGTTAGGAGTCGAGTTTCCTCTGCTGCACAGGGGGAATCTCGATCCGTCTCCACTGCGGTCTCCCATTCTCCTCCAGCCGCAGTGGAGTCTGCTCAGCAGGGACGTCGCTCCCAGTGTCTTGCTCGCTCTCACTATGTACAGAGAGTTACTGCTGCTTCTTCAGCTCCTGCCATTAAAGTCAGTGCTGGTCAGCGGCGAGCGGACTTCCCTGGGACTAAGTCCTTGTTTGCGCACACTGAGCATGCCCAGAGCAAGATCTCCCGTTGGAGATCGAGGGTCATGTGCTCTGGCTCTGCAGCGCATTCCATTGGTCCTCTTGGCAGGCCCTGGAAGGGCAAAGTTTCTGTGGCCACTTCCTGTCCTGCAATTATATAAACTGCGCATGACCGCACGGCCATGCGCTAGTGTACAATTGAATACGTGTGTTTGTTGTGAGTGCAAGTCGTTCATTAAATACCCCTACCCTATTGTATGACTGTTCGCGTATGGAGTATGGCTGCTATCTAGCGCCCGACAAATCACTCAACGTGTCACACACGTATCAGCGTCTATTGCTGTGACCGCCAGTGCGGCGCCACGCGCCAGTAGTGCGCTTCCTGACCCACGTCTGGGTGCTTAGTGGTGCCTGCCAGCACGGCACAGTTCGCACTTCGGTGCTCTAATTATAAGAGTTGCCTAACACACCCTGTTGCGGTGTTGTGTCAGCAAGTGGTCTAATCGGACTTCAATCCTAGTTGGGGTTAAGTTCGCTGACTGCTTGCTCGCCTTCTATGTGCGGTACCGCGATCCTGTGGCGCAACAGGATCGCTTCCTTCACGTTGGGTGAAGTTTAACCCACGCGAGTATACTTATGAGTACCGCCATATAGTCCGTCATTACTCAGCAGCAGGTTCCATCTCTGCACGGTGGACCCCGGGCTACGAACGCACCGTACACTATCAGTCTTATTATTTGGTGCGTTCCGCTAGCCCTAACACACACTACTAACATTAGTAGTGTGGAATATGCAAAAAAATAAAGGATATGAGATGGTTTACTGTATATAAACCATGTCTCATATCATGTTGGGTTTGAGAAGGAGATAGGAAAAGCCGGCAATTGAATTACCGGCTTTTAAGCTATCTAGCGCTGTACTGATAGATAGATAGATAGATAGATAGATAGATAGATAGATAGATAGATAGATGTTTTTTATGATTATTTGAGCCCATGGATCCATTGTATGTCTGTATTGCAAGCCTGCGAGAAAATCTCGCAGTACAGATGCCATACGGATTACATACGGAGGATGCCATGCGCAAAATACGCTGACACACCCTGCCTACGGATGACATACGGATCACTATTTTGGGAACTTTTCTGCATATTATGGCCGTAAATAACAGAGCGTATATTTATACGCTGAGTGTGAGGCCGGCCAGAAGGAAATAATCGCATAACACAACCAGAGTAGTTCTCCTGGAGCACCTGTAACCTGAGATAGGAAACAATGCTGTGGTACCAGTAATCTCTAAACATTGAAAGTCGAAGGAGACTTGCCCAGATCCTGAAGAAGACGAATCATTTAACCTAAAGGAAAAGTTCAACACAAAAAATTCTGCTCCACTACATCAGGACCAAGCAGCAGCTATCAGATCTTCTTATAAACTACAGACCTATGAGTGTACACTGGTGTTCAACTGTGTTAGGGTGTAGAGCAGGCTTCTTTAGCTAGGGCACAGTAGCAGTGCCGCCTGGTTTTCAGATGCCAGTTAGGAAGTTAACAGAGAATAGTCTGTAGAAATTATTTATACTGTTTATATTGATCTTTGCATTGCTATAGTTGAAGCACAATTTGTGTGATACATTCCAGCTACCGTATTTTCCGGCGTATAAGACTACTGGGCGTATAAGACGACCCCCAACTTTTCCAGTTAAAATATAAAATCTTCTCAAAAGTCGGGGGTTGTCTTATATGCCAGGTGTTGTCTTATAGGGTGGGTGCGGAGCAATTTGCGGTCGACGTATATAGTGGGGGGGAGTGGTCCCGATGACGAGGTGAGGGAGCGCCTCACCAGGAGGGTGTAAGTGAAGCAAACTGTCAGCGTCTGGGATGCCAGGGGTATGCAAAAAAGAGAGGGAGAGCGGTGCTGTGCCTAGAAAAACACTCCTCTTTCACTCATCTGGCTCGCCCTTGTATCCTATTATCTCCTTCTCTGCCTCTGCTTCACTTACACCTTCCCGGTGAGGCGTCCCCTCACCTCGTCATTGGGACCCCTCCCCCCACAATATGCAGCGACCGCAGATTACTCCGCATCTGCCCTATAAGACGACACCTGACTTTTGAGAAGATTTTGAGGGGTTAAAAAAGTCTTATATGCCAGAAAATACAGTATTTCTTTTTGTATCTATTATTGCTGTTATCATTACAAGAACCATTAGTCTTATTTTCTGGCGTATTATCATCTGTCTTTCAATAAAGTCGTTTTTTGCTTCTGCCTCCTGTCTAATGTCAAGTGGTGCTGCGAGCAGGGTACGATCACATAAATGGAGGTGGCTGACAGCAATGGTGGTGCTGCTAATGTGATTACTTCAGGAAATAGTGCAACCCCTGCAAGGGCCCTCCCTAAAACCACGTGTTTAGCATGCAGCCCAAAGTTGATGGCCAGAATACGCCACTGTCCGACTGGGTGATCACATTGCAGAGCGCTGCTAAGATTTATAATGTCATCTCAGATCTACAAGTGGAGATTGCTCTGGCCGCAATGGAGGTTGAGGCCCACAGAAATGTCTTCCTGAAACTGGAAGCCATGCATAACGCTTTGAAAGAGATGGTGACATTTCAGTAGGAGATATAAGGGTGAAACAGTTAGTGCTGGGCACCTCCGGGAAAAGTTCTTCTACCGACTATAGCAGGAAAGGGTCTCCAAATATGCCATGGTGTTACTGGAAGTACTAGCAGAAGCGCAAAAGAAAGAGGCAGACGGAGTAAGTGGCATGGGATCTGTGGACCGGATACTACGAGAACAATTTATCCTGGGACTCTACAGTGCTCCCCTAAGAAAAATAACCTACAATAAACTTGCACAGAGACCTCATCATACAAAAAATGGATATGTTTTATTAAACCACATAACAAGAAAAATATTTAAAACACAGTTGTGATAGCAAATAATACTACATAAAAACACCCCAGACCAGAGGCAAGCATGTTACCTCCCAAATAACCAGCCGCTAGGAAAATATAAGTGGCTCATGAAAGGGAAATCTCATATGCCTAAACGGCACAATCACTGTGTATCTAAACGGCACAAATACCGTATGACCATATGACCCCAAACTATATTCCACTCTGGCAGCATAAGAACCAAGTATTCAAATAGCACTGGTACTATACCTCTGGTCTGATGGTGCCACCCCTATTTTTAGTGCTCCCCTAAGGCAGGTTCTGCATGAGCAAGTTAGAGTGGATCCTGCCTTAAGCTTTTGACAAATGTCAATTATCAGAGGCGGTGGCCTGAAGCAAAGAAGAAAGCTATGCTTGTGAAATTGTACGGACCCAGACCATCACAAGCATAAATGGCATAAGGAATGAAGAGGCTCTGATCAGAGTAGTATAAGATTTGCAGAGTTCCCTGTATGTTATGCAAGAAAACTTGATTCGAATGGAAAAGGGGATGGGAACTGGCTCCACCTCTAAGGCCGCTTACCTGGCCCTACAAAATCCTTATAAGGCCTTCACTCAAGCTCCCAAAACCTGAGCCTCGTTACGCAAGGCTGCTAAACCCCTACGGTACTTCACTTACTACTCGTATTTGTGGACGATTTTATCAAGTTCATCAATATCATCCACCAGCGAGCCTTCGGCATGAGCCAATCTATCCTGGACAACAGCTAGTCAGGTTCCAAGGACACCTTTTACACGCAGATGAAAAGACGATCGTAAGGATTCATATTGTTGGCAGTAGAGGACAGTTCGCTAGAGGGTGTTGGAGTGATTTGCAAGTACACTCAGAACTGCCATTAAACTTCCTGCCGCTGCAGTAGTGGGGTGTACTGTGGGAGAGGTAGAAGAACAAGCCACCCAGCACAACACCAAACATCTGGTTGCAGGGTGCCCCATCCTGCAAGCTGAGTTTGAAGGCACCTCAGTGGACTGCTTTGTGGATACTGGATCACAGGTAACAACCATACCTGATCTGGGTAACAGCAGCTAATAAGCAACCAATCCCTATCACAGGGGAAGTATGGATGACTGTGCGGCTATGTGGACAAGATGTGGGAAATAAAGGAACACTGCTGGTAACTGAACCATTCAAAAATGGTGTACTGGTGATAATGGGCATGACTATCTTGCGAGTTGGAAAAGATCATGTTCACTAAACGGGGGCCTGGCTGCTGGAAACAGGCCACTCCACACAAACCCACCCAGAAAGCATTCCAACGGCTGATCCGTGTCTGTGGGACATAAAAGAGCGTCCCGATACACCAGTCTGTGGGAGTTATCCGAGTACTAGGAAGGGTATCGCTGACGCTCCTTCATTGTCGAGAGACCATCCTACCACTGCCTGTGAGAACCTCCCGTAACCTTGAACGTATGGAGATGACCTACCTAGGAGAGTTGACACCAATAGGTGCCCATGAAAATTAGTGGCCACCTCTAGTATTTTGTATGACTACACCTATTTAGTGGTTGTACTTAGGAATTGATCAATAGACATTATTGGAATTAGTAATAATCTAGTTGCTGTGATGGATTACCAGCAATAATTTTTGTTGCTGTGTTTTATACTTATCTGGCTCTATGAGAAAAATAATGTATATTTTGTTGCTTGTTTTTAATATAAATAAATATTAAAAGTTGTATTTTATGTATTACTCCAATTGGATTTGACAGTGAATAAAAATTGATCCAGGAAACTAGTCTGATTGCTTAATGTGGAGTCGGGAATTATTTTTTCCCCTAGCAATTGGCATCTGATTAATGGGATTTTTTGCCTTTCTCTCAATCAACATATTAGGCCAGAGGTTGAACTTGATGGACCTGTGCCTTCTTTCAACCTTAAGGGTATTTGCACACGTTGCGGATTTAGCTGCGGACCCGCAGCGGATTTGGCCCTGCAGATCCACAGCAGTTTTCCATGCATTGTACAGTACCATGTAAACCTATGGAAAACCAAATCCGCAATGCACATGCTGCGGAAAATTCCACCCGGAAATGCTGCGGTTTATTTTTTGCAGCATGTCAATTCTTTGTGTGGATTCCGCAGCATTTACATAGTAATATAGTAACATAGTAACATAGTTAGTAAGGCCGAAAAAAGACATTTGTCCATCCAGTTCAGCCTATATTCCATCATAATAAATCCCCAGATCTACGTCCTTCTACAGAACCTAACAATTGTATGATACAATATTGTTCTGCTCCAGGAAGACATCCAAGCCTCTCTTGAACCCCTCGACTGAGTTCGCCATCACCTCCTCAGGCAAGCAATTCCAGATTCTCACTGCCCTAACAGTAAAGAATCCTCTTCTATGTTGGTGGAAAAACCTTCTCTCCTCCAGACGCAAAGAATGCCCACTTGTGCCCATCACCTTCCTTGGTATAAACAGATCCTCAGCGAGATATTTGTATTGTCCCCTTATATACTTATACATGGTTATTAGATCGCCCCTCAGTCGTCTTTTTTCTAGACTAAATAATCCTAATTTCGCTAATCTATCTGGGTATTGTAGTTCTCCCATCCCCTTTATTAATTTTGTTGCCCTCCTTTGTACTCTCTCTAGTTCCATTATATCCTTCCTGAGCACCGGTGCCCAAAACTGGACACAGTACTCCATGTGCGGTCTAACTAGGGATTTGTACAGAGGCAGTATAATGCTCTCATCATGTGTATCCAGACCTCTTTTAATGCACCCCATGATCCTGTTTGCCTTGGCAGCTGCTGCCTGGCACTGGCTGCTCCAGGTAAGTTTATTATTAACTAGGATCCCCAAGTCCTTCTCCCTGTCAGATTTACCCCGTGGTTTCCCGTTCAGTGTGTAATGGTGATATTGATTCCTTCTTCCCATGTGTATAACCTTACATTTAACATTGTTAAACCTCATCTGCCACCTTTCAGCCCAAGTTTCCAACTTATCCAGATCCATCTTGTAGCAGAATACGATCTTCTCTTGTATTAACTGCTTTACATAGTTTTGTATCATCTGCAAATATCGATATTTTACTGTGTAAACCTTCTACCAGATCATTAATGAATATGTTGAAGAGAACAGGTCCCAATACCGACCCCTGTGGTACCCCACTGGTCACAGCGACCCAGTTAGAGACTATACCATTTATAACCACCCTCTGCTTTCTATCACTAAGCCAGTTACTAACCCATTTACACACATTTTCCCCCAGACCAAGTATTCTCATTTTGTGTACCAACCTCTTGTGCGGCACGGTATCAAACGCTTTGGAAAAATCGAGATATACCACGTCCAATGACTCACCGTGGTCCAGCCTATAGCTTACCTTTTCATAAAAACTGATTAGATTGGTTTGACAGGAGCGATTTCTCATAAACCCATGCTGATATGGAGTTAAACAGTTATTCTCATTGAGATAATCCAGAATAACATCCCTCAGAAACCCTTCAAATATTTTACCAACAATAGAGGTTAGACTTACTGGCCTATAATTTCCAGGTTCACTTTTAGAGCCCTTTTTGAATATTGGCACCACATTTGCCATGCGCCAGTCCTGCGGAACAGACCCCGTCGCTATAGAGTCCCTAAAAATAAGAAATAATGGTTTATCTATTACATTACTTAGTTCTCTTAGTACTCGTAGGTGTATTCCATCCGGACCCGGAGATTTATCTATTTTAATCTTATTTAGCCGGTTTCGCACCTCTTCTTGGGTTAGATTGGTGACCCTTATTATAGGGTTTTCATTGTTTTTTGGGATTTCACCTAGCATTTCATTTTCCACCGTGAACACCTATTCCATAATAGGAATTTGCAGGTATAAAAACGCGGGCCAAATCCGCGCAAAAAGTGCACTAAATCCACAGTAAATCTGTGAGGAATCCGCAGGTAAAACGCAGGAAAAATCCACAGCGGAATCCGCAACGTGTGCACATACCCTAAGGCAGGGGTGTCAAACTGCATTCCTCAAGGGCTGCAAACAGGTCATGTTTTCAGGATTTCCTTGCATTGCACAGGTGATAATTTAATCACCTGCAGAGAATGATTCCAGCACCTTGTGCAATGCTAAGGAAATCTTGAAAACACGAGCCCTCGAGGAATGCAGTTTGACACCCCTGCCCTAAGGTTAAGTGCACACATTGCAGATTTAGATGCGGATCTGGAGCATTTTTGGCCACATGAATTCGCATCAAATCCGCAGTGTAGTGCACAGCCAATGTTAATCTATGGGAAATGAAGACTTGTTGTACACATGCTGCGGAAAAATCAGCGCAGAAACGCAGCGTTTTTTTTCTGCAGCATGTCAATTCTTTTTGCGGATCTGCAGCGTTTCTGCATCCATTGACTTCCATTGAGTCAGGCACATCCGCAGATGTAAAAAAGATCTGCGGATTTGCTGCGGATGTGGGTGCTAGAAACTGCAGATCGGGAGGAGGGAAGTGTGTGGGCGGAGCTATGTGTGTGTATGTGTGTGCGGGGGTCTGCGTGTATGTGTGTGTGTCGGGGTCTGCGTGAATCTGTGTCTGTGTACGGGTGTGTGCAGGTGTGTGCAGGGCTGTGTGTGTGTGTCTGTGTGTAGGCAGGCATCGTCCGATGGGACCACTAGTCCCATCCGGCTACGACTGCTACAGTGACACCATTAGCCAATGATGGGAAAGTAGTCCCATCATCCGGCTAATGTGTTGAATGTTAAAAAAAACCTCATATATTACACAGTACATACTTACCATATACACCTAATCCCCGAGGCCATCGATCATCTGCAAATAAAATTAAAATAATAAACAAACAATATACTCCCTGTGTCTGATGTAATCCAATTAATAACGATTGTTATTAGTGATGATCTCCTGTAGAGAGCTGTCAAATCAGCAGATGCGACCGCTCTCCAGGGGCTCCGGTGATACAATGACAGAGATAATCCTCTGCACTGTATCACTCCGCCGCCGACAAGTCACCTGAGTTCACCTGTCACTTGTGGCACTACAGCTTGAGAATTTTATCACGGCTGTAGTGCCATAAAGTTAACTCCGATGATACACTACGGGAGGGTTATCTCCGGTCAGTGTGTCATCGGAGACCCTATAGAGTGGTCACATCTGCTTATGTGACCACTCTATAGGTGAGATCGTCATGGGACACTCATTATTAGGCCGGGATCACACACAGCGAGGTGCGGCCGAGTCTCACTGGTTAAAAACAAATCTCTGGCACCGGCACTCCAGAGCGGAGCGTGCGGCCGCATAGCAATACATGGAGCTGCACGCTCCGCTCCGGAGTTCCGGTGCCAGAGCTTGTTTTTAAGCAGCGAGACTCGGCCGTATCTCGCTGTAGTGTGACTCCAGCCTTAAAGAGGGACTACGTGGGAACAGGGAGTATTTGAGTTTGTTTGTTTTTTTACATTTTTTGCAGGTGATCAATGGCTTCGATTGGATTAGGCGTGGAATAAAAATTATGAAAAAATGTGTAGTGTTTTATTTAATTAAAATACTTTTTTCAGGCTGTATCTCTTTTTTAACTAATTAATAACTATAGGATTAATAATGGATAGGCGTCTTATTGACGCCTCTCCATTATTAACCATGCTTAATGTCACCTTACAATCAAAGGTAACATTAACCCCTTATTACCCCATATGTCACCGCTACACGGCAGTGGGAAGAGAGAGGCTAAGTACCAGAATAGGCGCATCATACAGATGTGACAATTCTGGGGCGGCTGGGTGCTGGTATTTTTAGCCTGGGGAAGCAAATATCCATGGCCCCTTTCTAGGCTATGAATATCAGCCCGCAGGTGTCTGCGTAGCCTTTCTGGCTATAAATTAACTAAAAGAACTATAGATCAGAAGTGACTGTGATTCCAGTTTCCCGCTTGTTTTTTTAGCCTCTATGTTGTGTGACTTCAGGTAAAGGATCCATCAGTCAAGCAGGAGTAGGAGGCACTGAGTGAGGAAAAAGAAAAAAAAGATGGAAAAAATTATTCTGCTAAACCCTGTGATGAGTACTGAATCGGTCATCCCTGAGGATTGTTATTGTCTACATCCTGAAATTCCTTTCAGATTTATCTCTGTACCTCTTTCTATACCACAGCCACCTCACTCCCACCCATGGTGACTGCCCTCTCCACCTTCAAAGCACTAGAAACCGCATATTCTATTTATACTGATGGATAAATCACAGCGCATGCAATTTCTCCATCCCAATATTCCTTACACTTTACCTAGTACATACTATCTCGACACTCTGCTGCAGTCAGTAATGTTACATGTGCTGACATTGGCTTGTGCAGTGGGTTGGTGAGGAATAACTAATATAAAACAGTCATAAAATATGTCAATTATTCTGATTTAATCTAGCTCTCTAGAACACCCAGCACTATCCTTTCTGGCAGTAGCGTAGCTACTGGGGGGTTAGAGGTGGCGGTCACCCCGCTACTGTGCTGTATCGGCGTGCACAGCACGCCAATATAGTTACTCGCAGCAGAGCAGGAAGACACGATCTCCCTGCTATCCCACCCGGCCGCTATGGGGTCCCTGAGCAGGCGGTGGACCCCGGTGACAGTAGTGGGCTACCGTCTGTCATCACAGGTTCAATTGTATCGGCTGGATGATGATACAGCTGACCACATTGATGAGAGAAGGAGCGTTACACTACCTCTCCCATCATCCCCTCTCAGAGTCTGACGTCACTGATGCCGACACTTCAAGGAAGAAAAAGAAGACTGACAGCACTCACTTATTGGGGCGCCCGGTCCACATCCAGGGAACCTTCCTGGATCATCCACATAGTCCAAAAAGAAACAAAAGACCAGCGCTCCATCCGGGTGTAGTATTCCAAAATGCAAACTTTATTGGGCCATGTAGCAGCAACGTTTCGACCCAGAGGTCTTTATCAAGCATGCTTGATAAAGACCTCCGGGTCGAAACGTTGCTGCTACATGGCCCAATAAAGTTTGCATTTTGGAATACTACACCCGGATGGAGCGCTGGTCTTTTGTTTCTTTTTGGACTGATGCCGACACTGACAGGGGTCGCGATGACATCACTACTCGGCGCCGACTGTCCAGAGATGTGCAGGCGCTTGGAGCAGTGGAGGAACCAGGAGGAAGAGAAGTGAGTATTTATTGTTTTTTGGGGGCTGCATTATACTATAGCATCTGCCTTCTGTAGAGTCTGCCTACGTTGTGAGGGGCTGTTATAGATTCACCTATGGGGGCTGTGTTATACTATAGCCTGCCTATGGTGGGGTGCATTATGGAGTCTCCCTACTATAGAGTCTGCCTGCAAGGGGGTTGTATTATACTATAGAGTCTGCCTATGGGGGGCTGTATTATACTATAGAGTCTGCCTATGGGGTGGTGCATTATGAAGTCTGCCTACTATACAGTCTGCCTACAGGGGGAGCTGTATTATGCTATAGAGTCTGTCTTTGGGGGGTGCATTATGGAATCTGCCTATGGGGGGCTGTATTATACTATAGAGTCTGCCTGTGGGTGGGTGCATTATGGAGCCTGCCTACTATAGAGTCTGCATATGGGGGGCTGCATTATACTCTATAGAGTCTGCTTATGGGGGGCTGCATTATACTATATAGAGTCTGCCCATTAGGGGCTGCACTATACTATATAATCTGTCTATGGGGGGCCGTATTATACCATAAAGTCTGCCTATGGGGGTGATTATACTATAGAGTTTGCCTATTGGGGGTGCATTATACTATAGAGTCTGCCTATGGAGGGAGGTGCATTATATTATAGACTCTGCCTATGAGGGGTGCATTATACAATATAGAGTTTGCCTATAGGGGGTGCATTATACAATATAGAGTCTGCCTATGGGGGTGCATTCATTATACTGTATAGAGTTTGCCTATGGGGAGTGCAGAATACTATAGAGTCTGCCTATGAGGGGTGCATTATACCCTATAGAATCTGCCTATGGAGAGCGCATTATATTAAATAGAGTATGTTAGGTCTCGAGTTCCCGCTTCTGCACAGGGGGAATCTCGAGCCATCTCCGCTGCGGTCTCCCATTCTTATCCAGCCGCAGTGGAGTCTGCTCAGCAGGGACGTCGGTCCCAGCGTCTGCTCAGTCTCACTCTGTACAGAGAGTTACTGCTGCTTCTTCAGCTTCTGCCATTAAAGCCAGTGCTGGTCAGCAGCGAGCAGACTTCTCTGGGACTAAGTCCTTGTCTGCACACACTGAGCATGCCCAGGGCAAGATCTCCCGTTGGAGATCGAGGGTAATGTGCTCAGGCCCTGCAGCACATTCCATTGGTCCTCTTGGCAGGTCTTGGAAGGGCAAAGTTTCTGTGGCCACTTCCTGTGCTGCAACTATATAAACTGCGCATGACCGCACGGCCATGCGCTAGTGTACATTTGCATACGTGTGTTTGTTGTGAGTGCAAGTCGTCCTTGGATACCCCTTCCCTATTGAATGTCTGTTCGCGGAAGGTGTATGGTTGCTATCTAGCGCCCGACTTATCCTACAGCACAAATCACACATTACAGCGTCCAGTTGCTGTGACCGCCAGTACGGCGCCGTGCACTTCCTCTGTGCTTTCCTTACCCAAGCCTGGGTGGTTAGTGGCGTTCGTCAGTGCGGCACCGCATGCACTCTTGTGCCCTAAATATTGTTATTTTCCTTACACACCCAGTTGCGGTGTTGTGCCAGCAAGGGTCTAATCGGACTTCAATCCTAGTTGGGGTTGAGTTCGCTGACTACTTGCTCGCGCTCTATGTGCGGTACCGCGATCCTGTGACGCAACAGGATCGCTTCCTTCACGCTGGGTGAAGTCTAACCCACGTGTGTATACTTATGAGTACCGCCATATAGTCCGTCATTACTTGGTAGCAGGTTCCATCTCTGCACGGTGGACCCCGGGCTGCGAACGCACCATACTCTATCTGTATCATTATTTGGTGCGTTCCGCTAGCCCTAACAGAGTATGCCCATGGGGAATGCATTGTACTATAGAGGCCTATGGGGAGTACATTATACTATATGGAAGCCTATGGGGAGTGCATTATACTATATTGAGAACTATCTGGTGCATTATACTATATGCAGGCTATCTATGGGGTCATCATATAGTGTGGGGATTACAGTGAGGGGGCAGTCATACAGTGTTGGAGCCATTAAGCAGTTTGGCTACCAAGGGGTCAGTATACTGTGTGTGGTTCTATACAGCAAGGGGTCATTATACTGTGTATAGGTGAGCTGTACAGGGGAGAGACTTGGGACTTTAGTAAATGTAAAGTGTGCACTTATTGTTATAGGGAAACTCGGGTTAATGTGACTGTCAAAAGGGCACACAGGGCATTATTACTTTCTAGGTTTCTAGTGGGTAAAATGTGGGCACTGTTTTCTAGGGCACTTGCACCCAGCATTACTATAATCTAGAGGGTTGCTTTAGAATTTAGAAGGCAAAGATAACCACACAGTAGGTGCAGTAATATGGACACATGGAGAAGCAGCGGCTCAGTATTGGGGTATCAGCAGGATAAGCAGTTTGTGCAGGTTGGGAATAGATGTTGATGGGGCTGGAATATGAGAAGTGAAATGTGTCTCTGTTGTAATCTCTGCAGGCGAGTCCTGGCTGGAAGAAGTTGTCATGTCGGTCTGGGCCAGATGGAAAAGACGGGAAAAGGTAATGATTCCATCAGAAAGAACGTCAGAAGTAAGTCACCATGTGCTGTAATCACTTATACGTTTTGTAGGACTGGTATTTACCACTGACCATATGGCGATAATATCAATGTTGGTTTTTGTAAAAAGATTACTTTCAGCAACATAGCAGTCATCTGCTGAGGTTCTCCTACATCCACTATTAGGGTGCATCAACCAGTTGTAATTAAGGTTACCTGGTTAGGGGCCCACTCAGAGGTTTCGCCCCCCTGAACCAAAACCCTAGCTGCGCCTCTGCCTTCTGGATAAAGTCACAAGCTGACAAGATTACTTAATGTTTGTGGAGCCTGCAATGTGCTCTCCCTTCTTGTGCAATAAACTTGCAGAAGATCACAGGCCATGCCCCCATGACATCACTGCACAGAGCATATTGCAAAACTGTTCCCACCACAGACAAGATATCAATGTGCAGCAAGTAGTAAGGAGCTGGAGGTCACCAAATATGGCAGATAAGGAACAGAGCAGAGTTTTAACACCAAGTGCAGGGTGGAGCGCGGTAATTTGCTTTTTTGCACTGCATGCTGTGGCGGCACTGTCGGTCAAAGAGAGGGGAGAGTGGGTGTGGCTTACAGTGGCTGATGGGAGATTTGTTTTCCTCTGCCTTTCAGTTGCCATCATGCAGTGGACACGTGAGGAGAGGTCATTTTGTGTTGAAGCGTATTTTTCAAATGCCCACTCGATCATTGCAGTGCAGCGTGCTTTTCGTTTACAATTCGCTGTTCCTCCACGCAGACGTGTTCCTGGACGGCAATCAATTGTAAATTGGGTGAATGCATTCAGAACAGCAGGGAATGTGTCATGTGTACGAAGGGGACCTGAGAGAAGGATTACAACACCACAAAACATCGAGAGAGTTAGAGCAGCAGTACTGCAATCTCCGAAACGCTCTGCTCGGAAGCAATCATTTGCTCTTGGCATTTCAAGACGTTCTCTCCACCGGATTCTTCATGATGAACTGAATTTTCACCCGTATAAAATGTGCGTGGTCCAACATTTGTCAGCATGGGACTATTTGACACGGCGGACCTCTTGTGAAGACATGTTAGCAACGATACCCCGTGACACAATTGTGGTTCCAACAGGATGGTGCCACTGCACACACAGCGAGGGTTACCATGAATTGTTTGAGGCAAATGTTTCCTGGACGGCTTATCTCTTTGAGGGGAGATGTGAACTGGCCAGCACGCTCACCAGATTTAGCCCCATGCGATTTTTTTCCTTTGGGGTTACCTGAAGTCTAAGGTGTATATCAACCGTCCCAACACCTTGGAAGACCTAAGGAACAATATTGAAGCTGAAATTGGCAGAATACCAGTGGACATGCTTGTTAGAGTTCATGAAAACTTCAGAAAACGTATGCAGCAGTGTGTGGATAGCGAAGGTCGACATTTGCCAGATACACTATTTAAAACCATGTAATTTAAAAATTCCATTAGTGTTCAGTATAATTAAAATATAAAATAAATTTTTCTAATGATCATAATTTTTTTATTTCATTCCCAAATCAGCAAATTACCGCGCTCCACCGTATCCACAGTATCTTCATTTCTAATAGGAAAATGCTTTATTAATGTGTGTGCCCAGAAAACCCTTTTAACTGTATGGTATCAATAATGTTATATTTTTAAAGTTTTTATTCTTATGGACAAACATTTATTTTTGTTTAATTTAAATAAAATGTTAATTTTTTTTTACATTTTTATTGGTCCACTCTAATGATATAAACCTACAGTCACCTGATCACAAGTACAAAAAACTGTGATACGATCAGAAACCCCAGCAATCGATCAGTTATCCCCTTATAACATAACATTAAGGAAAAACATTTTAAGGTTTAGTATATAACAAGCTTTATATTATGATTTTTTTTAATTTATTTTATTAACCCAAAGGTTCAAAAGTTTTCTTTTCACACCAAGGGAAGTGCAAAGCGTCCTCTGACATTTAAGAAGACACCAATATTGTAAATGATGCAAGGTCGTTAGAGGCCTGATAAATAATTTTATTAGGATCCAGGATTAGGGTTGAGCGACCTTGACCTTTTTAGAGTCGAGCCGTGTTTCGCGAAACCCGACTATCTTAGAAGTCGAGTCGAGTGGAATCGGCCGATTATCGCGAAAAGTCGGGTATCGCCCGAAACACGAAACCCAATGCAAGTCAATGGGGGAGCATAGTCGGCAGTGAGTGGAGGCCAGGAAAACACCTACACTGCCCATTTTAATGGCAAAAACATCCATTCTTGTTAAAGAAGCTTGTCAATCGTAATTTACCTTATAATAATTGGAAGGCATTTGAAATTGGGGGTCATTTGGCTAATGTTGTGGGGGGTAGGGCTGGTTCAAGTAATTAGTGGGCCCAGTAAATCTGGACCACGTCACGGCAGTGGAGCAGGGAGAGGTAAGTATTTAAACTTTGCAAGTGCTGTGATCCTGAGCAAGCAGGGGGGGCCCACTCGTTGGCATTGGCACTTGCACAGGGCCCCTCAAAGTACAGCGGTGTGTTTGCACGGCGGGGGCGCCTCCCACCGGCAGCAACACTTTTGCGTACTATGAGAGGCCCTGTGCCAGTGACGTCGCCAACTAGTATTCCTCCCCCCACCTGATGAAGGAACCTGCACTTTCATCTGCACCTTCCTCTTTGTCCCCGTGTAAGGTGGTATGGTATGCGGGAAGAGGAACCTGACTTTCAGCAGGGTCACAATCTTGCTGTGTAGCGTGCACGGGGAATTTTGCGTTATGGGTCAATGTACCAGCAGACTCATCTATCACTGGCTGGGCAATGGGCAGGATGAGGAGGAAACACAGATATAGGCCCAAAGAATAAAGTGGGCTAAATGCAGTTCAAAATTGGTAACACAGGACTAACCAGGGGGCATTGCAGTGGAGGACAACTGGAATGAGAGGCTGACACAGAGAGTAGGCCCAAATCAGTAAGTAGTCGACATGCAGTTCAAAATTGGCAACCGTAGTAAACAGGCGGCCCAGCTTTGTTCAGTTGAGGAGAACAGCAAGGAGTGGCAGACACCGATAGTAGGCCCCAACCCAACTAGTAGGCCAAATGCAGTCTAACATTAACAACTACTGAACAAGAGCCTGAAAATGGAATTTCAGGACAGGAAACCAGGAGAACAGCAAGGAGTGGCAGACACCGATAGTAGGCCCCAAACCAACTAGTACGCCAAATGCAGTTGTTCCATTTAACTACAATTTAATGAGAGCCTGAAGATAGAAGTTCAGGAAAGGCAACCTGGAGAACACCTTGGAGTGGAACACACCATCTCTCTACACCCCATACCCAATTTGTAGGCCTAATGCAGTGTAGTTTTCAACAACTACTAAACGAGAGTCGGAAGATCGAAGCAATGTGGACGAAACCTGGGGAACACCTTGGAGTGTAACACACCGTCTCTCTACACCCCATACCCAATTTGTAGGCCTAATGCAGCGTAGTTTCCAACAACTACTAAACGAGAGCATGAAGATTGAAGCTCATTAAAGGCAACCTGGAGAACACCTTGGAGTGGAACACACCATCTATCTACACCCCATACCCAATTTGTAGGCCTAATGCAGCGTAGTTTCCAACAACTACTAAACGAGAGCATGAAGATTGAAGCTCAGGAAAGGCAACCTGGAGAACACCTTGGAGTGGAACACACCATCTCTCTACACCCCATACCCAATTTGTAGGCCTAATGCAGCGTAGTTTCCAACAACTACTAAATGAGAGCATGAAGATTGAAGCTCAGGAAAGGCAACCTGGAGAACACCTTGGAGTGGAACACACCATCTCTCTACACCCCATACCCAATTTGTAGGCCTAATGCAGCGTAGTTTCCAACAACTACTAAACGAGAGCATGAAGATCGAAGCAATGGAGAGGAAACCTGGGGAACACCTTGGAGTGGAACACACCATCTCTCTACACCCCATAACCAATTTGTAGGCCTAATGCAGCGTAGTTTCCAACAACTACTAAACGAGAGCATGAAGATTGAAGCAATGGAGAGGAAACCTGGGGAACACCTTGGGGAGGCAGACATCGTTAGTAGGCCCTACCAAAGTTGTACACCCAATGCAGTTTTAAAATTCCTAGAGGCTGAAAACAAGACTATTGACGCTCAGCTTTTTTCAAAGGAACACAGCTGAATTGAGTGGCGCAGACAGACACAGGTAGTAGGACTCAAACCAAAAATGTGGCTCACTGCAGCAGAAAAAAGTTACAGGGGTACACAAGCTGCAGTGCTCTGGGCAGTGGAGGACAATTTCAATAGTGAACCGCAGACAGACTTTGTACGCCTACTATTAAAAAAAGGATGCTCTATGCAATTATAAATAGGTTCCAGGGGTACACGGGCAGTGTCTCAGGTCAGTTAAAAGACGTATTGGCGGTCATTAAGGGGTTAAATTGGTTCCAGGGGTACACGGGCAGCAGTGGTGTGGTCAGTGGAGGCCTAGTGGAAGGAGTGACCGCAGACAGGCATCGAAGGCCTAAAATAAAAAAATTGGGCTGGCTGTAGGCAATTTTAAATTGGTTCCAGGGGTACACGGGCAGCAGTGGTGTGGTCAGTGGAGGCCTAGTGGAAGGAGTGACTGCAGACAGGCATCGAAGGCCTAAAATAATAACACATGGCTGTAGGCAATTTTAAATTGGTTCCAGGGGTACACGGGCAGCAGTGGCCTGGTCAGTGTAGTAGTAGTAGAAAGAACGGACCGCAGACAGGCATCGAAGGCCTAAAATAAAAAAATTGGGCTGGCTTTAGGCAATTTTAAATTGGTTCCAGGGGTACACGGGCAGCAGTGGTGTGGTCAGTGGAGGCATATTGTAAGGAGTGACCGCAGACAGGCATCGAAGGCCTAAAATAATAACACATGGCTGTAGGCAATTTTAAATTGGTTCCAGGGGTACACGGGCAGCAGTGGTGTGGTCAGTGGAGGCCTAGTGGAAGGAGTGACCGCAGACAGGCATCGAAGGCCTAAAATAAAAAAAATTGGGCTGGCTGTAGACAATTTTAAATTGGTTCCAGGGGTACACGGGCAGCAGTGGTGTGGTCAGTGGAGGCATATTTTAAGGAGTGACCGCAGACAGGCATCGAAGGCCTAAAATAATAACACATGGCTGTAGGCAATTTTAAATTGGTTCCAGGGGTACACGGGCAGCAGTGGTGTGGTCAGTGGAGGCCTAGTGGAAGGAGTGACCGCAGACAGGCATCGAAGGCCTAAAATAAAAAAATTGGGCTGGCTGTAGGCAATTTTAAATTGGTTCCAGGGGTACACGGGCAGCAGTGGTGTGGTCAGTGGAGGCCTAGTGGAAGGAGTGACCGCAGACAGGCATCGAAGGCCTAAAATAATAACACATGGCTGTAGGCAATTTTAAATTGGTTCCAGGGGTACACGGGCAGCAGTGGTGTGGTCAGTGGAGGCATAGTGGAAGGAGTGACCGCAGACAGGCTTCGAAGGCCTAACATAACAAAAATGTCAATACAATGGTATTGTCAGTGGCAGGCATTGAAGGATGTCAGCGCATAGACTAAACATTGGTGGAGCTGTGAGATAATTTTGCAAGTGGTAGAGCACTGTTTGAGCTGGGGGGGGGGAACTGTCTTGTGGCCGGCGGTACAGGCCCAGGGCCCCTCATATTACAACGGTGTGTCTGACGTTGGGTGCGCACCACCACCGCCAGAGACACTTTATTGTACTATGAGGGACCCAGTGGCAGTGCCGTCGACCAAAAGCGGGCACACCCACCTCTTCAGACAAACAGCATTCTCACGGGTGCTGTCGCCAAGTGTCGATACCACGGCCCCGTGTGGGGAGTTTGGCCATTTAGTGAGGTGTAAACATGTCGTATGCTGGACAAACAGGTGCAGAAAATTACGAGATTGGAAAAGGCATTCAGGATAGTCCACAGGCAAGACCTTTTCATAGGAAAGCTAGGTGTCAGCCGGGCAAGGTGGGGCAAAAGATTTCGAAATCCAGTTGTGGTTCATTTTAATGAAGGTTAGATCATCTACATTTTGGGTAGCCAGACGAGTCCTTTTTTCTGTTAGTATTGAACCTGCAGCACTGAATACTCTTTCTGATAGGACACTAGCTGCCGGGCAAGCAAGCTCCTGCAATGCATATTCTGCCAATTCTGGCCAGGTGTCTAATTTTGATGCCCAGTAATCAAATAGGAATGACGGTTGAGGGAGAACATCGATAAGGGATGAAAAATAGTTTGTAACCATACTGGACAAATGTTGTCTCCTGTCACTTTGAATTGATGCTGCAGTACCTGTCCTGTCTGCGGTCATAGCAAAATCACTCCACAACCTGGTCAGAAAACCCCTCTGGCCAACGCCACTTCTGATTTCTGCCCCTCTAACTCCTCTGGTCTGCTGGCCCCTGCAGCTCGTGTGAGAACGATCACGGGCGCTGTGTGCAGGGAATGCCAGAAGCAAACGGTCAACAAGAGTTGATTGTTTGGTTGCTAATATTAGTTCCAAGTTCTCATGTGGCATTATATTTTGCAATTTGCCTTTATAGCGAGGATCAAGGAGGCAGGCCAACCAGTAATCGTCATCGTTCATCATTTTAGTTGCGTGTGTCCCTTTTGAGGATACGTAAGGCATAATCCGCCATGTGGGCCAAAGTTCCAGTTCTCAAATCTGCGGTTGTGCTTGGTTGAGGGGCAGTTTCAGGCAAATCCACGTCACTTGTGTCCCTCCAAAAACCAGAACCCGGCTTTGCCGCGCCACCAATTTCCAGTGGCCCCGGAAAAGCTTCCTCATTAAAAATATAATCATCCCCATCATCCTCCTCGTCCTCCTCCTCCTCTTCGCCCGCTAACTCGTCCTGTACACTGCCCTGGCCAGACAATGGCTGACTGTCATCAAAGCTTTCCTCTTCCTCAGCTGCAGACGCCTGATCCTTTATGTGCGTCAAACTTTGCATCAGCAGACGCATTAGGGGGATGCTCATGCTTATTATGGCGTTGTCTGCACTAACCAGCCGTGTGCATTCCTCAAAACACTGAAGGACTTGACACATGTCTTGAATCTTCGACCACTGCACACCTGACAACTCCATGTCTGCCATCCTACTGCCTGCCCGTGTATGTGTATCCTTCCACAAAAACATAACAGCCCGCCTCTGTTCGCACAGTCTCTGAAGCATGTGCAGTGTTGAGTTCCACCTTGTTGCAACGTCTATGATTAGGCGATGCTGGGGAAGGTTCAAAGAACGCTGATAGGTCTGCATACGGCTGGAGTGTACGGGCGAACGGCGGATATGTGAGCAAAGTCCACGCACTTTGAGGAGCAGGTCGGATAACCCCGGATAACTTTTCAGGAAGCACTGCACCACCAGGTTTAAGGTGTGAGCCAGGCAAGGAATGTGTTTCAGTTGGGAAAGGGAGATGGCAGCCATGAAATTCCTTCCGTTATCACTCACTACCTTGCCTGCCTCAAGATCTACAGTGCCCAGCCACGACTGCGTTTCTTTCTGCAAGAACTCGGACAGAACTTCCGCGGTGTGTCTGTTGTCGCCCAAACACTTCATAGCCAATACAGCCTGCTGACGTTTGCCAGTAGCTGCCCCATAATGGGAGACCTGGTGTGCAACAGTGGCAGCTGCGGATGGAGTGGTTGTGCGACTGCGGTCTGTGGACGAGCTCTCGCTTCTGCAGGAGGACGAAGAGGAGGAGGAGGGGGTGCGAACGGCTACAGCCAATTGTTTCCTAGACCATGGGCTAGGCAGAACTGTCCCAAACTTGCTGTCCCCTGTGGACTCTGCATCCACCACATTTAACCAGTGTGCCGTGATGGACACGTAACGTCCCTGGCCATGCCTACTGGTCCATGCATCTGTTGTCAGGTGCACCTTTGTGCTCACAGATTGCCTGAGTGCATGGACGATGCGCTCTTTAACATGCTGGTGGAGGGCTGGGATGGCTTTTCTGGAAAAAAAGTGTCGACTGGGTAGCTCGTAGCGTGGTACAGCGTAGTCCATCAGGCTTTGAAAGCTACGCTTTCAACTAACCGGTAGGGCATCATCTCTAACGAGATTAGTCTAGCTATGTGGGCGTTCAAACCCTGTGTACGCGGATGCGAGGCTAAGTACTTCCTTTTTCTAACCATAGTCTCATGTAGGGTGAGCTGGACTGGAGAGCTGGAGATCGTGGAACTTGCGGGGGTGCCGGTGGACATGGCAGACTGAGAGACGGTGGGAGATGGTATTGTTGCCGCCGGTGCCCTAGATGCAGTGTTTCCTACTACGAAACTGGTGATTCCCTGACCCTGACTGCTTTGGCCTGGCAAAGAAACCTGCACAGATACTGCAGGTGGTGCGGAAAATGGTGGCCCTACACTGCCGGAAGGGATGTTGCGTTGCTGACTAGCTTCATTGGCCGAGGGTGCTACAACCTTAAGGGACGTTTGGTAGTTAGTCCAGGCTTGCAAATGCATGGTGGTTAAATGTCTATGCATGCAACTTGTATTGAGACTTTTCAGATTCTGTCCTCTGCTTAAGGTAGTTGAACATTTTTGACAGATGACTTTGCGCTGATCAATTGGATGTTGTTTAAAAAAATGCCAGACTGCACTCTTTCTAGCATCGGATACCTTTTCAGGCATTGCAGACTGAGCTTTAACCGGATGGCCACGCTGTCCTCCAACAGGTTTTGGCTTTGCCACGCGTTTTGGGCAAGATACGGGCCCGGCAGATGGAACCTGTTGCGATGTTGATGCCTGCTGCGGCCCCTCCTCCTCCGCTTCAGAACTGCTGCCGCCTGCACCCTGTTCCCCCAATGGCTGCCAATCGGGGTCAAGAACTGGGTCATCTATTACCTCTTCTTGTAGCTCGTGTGCAATTTCGTCTGTGTCACCGTGTCGGTCGGTGGTATAGCGTTCGTGATGGGGCAACATAGTCTCATCAGGGTCTGATTCTTGATCATTACCCTGCGAGGGCAATGTTGTGGTCTGAGTCAAAGGACCAGCATAGTAGTCTGGCTGTGGCTGTGCATCAGTGCACTCCATGTCAGATTCAACTTGTAATGGGCATGGACTGTTAACTGCTTCACTTTCTAAGCCAGGGACGGTATGTGTAAAGAGCTCCATGGAGTAACCCGTTGTGTCGCCTGCTGCATTCTTCTCTGTTGTTGTTTTTGCTGAAGAGGACAAGGAAGCGACTTGTCCCTGACCGTGAACATCCACTAACGACGCGCTGCTTTGACATTTACCAGTTTCACGAGAGGAGGCAAAAGAGCTAGAGGCTGAGTCAGCAAGATAAGCCAAAACTTGCTCTTGCTGCTCCGGCTTTAAAAGCGGTTTTCCTACTCCCAGAAAAGGGAGCGTTCGAGGCCTTGTGTAGCCAGACGACGAACCTGGCTCCACAGCTCCAGACTTAGGTGCAATATTTTTTTTCCCACGACCAGCTGATGCTCCACCACTACCACTACCCTCATTACCAGCTGACAATGAACGCCCCCGGCCACGACCTCTTCCACCAGACTTCCTCATTGTTTTAAAAACGTAACCAAACTAACGTTATTTGTTGCTGTCACACAACTTACACGGTGAGCTATAACTTCAGTATGATTTAGCTACCCCTTTACAGGTGAGTGAGACCACAACGAAAATCAGGCACAATGTTACACACTCTGTTGTTGGTGGCAACAAATGAGAGAGATGCCACACACGCAGGACTGTTACTGAAGCACAAATGTAAATATTAATCTCCCACTGATTTGATTTTTTTTTTTTTTCAGGGAGACTTTAGGAAAAAAAAAATAGAATAAAATGATTTTTTCAGGAAGAATTTAGAAACCAAATAAAATAAAATGATTTTTTCAGGGAGAATTTAGAAAACAAATAAAACAAAAAAAGGCTTTCTATGGCCCACTGAGTGAGAGATGACGCACACAGGAGTCAGGAGTGGCACACAAGCCCAGAGGCCAATATTTATCTCCCACTGATTGATGTAGTGATTTTTTCAGGTAGATTTTGGAACCCAAATCAAGCTAAAAAAATAATAGGCTTTCTATGGCCCACAATTGGAGAGAGAGAGAGAGATGGCACACCCAGGAGTCAAGACTGGCACACAAGCAGAAAGGGCAATATTAATCTCCCACTGATTTGATTTTTTTTTTTTTCAGGGAGACTTTAGGGAAAAAAAATAATAGAATAAAATGATTTTTTCAGGAAGAATTTAGAAACCAAATAAAATAAAATGATTTTTTCAGGGAGAATTTAGAAAACAAATAAAAGAAAAAATAGGCTTTCTATGGCCCACGGAGTGAGAGATGACGCACACAGGAGTCAGGAGTGGCACACAAGCCCAGAGGCCAATATTGTTCTCCCAATGATAGATGTAGTGATTTTTTCAGGTAGATTTTGGAACCCAAATCAAGCTAAAAAAATAATAGGCTTTCTATGGCCCACAATTGGAGAGAGAGAGAGAGATGGCACACCCAGGAGTCAAGACTGGCACACAAGCAGAAAGGGCAATATTAATCTCCCACTGATTTGATTTTTTTTTTTCCCAGGGAGACTTTAGAAAAAAAAATAATAAAAAAAAAATGATTTTTTCAGGAAGAATTTAGAAACCAAATAAAATAAAAATGATTTTTTCAGGGAGAATTTATAAAACAAATAAAACAAAAAATAGGCTTTCTATGGCCCACTGAGTGAGAGATGACGCACACAGGAGTCAGGAGTGGCACACAAGCCCAGAGGCCAATATTTATCTCCCACTGATTGATTTATTGATTTTTTCAGGTAGAATTTAGAACCCAAATCAACCAAAAAAATAAATAGGCTTTCTATGGCCCACTATTTGTGAGAGAGATGGCACGCTCAGGACTGGCACACAAGCCCAGAGGCCAATATTAATCTCCCACTTTTTTTTTTTTTTCAGGGAAAATTTATAAACCCAATAAAAAAAATAATAAATAGGCTTTCTATGGCCCACTATCTGAGAGAGAGAGATGGCACGCTTAGGACTGGCACACAAGCCCAAAGGCCAATATTAATCTCCCTTTTTTTTTCAGGGAGAATTTATAAAACCAAAAAAAATAAATAAATAGGCTTTCTATGGCCCACTATTTGTGAGAGAGATGGCACGCTCAGGACTGGCACACAAGCCCAGAGGCCAATATTAATCTCCCACTTTTTTTTTTTTGTTCCAGGGAAAATTTATAAACCCAATAAAAAAAATAATAAATAGGCTTTCTATGGCCCACTATCTGAGAGAGAGAGATGGCACGCTTAGGACTGGCACACAAGCCCAAAGGCCAATATTAATCTCCCACTGATTGATTTATTGATTTTTTCAGGTAGAATTTAGAACCCAAGTAAAGCAAAAAAAAAAAAAAATAGGCTTTCTATGGCCCACTGAGTGAGTGATGATGCATACAGGAGTCAGGAGTGGCACACAAGCCCTGAGGCCAATATTTTTCTCCCACTGATTGATGTAGTGATTTTTTCAGGTAGATTTTAGAACCCAAATCAAGCAAAAAAATTAATAGGCTTTCTATGGCCCACTGACTGAGAGATGGCACACACAGGAGTCAAGAGTGGCACACAAGCCCTGAGGCCAATATTTTTCTCCCACTGATTGATGTAGTGATTTTTTCAAGTAGATTTTATAACCCAAATCAAGCAAAAAAATAAATAGGCTTTCTATGGCCCACTGAGTGAGAGATGGCACAGACAGGGATGGCACTCTAGCAGAAATGTCAATCTTAATCTCCCACAAAAAAAAAAAAACAAAAAAAAAAAAAAACAGGGAGTGTCCAACAATTACTATCTCCCTGCAGTAATCTCAGCCAGGTATGGCAGGCAGCAATAAGGAGTGGACTGATGCACAAATTAAATAAAAAGTGTGGACAAACAAAAAAGATAGCTGTGCAGAAAGGAAGGAACAAGAGGATTTGTGCTTTGAAAAAAGCAGTTGGTTTGCACAGCGGCGTACACACAGCAATGCAGCTATCAGGGAGCCTTCTAGGGCAGCCCAATGAGCTACAGCGCTGAGGGGAAAAAAAAAAATGTAGCTTCCACTGTCCCTGCACACCGAAGGTGGTGTTGGGCAGTGGAAATCGCTACAGCACAAGCGGTTTGGTGGTTAATGGACCCTGCCTAACGCTATCCCTGCTTCTGACGAAGCGGCAGCAACCTCTCCCTAAGCTCAGATCAGCAGCAGTAACATGGCGGTCGGCGGGAACGCCCCTTTATAGCCCCTGTGACGCCGCAGACAGCAAGCCAATCACTGCAATGCCCTTCTCTAAGATGGTGGGGACCAGGACCTATGTCATCACGCTGCCCACACTCTGCGTTTACCTTCATTGGCTGAGAAATGGCACTTTTCGCATGGCCGACCACGCACAGGGGTCGGATCGGGTTTCATGAAACCCGACTTTGCCAAAAGTCGGCGACTTTTGGAAATGAACGACCCGTTTCGCTCAACCCTATCCAGGATCTTTATTCACTTCTCTGCATCCAACTTTTTGCAAAATCTACTATATAATTGTCTAAGGGGTACTTCCGTCTGTCCTTCTGTATGTCTGTCTGTCACGGATATTCATTGGTCGTGGCCTCTGTCTATCATGGAAATCCAAGTCGCTGATTGGTCGCCGCAAAACAGCCACGACCAATCAGCGACGGGCACAGTCTGGAAGAAAATGGCCGCTCCTTACTCCCTGCAGTCAGTGGCCGGCGCCCGCTCCATACTCCCAGCTCCCCGCAGTGTCCCCGGCGCCCGCTCCATACTCCCCGCAATGTCCCCGGCGCTCCGCTCCATACTCCCCGCAGTGTCCCCGGCGCTCTGCTCCATACTCCCCGCTCCCCGTAGTCAGTGTCCCCGGCGCTCTGCTCCATACTCCCCGCTCCCCGTAGTCAGTGTCCCCGGCGCTCCGCTCCATGCTCCCCGCAGTCACTGTCCCCGGCGCCCGCTCCATACTCCCCTCAGGTCACCGCTAACACAGGGTTAATGTCGGCGGTAACGGACCGCGTTATGCCGCGGGTAACGCACTCCGTTACTGCCGCTATTAACCCTGTGTGTCCCCAACCTTTTACTATTGATGCTGCCTATGCGGCATCAATAGTAAAAAAAGTAATGTTAAAAAAAAATAAAAACCTGCTATACTCACCCTCCTTTGTCCGCTGAGGCGCTCGCGCCTGCCGCCATCTTCCTTTCCCAGCGATGCTTTGCGAAATTACCCAGAAGACCTAGCAGTCTCGTGAGACCGCTAAGTCATCTGGGTAATTTCGCAATGCATCCTGGGAACGCAAGATGGTGGCAGCCGCGCGCCCATCGGCACAGAGCCTTTGGATCCCAGGAGGCCAAGAGACGGGACGCTGAGGAGCAGCGACAAGAATGGTGAGTATGTTAAACTACAAGGGGCCCTCGGATCGTATGTTTATTTTTTATTTTTTAACCTGTGACATATGTGGCTGGGCAATATAATACGTCACTGGGCAATATACTACGTGGCTCTGTGCTGTATACTACGTGGCTCTGTGCTGTATACTACGTCACTGGGCAATATACTACGTAACTGGACAATATACTACATGGCTCTGTGCTGTATACTACCTAACTGGGCAATATACTACGTCACTGGGCAATATACTACGTGGATCTGTGCTGTATACTACGTAACTGGGCAATATACTATGTCACTGGGCAATATACTACGTGGCTGGGCAATATAATACGTTGCTGTGCAATATGCTACGTCACAGGGCAATATACTACGTGGCTGGGCAATATACTATGTGGCTCTGTGCTGTATACTACGTAACTGGGCAATATACTACGTCACTGGGCAATATACTACGTGGCTGGGCAATATACTACGTGGCTCTGTGCTGTATACTACGTCACTGGCCAATATACTACATGGCTCTGTGCTGTATACTACGTCACTGGGCAATATACTACGTCACTGGGCAATATACTACGTGGCTGGGTAATATACTACGTCGCTGTGCAATATACTACGTGGCTGGGCAATATACTACGTTGCTGGGCAATATACTACGTGACTGGGCTATATACTACGTGGCTTGGCAATATACTACATCACTGAGCAATATACTATGTGGCTGTGCAATATGCTACGTGGCTCTGTGCTGTATACTATGTCACTGGACAATATACTACGTTGCTGTGCGATATTCTACGTGGCTGGGCAATATACTATGTGGCTGGGCAATATAATACATCACTGAGCAATATACTATGTGGCTGTGCAATATGCTACGTGGCTCTGTGCTGTATACTATGTCACTGGACAATATACTACGTTGCTGTGCGATATTCTATGTGGCTGGGCAATATACTATGTGGCTGGGCAATATACTACGTGGCTGGGCAATACACTACGTGGCTAGGCAATATACTATGTGGCTGGGCAATATGCTACGTGGCTGGGCAATATGTTACGTGGCTGGGCAATATACTATGTGGCTGGGCAATATACTACGTGACTGGGTAATATACTACGTGGCTGGGTAATATACTACATGGCTGTGCAATATACTACATGACTGGTCTGCAGCGCGCACGCGCCCGTTTGCTCCCGGCTCCGCCCCTCCTCGGTCCGGCCGCTTGGCATCCCCGGCCGGTGACTGAGTGTCATGGTAACACCATGCTCCCATTCATGCGGCTCGGGAGCCTGGCTGGGCGGGGTGGTTGCGGCGTCGGGGGCCATGAACGCGTGCGCCGTTTACAGGCAGTCCCGCAGACTTCCGGGTCACATGTCATTCATGTGACCGGAAGTATTAGATATAAGGCCCTTCTGGTGGAGTAAGGCACTTCCCCTTGAGAAAGCAAACAGAACGCTGGAGCGAAACGCGCGTCGGGGGTGTCGCCCAATTTTATCTATCTCCTCACCTGGGTAAGAGGAACATTAGGAGACTGCCTTTACTGCGCTCTTTACGCTACGTGCATTTACGGTACCGGCAGTATGGCAGGTCTCCTATAGTGTGTCCTGGACTTTAGATTGCAAATGTTATAGCACCGTCTGCAAGCCGCACAGAGGTCCATACTCTGGACCATAGACACAGTGCTGTGAGGCGTGCAGTTCAATTGGTCTATAGGCTATGTACGGACATAGTTATTCCTCTGTACTACTATTATGTGATATATTCCCTTGTACTACTATTATGTGATACATTTCTTAGGTCAGTGCGGGTGAAAGGGATGGTCTTTAGAGTCCTTATTTTAAATGTGTGCTTGTACGTGTTTTTTTCAGTGTCTCAATAAAAATTTTGTACTTTTTAATTTTGTATTTTGAACGCTCCTTTTGTTCTCCTGAATGATATCATACTACGTGACTGGGCAATATACTACGTGGCTGGGCAATATACTACGAGGTTGGGCAATATACTACGTGGCTGGGCAATATACTACGAGGTTGGGCAATATACTACGTGGGCTGGGCAATATACTACGTGGGCTGTGCAATATACTACATGGGCTGTGCAATATACTACGTGACTGGGCAATATACTACGTGACTGGGCAATATAATACGTGGGCTGGGCAATATACTACGTGGGCTGTGCAATATACTATGTGACTGGGCAATATAATACGTGGGCTGGGCAATATACTACGTGGGCTGTGCAATATACTACGTGACTGGGCAATAAACTACGCGGCTGGGCAATATACTACGTGACTGGGCAATATGCTACAAGGTTGGGCAATATACTACGTGGACATGCATATTCTAGAATACCCGATGCGTTAGAATCGGGCCACCATCTAGTGTAATATATTACCCACTTTTAAAGGCTAAAAATTATTATTTAGCTTCAAAATAGTGCAACTCTTATCCTCTTCATGTGGACATGGTTTTGTCCATATGCAGCTGACACAGCTTGGAAGGCTTTTTAATTTTTGCCCCCCATTTTTCATTGAAAGTATTAAAAGCAAATATCAATATCACAATAGAAGGAAAGTGCACTTTCTAGGCAATTTTCATTTGCATTCTTCATTAAAGATCATAGAACTATCAGACAAGTAGGGTGGAGAAAGGACTATGTCAACAAATGAACCTTAATTTATGTGCATATTTATCATATGATTGGTCATAATTAAGGCCATAATGACAAAGTAGAGTTTAATGAGCACCTGGCATTAACAATTGATATTCTCTTGGTCACACACTCAACAAATTCCTTTGTTGACCTATTTCCTTGCATAAAACATCAGAAGAATTAATATTACAATGTTGTCCCGCAAGAGGCACCAACTTTACATAGTGCAAGGGAGAGCAAAAAGACAAGTAGGATTTAGGTGTTTAATATTCATTGTCATACAATTGTAATAATTGAAACTGAACCAGCTGTCATAATTTTGTGTAATACTATTATAATTTGAATATTCTATCTTCCCACATACATTAAACATAATGATATATAGCCTCTCTGGTTCAATTCTCATAATTGTACTTTTTAGGTAGAGTACCTGTTCAAATGTTAGACATACAGTATACACTCGATTATAAGCCGACCCGAGTATAAGCCGAGGTACCTAATTTTACTTCTAAAACCAGGAAAACGTTTTGACTCAAGTATACGCCGAGGGGGGAGATGCAGCAGCTATTGAGTCCGCAAGTCTGCCCTCTCCCCGCGAGTTTTCCCTCTCCCCGTCGGTCCGTGAGTTTCCCAGAGGGGTGTTTCTTACCCACTTCTACACAGCAGCGGCGAGTCTCCCTTCTCCCCGTTGGTCCGCGAGTCTCCCACGGGGGTGTTTCTTACCCACTTCTACACAGCGGAGGCAGCAACAGCGGAGCAGCGCCATCTTGTCATGTATGGAGTCCTGGAGGTAGCAGTGTACTGGTAACGTATGGAGCAGCAGTAGCAGTCGTGGAGGCAAGTGGTAGTCGTATGGCAGGTGGAGGTTCCAGGCGGCCTGTATTTGTGCTGCACACACTTCACTTCCGGTCCCGCTCATTATGGTTTATGAATATTCATGATGTCACCAGAAGTGAAGCGTGCGGCACTGAAAATGCAGGCCGCCTGCAACCTCCACCTGCCATACGGCTACCGCTTGCCTCCATGACTTATACTGCTGCTCCATACCGCCGGGACTCCGTACATAACAGGAAGGCGCTGCTCCGCCTCTACTGCTTGCTCTATAGGTTACAGGCGCGCCACTACCTCCGGGACTCAAACCATGCCAGGATCACGCTGCTCCGCCACTACTGCTGTGAAGGAGGGGGTAAGAAACACCCCGGGGAAGAGAGATGGACCAGGGAGAGGGAAGACAGACTGGTGGGGGTGACTGGAGACAGACGGAGGGGGTGACTCAAGTATAAGCTGAAAGGGGCACTTTCAGCCTAAAAAAATAGGCTGAAAATCTCAGCTTATACTCGAGTATGGAGTATATACAGTACAATACTTAGCGATTCTATTTTATTTAATTTTTTTTTCAACACAATGAATCTGGGAAGCAATACTTATGACATTATACAAAAAAAGGAAATATGATCTAAAAATATCTAATATTTTATATAGAGATAGTGCAAAACCCTAAGCAGAAGCTACATCAGTAACTAGTCTGTGCATGTAATGGACTGATAACAGTAGCCATCCTTTCCGTTGACAACAGTTGAATTTCCTTGATTCACCAGTCCATGATTTTGTCAGACAGCACATCATCTGACACAGTACTCCATCAGTCTTTTTTTGTTATCAAGCAATTTCTACACAACCTGGAGACTGGTTTTGGGCCTTTGTTCTGTTGAAAAAAAGATTATCCAACTAAGGTGCATTTATACCACAGGATTATCGGGAACAAGGATTCCTATGAATGCTTGTTTCTTCAGGAAATGTAAACAGGCTGCCGATCACCCGATAATCAAGCAAAGTGCTTATTTGTTGGGTGAAGAAAACTTTTTGCTTCAGCCAAAAGATCATCGTTCTCTGAAGCACATCGTCCTGTGTAAATGTAGGGATGTGAACTGTCTTACCCTGTTCCTGACCTTGAAGACAACAGACGCACTATGTGAATACCGTTGTGTGGTTTTATATATAAAAGTAACTCGTGTCTAGTGTAATGTAAAATATTATGGCGATATACAAGTATATAAGGTGTTAATCCATTATGTGAGTATAGCATAAGGATAAGATTAGAACAGCATAGGATATAGAATAAGGATAATAGGTTTAGCATGGAAGATAGGAAATGGTTAAGGATATGATTAGCCCAGTGGGGTACTTTCTGGTTAGAGGGAGTTCAATGTCAGCTAGTGAAGTGGATAGTGAAGACCAAGTTCATGCGCAGTGGGCTGCTAGGGGCAGTATGAGCCAACCGTTTGAGGAAGTGAGAGGCCAAATGGAATTCCCTAATGGACATTCCAACAGCGCCTGGAGCCTAGGGCTCAGGTCAGGTAGCAAGGAGTGTAAAGGAAGCTGCGGAGACACCATCACGTGTTTCTCAACGCAAGCAATGAATAGCCAGGCCTTTCCCCAGGAAGGAACAACCACGGGAAGGGCAGCATCCAATAAAGGAAAACTGTTGTGAATTCTGTGGTAGAGTTCACTCCTGTGGTCACAAGTGGTACTTTGGCTGATTCTTTCTGGGATCTTCCGTTTGTGGAGGAAAGTGGTACTGCAGCTTCTGAGTTTCCTCCCTCAGGTGATCTGGTGAGCTCGTTAGCTTCTTCTCTACTTAACTCCACCTGATGCTTTGATCTATGCTTCCTGTCAATGTTTCAGTGTGGGACTTGTTTTTTTCCCTGGATCATTCCTGTGGCCTGCTGCTCTGCAAAGCTAAGTTTTGCTTATGTTATTTTGTTGCTATTTTTCTGTCCAGCTTGCTTTATTGGTTTTTCTCGCCTGCTGGAAGCTCTGAGACGCAGAGGGACCACCTCCGTACCGTTAGTCGGTGCGGAGGGTCTTTTTGTCCCCTCTGCGTGGTTTTTTATAGGTTTTTGTGCTGACCGCAAAGTTATCTTCTCTATCCTCGTTCTGTTCAGCTAGTCGGGCCTCACTTTGCTAAATCTGTTTCATCTCTATGTTTGTGTTTTCATCTTACTCACAGTCATTATATGTGGGGGGCTGCCTTTTCCTTTGGGGAATTTCTCTGAGGCAAGGTAGGCTTATTTTTCTATCTTCAGGATTAGCTAGTTTCTCAGGCTGTGACGAGGCGCCTAGGTTCTGGTCAGGAGCGCTCCACGGCTACCTTTAGTGTGGTTTGATAGGCTTAGGGATTGCGGTCTGCAGAGTTCCCACGTCTCAGAGCTCGTTCTATTATTTTGGGTTATTGTCAGTTCACTGTATGTGCTCTGACCTCCATGTCCATTGTGATTCTGAATTGCCTTTCATAACAGTACAGGAAGCCAAAAGTGCTAATGATTCTCAATAGAGGGAAAAAAGAAGTTCTGAGACCATTTTTTTTTCTTTGCACTGTGTTTTGTCTTTTTTTTTCCCCTAGACATTTGGGTGGTTCCGGACACAGGTGTAGCAATGGACATTAAAGGTCTGTCTTCATGTGTGGATCAGCTCACGGCAAGAGTTCAAAATATTCAAGATTTTGTGGTCCAGAATTCTTTGCTTGAACCGAGAATTCCTATTCCAGATTTGTTTTTTGGAAATAGAACTAAATTTCTGAGTTTCAAAAATAATTGTAAACTATTTCTGGCTTTGAAACCTCGCTCTTCTGGTGACCCAATTCAACAGGTTAGGATCGTCATTTCTTTTGTGCGCGGCGACCCTCAGGACTGGGCGTTTTCTCTTGCGTCAGGAGATCCTGCATTGAGTAATATCGATGCGTTTTTCCTGGCGCTTGGGTTGCTGTACGATGAGCCTAATTCAGTGGATCAGGCAGAAAAAAATTTGCTGGCTTAAACCTGAGCCTATGCAGTGTGATAGGACCTTGACCAGAGTTGAACGGCAAAAACATAGACGTCTGAATGGGCTGTGTTTCTACTGTGGTGATTCCACTCATGCTATCTCTGATTGTCCTAAGCGCACTAAGCGGTTCGCTAGGTCTGCCACCATTGGTACTGTACAGTCAAAATTTCTTCTGTCCGTTACCTTGATCTGCTCTTTGTCATCATATTCTGTCATGGCATTTGTGGATTCAGGCGCTGCCCTGAATTTGATGGACTTGGAATATGCTAAGCGTTGTGGGTTTTTCTTGGAGCCCTTGCAGTGTCCTATTCCATTGAGAGGAATTGATGCTACGCCTTTGGCCAAGAATAAGCCTCAATACTGGACCCAGCTGACCATGTGCATGGCTCCTGCACATCAGGAGGTTATTCGCTTTCTGGTGTTGCATAATCTGCATGATGTGGTCGTGTTGGGGTTGCCATGGCTACAAGCCCATAATCCAGTATTAGATTGGAAATCCATGTCGGTGTCCAGCTGGGGTTGTCAGGGGGTACATGGTGATGTTCCATTTCTGTCAATTTCGTCATCCACTCCTTCTGAGGTCCCAGAGTTCTTGTCTGATTACCGGGATGTATTTGATGAGCCCAAGTCCAATACCCTACCTCCGCATAGGGATTGTGATTGTGCTATCAATTTGATTCCTGGTAGTAAATTCCCAAAAGGTCGATTGTTTAATTTGTCCGTGCCTGAGCACACCGCTATGCGCAGTTATGTGAAGGAATCCCTGGAGAAGGGGTATATTCGCCCGTCATCGTCGCCATTAGGAGCAGGGTTCTTTTTTGTAGCCAAGAAGGATGGTTCGCTGAGACCTTGTATAGATTACCGCCTTCTTAATAAGATCACGGTTAAATTTCAGTACCCCTTGCCATTGTTATCTGATCTGTTTGCTCGGATTAAGGGGGCTAGTTGGTTCACAAAGATAGATCTTCGTGGTGCGTATAATCTGGTGCGAATTAAGCAAGGTGATGAATGGAAAACTGCATTTAATACGCCCGAGGGTCATTTTGAGTATCTCGTGATGCTGTTCGGACTTGCCAATGCTCCATCAGTGTTTCAGTCCTTTATGCATGACATCTTCCGAGAGTACCTGGATAAATTCCTGATTGTGTACTTTGATGACATTTTGATCTTCTCGGATGATTGGGAGTCTCATGTGAAGCAGGTAAGAACGGTTTTTCAGGTCCTGCGTGCTAATTCTTTGTTTGTGAAGGGATCAAAGTGTCTCTTTGGTGTGCAGAAGGTTTCATTTTTGGGGTTCATCTTTTCCCCTTCTACTATCGAGATGGATCCTGTTAAGGTCCAAGCCATCCATGATTGGACTCAGCCGACATCTCTGAAAAGTCTGCAAAAGTTCCTGGGCTTTGCTAATTTTTATCGTCGCTTCATCTGCAATTTTTCTAGTATTGCTAAACCATTGACCGATTTGACCAAGAAGGGTGCTGATGTGGTCAATTGGTCTTCTGCTGCTGTGGAAGCTTTTCAAGAGTTGAAGCGTCGTTTTTCTCCTGCCCCTGTGTTGTGTCAACCAGATGTTTCTCTTCCGTTCCAGGTCGAGGTTGATGCTTCTGAGATTGGAGCAGGGGCTGTTTTGTCGCAGAGAGGTTCTGGTTGCTCAGTGATGAAACCATGCGCTTTCTTTTCCAGGAAGTTTTCGCCTGCTGAGCGTAATTATGATGTGGGCAACCGAGAGTTGCTGGCCATGAAGTGGGCATTCGAGGAGAGGCGTCATTGGCTTGAAGGAGCTAAGCATCGCGTGGTGGTATTGACTGATCATAAGAACTTGACTTATCTCGAGTCTGCCAAGCGCTTGAATCCTAGACAAGCTCGTTGGTCGTTGTTTTTTGCCCGTTTTGACTTTGTGATTTCGTACCTTCCGGGCTCTAAAAATGTGAAGGCGGATGCTCTGTCTAGGAGTTTTGTACCCGACTCTCCGGGTTTATCTGAGCCGGCGGGTATCCTCAAGGAAGGAGTAATTGTGTCTGCCATCTCCCCTGATTTGCAGCGGGTGCTGCAGGAATTTCAGGCTGATAAACCTGATCGTTGCCCAGCGGAGAAACTGTTTGTCCCTGATAGGTGGACGAATAGAGTTATCTCTGAACTTCATTGTTCGGTGTTGGCTGGTCATCCTGGAATCTTTGGTACCAGAGAGTTAGTGGCTAGATCCTTTTGGTGGCCCTCTCTGTCGCGGAATGTGCGTGCTTTTGTGCAGTCCTGTGGGATTTGTGCTCGGGCTAAGCCCTTCTGTTCTCGTGCCAGTGGGTTGCTTTTGCCCTTGCCGGTCCCGAAGAGTCCTTGGACACATATCTCTATGGATTTTATTTCTGACCTTCCCGTTTCTCAAAAGATGTCAGTCATTTGGGTGGTCTGTGATTGCTTTTCTAAGATGGTCCATATGGTACCCTTGTCTAAATTGCCTTCCTCCTCTGATTTGGTGCCTTTGTTCTTCCAGCATGTGGTTCGTTTGCATGGCATTCCAGAGAATATTGTTTCTGATAGAGGTTCCCAGTTTGTTTCAAGGTTTTGGCGAGCCTTTTGTGGTAGGATGGGCATTGACTTGTCTTTTTCCTCGGCTTTCCATCCTCAGACTAATGGCCAGACCGAGCGAACCAATCAGACCTTGGAAACATATCTGAGGTGCTTTGTTTCTGCTGATCAGGATGACTGGGTGTCCTTTTTGCCTTTGGCTGAGTTCGCCCTTAATAATCGGGCCAGCTCGGCTACCTTGGTTTCACCGTTTTTCTGCAATTCTGGGTTCCATCCTCGTTTCTCTTCTGGACAGGTTGAGTCTTCGGACTGTCCTGGTGTGGATACTGTGGTGGACAGGTTGCAGCAGATTTGGACTCAGGTAGTGGACAATTTGACCTTGTCCCAGGAGAAGGCTCAACTTTTTGCTAATCGCAGACGCCGTGTGGGTCCCCGACTTCGTGTTGGGGATCTGGTTTGGTTATCTTCTCGTCATATTCCTATGAAGGTTTCCTCTCCTAAGTTTAAACCTCGTTTTATTGGTCCGTATAGGATTTCTGAGGTTCTTAATCCTGTGTCTTTTCGTCTGACCCTTCCAGATTCTTTTTCCATACATAACGTATTCCATAGGTCATTGTTGCGGAGATACGTGGCACCTATGGTTCCATCTGTTGAGCCTCCTGCCCCGGTTTTGGTGGAGGGGGAATTGGAGTATATTGTGGAGAAGATTTTGGATTCTCGTGTTTCAAGACGGAAACTCCAGTATCTGGTTAAATGGAAGGGTTATGCTCAGGAGGATAATTCCTGGGTTTTTGCCTCTGATGTCCATGCTCCCGATCTTGTTCGTGCCTTTCATGTGGCTCATCCTGGTCGGCCTGGGGGCTCTGGTGAGGGTTCGGTGACCCCTCCTCAAGGGGAGGGTACTGTTGTGAATTCTGTGGCAGAGTTCACTCCTGTGGTCACAAATGGTACTTCGGCTGATTCTCTCTGGGATCTTCCGTTTGTGGAGGAAAGTGGTACTGCAGCTTCTGAGTTTCCTCCCTCAGGTGATCTGGTGAGCTCGTTAGCTTCTTCTCTACTTAACTCCACCTGATGCTTTGATCTATGCTTCCTGTCAATGTTTCAGTGTGGGACTTGTTTTTTTCCCTGGATCATTCCTGTGGCCTGCTGCTCTGCAAAGCTAAGTTTTGCTTATGTTATTTTGTTGCTATTTTTCTGTCCAGCTTGCTTTATTGGTTTTTCTCGCCTGCTGGAAGCTCTGAGACGCAGAGGGACCACCTCCGTACCGTTAGTCGGTGCGGAGGGTCTTTTTGTTCCCTCTGCGTGGTTTTTTATAGGTTTTTGTGCTGACCGCAAAGTTATCTTCCCTATCCTCGTTCTGTTCAGCTAGTCGGGCCTCACTTTGCTAAATCTGTTTCATCTCTATGTTTGTGTTTTCATCTTACTCACAGTCATTATATGTGGGGGGCTGCCTTTTCCTTTGGGGAATTTCTCTGAGGCAAGGTAGGCTTATTTTTCTATCTTCAGGATTAGCTAGTTTCTCAGGCTGTGACGAGGCGCCTAGGTTCTGGTCAGGAGCGCTCCACGGCTACCTTTAGTGTGGTTTGATAGGCTTAGGGATTGCGGTCTGCAGAGTTCCCACGTCTCAGAGCTCGTTCTATTATTTTGGGTTATTGTCAGTTCACTGTATGTGCTCTGACCTCCATGTCCATTGTGATTCTGAATTGCCTTTCATAACAGAAAACATCCAATAAAGGAAAACCACCTATGCCAAGCATGGTATCCATCCACAGACAGCTGTTTCGGGTTTTTTGCCCCTCATCAGTGTGGAGTAGGAAACTGGCTATTAGGAGCAGTGCCTAGTAAAAGGCTATGAAGGTACAGATGAATGACCTCGGGGAGACCAAAACATCCAACACCGCGGAGACACCATCACGTGTTTCTCAATGCAGTGATCCAGAACACTGCCCCCATCCCTTATGGGAAATATGCAAATGCATGTAAAGTAAGCTGCGGAGACACCATCACGTGATGGTGTCTCCGCGGTGTTGGATGTTTTCTGTCTATGAACTCATAATGACCTGGAGAATCAAAAAGGCTGGTCAGTTTTAGCATTTAGTGAACCTAGTAAAAAAGCCAGTCAAAAAACAAGTGGGGGATTGCACTTTTTTTGCAATTTCACCACACTTGGAATTTTTTTCCCATTTTCTAGTACACGACATGCTAAAACCAATGATGTTGTTCAAAAGTACAACTTGTTTCACAAAAAATAAGCCCTCACATGGCCATATTGACGGAAAAATAAAAAAGTTATGGCTCTGGGAAGAAGGGGAGCAAAAAACGAACACGGAAAAACGGAAAATCCCAAGGTCATGAAGGGGTTAAAAAACTAGCAACAGGCAAACATTGCTTTGCTTATCGGGAGTCGTTTAATGCAGACATTAATAAGTATAAATACATGTAAAAGGAATATTGCACTAAGATTTTGCTATCAAAAATTTTTTTTTTTTTTTTAAGGGGTCCTTCTACCTGCAGCTCCAGGGAACAGCCATAGGCGCGGCCTTCGCACCGGCCTATGCGAATCTGTTCCTGGGGCTGTGGGAGAGGGACCTCTTCCTGTTGGACAGGCTGTCATCGATGGACCGTATCCCCTTTTGGATACGGTTCATCGATAACATCCTTTTTGTCTGGCAGGGGACGGCCATTGACCTGGAGCAGCTCATCTCACGCTTCAACAACAATGAGTTGAACATTACCCTTTCTGTGAGTGGGATGCGTCTAAAATCAGCTTTCTAGATGTGATGGTTGGTAAGGATAGTTCGGGGAATATCCATACGGATATTTTCCGTAAAGCAACCTCAACAAATACAGTACTACACACGTCCTCCTGCCACCCTTGCCATATGGTTTCTTTTATACCTGTGGGGCAGTTTCTTCATCTTCGGAGGATCTGCTCCACAGATGCTGATTTTGAGAAATGGGCTGGTGAGCTCGCAAAGTGTTTTGCTGAACGAGGGTACAGTAGGCATGTTGTTAAAAAAGCCTATCATAGGGCAAAATACTCAGCCCGGAACCATCTATTATATAAACCACAGGTGGATAGAGCTGGGGGGACCAACTCAGGTTCATTACCACGTTTCACCCTCAGGCGGATAGGGTGAGAGCAGCATTGACCAAGGCCTGGCCCATCTTACAAGTAGATCCCATTATTGGGAAGTTTCTTCCTAAGAGACCGTTAATAACCTTCAGACGGGCTAAGAACTTAAGAGACTACCTAACCAGGAGTCACTATGAAGTCAGGGACCCAAAACGTTCTTTGATGACATACCAATGGTGGGGGCTGTTTCCCGTGTGGCCGCTGTGTGGCGTGTCCGAATGTGGATAGATGTAATTCATTTAGTAATTCCGATGGCACTAGGAACTATATAATTAAGAAACGGATTACTTGTACTTCTAGGTACATTATCTACTACGCCACATGCCCCTGCGGTTACATTTATGTCGGGATGACTACTAGGCAGCTAAAGGTGAGAATTAGGGAACATGTCCTGGGGATCCAGGCAGCCGCAACTGCAGCGGATGTAACAACCCTAAAAACAATACCCAGGCACCTTAGGGTCTTCCATCAATGTGACAGCACTCTTCTTAGAGTGCTTGGAATTGATATGCTGAATGTTAATATCCGTGGGGGTAATCTATTTAACCCCTTAGTGACAGAGCCAAATTTTTGAAATCTGACCAGTGTCACTTTATGTGGTAATAACTCTGCAATGCTTCAACAATTCCCAGTGATTTTGAGAATGTTTTTTCGTGACATATTATACTTTATGTTAATGGTAAATTTAGGTTAATATGTTTTGTGTTTATTTATAAATAATATCAAAAATTTGAGAAAAATGTTAAAAAATTAGCAATTTTCAAAATTTGAATGATTATCCCTTTAATCCAGATAGTCATACCACAGCAAACCATTAATAAATAACATTTCCCACATGTCATCTTTATATCAGCGCCATTTGTAAAATGTTATTTTATTTTTTTAGCATTTCAGGAGGTTTAAAATTGTAGCAGCAATTTTTCATTTTTTCAAGGAAATTTACTAAATTTATTTTTTTAGGGACGTATCCGTGTTTGAAGTGACTTTAGGGGTCTCATATATTGGGAAACCCCCAAACGTGATACCATTTTAAAAACAGCACCCCCTGACGTATCAAAAACTGCTGTCAGGTAGTTTATTAACCCTTCAGGTGATTTACAGGAATTAATGCAAAGTGGCATGACAGAAATGAAAATGTGTATTTTTACCACCTAAATGTCTCTAACTTCTGAACAGATTACTACAGCCGTCAGACTCTAAGGCCGCTATTTGGTCATGAATTGCCATGGCAAAAATCAGGACCACACAATCATGATCTGAGGGCACCAATTTGGATAAAGAGGAAGCCCCCACACTCTGTTAACCATATACAATGATGTAGTCACTATTTACAGCAGCATCTAAGGGGTTAAACAGATTTGGACGGTGCAAACACTGATCGTGGCTGATGCAGAAAGTTGTCAGCTATAGTGTACAGCCGACAGCTGCTGGATTGTTACCTGTATGGAGAGGCTATTCTCTTATATGTAAGGTCAGTTAAAAGGCGTATTGGCTGTCATTAAGGGGTGTCTGGGTCAGTTGGAAACACGCTGGATGTGGTCTCTCAATACTGTACACCCAAGAGGGTTAAACGAAAATATTAGCTATGCACCTTTTCTCTGAGTCACCAGAGAGGATATGCATCCGCATCCTGTGGTTTTTATTTTTTATTTTAATAGTTCATGTTCTTCTATATTCAGGGCATTGCCATTTGATCTGTGGTGAATCCTGTTGCTTAAGGCTATCAGATGTTCGGGATGTCTTCGGGGATTGAAGAGGAGCCCCCACTTGAGGATTTCAAGACATTTCAAGATATATATATATACATTTTTTGTAAAATGTTTATGTCTGTGTACTGAGATGTTTGGTTATGGCTATATGAGATTGTGTATATGTGTACCTTGTTGGTGCACATTTGTGTTCTATATATATTATTCGAATATCCCATCTGTAATTTGATATACTGTTTATAGCGTGTGGTACTACTAAGTAATAATTTCATATTGCCATCCTATATGGGCTATGTAGGTTTTGTGACGGTTCTGGTATTATTTCTAATATAGCCATCGACTTTTTGTCTGTGGACTATTTAGAGAGACCGTATCCCTGTGTGATCTAGTGCAGGGGTCCCCAACTCCAGTCCTCAAGGCCCACCAACAGGTCATGTTTTCAGGATTTCCTTTGCATTGCACAGGTGATGCAATTATTACCTGGGCAAGACTAAGGAAATCCTGAAAACATGACATGTTGGTGGGCCTTGAGGACTGGAGTTGGGGACCCCTGATCTAGTGTATCTAGTGTTTAAGCTATTATCTACCATCCTATCTTTCTGGTCATCTTAGGCACAGTATTAGGATAATGTTTGTTATATATTCTGTATCTTGTATTGGCCGGCATTTGTTCCAGTACCAATATAACATGCAGGATACTCTTGCACCATTATTTATTCTTTGCCCTTTTCTAATATGGCAGCGATAACACTTTACACATAATGCGCATGTGCCGGTTGCGCTTCAGTCGGCTTGTCTCCCATTGGGCGGGCATCGTCTTCCGGATCACGTGGGGCCCCACGTGTTTCCGGTTGTCGATTGCCCGGCGTGATGGGAGCGGGCGGATGTGAGGTAATGCGGGGCTGCGCCGCGCTGCTCATCTGCTGCTATTTATTCTCCATGTCCCTCTGCATCTTTGCCCCCCTTGAGGAAGGTACCAAACCGAAACGCACGTCGGGGTGGACGGGTGTCCCTGTTTGTGCTCTCTGCCACCTGCACTAGGTAATATGTATGCGCACATTGATATGATCAGTATATTCACTGGCGCTACAGCTATGTAGACATTTTTTGGACTGCCTATTGATTAATTATATGGTTGGCATGGCTGTGTGTGTCGGTGGATATAGTTATAGTATTGCACCTTTTTGCACTTTACATTGTGCGGATTATTTGCATACAATTACCGCTGTCCGGGGACGTACCCTACCTTGGGCTTGGCTTGATGCTGATGATGTCCCTGTCATCTTTTTTAGCCCCATTGTATCTGTTTGTCTGATATGTTCTATTTTATCTTGCATTGTTAATAAAGCGTTTTTTTAGATTTCATGACTGCTTGTGGTGTTCTTAGGTGTTTTTGCTATCTAACATGAGAGCAGCGTAATGCAGAGGTAGAGACCTCTTCCTGTCACTTAGGCTATGTTCAAACGTTGCGTTTTTGCTGCGTTTTTTCCTGCAGCCAAAACCTGCTCTCTTGGCAGTAAAAAAGCTGCTTAAAAAAGCAGGTTTTGCTGTTAATTTTTAATGCATTTTTTTGCTGTGTTTTTCATGCTGATACAGTATAGTGCCTGCTGTTCCTGAGTTTGCTGCAGCAAATATGCTGCAAAACCTGAGACCTGCATTTTGCTGCATTTTGCTCTTACTGCTTTCTGTGGGTAAAAAAATCCTGCCAAAACACTGCAAAAATACTGAAAGAAGTGACATGCTGCAGTTTTCAAAACGCAAGGTTTTCCAATTCAGTCAGGAAAATAATGTGTGTGCATGAGATTTCTGAAATCTCATAGCTTTTGCTGGTACTATAAAACGCCGATTTTAATTTGCATAAAAACCCATCAAAAATGCAACATATGAACATAGCCTTACGGGTCCCTTAGTGTAGTTTTTACAAAATGACTGTTTTATCAGCAGGAGGTTATCACTGGAGGACTAGTAAAGCTGCCGCCATGTCCAACTACGCCTACACCACCAATTGACAGCTTTCTGCTTATGCACAAAGTACATGTAATGAGGACGAGTTTGTGACTTGTATTTATAGCTACCTATAAATGATGTGAATAACTATATCAGCTCCGTCAACAGAGTGACATTAATCCCTTTATTAAGTGTGATAGTGAGTGCCCATTAGGCTATGTTCACACGGTTGGGGTACTTATTGGACCAGTGAGACGTTTGCAAATTGCAGACATGAGTGGCTCCGTGTGCAGCTCCTTGTTCCTGTCTGCATAGTGGACTGCTGCAGGAATTATCTGCCATTTATATGTATTTTTCTCATTTGTAAATCAAACCGGAATAGATTATGCTGTGACTTTTTTTCACATGGACTTGAGGTCCGTGTCAAAGTTAGTCCATGAGCATTAGCAATGGTCTGAGTGCTGACCGTGCCAGACCCTTTTCTTACATGGACAGCAGTCGAGCCGGAAATGTAAACGTACATTCAAATCAATGATGCTTGTCTACTTTATGCAAAAGTAAATAATTTTCATTTTTCTATCAAGACTAAAGGCACCAATTTAACTTCTCAAGTTTTTACATCTGATCAGTGAAATCCTGTATCCTGGAAAATCAGGACTGGCAGGAAAATCTTCTGTCTCACTTGAAGAATCTTTCAAATCTACCAAGCAGAAAGAGACTGACATGTAATTATCACTGTTGGTAAAGCACCTGTAACATAGCACCTGTTGATAACAGAGAGTGAGCAGAGGTGAATGTCATCCCGTAGCCCTCACCGCTGTAGGCTGTGGTCTTATCTCAGAAAATACCGGCACTCCCTCTAAGGATCAAAGTGTACTAATGGAAGTGACATGTATAGAGGGGTAGTCCCTCCCAGCACTAAAGAGCACAATTAACAGGTATATGTTTAAGAGGTCATAGTTTAGTGGTCTGTGTAATTATTCTTCGCCAAATATTTTATTACTTGGCAAAGTGCAATCAGCTGTAATCATAATTACAAACAATGTTTTTTACTAAAACCAGTTATTAATTCAAGGACCACATTTTCTATTAATGCATGTGACCTACTAAGTGATGGCTCAGAATAATATGAAATTGATGTTTGGCATAGTGGTAGAAGTGGTCAATTAGGCCGGGGTCACACTTGCGAGTGCAATGCGAGAAACTTGCGCGAGTCTCTCACCTCAATACTCGGCACTGCCGCCAGCACTCAGGACCGGAGCGTTCAGCTGCATGTTTTTCTATGCAACCGAACGCTCTGGTCTGATCCACCGGCGGCAGCGCCAGGTCTTGATACGCAAGTTTCTGCCATTGCACATGCAAGTGTGACCCCACCCTTAGGCTAAAGATACACATGCAACACCGAAATTGCAGCTACACATTGCGACATTGGATGCAATGATTTTCTAGGGTGTCACGTTGCAACCTGCAACATACTGCAACACAGAATCGCATAGGTTTTTTGAAATGTGTTTGGCTTTCTGCTTCATACGACACACTTGCCATGGACATCAATTCAAGTTGCAAGGGAAATGTGACTTGTCTGCAACTCTGCTGTTTTACTTTGCAAAATCAGAGCTCTAAAATTGTCACGTGACAGCAAGTTGCATACACTGTTTTGGTGAGCGACTTTTCAAAACAAATGTCACCATGTACCCAAGCCTGAAAATGACAAGATAAGGATGCCTATTGTGAAAGTGATTCATCTAGCTACTAGTGATGAGAGAACGAGTGCAGATCAGGTGTTATCCGACCATGCTCGGGTGCTAACTGAGTGTCTTTGTCTTGCTCGAAAAATTTGTTCGAACAGCTGCGAGACTTGCAGCCACAGGGACTCAAACATGTTATTATTCGAGCAAGGCGAAGAAGCATGGTCGGATAACACCTTATTCACTCGTCACTATAGCTACGTGCTAGCGATAGCTGAAGACATTTTGTCTGTGCTTCTGATGCATGTAAGGTTTCCACCTTCTCTAACAGTGTTGTTTGAGTGATCCACCCAAGTTATTCTTCAAATATCTGAATGACTAGAGGTTATGTTTTTGGGGAGTTCTGAATGCTGTGTATTTTCGCTGAGCAAAAAATGCAGTCTTACGCTAAGTTCACACTTGGCGTTTTTGCTGCTTTTTTTTTTCCTGCAGCAAAGCCTGGACTCTTGGCAGAAAAGAAGCAGCAGTTTTAAGGATCCCAAAGTTCAATTTTGCTTCCACGACAGAAGCATGAACACAGGTCACCAATACAAGACATATGTTCATGAAAAAATACACAAACAAATGTAACAGTTGAGTGAGGTGAATTGGTCTGGAATAATTTACCTTAGACCCTGTCAGTGCATTAATTTTCTAGGATACTGTTTAACTTTCACACTTTGCTCAGCCATTGAGTTGCCGATGCATTGTGCAAACTCACACCTTGGTCAGTCACAGGCATTTTACAATATCATACAATTTTGTTGGCCAATTTTTACTTTGAGGCATCACTAATTTAATTAAACTGTGCTAATCCAAACTGCCATCCTTAGGTGACCAAGACACGGTGGTAAACCTGGAAAAGTCACAAAAATAAATAGGTTTCATATACTTGTTTTTTTAATTTTGATATTTTTTTCATCACCCATCGCTTTCTGAAATTTCATAGGCTTTGCTGGTACTGTGAAAAGCAGCTGAAAATTAGCATAAAATGCAGCAAAAGTGCTCCAGTATGTACTTAGTCTTACAGTTTCAATAAAGTCGATAGGATGTATAGAAATCTAATGCTCACTGTGTTTTTTCCTTCGCTGAGTAAACTGACCTATAGTGCATTTTTGTAATACGAAAGTCATTTCTTTTGTTAGTACACTGAGTTTTATACATGGATTTTCCCCAAAGAATTACATTATATACAGAAAATCTGCAGTTAAAAACTACATTTGCATTTTTAGTGAAATTTTGCTGTGCTAATTTGCTAAAAATGCATATAATCCGCACAGGACTATATCAATAAAGTTTTGTACAAAAGCCAAATACCAAGAAATATCAAAAACAAAATAACTTTATTTAAAACATGATATATAAAAATGAGACAAAAAATACAGCGCCAAAAGCACAATAAAAAGACAATGAAAAAATGCAATTAACATAATTTAACTGTAGAAATGGTGCAGAAAACCTGCAACATCAAAAACTCACCAAATACTCATCATGGGAAGTTAGCCAAAAGCTAGCAGATTTTTACAAAATGTAGGAATTTGCCCGAGGGAATTGTTATCCAATCAACCAGAAGAGCATTTGTGTGGTCAGACACCGATTTTGGATCGGAAGACCTAACTAGCAATCTCATTTCTAGCTCATCCCAAAGGGGTTGAATGGGATTTTGGCCAGGGCTTTTGTTTTTGTGCAATGGGGAACAGTCAAAGGTGCTTTCCACAAACCATTTCCACAAAGTTGGAAGCATACACTTGTTCAAAATGTCTCAATGTGTTGAAACAGTAAGAAATACTGTCGCTGGAAGTTTGGGGCAAAAGTCAACTGTGAAAAACAATCCCATATAATTATCCCACCTCGACATGAGCATTGCGGCTTTAAGTCTCCTCATCTCGGCATGCTTAGCATGTCAATCTCCGCAAGGAGAAATTATACATCTTGGATATCGGTCGGATGCCTCTCACTCAGCCAAACCAGATCTCCACTTTTCACTGACGAGGGGCAGTACCCCGAAACACAGTGTCTGCAAATGGAGATTCTGGTTTGGCTATTATCCTAAGTCATGTGACAAGGCTCGTTAAAGGGTTGACATTGACTGTTAGGATTGCTACTTCCAATAGGTGGCACTAGAGTTCTAGTCCTCTTCCTCTCTGAAGAGACAATTTGCATAATTAGCATATTTCCCAGAGAAGCATTGCGGCTTTAAGTCTCCTCATCTCGGCATGCTTAGCATGTCAATCTCCACAAGGAGAAATTATACTTCTTGGATATCAATCATGAACAAAATGTCTCCGCACTGTGATTCTAAACTTCCTTCTCCCTCAATACTTTTGCAAATGCCCAGAAGGGGAGGAGAAGACAGACATCACACACATGAGCAATATTCATGGAAATTTCAACAGCTGCTCCCCCTGGTTTTTAAAACTGAAAAATATCAAAACTTTTTATATTATTTCTCATATTTTACTTAATTAAAAACAAATGTTAATAATAAAAAAAAACATAAACATTAGCAGTTTACATTTTTTCAATTGTTGAAAAATGTATTTGATGGCACATTCTTTTTAAGCTAGCTCCGCTTTAAACACAGGATTATTCAATGTAGCCCTGTGTTAGCACTGTCTCTAAGTGCATGACCAGTTGGAATATATGTAAGAATACCTTGTTTTCTCTTTGTAAGTAAAATCGAGGGCATAAAAAGCAGGCATACAGCCTAAGATACAAAGGAACGGGCCCTTTGTTAGATATATGACAAGATATGAGTTATGTATTATTTAATTTCCATGTTGTCTTGGAAATGAAAAAATATTATGTCTTTTCATTGAAATTTTTCATTTATAGAAGTGTCTTACAGCCAGTTACCTGAGAGAACTTAACCTGCAGCTCTGACACTTCATGTGAATTACAGTATTGACTTACATTAGTCCATGTGCTACCTGATTTGCATGCTGACAGCACACAGGCGTATAATATGTTTATCTGAATGAGACTTATGACTCACGGTAACCCATAACCCATTATGAACAAAGTAAATACACAGGACATCGATGTATGGAGAATAATGGCCGTAGTGTTTATTTAGGGTAATTGAAATAACCATAATAACATTTAAATAAATTAAATAATCATAGCACCAATAAATTCCTCATATAAAATACTCCAATCCACCCAGAAAATACTGGGACATTTTTCCTAAAAGGACATGGCTTAAAAAGCCATGTCCCTCCCCCTTCCCCAAACACTGCAGTCATTTCTCAATCATGGACTGGAGATCCAAATTAAAAATTTCCAAGCCAGTATCTGAAAGATGAACAAGATCATTCCTGTAAATTCCAGGAGTGACACCTTCCAAATCTAAATGCCCAAAAGAAAAACCAACCATCTAATAAGAACATACGGTAAACCTCTCCATTCCGTTATTAACCCTCCTGCGCATCTTATCCATAAAGAGCGGGGTTTGGCCTAGACCATAAAAGTCTAGGAAAAAACAACACAAGAATAGTTAAATTCCATTTTTAACAAAGATAGATCTTTTTTTCATTAATGACAGTAAATCCAATGTATTGTTTTTTCCAAGATCATTGCCGCCTAAATGAACTATAATTAAATCAGGGGTAGGCCGTTGTAATGCTAGCTTTCACATTTCTGGTATTAAATTCTTCCACTTAATTCCTCTGATACTGTGGCACCAAACCTGATCTGAGGAAGCACTAAAAGAGAGATGTGTAAGGGTATGTGCACACGTTCAGGTTTTTTTTGTGTTTTTTCGCGATAAAAACGTGATAAAACCGCATTAGAAGCTGCAGACATATGCATGCTATCATTTAGAAGGCATTCTGCAATTTTTGTGCACATGATGCGTTTTTTCCACGTAAAAAACGCATAGCGGTAAAAAAAAGCAGCATATTTATTAATTTTGCGTTTTTTCGCTTTTTTCCGATATTCTATGCATTTGGAAAAAACACAAGAAAAAACGCATCAAAAACGCGCAAAAAACGCATGTGGATTTCGGGCAGAAATGTCAGGTTTTTGTCAGGAAAATTTCTGCCAGAAATCCTGACGTGTGCACATACCCTAAGACCTCAGGTTCGCTCGCCTCTCAGCCCAGTAGATAAATGAGTATCCAACAATCCACACTATTAGAGGACCTCAAAAGCAAATTCAAATAATTATCATAAAGTTCCAGACGAATGTACAATTTAAGTCACCTAGACTCCCGTCTACCAATTTTCATGATTCTCTCATCCACTAAACCTAAACGAGAGGCTTCTGTAGCATCTCCTATCCTGAAAGAATGTGATGAAATGTTTAGTTTATCTTTGCCCAGTTTGACCAAGCATTTTCTCAAAACAGTATTAAATTGGAAGATAGTTGCTGGCTCCTTATTAGAATGAGTAAAAAGTGGACATTAAAGGGAACCTGATGAAGCCACTTAGTGTGGCGACACGCGTCGGGTCAGCGTACCCCCTGTCTCCACTCCCCAGGTGGTCCTGAGTGTGTCCAGCAGCCCTTGGCTCTATTTTACATGCCGTGATTGAGCTTTGGTCATCTAGCCCCAGAGGCTTTGGTAACTGTGTGCATGCCTCTTCAGCATGGGAGTCTCTGCAGCTTTGGCACATTGAGTCTCGTACTTACTCTGCTAATAGATTTATTAGTCTTTGAACCTGATTGTGCCCTCAGCTGGGCTGGTTATCTGCACCTCCATATGTATCTTTATTCATTTCTATGGCAATTGGGGTTCATGTCTAGATGACTCTTCTTTTTTTTTTTTTCTTTTTTTTTTTTTTGGGGGAGTTGGTTCATACAGGGGGATGGCTCTATTTTGGGCCTAAGTGTACCATGTATAGGTCACATGGATGACCAATGTTTTAAATGTTTTTAATGTGTGCTCTATGTGGTTTTCTGTGTCCGTTTATACACTTTTGAATAAAATTTGCCTTTTTTTACTTGATCCGTGCCTCCGGTGATCCCCGATTTTTGGTCTATTTCTTTCTCTTCTTTTTTGAAATGGTTCATATTATATAGACCTGGTTGGATCCCTTGGAATCTGTGGTGCCCCCTCTCTTTCTTATCAAGTCATTAAAGGGAACCTGTCACACCCAAAATCGAAGATGAGCTAAGCCCACTAGCATCAGGGGCTTATCTACAGCATTCTGGAATGCTGCAGATAAGCCCCTGATGTATCCTGAAAGATGAGAAAAAGAGTTTAGATTATACTCACCCAGGGGTGGTCCCGGTCCGGTTCTGGTCTGATGGGCATCGCGGTCCGGTCCGGGGCTTCCTATCTTCTTACGATGACGTCCTCCTCTTCTCTTCACGCTGCGGCTACAGGGCAGGCGTACTTTGTCTGTCCTGTTGAGGGCAGAGGAAAGTACTGCAGTGCGCAGGTGCCGGGAAAGGTCAGAGAGGCCCGGCGCCTGCGCACTGCAGTACTTTGCTCTGCCCTCAACAGGGCTGGAGCCGCAGCATAAAGCTGCTGCGTGTTGACTTCCTCAAAGTGGTTTCTGTTGCGGCTGCTGCTCCGACCACGGAAGGTAGTCTGGGAAGTGAGGGACACACACACCGCGGTGGTCACTGACAAGGCGGTAAATCTAGGAGCCCCAGTGGAACGTTAATGAAGGCAGAGGAGGCGGAGCCCGGCGCACAGAGTATTGAGTGACAGCTAGGAGGCGCTTATGTCCGGGGGGAAAGACATGCCCCCAGGACAAATTCGAGGTATCAGGGACAAATTATAAAAACAATTATTTTAGCTTTGAAAGGGACCACAACTAAAAGAGCCACCTTGACAGAATGCAGCTTTAGTCCTGCACAAGGTGGGTCTTTTAGTTAAAAACGCCTTGGGGGGTTAAAGGTTCCCTTTAAGCAGAAATTGTGGGACAAATTTTGTTGCCAGTTTTGCTCATCTCCCCATGTGAAAATGTAAAATCTGGGGTATCGGTGTACTCAGGAGAAATTGCACAAATACTATGGCCCATTTTCTCCTGCTACCCTTGTGAAAATGAATAATTTGGGGCAAAACAACATTGGAATAATATGATTTTTTAAATTTTCACAGCTCAACGTTATAAAATTCCGTGAAACACCTGAAAAAGTAATATTTTGGTGGTAAAAGTAAAATTAATTCCGGTGAAGCTCTTAAAGGGTTTATAAACTTCTTGAATGTGGTTGTAAGCACTTTGAAGGATATAGTTTTTAAAATGGTGTCAATTTTGGGTATTTTATGTCACATAGTGCCCTCAAAGTTACTTGAAAAGGGATGTGTTCCCTAAAAATGGATTTGTACATTTTGTTGGAAAAATAATCGCTGATAAACTTTTAACCCTTCTAACTCCTTAACACAAAAATTATGTTTAATAAATTATGCTGATGTAAAGTAGACATGCGGGAAATGTTATTTATTAACTATTTTGTGTGGTATAACTATCTGGTTTAAGGGCATAAAAATTAAAATTTGAAAATTGCAAAAAAAAATCATTTTTGATATTTTCATAAATGATCTCAAACAATATTACCACAATTTACCACTCAGGTCACATTCACACGCTCTGTATTCGGTCAGTATTTGGAAGCCAAAACCAGGAGTGGAGCAGAGGAAAACTACAGGGTGGGCCATTTATATGGATACACCTAAATAAAATGGGAATGGTTAGTGATATGAACTTCCTGTTTGTGGCAGATTAGTATATGGGAGAGGGCATCTGAAGGCAATTGTTTATGCTGTGAAGATACGAGATGTGCAGCATCTGAAACAATGGATACTGGAAGCCTGTGCTAGCATTTCTTCTGCGGTGTTGCTATCAGTGTGTGAAGAGTGGGAGAAGAGGGTTGCCTTGACAATCCAACACAATGGGCAGCACTTTGAACACATTTTATAAGTAGTCATAAAATTGTAAATAACTCATGAATGAATAAAGTTACGTTAAAACCAAGCACATGATTGTTTTTCTTGTGAAAATCAATAAGTTTGATGTGTAACATGACCCTCTTCCCATTGGAAAAAATAAAGTTGGGTCCAAAATGGCCAACTTCAAAATGGCCGCCATGGTCACCACCCATCTTGAAAAGTTTTCCCCCTCCCTTATACTAATGTGCCACAAACAGGAAGTTGATATCACCAACCATTCCCATTTTATTTATGTGTATCTATATACATGGCCCACCCTGTATAATAGCAACACATGCCACTTTAATTCTCTAAGAGCAACATGGAAAATAGCTGGTGTGCAATCATCTGCTCCCATCATCCCCCCACAGCATAATTGCATGGTGCCGATGACTTATTCAGGGCCTACTGAACGTCTCCACCACCATTTTGGTACTCCACTGAAGCCCAGCCACAGGCCGAGCTTCATAGGAGACCACAATTTACACTATATTCTGCGATATTGGTTTAAATTATGTAAAGCTAAAAAAAAGTATTTAAAAAAATATAAAAATTAAAGTTAAAATCAACCCCTTTTTCCAGTTTTAAAATAAATCTTTAAGTGAATAATAATAATAATAATATTAATAATAATAATAATAATAATAAATAATGCTATCATCACAGCCATACAAGTGTGGTCTATGAAAATGCAGTATCTGCAGTTCCTCAAAAGAAGGCAAAAAAAGTTATAAATATGTTGTTTGCACCCCAAATTGTATCAATAAATACACGCCTAACACAGTTTCATTGATGAAAAATAAAACAGTTATCAGAATACGAGGATACAATTTTTAATGTTTAAAGCAGAAGTGAAGTTCAAGTATTCATTAATCGCAGTGTATGTATATGTTTTAATGTTAGCCACATACCATACTTGTTCACCTGTACATTTAATACTAAAGGTGTGTGGGCCCTATTTTTTGTTGATGGTTTTTTTTTGCCATTAATTGTGTTTTTTTTTTTTTTTTTTTTAATAGTGTGATATTACACTCCTGGTAGTTTTGTCAAACTTTTCATTACTGATATTGGTGGCCTTGGAATTGTTTACTGTGATGTAGACAATTAACCATGAGTGTGGTAGTTACTTGCTATTATTACATTATGAAATATCAACAGTGCAATATCAAAGTGCTGCCACTTGCTGGTCATGTAGTGAAATGCAGGGTGCACAAAGAAAGTGTAACAGCTCGCATGGAATTCCAACCACAAATTTTGTGAGACTCCAGGGTGGACATATCTTTAATGCAAACTGTGCATCTCCACAGGGGCCCAAAGAGTATGGGGGCCCACTATCACCTCCAGCGCAGCGAGCAGCTTCTATCATAGACAGGACTGCAAAAGGCCCAAAAACTGTTCTTGTTCAGGAGCCTTTTAATATCTGTGTTCTCCACTGGTGAGACTGGTATGTTAAATTTCTCACAATCAGGTCAGCCACAAAAGTTGTATTACTGTACATTTTATGTAGTTTTTCAAATAAATATTTATTTCAGAAGATAATTATTTAGTAATGCCAAAGAATGCACAATCAAAGCCACTGCCTTTATTGACCAATTCTCCACCTGGCTTCTTCACTTTCTCTCTGCTGACATTCCCACCATCATCATGGGTGACTTCAACATCCCCACTGATACCCCTCAGTCAACAGCCTCCAAACTTCTTTCCCTTACTTCATCTTTAGACTTACTCAGTGGTCCTCCGTAGCCACCCACACAGACGGACATACATTAGACCTGGTCTTCACCCGTCTCTGCTCTCTATCTAACTTCACCACCTCCCCTCCCCTCTCCCTCTATCCGTCCACCATCTGCTCACTTTCTCATTCCTGTCCTCCTCATCGGTCACCCATATCCAGCAACATGCGCACCCCCGCAGAAACCTTGCACACCTAGATTCCCACACGCTCTCTGACTCTATCCTACCACTAGAATCCATATCCTCACTCCACGACACAGACAGTGCCACTGCTTTCTACAATGCCACTCTCGCATCAGCTATTGACACGGTCGCCCCTCTCATTCCTGGCAGAGTGCGTTGTATCAATAGACAACCCTGACACAATAACACCACTAAAAAGCAACTGTCCAGGGTTGCAGAGCGGCATTGGAAGAAAATACATACACTGCATTCAAACAGGCAACATTCGCTTTTAAATCTGCTCTCACCTCTGCTAAACAGGCCTACTTCACAACCCTCGTATCCTCCCTATCCTACAACCCCAAACAGTTATTCAAAACCTTTAACTCCCTTCTCCACCCCCCACGGCCCCCTCCAACCTCCCTCATCTCTGCTGAGGACTTTGCCACACACTTTAAAAATAAGATCGACCAAACAAGGCAAGTCTTCATTGTTCAACCACCACAACCCCTTTGTATACCAGACCAATGCCCAAACTCCATAATCTTCCTTTCCAAGATCACTGAAGGGGGGCTTAATTGTCTCTTCTCCAAATCGCACCTCACCACCTGTGCGCTTGACCCCATCCCATCCCACCTCCTCCCCAACCTCACCACCACACTTATCCCATCCCTAACCCACCTCTTTAACCTATCACTAACTTCTGGCACCTTCCCTTCTGCTTTCAGACATGAACCAATCACGCCTATCCTTAAAAAGCCAACCCTCGACCCAACAGCTATGTACAGCTATCGCCCAATATCGCTGCTCCCATTCGCTTCCAAACTCCTGGAGCAGCAAGTCCACACTGAACTTTCCTCTCACCTCTCATCTAACTTGCTCTTTGACAATCTACAATCTGGTTTCCGTCCCCATCACTCAACTGTGACAGCCCTGACCAAAATTACTAATGACCTACCTACAGCCAAAGATAATGGACAATACTCTGTACTCCTCCTTCTAGACCTGTCCTCTGCTTTTGACACAGTCAACCACTGCCTCTTACTACAGATCCTCTCCTCCTTTGGCAGCAAAGACCTCGCCTCATCCCACCCTCTCTCTGTTGGAGTCCCCCAAGGCTCTGTTCTAGGACCCCTAATCTTCTCAATCTACACACTTGCCCTGGAACAACTCATAAAGTACCCTGGATTCCAGTACCACCTTTATGCTGATGACACTCAGATCTACCTTTCTGGCCCAGACGTCACCTCTCTGCTGTCCAGAATCTCGGAGTGTCTATCAGCCATATCCTCTTTCTTCTCCTCTCGCTTCCTCAAACTCAATGTGGACAAATCTGAACTCATCATATTTTCTCCATCCCATAGATCTTCCATACCTGACCTATCTATTGCAATTAACGACATCACGCTTTCCCCCATACCGGAAGTCCGCTGCCTCGGAGTAACCCTTGACTCTGCCCTGTCCTTCAAACCGCACATCCAAGCTCTTTCCACCTCCTGTCGCCTCCAGCTCAAAAATATCTCCAGAATCTGTCCTTTCCTCAACCGACAATCTACTAAAATGCTTGTGCATGCCCTCATCATCTCCAGCCTTGACTACTGCAACATCCTTTTCTGCGGCCTCCCTGCTAACACCCTTGCACCTCTCCAGTCCATCCTTAACTCTGCTGCCCGACTAATTCATCTCTTTCCTTGCTACTCCTCCGCTTCCCCTCTCTGCATATCTCTTCACTGGCTCCCATTCCCTCAGCGAATCCAGTTCATATTACTAATACTGACCTACAAAGCCATCCATAACCTGTCTTCTCCCTATACAGAACAGACCAAAAGTTTGGACACACCTCATTTAAAGATTTTTCTGTATTTTCATGACTATGAAAATTCTAAATTCACACTGAAGGCATCAAAACTATGAAATAACACATGTGGAATTATATACTTAACAAAAAAGTGTAAAACTACTGAAAATATGTCTTATATTCTAGGTTCTTCAAAGTAGCCACCTTTTGCTTTGATGACTGCTTTGCACAGTCTTGGCATTCTCTTGATGAGCTTCAAGAGGTGGTCACCGGAAATGGTTTTCACTTCACAGGTGTGCCCTGTCAGGTTTAATAAGTGGGATTTCTTGCCTTATAAATGGGGTTGGGACCATCAGTTTTGCTGAGCAGAAGTCTGGTGGATACACAGCTGATAGTCCTACTGAATAGACTGTTAGAATTTGTATTATGGCAAGAAAAAAACAGCTAAGTAAACAAAACGAGCGGCCATCATTACTTTAAGAAATGAAGGTCAGACAGTCAGAAAAATTGGGAAAATGTTGAAAGTGTCCCCAAGTGCAGTTGCAAAAACCATCAAGCGCTACAAAGAAACTGGCTCACATGAGGACTGCCCCAGGAAAAGAAGACCAAGAGTCACCTCTGCTTCTGAGGATAAGTTTATCCAAGTCACCAGCCTCAGAAATCGCAGGTTAATAGCAGCTCAGATTAGAAACCAGGTCAATACCACACAGAGTTATAGCAGCAGACACATCTCTACAACAACTGTTAAGAGGAGACTTTGTGCAGCAGGCCTTCATGGTATAATAGCTACTAGGAAACCACTGCTAAGGACAGGCAATAAGCAGAAGAGACTTGTTTGGGCTAAAGAACACAGGAACGGACATTAGACCTGTGGAAATCTGTGCTTTGGTCTGATGAGTCCAAATTTGAGATCTTTGGTTCCAACCACCATGTTTTTGTGCGACGCAGAAAAGGTGAACAGATAGACTCTACATGCCTGGTTCCCACCGTGAAGCATGGAGGAGGAAGTTTGATGGTGTGGGGGTGCTTTGCTGGTGACATTGTTGGGGATTTATTCAAAATTGAAGGCATACTGAACCAGCAAGGCTACCACAGCATCTTGCAGAGGCATGCTATTCCATCTGGTTTGCATTTAGTTTCACCATCATTTATTTTTCAACAGAACAATGACCCCAAACACACCTTCAGGCTGTGTAAGGGCTATCTGACCAAGAAGGAGAGTGATGGGGTGCTATGCCATATGACCTGGCCTACACAGTCACCAGACCTGAACCCAATCGAGATTGTTTGGGGTGAGCTGGACCGGAGAGTGAAGGCAAAAGGGCCAACAAGTGCTAAGCATCTCTGGGAACTCCTTCAAGATTGGTGGGAGACCATTTCGGTGACTACCTCTTGAAGCTCATCAAGAGAATGCCAAGAAGGTGTAAAGCTGTCATCAAAGCAAAAGGTGGCCACTTTGAAGAACCTAGAATATAAGACATATTTTCAGTTGTTTCACACTTTTTTGTTAAGTATATAATTCCACATGTGTTAATTCATAGTTTTGATGCCTTCAGTGTGAATGTACAATTTTCATAGTCATGAAAATACAGAAGAATCTTTAAATGAGAAGGTGTGTCCAAACTTTTGGTCTGTACTGTATCTCTTAACTAATCTCCCGATATCTTCCCTCACATAATCTCCGGTCCTCCGAAGACCTCCTTCTCTCCTCCACACTTATCCGCTCCTCACCTAACCGCCTCTAAAACTTCTCCCGAATATCCCCCATCCTCTGGAATTCTTTGCCTTAACACATCCGACTATCAACCACATTCGGATCCTTCAGACGGAACCTGAAAACCCATCTCTTCAGGAAAGCCTACAGCCTGCGCTGACCCCACTGCCTCCTCACCACTACTCAAGCTACCGCCTCACCAACACCGGAGCTCCTACAACCCTCAACCTATTGTCTCCATCCCCACCATCCTGTAGAATGTAAGCCTGCAAGGGCAGGGTCCTCGCCTCTCTGTATCAGTCTGTAATTGTTAGTTTGCTTACGGTAAGTGATATCTGTAATTTGTATGTTACCCATTCTCATGTACAGCGCCATGGAATCAATGGAGCTATATAAATAAATAATAATAATAAATAATATTATGACTCCACTTGTAAAAATTTGTGTTTGAAAATAAAACCTTGAAGTCAGTAAATCGCCAATAGTTGGTACTCGTGCAGAGGTACACCTATCTCTCTGTAGCATAATGAAGTACAATTGCGCAAAAAAATAGCAAATCATGAATTAGGTGAATACATCTGCATATGGAAAACTAAGCCTAAATTGTTTTAAAAATAGACAAAACCAAGTAAAGTTAACTTACAAAAAATTATGAATAAGAAGCAAATAAAAAAAGTCAACTGCTAAAACCTTTTTTAGTCTGGAAAGAAAGAGAAATGATGAAATAGGGCCTTAATGTCCATTGTCCCTATAGAACAGTTATTTATTTATTAAAGGGACACTGTCACCTGAATTTGGAGGGAACAATCTTCAGCCATGGAGGCAGGGTTTTTGGGTGTTTGATTCACCCTTTCCTTACTCGCTGGCTGCATGCTGGCTGCAATATTGGATTGAAGTTCATTCTCTGTCCTCCATAGTACACGCCTGCGCAAGGCAAGATTGCCTTGTGCAGGCATGTACTACGGAGGACAGAGAATGAACTTCAATCCAATATTGCAGCCAGCATGCAGCCAGCGAGTAAGGGTATGTGTCCACGTGCAGTAAACGCTGCGTGTTTGACGCTGCATAGAGCCGCAGCGTCAGACACGCAGTGTCCAGATGTTACAGCATAGTGGAGGGGATTGAATGAAATCCCGTCTCCACTATGCGTGGTAACACGCACGCGGCGGCCCTGCGACTCCAGACATGCTGCGCGTCTTTTCAGATCGCAGCATGTCCGTATATCTTGCGGCGACGCTGCGTCGCCGCAAGATATAGCACAGGACCCTATGGTGGGGAGCGATGATCCCGGATGTGTGCTGTGAACACATCCGGCATCATCGCGTCCCAGAAAGGGGGCGGGGCTTACCGCAGAGCTGCTAAGCCGCTCCGACGATACCGCCGGCCATCCTGAAAGTGGACACATACCCTTAGAAAAGGGTGAATCAAACACCCAAAAACCCCGCCTCCATGGCTGAAGATTGTTCCCTCCAAATTCAGCTGACAGTGTCCCTTTAACCCCTTTAACGCCCAAGCCTGTTTTCACCTTCCTGACAAGGTCAAATTTTACAATTCTGACCACTGTCTCTTTATGAGTTCACCACTGCACCATGAGACTTTTTCTCACTGTGCTAGCGGTAATCTCACCAAGGTTATCGTAGTTCAGGGGCCCAGCTGGGAATGTGTGAGATGTGTGTTGGCCCACCAGGGCGGTATAATTGAGGATACTTGTACGCACCAGTGAATAATTCCTGTACTTGCTGCAAATATATTTGTCCCTTTTAGTTTTTTTTTTAACTGGCCACAAGATGTTGCTCTTATTGTACATGGTTAAGAGACTATATTATGCTAAAAGATGTGTTAGGATGGTTTTATAAAATGAAACACAGGAAAAGGAAGTGTGGCCATCTTGTGCAGGGTCTGCAGGAATGAGGGGTGAGTGAGGCTGTGCTGGAAAGGAATCCAACTATATCCTCTCATGACAGCACCCCTCTGAGTTAGAAGCAGTGTCAGATTGAAGCTGAGCTGATCTGGGATTCAAACCTGTCCTGATGCAAGGGAATTCCTGCCATTCAAGCTGTTAAGTAACAGAAGGTATTGGGACCTGGAGAAAGAGGTGCTAAGCCCCATGAAAGGGCCACACCACAAGCATTTTTGGTATTGCTCACGGGCTGGAGGAACTTCGTATCCATCTGTGTGTGCAGAATATTTTATTCTGAGCAGACCCGGCGAAAGGACACTAAAGCCCACTGCGACACTGCAGTAAGTAAACATGCACATATCGCAATATATGTTTGTCGCCAAGAGATACAAGGCCTATAGTTAGTTAGTTAGTTAGGTATATTGACTTTACGGACCACATTCTATTGCAGTTCAGTGACTGAATATTCTATGTTACTCTTTGGTGCTGGCACAGCACGCTGCAAACCCCAGGCAAGACTTATGTTTCCTATTTGTCTGCTGGAAGAGGAGTCTTTGTGGAACAATATATAATGGAGCAGTGGTTCTGCTCGAACAGACTTTGTCCACTGCACATTTGCTGATATGTATGTAAATATGGTTCATTTTGGAATATCTATATATCTAAAAACGAGTGTATGTGTTTGTGTATTAACAGTGATGTCATATTGGTTGCCATGGTGACAATGATATCATACAGGTTGCCATGGCAAAGATGATGTCATAATGGTTGCCATGGCAACGATGATGTCATAATAGGTTGCAATGGTGACGTTATGTCATAATGGTTGCCATGGCCACAGTGATGTCATAAATGGTTGTAATGGTGACGGTTATGTCATTATGGTTGCCATGGTGATGAGGTCATAATGGTTGCCATGGTAAAGATGATGTCATAATGGGTATATGGGTTCTGAACCATGGGATGAATGATGTGTGATGAGTATACGGGCACGGGACTGGGATGGAGGATATGTATGATGGGAATATGGGCTTGGGACTATGGCATGGAAGATATGTATGATGTCAATATGGGCATGTGACTATGAGATGGAGGATTTGTGATGGGTATATGGGCACGGGACTATGGGATGGAGGATATGTATGATGGGTATATGGGCACAGGACCATGGAATGGAGGATATGTATGATGGGTATATGGGCACGGGACTATGGGATGGAGGATAATCATTATAATTTGTTATGACTAACCACAGTTAGTTACTATGCCCAGGCAATGCCGTGCTCTTCAGCTAGTTCTTAATATTGTCGAGGACGGACTTTTCTTCTAGTTTTCTTGAGATTATACTGGAACGGGATAGGAATATTTCATTGGAAAATAGGAATAGAAATATATATCCTTTAGGATTGTGAATCACTGTGCTGAACCGCAGGCGAACCCATGCTTTGCACTCATTTAATTAAACCAGCTTCTCTCAGGGTGTAATAAGGGAATGGTGGCCAGTTCAGCCAGGTCCACCAACAGGTTAATTTACATAGAGAATATAACAGAACAGTTCTCTTGGTTGCTGAGCTGTTCAGCACAGAGGATATAGCCTTCTGTTAAAATATTTGTTTGATGTGTTCTTTTTGTGTGGTTATCAAAACTACGTAGGAATAATTTCATCTCTAAGTAAAATAGTTACAGAAAGTGGACTGTGTGAAATTGGTTCTTTTCCCGTCCGTGACTCCGCTGTGTCTGGAACAGCACCATCGGTGCATGATTTATAAATGCAGCTTCAGTGACCTGTGGTAATCTCGATGATGTCACCACTAGTCATTGATGGTGTGCTCACAGAAGCTCATTGTCCCATGGTTTTCAGCCTGGAAGGTCGCATCTTGGCACCATCCAGGTTGAAAACTGTGTACCCCAGACATGGATTACGGCATAGGACTGAACGACAGACAGTTGAGGGATATAGTTGTTTTTTATTTTGTTTTTGTTTTTTTACAGGAGACCATGGCTTCAATGGAATGAGCATTAGGCAAGTATTTTTGTTGTTTATTATTTTATATTTTTTACAGCAGACGATGGCTTCAATGGAATGGGCATTAGGTGAGTATAACTGTGTTTGTAAATTTTAAATAAAAAAGTTTTTTTTTTCAAATAATGGACTTTATTCTTGCTGTATATGGTTTTACAATATAACTATTCACTCTCCATTACTAAGCTATGGGCTTGATGACACCTGTCAATACAAAGGTGACATCAACCCCACAAATATAAACCCCACTTGCCACCACTACAGGGCAAGTGGGAAGAGCCGGGCAAAGTGCCAGAACTGGTGTATCTAACAGATGTGCCTTTTCTGGGTGGCTGTAGGCTGCTATTTTTAGGCTGGTGGGGCAATATCCATGACCCCTTACCAACCTTGTGAATATATAACCCACCATCTTAGCTGCTTGTCAAAAGTGAAGTTACCCCACACCGATTTTTTAAATTATTTATTTAAATAATTTTAAAAAATGCATCGGGACCCCTTTATTCTTGAAAACCAACCTTGCTAAAGCTGAGGCAGAGTAATCTTCCAGGCAGCATTCTCCCCATAGCTTGAAAGAGGTAATTAAAGTGATAAAAGATGAAATATATTTATATATATATATGCATATATATATAGCATTTTATGAGACACACAGGTATGACTTTTCTCTGCAGTCTATAACCTGTATGACCATATTAATAGTTTAGATAGTTAAAGGGAATATGTCACCACATTTGACCCAACAAATTAGTTTGTTAGGGCTAGCGGAACGCACCAAATAATAAGACAGATAGAGTATGGTGCGTTCGCAGCCCGGGGTCCACCGTGCAGAGATGGAACCTGCTGCCAAGTAATGACGGACTATATGGCGGTACTCATAAGTATACACACGTGGGTTAAACTTCACCCAGCGTGAAGGAAGCGATCCTGTTGCGTCACAGGACCGCGGTACCGCACAAAGAGCGCGAGCAAGTAGTCAGCGAACTCAACCCCAACTAGGATTGAAGTCCGATTAGACCCTTGCTGGCACAACACCGCAACTGGGTGTGTAAGGAAACTATATAACAATATTAAGGCACAAGAGTGCATGCGGTGCCGCACTGACGAACGCCACTAACCACCCAGGCATGGGTAAAGAAAGCACAGAGGAAGTGCACGGCGCCGTACTGGCGGTCACAGCAACTGGACGCTGTAATGTGTGATTCGTGCAGTAGCATAAGTTGGGCACTAGATAGCAGCCATACACCTTCCGCAAACAGACATTCAATAGGGTAGGGGTATCCAAGGACGACTTGCACTCACAACATACACACATTACCAATTGTACACTAGCGCATGGCCGTGCGGTCATGCGCAGTTTATATAGTTGCAGCACAGGAAGTGGCCACAGAAACTTTGCCCTTCCAAGACCTGCCAAGAGGACCAATGGAATGTGCTGCAGAGCCTGAGCACATGACCCTCGATCTCCAACGGGAGATCTTGCCCTGGGCATGTTCAGTGTGTGCAGACAAGGACTTAGTCCCAGAGAAGTCCGCTCGCTGCTGACCAGCACTGGCTTTAATGGCAGAAGCTGAAGAAGCAGCAGTAACTCTCTGTACAGAGTGAGACTGAGCAAGACGCTGGGACCGACGTCCCTGCTGAGCAGGCTCCACTGTGGCTGGATAAGAATGGGAGACCGCAGCGGAGATGGCTCGAGATTCCCCCTGTGCAGAAGCGGGAATTCGAGACCTAACATTACCCCCCCTCCTAGGGGCCCCCCCCCCCTTGGGCCTCGCTACGCTCGAAGGTAGCAATGAGCTGCGGGGACCGAATGTTTTCGGCAGGCTCCCATGACCTGTCCTCTGGGCCATAACCCTTCCAATCCACCAGATAGAACTTTTTGCCGCGTACCACCTTGCACCCCAAAATAGCGTTCACCTCGTAATCGTCCGTAGACGAACCCGATGTCCCGGCAGATGACTCGGAAAACCGGGACATGTACACGGGTTTCAAGAGGGACACATGAAAGGTGTCGGTGATACCCAAGCGTGGAGGAAGAGCCAAACGGTAGACCACAGGATTAACCCGTTCGAGAACCTTGAAGGGACCCAAGTAGCGAGGAGCAAACTTAGTGGACTCAACTCGCAGCCTGATGTTACGGGCGGAGAGCCACACCAAGTCGCCAGGAGCAAAGGTCGGAGCGGGGCGCCGATGAACATCGGCGGAGGACCTCATTCTCTCCTTGGAGGCCCGAATGGCATCCTGCGTGCGGTCCCAAATGTCCCGTGCCTCCACAGCCCAGTCTGCCACCCTGGAGTCAGCAGAAGACACAGGCATGGGCATAGGAACACGCGGATGCTGGCCGTAATTTAGGAGGAATGGAGTCTGACCGGTGGAGTCGGCTACGGCATTGTTAAGTGCAAACTCTGCCCATGGTAGCAAGGATGCCCAGTCATCCTGCCTGGCAGAAACAAAATGTCGTAAATATGTGACCAAGGTCTGGTTGGCCCTCTCTACCAACCCATTTGTCTCGGGATGATATGCTGAAGAGAGATTCAACTCAATACTGAGTAGACGACAAAGCTCTCTCCAGAATCGAGACGCAAACTGGGGACCCCGGTCACTAACAATTTTGTCTGGCATACCGTGTAGGCGAAAGATATGCTTAACGAACAAGACAGCCAACGCCCGTGCAGAAGGTAGCCGTGGAAGAGGCACCAAGTGCACCATTTTGGAAAAATGGTCGGTGATCACCCAGATAATGGTGCAATTACGAGACTTGGGTAAGCCCACCACAAAGTCCATCCCGACCATCTCCCAGGGCCTGTCCGCCACCGGCAGAGGATAAAACAAACCAGCTGGCCGTTGCCGAGGAGTCTTGTTCTTGGCGCAAGAGACACACGCCCGAACATACTCTGCGACATCACGAGCCATATGCGGCCACCAGTATGTCCTCGCCAGTAACTCAGATGTCCTTTTGGTACCAAAATGTCCACCCACCCTGGACGAGTGTGCCCAAGAGAGAACCTCCGGTCGCAAACTGGATGGAACAAAAGTCTTGCCCGGGGGCACAGACTGTAGCAAAACCGGGGCCACAGTTCTCAAGCTCTCGGTGGGGACAATAAGCCGAGGCTCCTCCTCCTCCTCCGCAGATGACACAACGGAGCGAGAGAGAGCGTCGGCCTGAATGTTCTTCTCCCCAGAAAGAAAATGGAGGGTGAAATGAAACCGGGAGAAGAATAAGGACCATCTGGCCTGGCGAGAATTCAACTGCTGGGCTGTCTGCAGGTACACCAAATTATTATGGTCTGTGAAGACTTGGAAGGGAAAACGTGCTCCCTCCAAGAGATGTCTCCACTCCGAGAAAGCCAACTTCATGGCTAGCAACTCCCTGTCCCCGATGGAATAATTCCTCTCTGCTGGTGAGAAGGTCTTGGAGAAAAAGAAGCAGGGATGCTTCCGACCTTGAGCATCCTTTTGGAAGAGGACTGCTCCAGCACCAACAGAAGAGGCATCCACCTCCATGATAAATGGCTTATCAACATCAGGGCGATGTAGGATGGGAGCGCTAGCGAAGTGTGACTTTATAGAGTTAAAGGCCTTGGAGACCTCCTCAGACCACAATTTGGGATTTGCCCCCTTCTTGGTGAGGGCAACCAAGGGAGCTACCAAAGTTGAGAAGTGCGGAATGAACTGGCGATAATAATTAATGAACCCCATAAAGCGCTGCACCGCTTTAAGAGAATGGGGTTCCTGCCAGTCCATCACAGCCTGTAGTTTGGCAGGATCCATAGCAAATCCCTGGGCTGAGATGATGTAGCCCAGGAAAGGTAAGGACTCCTGCTCAAACATACACTTCTCCAACTTGGCATAGAGGGAGTTTGCCCGTAGGAGGTCGAAGACTTTGCAAACATCTCTCCGGTGGGAGTCAATATCTGGAGAGTAGATGAGAATATCATCCAGATAGACTACGACCGAGGTGGAAAGCATATCCCGGAAGATATCGTTGACAAAGTCTTGGAAACGGCTGGGGCATTACAGAGCCCGAAGGGCATCACCAGATATTCATAGTGCCCATCCCTGGTGTTAAAAGCCGTCTTCCATTCGTCCCCCTCACGGATGCGAATCAGGTTGTAAGCACCCCGCAGATCTAGTTTAGTAAATACCCTTGCTCCCCGAAGCCTATCGAAGAGCTCAGATATCAAGGGCAAAGGATACTTATTTTTAACGGTGATGGCATTAAGACCCCTGTAGTCTATGCATGGACGCAATTCCCCATTCTTCTTCTGCACGAAGAAGAACCCTGCCCCAGCAGGTGACACTGACTTCCTAATGAATCCTCTTGCCAGATTTTCCTGAATGTACTGTGACATTGCCTCCGGCTCCGGGAGAGATAGCGGATAGACTCGACCCCGGGGAGGCTCAGCACCAAGCAAGAGATCAATAGGACAGTCATAGGGGCGATGGGGCGGAAGGATCTCCGTCGCCTTTTTGGAGAACACGTCTGCATAAGACCAATACTGCTTGGGGAGAGAGGAAAGATCTGCGGGTACCTCAGTAGTAGCAAGCTGAATGCACTCCCTCTGACACCTACCCCCACAAGATTCGCCCCATCCCAGGATTCTGCCAGAGGACCACTCGATATGAGGAGAGTGGTACTGTAGCCAAGGTATTCCCAACAGGACCTCATCAATTCCCTCAGGAATGACGAGCAGAGATATAAACTCCTGATGAGATGGCGACATGGACAGAGTAAAAGGGATGGTCTGGTGTGTTATCTGTGAGGGCAGTGTCGACCCATTCACCACTCGTACCGTTACTGGTTGAGCTAGCATAACCAGGGGTATTGCGTGACGTTGGGCGAAGGCAGAAGACATAAAATTGCCCTCCGCCCCAGAATCCACGCAGAGCTCTACCGAGTGGGAGAATGAGCCTATAGTAATTGTCCCCTTAAAGGACAATTTAGAGGCAAACGTCGCCGTGTCTAGTGTACCTCCACCTACTACCACTAGACGCTGACGTTTCCTCGACCGCTGAGAACATCTGGTGGCTAGATGTCCTGACTGCTGGCAAACATGACAGACCTTGAGTGCACAAGCGGTCCGGGACTTAGATCCCACTTGTGACACTTCCCTGGCCTCATGTGACTCAGGAACCGGGACCAGATATTCCAGAGATTTGGCGAAGGTAGGAGCCAGCCGAAACCTCTGCCTACACTGGGCTCGCTCTAACCTCCGCTCGTTAAAACGGAGGTCAATTCGAGTGGAGACCGTTATTAACTCCTCCAGTGTGGCAGGAACCTCCCTAGTGGCCAGAGCGTCCTTAATGTGGTCAGCCAGGCCCCTCCAAAATATGGGGATAAGAGCTTTATCCGACCAATCCAGCTCAGAAGCTAAAGTGCGGAATTGGACGGCAAAATGACTGACCAAGGACTCACCCTGAGTTAATGCCAGCAGTTGGAGCGCAGTATCATGGGTGACTTGAGGTCCTAAAAAGACCTGTTTCAGAGTGCTCAGAAACAGCGGAGCACTCTGCACCACATGATCGCCATGCTCCCACAGCGGCGTAGCCCATTCCAACGCCCTGTCCGACAAGAGAGACACTATAAATCCAACCTTAGCCCGCTCTGTGGGAAAACGTGCAGCCAGGAGCTCGAGGTGAATAGAGCACTGACTCACAAATCCCCTACAAAATTTGCTATCACCAGAAAATTTTTCTGGCAGCGGGAGGCGAGAAAATGTCGGAGCAGGGGTGGCAATAGACAGGGTTGCTGCAGCCACGCTAGCAGCCTGTACAGCAACTGCGGTAACATCCACAGCTGAGGTTGCGCTCTCAAGAGCCGCCAACCTACCCTCCAGCTGCTGGATATACCGCAAGGATTGCTGTTTGTCCGTCATTACTAGCCAGACCCTGGCGCTAGTGTAATGTTAGGGCTAGTGGAACGCACCAAATAATAAGACAGATAGAGTATGGTGCGTTCGCAGCCCGGGGTCCACCGTGCAGAGATGGAACCTGCTGCCAAGTAATGACGGACTATATGGCGGTACTCATAAGTATACACACGTGGGTTAAACTTCACCCAGCGTGAAGGAAGCGATCCTGTTGCATCACAGGACCGCGGTACCGCACATAGAGCGCGAGCAAGTAGTCAGCGAACTCAACCCCAACTAGGATTGAAGTCCGATTAGACCCTTGCTGGCACAACACCGCAACTGGGTGTGTAAGGAAACTATATAACAATATTAAGGCACAAGAGTGTATGCGGTGCCGCACTGACGAACGCCACTAACCACCCAGGCATGGGTAAGAAAAGCACAGAGAAAGTGCACGGCACCGTACTGGCGGTCACAGCAACTGGACGCTGTAATGTGTGATTCGTGCAGTAGGATAAGTCGGGCGCTAGATAGCAGCCATACACCTTCCGCGAACAGACATTCAATAGGGTAGGGGTATCCAAGGACAACTTGCACTCACAACATACACACATTACCAATTGTACACTAGCGCATGGCCGTGCGGTCATGCGCAGTTTATATAGCTGCAGCACAGGAAGTGGCCACAGAAACTTTGCCCTTCCAAGACCTGCCAAGAGGACCAATGGAATGTGCTGCAGAGCCTGAGCACATGACCCTCGATCTCCAACGGGAGATCTTGCCCTGGGCATGCTCAGTATGTGCAGACAAGGACTTAGTCCCAGAGAAGTCCGCTCGCTGCTGACCAGTAGAGTTGAGCGACCTTGACCTTTTTAGAGTCGAGCCGGGTTTTGCGAAACCCGACTATGTCCAAAGTCGGGTCGAGTGAAATCGGCCGATTATGACGTAAAGTCGGGATCGACCGAAACACGAAACCCAATGCAAGTCAATGGGGCAGCATAGTCGGCAGTGAGTGGGGGCCAGGAAAACACCTAGAGTGCCCATTTTAATGTCAAAACCATCCATTCTTCTTAATGAAGCTTGTCAAGCGTAATTTACCTTATAATAATTGGAAGGCATTTGAAATTGGGGGTCATTTGGCTAAAGTTGTGGGGGGTAGGGCTGGTTCAAGTAATTAGTGGGCCCAGGAAATCTGGACCACGTCACGGCAGTGGAGCAGGGAGAGGTAAGTATTTCAACTTTGCAAGTGCTGTGAACCTGAGCAAGCAGGGGGGGCCCACTCGTTGGCATTGGCACTGGCACAGGGCCCCTCAAAGTACAGCGGTGTGTTTGCACGGCGGGGGCGCCTCCCACCGGCAGCAACACTTTTGCGTACTATGAGAGGCCCTGTGCCAGTGACGTCGCCAACTAGTATTCCTCCCCCCACCTGATGAAGGAACCTGCACTTTCATCTGCACCTTCCTCTTTGTCCCCGTGTAAGGTGGTATGGTATGCGGGAAGAGCAACCTGACTTTCAGCAGGGTCACAATGTTGTTGTGTAGCGTGCACGGGGAATGTTGCGTTATGGGTCAATGTACCAGCAGACTCATCTATCACTGGCTGGGCAATGGGCACGATGAAGTGGAAACACAGATATAGGCCCAAAGAAGAAAGTGGGCTAAATGCAGTTCAAAATTGGTAACACAGGAATAACCAGGGGGCATTGCAGTGGAGGACAACTGGAATGAGAGGCTGACACAGAGAGTAGGGCCAAATCAGTAAGTAGTCGAAATGCAGTTCAAAATTGGCAACCGTAGTAAACAGGCGGCACAGCTTTGTTCAGTGGAGGAGAACAGCAAGGAGTGGCAGACACCGATAGTAGGCCCCAAACCAACTAGTACGCCAAATGCAGTTGTTCCATTTAACCACAATTTAATGAGAGCCTGAAGATAGAAGCTCAGGAAAGGCAACCTGGGGAACACCTTGGAGTGTAACACACCATCTCTCTCCACCCCATACCCATTTTGTATGGCCTAATGCAGTGTACTTTTCTACAACTACTAAACGAGAGTCGGAAGACCGAAGCAATGGCAAGGAAACCTGGGGAACACCTTAGAGTGTAACACACCCTCTCTCTACACCCCATACCCAATTTGAAGGTCTAATGCAGTGTAGTTTCCAAGAACTACTAAACGAGAGCCGGAAGATCGAAGCTCAGGAAAGGCAACCTGGGGAACACCTTGGAGTGTAACACACCCTCTCGCTACACCCCATACCCAATTTGAAGGCCTAATGCAGCGTAGTTTCCAACAACTACTAAACGAGAGCCGGAAGATCGAAGCTCAGGAAAGGCAACCTGGGGAACACCTTGGAGTGTAACAAACCCTCTCTCTACACCCCATACCCAATTTGTAGGCCTAATGCAGCGTAGTTTCCGACAACTACTAAACGAGAGCCGGAATATCGAAGCTCAGGAAAGGCAACCTGGGGAACACCTTGGAGTGTAACACACCCTCTCTCTACACCCCATACCCAATTTGTAGGCCTAATGCAGCGTAGTTTCCGACAACTACTAAACGAGAGCCGGAATATCGAAGCTCAGGAAAGGCAACCTGGGGAACACCTTGGAGTGTAACACACCCTCTCTCTACACCCCATACCCAATTTGAAGGCCTAATGCAGTGTAGTTTCCAAGAACTACTAAACGAGAGCCGGAAGATCGAAGCTCAGGAAAGGCAACCTGGGGAACACCTTGGAGTGGAACACACCATCTCTCTACACCCCATACCCAATTTGAAGGCCTAATGCAGCGTAGTATCCAACAACTACTAAACGAGAGCCGGTAGATCGAAGCTCAGGAAAGGCAACCTGGGGAACACCTTGGAGTGTAACACAACGTCTCTCTACACCACGGAAGGGATGATTCTTAGGAAGGAAGGCTGTTGGAAATAAGCATTGCGCGTCCGAGGGTGATTAGATTCTTATTAGGTATATACTCACCCTCGGACGCGCCCTGCTTCTTTATTTGGAATGAATGTTTATTTGCAATGTGGTGTTGACTTTCTCTATTATTTTGGTAATTAATGATTTTATTATTTTCATTATTTTGCATCTTCTCGGCAATAATATAAAGAAGACGCGACAGGACAACACTCGGTGGATGCCATATGTGTGTTTTCAATTTAAAAAACCTTTCAGTTAACTACTTGCAGGAGAAAGTAATTGTAGCTGGTGGCCATTTTTAGTACTGTACCAGATTTTAGCTGTTTGTTTGTTTTTAATGTCAAAATGTCTGCATTTGATATCTCACCAGTATTTTCTTTTTTATAAGCAAAATCCTTTTTTTTTTATTTTATGATGTTGGTTCAAGGGGTACACGGGCAGCAGTAGACAGGTCAGTGGAGGCCTAGTGGAAGGAGGGACCGCAGACAGGCTTCGAAGCCCTAACATAATAAATTGGGCTGCCTGTAGGCAATTTAAAATTGGTTCCAGGGGAACACGGGCAGCAGTAGACAGGTCAGTGGAGGCCTAGAGGAATGAGGGACCGCAGATGCGCCAATGTTTCCCCCATACCAAATTTGTAGGCCTAATGCAGTGTAGTTTCCAACAACTACTAAACGAGAGCCGGAATTTCGAAGCTCAGGAAAGGCAACCTGGGGAACACCTTGGAGTGTAACACACCCTCTCTCTACACCCCATACCCAATTTGAAGGCCTAATGCAGTGTAGTTTCCAACAACTACTAAACGAGAGCCGGAATATCGAAGCTCAGGAAAGGCAACCTGGGGAACACCTTGGAGTGTAACACACCCTCTCTCTACACCCCATACCCAATTTGAAGGCCTAATGCAGTGTAGTTTCCAAGAACTACTAAACGAGAGCCGGAAGATCGAAGCTCAGGAAAGGCAACCTGGGGAACACCTTGGAGTGTAACACAACGTCTCTCTACACGACGGAAGGGCTGATTCTTAGGAAGGAAGGCTGTTGGAAATAAGCATTGCACGTCCGAGGGTGATTAGATTCTTATTAGGTATATACTCACCCTCGGACGCGCCCTGCTTCTTTATTTGGAATGAATGTTTATTTGCAATGTGGTGTTGACTTTCTCTATTATTTTGGTAATTAATGATTTTATTATTTTCATTATTTTGCATCTTCTCGGCAATAATATAAAGAAGACGCGACAGGACAACACTCGGTGGATGCCATATGTGTGTTTTCAATTTAAAAAAACTTTCAGTTAACTACTTGCAGGAGAAAGTAATTGTAGCTGGTGGCCATTTTTAGTACTGTACCAGATTTTAGTTGTGTGTTTGTTTTTAATGTTAAAATGTCTGCATTTGATATCTCACCAGTATTTTCTTTTTTATAAGCAAAATACTTATTTTTATATTTTCTGATGTTGGTTCCAGGGGTACACGGCCAGCAGTGCCCTGGTCAGTGTAGTAGTAGTTGAAAGAATGGACCGCAGACAGGCATCGAAGGCCTAAAATAAAAACACATGGCTGTAGGCAATTTTAAATTGGTTCCAGGGGTACACGGACAGCAGTGGTGTGGTCAGTGGAGGCCTAGTGGAAGGAGTGACCGCAGACAGGCATCGAAGGCCTAAAATAATAACACATGGCTGTAGGCAATTTTAAATTGGTTCCAGGGGTACACGGGCAGCAGTGACCTGGTCAGTGTAGTAGTAGTTGAAAGAATGGACCGCAGACAGGCATCGAAGGCCTAAAATAAAAAAATTGGGCTGGCTGTAGGCAATTTTAAATTGGTTCCAGGGGTACACGGGCAGCAGTGGTGTGGTCAGTGGAGGCCTAGTGGAAGGAGTGACCGCAGACAGGCATCGAAGGCCTAAAATAATAACACATGGCTGTAGGCAATTTTAAATTGGTTCCAGGGGTACACGGACAGCAGTGGTGTGGTCAGTGGAGGCCTAGTGGAAGGAGTGACCGCAGACAGGCATCGAAGGCCTAAAATAATAACACATGGCTGTAGGCAATTTTAAATTGGTTCCAGGGGTACACGGGCAGCAGTGACCTGGTCAGTGTAGTAGTAGTTGAAAGAATGGACCGCAGACAGGCATCGAAGGCCTAAAATAAAAAAATTGGGCTGGCTGTAGGCAATTTTAAATTGGTTCCAGGGGTACACGGGCAGCAGTGACCTGGTCAGTGTAGTAGTAGTTGAAAGAATGGACCGCAGACAGGCATCGAAGGCCTAAAATAAAAAAATTGGGCTGGCTGTAGGCAATTTTAAATTGGTTCCAGGGGTACACGGGCAGCAGTGGTGTGGTCAGTGGAGGCCTAGTGGAAGGAGTGACCGCAGACAGGCATCGAAGGCCTAAAATAATAACACATGGCTGTAGGCAATTTTAAATTGGTTCCAGGGGTACACGGACAGCAGTGGTGTGGTCAGTGGAGGCCTAGTGGAAGGAGTGACCGCAGACAGGCTTCCAAGGCCTAACATAACAAACTTGGGCTGGCTGTAGGCACTTTTAAATTGGTTCCAGGGGTACACGGGCAGCAGTGGTCTGGTCAGTGGAAGTCTAGTGGAAGGAGTGACCGCAGACAGGCTTCCAAGGCCTAACATAACAAACTTGGGCTGGCTGTAGGCACTTTTAAATTGGTTCCAGGGGTACACGGGCAGCAGTGACCTGGTCAGTGTAGTAGTAGTTGAAAGAATGGACCGCAGACAGGCTTCGAAGGCCTAACATAACAAACTTGGGCTGGCTGTAGGCACTTTTAAATTGGTTCCAGGGGTACACGGGCAGCAGTGGTCTGGTCAGTGGAAGTCTAGTGGAAGGAGTGACCGCAGACAGGCTTCCAAGGCCTAACATAACAAACTTGGGCTGGCTGTAGGCACTTTTAAATTGGTTCCAGGGGTACACGGGCAGCAGTGGTCTGGTCAGTGGAAGTCTAGTGGAAGGAGTGACCGCAGACAGGCTTCGAAGGCCTAACATAACAAAATTGGGCTGGCTGTAGGCACTTTAAATTGGTTCCAGGGGTACATGGGCAGCAGTGTATGGTCAGTGGAAGTCTAGTGGAAGGAGTGACGGCAGACAGTCTTCGAAGGCCTAACATAACAAAATTGGGCTGACTGTAGGCACTTTTAAATTGGTTCCAGGGTAACACGGCCAGCAGTGCCCTGGTCAGTGTAGTAGTAGTTGAAAGAATGGACCGCAGACAGGCATCGAAGGCCTAAAATAAAAAAAATTGGGCTGGCTGTAGGCAATTTTAAATTGGTTCCAGGGGTACACGGACAGCAGTGGTGTGCTCAGTGGAGGCCTAGTGGAAGGAGTGACCGCAGACAGGCATCGAAGGCCTAAAATAATAACACATGGCTGTAGGCAATTTTAAATTGGTTCCAGGGGTACACGGACAGCAGTGGTGTGGTCAGTGGAGGCCTAGTGGAAGGAGTGACCGCAGACAGGCATCGAAGGCCTAAAATAATAACACATGGCTGTAGGCAATTTTAAATTGGTTCCAGGGGTACACGGGCAGCAGTGACCTGGTCAGTGTAGTAGTAGTTGAAAGAATGGACCGCAGACAGGCATCGAAGGCCTAAAATAAAAAAATTGGGCTGGCTGTAGGCAATTTTAAATTGGTTCCAGGGGTACACGGACAGCAGTGGTGTGGTCAGTGGAGGCCTAGTGGAAGGAGTGACCGCAGACAGGCATCGAAGGCCTAAAATAATAACACATGGCTGTAGGCAATTTTAAATTGGTTCCAGGGGTACACGGACAGCAGTGGTGTGGTCAGTGGAGGCCTAGTGGAAGGAGTGACCGCAGACAGGCTTCCAAGGCCTAACATAACAAACTTGGGCTGGCTGTAGGCACTTTTAAATTGGTTCCAGGGGTACACGGGCAGCAGTGGTCTGGTCAGTGGAAGTCTAGTGGAAGGAGTGACCGCAGACAGGCTTCCAAGGCCTAACATAACAAACTTGGGCTGGCTGTAGGCACTTTTAAATTGGTTCCAGGGGTACACGGGCAGCAGTGACCTGGTCAGTGTAGTAGTAGTTGAAAGAATGGACCGCAGACAGGCTTCGAAGGCCTAACATAACAAACTTGGGCTGGCTGTAGGCACTTTTAAATTGGTTCCAGGGGTACACGGGCAGCAGTGGTCTGGTCAGTGGAAGTCTAGTGGAAGGAGTGACCGCAGACAGGCTTCCAAGGCCTAACATAACAAACTTGGGCTGGCTGTAGGCACTTTTAAATTGGTTCCAGGGGTACACGGGCAGCAGTGGTCTGGTCAGTGGAAGTCTAGTGGAAGGAGTGACCGCAGACAGGCTTCGAAGGCCTAACATAACAAAATTGGGCTGGCTGTAGGCACTTTAAATTGGTTCCAGGGGTACATGGGCAGCAGTGTATGGTCAGTGGAAGTCTAGTGGAAGGAGTGACGGCAGACAGTCTTCGAAGGCCTAACATAACAAAATTGGGCTGACTGTAGGCACTTTTAAATTGGTTCCAGGGTAACACGGCCAGCAGTGCCCTGGTCAGTGTAGTAGTAGTTGAAAGAATGGACCGCAGACAGGCATCGAAGGCCTAAAATAAAAAAATTGGGCTGGCTGTAGGCAATTTTAAATTGGTTCCAGGGGTACACGGGCAGCAGTGGTGTGGTCAGTGGAGGCCTAGTGGAAGGAGTGACCGCAGACAGGCATCGAAGGCCTAAAATAATAACACATGGCTGTAGGCAATTTTAAATTGGTTCCAGGGGTACACGGACAGCAGTGGTGTGGTCAGTGGAGGCCTAGTGGAAGGAGTGACCGCAGACAGGCATCGAAGGCCTAAAATAATAACACATGGCTGTAGGCAATTTTAAATTGGTTCCAGGGGTACACGGGCAGCAGTGACCTGGTCAGTGTAGTAGTAGTTGAAAGAATGGACCGCAGACAGGCATCGAAGGCCTAAAATAAAAAAATTGGGCTGGCTGTAGGCAATTTTAAATTGGTTCCAGGGGTACACGGACAGCAGTGGTGTGGTCAGTGGAGGCCTAGTGGAAGGAGTGACCGCAGACAGGCATCGAAGGCCTAAAATAATAACACATGGCTGTAGGCAATTTTAAATTGGTTCCAGGGGTACACGGACAGCAGTGGTGTGGTCAGTGGAGGCCTAGTGGAAGGAGTGACCGCAGACAGGCTTCCAAGGCCTAACATAACAAACTTGGGCTGGCTGTAGGCACTTTTAAATTGGTTCCAGGGGTACACGGGCAGCAGTGGTCTGGTCAGTGGAAGTCTAGTGGAAGGAGTGACCGCAGACAGGCTTCCAAGGCCTAACATAACAAAATTGGGCTGGCTGTAGGCACTTTAAATTGGTTCCAGGGGTACATGGGCAGCAGTGTATGGTCAGCGGAAGTCTAGTGGAAGGAGTGACGGCAGACAGTCTTCGAAGGCCTAACATAACAAAATTGGGCTGACTGTAGGCACTTTTAAATTGGTTCCAGGGTAACACGGCCAGCAGTGGCCTGGTCAGTGTAGTAGTTGTAGAAAGAAGGGACCGCAGACAGGCTTCGAAGGCCTAACATAACAAAAATGTCAAAACAATGGTATTGTCAGTGCCAGGCATTGAAGGATGTCAGCGCCTAGACTACACATTGGTGAAGCTGTGAGAGATAATTTTGCTAGTGGTAGAGCACTGTTTGAGCTGGGGGGGGGAACTGTCTTGTGGCCGGCGTTACAGGCACAGGGCCCCTCATATTACAACGGTGTGTCTGACGTTGGGTGCGCACCACCACCGCCAGAGACACTTTATTGTACTATGAGGGACCCAGTGGCAGTGCCGTCGACCAAAAGCGGCCACACCCACCTCTTCAGACAAACAGCACTCTCAAGGGTCCAAGCGCAAAGTGGCGATAGCACGGCCCCGTGTGGGGAGTTTGGCCATTTCGTGAGGTGGAAACATGTCGTATGCTGGACAATCAGGTGAAGAAAATTACGAGATTGGAAAAGTCATTCAGAATAGTCCACAGGCAAGACCTTTTCATAGGAAAGCTAGGTGTCAGCCGGGCAGGGTGGGGCAAAAGATTTTGAAATCCAGTTGTGGTTCATTTTAATGAAGGTTAGATCATCTACATTTTGGGTAGCCAGACGAGTCCTTTTTTCTGTTAGTATTGAACCTGCAGCACTGAATACTCTTTCTGATAGGACACTAGCTGCCGGGCAAGCAAGCTCCTGCAATGCATATTCTGCCAATTCTGGCCAGGTGTCTAATTTGGATGCCCAGTAATCAAATGGGAATGACGGTTGAGGGAGAACGTCGATAAGGGATGAAAAATAGTTTGTAACCATACTGGACAAATGTTGTCTCCTGTCACTTTGAATTGATGCTGCAGTACCTGTCCTGTCTGCGGTCATAGAAAAATCACTCCACAACCTGGTCAGAAAACCCCTCTGGCCAACGCCACTTCTGATTTCTGCCCCTCTAACACCTCTGGTCTGCTGGCCCCTGGAGCTCGTGTGAGAACGATCACGGGCGCTGTGTGCAGGGAATGCCAGAAGCAAACGGTCAACAAGAGTTGATTGTTTTGTTGCTAATATTAGTTCCAAGTTCTCATGTGGCATAATATTTTGCAATTTGCCTTTATAGCGAGGATCAAGGAGGCAGGCCAACCAGTAATCGTCATCGTTCATCATTTTTGTAATGCGTGTGTCCCTTTTGAGGATACGCAAGGCATAATCCGCCATGTGGGCCAAAGTTCCCGTTGTCAAATCTGCGGTTGTGCTTGGTTGAGGGGCAGTTGCAGGCAAATCTACGTCACTTGTGTCCCTCAAAAAACCAGAACCCGGCCTTGCCACGCCACCAATTTCCCGTGCCCCCGGGAAAGCTTCCTCATTAAAAATATACTCATCCCCATCATCCTCCTCATCCTCCACCTCCTCTTCGCCCGGTACCTCGTCATGTACACTGCCCTGACCAGACAATCGCTGACTGTCATCAAGGCTTTCCTCTTCCTCTGGTGCAGACGCCTGATCCTTTATGTGCGTCAAACTTTGCATCAGCAGACGCATTAGGGGGATGCTCATGCTTATTATGGCGTTGTCTGCACTAACCAGCCGTGTGCATTCCTCAAAACACTGAAGGACTTGACACATGTCTTGAATCTTCGACCACTGCACACCTGACAACTCCATGTCTGCCATCCTACTGCCTGCCCGTGTATGTGTATCCTCCCACAAAAACATAACAGCCCGCCTCTGTTCGCACAGTCTCTGAAGCATGTGCAGTGTTGAGTTCCACCTTGTTGCAACGTCTATGATTAGGCGATGCTGGGGAAGGTTCAAAGAACGCTGATAGGTCTGCATACGGCTGGAGTGTACAGGCGAACGGCGGATATGTGCGCAAAGTCCACGCACTTTGAGGAGCAGGTCGGATAACCCCGGATAACTTTTCAGGAAGCACTGCACCACCAGGTTTAAGGTGTGAGCCAGGCAAGGAATGTGTTTCAGTTGGGAAAGGGAGATGGCAGCCATGAAATTCCTTCCGTTATCACTCACTACCTTGCCTGCCTCAAGATCTACAGTGCCCAGCCACGACTGCGTTTCTTGCTGCAAGAACTCGGACAGAACTTCCGCGGTGTGTCTATTGTCGCCCAAACACTTCATAGCCAATACAGCCTGCTGACGTATGCCAGTAGCTGCCCCATAATGGGAGACCTGGTGTGCAACAGTGGCAGGTGCGGATGGAGTGTTTGTGCGACTGCGGTCTGTGGACGAGCTCTTGCTTCTGCAGGAGGACGAGGAGGAGGAGGAGGAGGGGGTGCGAACGGCTACAGACAACTGTTTACTAGACCGTGGGCTAGGCAGAACTGTCCCAAACTTGCTGTCCCCTGTGGACCCTGAATCCACCACATTTACCCAGTGTGCCGTGATGGACACGTAACGTCCCTGGCCATGCCTACTGGTCCATGCATCTGTTGTCAGGTGCACCTTTGTGCTCACAGATTGCCTGAGTGCATGGACGATGCGCTCTTTAACATGCTGGTGGAGGGCTGGGATGGCTTTTCTGGAAAAAAAGTGTCGACTGGGTAGCTCGTAGCGTGGTACAGCGTAGTCCATCAGGTCTTTGAAAGCTTCGCTTTCAACTAACCGGTAGGGCATCATCTCTAACGAGATTAGTCTAGCTATGTGGGCGTTCAAACCCTGTGTACGCGGATGCGAGGCTAAGTATTTCCTTTTTCTAACCATAGTCTCATGTAGGGTGAGCTGGACTGGAGAGCTGGAGATCGTGGAACTAGCGGGGGTGCCGGTGGACATGGCAGACTGAGAGACGGTGGGAGATGGTATTGTTGCCGCCGGTGCCCTAGATGCAGTGTTTCCTACTACGAAACTGGTGATTCCCTGACCCTGACTGCTTTGGCCTGGCAAAGATACCTGCACAGATACAGCAGGTGGTGCGCTAAATGGTGGTCCTACACTGCCGGAAGGGATGTTGCGTTGATGACTAGCTTCATTGGCCGAGGGTGCAACAACCTTAAGGGACGTTTGGTAGTTAGTCCAAGCTTTCAAATGCATGGTGGTTAAATGTCTATGCATGCAACTTGTATTGAGACTTTTCAGATTCTGACCTCTGCTTAAGGAAGTAGAACATTTTTGACAGATGACTTTGCGCTGATCAATTGGATGTTGTTTAAAAAAATGCCAGACTGCACTCTTTCTAGCATCGGATACCTTTTCAGGCATTGCAGACTGAGCTTTAACCGGATGGCCACGCTGTCCTCCACCAGGTTTTGGCTTTGCCACGCGTTTTGGGCAAGATACGGGCCCGGCAGATGGAACCTGTGGTGATGTTGATGCCTGCTGCGGCCCCTCCTCCTCCTCTGCTTCAGAACTGCTGCCGCCTGCACCCTGTTCCCCCAATGGCTGCCAATCGGGGTCAAGAACTGGGTCATCTAATAACTCTTCTTGTACCTCCTGCGCAACTTCGTCTGTGTCACCGTGTCGTTCGGTGGTATAGCGTTCGTGATGGGGCAACATAGTCTCATCAGGGTCTGATTCTTGATCAGCACCCTGCGAGGGCAATGTTGTGGTCTGAGTCAAAGGACCAGCATAGTAGTCTGGCTGTGGCTGTGCGTCAGTGCACTCCATGTCAGATTCAATTTGTAATGGGCATGGACTGTTAACTGCTTCACTTTCTAAGCCAGGGACGGTATGTGTAAAGAGCTCCATGGAGTAACCCGTTGTGTCGCCTGCTGCATTCTTCTCTGTTGTTGTTTTTGCTGAAGAGGACAAGGAAGTGACTTGTCCCTGACCGTGAACATCCACTAACGACGCGCTGCTTTTACTTTTACCAGTTTCACGAGAGGAGGCAAAAGAGCTAGAGGCTGAGTCAGCAAGATAAGCCAAAACTTGCTCTTGCTGCTCCGGCTTTAAAAGCGGTTTTCCTAATCCCAGAAAAGGGAGCGTTCGAGGCCTTGTGTAGCCGGACGACGAACCTGGCTCCACAGCTCCAGACTTAGGTGCAATATTTTTTCCCCCACGACCACCTGATGCTCCACCACTACCACTACCCTCATTACCAGCTGACAATGAACGCCCCCGGCCACGACCTCTTCCACTAGACTTCCTCATTGTTTTAAAAACGTAACCAAACTAACGTTATTTGTTGCAGTCACACAACTTACACGGTGAGCTATAACTTCAGTATGATTTAGCTACCCCTTTACAGGTTGGTGAGACCACAGCGAAAATCAGGCCCAATGTTACACACTCTTTTTTTGGTGGCTGCAAATTAGAGAGATGCCCCACACGCAGGACTGTCACTGAAGCACAAATGTTAATATTAATGTCACACTATTATTTTTTTTTTATTTTTATTTTTTTCAGGAACACTTTAGAAACCCCCCCAAAAAAAAAAAAAAGATTTTTGCAGGGAGAATTTAGAAAACAAATGTAACAAACTATATGCTTTCTATGGGCCACTGAGTGAGAGATGACGCACACAGGAATCAGGAGTGGCACACAAGCCCAGAGGCCAATATTTTTCTACCAATGATTGATGGAGTTATTTTCTCTGGTAGATTTTGGAACCCAAATCAAGGAAAAAAAATGTAGGCTTTCTATGGACCACAATTGGAGAGAGAGAGAGAGAGAGAGAGAGATGGCACACCCAGGAGTCAAGACTGGCACACAAGCAGAAAGGCCAATATTAATCTCCCACTGTTTTTTTTTTTTTTTTTTTTTTTTTCAGGGAGACTTTAGAAAAAAAAATAATAAAAAAAATGTGATTTTATCAGGAAGAATTTAGAAACCAAATAAAATAAAATGATTTTTTCTGGGAGAATTTATAAAACAAATAAAACCAAAAATAGGCGTTCTATGGCCCACTGACTGAGAGATGACGCACCCAGGAGTCAAGACTGGCACACAAGCAGAAAGGCCAATTTTAATCTCCCACTGTTTTTTTTTTTTTTTTTCAGGGAGACTTTAGAAAAAAAAATAATAAAAAAAATGTGATTTTATCAGGAAGAATTTAGAAACCAAATAAAATAAAATGATTTTTTCAGGGAGAATTTAGAAAACAAATAAAACCAAAAATAGGCGTTCTATGGCCCACTGACTGAGAGAGAGAGAGAGAGAGATGGAACGCTTAGTACTGGCACACAAGCCCAAAGGGCAATATTAATCTCCCTTTTTTTTTCCAGGGAGAATTTCTAAAACCCAAAAAAAAAAAAAAATAGGCTTTCTATGGCCCACTATTTGTGAGAGAGATGGGACGCTCAGGACTGGCACAGATGGCACGCTCAGGACTGGCACAGAAGCCCAGAGGCCAATATTAATCTCCCTTTTTTTCTGGTAGAATTTATAAAACCAAAAAAAAATTTAAATAGGCTTTCTATGGCCCACTATTTGTGAGAGAGATGGCACGCTCAGGACTGGCACAGATGGCACGCTCACAACTGGCACACAAGCCCAGAGGCCAATATTAATCTCCCTTTTTTCAGGGAAAATTTATAAAACAAAAAAAAAAATAAATAGGCTTTCTATGGCCCACTATTTGTGAGAGAGATGGCACGCTCAGGGCTGGCACAGATGGCACGCTCAGGACTGGCACACAAGGCCAGAGGCCAATATTAATCTCCCTTTTTTTCAGGGAGAATTTATAAAACCCCCAAAAAAAATAAAATAGGCTTTCTATGGCCCACTATTTGTGAGAGAGATGGGACGCTCAGGACTGGCACAGATGGCACGCTCAGGACTGGCACAGAAGCCCAGAGGCCAATATTAATCTCCCTTTTTTTCTGGGAGAATTTATAAAACCAAAAAAAAATTTAAATAGGCTTTCTATGGCCCACTATTTGTGAGAGAGATGGCACGCTCAGGACTGGCACAGATGGCACGCTCACAACTGGCACACAAGCCCAGAGGCCAATATTAATCTCCCTTTTTTCAGGGAAAATTTATAAAACAAAAAAAAAAATTAAATAGGCTTTCTATGGCCCACTATTTGTGAGAGAGATGGCACGCTCAGGGCTGGCACAGATGGCACGCTCAGGACTGGCACACAAGCCCAGAGGCCAATATTAATCTCCCTTTTTTCAGGGAAAATTTATAAAACAAAAAAAAAAATTAAATAGGCTTTCTATGGCCCACTATTTGTGAGAGAGATGGCACGCTCAGGGCTGGCACAGATGGCACGCTCAGGACTGGCACACAAGCCCAGAGGCCAATATTAATCTCCCTTTTTTTCAGGGAGAATTTATAAAACCAAAAAAAAAAATAAATAGGCTTTCTATGGCCCACTATTTGTGAGAGAGATGGCACGCTCAGGGCTGGCACAGATGGCACGCTCAGGACTGGCACACAAGCCCAGAGGCCAATATTAATCTCCCTTTTTTTCAGGGAGAATTTATAAAACCCCAAAAAAAATAAAATAGGCTTTCTATGGCCCACTATTTGTGAGAGAGATGGCACACTCAGGACTGGCACACAAGCCCAAAGGCCAATATTAATCTCCCACTGTATTTTTATCAGGGAGAATTTATACACCCCACAAAAAAAAATACAGAAAAATGAAAAGGCTTTCTATGGCCCACTATGTGAGAGAGATGGCACACACAGGGATGGCACTCTAGCAGAAATGCCAAATTGCCAATCTTAATCTCCCACCAAAAAAAAAACAAAAAAAAAAACAGGGAATGTCCTACAATTACTATCTCCCTGCCTGCAGTAATCTCAGCCAGGTATGGCAGGCAGCTACTATCTCCCTGCCTGCAGTAATCTCAGCCAGGTATGGCAGGCAGCAATAAGGAGTGGACTGATGCACAAATGAAATAAAAAGTGTGGACAAACAAAAAAGATAGCTGTGCAGAAAGGAAGGAACAAGAGGATTTGTGCTTTGAAAAAAGCAGTTGGTTTGCACAGCGGCGTACACACAGCAATGCAGCTATCAGGGAGCCTTCTAGGGCAGCCCAATGAGCTACAGCGCTGAGGGGAAAAAAAAAAAAAAAAAAACTTCCACTGTCCCTGCACACCGAGGGTGGTGTTGGACAGTGCAAATCGCTGCAGCACAAGCGGTTTTGTGGTTAATGGACCCTGCCTAACGCTATCCCTGCTTCTGACAAAGCGGCAGCAACCTCTCCCTAAGCTCAGATCAGCAGCAGTAAGATGGCGGTCGGCGGGAACGCCTCTTTATAGCCCCTGTGACGTCGCAGACAGCAAGCCAATCACTGCAATGCCCTTCTCTAAGATGGTGGGGACCAGGACCTATGTCATCACGCTGCCCACACTCTGCGTTTACCTTCATTGGCTGAGAAATGGCGCTTTTCGCGTCATTGAAACGCGACTTTGGCGCGAAAGTCGCGTACCGCATGGCCGACCCCGCACAGGGGTCGGATCGGGTTTCATGAAACCCCGACTTAGCCAAAAGTCGGCGACTTTTGAAAATGTTCGACCCGTTTCGCTCAACCCTACTGACCAGCACTGGCTTTAATGGCAGAAGCTGAAGAAGCAGCAGTAACTCTCTGTACAGAGTGAGACTGAGCAAGACGCTGGGACTGACGTCCCAGCTGAGCAGGCTCCACTGCGGCTGGATAAGAATGGGAGACCGCAGCGGAGATGGCTCGAGATTCCCCCTGTGCAGAAGCGGGAATTCGAGACCTAATGTAGTTTTTCATTGACTTCAATGTTAAGGAGATGCAGCTGAAGTAATTTTTTTTTTTTTTTAACTTGAGTCAGCACAACTTTTTTGCCAACGGATTGCTCCTGGATCCAATCTAACAGATCATTATTGGACATGTGAACATAGCCTGACTGAGTTTGTTGTTTTTCACATATCAAGTCCCCTGGGCAAAGTTATATTTTGTCCCTTTCACTTATGTACTGTATATTGACAGTGAATAAAAAAAAATGTTATCTCATTGATCAATTAATAAAACAAGATTTTATTTTCTAAACTGTGTTAGTAATGTCACTGGAAGCATTTTTATTTTAGAAATTTATAAACCTCAAAAAATGTCTGAACAACATCTTGGGGTTGTTGTTTTAGTACGCCCATCCATTCTGCTTGGTGGCCTATTCTCTAGTATCTATTGGTTCATTTTCCTGGCAATTTTCCCGTTTTCTGCACCCAGATAGCTGTATGGATAGCCGTTCAGTTCTGATCAAACTTCCTGTTTAGATCTATCTGAGAGAATTAAAGAAAAAGAACAGCCAACCCTAGCACTGGAGTGAGTGACAAAAAGCATGCTCCTCCATTAACATCATGTGCCCAAATATTGTCACTGATATATCTATTTCTATGACCATGCCAAAATATAGAATGTTAGCATAGTTGATAAAAAGAATCTTCCAGCAGTTCAGATATATCTTGAAGTGTAGTTTGTGCCTGTTCTAAAAAAAGAATGTTACCATCTCATTCAAATCCCACCTATACTATTGTGTGGGATGTGTTGCAGTGTGCTACAAAGCATCTTGTTGGGAGTGACACCGTATTGAAAAGCAGCCAAAAAGCACATAACCCTTTTGTTTTCTAAATTGATGGGGAACGCAAAATTTGGACTCTCACTATCAGCATCAAACATCAATATACACTGCTCAAAAAAATAAAGGGAACACTTAAACAACAGAATATAGCTCAAAGTAAATCAAACTTCTGTGAAATCAAACAACAAGCAACACTGTTTGACAATCAATTTCACATGTTGTTGTGCAAATGGAATAGACAACAGATGGAAATGATTGCCAATAATCAAGACACACTCAATAAAGGAGTGGTTCTGCAGTTGGGGGCCACAGACCACATCTCAGTGCCAATGCTTTCTGGCTGATTTTTGGTCACTTTTGAATGTTGGTTTTGCTTTCACACTCGTGGTAGCCTGAGACGGACTCTACAACCCACACAAGTGGCTCAAGTAGTGCAGTTCATCCAGGATGGCACATCAATGTGAGCTCTATCAAGAAGGTTTGCTGTGTCTGTCAGCATAGTGTCCAGGCGCTACCAGAAGGCAAGGCCAGTACACCAGGAGACGTGGAGGGAGCCGTAGGAGGACAACAGCCCAGCAGCAGGACCGCTACCTCAGCCTTTGTGCAAGGAGGAACAGGAGAAGCACTGCCAGAGCCCTGCAAAATGACCTCCAGCAGGCCACAAATGTGCATGTGTCTTCACAAACGTTTAGAAACCAACTCCATGAGGATGGTCTGAGTGCCCGACATCCACAAATGGGGATTGTGGTCACAGCCCAACACCATGCAGGATGCTTGGCATTTGCCAAAGAACACCAGGATTGGCAAATTCGCCACTGGCGCCCTGTGCTCTTCAAAGATAAAAGCAGGTTCACACTGAGAACGTGACAAACGTGACAGAGTCTGAAGACGTCATGGAGAGCGTCTGCTGCCTGCAACATCCTTCAGCATGACCGGTTTGGCAGTGAGTCAGTAATGGTGTGGGGTGACATTTCTTTGGAGGGCTGCACAGCCCTCCATGTGCTAGCCTGACTGCCATCACATACCGGGATGAGATCCTCAGACCCCTTGTGAGACCATATGCTGGTGCTCTTGGCCCTGTGTTCCTCCTAATGCAGGACAATGCCAGACCTCATTTGGCTGAAGTATGTCAGCAGTTCCTGCAAGATGAAGGCATTGAAGCTATGGACTGGACTGCCCATTCCCCAGACCTGAATCCGATTGAACACATCTGGGACATCATGTCTCGCACCATCCACCAACGTCATGTTGCACCACAGACTATTCGGAAGTTGGCAGATGCTTTAGTCCAGGTCTGGGAGGAGATCCCTCAGGAGACCATCTGCCGCCTCATCAGGAGCATGCCCAGGCATTGTAGGGAGATCATAAAGGCACGTGGAGGCCACACACACTACTGAGCATCATTTCCTTGTCTTGAGGCATTTCTACTGATGTTGGATCAGCCTGTAACTTAATTTTCCTCTTTGATTTTGAGCATCATTCCAACTCCAGACTTCCGTGGGATATTATGGAAACAGGAACACATGGGCTACTTGTACAGTGAACAAGTCTGTAGGAACATGTTCACACACCACCAAGAAACTTGAAGACACAAAAGAGCATAGTAAAACCAAAAACACTCAGTTTCTAAAAATCACAGTAATCCGCAAGTGCTAGTAAAAAGATGTAAAAAACAGGGTATTTGGTTGATAGGTTTTTTGCAAAAAATATATACTAAGCTGCTCCACAGAACGTCAAGGTATAACCATATAGAGCAGTCCTAACTGATCTATGCAATCCCTATCTGATGTATTTAAAAACCTGATCATCTGTATATTACCTGTGTGAACAGGGGTCAGAGAGGAAATGTCCATGTGGACACGCTGAGAGGAACAGCTTTTGTGTAGATAGCCCACATGGAGTGGGGGTAATTCCCTAGTCTTGTAGACACAAGAGAACATTTATGGAAACAGGAAGACATGGGCTACTTGCACAGTGAACAAGTCTGTGGGAACATGTTCACACACCACCAAGAAACTTGAAGATACAAAAGAGCACAGTAAAACCAAAAACACTCCGCTTAAAAAAATCACAGTAATAAGCAAGTGCTAGAAAAAAAGATGTAAAAAACAGGGTATTTGGTTGTGGGATATTAGTTGTGATTTAAGTTGATAACTTTTAGTATACTTGTTGCTCGGGTTTTCCCAAGCACGCTCAGGTGACCTCTGAATGATTTATAGCTACTAGCCTGCTTGATTACATGTGGGGATTCCCTAGCAACCAGGCAACCCCCACATGTATTCAGCCTGACTAGTAGCTGTAAATCATTCAGCTGCCGAGATGAAAACAAAATCTGCAAACACTAACAAATAATCGGAGACCACCTGAGCGTGCTCGGGAAAACCCAAGCAACGAGTACACTTGCTCATCACTATTCTCAATACATTCCACTATGTAATGAATAAAGATTTACAACTGGAATATTTCATTCAGTGATATCTAGGTTGTGGGATTTTAGTGTTCCCTTTATTTTTTGATCAGTGTATGATGCTCCACTGCATAATGGGCCCCATATTTGATGCTCCAGTGTATGATGGGCTCCATATTTGATGCTTGAGTGTATGATGGGCCCCATGCATGATGCTCCAGTGTATAATCAGACCCACATATAATGTTCCATATATGATGGGCCCAATATATGTTGCTCCATATAAGATGGACCCACACATGTTGCTCCAACCGTCAAAAAAAGAAAAAATGAAATACTCACCTCTCATCGCTTGCCGCTGCTCTGCTTTGAACTCCTCAGCTTCGCTGTCTTCCAGCTCTCTGCACTGTGATTGCTCAGGTATAGAGGGCACCGATGTGACATCATCGTGCCCTGTGACCTGAACGTCAAAGTCAGGAGACACGGAAGACGCTGCAGCAATGGAGAAGGGAGAGGTAAGTATTGCAAATGTCAGGGCCCAGAACAGGTGGGGGGGGCCACTAGCAGGTGCCGGCACAGGCACAGACACTGGGCCCCCATAGTGTGCCGGTGACTGATGACAGCAAGTGGGCACTCCCCCCCCCCCCCCCCCCCGCCTGCTCAGGGCCCTGGCACTTGCCCAGGTGCACCGGGTGCTGACACTGGCCCTGATGACAGTAATCCAAAACACACATCTGTTTGATTTCTGAAGAGCAGGATGAAAGTAATTAAGTGGACATCCAGGGTCTAAAAGATGTCATTCTTGAAGAATGGAAAAACAGTTGTAGATGTTGCAAGGTGTTGCCAACTTGTTCATTCCATGCCTAGAATACTTGGTGATGTCCTTAAAAATTATGGAGGGCATAAAAAATACTAGCTTCATTTTTGCATCAAATAATCTGAGTAAAACTGAAGATTTTGTAATGAAAATATATTATTAACCTTACTTTTATGTTATGGGTTACTGATATGTTCTAAAATTTTGGATATTGTTATTCTATTTAGTGCTCATTCATACAGTGTTCATTTATCCTGAGCATAGATATAAAATAATATACAAAATATCCTGATTCAATGACTCCTCATAATCAATTCAGCACATACTACTGACACCAGAGCACCTGACATCAGTGTGGTGTGCACTCAGAGGACAAATGATTTGCATTTTCATCCATGTGTCATCCATGCTAAAACACACATACAAATGAAGAATCATTTCCAGGTATATACAGTACATTCTGATCCCTTATCTTCTGCACTGTCAGCTCACCAAACCTGTCTGGTAAGTCTATGGTGTCAATCCGTTTCTCAAAAAGGAAAGATCCATAAATCTCCAAAAGCTTTAAGAAATGGGGAAGTGATAGCATCAATGTGGCTTATAGACCCATATTAACCCCTTAAAGAACAGGGGTATTTCTGTTTTTGCTTTTCCATGTTTTTCTCCCCTTCTTCCCACAGCCATAACTTTTATACTTCCATCAATATGGCCATGTGAGGGCTTGTTTTTTGCGGGACAAGTTGTAATTTTGAATTACACCATTGATGTTACCATATCATGTACTGGAAAACGGGAAAAAAATTCCAAATGCGGTGAAATTGCAAAAAAAAAGTGCAATTCCAAAATTTTGGGGGGGATTTTTTTACAGTGTTCACTAAATGCTAAAACTGACCTGCAGTTATGATTCTCCAAGTCATTACGAGTTCACAGACATCAAACATATCTAGATTATTTTTTATTTAAGTGGTGAAAAAAAAATCCAAAGCTTGTAAAAAAAAGATGCCATTTTTCAGGACCTGTAGCATCTCCATTTTTCGGGATCCGGGGTCGGGTGAAGGCCTATTTTTTGCATGCCTATCTGGTGTTTTTATTGATACCATTTTAGTGTGTATATGATCTTTTGATCCCTCATTATTGCATTTTATTGCAATGTAGCAGTGAACAAAAACGTAATTCTGGCGTTTCGATTTTTTTCTCGCTGCGCCATTTACTGATTGGATTAATTATTTTTTTATACTGATAGATCGGGGATTCTGAATGCGGCAATACCAAATATGTGTATATTTGATTTTTTTATTGTTTTATTTTGAATGGGGAGAAAAGGGGGTGATTTGAACTTTTATATTTTTTTATATTTTTAAAAACTTTTTTTATACTTTTGGCATGCTTCAATAGTCTTCATGGGAGGCTAGAAGCTGCCATAATCTGATCGGCTCTGCTACATATGGGCGATGATCATAGGCGATGATCGGTGCTTATAGCTATCCGGCTATGACAACTATGGGGGTCTCCTGCTGATCCCGGGTTGTCATGCCAACTCATCGGTAACCCGCGGTCCTGCGACACGGGCGCCGATGGGAGGAGGTAATGATGCACTTCCTGCAGCAGCATTTAACATGTTAACAGCTGCTGGTGAATTGCGATTTTTGTCGGGGCTGTTAGGGGAACATGTCAGCTAATCAGATTAGCTGTCATGTGACGGAAAAGGTGCGGGCTCATTGCCAGGCCCACATGAAATGGGGGAGGCGTCCAGTGACGGACTCTGTCCGTCATTGGACGTTAAGAGGTTAAAATGGATGTGTTAAAATCCTAGGTGTAAATCTTTACAACAAACACAAAAGTAACCGTTTTTACTGACAAAAAAAGAAGGCTAAAGAAACGTTTTGGGTAAATAGTACAAATCAAAGCTGGATTAGGAGTATAAGGTTAGAAAGATTTTAGGGTAGAGCAGATTAAGGCTGGTATTATTTTCTCATGGGAACATCTAAACATACAGTATATATAATATATATTGGATATGTTATCGATGTGACAGCTGACAACTATCTTTGTGTGAATGACATGGGGAGGAAACATATTCTCCCAGTATAATTACCTTTCATAGAAGTGATGTCATTATATTTTGAATATAGGGCTATATTCTACAGACATAGAAGTAAAATGCATATTATGTATGGAGGCCAAAATGCACTGCATATGACTCCCAAAACACCTTACCAACAGTGAAGTTTGGAGATGGGAGACGGTGTGGGGCTTTTTTTCAGCATACAGGACTAGCAAAATTCATATGATTGAAAGAAGAATGAATTGACAAATGTACCGAGCAATTCTAGAAAAAAATCTGCTGCCATTTACCAGAGTGATAAAGATGAAAAGAGGGAGGACATTTCACCAAGACAATGAATCAAACCAAACAGCCAAAATCACACCTGAGCAATGCATGCTACTAGTTTCTCCAAACAAGAGGTGTCCTTAAGCTGTCATCACTAACACAGGCTTTTGAACGAAGTATTAAATAAATTTTAGTAAGCGTGTTCAATACTTTTTTCCTGTGTAAAAGACCGGTAATGTCTCATTACTAGTGTTGAGCGATACCGTCCAATACTTGAAAGTATCGGTATCGTATAGTATCGGCCGATACCCGAAAAGTATCGGATATCGCCGATACCGATACCCGATACCAATACTAGTCAATGGGACACCAAGTATCCGAAGGTATCCTGATGGTTTCCAGGGTCTGAAGGAGAGGAAACTCTCCTTCAGGCCCTGGGATCCATATTAATGTGTAAAATAAAGAATTTAAATAAAAAATATTGATATAATTACCTCTCCGGAGGCCCCTGGACATCACCGCTGGTAACCGGCAGCCTTCTTTGCTTAAAATGAGCGCGTTTAGGACCTGAGAATGACGTCGCGGCTTCTGATTGGTCGTGTGCCGCTCATGTGACCGCCACGCGACCAATTAGAAGCCGCTACGTCATTCTCAGGTCCTAAATTCCTAGAATGAGGAGTTTAGGACCTGAGAATGACGTCGCGGCTTCTGATTGGTCGTGTGGCGGTCACATGAGCGGCATGCGACCAATCAGAAGCCGTGACATCATGGAAGTCCCTAAACGTGCTCATTTTAAACAAAGAAGGCTGCCGGTTACCAGCGGTGATGTCCAGGGGCCTCCGGAGAGGTGAGCATATCAATATTTTTTATTTTAATTCTTTATTTTACACATTAATATGGATCCGATACCGATTCCCGATACCACAAAAGTATCGGAACTCGGTATCGGAATTCCGATACCGCAAGTATCGGCCGATACCCGATACTTGCGGTATCGGAATGCTCAACACTACTCATTACTACACATATAACTTAATTTATGGACATCTATGGTTTGATTTCTTGCCTGTGTGGATTGGAAGGGTTGTCATCTGGTGAGATTTTCATGTCAATAGCTTTAGAAGTATATTTACTTTGGAAATTGGTGATGTATTCCAGAGGTGTCAAACTGCATTCCTCGAGGGCTGCAAACAGGTCATGTTTTCAGGATTTAAGTGTCGCATAGTGACTAGGGTCGGTACCTGATCCTTTGAACTAGTGGGCACCCTAGTTTATTCCTGGTCCCCAGATTATGCGGAAAGGTGGAGACGACAGGATCATATACTTTGCTTTGCTCCTACATTAATCCCTTAATGCCAGGGCCATTTTCCATTTTTGCTTTTCTGTTTTTTTGCTCAATGTCCTCCCAGAGCCATAACTTTATTTTCCATAAATATGGCTGTGTTGAGGGCTTGTTTTTTGCAGGATGAGTTGTACTTTTGAGTGACACCATTGATTTTACCGTATAATGTACTGGAAAATGGGAAAAAACTCCAAGTGTGGTGAAATTCATTCTACAATTGTTTTTTTTTTTTTTTTACCATATTCACCAAATGCTAAAACTGACCTCACATTGTGATTCTACAGGTCATTATGAGTTTGCAGATACCAAACATGTCTAGGTTGTTTTTTATTTATGTGGTGAAAAAAAACAAAATTTGTTTAAAAACAATTGCGTCATTTTCCGAGATCCATAGCATCTCCATTTTTTGGGATCTGTGACTGGGTGAAGGCTTATTTTTTGCGTGCCAAACCAAATAGGAGAAGATGAGGATAAGCATACAAACTACCTCCAAGTAGAAATCTACTGAACAATTCTTCAACTGCCTACTCCAAAAATGGAATTTCTCCACCAATACCTAACCAGGAAGTAAGAACGCTCACCGGCAATTCCTAAGTTCCAGTGGCGAGTATATATACCAGAAGGGAGTGGCCAACACAGAACTGCTGAGCAATTCAGGATGTAGAGCTCTAAGAGATCAACTGAACACTTGCAATGGTAGAGCAAGGAAAACCTGTTTAATAGGATAGTAAAGCAGTTCTAATCAGTGCAGGATTTTGTGTGATTTTTCTGGTTCCTTTCTGTCTCTGTATTCCAGTGAAATTAGGTCTGGACTTTGACTGGGCAGTTCAAACGCATGAATATGCTTTAATCTAAACATCTTATTCTACATGCTAGCTGTGTAATCTACATCGCTTTTTGCAAATTGTAATTTCTTCTTATTACTCTTCCATAACGTCCACATTTGTGGAATATAAGACTGAATAGTTGTCCTGTGAACAGATTCTCCCACCTGAGCTGTGGCTCTCTGCTGTTGCTTCAGAATGACCATGGGCCTCTTGGCTGCTTCTCTAATTAGTGTTGCTTGCTTGGTATTTTAGTTTTGGTGGAAGGCCATGTCTTGATAGGTTTCTAGTTTTGTCATACTTCTTCCATTTTTGGTTGATAGGTTGGATAGGATTCCTTGAGATGTTCACAGTTATTTATTTATAACCAACCATGCTGTTTGATCCCTAGTGATCTCAAATAAACTTCGGAGGCCTTCACAGGACATCTGTAGTCATGCTGAGTGTGAAGGAAATATACAAAGTAATTGTAGCGGAATACATAATATCAGTAAAATACCTAGTTAAGTCTGCATCTACATGATTGTCTCTACACAAATGACATAATGTCTGTCTACTGTTATTGAAAGAACTCAAAACCTTAGGGGGTCTCCTGGAAGAATGCTGAGAGGTGTGAATCATGACACCTCGGTCTAGTGAAATAAGCTTCAAAATGTGAGCAGATGGTGATTGTAACCAGACTGGATATTCCTTAGTTACTATGTTGGGAGGGTGTGGTTGGAGACATAAACTATTTAAAATGCACAATACTTGCCTCTAAATTAGCCCAGGGTCCAGTCACAGACCAGCAATTGCAATATTATATTCTAGGCCATACTAGAAATATTAGCCCAAGACCAGTCTTATAAAAGATAGAGGTGACACAATAGGAACATGTTCCCATGTGGGGATTAGCTTTTGCTGATTGTGATGCATAATTCATTTCTCCTTCCCTCAAGGAAACAGAAGATAAGAGTAAACAGAAATGTTTAGATATTTCTGTTGTCTCCCTTTTTACTTTCTGTTTTGCATTTTTATTGTCATTCTATTTTTATCTTTTATACATTATCTTGTAAGCACTGTATTTTCTATATTAAATATTAAGTTTGATTCTTGTATGCTCTAAAGAATCCATAGCCTTTCAGAGAGTGTGTGGCCTTTTTTTTAGTTGTCTGACAGTAACATAGTTTGGGGGCTCATCACCTTATGTGCTTGATGAGTGGTGACTGCGTGTTACCTATCTGTGATATATATTCTGTGTTTGGGGTGTGATTTATACTCACTTTATAGCCTGTAACAGAGATTGAGTGCTGGATTAAGTGAGAGAAGAGAACTTATCCCTTGCAGACACACCCACGTCACGTTCTGTGTAGGGTATATGTGACACTGAGAATAAATTATACACAGGTGGAGTCAATTTAATAATTATGCAACTTCTGGAGGCAATTAGTCACTCAGGATTAGGGGCATCTGACCACAGGGGGTTGAATACAAATGCATGTCACAATTTTCAGAATTAGATTTTTAAATAATTATAAAACCATGCATCATTTCCTTTACACTTCATAAATACTAGCTATTTTGTGTTGATATATCACATAAAATCCAAATAAAATACATTTAAGGAGGTTGTCCACTACTTTAGCATTAATGACCCATCCTTAGTATTGGTTATCAATGTCTGATCAGTCGGGTCCTGACACTCAGCACTCCAAACTTTTGAATCACCTCATTTTCCTTTTTATAAGTTTTAAAATGTAAAAGGTGATTATATATATATATATATATATATATATATATATAAAGAAAAAAAGGAAAACAGCACACAAAAATAGTAGAAAAAATGGGCTTTTAATGCCTGAACGGCATGGCAACGTTTCGGATTTCCAATCCTTTTTCAAGCAGTGAACATACAAATGAAGTGGGTATATATAGCTAATACACATGTTCTCTATTAATCATCATTAAAAAATTATTCATATTTTTAACATCACTGCTGGTATACTCCATATTCTAATAAAGTGCATCAGTGCTTGTTTCCACAAAGACATAAATATATCTTGAAACAGTATTAATCAAATAAAGTACGTTGTGAATATGTCTTAAGTACGGTTGAGCGACTTTTACTTTTTTAGGGTCGAGTCGGGTTTCGCGAAACCCGACTATCTCTAAAGTCGAGTCGAGTGAAATCGGCTGATTATGGCGAAAAGTCGGGGATCGACCGAAACACGAAACCCAATGCAAAGTCAATGGGAATTTTGTTTTCTCTCTCTCTCTCTCTCTCCCTCTCTCTCTCTCTCTCCCTCTCTCCTCCGTCCCTGAACAGAAAAGCTGGTGTTACACATTGCAAATCGCTACAGCGCACGAGCGACAAGATGACGATAGGCGTCCACGCCCCTAAGACCTATGTCATCACTCTGCCCACGCTCCTTCATTGGCTGAAAAAATGGCGCCAAGCGCGTCATACGAAACGCGACTTTGGCGCGAAAGTCGCGTGCCGCATGGCCGACCCCACACAGGGATCGAGTCGGGTTTCATGAAACCCGACTTTGCCAAAAGTCGGCGACTTTTGAAAATGAACGATCCGTTTCACTCAACCCTAGTCTTAAGTATATTAATGATCAATTAAAACCAAACAGATGTCCCAATCTGATTTAGTATATAAACAGAAAGCACACTTACAGGCATATCGCCGCATGTATTCTATTCTCGGCGTCTTCCTGGAGTCACTGCGCATGTCTATGACATCCGACCTGAGACCCATAGCATTATGGTCAATGCCTGCACACAAATGCTCTGAAGACATCGGCACCATCTTGGAAAAGGGATTATCCTTAATTCCAAGAGAAAACATGCAAAACTCTGTAAATTTGTAGTGAATATCTTTATATAATTAAGCGCTAGCCTCATAAGTCTCCTTTAAGTATTATTATACTGGAGATTATAGTCACCAGTACATATTTGTTTGGCTAGAAAAAGCGCTATCAGCTATTTACATAGACGCACTCACAAGCGTCCTAATAATGAAAAACTTTGTTGTACCATGTTGGCATAATGGTCAGGACATAAGTCCACAGAACATCCACGAAACCCTCCCCAATTCAGTGGGGCATCGTGAATCAGGACAGGAACACAGAAAGGATAGGGGATAAACAATCTCCATAATCCTCATGTAGCCTGAAGAATTAGACCATATCAAGCTTTCGCCATGATATTGCAAAAAAATATATAAAGACAAGTGAGTGCCATCCATGTTTTTATTGAGATATTAACAGAGTATTGTTTTCAAGAGAAAAACATCACTTTCTGTGCAAGACATACAGTGGGGCAAAAAAGTATTTAGTCAGTCAGCAATAGTGCAAGTTCCACCACTTAAAAAGATGAGAGGCGTCTGTAATTTACATCATAGGTAGACCTCAACTATGGGAGACAAACTGAGAAAAAAAAATCCAGAAAATCACATTGTCTGTTTTTTTTATCATTTTATTTGCATATTATGGTGGAAAATAAGTATTTGGTCAGAAACAAAATTTCATCTCAATACTTTGTAATATATCCTTTGTTGGCAATGACAGAGGTCAAACGTTTTCTGTAAGTCTTCACACGGTTGTCACACACTGTTGTTGGTATGTTGGCCCATTCCTCCATGCAGATCTCCTCTAGAGCAGTGATGTTTTTGGCTTTTCGCTTGGCAACACGGACTTTCAACTCCCTCCAAAGGTTTTCTATAGGGTTGAGATCTGGAGACTGGCTAGGCCACTCCAGGACCTTGAAATGCTTCTTACGAAGCCACTCCTTCGTTGCCCTGGCGGTGTGCTTTGGATCATTGTCATGTTGAAAGACCCAGCCACGTTTCATCTTCAATGCCCTTGCTGATGGAAGGAGGTTTGCACTCAAAATCTCACGATACATGGCCCCATTCATTCTTTCATGTACCCGGATCAGTCGTCCTAGCCCCTTTGCAGAGAAACAGCCCCAAAGCATGATGTTTCCACCACCATGCTTTACAGTAGGTATGGTGTTTGATGGATGCAACTCGGTATTCTTTTTCCTCCAAACACGACAAGTTGTGTTTCTACCAAACAGTTCCAGTTTGGTTTCATCAGACCATAGGACATTCTCCCAAAACTCCTCTGGATCATCCAAATGCTCTCTAGCAAACTTCAGACGGGCCCGGACATGTACTGGCTTAAGCAGTGGGACACGTCTGGCACTGCAGGATCTGAGTCCATGGTGGCGTAGTGTGTTACTTATGGTAGGCCTTGTTACATTGGTCCCAGCTCTCTGCAGTTCATTCACTAGGTCCCCCCGCATGGTTCTGGGATTTTTGCTCACCGTTCTTGTGATCATTCTGACCCCACGGGATGGGATTTCGCGTGGAGCCCCAGATCGAGGGAGATTATCAGTGGTCTTGTATGTCTTCCATTTTCTTATTATTGCTCCCACTGTTGATTTCTTCACTCCAAGCTGGTTGGCTATTGCAGATTCAGTCTTCCCAGCCTGGTGCAGGGCTACAATTTTGTTTCTGGTGTCCTTTGACAGCTCTTTGGTCTTCACCATAGTGGAGTTTGGAGTCAGACTGTTTGAGGGTGTGCACAGGTGTCTTTTTATACTGATAACAAGTTTAAACAGGTGCCATTACTACAGGTAATGAGTGGAGGAAAGAGGAGACTCTTAAAGAAGAAGTTACAGGTCTGTGAGAGCCAGAAATCTTGATTGTTTGTTTCTGACCAAATACTTATTTTCCACCATAATATGCAAAAAAAATGATAAAAAAACAGACAATGTGATTTTCTGGATTTTTTTTTCTCAGTTTGTCTCCCATAGTTGAGGTCTACCTATGATGTAAATTACAGACGCCTCTCATCTTTTTAAGTGGTGGAACTTGCACTATTGCTGACTGACTAAATACTTTTTTGCCCCACTGTATCTTTCCCTTCATAGATTGGGACATCTGAAAAAAATAATAAAAAATTAAAAACAATTTTCCAACATATGTATGAAAGGAGAAGAATTATCAAATTCTATAAGACTTGATTAGTTTTGAAATCCACATTTAATCCATGTGGTTTTAATGTATTAAATTTCACTATCCACTCTAATTCTCTCCTTTTAAGTAATCGCACGCGGTCTCCCCCTCTTCTCTGTGCAGGAATCATGTCAATGATGCGAAACCGCAGTTGTTTTTCTGTGTGCGATTTCTCCACAAAGTGCTTGGATACAGGCAAATACATACGTCCCTTCCTTATGGTATGTCGGTGTTGGTTGATTCGAGTTTTAAAATCGCAAGTCGTTTCACCGACATACCATAAGGAACAAGGGCACTGTAACAAGTACACAACAAATTCGGAGTCGCAAGTCAAAAATGCTGTATCTTGAATTCTTCTCGAGTGATTGGATGAGAGAAACTTGATCCCTTGAGCATCATGGTACAGTTGACACATGATAAACATGGGAAACATCCCTTTCTATTCTGACCAGATAGAGTAGTCTGTTTGGACCTTTTGAAGGATCCAATATCAGATTTAACTATAGCGGAACCAATAGTACGATTACGTTTGTAAGAAAAAATTGGTGGATTGGAGAATTCTGCCACGTGTGGTAAACATTTAGACAACATTCCCCAATGTTTACATACAATTTTTGAGATTTTACCACTTTCTTCACAGAAAGACGTTACAAAGGGTATACAGTTCAATTCTTTTTTTAAAAGGCTTTTTTTGAAGAAGATCGTCTCTTTTCAACAGATCCACCCTACTTTTTGTGTTTTTAAAAGGTTACTGGGATAGCCCCTATCTGAAATTTTTTTCATAGTGTTTTTCATAGATTCTTTTAAGGAATCCTCCTTACTCTCAATTCTTTTAACCCTAATTAACTGACTGAAAGGAATCGACTCTTTTGTTTTTTTCGGATGTTGACTGTTGAAGAGAAGAAGGTCATTTTTGTTAGTCACCTTCAAATACAGTTGAGTCGCAAGTCTATTGCTGTCAATTTTCACATTCACATCCAGAAATTGAATGTTTGTATTTGAATGTACCAAAGTAAATTTGATTGTGTCATCAACTGTATTCAAATAATCATGAAATTCAATTAATGAATCCTCTGAACCAGTCCAAATCAAAAAAATATCGTCTATGTATCTCCACCAGACCAAATGGAAAAAAAAGGAGCGCACTACCAATAATATATAATACTAAATCCTGGTCGGGGTGCAAAAAAGCAGCCAGTAACATGAAACGGAACAAAAGAAAGGAGCCACTTATATGAATGCACACCACGAACATGGAGTTACCCACATGAGGAAGAGAGGAGGAAACGCCGTCCCCGTGTTGGTCCGGTTCACCTGCACACGGGGACGGCGTTTCCTCCTCTCTTCCTCATGTGGGTAACTCCATGCTTCCTCCGCCTCATTATGGGCGCTTGCTCTATTTAGATTACTAATCATTCTGGTATTTTTACCCATGAGTGTCGAGTCTGTGTGCTATTTAGTGCATACAGATGCTATAGGGTTTTAGGCCTCGCTTATTTCTGTGCCTTTATTCCCATGAGTCAGAGGGTTGGCTGTTCATTATAAATAAGGTTGTGCAGGTCTGTATTTGTATATCATTTGTAACATTTACATACGGATCAATGGTTTCATGCAGCATTGGTTTTAATTATGTTTTATGTGCTTTTTTTGAAGTTGTGGTTTGTCAATAAAAATTCCTGTTTTTATATTTATGTATCTCCACCACGCAGCTACATAGCTGAAGTGGGGAGACACATAGACAAAACTCTCCTCGAGGATACTCATGACAATATTTGCATAAGGGGCGCCCAAAATTTTACATGTTACTGTGTATATATAAATCTTTCACCATCATGATGAGCAGACCTTCGATAAATCGAACTCCCTCATAACGTTTGTTATTTCACACACCAGAAAAATCAGGTCTAATAGGTCATTTCAATATCAACTCATAAGAAAATGATACCAGAGAGAAGTACCGTAACTGTATCCAATGTTCTAGATTGTTATAGTGTCAAAGCCTGGTCCTACCAGAGGATCAATCAGTATGATAGTAGGACCCTAACTACAGAGTTGACTGGCAGTGTGGGAAATGACCCAGGATATATACCGTAACCAGATTGAAGTAAAGTCTATGAGCTTAGTATTTATTAATTAACCCTGACACTCTAAGATGTAAAAAAACCTTTGGCATCAAACGTTGAGAGATCACATGTGTCTATCATGTGGCTCTGTAAATTCTTTGCTATGTATTTCTTCTTTCTCCCCCTCTGAGTTACATATTACACACAATGATTGATGATTTGTAAGCTGATTCTTTTGGCAAGTTGTCATAAGATCCACCCAGGGAGATTTGACATTGTGCTTTATTAACTCTATCTTTGTGATATATGCATGACATTTCTTAGAAAACTTAACCTGATAACAAAGCTAAAATATAACATTGACTGATTGCATATTTGTACACACCCTGCTTTGTGTAGCTCTTTAATATTTCATCAGCAATAAAGTTTCTTTAATGATGTGTTGCAAGAATGTAAAAAAAACCTGGTAATTAAAAATACATGAATCACCTGTTAAATCTTCACCAATCCTACGCTAATGGCCAACTGCTGGCCTTACATGCAAGTAGCTGCCATAGTGATAATGCCAGTCACTACAGCATATGAATATTAATACTATCTCTCTAAAACAGTAGCCTTTAAGCGATGTGAATTGGGGCAGAGGTTAATTCCAATGCCCATCAACCCCCATTCACCTGAGAAACAATCACAAGCTGGCAATGGTTTGCCATGCAGCCTGTGGCATACTGAGGGTCCATGTTTCTGCCATCCCCACATCTGTCATGAGTAAAACTACATAACAGACTGCTAAATTTAGAATACACTGCAATAAATTGTACTGGTAAGTTGCCACTAAACTATGTACAGAGGTTTTGTGTTCCTCAGTATATATTGCTTATATCCAGCCGCTACCAGAGCAGTTTGCATCTCATCCATGGGGTTAGAGGCTGTGGCACTTTCATGGATCTCATATTGATAACCTAACTCAATTATACAGTAGATCGTCAACTTGTTAGTCCTAAACAACCCCTTTAATTTCACTGTATACTGCAAAAAAATGCAGTATTGCAGTATAAAAAACAATCAATCACAGGCTCAAGAGCCCTGCGGAATAAAAACAAGTATTGTATTTTTCGGCTTATAAGATAACTTTTTAACCCCTGAAAATCTTCTCAAATGTGGGGGGTCGTCTTATACGGAAGGTGTCATCTTATGCGGTGGGTGCGGAGCTCTGCGGTCGCCATATATGGTGCTGGGAGAGGTCCCGATGATGTTGTGCCTCACCAGGAAGATGTAAGTGAATCAAGCCCACCCTTGTATCCTATTACCTCCTTCTTTCACCTGTCTGGCCCGCCCTTCTCTGCCTCTCAAGTCTCCGGAGGATGGAAATGAAGCCGCTCCTTCTTTTTCACCCGTCTGGCCTGCCCTTCTCTGCCTTTCAAATCTTGCGGGATGGAAGTAAAGCGGCGCAGGCGTGCATGTGCCGCTACACTTCCATCCTCGCGAGATTTGAGAGGCAGAGAAGGGTGGGCCAGACGGGTGAAAGAGAAGGAGCCACTTCTCTTTCATGCCTGCAAGATTTGAAAGGCAGGGGAGGGCAGGCCAGACGGGTGAAAGAAGGAGCGGCTTCATTTCCATCCTCCAGAAACTTTAGAGGCAGAGGGTGAAAGAGAAGGAGGTAATAGAATATAAGGATGGGCTTGATTCACTTACACCTTCCCGGTGAGGCACGTCGTCTTCGGGACCGCTCCCCGCACCATATGCGGTGACCGCAGAGCTCAGCACACACTGTATAGACAACACCCAGCATATAAGATGACCTCCGACATACGGTGAGTATATCCCAAACTCTATATTTTAAATGGAAAAGTTGGTTGTCTTATATGCCCAGTCGTCCTTTACGTCGGAAAATACAGTAATAACAAAAGTTTGAAAACATATATATAAAAAAAAAACACAAAAGTATAAACAACCCCAACACAAAAGATAGCAAAAAATAAAAAAATATTTTTGTTTAATGCTGTATCTGTAAAAGTATGAACAAGTTCCTATTAATCAATAGATCTTGAAATAAAATAAGTTCCACAATTGAATGTGATAAACAAAACATGTTCCTGTGCTGAGATAATCTTATAAACATGCCCCTGCTGTATACTGTGTAATGGCTCTGTCTGACCGTGCAGGAATATGGTCTGAACATACCATATCCTCTGGGCAGGGAAGGAAGCAAAAAAGTATATAGGCAGGGTTGCGATGGGGTAACAGGTATCCAGCCAACAGTCGACTGTATAGTGGGATGTGGAGACACTGAGGGTCAGTGGGTGCTCTCGTCCGCTGGTCCGACATTGCATAGACCAGGACTCACTGAGTTCCCGATTTCCTTTATCATCACATTGCTCCCCCATCTTAATAAGCCAGATGTGATAGGCTTCCAATCATCCTTCTCCACTTATCGGGGACAGTCCATCAGCATGTATATAAGCACAGACACAAAGGTAAGAGGTCTTACTGTCACGATTCCTCTTTTCAGAGTGTCTGGGACTCTGTGATGGACAGCTCTGTCATCCTATCCTGTGCTGGGGCGTGCTGAGCTGTCAATGCTTTGATTGACAGCTCGGTTGACCTATCTGACTGGAAAGTGCAGAGATTTCCACAGGTGCTCCATGTTCTTGGCAATTGCCCTGCTTTTTAGGTGAGCTGTCTGGCTCAGATCATTGCCAGTCAAAAGCTTGTTCTAAGCTTGTGCTCTCTGGTGTGTTCATCTGTACCCTGTCCTGTACGTTCTGATGTTCTTCTGCTGACCTTTGGACGGTGTTCAGACTACCCGTTTGTTATTGCCCTTTTGCTTATCCGCTATTTCTCTGGTATTCTGACTGTAGCATGTGACCTGACTTACGACTTCATATTTTCCCTTGATTTACTACGTGATCTTTTGGTATTGACCCCAGAATGTCTGACTGCACTGAATCATGGCCTAGCTGTGGGTTGTGACTAGCGTTACATTTTGACTGGCCCCAAAAGTACTTTTTTTTTCTTCACCAATGGATCCTATTTGTGCACTTTGTGATCAGGTGGCGAATCTGACCAAGACGGTTCAGGATCTCGCAAAGGAACACCAGAAACTAGAATGTACACAGTCCCAGCTGCAGGGTCCGTTTTCCAGAACTATGGATGCCTCCCAAAGCTCTTCACCATCAACTGTAGTAATGACTCCTTTATCTTCTGACATGCAGTTGATCTCTCCTGAACCTGTAGTTGCACTTCCTGACAAATTCTTGGGTCAGAAGGATCAATTTAGGGTGTTTAGGGTGGAATGCAAACTATTTTTACCTTGCAACCCCGGTCTTCAGGGGATGAGTCCAAGCAGGTGGGAATAATCATGTCCATATTGTGAGGGGGTCCTCAGACTTTGGCATTCTCTTTGTCCCCACTAGCCCCAGAACAGTCTTCCATTGATGCCTTTTTTCACTCCTTAGGGATGATCTATGACGACATGACAGGGCCCAAGACTCAGAAGCTAAGATCATAAACCTGACGCAGAGGGGACACACTGCAGAGGACAATAGCTCTGAGTTCCAGCAATGGTCCTCTGCAGTTTTGTGGAATGACGCAACCCTCAGGTGTCAGTTTCACCATTGCCTTTCTGATACTCTAAGGACACTCTGGTTTTCCATACTCCACCCTGTTCCCTGGGGGAGGCTATGACCCAGGCCATTGGAATGGATCACCGAATTTGTGAGAGATGTGGTGAATGACAGGGGGTTTCAGTCGTCTTGCCCAAGTCTGTTCACTTGCCTGAAATGGAACCAATGGAAGTTGGAACAGCCACTCTCGAGTCGTGGAGAGTAGGCGTCGGTGTGATCTTGGACTTTCTCTTTATTGTGGTCGTGCTGGACATTTCCTCAAAGACTGCTCCATTCACTCTCAAGCCAGCAAGCCATCGGGAAACGTCTAAGTCTGGGTGATATTTGAGGAGGTCACCCAGACATCCAGGTACACTTTTACTCCTCAGATAAAGTATTGCTGAACGTGGAACTTTGTTCTCAGAAACTGTGATTATCTGCTCTTGCTTTCATTGACTGTGAATCTGCCGTCAATTTCATTGACTCTGTACTGGTTCTTAAATTAGGATTAGGGACAGTTATATTGGAAAGATCTATTCAAATTGTCGCCACTGACAGGACACCATTACTTCAGAACTAAGTCCAGCTGGTAACGGTGGAATTCACACTTAGAGTGGGAACTCTTCACTCTGAGTCCATCTCCTGCCATGTGTTGGATAATTTACCTGCTGGGTTGGTGTTGGGATTTCCATGGCTGCAAATCCATAATCCTGTTATTGATTGGTGTCGGAAGAATATTGTTAAGTGGAGTTCCTACTGTCATAAGAAATGTCTTAGCTCTGTACAAATTTGCTCTGCTAGTCTGGAGGGTCTGCCGGCTTACCTGAAAGACTTTGGAGATGTATTCTCGGTGAAAGAGGCTGAGATATTACCTCCCCACCGTCCATGTGATTGTGCTATAAATCTTTTTCCTAATGCCAAATTGCCTAAAGCTCGGCTGTATAATTTGTCGGGAACTGAACGGACCGCTAAGAAGGAATATGTAAATGAAAGTTTACGGAAGGGTCATATACGTCTTCCTTCTCACCTGTAGCTGCAGGGTTCTATTTTTTGAAATGTTTTAATCATTCAAATACTATCAATTGGGTAAGTATCAATAGCACTAATCATACAATTCCCCATAAAACTCAATTTTATTATATGACTCTTAAAATGCCACCAACCTGTGGCGACTGACACTTTAAATCACCGTGAACACAACAAAAAGTGCAAACCAAAAAGTGAAAAAATATATATTATAAAATATCCGGTGAAAAAATCCCTAGGTATGGGGGAGATTTTCTAGATCCTATTAATATTTCTATACTAGTACCTGCCTATCTGCGGGGGTTGGCACCCTAGGGGGAGCGTTGTGGCGCCCCCGCTCAACGATGGCTTACCCTGTATCCCTAGATACACCCTGCAGTGGATCGTAACCCTTCTACCCAAGATGCGGTTCTAAAGGGTCCCCTCACGTCTATACATAGATCGATCCTACAACTAAGGGAAACCTTATCCCCCAAACCTATTTAAAAACATTAGAGAACATGTATTTTGGCTCTGGTCGGCACTACATATAAATTATGCATACTCTTTCATTATAGCTTTTTCAATACAAGCAGTCTCTGATCCATCTGATCACCTGATGCATCCCAGCACCTTAATCCCTTTGTTGATATTACAGGGATTTACCCATATTGATTGCTTATGTTGCAGGGTGTGCAGCTTGTCATATCACACTATACATTATCAGTGATACTTATCAAAGCACTGTATGCCATGCCACCCGCCTTCTCTCGCCTCAACGCGTTTCGCCCCTCTGGCTCATCAGGAGGCCCGATCCCAAATCATGTGTCTCGATATAGAGTGATGCATTACCAGCCTCTAGACTGACCTTGGTTTAACCCCTTCCCGACCTGTGACACAGCGTATGCGTCATGAAAGTCGGTGCCAATCCGACCTGTGACGCATATGCTGTGTCACAGAAAGATCGCGTCCCTGCAGGCCGGGTGAAAGGGTTAACTCCCATTTCACCCGATCTGCAGGGACAGGGGGAGTGGTAGTTTAGCCCAGGGGGGGTGGCTTCACCCCCTCGTGGCTACGATCGCTCTGATTGGCTGTTGAAAGTGAAACTGCCAATCAGAGCGATTTGTAATATTTCACCTAAAAAAATGGTGAAATATTACAATCCAGCCATGGCCGATGCTGCAATATCATCGGCCATGGCTGGAAATACTAATGTGCCCCCACCCCACCCCTCCGATCGCCCCCCCAGCCCCCCGATCGGTGGTCCGCTCCCCTCCGTCCTGTGCTCCGCTCCCCCGTCCTCCTGTCCGCTCCCCCGTGCTCCAATCACACCCCCCCGTGCTCCAATCAAACCCCCCCGCACTCCGATCCCCCCCCGTGCTCCGAACCACCCCCCCTGCACACCGATCCCCCCCCCCTGCACACCGATCCACCCGCCCGCACACCGATCACTCTCCCCCATGCTCCGACGCCCCCCCGTGCCCTGATCTCCCCCCCCTGTGCCCTGATCTCCCCCCCTTATACTTACCGATCCTGGCGAGGTCCGTCAGTCTTCTTCCCCGAGCGCCGCCATGTTCCAAAATGGCGGGCGCATGCGCAGTGCGCCCGCCGAATCTGCCGGCCGGCAGATTCGTTCCAATGTGAATTTTGATCACTGTGATATAATCTATCACAGTGGTCAAAATAAAAAAACAGTAAATGACCCCCCCCATTTGTCCCCCATAGATAGGGACAATAATAAAATAAAGAATTTTTTTTTTTTTTCACTAAGGTTGGAGTTAGAACTAGGGTTAGGGTTAGGGTTAGGGGTAGGGTTAGGGGTAGGGGTAGGGGTAGGGTTAGGGGTAGGGGTAGGGTTAGGGGTAGGGTTAGGGTTAGGGGTAGGGTTAGGGTTAGGGGTAGGGGTAGGGGTAGGGTTAGGGGTAGGGTTAGGGTTAGGGTTAGGGTTTCGGTATGTGCACACGTATTCTGGTCCTCTGCGGATTTTTCTGCAGCGGATTTGATAAATCCGCAGTGCTAAACCGCTGCGGATTTATGGCAGATTTACCGCGGTTTTTCTGCGCATTTCACTGCGGTTTTACAACTGCGATTTTCTATTGGAGCAGTTGTAAAACCGCTGTGGAATCCGCAGAAAGAAGTGACATGCTGCGGAATGTAAACCGCTGCGTTTCCGTGCAGTTTTTCCGCAGCATGTGTACAGCGATTTTTGTTTCCCATAGGTTTACATTGAAATGTAAACTCATGGGAAACTGCTGCGGATCCGCAGCGTTTTCCAAAGCGTGTGCACATACCTTTAGAATTAGGCTATGTGCACACGGTGCGGATTTGGCTGCGGATCCGCAGCGGATTGGCCGCTACGGATCCGCAGCAGTGTTCCATCAGGTTTACAGTACCATGTAAACCTATGGAAAACCAAATCCGCTGTGCCCATGGTGCGGAAAATACCGCACGGAAACGCTGCGTTGTATTTTCCGCAGCATGTCAATTCTTTGTGCGGATTCCGCAGCGTTTTACACCTATTCCTCAATAGGAATCCGCAGGTGAAATCCGCAGTAAATCCGCAGGTAAAACGCAGTGCCTTTTACCCGCGGATTTTTCAAAAATGGTGCGGAAAAATCTCACACGAATCCGCAACGTGGGTACATAGCCTTAGGGTTAGGGTTGGGTTGGAATTAGGGTTGTGGTTAGGGTTAGGGGTGTGTTGGGGTTAGGGTTGTGGTTAGGGGTGTGTTGCGGTTAGGGTTGTGGTTAGGGTTACGGCTACAGTTGGGATAAGGGTTAGGGGTGTGTTGGCGTAAGAATTGAGGGGTTTCCACTGTTTAGGCACATCAGGGGGTCTCCAAACGCAACATGGCGCCACCATTGATTCCAGCCAATCTTTTATTCAAAAAGTCAAATGGTGCTCCTTCCCTTCCGAGCCCCGACGTGTGCCCAAACAGTGGTTTACCCCCACATATGGGGTATCAGTGTACTCAGGACAAACTGGGCAACAATTACTGGGGTCCAATTTCTCCTGTTACCCTTGAGAAAATAAAAAATTGCTTGCTAAAACATCATTTTTGAGGAAAGTAAAATGATTTTTTATTTTCACGGCTCTGCGTTGTAAACGTCTGTGAAGCACTTGGGGGTTCAAAGTGCTCACCACATATCTAGATAAGTTCCTTGGGGGGTCTAGTTTCCAAAATGGGGTCACTTGTGGGGGGTTTCTACTGTTTAGGCACACCAGGGGCTCTGCAAACGCAACGTGACGCCCGCAGACCATTCCATCAAAGTCTGCATTTCAAAACGTCACTACTTGACTTCCGAGCCCCGACATGTGCCCAAACAGTGGTTTACCCCCACATATGGGGTATCAGCGTACTCAGGACAAACTGGGCAACAATTACTGGGGTCCAATTTCTCCTGTTACCCTTGAGAAAATAAAAAATTGCTTGCTAAAACATCATTTTTGAGGAAAGAAAAATGATTTTTTATTTTCACGGCTCTGCGTTGTAAACGTCTGATAAGCACTTGGGGGTTCAAAGTGCTCACCACATATCTAGATAAGTTCCTTGGGGGGTCTAGTTTCCAAAATGGGGTCACTTGTGGGGGGTTTCTACTGTTTAGGCACACCAGGGGCTCTGCAAACGCAACGTGACGCCCGCAGACCATTCCATCAAAGTCTGCATTTCAAAAGTCACTACTTCCCTTCTGAGCCCCGACGTGTGCCCAAACAGTGGTTTACCCCCACATATGGGGTATCAGCGTACTCAGGAGAAACTGGACAACAACTTTTGGGGTCCAATTTCTCCTGTAACCCTTGGGAAAATAAAAAATTCTGGGCTAAAAAATTATTTTTGAGGAAAGAAAACGTATTTATTATTTTCACTGCTCTGTGTTATAAACTTCTGTGAAGCACTTGGGGGTTCAAAGTGCTCACCTCACATCTAGATAAGTTCCTTTCGGGGTCTAGTTTCTAAAATGGGGTCACTTGTGGGGGGTTTCTACTGTTTAGCCACATCAGGGGCTCTGCAAACGCAACGTAACGCCCGCAGAGCATTCCATCAAAGTCTGCATTTCAAAATGTCACTACTTGACTTCCGAGCCCCGACATGTGCCCAAACTGTGGTTTACCCCCACATATGGGGTATCAGCGTACTCAGGAGAAACTGTACAACAACTTTTGGGGTCAAATTTCTCCTGTTACCCTTGGGAAAATAATAAATTGCAGGCTAAAAAATCATTTTAGAGAAAATAAAATTTTTATTTTATTTTCATGGCTCTGCGTTATAAACTTCTGTGAAGCACTTGGAAGTTCAAAGTCCTCACCACACATCTAGATTAGTTCCTTTGGGGGTCTAGTTTCCAAAATGGGGTCATATGTGGGGGATCTCCAATGTTTAGGCACACAGGGGCTCTCCAAACGTGACATGGTGTCCGCTAATGATTGGAGCTAATTTTCCATTTAAAAAGCCAATTGGCGTGCCTTCCCTTCCGAGCCCTGCCGTGCGCCCAAACAGTGGTTTACCCCCACATATGGGGTATCAGCGTACTCAGGACAAACTGGACAACAACATTTGCGGTCCAATTTCTCCTATTACCCTTGGCAAAATAGGAAATTCCAGGCTAAAAATCATTTTTGAGGAAAGAAAAATTATTTTTTATTTTCATGGCTCTGCATTATAAACTTCTGTGAAGCACCTGGGGGTTTAAAGTGCTCAATATGCATCTAGATAAGTTCCTTGGGGGGTCTAGTTTCCAAAATGGGGTCACTTGTGGGGGAGCTCCAATGCATAGGCACACAGGGGCTCTCTAAACGCGACATGGTGTCCGCTAACAATTGGAGCTAATTTTCCATTCAAAAAGTCAAATGGCGCGCCTTCCCTTCCGAGCCCTGCCGTGTGCCCAAACAGTGGTTTACCCCCACATATGAGGTATCGGCGTACTCGGGAGAAATTGCCCAACAAATTTTAGGATTCATTTTATCCTATTGCCCATGTGAAAATGAAAAACTGAGGCGAAAAGAATTTTTTTGTGAAAAAAAAAGTACTTTTTCATTTTTACAGATCAATTTGTGAAGCACCTGAGGGTTTAAAGTGCTCAATATGCATCTAGATAAGTTCCTTGGGGGGTCTAGTTTCCAAAATGGGGTTATTTGTGGGGGAGCTCCAATGTTTAGGCACACGGGGGCTCTCCAAACACGACATGGTGTCCGCTAACAATGGAGATAATTTTTCATTCAAAGAGTCAAATGGCGCTCCTTCCCTTCCGAACCTTACCATGTGCCCAAACAGTGGTTTACCTCCACATGTGAGGTATCGGTGTACTCATGAGAAATTGCCCAACAAATTTTAGGATCCATTTTATCCTGTTGCCCATGTGAAAATGAAAAAAATTGAGGCTAAAAGAATTTTTTTGTGAAAAAAAAGTACTTTTTCATTTTTACGGATCAATTTGTGAAGCCCCCGGGGGTTCAAAGTTCTCACTATGCATCTAGATAAGTTCCTTGGGGCGTCTAGTTTCCAAAATGGGGTCACGTGTGGGGGAGCTCCAATTTTTAGGCACACGGGGGCTCTCCAAACGTGACATGGTGTCCGCTAAAGAGTGGAGCCAATTTTTCATTCAAAAAGTCAAATGGCGCTCCTTCCCTTCCAAGCCCTGCCGTGCGCCCAAACAGTGGTTTACCCCCACATATGAGGTATCAGCGTACTCAGGACAAATTGGACAACAACTTTCGTGGTTCAGTTTCTCCTTGTACCATTGGGAAAATAAAAAAAATGTTGCTAAAAGATAATTTTTGTGACTAAAAAGTTAAATGTTCATTTTTTCCTTCCATGTTGCTTCTGCTGCTGTGAAGCACCTGAAGGGTTAAAAAACTTCTTGAATGTGGTTTTGAGCACCTTGAGGGGTGCATTTTTTAGAATGGTGTCACTTTTGGGTATTTTCATCCATATAGACCCCTCAAACTGACTTCAAATGTGAGGTGGTCCCTAAAAAAAATGGTTTTGTAAATTTCGTTGTAAAAATGAGAAATCGCTGGTCAAATTTTAACTCTTATAACTTCCTAGCAAAAAAAAATGTTGTTTCCAAAATTGTGCTGGTGTAAAGTAGACATGTGGGAAATGTTATTTATTAACTATTTTGTGTCACATAACTCTCTGGTTTAACAGAATAAAAATTCAAAATGTGAAAATTGCGAAATTTTCAAAATTTTCGCCAAATTTCCGTTTTTATCACAAATAAACGCAGAATTTATTGACCTAAATTTACCACTAACATGAAGCCCAATATGTCACGAAAAAAGAATCTCAGAACCGCTAGGATCCGTTGAAGCGTTCCTGAGTTATTACCTCATAAAGGGACACTGGTCAGAATTGCAAAAAACGGCCAGGTCATTAAGGTCAAAATAGGCTGGGTCATGAAGGGGTTAAAAAGACCCGCTTCCATGCGCACGCCGCTACTTCACTTCCGGTCCATTTGCCAGGAAGGAAACCCTTTCTGATGCATTCTGGGTTTTTAGTCTCGTCTGCGCCTGCTCTGTGTGGAGTGTACTGCGTTCCAGTTCAATCTGCGCCTGCTCTATGTGGAGCGCACTGCGTTCCAGCCCCATTTAGCTTTGTGCGTCTGTGCTGCTCTGCTTAACATGGCCCGAGCTGCGCCTGCTCTCTGTGGAACGCAGTTCTCCCAGCTACGTTCCAGGCTGGATCTATTCATGACGCACCTGCATTCTCCTTTTCACCTCTTGTGCGTCCTCTAACTGCGCCTATCCTCAGATCCCAGATAAGGCGCTAATTCAAGGCACTACCCGATAGCGGTACATTAGAACTGCGTTCATTTTCAGATATCCGCTAGTGCGCTGCTGATTCTGATCTCAGCTAGAACGCTGCTTTGTAGCAGTACCAGCTGTAAAGTAACTATTACATGTATCTATATGCAGCTGATCGCGTCTTTACCATCCAATATACCCCTATATCCATTGTTAATTCACATTCCACACCTTTATGGCTGACTACATTCAGCTCCAGAATAAACATAGGTGCATTATACCCACAAATGGAATCCATAGGTGTATACTAGCTATCTTCTCAATCTACGCCAGGTCAATTAACTCAATAATTGTATTTATATATTCATACAAATATTTTTTTAAAAATTATTGTTTACAGAAATCTGCATATCCCTTTAACTGGGATCTACTGGAATACCACATGTCTAGTTTCTCAATTTATCTAAATTCCATTGACCTTTTATTCAGACACAGTCCACAGGTACCTCCTATGTGAACTACAGGAAACATGCAAATGATAGCTGTTCATTTAGACCCTTCGGGGTCATTGCATCCATTTGAAAGGTCCATTCACACGCTCTTTGCAATATCAACTTATCTAGATTTCCCCCTCTGGGGCTTTGTTTAACCACTTCTACAACTGTGAATCTTACACTGTTTATGTCATCCTGGTGTTTCTGCCTCATATGCTTGGCCAGAGGAGTGTCTCTGCTGTTTCTTATGTCCCCCATGTGTTCTCCGACCCTTCTGCGTAGCTCTCTTTTTGTCTTGCCTATGTAATCCAAGGGGCAGGGACATGTCGCCATATACACTACCCCCGCTGTCTTACAGTTAGAAAAATCTCTCTGGTAAAACACTTTACCAGTTGAGGAACTCACAAATGATTTATTTGGTTTCATCCATTTGCACATCTGGCAATTACCACATTTGAAAAACCCACAGGGTTTTCTACACAGCCATGTCCCTTCTCCCGTTGGTCTGATGTAATGACTAGAGTTGAGCGACCTTGACCTTTTTAGAGTCGAGCCGGGTTTCGCGAAACCCGACTATCTCAAAAGTCGGGTTGAGTGAAATCGGCCGATTATGACTTAAAGTCGGGATCGACCGAAACACGAAACCCAATGCAAGTCAATGGGGCAGCATAGTCGGCAGTGAGTGGGGGCCAGGAAAACACCTAGAGTGCCCATTTTAATGTCAAAACCATCCATTCTTCTTAATGAAGCTTGTCAAGCGTAATTTACCTTATAATAATTGGAAGGCATTTGAAATTGGGGTTCATTTGGCTAAAGTTGTGGTGGGTAGGGCTGGTTCAAGTAATTAGTGGGCCCAGGAAATCTGGACCACGTCACGGCAGTGGAGCAGGGAGAGGTAAGTATTTCAACTTTGCAAGTGCTGTGAACCTGAGCAAGCAGGGGGGGCCCACTCGTTGGCATTGGCACTGGCACAGGGCCCCTCAAAGTACAGCGGTGTTTGCACGGCAGGGGCGCCTCCCACCGGCAGCAACACTTTTGCGTACTATGAGAGGCCCTGTGCCAGTGACGTCGCCAACTAGTATTCCTCCCCCCACCTGATGAAGGAACCTGCACTTTCATCTGCACCTTCCTGTTTGTCCCCGTGTAAGGTGGTATGGTATGCGGGAAGGGGGACCTGACTTTCAGCAGGGTCACAATCTTGCAGTGTAGCGTGCACGGGAAATGTTGCGTTATGGGTCAATGTACCAGCAGACTCATCTATCACTGGCTGGGCAATGGGCAGGATAAGGAGGAAACACAGATATAGGCCCAAAGAATAAAGTGGGCTAAATGCAGTTCAAAATTGGTAACACAGGACTAATCAGGGGGCATTGCAGTGGAGGACAACTGGAATGAGAGGCTGACACAGAGAGTAGGCCCAAATCAGTAAGTAGTCGAAATGCAGTTCAAAATTGGCAACAGTAGTAAACAGGCGGCACAGCTTTGTTCAGTGGAGGAGAACAGCAAGGAGTGGCAGACACCGATAGTAGGCCCCAACCCAACTAGTAGGCCAAATGCAGTCTAACATTAACAACGACTTAACGAGCGCCTGAAAACGGAATTTCAACACAGGAAACCAGGAGAACAGCAAGGAGCGGCAGACACCGATAGTAGGCCCCAAACCAACTAGTACGCCAAATGCAGTTGTTCCGTTTAACCACAATTTAATGAGAGCCTGAAGATAGAAGTTCAGGAAAGGCAACCTGGAGAACACCTTGGAGTGGAACACACCATCTCTCTACACCCCATACCCAATTTGTAGGCCTAATGCAGCGTAGTTTCCAACAACTACTAAATGAGAGCATGATGATCGAAGCATTGGCGAGGAAACCTGGGGAACACCTTGGAGTGGAACACACCATCTCTCTACAGTGGAACACACCATCTCTCTACACCCCATACCCAATTTGTAGGCCTAATGCAGCGTAGTTTCCAACAACTACTAAACGAGAGCCGGAAGATCGAAGCTCAGGAAAGGCAACCTGGAGAACACCTTGGAGTAGAACACACCATCTCTCTACACCCCATACCCAATTTGTAGGCCTAATGCAGCGTAGTTTCCAACAACTACTAAACGAGAGCCGGAAGATCGAAGCTCAGGAAAGGCAACCTGGGGAACACCTTGGAGTGGAACACACCATCTCTCTACACCCCATACCCAATTTGTAGGCCCAATGCTGCGTAGTTTCCAACAACTACTAAACGAGAGCATGATGATCGAAGCATTGGCGAGGAAACCTGGGGAACACCTTGGAGTGGAACATACCATCTCTCTACACCCCATACCCAATTTGTAGGCCTAATGCAGCGTAGTTTCCAACAACTACTAAACGAGAGCATGATGATCGAAGCATTGGCGAGGAAACCTGGGGAACACCTTGGAGTGGAACACACCATCTCTCTACAGTGGAACACACCATCTCTCTACACCCCATACCCAATTTGTAGGCCTAATGCAGCATAGTTTCCAACAACTACTAAACGAGAGCCGGAAGATCGAAGCTCAGGAAAGGCAACCTGGAGAACACCTTGGAGTGGAACACACCATCTCTCTACACCCCATACCCAATTTGTAGGCCTAATGCAGCGTAGATTCCAACAACTACTAAACGAGAGCATGATGATCGAAGCATTGGCGAGGAAACCTGGGGAACACCTTGGAGTGGAACACACCATCTCTCTACAGTGGAACACACCATCTCTCTACACCCCATACCCAATTTGTAGGCCTAATGCAGCATAGTTTCCAACAACTACTAAACGAGAGCCGGAAGATCGAAGCTCAGGAAAGGCAACCTGGAGAACACCTTGGAGTGGAACACACCATCTCTCTACACCCCATACCCAATTTGTAGGCCTAATGCAGCGCAGTTTCCAACAACTACTAAACGAGAGCCGGAAGATCGAAGCTCAGGAAAGGCAACCTGGGGAACACCTTGGAGTGGAACACACCATCTCTCTACACCCCATACCCAATTTGTAGGCCCAATGCAGCGTAGTTTCCAACAACTACTAAACGAGAGCATGATGATCGAAGCATTGGCGAGGAAACCTGGGGAACACCTTGGAGTGGAACACACCATCTCTCTACAGTGGAACACACCATCTCTCTACACCCCATACCCAATTTGTAGGCCTAATGCAGCGTAGTTTCCAACAACTACTAAACGAGAGCCGGAAGATCGAAGCTCAGGAAAGGCAACCTGGGGAACACCTTGGAGTGGAACACACCATCTCTCTACAGTGGAACACACCATCTCTCTACACCCCATACCCAATTTGTAGGCCTAATGCAGCATAGTTTCCAACAACTACTAAACGAGAGCCGGAAGATCGAAGCTCAGGAAAGGCAACCTGGAGAACACCTTGGAGTGGAACACACCATTTCTCTACACCCCATACCCAATTTGTAGGCCTAATGCAGCGTAGTTTCCAACAACTACTAAACGAGAGCATGATGATCGAAGCATTGGCGAGGAAACCTGGGGAACACCTTGGAGTGGAACACACCATCTCTCTACAGTGGAACACACCATCTCTCTACACCCCATACCCAATTTGTAGGCCTAATGCAGCGTAGTTTCCAACAACTACTGAACGAGAGCATGATGATCGAAGCATTGGCGAGGAAACCTGGGGAACACCTTGGAGTGGAACACACCATCTCTCTACAGTGGAACACACCATCTCTCTGCACCCCATACCCAATTTGTAGGCCTAATGCAGCGTAGTTTCCAACAACTACTAAACGAGAGCCGGAAGATCGAAGCTCAGGAAAGGCAACCTGGGGAACACCTTGGAGTGTAACAAACCCTCTCTCTACACCACGGAAGGGCTGATTCTTAGGAAGGAAAGCTGTCGGAAAGAAGCAGGGCGCGTCCGAGGGTGATTATATTCTTATTAGGTATATACTCACCCTCGGACGCGCCCTGCTTCTTTATTTGTAATGAATGTTTATTTGCAATGTGGTTTTGACTTACTCTATTTTTTTGGTAAATAATGATTTTATTATTTTCATTGTTTTGCATCTTCTTGGCAATAATATAAAGAAGATGCGACAGGACAACACTCGGTGGATGCCATATCTGTGTTTAAAATTGAAAAAACCTTTCAGTTAACTACTTGCAGGAGAAAGTTATTGTAGCTGGTGGCCATTTTTAGTACTGTACCAGATTTTTGTTGTATGTGTTTGTTTTTAATGTTAAAATGTCTGCATTTGATATCTCTTTTTCATTTCATTCATTCATTTTCTTTTTTATAAGCAAAATACTTATTTTTATATTTTCTGATGTTGGTTCCAGGGGTACACGGGCAGCAGTGGTGTGGTCAGTGGAGGCCTAGTGGAAGGAGTGACCGCAGACAGGCATCGAAGGCCTAAAATAATAACACATGGCTGTAGGCAATTTTAAATTGGTTCCAGGGGTACACGGGCAGCAGTGGTGTGGTCAGTGGAGGCCTAGTGGAAGGAGTGACCGCAGACAGGCATCGAAGGCCTAAAATAATAACACATGGCTGTAGGCAATTTTAAATTGGTTCCAGGGGTACACGGGCAGCAGTGGTGTGGTCAGTGGAGGCCTAGTGGAAGGAGTGACCGCAGACAGGCATCGAAGGCCTAAAATAATAACACATGGCTGTAGGCAATTTTAAATTGGTTCCAGGGGTACACGGGCAGCAGTGGTGTGGTCAGTGGAGGCCTAGTGGAAGGAGTGACCACAGACAGGCATCGAAGGCCTAAAATAATAACACATGGCTGTAGGCAATTTTAAATTGGTTCCAGGGGTACACGGGCAGCAGTGTTGTGGTCAGTGGAGGCCTAGTGGAAGGAGTCACCGCAGACAGGCATCGAAGGCCTAAAATAATAACACATGGCTGTAGGCAATTTTAAATTGGTTCCAGGGGTACACGGGCAGCAGTGGTGTGGTCAGTGGAGGCCTAGTGGAAGGAGTGACCGCAGACAGGCATCGAATGCCTAAAATAATAACACATGGCTGTAGGCAATTTTAAATTGGTTCCAGGGGTACACGGGCAGCAGTGGTGTGGTCAGTGGAGGCCTAGTGGAAGGAGTCACCGCAGACAGGCATCGAAGGCCTAAAATAATAACACATGGCTGTAGGCAATTTTAAATTGGTTACAGGGGTACACGGGCAGCAGTGGTGTGGTCAGTGTAGGCCTAGTGGAAGGAGTGACCACAGACAGGCATCGAAGGCCTAAAATAATAACACATGGCTGTAGGCAATTTTAAATTGGTTTCAGGGGTACACGGGCAGCAGTGGTGTGGTCAGTGGAGGCCTAGTGGAAGGAGTGACCGCAGACAGGCATCGAAGGCCTAAAATAATAACACATGGCTGTAGGCAATTTTAAATTGGTTCCAGGGGTACACGGGCAGCAGTGGTGTGGTCAGTGGAGGCCTAGTGGAAGGAGTGACCACAGACAGGCATCGAAGGCCTAAAATAATAACACATGGCTGTAGGCAATTTTAAATTGGTTCCAGGGGTACACGGGCAGCAGTGGTGTGGTCAGTGGAGGCCTAGTGGAAGGAGTGACCACAGACAGGCATCGAAGGCCTAACATAACAAAAATGTCAATACAATGGTATTGTCAGTGGCAGGCATTGAAGGATGTCAGCGCATAGACTAAACATTGGTGGAGCTGTGAGATAATTTTGCAAGTGGTAGAGCACTGTTTGAGCTGGGGGGGGGGAAACTGTCTTGTGGCCGGCGGTACAGGCCCAGGGCCCCTCATATTACAACGGTGTGTCTGACGTTGGGTGCGCACCACCACCGCCAGAGACACTTTATTGTACTAGGAGGGACCCAGTGGCAGTGCCGTCGACCAAAAGCGGGCTCACTCACCTCTTCAGACAAACTGCACTCTCACGGGGTCTGTCGCCAAGTGTCGATACCACGGCCCCGTGTGGGGAGTTTGGCCATTTAGTGAGGTGTAAACATGTCGTATGCTGGACAATCAGGTGCAGAAAATTACGAGATTGGAAAAGGCATTCAGAATAGTCCACAGGCAAGACCTTTTCATAGGAAAGCTAGGTGTCAGCCGGGCAAGGTGGGGCAAAAGATTTCGAAATCCAGTTGTGGTTCATTTTAATGAAGGTTAGATCATCTACATTTTGGGTAGCCAGACGAGTCCTTTTTTCTGTTAGTATTGAACCTGCAGCACTGAATACTCTTTCTGATAGGACACTAGCTGCTGGGCAAGCAAGCTCCTGCAATGCATATTCTGCCAATTCTGGCCAGGTGTCTAATTTTGATGCCCAGTAATCAAATGGGAATGACGGTTGAGGGAGAACATCGATAAGGGATGAAAAATAGTTTGTAACCATACTGGACAAATGTTGTCTCCTGTCACTTTGAATTGATGCTGCAGTACCTGTCCTGTCTGCGGTCATAGCAAAATCACTCCACAACCTGGTCAGAAAACCCCTCTGGCCAACGCCACTTCTGATTTCTGTCCCTCTAACTCCTCTGGTCTGCTGGCCCCTGCAGCTCGTGTGAGAACGATCACGGGCGCTGTGTGCAGGGAATGCCAGAAGCAAACGGTCAACAAGAGTTGATTGTTTGGTTGCTAATATTAGTTCCAAGTTCTCATGTGGCATTATATTTTGCAATTTGCCTTTATAGCGAGGATCAAGGAGGCAGGCCAACCAGTAATCGTCATCATTCATCATTTTAGTTATGCATGTGTCCCTTTTGAGGATACGTAAAGCATAATCCGCCATGTGGGCCAAAGTTCCAGTTCTCAAATCTGCGGTTGTGCTTGGTTGAGGGGCAGTTTCAGGCAAATCCACGTCACTTGTGTCCCTCAAAAAACCAGAACCCGGCCTTGCCGCGCCACCAATTTCCAGTGGCCCCGGAAAAGCTTCCTCATTAAAAATATAATCATCCCCATCATCCTCCTCGTCCTCCTCCTCCTCTTCGCCCGCTACCTCGTCCTGTACACTGCCCTGGCCAGACAATGGCTGACTGTCATCAAGGCTTTCCTCTTCCTCAGCTGCAGACGCCTGATCCTTTATGTGCGTCAAACTTTGCATCAGCAGACGCATTAGGGGGATGCTCATGCTTATTATGGCGTTGTCTGCACTAACCAGCCGTGTGCATTCCTCAAAACACTGAAGGACTAGACACATGTCTTGAATCTTCGACCACTGCACACCTGACAACTCCATGTCTGCCATCCTACTGCCTGCCCGTGTATGTGTATCCTCCCACAAAAACATAACAGCCCGCCTCTGTTCACACAGTCTCTGAAGCATGTGCAGTGTTGAGTTCCACCTTGTTGCAACGTCTATGATTAGGCGATGCTGGGGAAGGTTCAAAGAACGCTGATAGGTCTGCATACGGCTGGAGTGTACGGGCGAACGGCGGATATGTGAGCAAAGTCCACGCACTTTGAGGAGCAGGTCGGATAACCCCGGATAACTTTTCAGGAAGCACTGCACCACCAGGTTTAAGGTGTGAGCCAGGCAAGGAATGTGTTTCAGTTGGGAAAGGGAGATGGCAGCCATGAAATTCCTTCCGTTATCACTCACTACATTGCCTGCCTCAAGATCTACAGTGCCCAGCCACGACTGCGTTTCTTTCTGCAAGAACTCGGACAGAACTTCCGCGGTGTGTCTGTTGTCGCCCAAACACTTCATAGCCAATACAGCCTGCTGACGTTTGCCAGTAGCTGCCCCATAATGGGAGACCTGGTGTGCAACAGTGGCAGCTGCGGATGGAGTGGTTGTGCGACTGCGGTCTGTGGACGAGCTCTCGCTTCTGCAGGAGGACGAAGAGGAGGAGGAGGGGGTGCGAACGGCTACAGCCAATTGTTTCCTAGACCGTGGGCTAGGCAGAACTGTCCCAAACTTGCTGTCCCCTGTGGACCCTGCATCCACCACATTTACCCAGTGTGCCGTGATGGACACGTAACGTCCCTGGCCATGCCTACTGGTCCATGCATCTGTTGTCAGGTGCACCTTTGTGCTCACAGATTGCCTGAGTGCATGGACGATGCGCTCTTTAACATGCTGGTGGAGGGCTGGGATGGCTTTTCTGGAAAAAAGTGTCGACTGGGTAGCTCGTAGCGTGGTACAGCGTAGTCCATCAGGGCTTTGAAAGCTTCGCTTTCAACTAACCGGTAGGGCATCATCTCTAACGAGATTAGTCTAGCTATGTGTGCGTTCAAACCCTGTGTACGCGGATGCGAGGCTAAGTACTTCCTTTTTCTAACCATAGTCTCATGTAGGGTGAGCTGGACTGGAGAGCTGGAGATCGTGGAACTAGCAGGGGTGCCGGTGGCAGACTGAGAGACGGTGGGAGATGGTATTGTTGCCACCGGTGCCCTAGATGCAGTGTTTCCTACTACGAAACTGGTGATTCCCTGACCCTGACTGCTTTGGCCTGGCAAAGAAACCTGCACAGATACTGCAGGTGGTGCGGAAAATGGTGGCCCTACACTGCCGGAAGGGATGTTGCGTTGCTGACTAGCTTCATTGGCCGAGGGTGCTACAACCTTAAGGGACGTTTGGTAGTTAGTCCAGGCTTGCAAATGCATGGTGGTTAAATGTCTATGCATGCAACTTGTATTGAGACTTTTCAGATTCTGTCCTCTGCTTAAGGTAGTTGAACATTTTTGACAGATGACTTTGCGCTGATCAATTGGATGTTGTTTAAAAAAATGCCAGACTGCACTCTTTCTAGCATCGGATACCTTCTCAGGCATTGCAGACTGAGCTTTAACCGGATGGCCACGCTGTCCTCCAACAGGTTTTGGCTTTGCCACGCGTTTTGGGCAAGATACGGGCCCGGCAGATGGAACCTGTTGCGATGTTGATGCCTGCTGCGGCCCCTCCTCCTCCGCTTCAGAACTGCTGCCGCCTGCACCCTGTTCCCCCAATTGCTGCCAATCGGGGTCAAGAACTGGGTCATCTATTACCTCTTCTTGTAGCTCGTGTGCAACTTCGTCTGTGTCACCGTGTCGGTCGGTGGTATAGCGTTCGTGATGGGGCAACATAGTCTCATCAGGGTCTGATTCTTGATCAGCACCCTGCGAGGGCAATGTGTCAAAGGACCAGCATAGTAGTCTGGCTGTGGCTGTGCATCAGTGCACTCCATGTCAGATTCAACTTGTAATGGGCATGGACTGTTAACTGCTTCACTTTCTAAGCCAGGGACGGTATGTGTAAAGAGCTCCATGGAGTAACCCGTTGTGTCGCCTGCTACATTCTTCTCTGTTGTTGTTTTTGCTGAAGAGGACAAGGAAGCGACTTGTCCCTGACCGTGAACATCCACTAACGACGCGCTGCTTTGACATTTACCAGTTTCACGAGAGGAGGCAAAAGAGCTAGAGGCTGAGTCAGCAAGATAAGCCAAAACTTGCTCTTGCTGCTCCGGCTTTAAAAGCGGTTTTCCTACTCCCAGAAAAGGGAGCGTTCGAGGCCTTGTGTAGCCAGACGACGAACCTGGCTCCACAGCTCCAGACTTAGGTGCAATATTTTTTTTCCCACGACCAGCTGATGCTCCACCACTACCACTACCCTCATTACCAGCTCACAATGAACGCCCCCGGCCACGACCTCTTCCACCATACTTCCTCATTGTTTTAAAAACGTAAACAAACTAACGGTATTTGTTGCTGTCACACAAATTACACGGTGAGCTATAACTTCAGTATGATTTAGCTACCCCTTTACAGGTGAGTGAGACCACAACGAAAATCAGGCACAATGTTACACACTCTGTTGTTGGTGGCAACAAATGAGAGAGATGCCACACACGCAGGACTGTCACTGAAGCACAAATGTAAATATTAGTCTCCCACTGATTTGTTTTTTTTTTTTTTTAAGGGAGACTTTAGGAAAAAAAAATAATAGAATAAAATGATTTTTTCAGGAAGAATTTAGAAACCAAATAAAATAAAATGATTTTTTCAGGGAGAATTTAGAAAACAAATAAAACAAAAAAAGGCTTTCTATGGCCCACTGAGTGAGAGATGACGCACACAGGAGTCAGGAGTGGCACACAAGCCCAGAGGCCAATATTTATCTCCCACTGATTGATGTAGTGATTTTTTCAGGTAGATTTTGGAACCCAAATCAAGCTAAAAAAAATAATAGGCTTTCTATGGCCCACAATTGAAGAGAGAGAGAGAGATGGCACACCCAGGAGTCAAGACTGGCACACAAGCAGAAAGGGCAATATTAATCTCCCACTGATTTGTTTTTTTTTTTTTTTTTTTTCAGGGAGACTTTAGGAAAAAAAATAATAGAATAAAATGATTTTTTCAGGAAGAATTTAGAAACCAAATAAAATAAAATGATTTTTTCAGGGAGAATTTAGAAAACAAATAAAACAAAAAAAGGCTTTCTATGGCCCACTGAGTGAGAGATGACGCACACAGGAGTCAGGAGTGGCACACAAGCCCAGAGGCCAATATTTATCTCCCACTGATTGATGTAGTGATTTTTTCAGGTAGATTTTGGAACCCAAATCAAGCTAAAAAAATAATAGGCTTTCTATGGCCCACAATTGGAGAGAGAGAGAGAGATGGCACACCCAGGAGTCAAGACTGGCACACAAGCAGAAAGGGCAATATTAATCTCCCACTGATTTTTTTTTTTTTTTTTTTTTTTCAGGGAGACTTTAGGAAAAAAAAATAATAGAATAAAATGATTTTTTCAGGAAGAATTTAGAAACCAAATAAAATAAAATGATTTTTTCAGGGAGAATTTAGAAAACAAATAAAACAAAAAAAGGCTTTCTATGGCCCACTGAGTGAGAGATGACGCACACAGGAGTCAGGAGTGGCACACAAGCCCAGAGGCCAATATTTATCTCCCACTGATTGATGTAGTGATTTTTTCAGGTAGATTTTGGAACCCAAATCAAGCTAAAAAAATAATAGGCTTTCTATGGCCCACAATTGGAGAGAGAGAGAGAGATGGCACACCCAGGAGTCAAGACTGGCACACAAGCAGAAAGGGCAATATTAATCTCCCACTGATTTGTTTTTTTTTTTGTTTTTTTCAGGGAGACTTTAGGAAAAAAAATAATAGAATAAAATGATTTTTTCAGGAAGAATTTAGAAACCAAATAAAATAAAATGATTTTTTCAGGGAGAATTTAGAAAACAAATAAAACAAAAAAAGGCTTTCTATGGCCCACTGAGTGAGAGATGACGCACACAGGAGTCAGGAGTGGCACACAAGCCCAGAGGCCAATATTTATCTCCCACTGATTGATGTAGTGATTTTTTCAGGTAGATTTTGGAACCCAAATCAAGCTAAAAAAATAATAGGCTTTCTATGGCCCACAATTGGAGAGAGAGAGAGAGATGGCACACCCAGGAGTCAAGACTGGCACACAAGCAGAAAGGGCAATATTAATCTCCCACTGATTTTTTTTTTTTTTTTTTTTTTCAGGGAGACTTTAGGAAAAAAAAATAATAGAATAAAATGATTTTTTCAGGAAGAATTTAGAAACCAAATAAAATAAAATGATTTTTTCAGGGAGAATTTAGAAAACAAATAAAACAAAAAAAGGCTTTCTATGGCCCAATGAGTGAGAGATGACGCACACAGGAGTCAGGAGTGGCACACAAGCCCAGAGGCCAATATTTATCTCCCACTTTTTTTTTGTTGTTCCAGGGAAAATTTATAAACCCAATAAAAAAAATAATAAATAGGCTTTCTATGGCCCACTATCTGAGAGACAGAGAGAGATGGCACGCTTAGGACTGGCACACAAGCCCAAAGGCCAATATTAATCTCCCTTTTTTTTTAAGGGAGAATTTATAAAACCAAAAAAAAAAAAATAAATAGGCTTTCTATGGCCCACTATTTGTGAGAGAGATGGCACGCTCAGGACTGGCACACAAGCCCAAAGGCCAATATTAATCTCCCACTGATTGATTTATTGATTTTTTCAGGTAGAATTTAGAACCCAAATAAAGCAAAAAAAAAAAAAAAAAGGGCTTTCTATGGCCCACTGAGTGAGTGATGACGCACCCAGGAGTCAGGAGTGGCACACAAGCCCTGAGGCCAATATTTTTCTCCCACTGATTGATGTAGTGATTTTTTCAGGTACATTTTAGAACCCAAATCAAGCAAAAAAATAAATAGGCTTCCTATGGCCCACTATTTGTGAGAGAGATGGCACGCTAAGGACTGGCACACAAGCCCAGAGGCCAATATTAATCTCCCACTTTTTTTTTTTTGGTTCCAGGGAAAATTTATAAACCCAATAAAAAAAAAAAATAGGCTTTCTATGACCCACTATCTGAGAGAGAGAGATGGCACGCTTAGGACTGGCGCACAAGCCCAAAGGCCAATATTAATCTCCCACTGATTGATTTATTGATTTTTTCAGGTAGAATTTAGAACCCAAATAAAGCAAAAAAAAAAAAAAAAAAGGGCTTTCTATGGCCCACTGAGTTAGTGATGATGCACACAGGAGTCAGGAGTGGCACACAAGCCCTGAGGCCAATATTTTTCTCCCACTGATTGATGTAGTGATTTTTTCAGGTAGATTTTAGAACCAAAATCAAGCAAAAAAATAAATAGGCTTTCTATGGCCCACTGAGTGAGAGATGACATAGACAGGGATGGCACTCTAGCAGAAATGTCAAACTTAATCTCCCACAAAAAAAAAAAAAAAAAATATGGAGTGTCCTTCAATTACTATCTCCCTGCAGTAATCTCAGCCAGGTATGGCAGGCAGCAATACGGAGTGGACTGATGCACAAATTAAATAAAAAGTGTGGACAAACAAAAAAGATAGCTGTGCAGAAAGGAAGGAACAAGAGGATTTGTGCTTTGAAAAAAGTTGGTTTGCACAGCGGCGTACACACAGCAATGCAGCTATCAGGGAGCCTTCTAGGGCAGCCCAATGAGCTACAGCGCTGAGGGGGAAAAAAAAAAAAATGTAGCTTCCACTGTCCCTGCACACCGAAGGTGGTGTTGGGCAGTGGAAATCGCTACAGCACAAGCGGATTGGTGGTTAATGGACCCTGCCTAACGCTATCCCTGCTTCTGACGAAGCGGCAGCAACCTCTCCCTTAGCTCAGATCAGCAGCAGTAACATGGCGGTCGGCGGGAACTCCCCTTTATAGCCCCTGTGACGCCGCAGACAGCAAGCCAATCACTGCAATGCCCTTCTCTAAGATGGTGGGGACCAGGACCTATGTCATCACGCTGCCCACACTCTGCGTTTACCTTCATTGGCTGAGAAATGGCGCTTTTCGCGTCATTGAAACGCGACTTTGGCGTGAAAGTCGCGTACCGCATGGCCGACCCCGCACAGGGGTCGGATCGGGTTTCATGAAACCCGACTTTGCCAAAAGTCGGCGACTTTTGAAAATGAACGACCCGTTTCGCTCAACCCTAGTAATGACTGTGTACTAACAGATCCTTAAATGATTTTCCCTTTCTATATGTGATGTCCGGACCTTCCCCTATCAAATCTCTCAGATCTGGATCCATTTTGAGGATGTCCCAATGTCTGTTAATTACTTCCCTGACCTTCCGGTGCTGGTTACCATAGGTCCCTATAATTCTCTTGGGTTCTTCACTATGTTCTAACTGTGCCCTGGGTTTGTGTAGCAAATTCTGCCTATCCTCATTGATTGCAAACTGATATGCCATGTCAATGACGTGGCCTGGGTAGCCCTTTTCCTTAAATCTGTTCTGCATATCTGCCGCTTGGCCATGAAAGGTCCTATTGTCTGAGCAATTCCTTCTGAGCCTTAGGAACTGGCCGGTGATTTTTTTCACCGGGTATTTTATAAAATATATTTTTTCACTTTTTGGTTTGCACGTTTTGTTGTGTTCACGGTGATTTAAAGTGTCAGTCGCCACAGGTTGGTGGCATTTTAAGAGTCATATAATAAAATTGAGTTTTATGGGGAATTGTATGATTAGTGTATTTTGTGAAATAGAAAGATGTGGCCTCCGTGCTTGCCTCGATTTGTGCGAACTGAACAAAATTACAGTTAAGAATATTTACCTGCTTCCACTTATCCCGACCTATATAATCAGCTTACAGGATCAAAATGATTTTCTAAGCTTGACCTTAGAGGGGCATATACTTTGATACGTATCTGGGAGGGTGATGAATGTAAAATGGCATTTTTAACGTCGGAGGGTTTATTTAAAAATCTTGTCATGCCTTTTTGGTTTAACCAATGCACCTGCAGTCTTTCAGAACTTTATGAATGACATTTTTCTGATATTATTGGAAGGCTTATTGTGGATAACTTGGATGACATTCTAATTTTCACCAGATCTGAATTCTCACTATGAGAACGTTCGATTTGTTTTACAGAAACTCAGGGAAAATTGTTTGTTTGCTAGATTGGAGAAATGTACTTTTTCTGTTCAGGAAATATCGTTCCTGGGGTTCATTGCTGAAGGGTTTAAAATTGACCCTGGGAAGGTGCAGGCAATAATTGATTGGGTTCAACCTCGTGATCTGAAAGTATTGCAATGATTCTTAGGGTTCGCTAATTACTACAGAAAGTTTATTAAGAGTTTTTCTCAGATAGTGAAACCCCTTACTGACCTCACACGAAAGGGGGCAATTCTTAATGTTTTGTTTTTGGATGCTGTTGGCGCCTTTGATAAAATAAAGGAATGCTTCATGTCCGCTCCAGTTTTGATTCAATTTGATCTCCAGAAACCATTTATCGTAGAGGTGGATGTGTCAAAGGTTGGGGTAGGAGCTGTTTTGTTTCAAGGTCCCAAAATTCTGACCAACTTGCGTCCATGTACATTTTTCTCCAGGACATTTTCATATGAAAGAAATTTTGATGGGTGGGGAATCGCGAGCTGCTCGCGGTCAAATTAGCTTTTGAAGAATGGAGATGTTTTTGGGAGGGAGCTATTCATCCTGTTACTGTGGTGACAGAACATAAAAATTAAGCCTATACTGAATCTGCTAAATGTTTAACCCCTAGATAGGTCAGATGGTCCTTATTTTCTTCTAGATTCAATTTTTCCATCACATTCAGACCGGGGTCTAAGAATGTTAGGGCTGACGCTTTGTCATGCAACCTTGATTCTGTTTCTCCTCCAGAACCTCCATTCTTTCTCAAAGAATTGTGATTTCTATGATATCCTTGGAATTGGAAGCTGAAATGCGTGAGGTCCAGTCGTTGGCCCCATCCGCTACTCCTGAATTTAAATTATTTGTGCCTGTGTATCTTAGATTACATCTATTGCAGGAATTTTATTATTCCATCTTAAGTGGTTACCTGGGAGTCACTGCTACACAGAAAGCTGTTGCTAGACACTTTTGGTGGCCATCCATGCTTAACGATGTTAAGGAATTTGTATCCGCTTGTGAGATTTGCACACGCGCTAAAGTCTGTCATAACCAGCCGGCCAGGGAATTAGCTCAATTGCCTATTCCAGAAAGACCATGGACTCATTTGTCCATGGACTTCATTAAAGATTTGCCTTTATCTGGTGGAAAAACGGTCATTTGGGTGGTGATTGTCCGATTTAGTAAACAAGCTCACTTTGTTCCGTTATCTGGGTTACCTAATGCTGAAACACTTTCCAGCTTATTTATTAATCATGTGGTGAGATTGCATGGCATTCCTTTAACATTGTATCTGAGAGGGGTGTGTAATTTGTCTCTAAATTCTGGAGGGCATTCTGTAGGTAGTTGGGGATTGATTTGTCTTATCACCCTGAAGCAAATGGTCAGACAAAGAGGATGAATCAATTGCTAGAACAAATTTTAAGCTCTCTATTGCTCTTGCCTGCTATCTGTTGCCTGACTGTTCTCTGTTGCCCCTGCCTACTCTCGTTTTCCCCTGCCTGCTCTGTTTCCCCTTTCTGCTCTCTTGCCCTTGCCTGCTCTCTGATATCCCTGCTTGCTCTGTTGCCCCTGCCTGCTCTCTTTCCTCTGCCTACTCTCGTGACCCTACCTGTTTCCTCTGCCTGCTCTGTTACCCCTGCCTGCTCTCTGTTTCTCCTGCCTACTCTGCATAATTTTGCTTTTTCTAAGCTAAAACCTCAGCATTCAGGTTGAATTGCCGTGTTGGCACTTTGCAATAAATAAGTGAGTTTTGGATTACAGTTTGGGCAGTTGGTCTCTAAAAGGTTCGCCATCACTGGTATATGCATTACAAAAGTGAAGTCATGCCATTAAGATTGTTTCTTTTTCACATTAGATATTACATTATTATTCTGTTATCAAGTAATGATATGACACCTTCATCCGCCCCATTGATAGAACTACAAACCTTTTAAACAAGACAGGAAGTAGGGTTTAGATGTTTCTGAAACCTCATCATCACTTATTCTAATCTTGTAAGGGTTTGAGAAACAAATTTCAAAAATTTTGGGATAGACAATGACTTCTGGTAAGACTCCGGTATCACTATGTTTTATTTCGTGAGGTCCGAGTAGAAAACATTGAAAAGTACTGATGAATTGACTTATATACTTTACTATACTTTATATCGCATTTAATATTTTAACCGTGAAATTCAATATATCTGCAACTAAGGATTAGAATAAAAGAAATTCCTGTACTATAACATAATTTAGTTATTGCAAGTAATGCACTTATATACTAGACAATACGTATTGTCTAGAGGTGTTGGTGGTGGGAAAGGAAGAAGCCATTTTCAGAGAAGTAATTAAGCTTTGGCAATTTGAGGTAGTAAAAAATGCAGGTGTAGAGAACACTATGAACTGTTTGACACTTTTCTTTCGGTTTCAAGAAAGGAAACTCTATGGGAGATTAACAACTAAAGATAGAAGCGTCTTTTTGTTTTGTTTTTTTTTCTTCATAGTTCCTAGCTGTTGTAATCTGCCTGGGGACTAACCGTGTCTGTCATTACATTAATGTAGTTCCCATCAAGCAAACTGCCAGAGATTATTCCATGTAGTAAAAACAGAGGCTGAACAAGGTGGTCTTAACCATTCATTGATTTCAGTTTAGGTCATGGAAAAACGAAAACACAGATGAGGCTACATGCTGTCAATTGTGAGGGTCTTTTGTTTCCCCACAACATCACTGACAGGTAAAGCTACAGTAAGGGTATCACGTTACCTAACAGACTCATTTCGTAACAGCGGAAAAGGTGGGTGTGAGAAACAGAGACAAAGTGTAGCAGCAAACTATATATCTGCATGCAGATCACTTTCCAATAGGATTTAATTTGTGCTTGTGGCTGTCATTTCTAAATAAACACACTAATGTATACTCTGTATCAAAATTACAGCTACATTTATAAAGTATGTACTCACATACCTGTAACTTTTAAAGTTAACCTTTCTTATTGTTATGTCTGAACATGCTCCTACTGCCCGTGCCTCTGTCGCTAGGCGGCTCTTCAAAAGTACTACGAATTCCATTGGGCAACGAAAGCATGTTTCAGTAAAACTTTTAAAGTATAACTGGGACTTGTTGTCCCTCCAGCCAGTCAACTATTGTTTTGATGCACAGGACTAATTCAGATGCAGTTAGCTTTCTGTTTGAAACCATGGGTGGGGCTCTTCCCTATTGAAACTCCTAGTTGTCTGTCTCTAGCTGCCATTTATAGGTTTCTCCTGACCCTGCATCGTTGCTACCTGATCAGCTATATTCTGTTGCTGAACCTGTATTGACTTGTCCTTTCTCCTACCTGACAATTCTGCCTCTTATTCTGTCCGATTAGTTTTGACCATGACTATCTCCTGACCTTTTCTCTGTCTTTTGTTTTGTCTTATTGCAGCCCTCTCTGGTTTTGATCTGTTCAGTATGATCCTTCTCTGCTAGCTTTCTCCATCGGCCAGCAATCACGCCGTGAACGTTAACTTGGATGCCTTGTGTAAATTTAGATCCTTGTATAGGGTTTAAGGGGGTAAAGACCAGGATTCCCTGATCCTACTAAGTAGTGTAGCTAGTGTAAGCCCATACGTAGAAATCCTTTTCAGAGCTGCTAGGCTACCATGTAGAGGACTTTGTAACAAAAAATAAAAAAACTATTAAACATACTTGAAAACACATAGCTGTTTAGAGGGATTTACATTAGCTTATGGGGTAGACTATGTGATAAGTAAATAAAAGCCATAAATAGGGTGTGGTGGGCAACATAACAAATCCCTAACAGTAGTTTTTGTACACAATTTGCCATGCACATAATTTTAACTCTTTTCCAACATTTACTGTACATGTATTGCAGTTGTGGGGTGCACATGTAATGAGATGAAACCAGAAGTTTACATACACTATATAAAAAGATATGCATGTTTTTCTCAATATCTGACATGAAATCAGAATAAACCTTTCCTGTTTTAGGTCAGTTAGGATTACCATAATTATTAATATTTGCCAAATGCCAGAATTATGAGAGAGAATGTTTTAAGGCATTTTTATTACTTACTGCAAAGTCAAAAGTTTACATACACTACGATTACTTCTGCTTTCAACTGTACTAAAGTGAATAATAGTGTCACTCAAAATTACAACTTATCCCCAAGAGTCAAGTTCTCATACACCTATGTAGATGGGAATAAAAATGACTCTTGGAAGCAAAAGAGCAAACATTAAATGTGCAAAAATGAAAATAGGCCCCAATCAGGAATAGGTTAAAGGTTCTGGGATAATAAATATTAATATTGTGCAGAAATGCATTTAATACAGTAACATACATTGTTCTGTCCGTTCTACGAAGGACAGTTGTTATGGCTGGCAATCAGGCAACACAGCGTGCAGTAATCAGCGCACATACAGAGATCTGGCAATAACCCAAAACAATAGGACGAGCTCTGAGACGTGGAATCTCTGTAGACTGCAGTACCTGATCTATCCTCACACAACTGGAAGCAGCAGTGGATTGCGCCTATCAACTACCTATGCAACTCGGCACTGCCTGAGGAGCTGACTAGCCTGAAGATAGAAATACAAGCCTGACTTACCTCAGAGAAATACCCCAAAGGAATAGGCAGCCCCCCACATATAATGACTGTTAGCAAGATGAAAAGACAAACGTAGGAATGAAATAGATTCAGCAAAGTGAGGCCCGATATTCTAGACAGAGCGAGGATAGCAAAGAGAACTATGCAGTCTACAAAAAACCCTAAAACGAAAACCACGCAAAGGGGCAAAAAGACCCACCGTGCCGAACTAACAGCACGGCGGTGCACCCCTTTGCTTCTCAGAGCTTCCAGCAAAAGATAATAACAAGCTGGACAGAAAAAACAGAAAACAAACTAGAAGCACTTATCTAGCAGAGCAGCAGGCCCAAGGAAAGATGCAGTAGCTCAGATCCAACACTGGAACATTGACAAGGAGCAAGGAAGACAGACTCAGGTGGAGCTAAATAGCAAGGCAGCCAACGAGCTCACCAAAACACCTGAGGGAGGAAGCCCAGAGACTGCAATACCACTTGTGACCACAGAAGTGAACTCAGCCACAGAATTCACAACAGTACCCCCCCCTTGAGGAGGGGTCACCGAACCCTCACCAGAACCCCCAGGCCGACCAGGATGAGCCACATGAAAGGCACGAACAAGATCTGGGGCATGGACATCAGAGGCAAAAACCCAGGAATTATCTTCCTGAGCATAACCCTTCCATTTGACCAGATACTGGAGTTTCCGTCTAGAGACACGAGAATCCAAAATCTTCTCCACAATATACTCCAATTCCCCCTCCACCAAAACAGGGGCAGGAGGCTCCACAGATGGAACCATAGGTGCCACGTATCTCCTCAACAACGACCTATGGAATACATTATGTATGGAAAAGGAGTCTGGGAGGGTCAGACGAAAAGACACCGGATTGAGAATCTCAGAAATCCTATACGGACCAATAAAACGAGGTTTAAATTTAGGAGAGGAAACCTTCATAGGTATATGACGAGAAGATAACCAAACCAGATCCCCAACACGAAGTCGGGGTCCCACACGGCGTCTGCGATTAGCGAAAAGCTGAGCCTTCTCCTGGGACAAGGTCAAATTGTCCACTACCTGAGTCCAGATCTGCTGCAACCTGTCCACCACATAATCCACACCAGGACAGTCCGAAGACTCAACCTGTCCTGAAGAGAAACGAGGATGGAACCCAGAATTGCAGAAAAATGGAGAGACCAAGGTAGCCGAGCTGGCCCGATTATTAAGGGCGAACTCAGCCAACGGCAAAAATGACACCCAATCATCCTGGTCAGCGGAAACAAAACATCTCAGATATGTTTCCAAGGTCTGATTGGTTCGTTCGGTCTGGCCATTAGTCTGAGGATGGAAGGCCGAGGAAAAAGATAGGTCAATGCCCATCCTACCACAAAAGGCTCGCCAGAACCTCGAGACAAACTGGGAACCTCTGTCAGAAACAATATTCTCAGGAATGCCATGTAAACGAACCACATGCTGGAAGAACAAAGGCACCAAATCAGAGGAGGAAGGCAATTTAACCAAGGGCACCAGATGGACCATTTTAGAAAAGCGATCACAGACCACCCAAATGACAGACATCTTTTGAGAAACGGGAAGGTCAGAAATGAAATCCATCGAAATATGTGTCCAAGGCCTCTTCGGGACCGGCAAGGGCAAAAGCAACCCACTGGCACGTGAACAGCAGGGCTTAGCCCTAGCACAAATTCCACAGGACTGCACAAAAGCACGCACATCCCGTGACAGAGATGGCCACCAGAAGGATCTAGCAACCAACTCCCTGGTACCAAAGATTCCTGGATGACCGGCCAGCACCGAACAATGAAGTTCAGAGATAACTTTACTAGTCCACCTATCAGGGACGAACAGTTTCTCGGCCGGACAACGATCAGGTTTATTAGCCTGAAATTTCTGCAACACTCTCCGCAAATCAGGGGAGATGGCAGACACAATGACTCCTTCCTTGAGGATACTCGCCGGCTCAGATAACCCCGGAGAGTCGGGCACAAAACTCCTAGACAGAGCATCCGCCTTCACATTTTTAGAGCCCGGAAGGTATGAAATCACAAAATCAAAACGAGCAAAAAATAACGACCAACGGGCCTGTCTAGGATTCAAGCGCTTGGCAGACTCAAGATAAGTAAGGTTCTTATGATCAGTCAAAACCACCACGCGATGCTTAGCACCCTCAAGCCAATGACGCCACTCCTCGAATGCCCACTTCATGGCCAGCAACTCTCGGTTGCCCACATCATAATTACGCTCAGCAGCAGAAAATTTCCTGGAAAAGAAAGCACATGGTTTGAACACTGAGCAACCAGAACCTCTCTGTGACAAAACCGCCCCTGCACCAATCTCAGAAGCATCAACCTCGACCTGGAACGGAAGAGAAACATCAGGTTGACACAACACAGGGGCACAGCAAAAACGACGCTTCAACTCCTGAAAAGCTTCCACGGCAGCAGAAGACCAATTAACCAAATCAGCACCCTTCTTGGTCAAATCGGTCAATGGTCTGGCAATGCTAGAAAAATTACAGATGAAGCGACGATAAAAATTAGCAAAGCCCAGGAATTTCTGCAAACTTTTTAGAGATGTCGGCTGAGTCCAATCCTGGATGGCCTGAACCTTAACCGGATCCATCTCGATAGTAGAAGGGGAAAAGATGAACCCCAAAAATGAAACTTTCTGCACACCGAAGAGACACTTTGATCCCTTCACGAACAAGGAATTAGCACGCAGTACCTGTAAAACCATTCTGACTTGCTTCACATGAGACTCCCAATCATCAGAGAAGATCAAAATGTCATCCAAGTAAACAATCAAGAATTTATCCAGATACTCACGGAAAATGTCATGCATAAAAGACTGAAAAACAGATGGAGCATTGGCAAGTCCGAACGGCATCACCAGATACTCAAAATGACCCTCGGGCATATTAAATGCCGTTTTCCATTCATCTCCCTGCCTGATTCTCACCAGATTATACGCACCACGAAGATCAATCTTAGTAAACCAACTAACCCCCTTAATCCGAGCAAACAAGTCAGAAATCAATGGCAAGGGATACTGAAACTTAACAGTGATCTTATTAAGAAGGCGGTAATCAATACACGGTCTTAGCGAACCATCCTTCTTGGCTACAAAAAAGAACCCTGCTCCCAATGGTGACGACGATGGGCGAATATGTCCCTTCTCCAGGGACTCCTTCACATAACTGCGCATAGCGGTGTGTTCAGGTACGGACAAATTAAATAAACGACCCTTAGGGAATTTACTACCAGGAATCAAATCGATAGCACAATCACAATTCCTATGCGGAGGAAGGGCATCAGACTTGGACTCTTCAAATACATCCTGAAAGTCCGACAAGAACTCTGGGATGTCAGAAGGAATGGATGACGAAATAGACAAAAATGGAACATCACCATGTACTCCCTGACAACCCCAGCTGGTTACCGACATAGAGTTCCAATCCAATACTGGATTATGGGTTTGTAGCCATGGCAACCCCAACACGACCACATCATGCAAATTATGCAGTACCAAAAAGCGAATAACTTCCTGATGTGCAGGAGCCATGCACATGGTCAGCTGGGCCCAGTACTGAGGCTTATTCTTGGCCAGAGGTGTAGCATCAATTCCTCTCAACGGAATAGGACATCGCAAAGGCTCCAAGAAAAATCCACAACGTTTAGCATAATCCAAATCCATCAGATTCAGGGCAGCGCCTGAATCCACAAACGCCATGACAGAATATGATGACAAAGAGCACATTAAGGTAATGGACAAAAGGAATTTGGACTGTACAGTACCAATAACGACAGAGCTATCGAACCGCCTAGTGCGTTTAGGACAATTAGAAATAGCATGAGTAGAATCACCACAATAGAAACACAGTCTGTTCAGACGTCTGTGTTCGTGCCGTTCTACTTTAGTCATAGTCCTGTCGCACTGCATAGGCTCAGGCTTACTCTCAGACAATACCGCCAGATGGTGCACAGATTTACGCTCGCGCAAGCGACGACCGATCTGAATGGCCAAGGACATAGACTCATTCAAACCAGCAGGCATAGGAAATCCCACCATTACATCCTTAAGAGCTTCAGAGAGACCCTTTCTGAACAAAGCCGCTAGTGCAGATTCATTCCACAGAGTGAGTACTGACCATTTTCTAAATTTCTGACAATATACTTCTACATCATCCTGACCCTGGCATAAAGCCAGCAGATTTTTCTCAGCTTGATCCACTGAATTAGGCTCATCGTAAAGCAATCCCAGCGCCTGGAAAAATGCATCAACATTACTCAATGCAGAATCTCCTGGTGCAAGAGAAAACGCCCAGTCCTGTGGGTCGCCGCGCAAAAAAGAAATAATAATCAAAACCTGTTGAATAGGATTACCAGAAGAATGAGGTTTCAAGGCCAAAAATAGCTTACAATTATTTCTGAAGCTCAGGAACTTAGTTCTGTCACCAAAAAACAAATCAGGAATCGGAATTCTTGGTTCTAGCATCGATTTCTGATCAATAGTATCTTGAATCTTTTGTACATTTACAACGAGATTATCCATTGAGGAGCACAGAGCCTGAATATCCATGTCCACAGCTGTGTCCTGAAGCACTCTAATGTCTAGGGGAAAAAAAAGACTGAAGACAGAGCTAAGAAAAAAAAATGATGTCAGGATTTCTTTTTTCTCTCTATTGGAAATCATTGAAAGGCTCCTTGTACTGTTATGGCTGGCAATCAGGCAACACAGCGTGCAGTAATCAGCGCACATACAGAGATCTGGCAATAACCCAAAACAATAGGACGAGCTCTGAGACGTGGAATCTCTGTAGACTGCAGTACCTGATCTATCCTCACACAACTGGAAGCAGCAGTGGATTGCGCCTATCAACTACCTATGCAACTCGGCACTGCCTGAGGAGCTGACTAGCCTGAAGATAGAAATACAAGCCTGACTTACCTCAGAGAAATACCCCAAAGGAATAGGCAGCCCCCCACATATAATGACTGTTAGCAAGATGAAAAGACAAACGTAGGAATGAAATAGATTCAGCAAAGTGAGGCCCGATATTCTAGACAGAGCGAGGATAGCAAAGAGAACTATGCAGTCTACAAAAAACCCTAAAACGAAAACCACGCAAAGGGGCAAAAAGACCCACCGTGCCGAACTAACAGCACGGCGGTGCACCCCTTTGCTTCTCAGAGCTTCCAGCAAAAGATAATAACAAGCTGGACAGAAAAAACAGAAAACAAACTAGAAGCACTTATCTAGCAGAGCAGCAGGCCCAAGGAAAGATGCAGTAGCTCAGATCCAACACTGGAACATTGACAAGGAGCAAGGAAGACAGACTCAGGTGGAGCTAAATAGCAAGGCAGCCAACGAGCTCACCAAAACACCTGAGGGAGGAAGCCCAGAGACTGCAATACCACTTGTGACCACAGAAGTGAACTCAGCCACAGAATTCACAACAGACAGTATGGTTCCAATTATGCATTAAAGTTCACTACTATTAGTGTTTTGGGTTTTGCTGTGTTATAGCACCACCCAGTGGTGGTTAAATTTATAACCTTTGTTTTAGTAATAATTAGAGTGTTGCATTGTGGGATTGTACCAAGGTATGCTGTAAGAGAGAGACTCCATTACTTTTCTGTGTACCTCCTGGGACACACGTGCTTATGTGCTTGCTGGAACCATCTATTTACTTGCCATCCTGGCTAAGTTTATCCGGTAAGATTGTTACTTCTGTTTGTAATTTAGTGTTCTACAGAATGTGATTTATTGTATAGTAACTAGTACTTAGGAAATCTATTATCTGTGACTTACTGTGTAGTTATATATAGAAGTTGCATCATCCTGTATACTTTTCTATTAGTTGTAAAGTATCAGCTGTGCTATTATTTAGCCCAACACTTATTCATATCATTTGTATTCTTATAGTTTTACCGCGCTCATGTTTACCAATAAACAAGTTAGACTACAGAGAACAGTCTGCTTATTTGGGAGACAGAAGTGGTTTATGCCGTATGTCAGATCACACACCATATCAACGTGTATGAAGACAGAACAGTAAAATGGAAGCTAGATGCCAGCGATAGCAGTAAAACAGATGCTAGACACCAGCGATAGCAGTAAAACGGAAGCTAAACGCCAGCGATAGCAGTAAAACAGAGGCTAGATACCAGCGATAGCAAATACCACTTACGGAGCCGCTTATACAGTGCCGCACTGCCTGCAGATACCGCAGCGGCCGCCATACAGTCACAAGTACCGAGAGTGCAGCCCCCACCAAGCGCGACACGTCTCAGTCCACGCTGAAGTTCATTTCTACCCACTCTGAGATATCCTACAGTCTCCAAACAGACACGAAATGTATGCAAGTCGAGCAGCTTCACTCGGGACGAGGTCCCAAACAAGCCGCTCTAGCAAGTTGTCATCGAAAAAGTCTATCGCTCTCGCCCGTGCAGAAGCTGAGGCGGCGAAAGTAAGATCCTCCTTCGCTGCACAAGAGATGCAGTTGAAATTAAGACAAGCAGAGCAAGAAGCAGAAAGAGCCCGCCTGCAAGCAGAGCAAGAAGCAGAAAGGGCCCGCCTGCAAGCAGAGCAAGATGCAGAAAGAGCCCGCCTGCAAGCAGATAGAGAAGCAGAAAGCGCCCGCCTGCAAGCAGACAGAGAAGTAGAAAGAGCCCACCTGCAAGCCGATAGAGATGCAGATACAGCACGCCCGTGAGCGACTTTGGAAAGGCTCTCTGCTGAAAAGGAAGCAGCAGCCGCAATAGCCAAAGCTGAGTTCTTAGAAGCCGTGGAGTTTCCTGAATCGGAGCGAGACAGTGACGTACGTGGACCAGACCTTGATCGACAGGACCCAGCCCAACGCGTCTCAAAATATGTCCACCAACATCCCAAAATAGACGATAACTCTGATCCATTACACCAACCAGCCTATAGAGATTACCAGAGATCCTTTCCCCAAATGCTGTACTGGAAGCAGGAAGGTATACTGCGCAATGACGTCGACCACCACTACCATCTTACAGAACAGAAGGTACGGCCTCCTCCCAGACTGACAGGGACACCCTTCGCTTCGGAATGGTTTTATACAGACTTTCCTAAGCCAGAAGCTCCTACCAAGTATGAGGACGCACCACACACACTGCATGACCACAGCGCACCAGCTCATGTCGACACTGACTCAACCACTATGAACTTTGCAAGGTTCTTTACCCGCCGGGAGCTGGTGACCAAGGGACTTGTAAAGTTTACTGATCGAGCTGAGAGCTATAGAGCATGGCGAGCCTCCTTCCAGAAGGCCATCAGAGACTTGTATCTTTCCAGTAGTGAAGAGTTAGATCTACTGGTAAAGTGGCTTGGGAACGAGTCAGCTGAACACGCCAAAAGAATCAGGAACATTAACATAAAGTACCCACACACAGGACGTCGTATGGTGTGGGAGAGACTCGAAGAATGTTATGGGTCAATAGAAGCTATAGAAAACGCTTTGTATAAAAGAATTGATGATTTTCCCAAGATAACAAATAAGGGTTATCAAAAGCTCAGGGAACTGAGCGACTTGTTAATGGAGGTACTGCTCAGGCAGAAGGTGAACTACCAGGGTTGGCATTCCTGGACATCGCCAGAGGTGTCAACCCAATTGTCCAAAAGCTCCCTTACAACTTACAAGAAAAGTGGGTCAGTCATGGGTCCCGTTACAAACAGGCTCATAAGGTACCAATCTAATCAGTTTTTATGAAGAGGTAAGCTATAGGCTGGACAACGGTGAGTCATTGGACATGGTATATCTCGATTTTTCCAAAGCGTTTGATACCGTGCCGCACAAGAGGTTGGTACACAAAATGAAAATGCTTGGTCTGGGGGAAAATGTGTGTAAATGGGTTAGTAACTGGCTTAGTGATAGAAAGCAGAGGGTGGTTATAAATGGTATAGTCTCTAACTGGATCGCTGTGACCAGTGGGGTACTGCAGGGGTCGGTATTGGGACCTGTTCTCTTCAACATATTCATTAATGATCTGGTAGAAGGTTTACACAGTAAAATATCGATATTTGCAGATGATACAAAACTATGTAAAGCAGTTAATACAAGAGAAGATAGTATTCTGCTACAGATGGATCTGGATAGGTTGGAAACTTGGGCTGAAAGGTGGCAGATGAGGTTTAACAATGATAAATGTAAGTTTATACACATGGGAAGAAGGAATCAATATCACCATTACACACTGAACGGGAAACCACTGGGTAAATCTGACAGGGAGAAGGACTTGGGGATCCTAGTTAATGATAAACTTACCTGGAGCAGCCAGTGCCAGGCAGCAGCTGCCAAGGCAAACAGGATCATGGGGTGCATTAAAAGAGGTCTGGATACACATGATGAGAGCATTATACTGCCTCTGTACAAATCCCTAGTTAGACCGCACATGGAGTACTGTGTCCAGTTTTGGGCACCGGTGCTCAGGAAGGATATAATGGAACTAGAGAGAGTACAAGGGAGGGCAACAAAATTAATAAAGGGGATGGGAGAACTACAATACCTAGATAGATTAGCGAAATTAGGATTATTTAGTTTAGAAAAAAGATGACTGAGGGGCGATCTAATATCCATGTATAAGTATATAAGGGGACAATACAAATATCTCGCTGAGGATTTGTTTATACCAAGGAAGGTGACGGGCACAAGGGGGCATTCTTTGCGTCTGGAGGAGAAAAGGTTTTTCCACCAACATAGAAGAGGATTCTTTACTGTTAGGGCAGTGAGAATCTGGAATTGCTTGCCTGAGGAGGTGGTGATGGCGAACTCAGTCGAGGGGTTCAAGAGAGGCCTGGATGTCTTCCTGGAGCAGAACAATATTGTATCATACAATTATTAGGTTCTGTAGAAGGACGTAAATCTGGGGATTTATTATGATGGAATATAGGCTGAACTGGATGGACAAATGTCTTTTTTCGGCCTTACTAACTATGTTACTATGTTACTATGTTACCATTTCCTCTTTTAAGGGTGTTCGTAGACTTGCTCAGCAGGCTAAAGTTAGAAATGACCCCAGTTTCGATTTCACTATGTCATGTACCACTGCCTCTGGTGTAAAACCCAGTAAAACACCAGTTGCAGTCCACAAAACTAATGTCACCTCCACGGGGTTTCCTTACAGGGCAAGTAAGTCCTCTCCAGAAGAAGACAAACCTCAGGATCTCAGCAAACACTGCCCCCTACACAAGAAACCTCATCCTCTACTAAATTGTAGAGCCTTCAGGGAGAAGTCTCTCGAAGACCGTAAGAGTTTCCTAAAGGAAAATGAGATATGCTTCAGATGCTGCACGACGACCCCACACTTCGCCAAGAACTGTGAAACCAGTGTGAAATGCGCAGAATGTAGTAGTGTGGAGCACAACACGACATTACACCCTGGACCACCCTCAGGGGTATGGTCGCGAGTAGAAGAGTCTGCCAAAAAACAGATGGACACTGACATAGACACCCCAGTGGTCACTTCTCAGTGTACAGAGATCTGCAAGGAACTTGTAGCAGGAAGATCCTGCTCGAAGATATGTCTTGTCAGAGTATTCCCAGCGAGCCAACGGGATAAGGCAATCAAGGTATATGCAATCTTGGATGATCAGAGCTACAGGTCTCTAGCTAAGTCCTTTCTCTTCGACACCTTCAACATTGCTGGTCCCGGCTCTCCGTACTCCTTGAAGACATGTGCAGGTACTGTCGAGACGGCGGGGAGAAAAGCGACCGGATTCAAAGTAGAGTCTATGGACGGTCAAACCTGCTTATCCTTGCCATCAATACTGGAGTGCAACCAGATTCCCGACAACACGTGTAATACCTACACCAGAGGTAGCAGCTCATCATACCCACTTGAAACGTATAGCTCACCTGATACCGTAACTGGACCAAGAAGCTCCAATCGTCTTACTCCTCGGAAGAGACATACTACGGGTCCACAAGGCTAGAGGACAGATTAACGGCCCACAAAACGCCCCATATGCTCAGAGACTTGACATAGGATGGGTCATCGTGGGAGACGTCTGTTTGGGTGGAGCACACAGGCCGACATCATTCAACAACATGTTCACCAATACTCTTGAAAATGGACATCCGTCTCTCTTCCAGCCATTCGAGAGCAGTTTCCTGATTAAGGAATTGCCACACAACGCCCCTCCACCTTGTCTGTTAGCTGATCCTTCCTGTGAAGACCATGCAGGCGACGGTGAGCAAGATCATATAGGGTGCACAGTTTTCCACAGGACAAGAGAAGACAACCAGGTAGCAAAGTCCATAGAGGACAGACTGTTCTTGGACATCATGGAGCGAGAGATAGTAAGAGATGAATCAAAGAGTTGGGTCGCACCTTTACCATTGAAACCACAGAGGCAACACTTACCCAACAACAGAGAACTTGTCTACAGTCTATTTGTCTCCCTTACACGCAAACTGCAGAATACACCAGAAACAAGAGAACACTTCTTTACCTTCATGGAGAGAATATTCCAGAGTGGCCACGTGGAAATTGCACCTGTACTTCAAGATTCGAGGAATGTTTGTACTTACCTATTTTCGGCGTGTATCATCCAAAGAAACCAAGTCAGATAAGAGTGGTATGTGACTCAAGTGCCAGATACAAAGGTGTTTCTTTAAACAACGTCTTCCTGTCTTGTCCAGACCTCAACAACAGACTTCTGGGAGTACTTCTTCGTTTCCGCAAAGATGCAGTAGCATTTATGGCCGACATACAACAGATGTTCCACTGCTTCCTTGTTAAAGAAGAACACAGAAACTACTTGAAGTTCTTCTGGTACTGCGATAATGACCCCTACAAGGACATCGTGGAATATCATATGAAGGTACACATCTTCAGGAACAGCTCCTCCCCTGCTGTCGCTATCTATGGCCTTAGTCATTCAGCCAGAGAGGGTGAAGCAAAGTATGCATCGGATGTAAGATCGTTGGTGGAAAAGGATTTCTACATATATAACTGCCTGAAATCCACACCCACAGATGAGTCGGCAGTCAGCCTCCTAAAAAGGGCACAAGAAATGCTCGCTTCGTCCAATTTGAGGTTGCACAAAATTGCTTCCAACAGCCAAAAACTAATGGTAGCCTTTCCCTCTCAAGATTACTCAACCGACGTAAAAGACTTGGATTTAAGCACGGACTCCATTCCCATGCAGCGGAGCCTTGGTTTACTCTGGGATTTGAAAAAGGATGTATTCACCTTCCAGATCAGCGAAGAAGAGAAACCCTTTACGCGTAGAGGCGTCCTGTCTGTTGTAAACAGCTTGTACGATCCTCTGGGATTTGTAACTCCTGTAACTTCCAAGGTAAAATGATGTTGAGAGACTTCACCCTAGAGATGTCCAATTGGGACGATCCGCTTCCCAATGAGAAAAGAGACTTGTGGGTAAGATGGAAGAACTCTTTAGAAGCCCTGTCAAGTCCCTAAGTGACACGACCATATGCTTCTGTGCCATCAACAGAAGTCAAGATGCAAAGGCTTTGTATCTTCTGCGATGCCTCAACCAAAGCAATTGCAGCAGTGGCGTATTTGAAAACTACCGACATCAATGAACAATGCCATGTAAGGCTTGTTATGAGCCAGACTAATCTGGCCCCACTCCGTGAACACACAGTACCCAGACTGGAACTCTGTGCAGTTGTGCTAGCGGTAGAGTTAGCTGAACTTATCTCAACAGAAATGGACCTGGAAGTCAAAGAAGTCAAGTTCTACACTGAGAGCAAGGTAGTGCTGGGGTACATTTCCAATAAACTCGTCGCTTTTACGTCTATGTCAGCAATCGGGTGCTAAGGATCAGGAGATCCACCGACCCTAAACAGTGGCGTTTTGGGTTGAGCGAAACGGGTCGGTAATTTTCAGAAGTCGCCGACTTTTGGCAAAGTCGGGTTTCATGAAACCCGACCCCTGTGTGGGGTCGGCCATGAAGTCGGCGATCTTCTGAATCTGGAATTGGAATTCCGATACCGATTCCCGATATGTTTAAGATATCGGGAATTGGTATCGGAATTCAGATTTAAGTGTAAAATAAAGAATTAAAATAAAAAATATCGCCATACTTACCCTCTGACGTGCCCTGGTACTAACCGGGAACCTTCCTTCCTTAGAATCAGCCTTCCAGGACCTTGCGGTGACGTCGCGGTGATGTCGCAGCTTGTGATTGGTCGCGCGGCCGCCCATGTGACCGCTCGCGCGACCAATCACAAGCCGCGATGTCACCGCGACGTCACCGAAGGTCCTGGAAGGGCTGATTCTTAGGAAGGCTGCCGGAAAGAAGCAGGGCGCGTCCTGCTTCTTTCCGGCAGCCTTCCTTCCTAAGAATCAGCCCTTCCAGGACCTTCGGTGACGTCGCGGTGATGTCGCGGCTTGTGATTGGTCGCGCGAACGGTCACATGGGCGGCCGCGCGACCAATCACAAGCCGCGACGTCACCGCGACGTCACCGCAAGGTTCTGGAAGGCTGATTCTAAGGAAGGAAGGTTCCCGGTTAGTACCAGGGCGCGTCAGAGGGTAAGTATGGCGATATTTTTTATTTTAATTCTTTATTTTACACTTAAATATGGATCCCAAGGCCTGAAGGAGAGTTTCCGCTCCTTCAGACCCTGGGAACCATTGGAAACCCAATGCACTGCATTGGGTTTCGAGTTTCGGCCGACCCCGACCCCAACTTTTTTATAGGATCGGCCGATTTCACTCGACCCGACTTTTGAAAAAGTTGGGTTTCGTGAAACCCGACCCGATCCTATAAAAGTAAAGGTCGCTCAACCCTAGTGGCGTTATGTGTCCACGCACCACAATCCTGCGGACCACGCAACCAGATCCGTTGAAGCAAGACACAACCTAGTTTACTGGCCCTACATTCTTATACTGTTCGACGCCATACATTGACGAGTCAAACACCTTTGAACTGGTGGATCCAGAGGCAGATGAGAAAATCCGCCTTCAGGTATCCGTTCTATGTATGGTGATTAAAGACAATCACCTCAAATCCCACCATTTCAACAAGTTCTCAACTTGGAACTCGCTTGCTCGTGCCCTCGTTTGTTTGATTTACGTGGCTCGATCCTATAAGTCACCTTCACCCGCCATTCAGAAACCTTGCAGAGGTTGGCACCACTGCAAGCTTGCCTTTACCGTTCCAAACATGGAAAATGCCAAGAACGTTATAATTCGCACAATACAACGTGAATGTTACGCCAAAGAATTAGATAACCTCAATAAAGGCCAACCTGTTCCTAGAGACAGTGTTTTGAAGAAGCTCTATCCAATCATCGACCAAGATGGGCTGTTAAGAATTGGAGGTCATCTTCAAGAAGCTGAAGTGGAACTTGGAGAGAAACACCCTATAATAATTCCCGGACATCATCATGTCACGACCCAGCTTGTGCAACACCACCACGTTTTGGTGAAACATCAGGGCCGACTGTTCACCGAAGGATATCTACGAACTGCTGGACTATGGATAGTTGGAGCAAAGAGATGTGTGAGTAAACTCATTTACAATTGCGTAATTTATCACAAATTCTGTGGCAGAACTCAAAAGCTGAAGATGGCCAATCTCACATTGGACAGACTTAGTACAGAACCTCCTTTTACCAACGTCAGACTCGATGTATTCGGGCCATGGTCTGTGGTTGCACGGCACACTAGAAGAGTCCAAGCCAACGCCAAACGCTGGGCGGTTATGTTCACTTGTATGTCCATCAGAGCAGTCCACATTGAAGTAATTGAGTCCATGGACACCTCAGGGTTTATAAATGCACTCCGACGTTTCATCGCCATCAGAGGCCCCATGAAGCATATAAGCTTCGATTAAGGTACCAACTTTGTAGGAGCTATGAAAGAACTTCAAATTCCTTCCAACCTAGATACCACCAGTGTGGAAAGATACTTGAATGACCAGGGATGCACCTGGACTTTCAATCTGCCACACTACTCTCACATGGGAGGTGATAGGGAGAGGATGATAGGAATGGCACGCAGAATCCTTGACTCCATTTTCTTGCAAGCAGGTAGTGCAAGACCCACCCATGAAAGTTTGACCACATTCTTGGCAGAAGTTTCGGCCATCATTAATGCTCGATCATTGACTTCACTTTCTAGTGACTCTGGAGATCCAACCATTCTCACTCCTGCCATGTTTCTTACTCAGAAAGTGTTATGGCTGGCAATCAGGCAACACAGCGTGCAGTAATCAGCGCACATACAGAGATCTGGCAATAACCAAAAACAATAGGACGAGCTCTGAGACGTGGAATCTCTGTAGACTGCAGTACCTGATCTATCCTCACACAACTATAAGCAGCAGTGGATTGCGCCTATAACTACCTATGCAACTCGGCACTGCCTGAGGAGCTGACTAGCCTGAAGATAGAAATACAAGCCTGACTTACCTCAGAGAAATACCCCAAAGGAATAGGCAGCCCCCCACATATAATGACTGTTAGCAAGATGAAAAGACAAACGTAGGAATGAAATAGATTCAGCAAAGTGAGGCCCGATATTCTAGACAGAGCGAGGATAGCAAAGAGAACTATGCAGTCTACAAAAAACCCTAAAACGAAAACCACGCAAAGGGGCAAAAAGACCCACCGTGCCGAACTAACAGCACGGCGGTGCACCCCTTTGCTTCTCAGAGCTTCCAGCAAAAGTTAATAGCAAGCTGGACAGAAAAAACAGAAAACAAACTAGAAGCACTTATCTAGCAGAGCAGCAGGCCCAAGGAAAGATGCAGTAGCTCAGATCCAACACTGGAACATTGACAAGGAGCAAGGAAGACAGACTCAGGTGGAGCTAAATAGCAAGGCAGCCAACGAGCTCACCAAAACACCTGAGGGAGGAAGCCCAGAGACTGCAATACCACTTGTGACCACAGAAGTGAACTCAGCCACAGAATTCACAACAGTACCCCCCCCTTGAGGAGGGGTCACCGAACCCTCACCAGAACCCCCAGGCCGACCAGGATGAGCCACATGAAAGGCACGAACAAGATCTGGGGCATGGACATCAGAGGCAAAAACCCAGGAATTATCTTCCTGAGCATAACCCTTCCATTTGACCAGATACTGGAGTTTCCGTCTAGAGACACGAGAATCCAAAATCTTCTCCACAATATACTCCAATTCCCCCTCCACCAAAACAGGGGCAGGAGGCTCCACAGATGGAACCATAGGTGCCACGTATCTCCTCAACAACGACCTATGGAATACATTATGTATGGAAAAGGAGTCTGGGAGGGTCAGACGAAAAGACACCGGATTGAGAATCTCAGAAATCCTATACGGACCAATAAAACGAGGTTTAAATTTAGGAGAGGAAACCTTCATAGGAATATGACGAGAAGATAACCAAACCAGATCCCCAACACGAAGTCGGGGTCCCACACGGCGTCTGCGATTAGCGAAAAGCTGAGCCTTCTCCTGGGACAAGGTCAAATTGTCCACCACCTGAGTCCAGATCTGCTGCAACCTGTCCACCACAGAATCCACACCAGGACAGTCCGAAGACTCAACCTGTCCTGAAGAGAAACGAGGATGGAACCCAGAATTGCAGAAAAATGGAGAGACCAAGGTAGCCGAGCTGGCCCGATTATTAAGGGCGAACTCAGCCAACGGCAAAAATGACACCCAATCATCCTGGTCAGCGGAAACAAAACATCTCAGATATGTTTCCAAGGTCTGATTGGTTCGTTCGGTCTGGCCATTAGTCTGAGGATGGAAGGCCGAGGAGAAAGATAGGTCAATGCCCATCCTACCACAAAAGGCTCGCCAGAACCTCGAGACAAACTGGGAACCTCTGTCAGAAACAATATTCTCAGGAATGCCATGTAAACGAACCACATGCTGGAAGAACAAAGGCACCAAATCAGAGGAGGAAGGCAATTTAACCAAGGGCACCAGATGGACCATTTTAGAAAAGCGATCACAGACCACCCAAATGACCGACATTTTTTGAGAAACGGGAAGGTCAGAAATGAAATCCATCGAAATATGTGTCCAAGGCCTCTTCGGGACCGGCAAGGGCAAAAGCAACCCACTGGCACGTGAACAGCAGGGCTTAGCCCTAGCACAAATTCCACAGGACTGCACAAAAGCACGCACATCCCGTGACAGAGATGGCCACCAGAAGGATCTAGCAACCAACTCCCTGGTACCAAAGATTCCTGGATGACCGGCCAGCACCGAACAATGAAGTTCAGAGATAACTTTACTAGTCCACCTATCAGGGACGAACAGTTTCTCGGCCGGACAACGATCAGGTTTATTAGCCTGAAATTTCTGCAACACTCTCCGCAAATCAGGGGAGATGGCAGACACAATGACTCCTTCCTTGAGGATACTCGCCGGCTCAGATAACCCCGGAGAGTCGGGCACAAAACTCCTAGACAGAGCATCCGCCTTCACATTTTTAGAGCCCGGAAGGTATGAAATCACAAAATCAAAACGAGCAAAAAATAACGACCAACGGGCCTGTCTAGGATTCAAGCGCTTGGCAGACTCAAGATAAGTAAGGTTCTTATGATCAGTCAAAGCCACCACGCGATGCTTAGCACCCTCAAGCCAATGACGCCACTCCTCGAATGCCCACTTCATGGCCAGCAACTCTCAGTTGCCCACATCATAATTACGCTCAGCAGCAGAAAATTTCCTGGAAAAGAAAGCACATGGTTTGAACACTGAGCAACCAGAACCTCTCTGTGACAAAACCGCCCCTGCACCAATCTCAGAAGCATCAACCTCGACCTGGAACGGAAGAGAAACATCAGGTTGACACAACACAGGGGCACAGCAAAAACGACGCTTCAACTCCTGAAAAGCTTCCACGGCAGCAGAAGACCAATTAACCAAATCAGCACCCTTCTTGGTCAAATCGGTCAATGGTCTGGCAATGCTAGAAAAATTACAGATGAAGCGACGATAAAAATTAGCAAAGCCCAGGAATTTCTGCAGACTTTTTAGAGATGTTGGCTGAGTCCAATCCTGGATGGCCTGAACCTTAACCGGATCCATCTCGATAGTAGAAGGGGAAAAGATGAACCCCAAAAATGAAACTTTCTGCACACCGAAGAGACACTTTGATCCCTTCACGAACAAGGAATTAGCACGCAGTACCTGGAAAACCATTCTGACTTGCTTCACATGAGACTCCCAATCATCTGAGAAGATCAAAATGTCATCCAAGTAAACAATCAAGAATTTATCCAGATACTCACGGAAAATGTCATGCATAAAAGACTGAAAAACAGATGGAGCATTGGCAAGTCCGAACGGCATCACCAGATACTCAAAATGACCCTCGGGCGTATTAAATGCCGTTTTCCATTCATCTCCCTGCCTGATTCTCACCAGATTATACGCACCACGAAGATCTATCTTGGTGAACCAACTAGCCCCCTTAATCCGAGCAAACAAGTCAGAAATCAATGGCAAGGGATACTGAAACTTAACAGTGATCTTATTAAGAAGGCGGTAATCAATACACGGTCTTAGCGAACCATCCTTCTTGGCTACAAAAAAGAACCCTGCTCCCAATGGTGACGACGATGGGCGAATATGTCCCTTCTCCAGGGACTCCTTCACATAACTGCGCATAGCGGTGTGTTCAGGTACGGACAAATTAAATAAACGACCCTTAGGGAATTTACTACCAGGAATCAAATCGATAGCACAATCACAATTCCTATGCGGAGGTAGGGCATCAGACTTGGACTCTTCAAATACATCCTGAAAGTCCGACAAGAACTCTGGGATGTCAGAAGGAATGGATGACGAAATAGACAAAAATGGAACATCACCATGTACTCCCTGACAACCCCAGCTGGTTACCGACATAGAGTTCCAATCCAATACTGGATTATGGGTTTGTAGCCATGGCAACCCCAACACGACCACATCATGCAAATTATGCAGTACCAGAAAGCGAATAACTTCCTGATGTGCAGGAGCCATGCACATGGTCAGCTGGGCCCAGTACTGAGGCTTATTCTTGGCCAAAGGTGTAGCATCAATTCCTCTCAACGGAATAGGACACCGCAAAGGCTCCAAGAAAAATCCACAACGTTTAGCATAATCCAAATCCATCAGATTCAGGGCAGCGCCTGAATCCACAAATGCCATGACAGAATACGATGACAAAGAGCACATTAAGGTAATGGACAAAAGGAATTTGGACTGTACAGTACCAATAACGGCAGAGCTATCGAACCGCCTAGTGCGTTTAGGACAATTAGAAATAGCATGAGTAGAATCACCACAATAGAAACACAGTCTGTTCAGACGTCTGTGTTCTTGCCGTTCTACTTTAGTCATAGTCCTGTCGCACTGCATAGGCTCAGGTTTACTCTCAGACAATACCGCCAGATGGTGCACAGATTTACGCTCGCGCAAGCGACGACCGATCTGAATGGCCAAGGACATAGACTCATTCAAACCAGCAGGCATAGGAAATCCCACCATTACATCCTTAAGAGCTTCAGAGAGACCCTTTCTGAACAAAGCCGCTAGTGCAGATTCATTCCACAGAGTGAGTACTGACCACTTTCTAAATTTCTGACAATATACTTCTACATCATCCTGACCCTGGCATAAAGCCAGCAGATTTTTCTCAGCCTGATCCACTGAATTAGGCTCATCGTAAAGCAATCCCAGCGCCTGGAAAAATGCATCAACATTACTCAATGCAGAATCTCCTGGTGCAAGAGAAAACGCCCAGTCCTGTGGGTCGCCGCGCAAAAAAGAAATAATAATCAAAACCTGTTGAATAGGATTACCAGAAGAATGAGGTTTCAAGGCCAAAAATAGCTTACAATTATTTCTGAAGCTCAGGAACTTAGTTCTGTCACCAAAAAACAAATCAGGAATCGGAATTCTTGGTTCTAGCATCGATTTCTGATCAATAGTATCTTGAATCTTTTGTACATTTACAACGAGATTATCCATTGAGGAGCACAGAGCCTGAATATCCATGTCCACAGCTGTGTCCTGAAGCACTCTAATGTCTAGGGGAAAAAAAAGACTGAAGACAGAGCTAAGAAAAAAAAATGATGTCAGGATTTCTTTTTTCCCTCTATTGGGAATCATTGGTGTGGCTCCTTGTACTGTTATGGCTGGCAATCAGGCAACACAGCGTGCAGTAATCAGCGCACATACAGAGATCTGGCAATAACCAAAAACAATAGGACGAGCTCTGAGACGTGGAATCTCTGTAGACTGCAGTACCTGATCTATCCTCACACAACTATAAGCAGCAGTGGATTGCGCCTATAACTACCTATGCAACTCGGCACTGCCTGAGGAGCTGACTAGCCTGAAGATAGAAATACAAGCCTGACTTACCTCAGAGAAATACCCCAAAGGAATAGGCAGCCCCCCACATATAATGACTGTTAGCAAGATGAAAAGACAAACGTAGGAATGAAATAGATTCAGCAAAGTGAGGCCCGATATTCTAGACAGAGCGAGGATAGCAAAGAGAACTATGCAGTCTACAAAAAACCCTAAAACGAAAACCACGCAAAGGGGCAAAAAGACCCACCGTGCCGAACTAACAGCACGGCGGTGCACCCCTTTGCTTCTCAGAGCTTCCAGCAAAAGTTAATAGCAAGCTGGACAGAAAAAACAGAAAACAAACTAGAAGCACTTATCTAGCAGAGCAGCAGGCCCAAGGAAAGATGCAGTAGCTCAGATCCAACACTGGAACATTGACAAGGAGCAAGGAAGACAGACTCAGGTGGAGCTAAATAGCAAGGCAGCCAACGAGCTCACCAAAACACCTGAGGGAGGAAGCCCAGAGACTGCAATACCACTTGTGACCACAGAAGTGAACTCAGCCACAGAATTCACAACAGAAAGCCAGCGTCCTCAGCACTCCACCTGGAGAATTCAGCAACAAGGACCTTTACAGACGACAATGGAGAAATGGAGACAAGTACAAAGTCTCTCCAATGCCTTCTGGGACAGATTGAGGAAGCAGTAACTCTCCACCTTACAACCTAGGAAGAAGTGGCAGACCGACAAACCAAACATCAAAACCGGTGATGTTGTTCTCATGAAAGACAGCCAGTCTCACCGCAATGAGTGGCCACTAGGCCTCATCACTAAAATATTCCCTAGCAAAGATGGGAGGGTGCGTGAGGTCGAGGTCAAAGTAGGCAAGTCCGGGGAGAGTAGACTATTCCTCAGACCAGTTGCGGAACTTGTCTTACTGTTTTCGCCAAAAGAACCTGTAGGTGGCATCGGTTGATGCCAAGCAGGGAGTGTTCTGTCCATTCTACGAAGGACAGTATGGTTCCAATTATGCATTAAAGTTCACTACTATTATTTGTTATAGCATCACCCAGTGGTGGTTAAATTTATAACCTGTGTTTTAGTAATAATTAGAGTGTTGCATTGTGAGATTGTACCAAGGTATGCTGGGAGAGAGAGACTCCATTACTTTCCTGTCTACTTCCTGGGACACACGTGTTCATTTGCTGTGCTGAATTATCTCACTTGCCATCCTGGTTAAGTTTATCCGGTAAGATTGTTACTTCTGTTTGTAATTTAGTGTTCTATAGAATGTCATTTATTGTATAGCAACTAGTACTTAGGAAATCTATTATCTGTGACTTACTGTGTACCGTAGTTATATATAGAAGTTGCATCATCCTGTATACTTTTCAATTAGTTGTAAAGTATCAGCTGTGCTATTATGCTAACCTATATGTGGGTAGGTGGGAAGAGAGTACCATCTATCCTGGGGGGCGACTTAGGGCGGACCTTGTCCTCTAGCAGCATTTTATCGATGATATTGTTTTTATTTGGTCAGATGGACCTCACACTCTTAATAGTTTTTTAAATAATTTAAATAAAAATGAATTTCTTTTAAAATTTACTGCTAATACTAGTACCGATGTCATCAATTTTTTAGACTTACAAATTTTTATTGAGAATGGTGCAATAGAAACCCGGACGTTTTACAAACCAACAGATACCAACAGCTTTATCCCTCTAGACTGCTGTCATCTCCCCACCTGGTTACTGAATATACTTAAAAGTCAATTTATGCGAATATACCGTAACTGTTCAAGAATCGAAGATTTTAACACTGAGGCTGAAGTATTGGCTAACAAATTTTTACAGAAGGGTTACAAACAGGACATCTTGAGTTTAGCTAAAAATGATGCCCTTACCAAATCACGCCAGGATTTGATTAATTTTAACGGAGTACAGAAGGTAAACAACGAAGTTATCCCTATAATCACTCAATATAATACCAATTCGTACCTGGTAAAATAGTTAAGAAACACTGGCACTTATTAAGGGACGACAAGATTATTGGAGATAAAATACCCACTGGTCCAAGGTTCATATATAAGAAAGCTGTGAACCTGGGGAACATGGTTGCGCCCACAATTCAGAATAAACCTCCCCCTGCCGGCATTTCCTTTTTCCATAATGCACTAAAAGGCTTTTTTCCATGTCGTAGATGCAGCATGTGCAAGCAAACCAATGCACATAACATCACAAGTATAGATAAAGGGGATGCTAATTACAGGATAAATGAGTTTATAACTTGTTCTACAACTGGAGTTATTTACATCATCAAGTGTCCCTGTAAGAAAATGTATGTGGGACGTACCAAAAGGCCCCTGAAAGTTAGAATTAATGAGCACATAAGAAACATAAAGAAAAAATTTACTGGTCACCCACTTTCCAAACATTTTATTGAAACACATGGAGGAACAGTTCAAATGATGGAAGCTTTCGGTATTGAAATTGTGCATCCACATTGGAGAGGGGGGAATTATATCAAATCCATGTCTAGGACTGAAAGTAAATGGATCTTTCTATTAGACACATTGACCCCTAGAGGACTGAACTGCGGAGTGGAATTGTTTGGCTTTCATTAGCATAATTGGATCGCGAAAGCTATATAAAGGACCCTGAAGCAAGGGAAGGACCAGCCCTGAGGAAGAAAACAGTTGTTTTCGAAACGTGTCGGTTTGATCTGGTCCTTACCGCGATCCGTACTGAACTTCCCTGTCACATGGGACCGTCACCTGATTCACTACGTCACACAGGTCCTAGACGCGCCGCTCGCACTGACCGCACATTACGGCGCTGTCGGCCTTAGACGGTGTATCTCCGCCCCTGTCTGGACTTCGGTACTCGGAGTAGCTGCTACCGGCCGGGGCAGCTCTCCGGAACTCTGCTCGTCAACGACTTCATCTTTTTTATCCAGCGCTCCTGAAGACTCCTGAATAGGACGACAGGTGACCCAACTGGATTCCTTTAGGTATCGATTTATATTTCATCTGGTGCACTATACCTACTATTATTAGTGGCAAATTACAGCCCTGTATATAGAGAGGGTACAAATAACATTTGGTTCTGTGAAATCTTTCACGATTGGACTATGTATAGTGTGGAAGGCAGCTGCATTTACACATAGTAGTCCTTATACTGACCTATTGGCTCAAGGATATATTGGGGTTTACCAGCGCGATTTTTTTCCCTATATTTCAGAATGTTACTTCTGTTTGTAATTTAGTGTTCTACAGAATGTCATTTATTGTATAGCAACTAGTACTTAGGAAATCTATTATCTGTGACTTACTGTGTACGGTAGTTATATACAGGGCTGCCATCAGGGCATGACGGCCGTGACTGGCGTATGGGGCCCGGTGAGCAGAGGGGGCCCGCATCGGGCCCCGTCTTATCTGCTCACCGGGCCCCTACCGGCAGCCGCAGGCTGAACCGGGCCCTTAGCGCCGACGCTGCAGCTGTTTAAAGCTATTGACGTGCGGGCGCGGGCCCGCATGTCAATAGTTAACAGCCGCGGCGCCGCCAGCCAATCTGAGGCTGGCAGGCGCTGACGTCAGCCGCAGCGTGCGTGCATGTCGCCGGCGTCTGACATCATTGTCAGTCGCCGGCGAGTGCATGCACGCTGCAGCTGCGTGGAGACTTTGCCCGCCGCAGGAGCGCGGCAGGTAAGAAGAACTTTTTTTTTTTTTTTCTTGAGAGCGGCGATCCGGGGGCCCAGGGAAGAACGCTGGACACAGGGGCAAAACGCTGGACAGAGATCGGGCAGAGTGCTGGGAAGAGATGGGGCAGAGTGCTGGGCAGAGTGCTGGACAGAGATGGGGCAGAGTGCTGGACAGAGATGGGGCAGAGTGCTGGACAGAGATGGGGCAGAGTGCTGGGAAGAGATGGGGCAGAGTGCTGGACAGAGATGGGGCAGAGTGCTGGACAGAGATGGGGCAGAGTGCTGGACAGAGATGGGGCAGAGTGCTGGGCAGAGTGCTGGACAGAGATGGGGCAGAGTGCTGGACAGAGATGGGGCAGAGTGCTGGACAGAGATGGGGCACAGGGCTGGACAGAGATGGGGCAGAGCGCTGGACAGAGATGGGGCAGAGCGCTGGACAGAGATGGGGCAGAGCGCTGGACAGAGATGGGGCAGAGTGCTGGACAGAGATGGGGCAGAGTGCTGGGAAGAGATGGGGCAGAGTGCTGGGCAGTGTGCTGGACAGAGATGGGGCTGAGTGCTGGACAGAGATGGGGCAGAGCGCTGGACAGATGGGGCAGAGCGCTGGACAGAGATGGGGCAGAGCGCTGGACAGAGATGGGGCAGAGTGCTGGACAGAGATGGGGCAGAATGCTGGGAAGAGATGGGGCAGAGTGCTGGGAAGAGATGGGGCAGAGTGCTGGGCAGAGTGCTGGACAGAGATGGGGCAGAGAGCTGGACAGAGATGGGGCAGAGCGCTGGACAGAGATGGGGCAGAGCGCTGGACAGAGATGGGGCAGAGCGCTGGACAGAGATGGGGCAGAGCGCTGGACAGAGATGGGGCAGAGTGCTGGACAGAGATGGGGCAGAGTGCTGGACAGAGATGGGGCAGAGTGCTGGGCAGAGTGCTGGACAGAGATGGGGCAGAGTGCTGGACAGAGATGGGGCAGAGTGCTGGACAGAGATGGGGCAGAGTGCTGGACAGAGATGGGGCAGAGTGCTGGGAAGAGATGGGGCAGAGTGCTGGACAGAGATGGGGCAGAGTGCTGGACAGAGATGGGGCAGAGTGCTGGACAGAGATGGGGCAGAGTGCTGGGCAGAGTGCTGGACAGAGATGGGGCAGAGTGCTGGACAGAGATGGGGCAGAGCGCTGGACAGAGATGGGGCACAGGGCTGGACAGAGATGGGGCAGAGCGCTGGACAGAGATGGGGCAGAGCGCTGGACAGAGATGGGGCAGAGCGCTGGACAGAGATGGGGCAGAGTGCTGGACAGAGATGGGGCAGAGTGCTGGGAAGAGATGGGGCAGAGTGCTGGGCAGTGTGCTGGACAGAGATGGGGCTGAGTGCTGGACAGAGATGGGGCAGAGCGCTGGACAGATGGGGCAGAGCGCTGGACAGAGATGGGGCAGAGCGCTGGACAGAGATGGGGCAGAGTGCTGGACAGAGATGGGGCAGAATGCTGGGAAGAGATGGGGCAGAGTGCTGGGAAGAGATGGGGCAGAGTGCTGGGCAGAGTGCTGGACAGAGATGGGGCAGAGAGCTGGACAGAGATGGGGCAGAGCGCTGGACAGAGATGGGGCAGAGCGCTGGACAGAGATGGGGCAGAGCGCTGGACAGAGATGGGGCAGAGCGCTGGACAGAGATGGGGCAGAGCGCTGGACAGAGATGGGGCAGAGCGCTGGACAGAGATGGGGCAGAGCGCTGGACAGAGATGGGGCAGAGCTCTGGACAGAGATGGGGCAGAGCGCTGGACAGAGATGGGGCAGAGCGCTGGACAGAGATGGGGCAGAGCGCTGGACAGAGATGGGGCAGAGCGCTGGACAGAGATGGGGCAGAGCGCTGGACAGAGATGGGGCAGAGCGCTGGGAAGAGATGGGGCAGAGCGCTGGGAAGAGATGGGGCAGAGTGCTGGACAGAGATGGGGCAGAGTGCTGGACAGAGATGGGGCAGAGTGCTGGACAGAGATGGGGCAGAGTGCTGGACAGAGATGGGGCAGAGTGCTGGACAGAGATGGGGCAGAGTGCTGGACAGAGATGGGGCAGAGTGCTGGGCAGAGTGCTGGACAGAGATGGGGCAGAGTGCTGGACAGAGATGGGGCAGAGTGCTGGACAGAGATGGGGCAGAGTGCTGGACAGAGATGGGGCAGAGTGCTGGGAAGAGATGGGGCAGAGTGCTGGACAGAGATGGGGCAGAGTGCTGGACAGAGATGGGGCAGAGTGCTGGACAGAGATGGGGCAGAGTGCTGGGCAGAGTGCTGGACAGAGATGGGGCAGAGTGCTGGACAGAGATGGGGCAGAGCGCTGGACAGAGATGGGGCACAGGGCTGGACAGAGATGGGGCAGAGCGCTGGACAGAGATGGGGCAGAGCGCTGGACAGAGATGGGGCAGAGCGCTGGACAGAGATGGGGCAGAGTGCTGGACAGAGATGGGGCAGAGTGCTGGGAAGAGATGGGGCAGAGTGCTGGGCAGTGTGCTGGACAGAGATGGGGCTGAGTGCTGGACAGAGATGGGGCAGAGCGCTGGACAGATGGGGCAGAGCGCTGGACAGAGATGGGGCAGAGCGCTGGACAGAGATGGGGCAGAGTGCTGGACAGAGATGGGGCAGAATGCTGGGAAGAGATGGGGCAGAGTGCTGGGAAGAGATGGGGCAGAGTGCTGGGCAGAGTGCTGGACAGAGATGGGGCAGAGAGCTGGACAGAGATGGGGCAGAGCGCTGGACAGAGATGGGGCAGAGCGCTGGACAGAGATGGGGCAGAGCGCTGGACAGAGATGGGGCAGAGCGCTGGACAGAGATGGGGCAGAGCGCTGGACAGAGATGGGGCAGAGCGCTGGACAGAGATGGGGCAGAGCGCTGGACAGAGATGGGGCAGAGCTCTGGACAGAGATGGGGCAGAGCGCTGGACAGAGATGGGGCAGAGCGCTGGACAGAGATGGGGCAGAGCGCTGGACAGAGATGGGGCAGAGCGCTGGACAGAGATGGGGCAGAGCGCTGGACAGAGATGGGGCAGAGCGCTGGGAAGAGATGGGGCAGAGCGCTGGGAAGAGATGGGGCAGAGTGCTGGACAGAGATGGGGCAGAGTGCTGGACAGAGATGGGGCAGAGTGCTGGACAGAGATGGGGCAGAGTGCTGGACAGAGATGGGGCAGAGTGCTGGACAGAGATGGGGCAGAGTGCTGGACAGAGATGGGGCAGAGTGCTGGACAGAGATGGGGCAGAGTGCTGGACAGAGATGGGGCAGAGTGCTGGACAGAGATGGGGCAGGATTGGACACAGATGGGGCAGAGTGCTGGACACAGATGGGGCAGGATTGGAAACAGATGGGGCAGACTCAGTGCTGGATACAGATGGGGCAGAGTGCTGGACACAGATGGGGCAGAGTGCTGGACACAGATGGGGCAGATGTGCTGGACACAGATGGGGCAGAGTACTGGACACAGATGGGGCAGAGTGCTGGACACAGATGGGGCAGAGTACTGGACACAGATGGGGCAGAGTGCTGGATACAGATGGGGCAGAGTGCTGGACACAGATGGGGCAGAGTGCTGGACACAGATGGGGCAGGATTGGACACAGATGGGGCAGAGTGCTGGACACAGATGGGGCAGGATTGGACAAAGATGGGGCAGAGTGCTGGACACAGATGGGGCAGGATTGGACACAGATGGGGCAGAGTGCTGGACACAGATGGGGCAGAGTGCTGGACACAGATGGGGCAGAGTGCTGGACACAGATGGGGCAGATATGCTGGACACAGATGGGGCAGAGTGCTGGACACAGATGGGGCAGAGTGCTGGACACAGATGGGGCAGGATTGGACACAGATGGGGCAGAGTGCTGGACACAGATGGGGCAGGATTGGACACAGATGGGGCAGAGTGCTGGACACAGATGGGGCAGGATTGGACACAGATGGGGCAGAGTGCTGGACACAGATGGGGCAGGATTGGAAACAGATGGGGCAGAATGGAGACAGATGGGTCAGGATTGGAGACAGATGGGGCAGGATGGATACGATGGAGACAGATGGGGCAGGATGGGGAGATCATATGGGGCAGAATGGATACTCATGAGGGCAGGATGGGAGAACATATGGCTCGAGCCTGCAATGAGACACACGGGGGCTAGGATGGCGAATATTACCATAGGGGCTAATTACGGGATATTATTATTGCAGTGATGTATTTATTTTATTTTTTGAGTATACTGTTTTAAATGGGGGGAGGTCCTGTTACTGTGCAGAGTGATACTATGTCACCTTCTTTATGTGGTGTAATGTAGAGGCTGTGAAAATTAAGTAATGTATTCTGCAAGTGGAACTCGAGATAACTGTGTTATTTCCTGCAGAGACGAGTCCTGGCTGGAAGAAATGATGGCGGTCTGTGCTGGATGAAAGATGAACGACTTCACCTAGAGACGTCACTGGTGAGTCAGTGTTAACTATATACTGACACTATACACTGTATACTATATACAGAGCTCCTGTGTATAATGTCACCGGTGATCACTGTATTACCTGTACACAGACACTGCTTACTAATTACAGATCTCCTGTGTATAATGGCACTGATGGTGATAGTATTGTGGTTTTTTTTTATTACTGATCAGTATTGTAGTATTCAGTTACTATGTGGTGGTAATATGCGGTCTGGTCATGGTGTTGTGGTATTTGTTCCTTGTGTTTGATATTATTCGGTCACTGTGGTGGTAATATGTCATCTGGTCATAGTGCTGTGGTATTTGTTCCTTGTATGTAGTATTATAGGTCATTTTAAAAATTGAAAAATAAATTAAAATATACCTAAATTGTATTGCATATTTTAACAAATATTTAGTAGGTTACAGTACAGTAGGGCCCGGCCAAAAGTGTCTACCGTGTTATGGTGGCGGCTTAAAAAATCTTTTGGCCAAAACAAAAGCTGCCTGTTATATGTGTGATCTGGTGATGGGAACTGTTAATGTGTGATAGGTGAGAAGTAGAGATTTTCCAAGAGAGAGCGGTGGGACTGTGGACAGTTCGAGGGGTGGAGCCTGGAGGCGGGGCTGGGGTGGAGGCTGGGCGGAGTCTCAAGGGGGCCCCGAAAATTTTGCTAGTATGGGGCCCCGAAATTTCTAGTGGCAGCCCTGGTTATATATAGAAGTTGCATCATCCTGTATACTTTTCAATTAGTTGTAAAGTATCAGCTGTGCTATTATTTGGCCCAATACTTATCCATATCATTTGTATTCTTATAGTTTTACCGCGCTCATGTTTACCAATAAACAAGTTAGACTACAGAGAACAGTCTGCTTATTTGGGAGACAGAAGTGGTTTATGCCATATGTCGGATCACACACTGTATCAACGTGTATGAAGACAGAACATACATCCATAAGTAAAATACCAATGGAAATTTCCATTGCAGTAAAATGAACTGAAAATGAAAGGGAAATTGCAGATTAATAGTGTTACAATGCTGTCCAGCCGCTTTACTGAAGTCATGGCGGGTGGAAATTAACTATATTTCTCCTGGGAGCTGTCTGCTTTCAGTCATAGGAGTGTGCACAAAGCGGCTTCATTTACCGCTCAGTACAGAAGGAGCGGTGACTGTAACCAGACCTCGGAACTTTGATTGATAGTTCGCTCTGCGGCGCCCCATGACTGAAGGCCGATGGCTTCCGGGAGGAATAACGTTCATTTCAGTAAGGCAAGTGGACAGCATTGGAATGCTGTTAGCTGTAGAATGACACTATATATGCAGGTTAATTGCGTTTGGGACATGACATGTTCCCTTTAAATGATAGTGACTTTTGAACCTAAGGGTATGTCCAGGTTGGCCTTGCACAGTCCTTCTAATGCATACATATAAGACATGTGCATATTGGAGAAATATTCAAGGTAAATTTACTTACATTGATAATGGGCAAGTTGGTATTGAGAAGTACTTATCATACAACTCAAAAATATGCACTGTGTGTGCTTAAAAACAGTTTTCTGTTCTGTCATTGCTGTGCTGAGGTTCTTATAGTGCACACATCAATATTCCTAACCAATATGTCTGTAATGTAAGGCGCAAGCGCTTATGTTCTGGGCAATATGTTTATTACAATGTAAACATAAGGACCGGGCTGGGGGTTCCTGGTTCCTTGCACCAGGTTCGGAACTGTCGGGGCTGTCTCCCCAGTTGTTCAGGGGAAAGCTAAAAGAACTGGTCCAACCTTTGAACTTGGCAGCAGGAAGCATGTTTGAGGATAAAAAGAGAAAGCACATACGGAAGCAGTCAGACTCGGCGGGAACAGACAGCGCGCAGCAGGTGGAGGTGAGTGCTCTGTCCTCTGCGCATCGTAGCAGCACAGGCCAGTGCCCATGTATCCCCACTGTCACCCGCAGAGACATGCCGTGTGTCCGTTGCCCCTGCAGAGCGAAGAGCCAGATGCCCCGGGCCTATAACTGCTGCGCACGTACCGCCTGAGAAGCACTGGGTGTGTAACCGTGAACTGTACTCTGATCTATACCAGCTTCTAGTCTCCCATGGAGGCTATTGAAGCATGGCAAAAGTAAAAAAAAGTTTTTTAAATATGAAAAAAATATATAAAAGTTTAAATCACCCCCTTTCGCCCCTTCCAAAATAAAACAATAAAAAAAATCAAACCTACACATATTTGGTATCGCCGCTTCAGAATCGCCCGATCTATCAAAAAAAGCATTAACCTGATTGCTAAACGGCGTAGCGAGAAAAAAATTAGAAACGCCAGAATTACGTTTTCTTGGTCCCTGCGACCTTGCATTAAAATGCAATAACAGGTGATCAAAAGAACTTATCCACACAAAAGTGGTATCATTAAAAATGTCAGCTCGGCACGCAAAAAACAAGCCCTCACCTGACACCAGATCACAAAAAATAGAAACGCTATGGGTATCGGAAAATGGCACATTTTTTTTAGCAAATTTTTGAATTTTTTTACCACTTAGATAAAAAAGAACGTAGACATGTTATGTGTCTATGAACTCGTAATGACCTGGGGAATCATAATATCAGGTCAGTTTTAGCATTTAGTGAAGCTAGCAAAAACGCCAATCAAAAAACAAGAGTAGGACTTATTTTGCAATTTCACCGCACTTGGAATTTTTTTCCCGTTTTCTAGTACGCGACATGGTAACTCCAATGGTGTTGTTCAAAAGTACAACTCGTCCCGCAAAAAATAAGCCCTCACATGACCATATTGACGGAAAAATAAAAAAGTTATGGCTCTGGGAAGGAGGGGAGCGAAAAACGAAAACACCAAAACGAAAAAGGGCCGCGGCAGGAAGGGGTTAATTACAAAGCTTTCAGGTTTACTCAAATTAGTTGATGCAAAAATGAATGTGCCCCACATCAAAAACAAGTACATATAGTATTTTGTATGACCTTCATGAATTTTAAGGACATCACCAAGTTTTCTAGGTATGGAATGATTAAGTTGGAACATATTGCAACATTTAGCTCTTTTCCATTCTTCAAGATCTACCTCTTTTAGAGCCTGTATGCTGGATGGAGAGTGATGCTCAACTTTCCTCTTCAGAATTTCCCATTGTTGGTCGATTGGGTTCAAATCAGGAGACATACTTTGTCACCGAATCATTTTCATCCCATTCTTCTTCAAAAATACAAAAATGGCCTTAGAAGTGTGTTTTGAATCATTGTCATGTTGGAAAAATGCAAGTCTACCAAGGGCACGGAGAGATGGTAGCATCTTCTCTTCTAATATAGAGCAGTAGATCTCTGAATTCATAATACCATCAATGAAGTGTAGCTCCCCAATACCAGCAGCACTCATGCAGCCTCACATAAGGACACTGCCACCACTATGTTTCACTGTAGGCACCATTCATTTTTCTTTGTTCTCTTCACCTTTACAGAAAACCAAACAAGCAGTTTTGAAGCAATCAGTTTCAAAAACATTTATCTTGCCTCATGACTTCAGAGTATAGAGTCCCAGTAGTCTTCAAATTTTTCAGCATGGGTCCTGGAAAATTGTACATAGGATTTTTGTGCATGTGCTTTAGGAGAGGCTTCCTTTGTGGATGTCATGCATGTATGATATCAGGGGCTGGCTGGAAAATTTTAGCCTGGGGGGAAATCACACAGCAGTGGCCCATGAGTAGCGGCCCATCCTTAAAGGGGTTGTCGGATCTTTATGCTACATGTCTACAGTCACTATGTGTGAATCCTCATATCGTACGCACTGTGCGCTGTGAAGATTCTCCGTTGCCAGCGCCGGGAACAGGTGGTCTTGTGACCACAAGCATGCAATATATACTGTATATTCCCAGCCACATTCCGACTAGACTGTTTCTGGCCTTGTTCAGTACAGTTGCATTAGGCCATGCAAGTCTAGTCAGCATGTGACCACATTTAACCCCTTAGCGACCGCCGATACGCCTTTTAACGGCGGCCGCTAAGGGTACTAAAAACCACAGCACCATTAATTAACGGCGCTGTGGAAAAAGTAAATAGTGCCCCCCAGAGTCGGATTTTCTCCGGGGTCTCGGCTGCCGGGGGTAGCCGAGACCCCAGAGAACATGATTCGAGGGGGTTTGTACCGACCCCGCATTTGCGATCGCCGGTAATTAACCGTTTACCGGCGATCGCAAAAAAAAAAAAAAAAAACGCGATTTCTTTTTAATTTCTCTGTCCTCCGATGTGATCGCACATCAGAGGACAGAGAAAAGGGGTCCCCGATCGCCCCCCGATACTCACCTGTCTCCCCCGGTGCTCCTCGTGGCTCCCGGTGGGCGCCGCCATCTTCAAAATGGCGGGCACATGCGCAGTGCGCCCGCCGGCCGGCCCCGGGAGAATCTTTGGGGTCTTGGCTGCCGGTAATTAACTGTTTACCGGCGACCGCAAAAAAAAAAAAAGAAGCAAAGTGTAATTCTCTGTCCTCTGATGTGATCGCACATCAGAGGACAGAGAAATAGGGGGATTCGGGGACCCTATCATACTCACCGGTGTCCCTGGGTCCTCCTGCTGCTCCTCCTGGCCGCCGGGGAAAAGAAAATGGCGGGCGCATGCGCAGTGCGCCCGCCATCTGTCTCCATCTGCCGGCCGGCAGGAGAACAGCAGTTGGGGCTAAAATTAGGGTTAGGGTTAGGGTTAGGGCTAGGGTTAGGGTTAGGGCCAGGGTTAGGGCTAGGGTTAGGGCTAGGGTTAGGGTTAGGGCTAGGGTTAGGGTTAGGGCTAGGGTTAGGGTTAGGGCTAGGGTTAGGGTTAGGGCTAGGGTTAGGGCTAGGGTTAGGGTTAGGGCTAGGGTTAGGGTTAGGGCGAGGATTAGGGTTAGGGCTAGGGTTAGGGCTAGGGTTAGGGCTAAATTTAGGGTTAGGGTTGGGGCTAAATTTAGGGTTAGGGTTGGGGCTAAATTTAGGGTTAGGGTTGGCGCTAGATTTAGGGTTAGGCTTCTTTCACACTTACGTCGGTACGGGGCCGTCGCAATGCATTGGCCCGCCATACCGACGCACGTTGTGAAAATTGTGCACGACGTGGGCAGCGGATGTAGTTTTTCAACGCATCCGCTGCCCAATCTATGTCCTGGGGAGGAGGGGGCGGAGTTACGGCCACGCATGTGCGGTCAGAAATGGCGGATGCGACGTACAAAAAAACGTTACATTGAACTTTTTTTGTGCTGACGGTCCGCCAAAACACTGATCCAGTGCACGACGGACGCAACGTGTGGCTATCCGTCACGATCCGTCGGCAATACAAGTCTATGGGCAAAAAACGCATCCTGCGGGTACATTTGCAGGATCCGTTTCTTGTCCAAAACGACGGATTGCGATGGATGCCAAACGACGCAAGTGTGAAAGTAGCCTTAGGGCTAGGGTTAGTGTTGGGGCTAAAGTTAGGGTTAGGGTTGGGGCTAAAGTTAGGGCTAGGATTGGGGCTAAAGTTAGGGTTAGAGTTGGGATTAGGGTTAGGGTTTGGATTAGGGATAGTGTTATGAACAGGTAGTTCAGAACCACAATGGACATTGAAGTTCAGAGCACACAAAGTGACCTGACAATTACCAAAAACAAAGGACGAGCTCTGAGACGTGGGAACTCTGCTGACCGCAATCCCTAATCCTAACACACCACACTAGAGGTAGCCGTAGATTGCGCCTAACGCTCCCTATGCAACTCGGCACAGCCTGAGAAAATAACTAGCCCTGAAGATAGAAAAATAAGCCTACCTTGTCTCAGAGAAATTCCCCAAAGGAAAAGGCAGCCCCCCACATATAATGACTGTGAGTAAGATGAAAATACAAACACAGAGATAAAATAGATTTAGCAAAGTGAGGCCCGACTTACTGAATAGACCGAGGATAGGAAAGATAGCTTTGCGGTCAACACAAAAACCTACAAACAACAACACCGACTAACGGTACGGAGGTGCTCCCTCTGCATCTCAGAGCTTCCAGCAAGCAAGAAAAACCAACATAGCAAGCTGGACAGAAAAAATAGCAAGCAAAAATAACACAAGCAAAACTTAGCTTATGCAGGAAAGACAGGCCACAGGAACGATCCAGGAGGAAGCAAGACCAATACTAGAACATTGACTGGAGGCCAGGATCAAAGCACCAGGTGGAGTTAAATAGAGCAGCACCTAACGACTTAACCTCATCACCTGAGGAAGAAAACTCAGAAGCCGCAGTACCACTCTTATCCACCAAAGGAAGCTCATAGACAGAACCAGCCGAAGTACCACTCTCGACCACAGGAGGGAGCTTGGCCACAGAATTCACAACAGTACCCCCCCCCTTGAGGAGGGGTCACCGAACCCTCACCAGAGCCTCCAGGCCGACCAGGATGAGCCACATGAAAGGCACGAACCAGATCGGCAGCATGGACATCAGAGGCAAAGACCCAGGAATTATCTTCCTGACCATAACCTTTCCACTTAACCAGATACTGGAGTTTCCGTCTCGAAACACGAGAATCCAAAATCTTCTCCACTATATACTCCAATTCCCCTTCAACCAAAACCGGAGCAGGAGGATCAATAGATGGAACCACAGGTGCCACGTATCTCCGCAACAATGACCTATGGAACACGTTATGGATGGAAAAAGAAGCTGGAAGAGTCAAACGAAAAGACACAGGATTAAGAACCTCAGAAATCCTATATGGACCAATGAAACGAGGCTTAAATTTAGGAGAGGAAACCTTCATAGGAATATAACGAGATGACAACCAAACCAAATCCCCAACACGAAGTCGGGGACCCACACAGCGCCTGCGGTTAGCGAAATGTTGAGCCTTCTCCTGGGACAAAGTCAGATTGTCCACTACAGGAGTCCAGATCTGCTGCAACCTATCCACCACAGTATCCACACCAGGACAGTCTGAAGACTCAACCTGCCCTGAAGAGAAACGAGGGTGGAACCCAGAATTGCAGAAAAGCGGCGAAACCAAAGTAGCCGAGCTGGCCCGATTATTAAGGGCGAACTCAGCCAAAGGCAAAAAGGACACCGAATCATCCTGATCAGCAGAAACAAAACATCTCAGATATGTTTCCAAGGTCTGATTGGTTCGTTCAGTTAGGCCATTTGTCTGAGGATGGAAAGCCAAGGAAAAAGACAAATCAATGCCCATCCTAGCACAAAAGGCTCGCCAAAACGTCGAAACAAACTGGGAACCTCTGTCAGAAACGATGTTCTCTGGAATGCCATGTAAACGAACCACATGCTGGAAAAACAACGGCACCAAATCAGAGGAGGAAGGCAATTTAGACAAGGGCACCAAATGGACCATCTTAGAGAAGCGATCACAAACCACCCAAATGACCGACATTCTTTGAGAGACGGGGAGATCCGAAATAAAATCCATAGAGATATGTTTTCCAAGGCCTCTTCGGGACCGGCAAGGGCAAAAGCAACCCACTGGCACGAGAACAGCAGGGCTTAGCCCGAGCACAAATCCCACAGGACTGCACAAAAGAACGCACATCCCGCGACAGAGACGGCCACCAAAAGGATCTAGCCACCAAATCTCTGGTACCAAAGATTCCAGGATGACCAGCCAACACCGAACAATGAACCTCAGAGATAACTTTATTCGTCCACCTATAAGGGACAAACAGTTTCTCCGCTGGGCAACGGTTATGGTCTTTCAGCCTGAAATTTTTGCAGCACCCGCCGCAAATTAGGGGAGATGGCAGACAAAATTACCCCCTCTTTGAGAATACCCGCCGGCTCAGGAACACCCAGAGAGTCGGGCACAAAACTCCTTGACATGGCATCACCCTTCACATTCTTAGAGCCCGGAAGGTACGAAACCACAAAATCAAAATGGGAGAAAAATAGCGACCAACGAGCCTGTCTAGGATTCAACCGTTTGGCAGACTCGAGATAAGTCAAATTCTTGTGATCCGTCAAGACCACCATGCGATGCTTGGCTCCTTCAAGCCAATGACGCCACTCCTCGAATGCCCACATCATGGCCAACAACTCTCGATTGCCAACATCATAATTGCGCTCAGGAGGCGAAAACTTTCTAGAAAAGAAGGCACATGGTTTCATCACCGAGCCATCAGAACTTCTCTGCGACAAAACAGCTCCTGCTCCAATCTCAGAAGCATCAACCTCGACCTGAAACGGGAGCGAAACATCTGGCTGGCACAACACAGTGGCAGAAGAATAACGACGCTTCAACTCCTGAAAAGCTTCCACAGCCGCAGAAGACCAATTGATCACATCAGCACCCTTCTTGGTCAAATCAGTCAACGGTTTAGCAACACTAGAAAAATTACTGATGAAGCGACGATAAAAATTAGCAAAGCCCAGGAACTTTTGCAGACTCTTCACAGATGTCGGCTGAGTCCAATCATAAATGGCCTGGACTTTAACAGGGTCCATCTCGATAGTAGAAGGGGAAAAAATGAAACCCAAAAATGAAACCTTCTGAACTCCAAAGAGACACTTAGACCCCTTCACAAACAAAGAATTAGCATGAAGGACCTGGAACACCATTCTGACCTGCTTCACGTGAGACTCCCAATCATCCGAGAAGACCAAAATATCATCCAAATATACAATCAGGAATTTATCCAGGTACTCTTGGAAGATGTTATGCATAAAGGACTGAAATACTGATGGAGCATTGGAAAGCCCGAATGGCATAACCAGGTACTCAAAATGGCCCTCGGGCGTATTAAATGCTGTTTTCCATTCATCGCCCTGTTTAATACGCACAAGATTATACGCACCACGAAGATCTATCTTGGTGAACCAACTAGCCCCCTTAATCCGAGCAAATAAATCAGACAGCAGCGGCAAAGGGTACTGAAATTTGACTGTGATCTTATTAAGAAGGCGGTAATCAATACAAGGTCTCAAAGAACCATCCTTCTTGGCCACAAAAAAGAACCCTGCTCCCAATGGTGACGACGACGGGCGAATATGACCCTTCTCCAAGGATTCCTTTATATAACTCCGCATAGCGGCGTGTTCTGGCACAGATAAATTGAACAGTCGGCCCTTAGGAAACTTACTACCAGGAATCAAATTGATAGCACAATCGCAATCCCTATGAGGAGGTAGGGCACTGGATTTGGGCTCATCAAATACATCCCGGTAATCCGACAAAAACTCCGGGACTTCAGAAGGGGTGGATGACGAAATAGACAAAAATGGAACATCACCATGTACCCCCTGACAACCCCAACTGGACACAGACATAGATTTCCAATCCAATACTGGATTATGGACCTGTAGCCATGGCAACCCCAAAACGACCACATCATGCAGATTATGCAACACCAAAAAGTGAATATCCTCCTGATGTGCAGGAGCCATGCACATGGTCAATTATGTCCAGTACTGGGGCTTATTCTTGGCCAAAGGCGTAGCATCAATTCCTCTCAATGGAATAGGATACTGCAAGGGCTCCAAGAAAAAACCACAGCGCCTAGCAAACTCCAAGTCCATCAAATTCAGGGCAGCGCCTGAATCCACAAATGCCATAACAGAATAGGATGACAAAGAGCAAATCAGAGTAACGGACAAAAGAAATTTTGACTGTACCGTACCAATGGTGGTAGACCTAGCGAATTGCTTAGTGCGCTTAGGACAATCGGAGATAGCATGAGTGGAATCACCACAGTAAAAACACAGCCCATTCTGACGTCTGTGTTCTTGCCGTTCAGCTCTGGTCAAAGTCCTATCACATTGCATAGGCTCAGGTCTATGCTCAGATAATACCGCCAAATGGTGCACAACTTTACGCTCATGCAAGCGTCGATCGATCTGAATGGCCAAAGACATAGACTCATTCAGACCAGCAGGCATGGGAAATCCCACCATGACATCCTTAAGGATACCGAATTAACCTCGTCACCTGTGGAAGGAACCTCAGAAGCCGCAGCCCCACTCACAACCACCAGAGGAAGCCCATGAACAGAACCAGCCGAAGTACCATTCATGACCACAGGAGGGAGCTTAACAACAGAATTCACAACAGTTTCCACTGTTTAGGCACATCAGGGGCTCTCCAAACGCGACATGGCGTCCAATCTCAATTCCAGACAATTCTACATTGAAAAAGTAAAGCAGCACTCCTTCCCTTCCAAGCTCTGCGGTGCGCCCAAACAGTGGTTTACCCACACATATGGGGTATCGACATATTCAGGAGAAATCGCACAACAACTTCTGTGGTCTTATTTCTCCTGTTACCCTTGTGAAAATAAGAATTTGTGAGTGAAAAGATCATTTTTGTGTAAACAAAAGCGATTTTTTATTTTCACGGCTCCACGTTATAAACTTCCGTGAAGCACTTGGGGGTTCAAAGTGCTCACCACATATCTAGATAAGTTCTTTAAGGGGTCTAGTTTCCAAAATGGTGTCACTTGTGGGGAGTTTCCACTGTTTAGGTACATCAGGGGCTCTCTAAACGTGACATGGCGTCCGATCTCAATTCCAGCCAATTCTGCATTGAAAAAGTCAAACGGCGCTCCTTCACTTCCAAGGGCTTCAGAGAGACCCTTTCTGAAAATTGCTGCCAGCGCACATTCATTCCACTGAGTGAGTACAGACCACTTCATAAACTTCTGACAATATATCTCTACCTCATCCTGACCCTGACACAGAGCCAGCAAGATTTTCTCTGCCTGATCCACTGAATTTGGTTCATCATAAAGCAATCCAAGCGCCAGAAAAAACGCATCAACATCCCGCAATCCCGCAAGGGAAAATGCCCAGTCTTGAGGGTCGCCACGTAACAAAGAAATAACGATTTTCACTTGTTGAACAGGGTCACCTGAGGAGCGAGGTTTCAAAGCAAGAAACAATTTACAATTATTTTTGAAATTCAGAAACTTAGATCTATCCCCAAAAAACAAATCAGGAATTGGAATCCTAGGCTCTAACATCGGATTCTGAACCACAAAATCTTGAATGTTTTGTACCCTTGCAGTGAGATTATAAATACAAGAGGACAGACCTTGAATGTCCATATCTACACCTGTATCCTGAACCACCCAGAGGTAAAGGGAAAAAGAGAGACAAAACACACTGCAAAGAAAAAAAAATGGTCTCAGAACTTCTCTTATCCCTCTATTGAGATGCATTAATACTTTTGGCCACCTGTACTGTTATGACCTGGTGGTGAGGACAATAATGGACCTGGTGGTTAAGAGCACACGGAATGACCTGATAGTTACTAATAATACAGGACAAGCTCTGAGACATGGGAACTCTGCTGACCGCAATCCCTAATCCTATCACACACACTAGAAATAGCCGTGGAGCGCTCCTGACGCTCCCTAGGCGCCTCGTCACAGCCTAAGGAACTAGCTAGCCCTAAAGATAGAAAAATAAAGCCTACCTTGCCTCAGAGAAATTCCCCAAAGGAACAGGCAGCCCCTCACATATAATGACTGTGAGTAAAGATGAAAATTACAAACACAGAGATGAAATAGATTTAGCAAAGTGAGGCCTGACTTACTGAACAGACAGAGTATAGGAAAGGTAACTTTGCGGTCAGCACAAAAAACTACAAAAAGACCACGCAGAGGGCGCAAAAAGACCCTTCGCACCGACTCACGGTGCGGAGGCGCTCCCTCTGCGTCCCAGAGCTTCCAGCAAGCAAGACAAAAATCAAAATAGCAAGCTGGACAGAAAAAATAGCAAACAGAGAAAAACAAGCAGGAACTTAGCTTCTGCTGGGAAGACAGGTCACAAGAACGATCCAGGAGCGAATTAGACCAATACTGGAACATTGACAGGTGGCATGGAGCAATGATCTAGGTGGAGTTAAATAGAGCAGCCAGCTACCGAATTAACCTCGTCACCTGTGGAAGGAACCTCAGAAGCCGCAGCCCCACTCACAACCACCAGAGGAAGCCCATGAACAGAACCAGCCGAAGTACCATTCATGACCACAGGAGGGAGCTTAACAACAGAATTCACAACAGTTTCCACTGTTTAGGCACATCAGGGGCTCTCCAAACGCGACATGGCGTCCAATCTCAATTCCAGACAATTCTACATTGAAAAAGTAAAGCAGCACTCCTTCCCTTCCAAGCTCTGCGGTGCGCCCAAACAGTGGTTTACCCACACATATGGGGTATCGACATATTCAGGAGAAATCGCACAACAACTTCTGTGGTCTTATTTCTCCTGTTACCCTTGTGAAAATAAGAATTTGTGAGTGAAAAGATCATTTTTGTGTAAACAAAAGCGATTTTTTATTTTCACGGCTCCACGTTATAAACTTCCGTGAAGCACTTGGGGGTTCAAAGTGCTCACCACATATCTAGATAAGTTCTTTAAGGGGTCTAGTTTCCAAAATGGTGTCACTTGTGGGGAGTTTCCACTGTTTAGGTACATCAGGGGCTCTCTAAACGTGACATGGCGTCCGATCTCAATTCCAGCCAATTCTGCATTGAAAAAGTCAAACGGCGCTCCTTCACTTCCAAGCTCAGCGGTGCGCCCAAACAGTGGTTTACCCCCACATATGGGGTATTGGCGTATTCAGGAGAAATTGCATAACAAAATTTATGGTTACATTTTTGTTTTTACACATGTGAAAATAAAAAAAATGGTTCTGAATTAAGATGTTTGCAATAAAAAGTTAAATGTTCATTTTTTCCTTCCACATTGTTTCAGTTCCTGTGAAGCACGTAAAGGGTTAATAAACTTCTTGAATGTGGTTTTGAGAACCTTGAGGGATGTAGTTTTTAGAATGGTGTCACACTTCATTATTTTCTATCATATAGATGCCTCAAAATGACTTCAAATGTGATGTGGTCCCTAAAAAAAATGGTGTTGTAAAAATAAGAAATTGCTGGTCAATTTTAACCCTTATAACTCCCTAACAAAAAAAATTTTGTTTCCAAAATTGTGCTGATGTAAAGTAGACATGTGGGAAATGTTATTTATTAACTATTTTTCGTGACATATCTCTCTGATTTAAGGGCATAAAAATACAAAGTTTGAAAATTGCAAAATTTTAAAAATTTTCGCCATATTTCCGTTTTTTTCATAAATAATCGCAAGTAATATCAAAGAAATGTTACCACTAACATGAAGTACAATATGTCACGAAAAAAGAGTCTCAAAATCAGCGGGATCCGTTAAAGCGTTCCAGAGTTCTAACCTCATAAAGTGACAGTGGTCAGAATTGCAAAAATTGGCTCGGTCATTAATAATAATAATAATAATAATAATAATTGTTATTTATATAGCGCCAACATATTCCGCAGCGCTTTACAAATTATAGAGGGGACTTGTACAGACAATAGACATTACAGCATAACAGAAATAAAGTTCAAAACAGATACCAGGAGGAATGAGGGCCCTGCTCGCAAGCTTACAAACTATGAGGAAAAGGGGAGACACGAGAGGTACCAAATTGGCTCTGTCACTAAGTGGTTAAGCAAATCACAAACTTGCAGTCACACACCCGCTGAATAAGCACAGCACTGCGAGTAATGTGAGGATTCACAAGTCTGCAGTCACATAGAATGACACAGAGTGAATGCACCAATGGCACACGCACAGCTCCACTGTATATTGACACACACGCACAGTCCCACTTTATAATGACACACACACACCACAGTCCTTGAAATGCGTTAGCAGTAAAACACTTTGTCCAATACTCCCTTCCCTCCTCTTCCCTTGTCAAGCCATGTAATCTTCAGCTCATATGTGGATCACTGCTCACCATTCCCGCTCTTCACCGCCCATACAGTACCTCCATAACGGCACCATACAAAACCTCCATAACACCACCATAGAGTACCTCCTTAACATCACCATACAGAACCTTCAAATAGGGCTGCCACTAGGAATTTTGGGGCCCCATACTGGCCAAATTTTCAGGGCCCATTGAGACTCTGCCCAAGCTCCAACCCCAGCCTCGCCTCCACCCCTCAAACTGTCCACAGTCCCACCGCTCTCTTTGGAAAAACTCCACTTCTCACCAATCACACATTAACAGTTCCTATCACCAGATCACACATATAGCCAGCAGCTTTTGTTTTGGCCAAAAGATTTTTCTAATCTGCCACCACGACAAGGTAGATGCATTTGGCCGGGCCCCACTCTACGCTAAAGTATTAAAAATTTGTTAAAATATGCAATACAATTAAGGTATATTTTTACTTATTTTTCAATTTTTTAAATGACCAATAATGTCACATTCAAAGGGACAAATACCACCATACCATGACCAGAGACCATATTACCACCACAGTGACCCAACAATACCACATACAAGGAACAAATACCAACACAACATGACCAGACCACATATTACCACCACATAGTAACCTATAATACCACATACAAGGAACAAATACTGGCATACCATGTCCAGATCACATATTACCACCACAGTGACCAATTATTATCACATACAAGGGACAAACACCATCACACCATATCAAGATCACATATTATTACCACATGTGATCAATAATACCACATACAGTGAACAAATACGATGACCGGACCACATATTACTACCACATAGTGACTGAATACTACAATACTGATCATTAATAAAAAAAACACAATACTATCACCAAAAGTGCCACTATGCACAGGAGATCTGTACTTAGTATGCAGTGTCTGTGTACAGGTAATACAGTGATCACTGTTGTGAATTCTGCTCTTGGGTTCCCTCCAGTGGTTGCAGGTGGGAATGCAGTTGTCTCTGACTCGCAGTCCTGGCCAGGTGTATCGGATGATTACAATTCTGACTGGGATATTTAGGTGTGCAGGATCCTTTAGCCCTTGCCAGTTGTCAATGTTCCTTGTGAAGTGTTGGATCACTTTATGGCTCCTTCTGCTTGCTGCCAAATTCAGCAAAGATAAGTGTTTGGTTTTTTGTATCTGTGGCACACTGCTGTGTGCTTGTTTCAGTTTTATTCCTGCTCTGATTGTAGGATTCACTGGAGTTGCAGATTTACGCTCGTACATCTTTAGTTAGATGTAGGAAGTTTTTTTTGTATTTTCTGCTGTGGATGATTTTGAAGGGTTTTGATACTGACCGCACAGAACTCTGTCCTATCATGTCCTATCTAGCTAGAGTGGCCTCATGTGCTAAATCCTGTTTTTCTGCCTGTGTATGTTTTTTCCTCTTCGACTCACCGCCAATATTTGTGGGGGGCTGTCTATCCTTTGGGGATTTTCTCTGAGGCAAGATAGTATTCCAATTTCCATCTTTAGGGGTATTTAGTCCTTCGGCTGTGACGAGGTGTCTAGGTGTGTTAGGTACACTCCACGGCTACTTCTAGTTGTGGTGTTAAGTTCAGGATTGCGGTCAGTATAGTGCCACCTTCTCCAGTGAAAGTTCTCATGCAGCCCCAAGGTCACCGGATCATAACAGATCACTGGTGATATTACACACAGGAGCTCTGTATATAGTCTCAGTGTAAATGTAATACAGTGATCACTGGTTGGATTGTACACAGGACCTCTGTATATAGTTTCAGTGTACAGGTAATACAGTGATCACCAGTGACAATATAAGCAGGAGCTCTGTATATAGTGTCAGTGTAAATGTAATACAGTGATCACTGGTGACATTGTTCACAGGACCTCTGTATATAGCGCCAGTGTACAGGTAATACAGTGATCACTGGCGATATTGTACACAGAAACTCTGTATATAGTGTATAATGTCAGTATACAGGTAACACACTGACTCACCAGTGACGTCTCTAGGTGAAGTCCTTCAGCTTCGCTTTTCATCCTCAACCAGCACAGACCGCCATCACATCTTCCAGCCAGGATGGGTCTCTGCAGAAAATAACACAGTTATCTAGAGCTCCTCTTGCATAACACATTACTTAATTTTTTCCCAACTTCTACACTGCACTAGCTGAAGAAAGAAGGGCGACATAATGTCGCTCTGCACAGTAACAGGATTGCCCCCTCATTTAAAACAGTATCCTCAAAAAATAAAATAAATACATCACTGCAGTAATAATATCCCTTAATTAGCCCCTATGGTAATAATATTCCTCATCCTGGCCCCGTGTATCTCATTCCTGGCTCCAGCCTTATGTTCTCCCATTCTGCACTCATTAGGATCCATTCTGCCCCCATATGATCTTTGCATCCTGCCCCATCTGTTCCATGATCCTGCCCCATCTGTCCCATGATCCTGCACCATGTGTCTCCATCCTGCACTATGATCCTGCCCCATCTGCCTCCATCCTGCCCCATCTGTCTCCATATTCCTGCCCTATTTGTCTCCATCCTGCCCCCATGTCTCCCATGCACCTGTGTCTCACACTCTGCCCCCTGTGTCTCCATCCTGCCCCCTGTGTCTCCATCCTGCCCCCTGTGTTGTCTCCATCCTGCCCCCTGTTTTGTTTCCATGCCTGCCCCCTGTGTTGTTTTATTCCTGCCCCGTGTTGTTTCCATTCTTGCCCCCTGTGTTGTTTCCATTCCTGCCCCTGTGTTGCTTCCATTCCTGCCCCCTGTATTATTTCCATTCCTGCCCCCTGTATTGTCTTCATCCTGCCCCGTGTTGTTTCCATTCCTGCCCCTGTGTTGTTTCCATTCCTGCCCCCTGTGTTGTTTCCATTCCTGCCCCCTGTGTTGTTTCCATTCCTGCCCCCTGTGTTGTTTCCATTCCTGCCCCCTGTGTTGTTTCCATTCCTGGCACCTGTGTTGTTTCCATTACTGCCCCCTGTGTTGTTTCCATTCCTGCCTCCTGTGTTGTTTCCATTCCTGCCCTTTGTGTTGTTTCCATTCCTACCACGTGTTGTTTCCATTCCTGCCCCGTGTCTCCATTCCTGACCCTGTGTTGTTTCCATTTCTGCTCCATGTTGTTTCCATTTCGGCCCCGTGTTGTTTCCATTCCTGCCCCGTGTTGTTTCCATTCCTGCCCCTATGTTGCTTCCATTACTGCCCTCTGTGTTGTTTCCTTTACTGCTACCTGTGTTGTTTCCATTTCTGCCCCCTGTGTTGTTTCCATTCCTGCCCCCTGTGTTGTCTCCATTCCTGCCCCGTGTTGTTTCGATTACTGCCCCGTGTCTCCATTCCTGCTCCCTGTGTTGTTTCCATTCCTGCCTCGTGTTGTTTCCATTCCTGCCCCGTGTTGTTTCCATTCCTGCCCCTGTGTTGTTTCCATTCCTGCCCCCTGTGTTGTTTCCATTCCTGCCCCCTGTGTTATTTCCATTACTGCCCCCTGTGTTGTTTCCATTCCTGCCCCGTGTTGTTTCCATTCCTGCCCCTGTGTTGTTTCCATTACTGCCCCCTGTGTTGTTTCTATTACTGCCCATGTTGTTTCCATTCCTGCCCCATGTTGTTTCCATTCCTGCCCTGTCTTGTTTCCATTCCTGCCCCTGTGTTGTTTCCATTCCTGCCCTGTGTTGTTTCCATTACTGCCCCCTGTGTCGTTTCCATTCCTGCCCCGTGTCTCCATTCCTGCCCCCTGTGTTGTTTCCATTACTGCCCCCTGTGTTGTTTACATTCCTGCACCATATTTTTTCCATTCCTCCCCCGTGTTGTTTCCATTCCTGCCCCGTGTTGTTTCGATTACTGCCCCGTGTCTCCATTCCTGCTCCCTGTGTTGTTTCCATTCCTGCCTCGTGTTGTTTCCATTCCTGCCCTGTGTCTCCATTCCTGCCCCCTGTGTTGTTTCCATTCCTGCCCCATGTTGTTTCCATTCCTGCCCCATGCTGTTTCCATTCCTGCCCCTGTGTTGTTTCCATTCCTGCACCGTGTCTCCATTCCTGCCCCGTGTTGTTTCCATTACTGCCCCCTGTGTTGTTTACATTATCTGCCCCGTGTCTCCATTCCTGCCCCCTGTGTTGTTTCCATTCCTGCCCCATGTTGTTTCCATTCCTCCCCCGTGTTGTTTCCATTCCTGCCCCGTGTCGCCATTCCTGCCCCGTGTTGTTTCCATTCCTCCCCCGTGTTGTTTCCATTCCTGCCCCGTGTCTCCATTCCTGCCCCGTGTTGTTTCCATTCCTGCCCCTGTGTTGTCTCCATCCTGCCCCGTTTTGTTTCCATGCCTGCCCCTGTGTTGTTTTTATTCCTGCCCCCGTGTTGTTTCCATTCCTGCCCCGTGTTGTTTCCATTCCTGCCCCTGTGTTGTTTCCATTCCTGCCCCCTGTATTATTTCCATTCCTGCCCCCTGTATTGTCTTCATCCTGCCCCGTGTTGTTTCCATTCCTGCCCCTGTGTTGTTACCATTCCTGCCCCCTGTGTTGTTTCCATTCCTGCCCCCTGTGTTGTTTCCATTCCTGCCCCCTGTGTTGTTTCCATTCCTGCCCCCTGTGTTGTTTCCATTCCTGGCACCTGTGTTGTTTCCATTCCTGCCCCCTGTGTTGTTTTTATTCCTGCCTCCTGTGTTGTTTCCATTCCTGCCCCCTGTGTTGTTTCCATTCCTACCCCGTGTTGTTTCCATTCCTGCCCCTTGTCTCCATTCCTGCCCCCTGTGTTGTTTCCATTTCTGCTCCATGTTGTTTCCATTCCGGCCCCGTGTTGTTTCCATTCCTACCCCATGTTGTTTCCATTCCTGCCCCTATGTTGCTTCCATTACTGCCCCCTGTGTTGTTTCCTTTACTGCTACCTGTGTAGTTTCCATTTCTTTTTTTTTTTTTTCCAAACTGTATTTATTAATTATTTTCAATTAAACATTTTCAACATTAGCATATCAACATGCAGACATAGGTACACGGAATTACCTCTCCCTTTCCGGTAATACAGAAGCCCACTATTAAAGACGATAACTATTTTAGCGATCCAGTTTGCAAGTTAAAGGCAAAGTGCCTCTCAATCAAGGTAAACATGAGGCTAAAGACATAGAATTCAACATGGAAATACAATACGAGTGGACTACCACTCTGTAACTAGATAACCCCAAATGGTGAGAGAGGGGAAGTAATAGCTAAAGAAAAGATGAAGAACAAAAAAGAGGGGGGAGGGGTCAACAAACAGACTAGGGAAAATCAAGGAGAGGGGAGGGGTGGGGGGGGGGGAACACACGACTCCGCATTACGCCCAGTGTGTTATTTAGGAGACAAGTCCGCTTACAAGGGTGCTCGGTCCGCTACCGTCCGTTCCAGGAACCATGTAGTTGTGCAGAAGCATTGTTTGAGCCTCTGTTGTATATGCGTTGGAAGGATGAGTATAAGTGGCTGCCATAGTTCAAAAAAATTTTGGGTTTTTAGTTCTTTCTGAAGGGAAGCCTCCACCCAATCCATCCTAAATAGGAAAGAAAGTTTGTCCAGAAAGATCCTCAATGTGGGCACACTAGGTGCCAGCCAGGTTTGTAAAATCGTTTTCCGGGCCGAGGCCAAAATCATGTACAAGAATTTTCTACCAGAAGTGGAGATCACAGCCCCTTCATTACTAATGTATCCAAAAAGAGCCCAGGCTGGGGTGAGAGCCACTCTATATGGTGTATGCGTATGAGTAAATACAAGTATGCGTTGCCAAAATTGTTGGATTTGTGAGCAAGCCCACAAACAATGGAACATGTCTGCCTCGGCCTCTCCACACCTGGAACAGATCGGACTCGGTATATTACCCATAAGAAAGTTGCGCCTTGGCGAGATATAGGATTTATGCATAATCTTCAACGCCATTTCCCAGTAAGATGTAAACGGTGTAAATTTAAGAGTGTTCCTCAACATTTGTAAAATCAGAGTAGGTGTTAATGACGGGTCACAGAGCTGCCACTTCATTATTCCTGTGGAATGTTCTTCCCTCTCGGTCTCAGTTCTTAGGAATGTATAGTAGTCTGACACAAGCCTTTTTGTCAGCTTGTATGCGAGTAGTTTCCATTTCTGCCCCCTGTGTTGCTTCCATTCCTGCCCCCTGTGTTGTCTCCATTCCTGCCCCGTGTTGTTTCGATTACTGCCCCGTGTCTCCATTCCTGCTCCCTGTGTTGTTTCCATTCCTGCCTCGTGTTGTTTCCATTCCTGCCCCGTGTTGTTTCCATTCCTGCCCCTGTGTTGTTTCCATTCCTGCCCCTGTGTTGTTTCCATTCCTGCCCCGTGTTGTTTCGATTACTGCCCCGTGTCTCCATTCCTGCTCCCTGTGTTGTTTCCATTCATGCCTCGTGTTGTTTCCATTCCTGCCCTGTGTCTCCATTCCTGCCACCTGTGTTGTTTCCATTCCTGCCCCATGTTGTTTCCATTCCTGCCCCATGCTGTTTCCATTCCTGCCCCTGTGTTGTTTCCATTCCTGCACCGTGTCTCAATTCCTGCCCCGTGTTGTTTCCATTCCTGCCCCGTGTTGTTTCGATTACTGCCCCGTGTCTCCATTCCTGCTCCCTGTGTTGTTTCCATTCCTGCCTCGTGTTGTTTCCATTCCTGCCCTGTGTCTCCATTCCTGCCCCCTGTGTTGTTTCCATTCCTGCCCCATGTTGTTTCCATTCCTGCCCCATGTTGTTTCCATTCCTCCCCCGTGTTGTTTCCATTCCTGCCCCGTGTCTCCATTCCTGCCCCGTGTTGTTTCCATTCCTGCCCCTGTGTTGTTTCCATTCCTGCCCCTGTGTAGTTACCATTACTGCCCCCTGAGATGTTTCTATTACTGCCCATGTTGTTTCCATTCCTGCCCCATGTTGTTTCCATTCCTGCCCTGTCTTGTTTCCATTCCTGCCCCTGTGTTGTTTCCATTCCTGCCCTGTGTTGTTTCCATTTCTGCCCCCTGTGTTGTTTCCATTCCTGCCCCATATTGTTTCCATTCCTCCCCGTGTTGTTTCCATTCCTGCCCCGTGTCTCCATTCCTGCCCCCTTTGTTGTTTCCATTCCTGCCCCATGTTGTTTCCATTCCTGCCCCTGTGTTGTTTCCATTACTGCCCCATATGTTGTTTCTATTACTGCCCCTGTGTTGTTTCCATTCCTGCCCCGTGTCTCCATTCCTGCCTCCTGTGCTGTTTCCATTCCTGCCCCGTGTTGTTTCCATTACTGCGCCCTGTGTTGTTTCCATTACTGCCCCCTGTGTTATTTCCATTACTGCCCCCTGTGTTGTTTTCATTCCTGCCCCCTGTGTTGTTTCCAATCCTGCCCTGTGTTGTTTCCATTCCTGCTCCCTGTGTTGTTTCCATTCCTGCCCCCTGTTTTGTTTCCATTCCTGCCCCGTGTTGTTTCCATTCCTGCCACCTGTGTTGTTTCCATTCCTGCCCCATGTTGTTTCCATTCCTGCTCTGTGTTGTTTCCATTCCTGCCCCTGTGTTGTTTCCATTCCTGCCCCTGTGTTTTTTCCATTCCTGCCCCTGTGTTTTTTCCATTACTGCCCCATGTGTTGTTTCCATTACTGCCCCGTGTTGTTTCCATTCCTGCCCCGTGTCTCCATTCCTGCCCCCTGTGTTGTTTCCATTTCTGCTCCATGTTGTTTCCATTTCGGCCCTGTGTTGTTTCCATTCCTGCCCCGTGTTGTTTCCATTCCTGCCCCTATGTTGCTTCCATTACTGCCCCCTGTGTTGTTTCCTTTACTGCTACCTGTGTTGTTTCCATTTCTGCCCCCTGTGTTGTTTCCATTCCTGTCCCCTGTGTTGTCTCCATTCCTGCCCCGTGTTGTTTCGATTACTGCCCCGTGTCTCCATTCCTGCTCCCTGTGTTGTTTCCATTCCTGCCTCGTGTTGTTTCCATTCCTGCCCCGTGTTGTTTCCATTCCTGCCCCTGTGTTGTTTCCATTCCAGCCCCCTGTTTTGTTTCCATGCCTGCCCCCTGTGTTATTTCCATTACTGCCCCCTGTGTTGTTTCCATTCCTGCCCCGTGTTGTTTCGATTACTGCCCCGTGTCTCCATTCCTGCTCCCTGTGTTGTTTCCATTCCTGCCTCGTGTTGTTTCCATTCCTGCCCTGTGTCTCCATTCCTGCCCCATGCTGATTCCATTCCTGCCCCTGTGTTGTTTCCATTCCTGCACCGTGTCTCCATTCCTGCCCCGTGTTGTTTCCATTACTGCCCTGTGTTGTTTACATTCCTGCCCTGTGTCTCCATTCCTGCCCCCTGTGTTGTTTCCATTCCTGCCCCATGTTGTTTCCATTCCTCCCCCGTGTTGTTTCCATTCCTGCCCCGTGTCTCCATTCCTGCCCCGTGTTGTTTCCATTCCTGCCCCTGTGTTGTTTCCATTCCTGCCCCTATGTTGCTTCCATTACTGCCCCCTGTGTTGTTTCCTTTACTGCTACCTGTGTTGTTTCCATTTCTGCCCCCTGTGTTGTTTCCATTCCTGCCCCCTGTGTTGTCTCCATTCCTGCCCCGTGATGTTTCGATTACTGCCCCGTGTCTCCATTCCTGCTCCCTGTGTAGTTTCTTTTCCTGCCTCGTGTTGTTTCCATTCCTGCCCCGTGTTGTTTCCATTCCTGCCCCTGTGTTGTTTCCATTCCTGCCCCCTGTGTTGTTTCCATTCCTGCCCCGTGTTGTTTCGATTACTGCCCCGTGTCTCCATTCCTGCTCCCTGTGTTGTTTCCATTCCTGCCTCGTGTTGTTTCCATTCCTGCCCCCTGTGTTGTTTCCATTCCTGCCCCATGTTGTTTCCATTCCTGCCCCATGCTGTTTCCATTCCTGCCCCTGTGTTGTTTCCATTCCTGCACCATGTCTCCATTCCTGCCCCGTGTTGTTTCCATTACTGCCCCTGTGTTGTTTCCATTCCTGCACCGTGTCTCCATTCCTGCCCCATGTTGTTTCCATTCCTCCCCCGTGTTGTTTCCATTCCTGCCCCGTGTCTACATTCCTGCCCCGTGTTGTTTCCATTCCTGCCCCTGTGTTGTTTCCATTCCTGCCCCTGTGTTGTTTCCATTACTGCCCCCTGTGTTGTTTCTATTACTGCCCATGTTGTTTCCATTCCTGCCCCATGTTGTTTCCATTCCTGCCCTGTCTTGTTTCCATTCCTGCCCCTGTGTTGTTTCCATTCCTGCCCTGTGTTGTTTCCATTACTGCCCCCTGTGTTGTTTCCATTCCTGCCCCTGTGTTGTTTCCATTACTGCCCCCTGTGTTGTTTCTATTACTGCCCATGTTGTTTCCATTCCTGCCCCATGTTGTTTCCATTCCTGCCCTGTCTTGTTTCCATTTCTGCCCCTGTGTTGTTTCCATTACTGCCCCCTGTGTCGTTTCCATTCCTGCCCCGTGTCTCCATTCTTGCCCCCTGTGTTGTTTCCATTACTGCCCCCTGTGTTGTTTACATTCCTGCACCATATTTTTTCCATTCCTCCCCCGTGTTGTTTCCATTCCTGCCCCGTGTGTTGTTTCCATTCCTGCCCCATGTTGTTTCCATTCCTGCCCCGTGTTGTTTCCATTCCTGCCCCTGTGTTTTTTCCATTCCTGCCCCTGAGTTGTTTCCATTACTGCCCCCTGTGTTGTTTCTATTACTGCCCATGTTGTTTCCATTCCTGCCCCATGTTGTTTCCATTCCTGCCCTGTCTTGTTTCCATTCCTGCCCCTGTGTTGTTTCCATTCCTGCCCTGTGTTGTTTCCATTACTGCCCCCTGTGTTGTTTCCATTCCTGCCCCTGTGTTGTTTCCATTACTGCCCCCTGTGTTGTTTCTATTACTGCCCATGTTGTTTCCATTCCTGCCCCATGTTGTTTCCATTCCTGCCCTGTCTTGTTTCCATTCCTGCCCCTGTGTTGTTTCCATTCCTGCCCTGTGTTGTTTCCATTACTGCCCCCTGTGTTGTTTCCATTCCTGCCCCTGTGTTGTTTCCATTACTGCCCCCTGTGTTGTTTCTATTACTGCCCATGTTGTTTCCATTCCTGCCCCATGTTGTTTCCATTCCTGCCCTGTCTTGTTTCCATTCCTCCCCTGTGTTGTTTCCATTCCTGCCCCGTGTCTCCATTCCTGCCCCCAGTGCTGTTTCTGTTGTGAACAGGTAATTCAGAACCACAATGGACCTTGAAGTTCAGAGCACACAAAGTGACCTGACATTTACCAAAAACATAGGACGAGCTCTGAGACGTGGAAACTCTGCTGACCGCAATCCCTAATCCTATCACACCACACTAGAGGTAGCCGTGGATTGCGCCTAACGCTCCCTATGCAACTCGGCACAGCCTGAGAAACTAACTAGCCCTGAAGATAGAAAAATAAGTCTACCTTGCCTCAGAGAAATTCCCCAAAGGAAAAGGCAGCCCCCCAGATATAATGACTGTGAGTAAAGATGAAATACAAACACAGAGATGAAATAGATTTAGCAAAGTGAGGCCCGACTTACTGAATAGACCGAGGATAGGAAAGATAGCTTTGCGGTCAACACAAAAACCTACAAACAACCACGCAGAGGGGCAAAAAAGACCCTCCGCACCGACTAACGGTACTTAGGTGCTCCCTCTGCGTCTCAGAGCTTCCAGCAAGCAAGAAAAACCAATATAGCAAGCTGGACAGAAAAAATAGCAACAAAAGTAACACAAGCAGAACTTAGCTTATGCAGGATAGACAGGCCGCAGGAACGATCCAGGAGGAAGCAAGACCAATACTAGAACATTGACTGGAGGCCAGGATCAAAGCACCAGGTGGAGTTAAATAGAGCAGCACCTAATGACTTAACCTCATCACCTGAGGAAGGAAACTCAGAAGCCGCAGTACCACTCTCATCCACTAAAGGAAGCTCATAGACAGAACCAGCCGAAGTACCACTCACGACCACAGGAGGGAGCTTGGCCACAGAATTCACAACATGTTTCCATTACTGCCCCATGTCTCCATTCCTGCCCCCTGTGTTGTTTCCATTCCTGCCCCGTGTTGTTTCCATTACTGCCCCCTGTGTTGTTTCCATTACTGCCCCTGTTGTTTCCATTCCTGCCCCTGTGTTGTTTCCATTCCTGCCCCTGTGTTGTTTCCATTACTGCCCACTGTGTTGTTTCCATTACTGCCCCTGTGTTGTTTCCATTCCTGCCCCATGTCTCCATTCCTGCCCCTGTGTTGTTTCCATTACTGCCCCTTGTGTTGTTTCCATTACTGCCCCCTGTGTTGTTTCCATTCCTGCCCCCTGTGTTGTTTCCATTCCTGCCCCCTGTGTTGTTTCCATTCCTGCCCCTGTGTTGTTTCCATTCCTGCCCCTGTGTTGTTTTCATTCCTGCCCCTGTGTTGTTTCCATTCCTGCCCCCTGTGTTGTTTCCATTCCTGCCCCTGTGTTGTTTCCATTCCTGCCCCTGTGTTGTTTTCATTCCTGCCCCTGTGTTGTTTCCATTCCTGCCCCGTGTTGTTTCCATTCCTGCCCCATGTTGTTTCCATTCCTGCCCCCTGTGTTGTTTCCAATCCTGCCCCCTGTGTTGTTTCCATTACTGCCCCTGTGTTGTTTCCATTCCTGCTCCGTGTCTCCATTCCTGCTCCCTGTGTTGTTTCCATTCCTGCCCTTGTGTTGTTTCCATTCCTGCCCCTGTGTTGTTTCCATTACTGCCCCCTGTGTTGTTTCCATTACTGCCCCATGTCTTTATTCCTGCCCCCTGTGTTGTTTCCATTCCTGCCCCATGTTGTTTCCATTCCTGCCCCATGTTGTTTCCATTCCTGCCCCCTGTGTTGTTTCCATTCCTGCCCCCTGTGTTGTTTCCATTACTGCCCCTGTGTTGTTTCCATTCCTGCCCCGTGTCTTCATTCCTGCCCCCTGTGTTGTTTCCATTCCTGCCCCGTGTTGTTTCCATTACTGCACCCTGTGTTGATTCCATTACTGCCCCCTGTGTTGTTTCCATTACTGCCCCCTGTGTTGTTTCCATTCCTGCCCCGTGTTGTTTCCATTCCTGCCTCGTGTTGTTTCAATTCCTGTCCCCTGTGTTGTTTCCTTTCCTGCCCCCTGTGTTGTTTCCATTCCTGCCCCCTGTGTTGTTTCTATTAATGCCCCCGTGTTGTTTTCATTCCTGTCCCCTGTGTTGTTTCCATTCCTGCCCCCTGACTGGCTGGTGAATAACAATGATGTCATGATGTCACAATGGCTTTTTCAAAAACCTGACCTGCACATCCAAACATAGACTAAGTGTGAACAGGTGCTGAACCCAGAGTCGCCAACTCGTATATAGTTAAATAAATAAGGCAGCACACTGCAGCGCTAGAACACACAAACTTGAAATACGAAACCTGAACTGCATTACTGCACTAGAAATATGAAAAATGAGAGCGTTTAGCGCATAAAAATGGCCAATTTTATGTGTACCTGGTAGCCACTTTATGGCATCTCTCTTATACCAGGTCCTAAGCTTGCCTTACCTCGCTGAGAATAAACGTCTCCATCTGAATGGGTACATGTGAAACCTCTTCCTAGACTAAAATTCTCTCTCTCTATGGAGGGGTATTGGACCTGCTGTAATAAAAACACCTGTGGTTAGAAGGCGGAGTGCACGATCAGAAGGCTAGAGAATACATTTCAAAAACCTGACCTGCACATCCAAACATAGACTAAGTGTGAACAGGTGCTGAACCCAGAGTCGCCAACTCGTATATAGGTAAATAAATAAGGCAGCACACTGCAGCGCTAGAACACACAAACTTGAAATACGAAACCTGAACTGCATTACTGCACTAGAAATATGAAAAATGAGAGCGTTTAGCGCATAAAAATGGCCAATTTTATGAGTACCTGGTAGCCACTTTACGGCATCTCTCTTATACCAGGTCCTACGCTTGCCTTACCTCGCTGAGAATAAACGTCTCCATCTGAATGGGTACATGTGAAACCTCTTGCTAGACTAAAATTCTCTCTCTCTATGGAGGGGTATTGGACCTGCTGTAATTAAAACACCTGTGGCTAGAAGGCGGAGTGCACGATCAAAAGGCTAGAGAATACATTTCAAAAACCTGACCTGCACATCCAAACATAGACTAAGTGTGAACAGGTGCTGAACCCAGAGTCGCCAACTCGTATATAGGTAAATAAATAAGGCAGCACACTGCAGTGCTAGAACACACAAACTTGAAATACGAAACCTGAACTGCATTACTGCACTAGAAATATGAAAAATGAGAGCATTTAGCGCATAAAAATGGCCAATTTTATGTGTACCTGGTAGCCACTTTACAGCATCTCTCTTATACCAGGTCCTACGCTTGCCTTACCTCGCTGAGAATAAACGTCTCCATCTGAATGGGTACATGTGAAACCTCTTCCTAGACTAAAATTCTCTCTCTCTATGGAGGGGTATTGGACCTGCTGTAATTAAAACACCTGTGGCTAGAAGGCGGAGTGCACGATCAGAAGGCTAGAGAATACATTTCAAAAACCTGACCTGCACATCTGTTCACACTTAGTCTATGTTTGGATGTGCAGGTCAGGTTTTTGAAATGTATTCTCTAGCCTTCTGATCGTGCACTCCTGTTGTGAATTCTGTGGCAGAGCTCCCTCCTGTGGTCACAAGTGGTACTTCGGTTGATTCTGTCTGTGAGCTTCCGTTGGTGGAGGAGAGTGGTACTGCGGCTTCTGAGTTTCCTTCCTCAGGTGATGTGGTGAAGTCGTTAGGTGCTGCTCTATTTAACTCCACCTGGTGCTCTGATCCTGGCCTCCAGTCAATGTTCTAGTATAGGACTTGCTTCCTCCTGGATCGTTCCTGTGGCCTGCTGCTCTGCATAGCTAAGTTCCGCTTTTGTTATTTTGCTTGCTGTTTTTTCTGTCCAGCTTGCTTGTTTGTTTTTTTTCTTGCTTGCTGGAAGCTCTGGGACGCAGAGGGTGTACCTCCGTGCCGTTAGTTCGGTACGGAGGGTCTTTTTGCCCCCTTTGCGTGGTTGTTTGTAGGGTTTTGTGTTGACCGCAAAGTTACCTTTCCTATCCTCGCTCTGTTCAGAAAGTTGGGCCTCACTTTGCTAAATCTATTTCATCTCTACGTTTGTCTTTTCATCTTAACTCACAGTCATTATATGTGGGGGCTGCCTTTTCCTTTGGGGGATTTCTCTGAGGCAAGGTAGGCTTATTTTCTATCTTCAGGCTAGCTAGTTTCTCAGGCTGTGCCGAGTTGCATAGGGAGTGTTAGGCGCAATCCACGGCTGCCTCTAGTGTGGTTGGAGAGGATTAGGGATTGCGGTCAGCAGAGTTTCCACGTCTCAGAGCTCGTTCTATGTTTTTGGGTTATTGTCAGGTCACTGTATGTGCTCTGGCTTCTATGTCCATTGTGGTACTGAATTACCTTATCATAACAGTACTGGAGGCCCAAAGTACTAATGATTCCCAATAGAGGGAAAAAAGAAGTTCTGAGACCATTTTTTTTTCTTTGCACTGTGTTTTGCCTGTTTTTTCCCCTAGACATTAGGGTGGATCGGGACACAGGTGTGGACATGGACATTCAGGGTCTGTGCTCTTCAATGGATAATCTCGTTATAAATGTACAAAAGATTCAGGATTTGGTGGTTCAGAATCCTATGTTAGAACCAAGAATTCCTATTCCTGATTTGTTTTATGGTGATAGAGCCAAGTTTGTGAATTTCAAAAATAATTGCAAACTGTTTCTGGCCTTGATACCTCGCTCCTCTGGTGAACCAGTTCAACAAGTGAGAATTATTATTTCTTTTTTGCGTGGCGACCCTCAAGACTGGGCATTTTCCCTTGCGCCAGGAGATCCTGCATTGAGTAAAGTTGATGCGTTTTTCCTGGCGCTCGGATTGCTGTACGATGAACCTAATTCGGTGGATCAGGCAGAGAAAAATTTGCTGGCTCTGTGTCAGGGTCAGGATGAGATTGAGATTTACTGTCAGAAATTTAGAAGGTGGTCCGTGCTCACTCAATGGAATGAAGGTGCGCTCGCAGCTATTTTCAGAAAGGGTCTCTCTGAAGCCCTTAAGGATGTCATGGTGGGATTTCCTATGCCTGCTGGTCTAAATGAGTCTATGTCTTTGGCCATTCAGATCGGTCGACGCTTGCGTGAGCGTAAATCTGTGCACCATTTGGCGGTATTATCTGAGCATAAACCTGAGCCTATGCAGTGCGATAGGACTTTGACCAGAGTTGAACGGCAAGAACACAGACGTCAGAATGGGCTGTGTTTCTACTGTGGTGATTCCACTCATGCTATCTCTGATTGTCCTAAGCGCACTAAGCGGTTCGCTAGGTCTGCCACCATTGGTACGGTACAGTCAAAATTTCTTTTGTCCGTTACCTTGATCTGCTCTTTGTCATCTTATTCTGTCATGGCATTTGTGGATTCAGGCGCTGCCCTGAATTTGATGGACTTGGAGTATGCCAGGCGTTGTGGGTTTTTCTTGGAGCCCTTGCAGTGTCCTATTCCACTGAGAGGAATTGATGCTACGCCTTTGGCCAAGAATAAGCTTCAGTACTGGACCCAGCTGACCATGTGCATGGCTCCTGCACATCAGGAGGATATTCGCTTTCTGGTGTTGCATAATTTGCATGATGTGGTCGTGTTGGGGTTGCCATGGCTACAGGTCCATAATCCAGTATTAGATTGGAAATCCATGTCTGTGTCCAGCTGGGGTTGTCAGGGGGTACATGGTGATGTCCCATTCCTGTCTATTTCATCATCCACCCCTTCTGAGGTCCCAGAGTTCTTGTCTGATTACCAGGATGTATTTGATGAGCCCAAGTCCGATGCCCTACCTCCGCATAGGGATTGTGATTGTGCTATCGATTTGATTCCTGGTAGTAAACTTCCAAAAGGTCGACTGTTTAATTTATCTGTACCTGAGCACGCCGCTATGCGGAGTTACGTGAAGGAGTCCTTGGAGAAGGGGCATATTCACCCGTCATCGTTGCCATTGGGAGCGGGGTTCTTTTTTGTGGCCAAGAAGGATGGTTCGCTGAGACCTTGTATAGATTACCGCCTTCTAAATAAGATCACGGTCAAATTTCAGTACCCCTTGCCGCTGTTATCTGATTTGTTTGCTCGGATTAAGGGGGCTAGTTGGTTCACCAAGATAGATCTTTGTGGTGCATATAATCTTGTGCGTATAAAGCGAGGCGATGAATGGAAAACTGCATTTAATACGCCCGAGGGCCATTTTGAATACCTAGTTATGCCATTCGGACTTGCCAATGCTCCATCAGTGTTTCAGTCCTTTATGCATGACATCTTCCGAGAGTACCTGGATAAATTCCTGATTGTGTACTTGGATGATATTTTGGTCTTCTCGGATGATTGGGAGTCTCATGTGAAGCAGGTCAGAATGGTGTTCCAGGTCCTGCGTGCTAATTCTTTGTTTGTGAAGGGATCAAAGCGTCTCTTTGGTGTTCAGAAGGTTTCATTTTTGGGGTTCATTTTTTCCCCTTCTACTATCGAGATGGACCCTGTTAAGGTCCAAGCCATCCATGATTGGACTCAGCCGACATCTCTGAAAAGTCTGCAAAAGTTCCTGGGCTTTGCTAATTTTTATCGTCGCTTCATCTGCAATTTTTCTAGTATAGCTAAACCATTGACCGATTTGACCAAGAAGGGTGCTGATATGGTCAATTGGTCTTCTGCTGCTGTGGAAGCTTTTCAAGAATTGAAGCGTCGTTTTTCTTCTGCCCCTGTGTTGTGTCAGCCAGATGTTTCACTTCCGTTCCAGGTCGAGGTTGATGCTTCTGAAATTGGAGCGGGGGCTGTTTTGTCGCAGAGAAGTTCTGATTGCTCGGTGATGAAACCATGCGCCTTCATTTCCAGGAAGTTTTCGCCTGCTGAGCGAAATTATGATGTTGGCAATCGAGAGTTGCTGGCCATGAAGTGGGCATTCGAGGAGTGGCGTCATTGGCTTGAAGGAGCTAAGCATCGCGTGGTGGTCTTGACTGATCATAAGAACTTGACTTATCTCGAGTCTGCCATACGGTTGAATCCTAGACAGGCTCGCTGGTCGCTGTTTTTCTCCCGTTTTGACTTTGTGGTTTCGTACCTTCCGGGCTCTAAAAATGTGAAGGCGGATGCCCTGTCTAGGAGTTTTGTGCCCGACTCTCCGGGTTTATCTGAGCCGGCGGGTATTCTCAAAGAGGGAGTAATTGTGTCTGCCATCTCCCCTGATTTGCGGCGGGTGCTGCAAAAATTTCAGGCTAATAAACCTGATCGTTGCCCAGCGGAGAAACTGTTTGTCCCTGATAGGTGGACTAATAGAGTTATCTCTGAGGTTCATTGTTCGGTGTTGGCTGGTCATCCTGGAATCTTTGGTACCAGAGAGTTAGTGGCTAGATCCTTTTGGTGGCCATCTCTGTCACGGGATGTGCATTCTTTTGTGCAGTCCTGTGGGATTTGTGCTCGGGCTAAGCCCTGCTGTTCTCGTGCCAGTGGGTTGCTTTTGCCCTTGCCGGTCCCGAAGAGGCCTTGGACACATATCTCTATGGATTTTATTTCAGATCTTCCCGTCTCTCAAAAAATGTCAGTCATTTGGGTGGTTTGTGATCGCTTCTCTAAGATGGTCCATTTGGTACCCTTGTCTAAATTGCCTTCCTCCTCTGATTTGGTGCCATTGTTCTTCCAGCATGTGGTTCGTTTACATGGCATTCCAGAGAATATCGTTTCTGACAGAGGTTCCGAGTTTGTTTCGAGGTTTTGGCGAGCCTTTTGTGCTAGGATGGGAATTGACTTGTCTTTTTCCTTGGCTTTCCATCCTCAGACTAATGGCCAGACCGAACAAACCAATCAGACCTTGGAAACATATCTGAGATGCTTTGTTTCTGCTGATCAGGATGACTGGGTGTCCTTTTTGCCTTTGGCTGAGTTCGCCCTTAATAATCGGGCCAGCTCGGCTACCTTGGTTTCGCCGTTTTTCTGCAACTCTGGGTTCCATCCTCGTTTCTCTTCAGGGCAGGTTGAGTCTTCGGATTGTCCTGGTGTGGATACTGTGGTGGACAGGTTGCAGCAGATCTGGTCTCATGTAGTGGACAATTTGACCTTGTCCCAGGAGAAGGCTCAACGTTTTGCTAATCGCAGACGCTGTGTGGGTCCCCGACTTCGTGTTGGGGATTTGGTTTGGTTGTCATCTCGTCATATTCCTATGAAGGTTTCCTCTCCTAAATTTAAGCCTCGCTTCATTGGTCCATATAGGATTTCTGAGGTTCTTAATCCTGTGTCTTTTCGTTTGACCCTTCCAGATTCTTTTTCCATACATAACGTATTCCATATGTCATTGTTGCGGAGATACGTGGCACCTATGGTTCCATCTGTTGATCCTCCTGCCCCGGTTTTGGTGGAGGGGGAGTTGGAGTATATTGTGGAGAAGATTTTGGATTCTCATGTTTCAAGACGGAAACTCCAGTATCTGGTTAAGTGGAAGGGTTATGCTCAGGAAGATAATTCCTGGGTCTTTGCCTCTGATGTCCATGCTCCCGATCTTGTTCGTGCCTTTCATATGGGGGCTCTGGTGAGGGTTCGGTGACCCCTCCTCAAGGGGGGGGTACTGTTGTGAATTCTGTGTCAGAGCTCCCTCCTGTGGTCACAAGTGGTACTTCGGTTGATTCTGTCTGTGAGCTTCCGTTGGTGGAGGAGGGTGGTACTGCGGCTTCTGAGTTTCCTTCCTCAGGTGATGTGGTGAAGTCGTTAGGTGCTGCTCTATTTAATTCCACCTGGTGCTCTGATCCTGGCCTCCAGTCAATGTTCTAGTATAGGACTTGCTTCCTCCTGGATCGTTCCTGTGGCCTGCTGCTCTGCATAGCTAAGTTCCGCTTTTGTTATTTTGTTTGCTGTTTTTTCTGTCCAGCTTGCTTGTTTGTTTTTTTTCTTGCTTGCTGGAAGCTCTGGGACGCAGAGGGTGTACCTCCGTGCCGTTAGTTCGGTACGGAGGGTCTTTTTGCCCCCTTTGCGTGGTTGTTTGTAGGGTTTTGTGTTGACCGCAAAGTTACCTTTCCCATCCTCGCTCTGTTCAGAAAGTCGGGCCTCACTTTGCTAAATCTATTTCATCTCTACGTTTGTCTTTTCATCTTAACTCACAGTCATTATATGTGGGGGCTGCCTTTTCCTTTGGGGGATTTCTCTGAGGCAAGGTAGGCTTATTTTCTATCTTCAGGCTAGCTAGTTTCTCAGGCTGTGCCGAGTTGCATAGGGAGCGTTAGGCGCAATCCACGGCTGCCTCTAGTGTGGTTGGAGAGGATTAGGGATTGCGGTCAGCAGAGTTTCCACGTCTCAGAGCTCGTTCTATGTTTTTGGGTTATTGTCAGGTAACTGTATGTGCTCTGGCTTCTATGTCCATTGTGGTACTGAATTACCTTATCATAACACACTCCGCCTTCTAGCCACAGGTGTTTTAATTACAGCAGGTCCAATACCCCTCCATAGAGAGAGAGAATTTTAGTCTAGGAAGAGGTTTCACATGTACCCATTCAGATGGAGACGTTTATTCTCAGCGAGGTAAGGCAAGCGTAGGACCTAGTATAAGAGAGATGCTGTAAAGTGGCTACCAGGTACACATAAAATTGGCCATTTTTATGCGCTAAACGCTCTCATTTTTCATATTTCTAGTGCAGTAATGCAGTTCAGGTTTCGTATTTCAAGTTTGTGTGTTCTAGCACTGCAGTGTGCTGCCTTATTTATTTAACGATGTCACAATGGCGACATGTGCGCTGATGTCAGCTGCCAGCCTCTGATTGGCTTGTGGCTTTAGAAACCCAACATTTCGACCCTCCCGGGCCTTATTCATGGGGTTACTTGATGCACGCTAGGATACATATGTAGGTGGCAGGCATAGGGTAGGAGGGCAAGTCCCTTGGTATATAAGCTGTCGCTTAACCTGGAACAGGCTGGGAATATGCTGTTTTGTAATGCAAAGCGATAGTGGCACACAGAGGCTGTGACATCCGTAGTGGGCCTGTGTATAGCTGGATGACCTGTGCGGGCAGCACTCCTGAGGCTTGTAGTGATGTAAACGGAGGGTGCTGGATGGCCCGCACGGGTCATCCAGCTATACACAGGCCCACTACGGATGTCACAGCCTCTGTGTGCCACTATCGCTTTGCATTACAAAACAGCATATTCCCAGCCTGTTCCAGGTTAAGCGACAGCTTATATACCAAGGGACTTGCCCTCCTACCCTATGCCTGCCACCTACATATGTATCCTAGCATGCATCAAGTAACCCCATGAATAAGGCCCGGGAGGGTCGAAATGTTGGGTTTCTATCTGCACTTTTTGTTTCCTTTTTGTGGCAACCTGTTTTGTGAACACAATAAACTTGATATATATTTGCATCATACCAGCTTCAAGTGTGCGGTAATTTTTGATATTGGACTGTTTTGGACCACACGGTCTGTTTTACCAGCACCTACTTACCTCTGTCCTGAGTGCACACCATTATTTCCTTTATGGCTTGTGGCTTTAATTGCTGCCTTGGGGGCACACGTGCACACACACTCAGGAAAGATCACATGCACACACCCCCACCCACACACACACACTCAGAAAAACACACACACACTGAGGAAAACACTCGCACCCACACACTCAGGAAAACATACACACATATATACACACACCCACACACTCAGGAAAACACACACACTCAGGAAAACACACACAACCCATTCAGGAAAACACACACCCATTCAGGAAAACACACACACATTCAGGAAAACACACACACATTCAGGAAAATACACACACATTCAGGAAAACACACACACATTCAGGAAAACACACATACTCTGACCTGCCATGTTTAATTTGCTAAATGTCCCCTCCCCCCTGCAATTTAGCACAGCAAGCGTTGAGATGAGCAGCTGGAGAGCTTACCTGGAGTGTGCTGAGCAGTGGGCACACAGAGCAGCTTCCTCTCATCTTGTCTATGTCCTGCCATCCTGTGTGCTGCTCAGGGCCAGCGTCCGCACCCGGCGTACCCGGGCAAGTGCCGGGGCCCTGACGAGACAGAGGGGGCCCATAACGGTAAGACACTGCTACCGACACTAATGCGCATCATGCGCTCCTGGAGGGGTCCCGAAGCCGGACTTCATCCCTCCCTGCAGGGCTGCACTGGCGTATGATGCCCGCCCGGTGAGCAGAGAGCGGCCCCTCACTTCTGCTCTCCTGGTACAGCCGGCATGCTGGAACACCGGGTATCAGCGTGGCTGCGCGCACTCATTCTCTGCTCCTTCCTCTCTGCATAGTGAGGACTGGAGCAGAGCGCTGGCAGTGCGCGTGGCTGTGCAGAGAGTTGTTGGCTGCAGTGTAGCAGGGGCACAGAATCACACACGCTGTGACACCAGTACTCACCCCCGCACCTGCAGTCAGCAGCAGAAGCATCGGATCCCTCCCCTGCAGCAGTGTCACAGCTCTCACACTGTGAAGAGCCATGGAGGGGTGGGGCTAAATGTCGGGGGTGGAGCCACAGACAAGCAGGGAGAAGAAGGCAGAAAGGAAATATAAAAATCAGAGCGGGAGAGAGAAAAGATGTAAGAAGAGAGACATAAAACACAACAGAGAGGCAAGACACAGGTGAGAAGTTTATATATACTGTATATATATATATATATATATATATATATATATACTATATAATTGTCTAAGGGTCACACTTCCGTCTTTCTGTCTGTCCTTCTGTCTTTCTTTCTGTCACGGATATTCATTGGTCGCGGTCTCTGTCTGTCGTCGCTGATTGGTCTCGGCAGCTGCCCGTCATGGCTGCCATGACCAATCAGTGACGGGCACAGTCCGATTAGTCCCTCCCCTGCAGTCAGTGCCCGGCGCCCGCTCCATACTCCCCACAATCAGTGCCCGCTCCATAATCCCCTCCAGTCAATGCTCACACAGGGTTAATGGCAGCGGTAACGGGCCGCGGTGTAACGCACTCCGTTACTGCTGCTATTGACCCTGTGTGTCCCCAACTATTTACTATTGATGGTGCCTATGCAGCAATAATAGTAAAAATATGTCATGTTAAAAATAATTAAAAAAGCAAAAAACCTGCTATTCTCACCATCCATCGCCTTTCCCGCTCCTCGCAATGCTCCGGTGACCGCTCCATGCAAGCGGCAGGTTCCGGTGCCAAGGATGGTATGCGAGAAGGACCTGCCATGAGTCTGTCACGGTCATGTGACCGCAACATCATCACAGGTCCTGGCTCATACCAGCCCTGGGACCGGAAGCTGCCGTGTGCGGTACAGGGCCAGAACTTCAACAGAGGGTGAGTATATGTTTATTTTTTATTTTAAGTCTGTATACTACGTGACTGTGCTGTATACTCCATCACTGGGCAATATACTACCTGGCTGGGCAATATACTACATGGCTGTGCAATATACTACGTGGCTGGGCAATATACTACGTGGCTGGGCAATATACTACATGGCTGTGCAATATACTACGTGGCTGGGCAATATACTACGTGACTGGGCAATATACTGTGTTGCTGGGCAATATACTACATCGCTGGGCAATATACTACGTTGCTGGGCAATATACTACGTGGCTGGGCAATATACTACGTAGCTCAGCAATATACTATGTGCATGGGCAATATACTATGTGGCTTGGCAATATACTACGTGGCTGGGCAATATACTACGTGGCTGAGCAATATACTACGTGGCTGTGCAATATACAACGTTGCTGGGCCATATACTACGTGACTGGGCAATATACTACGTGGCTGGGCAATATACTACGTGGCTGGGCAATATTCTACGTGGCTGTGCAATATACTACGTGGCTGGCCAATATACTATGTGGCTGGCCAATATACTATGTGGCTGGTCAATATACTACGTGGCTGGGCAATATGCTACGTGGGCTGTGCAATATACTACATGGCTGTGTTATATACTATGTGGCTGTGTTATATGCTATGTGGGCTGTGCAATATACTACGTGGCTGTGTTATATACTACGTGACTGTGTTATATACTACATGGCTGTGCTATACGCTACGTGGGCTGTATTATATACTGCGTGGGCTGTGTTATATGCTATGTAGCTATGCTATATTTCTGTGCTGTATCTGTGCATCATGAATCGTGCTATGTGTTAAAGGGGGTGCCCACTGAGACTCTTTTGCCCGGGGCCCTCTAAAACCTGGAGCCAGGCCCTGTTGCTGCTGCTCTAGTCTGCACGCTGTAGCTCCTCCCCCTCTAGGCCTGGTTGAGCAGACATCTGAGACAGATCTATACACAGAAGAGGAAGAGGCTGCATGTGATCACTATGTAAGTAACGCACCCTCCTCCTCCTCTTCTTGTGTGCCAGGAGCTGCCCCCTCTCACCGCAGCATGCACATTACTGAAGCCGGCCATGGCTCCAGCCACAGGTGCATGCTGCATGTCCTGCCCTCCTGTTCCTGCTCATCACAGGTCCTCCAGCGGCCCTGTGCAGTGGATTAGGCACCGGCCCAGTGGGGCAAATGCATTCCTGCCACCCAGCCCAGTCCTCCCCTGCATGTTATTCTTCTGCAGTATATGCCATATTGTGTCACAGTAAACCCTCACCTTGCTTTTCCTTTCTACTTTTTTAGCTAACTACAGTGAAATTGCATGTCAATTTTCTTCAACCCTTCTCATCAGAAGGCCCTTATTTGTTACCCTCTGAGGTCGGTCTGGAAATTTCAGTGAGATGCTTGCAGTTCCATCTTTGTTAGATTTTTCTATCACTTTTACTACAGTATTCAGACTGATAAGTAAACTTTGCTTATTTTCTTTTAGCTTTCACCTTTCTTGTGTAAATAAATTATTTTCTTTCTCAGGTCTTGTGACATTTCTCCTCTATGTGGTGCTATTGCTGACAAAATTAAATGGGAAAGAGTTTTCTTTTTTAAGTAACGCTCTGGGAAAACACAACATTTAATCTTAATTATCCAGATGGAAATTCAGTAGGCCCAGAGACAAAGGCTATTGTCTGAATGCTGAAACTTGAGTTGATGTTTATTGTAACTTATTGTCTGCTATCTTTAAGGGACAGGTGCATTGGTTAATTGAACAATAGATGTTTGTTAATATGCTGATTACACATTGTACCAGCCAGCTAGATTGTTGACCTGCAAAAACAGAGGAGGACAAACTAAGCAGATGGATTAAATACTCAAACTATGAGAGTTTATCTTATCACACCTTCCCCTTGACCTATGGATGATGGATTGAAGGACAGTTGTGAACAATATAAGGGGCATATGCCTCTGTATCAAGAGTGACTTGACAGAACAGCAGCCAGGTCACCATGACTCCATAAAGGAACACTCTACCTGGATAACATGGCTCCATCAAGAAGAACACAGTTTTGACATTCTACAGTATGTCAACTTAGAGAACTGTTATGATTAGGCAACTCAGTACCACAGTGAACATAGAGGTCAGCGCACATACAGTGATCTGACAATAATCCAAAAACATAGAACGAGCTCTGAGACGTGGGAACTCTGTTGACCGCAATCCCTAATCCTATCCAACAACACTAGAGGCAGCCGTGGATTGCGCCTAACGCTACCTATGCAACTCGGCACAGCCTGAGAAACTAGCTAGCCTGAAGATAGAAAATAAGCCTACCTTGCCTCAGAGAAATACCCCAAAGGAAAAGGCAGCCCCCCACATATAATGACTGTGAGTAAGATGAAAAGACAAACGTAGAGATGAAACAGATTTAGCAAAGTGAGGCCCGACTTTCTGAACAGAGCGAGGATAGGAAAGGTAACTATGCGGTCAACACAAAACCCTAAAAACCACGCAAAGGGGGCAAAAAGACCCTCCATACCGAACTAACGGCACGGAGGTACACCCTCTGCGTCCCAGAGCTTCCAGCAAACAAATAGATAAGCTGGACAGAAGAAAAGCAAACAAAATAGCAAAGGAAAACTTAGCTATGCAGAGCAGCAGGCCACAGGAACGATCCAGGAGGAAAACAAGTCCAATACTGGAACATTGACAGGAAGCCAGGATCAAAGCACTAGGTGGAGTTAAGTAGAGCAGCACCTAACGACCTCACCACATCACCTGAGGGAGAAAACTCAGAAGCCGCAGTACCACTTCCCTCCACCAGCGGAAGCTTACAGAGAGAATCAGCCGAAGTACCACTTGTGACCACAGGAGGGAGCTCTGCCACAGAATTCACAACAGAGAACCATGGCGTCAGCTGAAAGAATACAGATCTGGTCAATTGGCTATCACTGAACCCATAGATAGGTTTGGAGAATCCAGGATTGTGACCATCTGGTCACCTGGCTCCATGTAGACATTCAGAGAATCAAAGATTGTGACCCTCCGGTCACTTGGAACCCTTGAATATGTTTGGAGAAGCTAGCTTGAGACCATCCGGTCACCTGTCCACATGCCTCAATGAACTGTCAACTTAATAAACTTGTTGCTACCACCTCTCTGTGAGTACCAGCCAAAAGCGGAGTGGCATGGGTGGGGATAGTTGACCCTGGAAGCCCCAGGGTTGCAGCTGTGAGCCAGAAGAAGGGTGAGACACTATAATCTTACACCATTTTGTGTATTTGCTGGGATTGTTCTATATGTTATTGTCTGATGGTAGTTCAATAAAGTATTGCCACACTGTTTTACCCTCACCCTGTGTTGTCTGAATAAAATTCTGCCCACAATAAATGGAGAAGCCCGGTTGGAAAAATCACTTACCTTGCTCCATGGAGACATTCAGAAAAGCTAATTTATGACCATCCGGTCACCTGGCCATGTGCCCGAATGTACTGTCAGCTTCCTAAGCTTGTTGTTACCTCCTCTCTATGGGTGCATAAGTGGGGGTAGTTGGCCTTGGAAGCCCAAGAGTCGCAGCTGATCTAATCCGGGCGAGTCAGCAGAAGGGTGAGACTTTATAATTTTGCACCATTTTGGGTATTTTCCTGGGACTGTTCTATATGTTATTGTCTGTTTTATGGTTCAATAAAGTATTGCCACACTGTTTTACCCTCACCCTGTCTTGTCTGAATTGTATTAAGCCTGCACTTCAAAGGAGAGCAGGTGGGATGAGCCATGGTTCATGCGGTCTCGGACCAGCGGACGAGAACACCCACTGACCACTCCGTGTCTCCACATTTGGTGGTAGCAGGGTGATACTAATCAGCTCGGCAGATGTGGGAGAGCTGTAGAGAACTGATGTTTGTAGATCCCATCCAAAGGCTTCACAACCAGGGAGGCATATAGACAGACACAGCAGACCATAAGTGAGGCATATATAGCAGGTTTCGGACGCCACTATGTCCAACCTCACCAGCTCTGCCTGTAGAAGATGATCAGAGAGGATGTATAACCGCAACAAGGAACGGCAACTACAGGAGCTGTGCCAGCTTAGAGGAAATGAATACCAGACCACTGACCCTCAATAGGGTTAAATCCAGGAACCACGGTATATGAAAGATGTCATGTGTGGACACAATTGATTCGGGTTTGTTTCTAGCCGATTAAGTGTGAAGTTTCCCCGGTTAAGCCAAAGACTAGGAGGACCCCACTGGAGGAATGGACCCCGTTCCCGGTGAACTGAGAACAGAGTCTTCATCTCAGAGCTTCCCCTATCAGAAAGTTGGCAGGATCTAAAACATCATACGAGAGAAGCTGGAGATGTGTGCTATGCTGATGTGCACTTCAATGGCATGAGGATTATGGAGTTTATTTGCAAGGAAGACATGGAATATGCTTTGAGGAAACTGGATGATGCAAAGTTTTGGTCTCCTGGAGGTAAGTGTGACACTAGTCACAACCCATTGCTAGGCCGTGAGCCAGGGCAGTCAGATGTTCCGGGTCAATACCAAAAGATCACGTAGTAAACCAAGGGAAAATACGAAGTCGTACGTCAGGTCGCAATTTGGTCAGAATACCAGAGAAATAGCAGATAAGGAAAGGGGCAATAACAAATGGGTTGTCTGAACACAGTTCAAAGGTCAGCAGCGGAATATCAGATGCAAAGGGGCTATAATAATCGGGTAGTCTGAACACAGTCCAAAGGTCAGCAGCGGAATATCAGATGCAAAGAGGCAATAACAAGCGGGTAGTCTGAACACGGTCCAATGGTGAACAGCCAAATATCAGATGCAAAGGGGCAATAACAAACGGGTAGTCCTCAGGTCAGCAACAGAAGGAGATCAGAACTTACAGCACAGGGTACAGGCTAACACACCAGAGAGCACAAGCTTAGAACAAGCTTTTGACTGGCAATAATCTGAGCCAGACAGCTGATGTAAAAAGAGCAATTACCAAGAACATGGAGCAGCTGTAGAAATCTCCTCACCTTCCAGTCTGATAGGTCAACCGAGCACTGACAGCCCAGCCTGCCCCAGCACAGGATAGGATGACAGAGCTGTCCATCACAGAGTCCCAGACAATCTGAGCAGAGGAATCAATACAGTACCCCCTCTTCAAGGGGGGCCACCAGACCCCCAGGTTTCCCAGGAAACCTAAGATGAAAAGCTCTGACCAAACGATTAGCCTTTACCGAATGAGCCAGAACCCAGGATCTCTCCTCAGGTCCATATCTCCTCCACTGAACCAGATATTGGAGGGAATTTTGGACCCTCCGAGAATCCACAATTCTCTGCACCTCGTACTCGAAATCTCCATCAACAGGGACTGGAGGAGGAGGGGAACAGGCAGACAACACAGAAGAAACAAACTTCTTGAACAGGGATTTATGAAAAACATTGGGGACACAAAGGGACTGCGGAAGCTCCAATCTAAAAGTAACTGGGTTTACTACCTCCAAAATCTCATATGGGCCAATGAATTTCGGGCACAACTTTGCCAAAGATAGTTTTAACCTTATAATAATAATAATAATCTTTATTTATATAACGCCAACATATTCAGCAGCGCTTTACAGTTTAACAGTTTCAAACACAATAGTCATAAGTAATAACGTTATCAATACAATAATTAAAGCGAAATAAAACGACCCTGCTCGTGAGAGCTTACAATCTACAATGAGGTGGGGGAGATACAAAGCACAGGTGTGTATTTACAATGATGTATTTACAATGATGGTCCAGCCATCTTCAGGGGGTGGGGTATAGATGGGTATAGTGAATGGGCTACACACACACACAAACATAAAATGAGTTTGATTAGTGAACGTGGTAGGCCGCTCTGAACAAACTAAAACTATGCAAATTGTTGATGGTCCTAATTTCTTGGGGTAGAGCATTCCAGTGGATTGGTGCAGCATGGGAGAAGTCTTGGAGTCGGGAGTGGGAGGTACGGATTAGTGCAGAGGTTAGTCGAAAGTCATTTGCAGAGCGCAGTGGTCGGTTAGGCCGATAGACAGAAATGAGGGAGGAGATGTAAGGGGGTGCCGCACTGTGGAGAGCTTTGTGGGTGAGAACAAGTACTTTGAATTGTATCCTGTAATGAATAGGCAGCCAGTGTAACGACTGGTGAAGAGCGGATGCATCCGAATAACAATTAGCTAGATGGATGACCCTGGCTGCTGCATTAAGGATGGACTGGAGAGGGGAAGTTCACGTGAGGGGGAGGCCAATTAATAGAGAATTGCAGTAGTCCAGACGGGAGTGGATCAGGGAGACAGTGAGGGTTTTTGTTGTTTCCATGGTGAGAAAAGGGCGGATTCTAGAGATGTTCTTTAGGTGTAAGCGGCACGAGCAGGCAAGAGATTGTATATGGGAGGTGAAGGAGAGATCGGAGTCAAACATAACACCCAGACAGCACGCTTGCTGCCGGGGTGTTATTATGATGCCACCCACGGAGAGGTTAGTAGATGGCGGGAGAAGAAGTTCAGTTTTGGAGAGGTTGAGTTTCAGATAGAGAGCGGACATGATGTTGGAGACTGCAGACAGACAGTCAGTGGCGTTCTGTAGTACAGCGGGAGTAAGGTCAGGGGATGTATATTTGTGTGTCATCAGCATAAAGATGATACTGAAAGCCAAATCTGCTGATGGTGTGTCCAATTGGGGCTGTGTAGAGGGAGAAGAGAAAGGGACCAAGGACTGAGCCCTGAGGTACCCCGACAGTGAGAGGAAGAGGAGAGGAAGTGGAGCCAGAGAACAGAACACTGAAGGAGCGGTCAGAAAGATAGGAGAACCAGGAGAGAGCAGTGTCATTAATGCCTATTGACAGGAGCCTAGAGAGTAGGAGAGGGTGGTCAACAGTGTCAAAAGCTGCAGAAAGGTCGGGAAGGTCGTTTTGCTGTCAGAAGGTCATTGGTCACTTTGATGAGTGCAGTTTCAGTCGAATGTAGGGGGCGAAAACTGGACTGTGAAGGGTCTAGGAGGGAGTGAGTGGAGAGGTAACGGGTAAGGTGGGAGTATATCAGGCGCTCCAAGAGTTTAGAGATGAAGGGGAGATTGGAGACCGGTCTGTAGTTATTTGAGCAGGATGGGTCGAGAGTGGATTTCTTTAGTAATGGAGTAATGATAGAGTGTTTGAAGGAGGAGGGGAAAATGAAAGAGGAGAGGGAGAGATTAAAGATTGTAGTTAGGTGAGTTGTGAGGACTGGAGAGAGAGACTGGAGGAGGTGTGAGGGAATGGGGTTGGTGGTGCATGTAGTCGGACGAGAAGAGGAGAGGAGCCTGGAGACTTCTTCTGTGATGGGATTGAATGTGGAGAGTGAGCCAGGGGAAATGCAGGGAGGGATGTGAGTCACTGAACTTGGTGATTGGGAGCGGATGTCCTGACGGATATTGTCTATTTTCTCTATATAAGTGGGAGGCCAGGTCATCAGCACAAATGTCTGTGATAGGGGGTTGTGCTTTTGGCCTGAGGAGGGAGTGAAAGGTGTCAAAAAGTTTCTTGGGGTTGTTGGCTAGTGAGGAGATCAGGGTGGTGAAGTAGGTCTGTTTGGCGAGGTGAAGGGCAGAGTTATAGGTCCTTAACATAAATTTGAAGTGTATGAAGTCTTCTGGTGTTTTCCTCCATAAGCGTTAAGCACACCTAGAGCATCGCTGGAGAAATCGGGTTTGCGACGTGAGCCTTATACACTGCGTGCAGAATTATTAGGCAAGTTGTATTTTAGAGGATTATTTTTATTATTGATCAACAACTATGTTCTCAATCAACCCAAAAGATTCGTAAATATCAAAGCTTAATATTTTTGGAAGTTGGAGTGGGTTATTTTTAGATTTGGCTATCTTGGGAGGATATCTGTTTGGGCAGGTAACTATTACTGTGCAGAATTATTAGGCAACTTAATAAAAACCAAATATATTCCCATCTCACTTGTTTATTTTCACCAGGTAAACCAATATAACTGCACAAAATTTAGAAATAAACATTTCTGACATGCAAAAACAAAACCCCAAAAAATAAGTGACCAATATAGCCACCTTTCTTTTTGATGACACTAACAGCCTTCCATCCCTAGATTCTATCAGTTGCTTGATCTGTTTACGATCAACATTGCGTGCAGCAGCCACCACAGCCTCCCAGACACTGTTCCGAGAGGTGTACTGTTTTCCCTCCCTGTAGATCTCACATTTTATGAGGGACCATAGGTCCTCTATGGGGTTCAGATCAGGTGAAAAAGGGGTCCGTGTCATCATTTTTTTTTCTTTGAGACCTTTACTGGCCAACCATGCTGTGGAGTAGTTGGAGGCATCTGATGGAGTATTGTCCTGCATGAAAATCATCATCTTTGATGATACCAGCCCATACCAGTACCCTACCTCCACCTTGCTGGTGTCTGATTTGGAGTGTAGTTATCTGCCCTTTACTGATCCAGCCTCTGGCCCATCAAGAGTCACTCTCATTTCATCAGTCCATAAAACCTTTGAAAAGTCAGTCTTAAGATATTTCTTGGCCCAGTCTTGACATTTTATCTTATGTTTCTTGTTGAAAGGTGGTCGTTTTTCAGCCTTCCTTACCTTGGCCATGTCCCTGAGTATCACACACCTTGTGCTTTTTGTTACTCCAGTAACGTTGCAGCTTTGAAATATGGCACAACTGGTGGCAAATGGCATCTTGGCAGCTTCACGCTTGATTTTCCTCAATTCATGAGCAGTTATTTTGCTCCTTTTTTGCCCAACACGCTTCTTGCGATCCTGTTGGCTATTTGCCATGAAACGCTTGATTGTTCGCTGATCACGCTTCAAAAGTTTAGCAATTTCAAGACTGCTACATCCCTCTGCAAGACATCTCACAATTTTGGACTTTTAAGAGCCCGTCAAATCTCTCTTCTGACCCATTTTGCCAAAGGAAAGGAAGTTGCCTAATAATTAAGCACACCTTATTCGAGTTTTGATGTCATTAGACAACACCCCTCATCATTACAGAGATGCACATCACCTGATTTACTTTATTTGCAGTTGGCTCTCAAGCCTGAACAGCTTGGAGTAGGACAACATGTATAAAAAGTATCATGTGATCCAAAAAAACAACCTGCCTAATAATTCTGCACGCAGTGTACTATTGGATGATAACCAAACTTTATCCCCAACTTTTAAAGTGAAACCCATCGAACGTTTCCTATCGGCCTTACATTTTTGCCGAAACTGAGCCACCCCAATATTCTTCTGAACCTCCCTGAAAACATTCCCAAGTTTCTGAATGGTCACCTCCACTCCTATGCATCCAGAACTCATCCTAGAGAATTCACCAAAATGAGGATGAAAACCATAATTACAAAAGAAAGGAGAGGTTCCAGTGGACTGATTGACCCGACTGTTAAAGGCGAACTCAGCAAGAAGCAAAAATGAGGACCAGTCCTCCTGCTGAGCAGCGGGAGCAAATCCCCTGATAGCATCCTCCCCCATCTTACAATTTATTGTGATGCTATTTGGGGACTTAAAATTTATTGGGGAATGGGAGAGGAGGCAATAAGGTGCATAGGACACTTTATAATGAACTGAAAGGTGGGAGAAGACGCTGTCAGCTACTTGTAATGTATTGTAAGGTGGCGAAGGATGCTCAGTACCTGATAGTGTCTTCTCCCATTTCCAAATTCATTATAATGCAATCAAGTACTTAGAATGAATGATGGGGACCCAGGACAGGAGCTAAGGCTATGTGCACACATTCAGGATTTGCAGGAGAAAATTCTGCTGCATATCCTAATGTGTTGGTAGGGAAAAAGTTGCGTAAAATACATTTATTTTTTCCGCATTTTTGCCATGCATTTGTTATGTATTATTCCCCGTTAGTACAGGATAAATAAACTGCAAGAATTGAGATTATGCAAATTTTAATCTGCTGCAAATCTGCAATGTAAAAATAAGTAGGGTGTGCATGAGACTTCAGGGATATCATTCACTTCACTTGTACTGGAAAACCTTGCATATTTCCCATGTGCACATAGCCTTTCAGTTAATTGGGGAGAGTCACAGACTGAATAATTTATATTATTGTGAGTCAGAGATTATAGTTAAGGGGGGGGGCACAGTGCTGCTTATCATGTTATATTTTTAATGGTGCGTGGCTAATAGTGTTGAGCATTCCAATACCGCAAGTATCGGGTATCGGCCGATACTTGCGGTATCGGAATTCCGATACCGAGATCCGATACTTTTGTGGTATCGGGTATCGGTATCGGATCAATAGGGATGTGTAAAATAAAGAATTAAAATAAAAAATATTGATATGCTCACCTCTCCGGCGGCCCCTGGACATCACGCTGGTAACCGGCCGGCTTCTTTGTTTAAAATGAGCGCCTTTAGGACCTGAGAATGACGTCGCGGCTTCTGATTGGTCGCGTGCCGCCCATGTGACCGCCACGCGACCAATCAGAAGCCGCGACGTCATTCGCAGGTCCTAAAGGCGCTCATTTTAAACAAAGAAGCCGGCCGGTTACCAGCGTGATGTCCAGGGGCCGCCGGAGAGGTGAATATATCAATATTTTTTATTTTAATTCTTTATTTTACACCTCACTATGGATCCCAGGGCCTGAAGGAGAGTTTCCTCTCCTTCAGACCCTGGGAACCATCAGGATACATTCCGATACTTGATGTCCCATTGACTTGTATTGGTATCGGATATCGGTATCGGCGATATCCGATATTTTTTGGGTATCGGCCGATACTATTCGATACCGATACTTTCAAGTATCGGACGGTATCGCTCAACACTAGTGGCTAATAGTATGTTAATGTTGGTGTACATATCTGTATTCAGGGGAGAGACACATGTATGTATACAATGTATGTGATCTTGTTATTTTCAGGGCTGCAAAGATCATGGTGACAAGACGAGTCATGGCTGGGAGATGTCGACATGAAGGTCTGAGCAGATGGAGAAGAAACAGGAGAAAGTGACTCTAATCAGATGAGAAGTCAGCGGTAAGTTCCTGGATGTAAATATTATTCTGTATCTGCACTGTGTGACGTGGAGTGATAATGTCATCTGTAATATCCCTTATTCTACACTAACATTTGTGTGAAATGTCTGTGTGCTTCCAGGGTTTTTTATCAGATGGCACACAGGCTTGTAGAGTTTTAGAGGTTTATTGAATGAGATCCGTGAGGGTCAGAGAATGTCCTCTGCACACAGATAGAGGGATGTAGCCTTATTATGCATAGCACAGTCCCTTAGTATATAGTGTACTCACTTATGTATAGCACAGTTCCTTAGTATATAGTGTACTCATTGATTATGTATAGCACAGTCCCTTAGTATATAGTGTACTCATACAGTCCCTTAGTATACAGTGTACTCACTTATTTTGTATAACACTGTCCTTAGATACATAGTTTCCTCTTATGTATCACACCGTCCCTTATTGTGTACCATCCCTTAGTATATATAGCTTCCTCTGCTGTTATGTTCAATGCTGTCTCTTACATAATTTATTCATATTATTTTTATTATTCACAGCACCCTATCATAATCCCCTCTCTTGTTAGATATAAAAAGACTGCTGATGGAGCAGTCGGTGACCAGTCCATCAGCTTCCTCCATTAGAAATGAAGACTTCCCATGCTCCAACAGCCGTCATTGCTTTATACATCTAACAAGACAGGATGGTATGTAATAAAGACAGGGCTCTATATAATCCTATATGTAAGGGAGGGTGCTGTACATATCAAGAGGGGGCACTATGTAATAAGGGATGGCAATAAACATAATAAATCAGATTATGTAATATTCAGTGGGTACAGAAAGTATTCATACCCCTTTACATTTTTCACTCTTTGTTTCTTTGCAGCCATTTAGTAAATTGAAAAAAAGTTCATTTTTTATCATTAATGTACACTCTGCATCCCATCTTGACTGAAAAAAAGACATGTAGTAATTTTTGCAAATTTATTAAAGAAAAACTGATCACATGGTCATAAGTATTCAGACCCTTTGCACAGTATTGAGTAGATGCACCCTTTTGAGCTAGTACAGACATGAGTCTTCTTGGGAATGATGCAACAAGTTTTTCACATCTGGATTTGGGGATCATCTGCCTTTCTTCCTTGCAGATCCTCTCCAGTTCCATCAGGTTGGATGGTGAACGTTGGTGGACAGCCATTTTCAGGTCTCTCCAGAGATGCTCAATTGGGTTTAGATAAGGGCTCTGCCTGGGCCAGTCAAGAACGGTCACAGAGTTGTTCTGAAGCCACTCCTTTGTTATTTTAGCTGTGTGCTTAGGGTCATTGTATTGTTTGAAGATGAACCTTCAGCCAAGTCTGAGGTCCAGAGCACTCTGGAAGAGGTTTTCATCCAGGATATCGCTGTACTTGACCGCATTCATGTTTTCTTCAGTGACAACCAGTCGTCCTGTCCCTGCAGCTGAAAAACACCCCCATAGCATGATGCTTCCACCACCATGTTTCACTGTTGGGATTGTATTGGGCAGGTGATAAGCAGTGCCTGGTTTTCTCCACACATACCCCTTATAATATCACTATCTTTGTCTTATCAGACCAGAGAATCTTATTTCTCATAGTCTGGGAGTCCTTCATGTGTTTTTTAGCACACTCTATGCGGGCTTTCATATGTTTTGCACTGAAGAAAGGGTTCCGTTGGGCCACTCTGCCATAAAGGCCCAACTTGTGGAGGGCTGCAGTGATAGTTGATTTTGTCATTTTTCTCCCATCTCCCTCCTGCATCTTTGGAGCTCAGCCACAGTGATCTTGGGGTTCTTCTTTACCTCTCTCACCAAGGCTCTTCTCCCACGATTGCTCAGTTTGGCCGGACAGCCAGGTCTAAGAAGACTTCTGGTGGTCCCAAACTTCTTCCATTTAAGGATAACTGAGGCCACTGTGTTCTTAGGAACCTTGAGTACTGCAGACATTTTGTTGTAACCTTGGCCAGATCTGGGCCTTGCCACAATTCTGTCTCTGGGCTCCTTGGCCAGTTCCTTTGGCCTCATAATTCTCATTTGGTCTGACATGCATTGTGAGCTGTGAGGTCTTATATAGGCCGGTGTGTGCCTTTCCAAATCAAGTCCTATCAGTTTAATTAAACAAAGCTGGTCTCCAATGAAGGAGTAGAACCATCTCAAGGAGGATCACAAGGAAATGGACAGCATGTGACTTAAATATGAGTATCCGACCAAAGTGTCTGAATGCTTATGGCCATGTGATATTTCAGTTTTTCTTTTTTATTACATTTGCAAAAATGTCTATATTTATGTTTTTTTAGTCAAGATGTGGTGCAGAGTGTACATTAATGTGGAAAAAATGAACTTTCTGAATTTACCAAATGGCTGCATTGAAACAAAGAGTGAAAAATCTAAAAGGGTCTGAATACTTTCCGTACCCACTGTGTATAAATGACTTGTATGTTTGTGTGTGTGGATATACACACTGCTCAAAAAAATAAAGGGAACACTAAAATCCCACATCCTAGATATTACTGAATGAAATATTCCAGTTGTAAATCTTTATTCATTCCATAGTGGAATGTGTTGAGAACAATAAAACCTAAAAATGATCAACGTAAATCACAACTAATATCCCACAGAGGTCTGGAGTTGGAATGATGCTCAAAATCAAAGTTGAAAATGAAGTTACAGGCTGATCCAACTTCAGTGGAAATGCCTCAAGACAAGGAAATGATGCTCAGTAGTAGTGTGTGTGGCCTCCACGTGCCTGTATGATCTTCCTATAATGCCTGAGCATGCTCCTGATAAGGCGGCGGATGGTCCCCTCCCAGACCTGGACTAAAGCATCCACCAACTCCTGGACAGGCTGTGGTGCAATGTGACGTTGGTGGATGGTGCGAGACATGATGTCCCAGATGTGTTCAATCTGAATCAGGTCTGGGGAACGGGCAGGCCAGTCCATAGCTTCAATGTCTTCATCTTGCAGGAACTGCAGACACACTCCAGCCACATGAGGTCTGGCATTGCCCTGCATTAGGAGGAACACAGAGCCAACCGAACCAGCATATGGTCTCACAAGGGGTCTGAGGATCTCATCTCAGTAATTAATGGCAGTCAGGCTACCTCTGGTGAGCACATGGAGGGCTGTGCGGCCCTCCAAAGAAATGCCACCCCACACCATTACTAACCCACTGCGAAACCAATCATGCTGAAGGATGTTGTAGGTAGCAGATCACTCTCCATGGCGTCTCCAGACTTTGTCACGTCTGTCACATGTGTTCAGTGTGAACTTGCTTTCATCTGTGAAGAGCACAGGGCACCAGTTGCGAATTTGCCAATCCTGGTGTTCTGTGGCAAATGCCATGCGTCCTGCAAGCAAGCTCCTGCAATGCATTTTCTGCCAATTCAGGCCAGGTGTCTATTTTGGATGCCCAGTAATCAAATGGGAATGACGGTTGAGGGAGAACATCGATAAGGGAGGAAAAATAGTTAGTAACCATACTGGACAAATGTTGTCTCCTGTCACTTTGAATTGATGTTGCAGTACCTGTCCTGTCTGCGGTCATTGCGAAATCACTCCACAACCTGGTCAGAAAACCCCTCTGTCCAACGCAACTTCTGATTTGTGCACCTCCAACACCTCTGCCATGTTGCCCCCTGCAGCTCGTGTGGGAACCGTCACCACCGCTGAGTGCTGGGAATGCCTGAATTAAACAGTCTACAAGAGTTGCTTGTTTGGTTGCCCAATATTTCCTCAAGGTTCTCATGTGGCATAATATTTTGCAATTTCACTTTATAGCGTGGATCTAGGAGGCAGGCCAACCAGTAATCGTCATCGGTCATCATTTTTATAATGCGGGGGTCCCTTTTTAGGATGCGCAAGGCATAATCTGCTTGTGCTGGGTTGAGGAGCACTTTCTGGCAAATCAATGTCACTTGTCTCCCTCAAAAACCCCGAACCTAACCTTGCAAGCCACCAGTTTCTATTGCCCCCTGAGAAGCTTCCTCATCCAAAAAATATTTATCCCCATCATCCTCCTCGTCCTCCTCCTCTTCGCTCGCCACCTTGTCCAGTAGACTTCCCTGACCAGACAATGGCTGACTGTCATCAAGGCTTCCCTCGTCCTCGGCTGCAGACGCCTGCTCCTTTATGTACGTCAAACTTTGCATCAGCAGACGCATCAGGGGGATGCTTATGCTTATGATGGCATCGTCTGCACTAATCAGGAGTGTGCATTCCTCAAAGGACTTGACACAGGTCTTGTAGCTTCGACCACTGCACACCTGATAACTCCATGTCTGCCATCCAACTGCCTGCCCGTGTATGTGTATCCTCCCACAAATACATAACAGCACGCTTCTGTTCCCACAGCCTCTGAAGCATGTGCAGTGTGGAGTTCCACCTTGTTGTAACGTTGATTATTAGGCAGTGCTGGGGAAGCTTCAAAGATTGCTGTTGGTTCTGCAATACGGCTGGAGTGTACGGGTGAATGGCGGATGTGCGAGCAAAGTCTGCGCACCTTCAGGAGCAGGTCGGGTAACCCCGGATAACTTTCCAGGAAGCACTGCACCACCAGGTTCAAGGTGTGAGCTAGGCAAGGAATGTGTTTCAGTTGTGAAAGGGCTATGGCAGCCATAAAATTCCTTCCGTTATCACTGACTACCTTGCCTGCCTCAAGATGTACACTGCCCAGCCATGACTGAGTTTCTTGCTGCAAGAACTCGGACAGAACTTCCGCAGTGTGTCTGTTGTCGCCCAAACACTTCATTTCCAACACAGCCTGCTGACGCTTGTCACTAGCTGTTCCATAATGGGACACCTCGTGTGCAACAGTGGCAGCTGCGGATGGAGTGGTCACGCAACTCGCTTCTGCTGGAGGACGAGGAGGAGGAGGAGGGGGGGCGAACGCCTACAGCCATTTCCTAGACCGTGGGCTAGGCAGAACTGTCCCAATATGGCTGTCCCCTGTGGACCCTGCATCCACCACATTAACCCAGTGTGCCATGATGGACGCATAATGTCCCTGGCCACGCCTACTGGTCCATGTATCTGTTGTGAGGTGCACCTTTCTACTGACAGATTACCTGAGTGCATGGACAATGTGGTCTTTTACATGCTGGTGGAGGGCTGGGATGGCTTTTCTCGCAAATAAGTGTTGACTGGGTAGGTCGTAGCGTGGTACTGCATAGTCCATCAGGGCTTTGAAAGCTTCGCTTTCAACTAACCGGTAGGGCATAATCTCTAACGAGATTAGTCTAGCAATGTGGGCGTTCAAACCCTGTGTACGCGGATGAGAGGATGAGTACATCCTTTTCCTAAGGAGAGTCTCTTGTAGGGTGAGCTGGACTGGAGAGCTGCATATGGTGGAACTAGCGGGGGTGATGGTGGACATGGCAGACTGAGAGAGGGTTGGTGATGGTATTCTTGCAGTTGGCCTACATACAGTGTTTCCTACCACGAACCTGGTGATTCCCTGACTGCTTTGGCCTTGCGACGAAACCTCCACATATGCTGCAGGTGGTGCCGTAAACGGTGGGCTTACAGTGAGGGAAGGTATGTAGCGTTGCTCACTAGCTTCATTGTGAGAGGGTGCAACAACGTTACGGGATGATTAGTAGTTAGTCCAGGCTTGCAAGTGCATGGTGGTTAAATGTCTACGCATGCAACTTGTATTTAGATTTTTCACATTCTGACCTCTGCTGAAGGTCCTTGAGCATTTCTTACAGATGACTTTGCACTGATCATTTGGATCTTGGTTAAAAAATTGCCAGACTGCACTCTTCCTACTATCGGATACCTTTTCAGGCATTGCACACTGAGCTACTTTAACCGGATGGCCACGCTGTCCTACAACTGTTTTTGGTTTTGACACACGTTTTTGGCCAGATATGGGCCTGCCAGATGAAAGCTGTTGCGATGTTGATGCCTGCTGCGGCTCCTCCTCCTCCGCTTCAGAGCTACTGGCGGCAGCACCCTGTTCCCCCAATGGCTGCCAATCGGGGTCAACAACTGGGTCATCTATCACCTCCTCTTCTATGTCCTGTGCACCTTCCTTTGTGTCACCATGTAAGCCGGTGCTATAGCGTTCGGGACGGAGCACCATAGTCTCATCAGGATCAGATTCTGGCTCAGTACACTGCGAGGGCAATGTTGTGATCTGAGTCAATGGAACAGCATAATAATCTAGCTGTGGCTGTGCACTCCATGTCCGATTCATCTTGTAATGGGCATGGCCTGTTAACAATTTCCCTTTCTAACCCAGACACGGTATGTGTAAAGAGCTCCATGTAGTAACCTGTTGTGTCGCCAGACGCATCCTTCTCTGTTGTTCTGGGTGAAGGACACAAGGAAGCAACTGACCGACCGACCGACACAAGGATGCACCCTGACCGGGGGCATCCACTGACGATGCGCTGCTTTTAAATTTTGCACTTTCCGAAGAGGAGGCGAAAGCGCTAGAGGCAGAGTCAGCAAGGAAAGTCAAAACTTGTTGCTGCTGCTCCGGCTTTAAAAGCGGTTTTCCTACTCCCAGAAAAGGGAGCGTTCGAGGCCTTGTGTAGCCAGACGATGATGCTGGCTCAACAACTCGAGACTTAGGTGCTATATTGCTTTTCCCACGACCACCTGATGCTCCACCACCACTACCATCATTACCAGCTGGCAATGACTGCCCACGGCCACGACCTCTTCCACCAGACTTCCTCATTCTTGGAAAAATGTAACCAAACTAACAAACGTTATATGGTACTGTACAGCCAGTTAGAAGGTGTATGTAAACTTGTTGTGAGTATAAATCTCCCTTTATAGGTGTGTGAGAATGCTGGGAAAATCAGGCCCACTATATTACACTGCACAGTTTGAGTGGCAGAAAGTGGTTGACAGATGCCACAAACAGGACTGACGCAGATGCACTCAGTGGCAATATAAATCTCCCTTTTTTATGTGTGGGAGAATGCAGGAAAAAATCAGGCCCACTGTATTACACTACACAGTTTGCGTGGCAGAAAGTGGATGACAGATGCCACAAACAGGAGTGACGCAGATGCACTCAGTGGCAATATAAATCTCCCTTTTTTATGTGTGGGAGAATGCAGGAAAAAATCAGGCCCACTGTATTACACTACACAGTTTGAGTGGCAGAAAGTGGATGACAGATATGCCACAAACAGGACTGACGCAGATGCATTCAGTGGCAATACAAATCTCCCTTTTTTATGTGTGGGAGAATGCAGGAAAAAATCAGGCCCACTGTATTACACTACAGTTTGAGTGGCAGAAAGTGGATGACAGAAGCCACAAACAGGACTGACGCAGATGCACTCAGTGGCAATATAAATCTCACTTTTTTATGTGTGGGAGAATGCAGGAAAAAATCAGGCCCACTGTATTACACTACACAGTTTGAGTGGCAGAAAGTGGATGACAGATGCCACAAACAGGACCTACGCAGATGCACTCAGTGGCAATATAAATCTCCCTTTTTTATGTGTGGGAGAATGCAGGAAAAAATCAGGCCCACTGTATTACACTACACAGTTTGAGTGGCAGAAAGTGGGTGACAGATATGCCACAAACAGGACTGACGCAGATGCATTCAGTGGCAATACAAATCTCCCTTTTTTATGTGTGGGAGAATGCAGGAAAAAAATCAGGCCCACTGTATTACACTACAGTTTGAGTGGCAGAAAGTGGATGACAGAAGCCACAAACAGGACTGACGCAGATGCACTCAGTGGCAATATAAATCTCACTTTTTTATGTGTGGGAGAATGCAGGAAAAAATCAGGCCCACTGTATTACACTACACAGTTTGAGTGGCAGAAAGTGGTTGGCAGATATATCAAAAAATACAAGGGCTGTAGTAGAATTTCAATCTCCCTACAATGATCAAAGGACAAGTATGGCAGCAATAAAAAGGACTGTGGACAAAGAAACAAGAGATCTGTGCAGAAAAGAAGGAGCAACAGGATTTTTGCTTTGAAAAAAGCAGTTGGTTTGCACAGCTGCGTACAAACAGCAATGCAGCTATCCAGGAGCCTTATCAGCTACAGAGCTGATGTACAGAAATCTAGCCTCCACTGTCCCTGCAAAGAAAAGGTGGTATTGGACAGTGGAAATCGCTACAGCACAAGCGGTTTGGGGGTTAATATTCCCTTTCTAACAATATCCCTGCTTCAGACTAAAGGTACCGTCACACTAAGCGACGCTGCAGCGATACCGACAACGATGTCGATCACTGCAGCGTCGCTGATTGGTCGCTGGAGAGCTGTCACACAGACAGCTCTCCAGCGACCAACGATGCCGGTCCCCTGGTAACCAGGGTAAACATCGGGTTACTAAGCGCAGGGCCGCGCTTAGTAACCCGATGTTTACCGTGGTTACCAGCGTAAAAGTAAAAAAAAAAAACACTACATACTTACCTTCCGCTGTCTGTCCCCTGGCGTTCTGCTTCTCTGCACTGTGTAAGCACAGCGGCCGGAAAGCACAGCGGTGACGTCACCGCTGTGCTCTGCATTCCAGCTGGCCAGCGCTCACATTGCAGATAAGCACAGCGCCGGGGGACAGACAGTGGAAGGTAAGTATGTAGAGTTTTTTTTTTTTTTATTTTTATGCTGGTAACCAGGGTAAATATCGGGTTACTAAGCGCGGCCCTGCGCTTAGTAACCCGATGTTTACCCTGGTTACCAGTGAAGACATCGCTGAATCGGCGTCACACACGCCGATTCAGCAATGTCTGCGGGGAGTCCAGAGACGAAATAAAGTTCTGGACTTTCTGCAGCGACCAACGATGGCACAGCAGGATCCAGATCGCTGCTGCCTGTCAAACTGAACGATATCGCTAGCCAGGACGCTGCATTGTCACGGATCGCTAGCGATATCGTTCAGTGTGACGGTACCTTAAGCTACAGCAACCTCTCCCTATGCTCAGATCCGCAGAAGTAAAATGGCGGTCGGCGTGCATGCCCCTTTATAGCCCCTGTGACGCTGCAGAAAGCAAGCAAATCACTGTAATGCCCTTCTCTAAAATGGTGGGGACTGAGACCTATGTCATCATGCTGCCCACACTCTGCGTCCACCTTCATTGGCTGAGAAATGGCGCTGAACGCGTCATATGAAACGCGACTTTGGCGCGAAGATCGCCGACCGCGTGGCCGATCCCACACTGGGATCGGCTCGGTTTTCACGAAACCCGACTTTGCCAAAAGTCAGTGACTTATGAAATTGACCGAGACTTATGAAATTCCCCTGACGAAGCAGCTGCGGCGACGATACGCGTGGGGTTCTCTCCACACACCCTTTTCTGATTCCATGCCGGTCACTTAGGGCATGGATAGCTGCATGGCATTTTAGAGCCAGTTTATCTGTGGGCTTCGGCTTATTTTCTTCCACATTCAGCTGAGTATATACGGCATTATATTGCTTTCATTGTTTGCATGGGCTACCAATCTTGTTGACTGTTTTCTACCCTGGTTGATGGTCTTTTGGTGAGCTTTTGGATTTTTTTTTTCTTAGGCTCACTATGCTGATACATCTATAGGGCGTGCAGCACATAGGGTCTGGTTTTCCTTGTCTACAGGTCTTTTGCACGTCATAGAGACGTCTCCCTTTTCAGCTATTACATATATATATATATATATATATATATATATATATATATATATATATATATATATATATATATATATATACTCCTTTGCAAACATGTGGTGATTTATACTGCCAGCCCTATTTATCTTACTATATTATGTTAAAATATTTCTTGCAGACATATTATATGTGATTAGGGGTGTTTTGTACACACTTGTTGTATTTTTAATGTTTTTAGATGTTCTTTGCTGTGGTGTTTAATAAACTATTTTGTATTTTTCTATTCCTTGTGGTTGTGCTGGCCTGTTTGTAGTCCAATCTTTTTTTCTTTTCTTTGCCATATACATTATTGGACTAGGCACTGCACCCCTCTCTTTTTATCCAATACAGCTTGAGTGCACCCTTTCTTATATTTTATGAAATTGACCGAACCGTTTCGCTCAACCCTAGTTGGGACCATTAGTTGTGTTGTGCTGAAGTCTGGTGGATACACAGCTGATAGTCCTACTTAATAGAATTTGTATTATGGCAAGAATAAAGCAGCTAAGTAAAGAAAAACGAGTGGCCATCATTACTTTAAGAAATGAAGGTCAGTCAGTCCGAAAAATTGGGAAAACTTTGAAAGTGTCCCCAAGTGCAGTGGCAAAAACCATCAAACGGTACAAAGAAACTGGCTCACATGAGGACCGTCCCAGGAAAGGAAGACCAAGAGTCACCTCTGCTTCTGAGGATAAGTTTATTCGAGTCACCAGCCTCAGAAATCGCAGGTTAACAGCAGCTCAGATGCCACACAGAGTTCTAGCAGCAGACACATCTCTACAACAACTGTTAAAAGGAGACTTTGTGCAGCAGGCCTTCATGGTAAGATAGCTGATAGGAAATCACTGCTAAGGACAGGCAACAAGCAGAAGAGACTTGTTTGGGCTAAAGAACACAAGGAATGGACATTAGACCAGTGGAAATCTGTACTTTGGTCTGATGAGTCCAAATTTGAGATCTTTGGTTCCAACTACTGTGTCTTTGTGCGACGCAGAAAAGGTGAACGGATGGACTCTACATGCCTGGTTCCCACCGTGAAGCATGGATGAGGAGATGTGGTGGTGTGGGGGTGCTTTGCTGGTGACACTTTTTGGGATTTATTCAAAATTGATGGCATACTGAACCAGCATGGCTACCCCAGCATCTTGCAGCGGCATGCTATTCCATCCGGTTTGTGTTTCGTTGGACCATGATTTATTTTTCAACAGGGCAATGACCCCAAAAACACCTCCAGGCTGTGTAAGGGCTATTTGACCAAGAAGGAGAGTGATGGGGTGCTACGCCAGATGACCTGGCCTCCACAGTCACCAGACCTGAACCCAATCGAGATGGTCTGGGGTGAGCTGGACTGCAGAGTGAAGGCAAAAGGGCCAACAAGTGCTAAGCATCTCTGGGAACTCCTTCAAGATTGTTGGAAGACCATTCCCGGTGACTACCTCTTGAAGCTCATCAAGAGAATGCCAAGAGTGTGCAAAGCAGTCATCAAAGCAAAAGGTGGCTACTTTGAAGAACCTAAAATATAAGCCATATTTTCAGTAGTTTCAAACTTTTTGTTAAGTATATAATTCCACATTTGTTAATTCATAGTTTTGATGCCTTCAGTGTGAATTTACAATTTTCCTAGTCATGAAAATGCAGAAAAATCTTTAAATGAGAAGGTGTGTCCAAACTTTTGGTCTGTACTGTACATATACAGCATGTATATATATGTATATAGTATATATATATATATATATATATATATATATATATATATATATATATATATATCTTTGTGGGGGGGGAACCAGACACACTTCTTGCACAGGGGCCCCAAGCTGTCATTGTCCACCTCTGCACCAGGCAGCACTGATCTGAACGTTGGACCAGAGTCTCGGGCGTCTGTTGAATTTCCCACACTACGACCGCCCCTATCACCCTCCTCCTGCCAGGGTAGAAAAAAAATGTTAAACGGGTGTGGATTGGGGTGTGTCTAAAAATTGCAGCATCATTTGACATCCTTTCTATTCTTCAAGAGTTGGGAGGTATGTGTACTGAGTTGGCCGCTGCTGTCATAATTGGTGGAACACGGAGCACAAATTGTGCTGACTCCAGGATACATCAGCGTTCTCAGTGCACGCGCCGCAGTGTTCTGTACTGAACGCTGTTCACATCTCAGGAGCAACTAAAGGGCACACAGCAGGCAAAACGTTTCCCCCGGCCCAAGCACTGCAGTCCCCAGGAATCTGACTTGGGGGCCCGCAGAAAAGGACACCTGCGGATTCCTGCTGTCAGTGAGCATGACATCGTCAGAGACGCCCCATTGTGAGAGCAGCCCGAAAATTACAGAAAATTAGCATCTACCTGCTTAGTTTTTAGGCAACTGATAAAAAAAGTCATGGATAACACCTCTTAGAAAGTAATGAGCGAGTATACTCGTTGCTCGGGTTTTCTCGAGCACACTCGGGTGACCTCTGAGTAGGAAATTCCCACATGTAATCAAGCTGGCAAGTAGCCGTAAATCATTCAGCTGAGGTGATGAAAACTAAATCTCCAAACACTAACAAATACTCGGAGGTCACCAGAGTGCGTACACTCGCTCATCACTACTCTTAGATTTTTATTATCAGGCATGTAAGTCTAGTTTTTCACCACTAGGTGGAGACATTATACAAGGAACAGGTGTCAGACCCTTGCACTGCAACAGCTATGTGTTGGTCTGGTATGAACACCCTCCCCTTAGTGAAATCTTAGGGGGGGCGCATGATAACACAGCCACCATGATAACAATTTATTTTACATGTTAAGCTTTACAGTCTTATTCTCTACAAAGGGTTAATAATTTCTCTGGTAAGCCGTGCAACGCACGAGCAGGTTATTCTGGTCCAAACTGATTTTTCCAGGTGTCCTTCCCGCAATTTTTATGAACTGTGATTGGTCAAAAGGCTTTGAGCGGGAAGAATTTTGATGTATAAATACAGCTGTTCGGGAGCGCTGCGCAGTTACTTCAAGTTTTGAAGATCCCACCCTTCCCCCCCCTTTTTTTTTGGTCCTTTTACCCCTTTGTTGTGTCATTTTGTGGGAAAAATCGCACGGATTCGGGTGGATTTGGACGTTTTATGGTGAAGTTTATGCTGTTTTATGGAAATATTATAAAGGATCTCTTGGTTATTCATTTTACTAAATTTCAGTTATGTTACTCAAAAATAAATGCCACGGCCAATTTTTATTCCAAACTAAATATTGTAGTTCTGTGTCTTTATTTATTGGTGTTGGGTGGGGATTGTGTTACCATGAGCATGCCCAGAATGACTTGTGACTCCAGGAAATGTAAGCTGTCATAAGTTGCTGCTGAACTTTGGACTGCAGAACTGCCAGATATTCCACACAGTGACAGGTAATGTCTGCATCTCTGCTTATAAATGTCATGTCTGCACGATTTCCTGTAATAATGGAGGAGCAATAGAAGCTGCTGTATCCATAGGTTAGCTACTGTATGTCTGCTAATGGTGTCTCTGGCTGCAGTGCAACTACAAATCTCAGAATTTCCTCACAGTTCTCAGGTTTCATATGTTGTAGGGTGTTCTTGTCATCTATTGAGATGAGGAGATTTATTACAGCCTGTAAAGACCACACGGTCACCTCAACACCATCGGAGCTACTGCAACCCTCGACCTACTGACTCCTTCCCCATAATCCTGTAGAATGTAAGCCCGCAAGGGCAGGGTCCTCGCCCCTATGTACCAGTCTGTCATTGTTAGTTTGCTTACTGTAAGTGATATTTGCATTTTGATGTAACCCCTTCTCATGTACTGCACCATGGAATTAATGGTGCTATATAAATAAATAATAATAATAATAATTAGTAATGTAGTGAATTTACATGGAAATCATGTCAAGGATATCAATATGATGCGCTATTGATAATTGTTCTAACATAATGGACCCTATTCTGTGGGTCCCAATCTAAACCTACTCAGACAGCTGCAACACATGTAGGGATTTCCTAACAAACGGGCAATCGCTGCAAGTGTTGTCAAACAGCCATGAGACATGGGGCCACGGGGACTGGAACATAGTATCAGAGCACGCCAAGTCACTTGGATAACTCCTGAGCATGCTCCGATAGCGCCCGACCTACACCAATAGCACCTGAACCTGCTCCGATAGCGTCCGAGCCTGCACCAATAGCACCTGAACCTGCTCCGATAGAGCCCGAGAATGCTCCGATAGCGCCCGACCTGCACCAATAGCACCTGAACCTGCTTCGATAGCACCTGAGCATGCACCAATTGCACCCGAGCATGCTCCGATAGCGTCTGACCTGCAGCGATAGCGCCCGAGCCTGCACCGCTAGCGCCCGACCCTGCACGATAGTGCCCGAGCAGGCTCCGATAGCACTCGAGCCTGCACCGATAGCGCCCAAGCCTGCACTGATAGCGCCCGAGCATGCTCCGATAGCGCCCGAGCCTGCACCGATAGCGCCCAAGCCTGCACTGATAGCGCCCGAGCATGCTCCGATAGCCCCTGAGCCTGCACCGATAGCACCCGAGCATGCTCCGATAGCCCCCGAGCCTTCACTGATAGCGCCCGAGCATGCTTCAATAGCACCCGAGCCTGGTCCGATAGCACCTTATCCAAGCACGTTCACCCACCACTATTGTTTTCACTTTCAAATATAACAAAGTCCAGCAGAAAACTGGTATAAAGTCCATGAGGTACGACGATCCCTTTGTAAAAGAGAGGGCAATTTACCAGTCTTCCCGGGGGTTGTCCCACGCTTTGTAATGTGTGAGGGCGACCCAAGACACCATGCTGCTTTATATACGTTGGGCCCAGTTCATGCCTCATAAATGTTGTGGAGGCCCATTTTGGAAAGGCGCTTTTAGTAATGTTATTATGATAAAAGTGTGTCTCTGTTGTAACAAATGCCGGCCATCACTCGGACATGCAGGGAGGTAATGAGGGAGCTCATCCCGGATTTCATTGTCACGATGTTAACCAGTGCTTATATTAGGCAGGCTGGTGACACCGGTCCAGAGGACAGTGATGTAACAACCCTGCTGGCATCACTGCATGGCCTCCCATCCCCCACCTGCATTACACTCAAACTCACTTCTCTGGGCCTTGTTGTGACTTCTCTCTGCTGTCAGCTCCATGCTGTGTGCCTCATGTCTGCTGTTTGCTCTGTGCATGCTCTGTCTGTGTGCATAGGGGGGCGGCGCCAGCAACTCCTGTGTCTTATTGAGACTGTGTGCCCCTTGCTAAGGTGTCCCCGGCCAATTGCCATGAGGCTTCCTGTATTTAAGACTTCCCCACCCATTGGTGGGGGCATGTGCAACTTACTCCCTCAGTCAGTTACTAGCTGCTGAGGTGCCAGGCCCTGTCCCTGTTACTCTTATGTCCGCCACCCAGGGGGGCGTTGTACCCTGGTCTATGTCCAGTGTTTGCCATCCAGTGGGGCCTCGTACCCTGGCCTATGTCTGCCACCCAGAGGGGCGTCGCACCCTGGCTTGTGTCCATGTCTCTGTGCCTTCACCTGTTCCTGACTTTGTCTTAGCCTAGTCCTGTTCCTGTGTTCGTTTATATCTCTGCCTTGGTTTCCTTTCCCTACTGTGCATACTCTGTGTCCTGCTTTGCTCTGCTTTTGGCTCTGCTCTCTGCGACCTTGCTTTGCTCCTTGCTCTGCATTCTGTGACCTTGCTCTGATCTCTGTGGTTTTGCTCTGGGCTCTGCACTCTGTGTCTTGCTCTGCACTCAGCTCTGCACTCTGACTTTGTTCTGCACTCAGCTCTGCACTCTGACTTTGCTCTGCTCTCAGCTCTGCACTCTGTGGCTTTGCTCTCAGCTCTGCTCTCTGTAACTTTGCTCTGCACTCTGACCTTACTCTGCACTCTGTGGCTTTGCTCTGCGGCTCCGCTCCTTGCGGTTCTACGTCTCTTGCTTTTGGCTCTGCCTCCTGCGTTTCTGCATGTGTCTCCGCCTCCTGCTCTTGTCTCCGCCTCCTGTGTTTCGGAATGTGGCTCCACCTCCTGCTTTTGGCTCCGCCTCCTGTGTTTCTGCACTTGGCTCCTCCTACTGGCTCCGCCTCCTGCGTCTCTGCTCTTTGCTCTAGCTCCTGTGCTTTCGCTCTGCATCCACTCTTGCGGTCTTTCTCTACCTATTCTTAAGTCCTTCTGTCTGAACAGGTTCTTACCTGTTTTACATACCTACCTGCAAACCGGTCCCTACCGGTTCTTCCAGTATAGCTTCCTGCTGCACAAGCCTGACCTCACCATCAGAGGCTCCAGCGAATACCAAGGAAGCTACATAGTTACGCCCCTTCCAGGGAAGTCTGGTGTGTGCTTCAGTGGGGCCACTCCCCCGCACGCCCGTGCCAACCAGTCTGGACGCAAGCGTGACAAATGATATTAGTCGCAGCATTGTGATTAGTGCGTGGAGTCAGAGATAGACCTGCAAATAAAAGAACTGTGTTTCAAAGAGTAACTGAACTTTTAACTTTTTTAATAACTTTGTCCAACATGAAAAGTTATGAAACTTTGCAGATAACTTTATAAAAGGAATATGTCTTTATTCTTGTAAAAAAAAAATATTGCATGTAAAGGTCTTCCAGATCCCTGCTTTCCCCCCAATCTATTTGCCTAAATTTAACTACATTGATATCAGATCAAACTCAAAGGCGACGGGTGAGGAATACCCCCCATTCATCCGCTCCTGCTGTCACTGTTATTAGTGGTAGCAAGTGTCAGATGATGGGAATAATAGTCCCAAAATCCCCCACCTGTTGTCATTGCTCTGACTTTACTATAATTCTCATCATTCTCCTTTGCTCGCGCCGATCGCCGGCAGAGCAGGGGAGAATGAGGAGAGCCGTGTTCAGCACCAGCCGCCGGGGAACAGCGCTTACTGTAACGCTTCTTCCCCGGTGGCCGGCCGTGTGGTACTGATGCGGCACACGGTTGTCAAGCATATGCCGCAAGTATTACACACACGGACACAGATATCTCCAGTACCGATTTTTCCAGTACTGGAAATAAACGGACGTATGAAACCAGCCTTAGACTGTGATGATAAGCAGAACATGCAGAGGAGAGGACAGGCGCTGAGCTGATCCTTTTACTGCCATCATCTGTACTCCAAATGATGAATTCAGCTGAAGGCAGGCATATAGACTGGGGAAAAGCAGAGGGCTTCGAAGCCATTTATATGCATGTTTTACTGGAATAAAGACAAATCCCATAATAAAGTGGTTTGTAAAGATTCATAACTTTCCATGCTAGACAAAATTATTTAAAAAAAAAAAATGTTTCGAAAGTTCAGTTATTATTTTTAAATGTGGAGTCTTCGTGTCTTGCATTGCCCGCCCTATGACAACCAGAGTGTGATTATCAGAGTGCTATCCACCTCCCTGTCCCATCCTAACATTTGATTTGTTAAAAGTAAAGAGCGTAGTATTGTATGTGGCTTGGGATTCATGGCTTTCAATATGATCAGATCTTAAACGGAAAAGATTTGAAGGGAACCTGTCATCCCCCAAAATGGAAGTTGAGCTAAGCCCACCAGCATCAGGGGCTTATCTACAGCGTTCTGAAATGCTGTAGATAAGCCCCCGAGGTATCCTGAAAGATGAGAAAAAGAGGTTAGATTATACTCACCCAGGGGCGGTCCTGACGGTACTTTGTCTGACCTATTGAAGGCAGAGCAAAGTACTGTGGTGCGCAGGTGTCTGGAAAGGTCAGAGAGGTCCGGCGACACAGTACGCCTGCGCCGGAGCCGCAGCGTGAAGGCAAGAAGAGGACGTCATCTGATGAAGATAGGAGGAGCCAGACCGGGACCAGGACCGCCCCTAGATGAGTATAATCTAACCTCTTTTTCTCCTCTTTCAGGATACATCGGGGGCTTATCTACAGCATCCCAGAATGCTGTAGATAAGCCCCTGATGCCGGTGGGCTTAGCTCAACTTCCATTTTGGGGGTGACAGGTTCCCTTTAAGGTTCTCTCTATGCAGAGATGGAAGAGAGTTCCGAAATGCGAATCCCATCAATGCGTCACAATGAAATGAGCTTTGTAATAGTGGCTTTGATGGATGTGATCCATTCATTTGAGACATGAATGACTATTCGAAACCCATGCAGCGGCTACTTAAATTCTGTAGCATTTCCGAAAAAGAACGTGCTGCAGCTTGAATGTCTTCTGCATGCTAATTGTATTAAGTATATAGATGGAATTTTCAAAACTTTACATATTGTAGATCAGTGGTGTAGAATCCGCAAGCCATATTTGCAGCAAATCCACCTTTTATAACCGCCCTATTGCCATATTCGTGTGCGTGACTCCTGGGGTTGCGCGAGTGTGAAACTGATGCAACCACTTGGCTGTAACAGCCTACAATGTTACAGAGCGAAACTACATATTGGCGACCGTTTATATGAATAGATAAAAATCAATTCTGAGCACGTACTAAATTACTGACATCAATAAAATGATTTTATTGACTGTAGTTGAAAGGTTAAGGATATTAATGTCGGTTATCTGACTCTGAAATCATCTCAATATGTAAAGAACAAATTATCCGGTGTCCCAGGTGCAGTGTAAAGCTTTTATTCCAGCTTTTATGCTGCAATTTTACTGACAGTGACTTGTACAAACACGGCTGGGATAAGGAGGCACTTTATTTTTCTATTAGTAGAAAATAATGGGGCTGAGTAATGAAGGCCTTTCTCAGGTCACATTGGAGGCTTTGGGGTTGATAAAGGCTGTAACGGTTTTAGAAAACTATGGAAAAAAATAATAAAATACACTGGCGCTCGGAGAGTGAAGAATAGGAGGGAATGGAAGCTGCTGGTGATAAAAAACAGGGTCTGTGTATCACCCTGTAAATAGATAATGTGACGCCCAGGAGACCGGGATACCCAGCACCGGACCAATGGAGTCTGTCTCTTGAGGGGGATGTCACGGGTGGCTTGACCCGGTGCTGTGGCCTCAGGCAATGCACAGTGTAAGGGGTATCGTGAGGGGACAGGCACTTACTTGATCAGCAGCAGGTTCTCCCAGCGGTGACGATCCCGATCCTGGATAGATGGCTATTGTCCAAATGAAAGACTGAGGCACTGAAACGTTTAACCAGTTTACTTTAACATAAAAGGATTTACAACCAGTCCTGTCACCGGAGTCTGTATGGGAACTCTGAGTTACTTTGACCCTGCCGGGGTCTTCGCCTCTTATTGTGCGCAATTTCTGTGTGGCCCTGCTGCTGTATGTCAACTGGCTGCCGGCCCAATCTGTCCCCTCCGGGTCCTGGTTCGACGGGCAACCCGAGTCCTTTTATCGGCTTACCCCCTCCGGGAGAACCGCTGAACTCTGTGTCTGTTGCTGCGTCCGGCCCTAGTGAAGCTGATATCACCTCACGTTTTTCCGGTTGCTGTATTATATATAATGAATACAGCCTCGGATCCGGTATCCGTCTTTGCGCCTGTTCTGGGTAGTGATTAATGCTACCCGGTTCTCACAATGTCCTTTTTCTCTATCCCTCTTCTCCTCAGGCCGGTGATTTAGGCCTGGTAACAGTCACAGGGCTGTTAGATATTCAACTGTATGACCTCTCACTTTCAGCTCCTTGGCCCAACTGCCATTTCTTCTCTCAGACCAAAATGGATCAAGGGGAGCCTCTGGAGCTCCCCCTTCTGGCCGGAGGTGGTAGTGCAGTCTTGCTATTTTAGTATTTGTATTTACTGTCAGTAACTATTTTTGTGGCAAATACCCCTAGGGGTGCCACATTCCCCCTTAGTTAAGAACAGTACTCCGGGACTGTGGGACAATAACATTTTGAAATAACAATTAATATGTACAGAGTCTTAAAAATGAAAAGTTACAAAAACCACTCAAGGAAACAAAAATAGAGTTCTGTAAAAAGTCACTTCAAATAGCGTCCATTAATACAGTTCTATCCTTGAAGGTATTAGGAAAGGCACTGTACTTAGTGTCCAGGAATTTAGTTCCATTTTTCCAACGGAGTTATCAATATAAAGTCTAAAGAAAGTTCAAAAAGAGCAAAAAGCAAAGTTCAAAAAGCAGTCTTTCCGGAGCTTTGATTTAGTGTCTCTGGGCTGATAAAAAGTTCAAGAATATGCAAGAAGTTCATACAGACAAGTCTCTGTAGGTACTGGGCTTAAAGGGACTCTGTCACCTGAATTTGGCGGGACTGGTTTTGGGTCATATGGGCGGAGTTTTCGGGTGTTTGATTCACCCTTTCCTTACCCGCTGGCTGCATGCTGGCTGCAATATTGGATTGAAGCTCATTCTCTGTCCTCCATAGTACACGCCTGCGCAAAGCAATCTTGCCTTGTGCAGGCATGTACTACGGAGGACAGAGAATGAACTTCAATCCAATATTGCAGCCAGCATGCAGCCAGCGGGTAAGGAAAGGGTGAATCAAACACCCGAAAACTCCGCCCATATGACCCAAAACCAGTCCCGCCAAATTCAGGTGACAGGTTCCCTTTAAACGTTGCAGACTGATAACAATGACTATACTACATTTTCTGTTTAACTACATACGGCATAACATATATACAATTCACATTATGAGCTTTATAGTTGGTAATCTGCATACCTGGCCGGTAATTGACCCTGGGTACTACGCTGTGATCTACGTAATAGCGGTATCTCTTCATGTGGAGTACTACTGTCTACTGCGGATGTAGTATCTGCCCGCTCTGCTAAAGATAATTCCATAACTATGGAGTTGGCAAGTCCACCGTGAATGGGATTACTCTTTTCAGGAATCTGTTCTTCCTGGCCTGGAACCTCCTGTAGTACGGGGTCAGCCTCTTCCTGTCTTGGGACTTCTGGTATCGGGTTCGGTGTTGGATAAAAGGCCACCATGGGAACCACTACTGCACCATGGTATGTTAGTAGGGTTTTGGGAAAGTCTCCTATACAGGTGTGATACACTTCCTCTTCTTTTTCCTTTACTGGTTGAACCTGTATGGGTTGAATAACTTCTGGTTCTGGCTGGACAACGTCTGGCTCTTTCAATGCTTCCGGACATAATTTAAGATTGTCTCTTGACACTAGTACAGATGTTAAGCCTCCGTTTTTGCTAATGAGACACATTTTAGGATTATCCACTCTTGTTGGTAAAACTGTGTAGGGTACGGCTTCCCACTGATTGTCCAGTTTATTGGTTCGACGATTTCTCTTGAGCACTTGGTCACCCGGTCTTCATGGGGTCGCTAGAGCATTCTGGTTGAAAGTTCGCTCTTGTCTTTCTCTAGTTTGCTGAAGGCTTCTTTCCACACTCTCTTGCACTTGGCGATACTGCTTTTGCCGTATGATATCCCAATTGGAGTCTTGAACTTCTGCGTCTGGTTTCAGAATTCCCATTTCTAGATCGATTGGTAATTGGCCGGGTCTTGCACGCATAAGGTAAGCTGGGGTGCAGTTGGTGGAGCTCACCGGGACATGATTATACAGATCCACCAAGTCAGGCAATTTCTCTGGCCATTGATTCCTTTCTGTCTCAGGTAAAGTCTTTAGTAGGTCTATTACAAAAAAGACTGAGGCACTGAAACCTTTAACCAGTTTACTTTAACATAAAAGGATTTACAACCAGTCCTGTCACCGGAGTCTGTATGGGAACTCTGAGTTACTTTGACCCTGCCGGGGTCTTCGCCTCTTATTGTGCGCAATTTCTGTGTGGCCCTGCTGCTGTATGTCAACTGGCTGCTGGCCCAATCTGTCCCCTCCGGGTCCTGGTTCGACGGGCAACCCGAGTCCTTTTATCGGCTTACCCCCTCCGGGAGTACCGCTGAACTCTGTGTCTGTTGCTGCGTCCGGCCCTAGTGAAGCTGATATCACCTCACGTTTTTCCGGTTGCTGTATTATATATAATGAATACAGCCACGGATCCGGTATCCGTCTTTGCGCCTGTTCTGGGTAGTGATTAATGCTACCCGGTTCTCACAATGTCCTTTTTCTCTATCCCTCTTCTCCTCAGGCCGGTGATTTAGGCCTGGTAACAGTCACAGGGCTGTTAGATATTCAACTGTATGACCTCTCACTTTCAGCTCCTTGGCCCAACTGCCATTTCTTCTCTCAGACCAGAATGGATCAGGGGAGCCTCTGGAGCTCCCCCTTCTGGCCGGAGGTGGTAGTGCAGTCTTGCTATTTTAGTATTTGTATTTACTGTCAGTAACTATTTTTGTGGCAAATACCCCTAGGGGTGCCACATTAACAAGAGTGAGAAAACGGGGGTAGATCACCTGCGCTAGTGTGGGTGCCTCTGCTGGCACTAGAAGCTATACACGGGAACAATACCCGGCAGATAGGAGCTAACAATAGTTAGAATGGTGCACTTACTTCATACTGGGAAGATGATGTGGGCGTAGAACTTCCTAGAGCTGAGTGCCTGGCTCCGTACTGCAAGATCAGGGGATAGTGGTAGCGCCTGGATCCGCGCGAGCCTGAACAGCAGGGTGAACGCTGGAACCAGGAAAGAACCGCCAACTTCTAGCGTGCCCCGGCCGGAACCAACGCCGAAGCGGTGGCGAAGTGTGGGGGGGGGGCATGGTGAGTAGCGTGACGTCACAGCTAATGGGCGGGCGCGTATGAGGATTATCCAATCCAACGCGTTTCGAAGGAAGCGATCCTTCTTCGTCAGGGCTGGAATTCCCCATGGAGCCCTCCCCTTATATAGCGAACTACCTACACGCCCCCTACAGAAAAAACTACCTGACAACCCTGATTAATGCAGCGTAATTGGTATATCAAATGGGCGCTATGCCTGAATATCTCAATAGATGATATATATAGTGTGTACTTGGTGGATTACAAGAAGACCCAGGTGAAGGTACATAGAGTGGAAGAACATAAAAGAAATGTTGGCGCAGAATAAACGCTGGATAATGGATTGGTGCCCTAAATCCTGGGCTTTAACACAATAGCGAAAAAACGGGGGGGGGGAGGGGGAAAGGGGGAGATGACATATAGTCGACCTCGATAAAAACAGTTTAACTTTAATACAAAAAATGAATAAAAACCTTAAAAATAAAAGGATACTACATTATAAAGTTTTATCAACCTAGAACAATAATAAAATTTAAAAAGTTTAAAACAAAAATATATGGAGGTGTTTAAAAACAGGGATGTAAAAAATTATTCACTCCCACTACTAATAATTTCCAGGTTAATTTCCTGGACCTTACCATTTATGCGGAAAATAACGTACTTAAAACAAAGTGTTTTCGCAAACTAGTAGATTCAAATAGTTTTATACATCTAACAAGTTGCCACCTTCCAATCTGGCTTACGAACATCCCCAGAGGCCAATACACCCGTATTAGATGCAATTGCACGAATTTGGAGGATTATAATGAGGAGTCCACATACATCACCAAACAATTTGAAGCCAAAGGTTATCCAACTCAAACCCTTGATGTAGCTCGTCAGACAGTGGGTCATATTTCACGAGCAAACCTCGTTCACAAAACAAAAAAGACTAATTACCCCCAAGATATCCAATCACAAATTAAAGATTTACCCATTGTCACTCAATTCCATTCAGGGTACAAGAAATTCACGAACATAGTTAAAAAACATTGGCCCGTCCTACAATGCGACAAGTACATTGGGGACTTATTACCACACAATCCTAGATTTGTGTATACTAAGGCACAAAATTTGGGCCTCCTCTTAGCACCGATAACCAAACCAGTCCTCTCTAGACCAGGAGCGTCTGCAAAACCATCAGCCCCCCAAAAATGGGGTTTCAGGCCATGTGGTAGTTGTTCGTGTTGTAAACGAACATCTCTTGGGAAGGTTGTCCAAACAACATTTACAAACTCTGGTGGCACTAAGCAATTTCAGATTAAAAACTCAATAACTTGCGAAACCACGGGGGTAATCTACATATTGCAGTGTCCTTGTAACAAAATGTATGTGGGTCGCACAAAAAGATCTTTAAAGGTCAGAATTAAGGAGCACCTAGATAATATTCAAAAAGGCTTCAAAGGTCACCCTTTATCTCGCCACTTTCTAGAAAAACACAACAAATCTTGTGGAGAGATCCGTTTTTGTGGAATCCAAAAAGTCCAGCAAAACCCTAGGGGCGGAGATTTTCTTAAAGCAATGTCTAGGGTTGAATCCAAATGGATTTACCTATTAGACAGCATGGCCCCAAGAGGCCTTAATTATGAGATTGAGTTATACGCTTTTTAATGCGCATTTTTCATGTTCAGCCATCCCTGTCTATACGTATGAGGTTCAGGTCCAAATTGTGTTCCTGTGAACAACCCCATCTTGGCACATTTATTACACAACCCGTATTTCACTATTATGTGTTACAATGTGCTTAATTTTTTACATCCCTGTTTTTAAACACCTCCATATATTTTTGTTTTAAACTTTTTAAATTTTATTATTGTTCTAGGTTGATAAAACTTTATAATGTAGTATCCTTTTATTTTTAAGGTTTTTATTCATTTTTTGTATTAAAGTTAAACTGCTTTATCGAGGTCGACTATATGTCATCTCCCCCTTCCCCCCCCCCCCCGTTTTTTCGCTATTGTGTTAAAGCCCAGGATTTAGGGCACCAATCCATTATCCCAGCGTTTATTCTGCGCCAACATTTCTTTTATGTTCTTCCACTCTATGTACCTTCACCTGGGTCTTCTTGTAATCCACCAAGTACACACTATATATATCATCTATTGAGATATTCAGGCATAGCGCCCATTTGATATACCAATTACGCTGCATTAATCAGGGTTGTCAGGTAGTTTTTTCTGTAGGGGGCGTGTAGGTAGTTCGCTATATAAGGGGAGGGCTCCATGGGGAATTCCAGCCCTGACGAAGAAGGATCGCTTCCTTCGAAACGCGTTGGATTGGATAATCTTCATACGCGCCCGCCCATTAGCTGTGACGTCACGCTACTCACCACGCCCCCCCACACTCCACCACCGCTTCGGCGTTGCTTCCGGCCGGGGCACGCTAGAAGTTGGCGGTTCTTTCCTGGTTCCAGCGTTCACCCTGCTGTTCAGGCTCGCGCGGATCCAGGCGCTACCACTATCCCCTGATCTTGCAGTACGGAGCCAGGCACTCAGCTCTAGGAAGTTCTACGCCCACATCATCTTCCCAGTATGAAGTAAGTGCACCATTCTAACTATTGTTAGCTCCTATCTGCCGGGTATTGTTCCCGTGTATAGCTTCTAGTGCCAGCAGAGGCACCCACACTAGCGCAGGTGATCTACCCCCGTTTTCTCACTTTTGGTTTTAGAAAACTAATTTCCATATACCATATTGGGGATTTCTAAATTATTAAATTAATATACCCCACTCAGGGTCCTCACTGACGTGGAGAGGTGGGCTGCAATAGCGCATTTCACTCCCTTCACATCTATACTTTACAATTGAATTTAACCTTAAAGATAATCTTTCACCAGGTTTTTGCCACCTATTCTGAAAGCAGCATAATATAGGGGCAGAGACCCTGCTTCCTGTGATGTGTCACTTACTGGGTTGCTTAATGTGGCTTTGGCAAAATCAGTGATTCATCAGCAGGAGATTATCACTAGAGGACCAGTATACCTGCTGCCATGTAGTTCTTGAGCTCTGTATAACCTCACCCCCACCAATGATCGGCAGCCTTCTGCCTATGCAGTGTCCACAGTAATCTATCAATCAGTGGTGTGGTTGGAGTTATACAGAGCTCAGCATTCCCAGAACTGATAGATCTGCAGAAGATAAAACAGAGATTTTATTAAAACTGGAGCAATGAATGAAATAAGTGATTCATCACTGAAATCAGGATATCTGCTGCTCTCAGATGGGATAGCAAAATCCTCATGACAGATTGGCTTTAACACAGAAAGTGAGTGGCCCTGTAGAGGTTTGGAACACATTCTGATCGCGACTTTCAACACTGAGGAATAAAAACATCTCAGCATGCACGAGTCTGGTAAAATAGCGGCACCTCCTGCACTTGTTTGCTATGAGGACATAGAAGCAGTCATGTCCACAAGTTTGGAAATTCGAAAAGTAATAACTTTTTAGGATGTGTTGCTCAAGTTTCTGACATAACTACAAAGATTAGGCTCTGTTCATGTTTGCATTTTGCTTTTCTGATTTAGAAATAGAGATATGCAACTTAGTAGGAAAACCGATCTATTTAACGACTTATGACATACTATGTCAGTCATAATTCGTCTCCCTGCCATTGATGTGAACTCGCACGCCGAGCCTGTAGCTTTCCAGCAAATGATGGCTGTGTTATTCAGCCATCATGTGCCTCTAACAGACGCAAATGAAGCGGAGCTCCGCCTGCTGCTGTGCACCTGTTAAATCCCACTGTCATGAGATCAGACAATCATAGCTTCAAGGCCCCTAAGGGGACTAACAAATACAGTGAAAAGTTAACAAAAAAAAGTTTAAATAATATGGGGAAAAAAATCAAAAGTTTAAATCGTACCCTTTACCACATTAAAAATTAAGAAATAAACAAAAGACACAAATTTTGCATCCCTTCATTCATAAAAGTCCAATCTCTCAAAATATAAAATGAATTAATTTGATCGGTAAACCTCGTAATGTTGGTTGCCGCAACAACAGAAAAAATGCAATGAGATATGAATAAAAACATCAGCATGGGGTGCAAAAAATAAGCCCTCACACAGCTCCAAATGTTGACAATTGAAAACGTTATGGCTCTCAAAAAGTAGCAACACTAGCAAAATTAATTTTTTTTTTTTTTTTTAAATTTCTGAATTTTTTTTCAACACTTGCATAAAACACAAACTATGCATGTTTGGTATTGCCATAATCATACTTCCCTGGAAAATCATATTACCAGATAATTTTAATGGTAAAATAAACGCTGTAAATAAAATCGGAGCAAAGTCCTGCATGCTGCGCTTATTATTATTATATAATAATATTTTTGTTCTCATTTTCTTTAATCAGGATGCTGCCCATAGTGGATCATCTGCTGGATGTGCTAAATCTAGAGCACACACCCTTCAGGATATATACCGTCTCTGCTTTACTTCTGCTCTTTGCTGGCCTCATTGCTCGAACTCTCCTAAAGGTGACACTTTACATCCAGGCGTATTCGGCCAATGCCAAAAAACTCAGCTGTTTTCCAGGGCCTCCAAGGCGCAGCTGGATATTCGGACACCTCGGAATGGTACGTTAAATCTAAACAGTATCACGCCTCCATTTCCAAAGTATGTGTGTGGAGAAGATATGTCTGCCAATTTCTCAGACTTTTGACCATTCAGCTAAGTCATGGACAGGCAAATTGTTTTACTGTCATAGTCGAGAATGAGTAATGAAAGATAAATAAGATACCTGACGTGTCTATAGCTCAGAATACTAACGGGGCCACTAAAGGGGACCTGTCACCAGGTTTTCCCCCGATAAAGTAGATGTATTGTAGTGCGCAGGAGCACGATGGGTGACACTAAGTGGGATGACATAGGATGCATCATTCACATGAAGACATAAAAGAGCACAGTGAGGTAAAAAATACTCTGTTGTAAAAAAAATTCACAGTAAAAAGCAAATGCTAGTCAAAAAGATGGAAAAAACAGGGTATTTAGTTGATATGTTTTTTTGTAAAAAAAATGTATACTAAGCTGCTCCACCAATCGTCAAGGTATACCCTTATAGAGCAGTCCTATTCCTATCTCATGTATATAACCCCTATATGATGTATTTAAAACCTGATCATCTGTACAGTACCTTTATAAGTAGGGTTCAGAGAAGGAATATCCATGTGGACATGCAGGATGGAACAGCTTTAATGCAAAAGACCGACAAAGGAGTGATGGACTCCCCAGTCTTGTAGAAACAAGAGAACAATTATAGAACCAGAAACATGGGCTACTTGCACATTGAAAAAGTCTGTGAAACCTGTTCACACCACCAAGAAACATGAAGACACAAAAGAGCACAGTGAGGTCAAAAATACTCCGTTGTAAAAAAAAATCACAGTAATAAGCAAGTACTAGTCAAAAAGATGGAAAAAAACAGGGTATTATTATTATTTATTGTTATAGCGCCATTTATTCCATGGCGCTTTACATGTGAGGAGGGGTATATATAATAAAAACAAGTACAATAATCTTAAACAATACAAGTCATAACTGGTACAGGAGGAGTGAGGACCCTGCCCACAAAGGCTCACAATCTACAAGGGATGGGTGAGAATACAGTAGGTGAGGATAGAGCTGGTCATGCAGCGGTTTGGTCGATCGGTGGTTACTGCAGGTTGTAGGCTTGTTGGAAGAGGTGGGTCTTCAGGTTCCTTTTGAAGGTTTCAATGGTAGGCGAGAGTCTGATATGTTGTGGTAGAGGGTTCCAGAGTAGGGGTGATACGCGAGAGAAATCTTGTATACGATTGTGGGAAGAGGAGATAAGAGGGGAGTAGAGAAGGAGATCTTGTGAGGATCAGAGGTTGCGTGTAGGTAAGTACCGGGAGACAAGGTCACAGATGTATTGAGGATACAGGTTGTGGATGGCTTTGTACGTCATGGTTAGGGTTTTGTACTGGAGTCTCTGGGCAATGGGGAGCCAGTGAAGGGATTGACAGAGGGGAGAGGCCGGGGAATAGCGGGGGGACAGGTGGATTAGTCGGGCAGCAGAGTTTAGAATTGATTGGAGGGGTGCGAGAGTGTTAGTGGGAGGCCACAGAGCAGGGGGTTGCAGTAGTCAAGGCGAGAGATGATGAGGGCATGGACTAGAGTTTTTGCAGATTCTTGGTGGAGGAATGAACGGATTCGTGAAATATTTTTGAGTTGAAGTCGTCAGGAAGTGGAAAGGGCTTGGATATGTGGTTTGAAAGAGAGATCAGCGTCAAGGATTACCCCAAGGCAGCAAGCTTGTGGGACTGGGGAGAGTGGGCAGCCATTTACTGTAATGGATAGGTTCGTTGGGGGGTCGCGTGAGATGGGGGAAAGATGATGAATTCTGTTTTGTCCATGTTAAGTTTGAGAAATCTAGCGGAGAAGAAGGATGAAATAGTGGACAGACATTGAGGGATTCTGGTTAGTAGGGAGGTGATATCTGGTCCAGAGATGTAGATCTGTGTGTCATCAGCATAGAGGTGATACTGAAAGCCATGAGATTCTATGAGCTGTCCCAGGCCAAAGGAGTAAATGGAGAAGAGCAGGGGCCCAAGGACTGAACCTTGTGGGACTCCGACAGATAGGGGGCGAGGTGAGGAGGTGGTGTGTGAGTGGGAGACGCTGAATGTCTGTTAGGTATGATGAGATCCAGGATAGGGCCAAGTCTGTGATGCCAAGGGATGAGAGGGTCTGTAATGGTCCACTGTGTCAAAAGCAGCCGACAGGTCCAGGAGGAGGAGGACACAGTAGTGTCGCTTGCTCTTGGCGGTTAAGAGGTCATTGGTGACCTTAGTTAGGGCATTTTCAGTGGAATGGTGTGACCGGAAGCCAGATTGTAAGCGGTCAAAGAGGGAGCAAGAAGAGAGATGGGAGGACAGTTCAAGGTAAACGTGTTGTTCCAGTAGTTTGGAGGCATAAAGGAGAAGTGATATAGGGCGATAGCTAGATACAGAGGATGGGTCAAGAGAGGGCTTTTTGAGGATAGGTGTGATGGAGGCATGTTTAAAGCTTGAGGGGAAAACACCAGTTGTTAGTGATAGGTTGAAGAGATGGGTTAGGGTTGGGATGAAGACTGTGGTGAGGTTTGGGATGAGGTGGGATGGGAGCGAGTCAAATGCACAGGTGGTGAGATGCGATCTTGAGAGTAGAGTGGAGAGTTGATCTTCTGTAATGGTGGAGAAGTTGGTTTTGGAGGTGGAGGGCTGGGAAGTTGGGAGGAAGGGCTCTGGGGGTTGTTGACCAATCTGTCTCTGATGCTATCAATCTTCTGCTTGAAAAATGAGGCAAAGTCTTCAGCGTAGATAAGTGGGGAGGGAAGAGGTGCTGGGGGACGGAGGAGAGAATTGAAGGTGATGAATAACTGTTTAGGGTTGTGAGACAGATAGGATATGAGGTATTTAGTCAATACGTTTTTTTGCAAAAAAATGTATACTAAGCTGCTCCACCAATCGTCAAGGTATACCCTTATAGAGCAGTCCTATCTAATGTATATAATCCCTATCTGATGTATTTAAAACCTGATCATCTGTATATACCTGTATAAGCAGGGTTTAGAGAAGGAATATCCATGTGGACATGCAGGATGGAACAGCTTTAATGCAAATGACCCACAAAGGAGAGATGGACTCCCCAGTTGTCATTATCCAATTCTGAGGTTGTGTTCAGCTGTCTTTTTTCTTGACTGGTCATGTGGGAGTTAATCCTCTCTGCCTCACTTTGAAAACTGCTGAGCTATTTAAGTCCTCTGCAGCCTGTGGGTCGTTGTCAGCTATAGTTCATGCTGCACTGTTTGAGCTCCTGACCTGATCCCTGTAATAGTGTTCCTGTTTGCCTCTGACTGCCTGCACCCGTTTATGACTTGTTCTGACCTCTGGCCTGTACCCCGACTCCGTCTTACGTCTCATGTTTTGGTTACCATGTTCCCGGTAGGTTCTGACGTCTTGCTTGTTCCCGACTATTCTCTGCTCACCCCTTCTGTACCGCGCTGCTATCTCTGTGTATGACCTTGGCTTGTCTCACATCTCTTTCATTACCTGTGACACCTGTGTTGTTGTTCAGTGTTGCTGCGCTGTGTGTACAACCTTTTTCTCTTAACCAGCACCCCCTGGTGGAGGTTGCTCTATACTGCACTGCAGCAGCACATTACACCAGTCTTGTAGAAACAAGAGAACAAATTATAGAACCAGAAACACATGGGCTACTTGCACATTGAACAAGTCTGTAGAAACCTGTTCACACCACCAAGAAACTTGAAGACACAAAAGAGCACAGTGAGGTCAAAAATACTCTGTTGTAAAAAAAAATCACCGTAATAAGCAAGTGCTAGTCAAAAAGATGGAAAAAACAGGGTATTTAGTTGATACATTTTTTTGCAAAAAAATGTATACTAAGCTGCTCCACCAATCGTCAAGGTATACCCTTATAGAGCAGTCCTATCTAATGTATATATTCCCTATCTGATGTATTTAAAACCTGATCATCTGTATAGTACCTGTATAAGCAGGGTTCAGAGAAGGAATATCCATGTGGACATGCAGGATGGAACAGCTTTAATGCAAATGGCCCACAAAGGAGTGATGGACTCCCCTGTGTTGTAAAAACAAGAGAACAATTATAGAACCAGAAACACATGGGCTACTTGCACATTGAACAAGTCTGTAGAAACCTGTTCACATCACCAAAAAACTTGAAGACACAAAAGAGCACAGTGAGGTCAAAAATACTCTGTTGTAAAAAAAAATTCACAGTAAAATGCAAGTGCTAGTCAAAAAGATGGAAAAAACAGGGTATTTAGTTGATATGTTTTTTTGCAAAAAAATGTATACTAAGCTGCTCCACCAATTGTCAAGGTATACCCTTATAGAGCAGTCCTATCTAATGTATATAATCCCTATCTGATGTATTTAAAACCTGATCATCTGTATAGTACCTGTATAAGCAGGGTTCAGAGAAGGAATATCCATGTGGACATGCAGGATGGAACAGCTTTAATGCAAATGACCCTCAATGGAGTGATGGACTCCTCAGTCTTGTAGAAACAAGAGAACAATTATAGAACCAGAAACACATGGGCTACTTGCACATTGAACAAGTCTACTAATAAAGTCATGGCAATATGTGAAACACTACCTGGAAGGTTCGCAATATGCTCAATAAAGTTTGGTCATCACATCAACCAGAACCAACCATATAAAAACGGTTAATATACTATCCATAATAGAGTATGCCATGGTTGCCGCCAGTCAGCTGTGACCGTCGTGTGACATTTGTTGTGTCGGGAGACCGGTGACAGAGAAAATGAATGTTAATACTGTTATAATGCCCCATGAATCACAAGTCTTTGGGTATTCCTAAATCCAACAAGCGACCCCAACCAAGAATTTTTGGCTTTTGCCGGTGTCACATATTTGTAACTCTTTCTACGAACCTTCTATGTCTGCTTTTAACCTTCCAGCCAGCTGCCATTCTGCATTGGAATAACAAGCAAATCTTGCTTATACTGTTGTGTTGTGTTGTCTAGTAATATGTCTCATTACATTCTAAGGTTAGACAATATAAACTTTTAACAGATGAAGATAAAATGGCGAATGCAATTTAGAAGCTGTGTTTGCTACACATTTGTGCATGTGTTAATGTGCTAATGCTGCATCACTTCCTAAATAATAACTCGCATGTTCTTAAGATTGTCTATATCCTCTCACTCAGCCAAATCAGTTCTCATACTTTGCACTGACGAGGGGCAATACCCCAAAACACATGTCTGCAATTAGGAAAAAAGCCAAATTAGAATCTCAAAGTCACATTTCAAAGCTCGTTAAAGGGTCAATAGTGACTTGTAGGATTGCTGATTCCAACAGGTGGCGCTATAGAGTTCAAGTTCTCTTCCTCTCTGAAGAAGTAATTTACATAGTTCTTCAAAGTATTTTATTTGTTAAAGTCAGAACTTGCACTTTAGACCTGCTCTTAATGTAAAGTAGAAGGAAACTTACAGAGATGCTCAGCCATATTATTGGGTTCTAAGTAGAATGAATGGGAGAGTTACTAATAAAAATGCTCCAAAAGTCTTTCTCATGTGCCACATACAGGTGCTTCTCACAAAATTAGAATATCATCAAAAAGTTAATTTATTTCAGTTCTTCAATACAAAAAGTGAAACTCATATATAGAGTCATTACAAATATAGTGATCTATTTCAAGTGTTTATTTCTGTTAATATTGATTGTTAATTGATTATGGCTTACAGCCAATGAAAACACAAAAGTCATTATCTCAGTAAATTAGAATACTTTATAACACCAGCTTGAAAAATGATTTTAAAATCTGAAATGTCGGCCTGAAATGTATGTTCAGTAAATGCACTGAATACTTGGTCGGGGCTCTTTTTGCATCAATTACTGCATCAATGCTGCGTGGCATTGGGGCAATCAGCCTTTTGCACTGCTGAGGTGTTATGGAAGCCCAGGTTGCTTTGATAGCAGCCTTCAGTTCGTCTGCATTGTTGGGTCTGGTGTCTCTCATCTTCGTCTTGACAATAGATTCTCTATAGGGTTAAGGTCAGGTGAGTTTGCTGGCCAATCAAGCACAGTGATACTGTTGTTTTTAAACCAGGTAATGGTACTTTTGGCAGTGTGGACAGGTGTCAAGTCCTGCTGGAGAATGAAATTTCCATCTCCAAAAAGCTTGTCGGCGGAGGGAAGCATGAAGTGCTCTAAAATTTCCTGGTAGACGGCTGTGCTGACTTTGGTCTTGATAATACATGGTGGACCTACACCAGCCGATGACATGGCTCCCCAAGCCATCACTGTGGATACTTCCCACTAGACCTCAAGCAGCTTGGATTGTGGCCTCTCCACTCTTCCTCCAGACTCTGGGACCTGGATTTCCAACGTCTATTCTGAATTTTCATTTAAATACACACTGTTGTTTTAATGTGGCACCCAGGCTTGGACTGGCCCACAGGTGAAAAGGGCAATTACCAATGGACCCCCACCACCATACATAAGCAGTAATTAGCATAATACACTTGATTCTTTACATACAGGCAGAAGTATTCATTCAGTGTATTGTATAGAAGCAGAGATTAAATTTGTGAATAAGGATAATGTAATATTTGCATGTAGCTGAACATTGGGCCCCGGAGTCAATGTTACTGGTGGGCCCTTGGCTTCTCCATCCGACACTGATAGAACCTCCTAGTTACAATGATACAATAAGCAAAATAAATGTAAATCCATTTAGACCGGGCAATAATCAGTCGAGAATGAAAGTCCTAGGAATGCTCATTCACTATCGGCCCTTCTGAACAGGCCGGCAATAACAGACAAGGAAAAATGCTGATTCATTGGGTATGATCATTTTTAAGCAGGCTTAAAACTCATTATTAGCAGCAACACCTAATCCTGTGTAAACAGGTGATATATTGCTGATATTCTATTCTCACAGATTATAAAATGATCTTTCTGTACTCATAGAACATTCAAAGGCCTGTGTAAACTGGCCAATTAACATCTGCCGATCAACTTGCATATAGTGGATAGCCAGCCATTTAAAAGCTTGCGTCTGCTCGTCTAAATGGGCCCTAACATGGAATTGGCTTTACTGCAGCATCCAATGGGCTCTTCTTGCTCTGGAGCTATAAAAGATTTGCTCTTTGTCTTTGCTCCCTTTTAATGTTTTTATTATGCTTCAGTCCTAACCTCTTGCTGCAGCTTAACTTTGCATTATGCCTATCATTGCTTGTAGTTTTTACCTAATGAAGAGGGAATGAAGGAATTCAGCAAGCAAGTCAGCAAATTTACCTACTATATCAAGACTTGGATGGGACCAACCAACCCTATAGTATCACTGATTCATCCAGAAACCCTCAAACCTGTTGTTGCTGCACCAGGTATAGTACTTGGCATCTTCATTGAAAGTCTTTTCTAGTGGTGAGACAAAAGCTTTGATCAATATAGTTCTCCTATTTTGGTTGAAACTAATTTGAAAATTCTCAAAAATTGTTATCTATCTGTACTATGTTATGCAACGCTAAAGTGATTCTGGTGTGGAGATATAATCTAGATAAATACGTTTGTAAGGAACAGCCACTGAGCATTTCAGGAACTCTGGGATAGGAGCGCAGACCAAGGATGACCATGGAGTCAGGAAGTCAAACTCAAAGGCAACTTTACTGGACAGACAGAAGAATAAAACAGATATCATTAATGTCAGGCACAGTAACGTCCATGATGCAGTTTCACACAGAGGTTAACCGCTTCATATCTACAAAGGTGCAAGTTTCTTAGCAACGTTTGTACGTGCTTCACAACAACAGAGGCCTATAATCTCACTTGCGACCATAGCAATTCTCAGGTTTCACGACACATGTCCTTTATCAGTTTTCTCAATGCTATGGGATGGGACTGTGTCTTTCAGTATCCACTGAACGTCTGTTAGCTGGTATGAACCTTTTAGGTATGTTATGTTTGTGTCGGCCAAGACTGGAATCTGGACTGGAATGGGTGATGCTGCACCCCTGCTTAATCCCCCAGTTTGTGCTGTCCTTTTCATACCTTGGTTCCTGTGGACTAGAGTTGGAAAGAATCAATTCACAGGACCTGGTCCGTCAGTAATCTGTGGTTGCAGGAGCGGAGCCCTGAGAACTGAATTCTACCTCCTGACATCTTCAGCTCCTCTTTTGATTAACTAGCCTAACACATTGTAGTAGCATGACGCACAAGAGGCCAAAGAAGATTCCCGGTGGAGGGAGGCGGTTCTCAGGCCTTTTGTCCGTTAGCCGGATTTTGCTAACTGAAAGGATGGGAGCTGCTTCAGCAGTAAGGTAGTGAAAGCAGGGTTTTTGTGTATCCGTTTGCTTTTCAAAATTTTGTGGCTGGGAGAGTCTGACTATCAGTTTCTGAGTATGGGGGATATGCAAGAGAGATCTTGAAGACAGTTGTGTGAGAAACAGACAAGTGAAGAGTAAATAAAGAGGTCTTAAAGGAAACCTGTCAGCAGGATTGTGCTCAGTAGCCTACAGACAGTGCCAGGCTGTAGTTGGTGCCTTTCTACTGATTATAATGATGCCTTGGTTCATGATTAGTGTTGAGCATTCCGATACTGCAAATATTGGGTATCGGCCGATATTCGCTGTATTGGAATTCCAATACCGAGTTCCGATATTTTTGAGATATCGGAAATCGGAATCGGAAGTTCCTATAGTGCAATTATGCAGTATAAAGAAGTGTGGGCTGTGCGTGGATGGAGACTGTGTGTGTGTGTGCGGGTGGTGTCTGTGCATGACCGTGGGGCTCTCTGCATGTGTGCCGAGGCTCTATGCGGTGGGCGGGGTCTCTGTGCGGCGTGTGGGGGTCTCTGCCGGCCGTGCGGGGTCTGTGCGGAGGTCTGTGTGGCGGATGGGGTCTCTGTGCGGCATGCGGAGGTCTCTGCCGGTCGTGCGGGGGTCTGTGCAGGGCGTGCGGGGGTCTGTGCGGCGGGCGGGGTCTCTGTGCGGCGTGCGGGGGTCTCTGCGGCGGGCGGGGGTCTCTGTGCGGCAAGCGGGGGTCTCTGCTGGCCATGCGGGGGTCTGTGCGGAGCGTATGGGGGTCTCTGCCGGCCATATGGGGGTCTGTGCAGGGCGTGTGGGGGTCTCTGCCGGCCGTGCGGGGGTCTGTGCGGGGCATGCGGGGGTCTGTGCAGGACGTGTGGGGGTCTCTGCCGGCCGTGCGGGGGTCTGTGCGGGGCATGCGGGGGTCTGTGCAGGACGTGCGGGGGTCTCTGCCGGCCATGTCTGTGTGGGGTGTGCAAGGGTCTGTGCGGCAGGTGGGGTCTCTGTGCGGCCGTGCTGGGGTCTGTGCGGGGGTCTGTGTGGGGCGTGCGGGGGTCTGTGCGGGGCATGCGGGGGTCTGTGCGGCGGGTGGGGTCTCTGTGCGGCGTGCGAGGGTCTCTGCCTTCCGTGCGGGGGTCTGTGCGGGAGGTCTGTGCGAGGCGTGCGGGACATGCGGGGGTCTCTGCCGGCCATGTGGGGGTTTGTGCGGGGCATGTGGGGGTCTCTGCCGGCCATGCGGGGGTCTGTGCGGGGCATGCGGGTGGTCTCTGCCGGCCGTGCGGTGGTCTGTGCGGGGATCTGTGTGGGTCTGTGCGGGAATCTGTGCGGGGCATGCGGGGGTCTGTGCGGGCCGTGCGGGGGTCTCTGCCGGCCGTGCGGGGGTCTGTGTGGGGTCTCTGCGGCATGTCTCAGTGCAGGCATCATCCGATGTGACTACAAGTCCCATCGGACGATGCCTGCTACACTGACAGTGATTGACACATTAGCCAATGATGGGACAGTAGTAGTTCCATCATCCGGCTAATGTGTTGAATGAAAAAAAAAAATACTTCATACATACTCCATACATACTCCATACAGTACATACATGACATACAGTAGATTAAACATAGATTACATACTCACCATTACTTGTCACTTTGTTCCCCGAAGCCAGTGTCATCTGTAAAAAAGGTGAAAAAAACAAACAACCAATATACTACCTGTCCGCAGAAATCCACGAGTGTCCCACGATGATCTCCCGTAGAGAACAGCAGCAACAGCTGTTGCAACCGCTCTCCAGGGGCCCAAGATACACAATAATGGGAGGAAGGGATTCCTCCGCCGCTGTAAAAAAAATAGTCCCTAGCCTCACTTATGGCATTGCTGCATGAGAAATTTTCCCACGCAGCAATTGCCGTAAAGTGAGACTTTGCTGTTCTCCACGGGAGATTGTCGTGGGACACTCGTGGATTTCTGCGGACAGGTAGTATATTGGTTGTTTGTTTTTTTCACCTTTTTTACAGATGACACTGGCTTCGGGGATCCAAATGACAAGTAATGGTGAGTATGTAATCTATGTTTAATGTACTGTATGTCATGGATGTACTCTATGGAGTATGTATGGAGTATGTATGGAGTATTTTTTTTTTTTTTAATTCAACGCATTAGCCGGATGATGGGACTACTACTGTCCCATCATTGGCTAATGTGTCAATCACTGTCAGTGTAGCAGGCATCGTCCGATGGCACAGACCCCGCACGCCCCGCACAGACCCCCGCACAGCTGGCAGAGACCCCCGCACGCCGCACAGACCCCGCACAGACCCCTGCACGGTCGGCAGAGACCCCCGCACACTGCGCACGCCCCACACAGACCCCCGCAGGCCCCGCACAGACCCCTGCATGGCCGGCAGAGACCCCTGCACACCCCACACAGTCCCCTGCATGGCCCGCACAGACCCCCGCACGGCCGGCAGAGACCCCCGCACGCCCCGCATAGACCCCCACACAGACCCCCGCACGGCCGGCAGAGACCCACACATGCCCCGCACAGACCCCCGCACAGACCCCCGCACAGACCCCCGCACGGCCGGCAGATACCCCCACACGCCGCACAGACCCCCGCACGCCCCACACAGACCCCTGCACAGACCCCAGTACGCCCCGCACGGCCCGCAGAGACCCCCGCATGCCGCACAGACCCCTGCACAGACCCCTGCACGGCCGGCAGAGACCCCTGCACACTGCGCATGCCCCGCACAGACCCCCGCATGCCCCGCACAGACCCCCGCATGGCTGGCAGAGACCCCTGCACACCCCGCACAGACCCATGCACGCCCCACACAGACCCCCGCACGCCCCGCACAGACCCCCGTACGGCCGGCAGAGACCCCCGCACGCTCCGCATAGACCCTCGCACAGACCCCCGCATGGCCGGCAGAGACCCCCGCATGCCCCGCACAGACCCCCGCACGCCCCGCACAGACCCCCGCTCAGACCCCCGCACGGCCGGCAGAGCCCCGCACACCGCACAGAGACCCCGCCCGCCACACAGACCCCCGCATGGCCAGCAGAGACCCCCACACGCCGCACATACCCCCACACGGTCGGCAGAGACCCCCGCACGCCCCGCACGGACCCCCGCACGCCCCGCACAGACCCCCGCACGGCCGGCAGAGAACCCCACACGCCGCACAGACCCCCACATGGCTGGCAGAGACCCCCGCACACCGCGCATGCCCTGCACAGACTCCCGCACACCCGGCACAGACCGCAGCACGACCCGCACAGACCCCCGCACAGCCGGCAGAGACCCCTGCACGCCGCGCACGCCCCGCACAGACACCCGCACGGCCAGCAGAGACCCCCGCACGCCGCACAGACCCCCGCATGCTCTGCACGGCCGGCACAGACCCCCGGATGCCGCACAGAGACCCTGCCAGCCACACAGACCCCCACACAGACCCCCGCACGGCCGGCAGAGACCCCTGCACGCTCCGAACAGACCCCCACAAGGTCGGCAGAGACCCCCACCCGCCGCAGAGACCCTCGCACAGACCCCCACACGCCCCGCACCGACCCCCGCATGGCCGGCAGAGACCCCCGCACACCACGCATGCCCCGCACAGAACCCCGTACACCCGACACAGACCCCCGCACGCCCCGCACAGACCCCCGCACAGCTGGCAGAGACCCCCGCACGCCGCACAGACCCCGCACAGACCCCTGCACGGTCGGCAGAGACCCCCGCACACTGCGCACGCCCCACACAGACCCCCGCAGGCCCCGCACAGACCCCTGCATGGCCGGCAGAGACCCCTGCACACCCCACACAGTCCCCCGCATGGCCCGCACAGACCCCCGCACGGCCGGCAGAGACCCCCGCACGCCCCGCATAGACCCCCACACAGACCCCCGCACGGCCAGCAGAGACCCACACATGCCCCGCACAGACCCCCGCACAGACCCCCGCACAGACCCCCGCACGGCCGGCAGATACCCCCACACGCCGCACAGACCCCCGCACGCCCCACACAGACCCCTGCACAGACCCCAGTACGCCCCGCACGGCCCGCAGAGACCCCCGCATGCCGCACAGACCCCTGCACAGACCCCTGCACGGCCGGCAGAGACCCCTGCACACTGCGCATGCCCCGCACAGACCCCCGCATGCCCCGCACAGACCCCCGCATGGCTGGCAGAGACCCCTGCACACCCCGCACAGACCCATGCACGCCCCACACAGACCCCCGCACGCCCCGCACAGACCCCCGTACGGCCGGCAGAGACCCCCGCACGCTCCGCATAGACCCTCGCACAGACCCCCGCATGGCCGGCAGAGACCCCCGCATGCCCCGCACAGACCCCCGCACGCCCCGCACAGACCCCCGCTCAGACCCCCGCACGGCCGGCAGAGCCCCGCACACCGCACAGAGACCCCGCCCGCCACACAGACCCCCGCATGGCCAGCAGAGACCCCCACACGCCGCACATACCCCCACACGGTCGGCAGAGACCCCCGCACGCCCCGCACGGACCCCCGCACGCCCCGCACAGACCCCCGCACGGCCGGCAGAGAACCCCACACGCCGCACAGACCCCCACATGGCTGGCAGAGACCCCCGCACACCGCGCATGCCCTGCACAGACTCCCGCACACCCGGCACAGACCGCCGCACGACCCGCACAGACCCCCGCAGAGCCGGCAGAGACCCCTGCACGCCGCGCACGCCCCGCACAGACACCCGCACGGCCAGCAGAGACCCCCGCACGCCGCACAGACCCCCGCATGCTCTGCACGGCCGGCACAGACCCCCGGATGCCGCACAGAGACCCTGCCAGCCACACAGACCCCCACACAGACCCCCGCACGGCCGGCAGAGACCCCTGCACGCTCCGAACAGACCCCCACAAGGTCGGCAGAGACCCCCACCCGCCGCAGAGACCCCCGCACAGACCCCCACACGCCCCGCACCGACCCCCGCATGGCCGGCAGAGACCCCCGCACACCACGCATGCCCCGCACAGAACCCCGTACACCCGGCACAGACCCCCGCACGCCCCGCACAGACCCCCGCACAGCTGGCAGAGACCCCCGCACGCCGCACAGACCCCGCACAGACCCCTGCACGGTCGGCAGAGACCCCCGCACACTGCGCACGCCCCACACAGACCCCCGCAGGCCCCGCACAGACCCCTGCATGGCCGGCAGAGACCCCTGCACACCCCACACAGTCCCCCGCATGGCCCGCACAGACCCCCGCACGGCCGGCAGAGACCCCCGCACGCCCCGCATAGACCCCCACACAGACCCCCGCACGGCCAGCAGAGACCCACACATGCCCCGCACAGACCCCCGCACAGACCCCCGCACGGCTGGCAGATACCCCCACACGCCGCACAGACCCCCGCACGCCCCACACAGACCCCTGCACAGACCCCAGCACGCCCCGCACGGCCTGCAGAGACCCCCGCATGCCGCACAGACCCCTGCACAGACCCCTGCACGGCCGGCAGAGACCCCTGCACACTGCGCATGCCCCGCACAGACCCCTGCATGCCCCGCACAGACCCCCGCATGGCTGGCAGAGACCCCTGCACACCCCGCACAGACCCACGCACGCCCCACACAGACCCCCGCACGCCCCGCACAGACCCCTGTACGGCCGGCAGAGACCCCCGCACGCTCCGCATAGACCCCCGCACAGACCCCCGCATGGCCGGCAGAGACCCCCGCATGCCCCGCACAGACCCCCGCTTGCCCCGCACAGACCCCCGCACGCCCCGCACAGACCCCCGCTCAGACCCCCGCACGGCCGGCAGAGCCCCGCACACCGCACAGAGACCCCGCCCGCCACACAGACCCCCGCATGGCCAGCAGAGACCCCCACATGCCGCACATACCCCCACACGGTCGGCAGAGACCCCCGCACGCCCTGCACAGACCCCCACATGGCTGGCAGAGACCCCCGCACACCGCGCATGCCCTGCACAGACTCCCGCACACCCGGCACAGACCCCCGCACGACCCGCCCAGACCCCCGCACAGCCGGCAGAGACCCCTGCACGCCGCGCACGCCCCGCACAGACACCCGCACGGCCAGCAGAGACCCCCGCACGCCGCACAGACCCCCACATGCTCCGCACGGCCGGCACAGACCCCCGGATGCCGCACAGAGACCTTGCCCGCCACACAGACCCCCACACAGACCCCCGCACGGCCGGCAGAGACCCCTGCACGCTCCGAACAGACCCCCACAAGGCCGGCAGAGACCCCCACCCGCCGCAGAGACCCCCGCACAGACCCCCACACGCCCCGCACCGACCCCCGCATGGCCGGCAGAGACCCCCGCACGCCACGCATGCCCCGCACAGAACCCCGTACACCCGGCACAGACCCCCGCACGCCCCGCTCAGACACTGGCACAGCCGGCAGAGACCCCTGCACGCCGCGCACGCCCCGCACAGACACCCGCACGGCCGGCAGAGACCCCCACACGCCGCACAGACCCCCGCATGCTCCGCACGGCCGGCAGAGACCCCCGGACGCCGCACAGAGACCCTGCCCGCCACACAGACCCCCACACAGACCCCCGCACGGCCGGCAGAGACCCCTGCACTCTCCGAACAGACCCCCGCACGGCCGGCAGAGACCCCCACCCGCCGCAGAGACCCCCGCACAGACCCCCACACGTCCCGCACCGACCCCCGCACGGCTGGTAGAGACCCCCGCACGCCACACAGACCCCCGCATGCCCTACACTGACCCCCGCACGCCCCACAGAGACCCCCGCAGGCCGCACAGAGACCCTGCCCGCTGCACAGACCCCCGAACAGACCCCCGCATGGCTGGCAGAGACCCCCGCACACCACGCACAGACCCCAGCATGCCCCGCACAGACCCCCACATGGCTGTCAGAGACCCCGCCTGCCACAGAGACCCCCGCACAGACCCCCACATGCCCCGCCCACTGCACAGACCCCCGCACGGCTGGCAGAGACCCCCGCATGCCCCACACAGACCCCAGCACGGCTGGCAGAGACACCCACCCGCCGCAGAGACCCCCGCACAGACCCCGCATGCCCCGCACTGACCCCCGCACGGCCGGTAGAGACCCCCGCATGCCGCACAGACCCCTGCATGCCCCACACAGACCCCCGCACACCCCACAGAGACCCCCGCAGGCCGCACAGAGACCCCGCCCGCTGCACAGACCCCTGCACAGACCCCCGCACGGCCATCAGAGACCCCCGCACGCCGCACAGAGACCCCGCCCACCGCAGAGACCCCCACACAGACCCCCGCACGCCCCGCACAGACCCCCGCACGCCGCAGAGACTCCGCACGGCCGGCAGAGACCCCCGCACGCCGCACAGAGACCCCGCATGGCCAGCAGAGACCCCCACCCGCCACAGAGACCCCACGCGGCCGGCAGAGACCCCGGCATGCCGCACAGAGACCCTCGCACACTCCGCACAGACCCCCGCGTGCCCCGCAGAGATCCCCGCACGCCCCGCAGAGACACCACCCACCGCACAGAGCCCCCGCCCGCCGCACAGAGACCCTGCCCACCGCACAGGCCCCAGAGAGCCCCGGTAGGCAGGTACATATCCCTGGCACAGACCCCGCGTGCACAGACACTCACAGTGTCCGCCCACGCACCGCCCACACTCTTCCCCCCTCCAATACAGGATGTTTAAGGAGTCAGAAATGGCTTATTTACATTCCGATATTTTTGTCCCATTGACTTGCATCGGTATCGGGTATCGGTATCGGCGAGATCTGATATTTTTGGGATATCGGCCGATCCAATCCGATACCGATACTTCTGGGTATCGGAAGGTATCGCTCAAGTCAACACTATTCATGATATGTGTCTTGTAGTTGTTTTTGCGTAATCTTTATTTTCAGTTTTGAGTTAATAATATGCTTGTTCTCCGAGGCAGCCTGTGGGGAGGTCTTCATGTGGTGCTCTGCTTAGGTATTCATGTGTACGGCTTCTGACAGGTCACTGATCCCTCAGTGACTTGCCCCCTATATTACATACTGAATATAATATGTATTGAAAAAAAATTCACGTTCATCAGGCCTGCGGTGTAGCATAATCTATAATTTGCATTAAATTATTGTATTTAGGGATAGAATTTTTTTCAGAATAAATGTATATCACTAAATACAATAATTTAATGCATATTATAGATGTGATAATGTGGCGCCCCAGGGTCCTGGTCGTCACAGTAGCATTGATTCCCTCACGGGGGAGCTCATGTTACGTTTGGAGGCATGAAGGGATAACTGGCACCAGGTAAACACAAGCATGCAACAAATTCACACTCCAGGCCACCAGGGGGAGCTTTTGATCCTATTCACTAGGTGACTCCCCATATATATGGTAGTCTGTAGGGAAAGTTAGTCAGTTCTTGCCAGGAAACAGACTGGAGCAGTCTGAGGCAGAAGAGGGTTTACGGAGCTGTGTAGCCGCAGTGCAGCAGTTCCTGGAAAGAGACATACAGAAAGCCGAATAGATTGCAGTGAATGTGCAGGAGAGCAGGAGCATCTGCCACGAGCAGGCTGCCTCCTTCTGAGGTGCAGAGACCGGTAGCCGGAACACTGAGGAAGTAAGGGCCTCTACGACTTACATCAGAGACCGGCAGGACAGCTGAACTCCAAGTTACCTGTCTGCCTTAGTACCCAGGAGGCACGATGACACCCTTAGAGCCTGGAGCGTGCTATAGTCCCTATAAACTTGCTCAAGTCACCAGTCATATGGGTCATGTCCTATCCTATACGGGGGACAGAGAGAGAGAACATCTGTGAGGACCTTATCTGAAGCCATAGGCAGTAAGGGACTACAACACCACGGAGCTAGAGGAAGGCTTTGATTTCCACCTGGATAAAGGGACTCCTAACTTGCCTCCAAGCCGGCCAGACCCTGCCTGCCCTGTGATTTGGTGCTCTGGACTGTGGCTGCTGAAGTCTTCAGTAAATAATGTAAAGAGACAGCAAACCTGTGTCCTCGTTCTTCACTGCACCTCTCACCATCTTCCATCTACACACCGGGAGCCCTGGGGATATACTTCACCTGTGGGAAGGTGTACCATCTAGCTGCCATAACATCACCCCAGAGGACCCCTTAAAGCAGCATCGGTCCCCACTGACCGAATACCACAGGTGGCATCACGAACATAAACTTTATTCCCTTTAAAGACCTTTCCCCTTTTACATGGGTGCCCAGGGCCGGACCGGGTTGCCACCGTGACATCCCCCTGTGAACGCAGGACCCGGTACCGAGTACCCCATGGCCCTGGCGGGCGACTCAATAATGCTACAGCGCAGGCCTGATGAGCACATACCCGCTTTCCTGGAAACATTAATTCCCATATGCTGGGGCACATTTTGTGTCTGAGAAGTCCCTGATTGCCATGCCCATCTACAACCAGTCTTCCACACTCCGTTCCATAATTCGACAGTTTCCAAACATATGTACACTCCACTCAATCCCACATCCAATCAGTGGGTATCTCAATATAAGTGAAGCACTGTTGATCCTATATGTGGTATTATTATTGGGCACTCCATATATCCTAACATTTGTTACTGAGCATCCCAATGATTTTATGGTGCTGGTATTATATCTTATACAAAGAGGTGTTCTTTATTAAAAGAGAGATATATCATATTTGTATCTACTTACATTCAGTGGTGATTTCATCATTAAGTATTCTTGGTAGGTTTCCTTGTCTTGAGGCATTTCCACTGAAGTTGGATTATTCTGTAATTTGATTTTCCACTCTTATTTTGAGTATCATTCAAAATCTAGATCTCCATGTTTTATGTTTTGTTCTCAAAGCATTCCACTATGAAATGAAAAAAGGCTTGCAACTGGAATATTTCAGTGATATCTAGGATGTGGGATTTCAGTGTTCCTTTTATTTTTTGAGCAGTGTATTTGAATGGAATTGTATTCTATTTGAATTTTATAAAAATCTGCACTCGACCAAATGCAGATTTTTGTCATTTGCTTCTTCATGGATTTAGCAAAATGGAGGCTGTTGGACAAGTCCGGTTCTCATCACATCATCTTATTGTCGCCTCTGAGTTCTGAGTCCCTCATGCTAGGGCGGAACTTCTGGATCTGACAAGCCCAGGGACTTTTCCGCACATGTGCACTCGCCATGACGTAGACCGGAGAGGTGAGTACAAGGATTTTTTTTTTTACATCTTGCATTTATTATGCTCTGACATCTAGAGAGTTTAAACTGTTTGAGGCTTCAGCAGATGTCAGATCTTGAGCAGCTTCTTAAGATGTGGTTTGTAGTCTGCCAAAAATGAGTTGAATGAAGTAAAAGGGAAGATCAATATGCATATATTGTTGTGAGATTATACAATATCTGGACAAAGAGGATGGGTCAAGGTATGTGGTCTTAAGGATTGATGCATTGGTTGTATATTTAAAAGAAGGGAAGGTGCCAGTGGTTAGTTTTAGAGATGGGTCAAGGCTGGATTAATACAGTTGTAAGTTTGGGTGAGAGTTAAAGTGAAGTACTCAAGTGGTATGGGGCAATATGGATAGCAGGGTGGAAATCTTTTTATGGGGGAGAGAGAAACGTGAGCAATTTAGTAGAGGGACAGTGTGGACTATGTTTTCTCTGATGTGTTTGAAATACTTTACATGGGAAAGTCCTACACTGGGATGAGAGATGTGGTAGGGGCACTGGGAGATGGAGAAAGAGATGTGAGGTGTTAAGTGTTAACATTTATTTAGAGTTGTGAGACAGGGAAGGAGTAGTCCTGTTAAGAGACTGGATTGTCATGGTCGTGACCCTCATCTATTGTAGAAAGTGTGGAGCCGCTACAAAGAGTGCCTGTCACTCAGTGTATTCATACAATGTTGTAATTCATCTGCTCTGTGCTGGTAGTGCCAGAAATTAACCCCTTCATGACCCAGCCTATTTTGACCTTAACCCCTTACCGGCATCGGATGTACTATACCGTCCGATGCCGGCTCCCCTGCTTTGATGCAGGGCTCCGCGGTGAGCCCGCACCAAAGCCGGGAGATGTCAGCTGTTTTGAACAGCTGACATGTGCCCGTAATAGGCGCGGGCAGAATCGCGATCTGCCCGCACCTATTAACTAGTTAAATGCCGCTGTCAAACGCAGACAGCGGCATTTAACTACCGCTTCCGGCCGGGCGGCCGGAAATGACATCATCGCCGACCCCCGTCACATGATCGGGGGTCGGCGATGCTTGTGAATGGTAACCATAGAGGTCCTTGAGACCTCTATGGTTACTGATTGCCCGTCGCTGTGAGCGCCACCCTGTGGTCGGCGCTCACAGCACACGTGCAATTCTGCTACATAGCAGCGATCAGCAGATCGCTGCTATGTAGCAGAGCCGATCGTGCTATGCCTGCTTCTAGCCTCTCATGGAGGCTATTGAAGCATGGCAAAAGTTAAAAAAAAAAGTTTAAAAAAATGTGAAAAAAATAAAAAAAACATAAAAGTTTAAATCACCCCCCTTTCGCCCCAATCAAAATAAATCAATAAAAAAAATATCAAATCTACGCATATTTGGTATCGCCGCGCTCAGAATCACCCGATCTATCAATTAAAAAAAAGTATTAACCTGATCGCTAAACAGCGTAGCGGGAAAAAAATTAGAAATGCCAGAATTACGTTTTTTTGGTCGCCGCGACATTGCATTAAAATGCAATAACGGGCGATCAAAAGAACGTATCTGCACCGAAATGCTATCATTAAAAACGTCATCTCGGCACGCAAAAAATAAGCCCTCAACCGACCCCAGATGATGAAAAATGGAGACGCTACGAGTATCGGAAAATGGCGCAATTTTTTTTTTTTTTTTTTTAGCAAAGTTTGGAATTTTTTTTCACCACTTAGATAAAAAATAACCTAGTCATGTTTGGTGTCTATGAACTCGTAATGACCTGGAGAATCATAATGGCAGGTCATTTTTAGCATTTAGTGAACCTAGCAAAAAAGCCAAACAAAAAACCAATGTGGGATTGCACTTTTTTTGCAATTTCACCGCACTTGGAATTTTTTTCCCGTTTTCTAGTACACGACATGCTAAAACCAATGATGTCTTTCAAAAGTACAACTCGTCCCGCAAAAAATAAGCCCTCACATGGCCAAATTGACGGAAAATTAAAAAAGTTATGGCTCTGGGAAGGAGGGGAGCGAAAAACGAACACGGAAAAACGAAAAATCCCCCGGTCATGAAGGGGTTAAAGACCTTGCTGTTTTTTGCAATTCTGACCAGTGTCCCTTTATGAGGTAATAACTCAGGAACGCTTCAACGGATCCTAGCGGTTCTGAGATTGTTTTTTCGTGACATATTGGGCTTCATGTTAGTGGTAAATTTAGGTCAATAAATTATGCGTTTATTTGTGATAAAAACGGAAATTTGGCAAAAATTTTGAAAATTTCGCAATTTTCACATTTTGAATTCTTATTCTGTTAAACCAGAGAGTTATGTGACACAAAATAGTTAATAAATAACATTTCCCACATGTTTACTTTACATCAGCACAATTTTGGAAACAAAATTTTTTTTTGCTAGGAAGTTATAAGGGTCAAAATTTCACCAGCGATTTCTCATTTTTACAACGAAATTTACAAAACCATTTTTTTAGGGACCACCTCACATTTGAAGTCAGTTTGAGGGGTCTATATGGCTGAAAATACCCAAAAGTGACACCATTCTAAAAACTGCACCCCTCAAGGTACTCAAAACCACATTCCAGAAGTTTATTAACCCTTCAGGTGCTTCACAGAAGCAGAAGCAACATGGAAGGAAAAAATGAACATTTAACTTTTTAGTCACAAACATTATCTTTTAGCAACAATTTTTTTTATTTTCCCAATGGTAAAAGGAGAAACTGAACCACGTAAGTTGTTGTCCAATTTGTCCTGAGTACGCTGATACCTCATATGTGGGGGTAAACCACTGTTTGGGCGCACGGCAGGGCTTGGAAGGGAAGGAGCGCCATTTGACTTTTTGAATCAAAAATTGGCTCCACTCTTTAGCGGACACCATGTCACGTTTGGAGAGCCCCCGTGTGCCTAAAAATTGGAGCTCCCCCACAAGTGACCCCATTTTGGAAACTAGACGCCCCAGGGAACTTATCTAGATGCATAGTGAGCACTTTGAACCCCCAGGTGTTTCACAAATTGATCCGTAAAAATGAAAAAGTACTTTTTTTTCACAAAAAAATTATTTTAGCCTCAATTTTTTCATTTTCACATGGGCAACAGGATAAAATGGATCCCAAAATTTGTTGGGCAATTTCTCCTGAGTACACTGATACCTCATATGTGGGGGTAAACCACTGTTTGGGCACATGGTAAGGCTCGGAAGGGAAGGAGCGCCATTTGACTTTTTGAATGAAAAATTATCTCCATCGTTAGCGGTCACCATGTCGCGTTTGGAAAGCTCCTGTGTGCCTAAACATTGGCGCTCCCCCACACATGACCCCATTTTGGAAACTAGACCCCCCAAGGAACTTATTTAGATGCCTAGTGAGCACTTTAAACCCTCAGGTGCTTCACAAATTGATCTGTAAAAATGAAAAAGTACTTTTTTTTCACAAAAAAATTCTTTTCGCCTCAATTTTTTCATTATCACATGGGCAATAGGATACAATGGATCATAAAATTTGTTGGGCAATTTCTCCCGAGTACGCCGATACCTCACATGTGGGCGTAAACCACTGTTTGGGCACTCGGCAGGGCTCGGAAGGGAAGGCGCGCCATTTGACTTTTTGAATGGAAAATTAGCTCCAATTGTTAGCGGACACCATGTCGCATTTGGAAAGCCCCTGTGTGCCTAAACATTGGAGCTCCCCCACAAGTGACCCTATTTTGGAAACTAGACCCCCCAAGGAACTTATCTAGATGCATATTGAGCACTTTAAACCCCCAGGTGCTTCACAGAAGTTTATAATGCAGAGCCATGAAAATAAAAAATAATTTTTCTTTCCTCAAAAATGATTTTTTAGCCTGGAATTTCCTATTTTGCCAAGGGTAATAGGAGAAATTGGACCCCAAATGTTGTTTACCAGTTTGTCCTGAGTACGCTGATACCCTATATGTGGGGGTAAACCACTGTTTGAGCGCACGGCAGGGCTCGGAAGGGAAGGCACGCCATTTGGCTTTTTAAATGGAAAATTAGCTCCAATCATTAGCGGAGACCATGTCACGTTTGGAGAGCCCCTGTGTGCCTAAACATTGGAGATCCCCCAGAAATGACCCCATTTTGGAAACTAGTCCACCAAAGGAACTAATCTAAATGTGTGGTGAGGACTTTGAACCCCCAAGTACTTCACAGAAGTTTATAACGCAGAGCCATGAAAAAAAAAAAAATTATTTTCTCAAAAATGATCTTTTAGCCTGCAATTTTTTATTTTCCCAAGGGTATCAGGAGAAATTTGACCCCAAAAGTTGTTGTCCAGTTTCTCCTGAGTACGCTGATACCCCATATGTGGGGGTAAACCACTGTTTGGGCACATGCCGGGGCTCGGAAGTGAAGTAGTGACGTTTTGAAATGCAGACTTTGATGGAATGCTCTGTGGGCGTCACGTTGCGTTTGCAGAGCCCCTGATGTGGCTTAACAGTAGAAACCCCCCACAAGTGACCCCATTTTGGAAACTAGACCCCGAAAGGAACTTATCTAGATGTGTGGTGAGCACTTTGAACCCCCAAGTGCTTCACAGAAGTTTATAATGCAGAGCCGTGAAAATAATAAATACGTTTTCTTTCCTCAAAAATAATTATTTAGCCCAGAATTTTTTAATTTTCCCAAGGGTAACAGGAGAAATTTGACCCCAATATTTGTTGTCCAGTTTCTCTTGAGTACGGTGATACCCCATATGTGGGGGTAAACTACTGTTTGGGCACATGCCGGGGCTCGGAATTGAAGTAGTGACGTTTTGAAATGCAGACTTTGATGGAATGCTCTGCGGGGGTCACGTTGCGTTTGCAGAGCCCCTGATGTGGCTAAACAGTAGAAACCCCCACAAGTGACCCCATTTTGGAAACAAGACCCCGAAAGGAACTTATCTAGATGTGTGGTGAGCACTTTGAACCCCCAAGTGCTTCATAGAAGTTTATAATGCATAGCCGTGAAAATAATAAATACGTTTTCTTTCCTCAAAAATAATTATTTATCCCAGAATTTTTTAATTTTCCCAAGGGTAACAGGAGAAATTTGACCCCAATATTTGTTGTCCAGTTTCTCCTGAGTACGGTGATACCCCATATGTTGGGGTAAACTACTGTTTGGGCACATGCCGGGGCTCGGAATTGAAGTAGTGACGTTTTGAAATGCAGACTTTGATGGAATGCTCTGCGGGCGTCACGTTGCGTTTGCAGAGCCCCTGATGTGGCTAAACAGTATAAACCCCCCACAAGTGACCCCATTTTGGAAACTAGACCCCGAAAGGAACTTATCTAGATGTGTGGTGAGCACTTTGAACCCCCAAGTGCTTCATAGAAGTATATAATACAGAGCCGTGAAAATAATAAATACGTTTTCTTTCCTCAAAAATAATTATTTAGCCCAGAATTTTTTATTTTCCCAAGGGTTACAGGAGAAATTGGACCCCAAAAGTTGTTGTTCAGTTTCTCCTGAGTACGCTGATACCCCATGTGTGGAGGTAAACCACTGTTTGGGCACACGTCGGGGCTCAGAAGGGAAGTAGTGACTTTTGAAATGCAGACTTTAATGGAATAGTCTGCGGGCGTCACGTTGCGTTTGCAGAGCCCCTGGTGTGCCTAAACAGTAGAAACCCCCCACAAGTGACCCCATTTTAGGAACTAGACCACCCAAGGAACTTATCTAGATATGTGGTGAGCACTTTGAACCCCCAAGTGCTTCACAGACGTTTACAACGTAGAGCCGTGAAAATAATAAATCATTTTTCTTTCCTCAAAAATGATGTTTTATCAAGCATTTTTTTTTTTTTCACAAGAGTAACAGGAGAAATTGGACCCCAGTAATTGTTGCGCAGTTTATCCTGAGTATGCTGGTACCCCATATGTGGGGGTAAACCACTGTTTGGGCACACGTCAGGGCTCGGAATTGAGGGAGCACCATTTGACTTTTTGAATACGAGATTGGCTGGAATCAATGGTGGCACCATGTTGCATTTGGAGACCCCTGATGTGCCTAAACAGTGGAAACCCCTCAATTCTAACTCCAACACTAACCCCCCACACCCCTAACCCTAATCCCAACACACCCCTAACCCTAACCACAACCCTAATTCCAACCCTAACCCTAAGGCTATGTGCCCACGTTGCGGATTCGTGTGAGATTTTTCAGCATCATTTTTGAAAAATCCGCGGGTAAAAGGCACTGCGTTTTACCTGCGGATTTTCCGCGGATTTCCAGTGTTTTTTGTGCGGATTTCACCTGCGGATTCCTATTGAGGAACAGGTGTAAAACGCTGCGGAATCCGCACAAAGAATTGACATGCTGCGGAAAATACAACGCAGCGTTTCCGCGCGGTATTTTCCGCACCATGGGCACAGCGGATTTGGTTTTCCATAGGTTTACATGGTACTGTAAACCTGATGGAACACTGCTGCGAATCCGCAGCGGCCAATCCGCAGCCAAATCCGCACCGTGTGCACATGGCCTAATTCTAAAGGTATGTGCACACACTGCGGAAAACGCTGCGGATCCGCAGCAGTTTCCCATGAGTTTACAGTTCAATGTAAACATATGGGAAACAAAAATCGCTGTACACATGCTGCGGAAAAACTGCACGGAAACGCAGCGGTTTACATTCCGCAGCATGTCACTTCTTTGTGCGGATTCCGCAGCGGTTTTACAACTGCTCCAATAGAAAATCGCAGTTGTAAAAGCGCAGTGAAATGCGCAGAAAAAACGCGGTAAATCCGCCATAAATCCGCAGCGGTTAAGCACTGCGGATTTATCAAATCCGCATCGGTAAAATCCGCAGAATACGTGTGCACATACCGAAACCCTACCCCTAACCCTACCCCTAACCCTACCCCTAACCCTACCCCTAACCCTACCCCTAACCCTAGCCCTAACCCTACCCCTAGCCCTAACCCTACCCCTAACCCTACCCCTGCCCCTAACCCTACCCCTAACCCTACCCCTAACCCTACCCCTAACCCTACTCCTAACCCTACCCCTAACCCTACCCCTAACCCTAACCCTATTCTAACATTAGTGGGAAAAAAAATTCTTTATTTTTTTATTGTCCCTACCTATGGGGGTGACAAAGGGGGGGGGGGGGTCATTTATTATTTTTTTTATTTTGATCACTGAGATAGATTATATCTCAGTGATCAAAATGCACTTTGGAACGAATCTGCCGGCCGGCAGATTCGGCGGGCGCACTGCGCATGCACCCGCCATTTTGGAAGATGGCGGCGCCCGGGGAGAAGACGGACGGACCCCGGCAGGATCGGTAAGTATGATGGGGTGGGGGGGAGCATGGGGGGGGGATCGGAGCATGGGGGGGTGAATCGGAGCGCGGGAGGGGTGGAACGGAGCACGGGGGGTTAGAACGGAGCACGGGGGGTGGAACGGAGCACGGGGGGGTGGAACTGAGCACGGAGGGGGGTGGATCGGAGTGCAGGGGGGGTGATTGGAGCACGGGGGGGGTGATTGAAGCACGGGGGGAGTGGACAAGAGCACGGGGGGGAGCGGAGCACAGGACAGAGGGGAGCCGGAGCAGTGTACCGGACAGATCGGGGGGCTGGGGGGGGGCGATCGGTGGGGTGGGGTGGGGGCACATTAGTATTTCCAGCCATGGCCGATGATATTGCAGCATCGGCCATGGCTGGATTGTAATATTTCACCAGTTATAATAGGTGAAATATTACAAATCGCTCTGATTGGCAGTTTCACTTTCAACAGCCAATCAGAGCAATCGTAGCCACGAGGGGGTGAAGCCACCCCCCCTGGGCTAAACTACCACTCCCCCTGTCCCTGCAGATCAGGTGAAATGGGAGTTAACCCTTTCACCGGATCTGCAGGGACGCGATCTTTCCATGACGCCACATAGGCGTCATGGGTCGAATTGGCACCGACTTTCATGACGCCTACGTGGCGTCAAAGGTCAGGAAGGGGTTAAGACACTTTCAGAGTTCCTCAATAGATTACAACTTAAGCTTTTGCCCTGATTCTTCATCAAGACCAGCGTTTTCTACTCTGGTCTTGATGATGGAGTGTGAGGCTCTTTTTTCATTAAGAGACACATGCCTCTTAAAAGTCAGGCGTAACACAAAGTAATGTGCACCTCTGTGTACCTCATCACTAATCTTAAGGTACCTTCACACATAACGATTTTGTTAACGATATCGTTGCTTTTTGTGACGTAGCAACGATATCGTTAACGAAATCGTTAGGCGTGACAGCGACCAACGATCAGGCCCCTGCTGGGAGATCGTTGGTTGCTGGGAATGATCAGGACCTTTTTTTTGGTCGCTGATCACCCGCTGTCATCGCTGGATCGGCGTGTGTGACGCCGATCCAGCGGTGTGTTCACTGGTAACCAGGGTAAACATCGGTTTACTAAGCGCAGGGCCGCGCTTAGTAACCCGATGTTTACCCTGGTTACCATTGTAAAAGTTAAAAAAAAAAAAACAGTACATACATTCCGGTGTCTGTCATGTCCCCCGGCGTCAGCTTCCCTGCACTGACTGTCAGCACCGGCCGGCCATAAAGCAGAGCACAGCGGTGACGTCACCGCTGTGCTCTGCGTTACGGCCGGCCGGCGCTGACACAGTGCAGTGAAGCTGATGACGGGGACGTGACAGACACCGGAATGTGAGTATGTACTGTTTGTTTTTTTTAACTTTTACAATGGTAACCAGGGTAAACATCGGGGTAAAAAAAAATCATGTGGGATTTCTGGTTGAAAGTCAGACAATTTTTTTTTATACACTTGTGGGAATTTAGCCAGACAGTGGGCAACCACTGAAGCACTTTACTGGGTCATCTTTCATTTTGCCATAGTTAAATATATGTTATCCAATGGTAGCATGCAGCCTGCAACGCCTTGTGTTAGGCGGTGTCGCACTGCCCAGTCTGCATGTCCGCTGCAGTTTGTAGGAGGCAGGTTCATTATATAGTCACAATTACATCAGAGCTCTGTGAATTTTATAAAACCACAGAGCAATGAACCACGGCTATAGTGACCCGTGGCATCTATCGGAGGGCAGGTGGATGTGCTTGGGCTATGTTCGTTTGCAGTGTTGCTTTGTGATTTTGGAGAATAAACTGTCAGTGACCAGTTCAGTTGTCATTGTTTTATGGTGTCATGTATTTTGTTATTCAGAATTGTACTTGTTTTTTCTGCTATGTCTTTGACCACCACCGCATGTATTAATATAATATATTTTAAGAGGTTGTCCACTACTATGAAAACTCCTCCTCATTCCTCATGTTTGCCCCAGTTAAAATAAAATCACCTGTACTCACCTCATGCCAGCGGTGTTGGCACTCGCGGTCCTTGGGCTCATGTGAGGTTATTACGTCACGTGAGCCCTGCCCCAATTAGCATGGGCATCACTGTCCCCGCCTTCGAACGTACTGAACATAATCAAGAACTCAAGGCTGCGGCTGCTCTCTTGACTGCCTCTTGATGTTTGATTTGTCCGAAGGCAGGGATAGTGATGCCACGCTGATTGGGCGCAGGGTACATGTGACATAACAACTTCTCGTGAGCCCCGGGAACTCGAATGCTGACATTGCTGGAACGGCGTCGGCATCGGAGGTGAGTATAGATGTTTTAATGGGGCGAAACCTGAGGAATGAGAAGGAGTTGTCCAAATGGTGGACAACCCCTTTAATTCCTATGACTTGTATTGCTCTTTGTACACATTGAAATACAAAATAACCAAGACTCATTTACATTTTACACGGCTCAACTGGTCCTTTCTATACAGCGCAGTGAATTGGTCCTCATATAATCCTCTCTTATAATTGTCTTGTTTGTTCTACACACACTAGAAGATCATTCTTTTTGAGAATGCTTACTCTATAGCCGGGTGCACAAACTGTGGCCCACAATGCCATTTTTTATGGCCAACAGACATCTCTGATTTGTCCGGGGTTCAGTAACTCTCATAAACTAATGGGATAACTATTTTCTGGAATAGTGTAACGGAGGTCCTCTATCTGTCCAACAATAGTCGATGTTCTACAAATGGAACCCCCACTTATTAGATTGTATCATATATAGTCCTGTTGATATATACCTTGGATCAAAATACCCCTTCAAACTTTATACGGTGTCGTACAATCACACAATTTGTTACTGGGACCAAAAAAAGGTTGTGCATCCCTAATCTATAGGCAATCTGACATGTATTGCAGTCTACACACAGAAAAGAAGTAAAAATGTACATTTCTAGTCAGTAATGGACCTAAAAAAATACATTACCTCTTCATGACACTTCAACTTCAAACATGATACTACACTACTCACATTTCTTGACTTTGGCATCCTTTACATAATCGGCAACATATTTATTTTCTATCTTTCTAACGATCACTATTATTTTTTTGTTCACAGCTGCCATTGCACCGAAAGATGAATTATTTTATGGCTTTGCAAAACCTTGGTTGGGTAAGTTAAGTTTCTTTTTTTCCTTATGTATTGACGTGTTAGGATAGGATATGATTTGTGTGCACATGAGGACGGTAATATAGCTATTTCTGCATCTAACATCTTTTAGTGGTTGGTTTTCTTTTTTATTATAGGCATAATTTCTGATTGTAAATTCTCCATGACCTTAGCATTAGAGTGAAAAGATTAGTTGCCATGATGTCTACACTGCTTACATAGAAAATAAGAGACCAAGCTCCTCTGTTTCTCTGTAGAAGCATGCACATTATACAGCAATACTGAGCAGTGTAACTGCGATCCCAGCTCTGGTGTGAGGTACAATGTACAATACTCACGTCAAGCAGCAGTCATGTCTCTGTGTGTCCACGTCCAGAAGCATGTCCTCCCTTCATTTCTACCCTCTTCCTAAGCCGCAGCATGTTTCCTGATCTCTCTGTGCGCAGACTCTTTGGACCTATTTCACCCTGTGATTCCGAATGTGCGATCAGAGCAGGAAAAAAAAGTGGTTTAAAAAATGGCAAAAAGACATTTGTATCTAATAGAATATATATTTTCATTGCTTGCACTATTGATTCATTTTTGAAAATAGAAATGTATTTAAGGTTAATTTGCTCTCATTCATAAAATGTGTGTGGTGTAGTGGTGTCTTGATTATAAAGCTGCAAATTGTCTCTTCAGAGAGGAAGAGGACTATAACGCTATTGCCACGTATAGGAAGTAGCAATTGTAAAAGTCAATATTGACTCTCTAAACAGCCTTGTCACAGGACGTAGGATAAAAGACAAAACCAAAATCTCAATTTACAGACACTGTTTCAGGGTGCTGCCCCTCATCAGTGCAAAGTGTGAGATCTGGTTTGGCTAGGTGAGAGGTGTCTGATCGGGATCCAAGGAGAGTGACATGTCAAGCTTGACATACCAAGGTGAGGAGACTTTTAAGTCACATTGCTCACTCAGTTATAACAAAATCCAAGGGTAAGTTCACATAAGCATATAAAAAAATCAACAGTTTTATCCAGAAAACTCTGACTTTTTTTTTACCTCACTTGTCCTCCATGTGCAGTCCGTATACAATCCATTTTTTTAAGCAGCAATTATTAATCATTTACAGTTTCCTAATATAAAAAATTGCAGTGACTGCAGACTCGCACATCTGCACTGCCACATGGAATAACATTGGTCCTAGTGCTGTCTGTGTCCAGTCTGTTTTTTTTACAGACAGCACTTGGCCCGAATATACAGTCATGTAAGAGAGCCATTACAGAAACCTGACCTATAATGTTAATAGGAACGGTGCCTGTGAGCATGAGTCGCCACACGGGCCAGGGGTTACTCGGTACTGGGTCCGGTACTTCACAGGGGAATGTCACGGTGGCTGCGACCCGGTCCATGGCCCAGGGCGCCCATGTAAAAGGGAAAGGTCTTTAAAGGAATAAAGTTTGTGTTACTGACACCACCTGTGGTATTCGGTCAGGATGACCGACGCTGCTTTAGGGGTCCGCTGGGGTGATGTTATGGCAGCTAGATGGTATATCTTCCCACAGGTGAAGTATATCCCCAGGGCTCCCGGTGTATAGATAGTGATTAGATAGTGATATGGTGAGAGGTGCAGAGAAAAACGAGGACACAAGGTTGCAGTCTCTTTACCTTTACTGAAGACTTCAGCATCCACAGTCCAGGGCACCAGACAACAGGGCAGACAGAGAAGTCCGGGCAGTCCAGAGACAAGCAAGTTCCCCTGTGTAAGTCAGGTGGGAGCCTATCACTCTGTGCTTTCTGTCTCTAAGTCCCTGCTGCCACTAAGTGTCTCAACAAGGTCTTTAATCGTTCTGCTGTCCTAGGACAGGTACCTCTATGGCAGGCAGCTCGGGCCGTGTGAACTGGGGTCTGTTCTCGGTGACTCCAGGCTCCTAGGTGCTGCTGTGCCACAGGTAATTATGGGCAAAGTCCTTGTAGAACAATATCCCCTGGTTCTGCTCTGTGTTTTATAATCCACAAAAGCCTCGGGCTCCCGGTACCTGGATTCTTGCGCTGATACTCTTCAGAGGCCTGCTTGTGGCCTCCTGGAGCTCTCACTTTCCTCTGTGCTCCACTCCTGTCTGTCCTCGCACACAGACTTCTACTACTAACTGAGCTCTCTCCGCCTCCAAACCCGGATCTTTATTGAGGGAAGCTGCCCTAAAACAGTGCTTGGAGCTCCCCATCCTGGCCTGGAAGTGGAAGGTGTTGTGTGTGTGTGTGTAAATCTACCAAAGGAAATCTCACTTGTCTCCAGACATAGCACTATCCTCCCCGTGAGGAAGACAGCACTAATGTGTTACCCGAACTCCTGGGGTGCCACACGCATGCTCAGGACAGGTCTCTGTTAGCAAAGCAAGACGGCAGCCAGTTTAAGTGTGATTTGCTAATTAAAGTTATTTAGGAATTTTTTTCTAATGATGTTTTCTTTGTTTTTTCTTTAATTCCCTTTCAGTTTAGCAGGCTAAGCCGTGGCCAAATGTAAGAGAAACCTTACTAGAGATGTGGTCAGGCTTGTGGTTGACTCTTTCCATCAATATTTATATCAGGTTTATAGATACTTGGACACAAAAATATGATTGAATTGTCTAGACCACCTAATATGAAAAAAAAATACAAAGACTCACATTAAAAAGATAAAATCTTGTAGCACTCATCCGTATTGTGCACTTTGTCAGGCATGTATGTGTCATGGCGTCAATGCATGCATCTTATAGGAAATCTGTCAGCAGGTTTTTGCTACCTCATCAGAGAGCATAGTAACAAAATCTGAGTCACAGAGTCTCCTCGATTGGAGAGAGTGGCCAGAAAACACAAGGAATTATTATTAAAAAATATTGAATGCAATTTTTATTAATATACACACATGATGTAAAAAAATGCCTCTATTGTGAGGGACGCTGATGGTTAGGGATCCCGTTAGACATTCACTAAAAGCAAGTGTTGCATGCAGGCTGCCAAGGAATACATTGTTTGTTGCTAAATATAGATGATGAGGCTAGGTATAAATGTCATATGCTGATTTCCCAAAGATAGGGCAACTCAAAAAGAGTGTATACAATTTTCTATATAAAGTGTTAGTGCATAAGCAGGAAATATGTAATAAAAAATTCCCCATGAAGAAGTGTGGATGAAACGCGTGTCGGGGTGGGGGACGTGGCACGGACTCGGCATTCATAGTAAGTCTCATTGCATGGGCTTTTAGCCTGCATATAGTATAATACATGGTAATGTTTGGCTGTTGTACATATTGGCTATATTGGGAATGCTGGCAGTCTCCATCTATTGTTGGCACATAGTCCGATTGAAGCATGCTATTTTTTCAGGACGTTCGTGCACTGAATCTAGGATGCTGACTGCCATATGTCCCCAATCTATTGAATTTTTTATTAGATATTTCCCTTTTACAGCATACAGCGATACCCCATATGTGCTCAGAAACTCTTGTTGGAGCACATGTCAGAGTCTGGAAGAGAAGAAGCGCTATTTGATTTTTGGAGTCCAAATTTGTCTGGGATAGTCTGCGGACGCCATGTCGCATATGGAGAGCCGCCAAGGTTCCAAAACAGCACGAACACACACAAGTGACCCCATTTTAGAAACTACACCTATCAAAGAATTCCTCTAAGGCTGGTTTAACATGTCCATTTATTTCCAGTACCGGAAAAAAACCATACCGAAGATATCTGTGTCTGTGTGTTGTGAATGTATTACTTGCGGCACAAGTGTGGCAACCGTGTGCCACCCGTCTGCTGCATCAGTACCACACCGACGGCTGCCGGGGAAGAAGCGTTACAGTAAGCGCTGTTCCGTGGCGGCAGGTGCTGAAGCTGGCTCTCATCATTCTCCCCTGCTCTGCCGGCGATCGGCGCGAGCAGAAGAGAATGATGAGAACTATATTAAAGTCCAAACGATGACAGCAGGTGGGGGCTTTTGGGATTCTTACCGCCATCATCCGACACCTGCTGCCGTTAATAACAGTGACAGCAGGAGCGGAGGATGGGGGTAGTCCACAGCCGTCGCCTGCGACCTAACGAAATAAATGAATGAAATACTGATGTGGGTTGCCCCCTATTTTCTTGAACCAACCAGGCAAAACTCACAGCTAGGGGCTGCAACCCTCAGCTGTCAGCTTCAGCAAGGTTGGTAATCAAGAATAGAGGGATCCCCACGCTGTTTTTCATAAATTATTTAACAACCAGCCTTTCTAAAGCTCACAGCTGGGGGCTGGTATTCTCAGGCTGGTAAGGGGCCATTGATATAACCCCCCCAGCCTAAAAACACCAGCCCACAGCCATCCAGAAAAGGTGCATCTAATAGATGAGCCTATTCTGGTGCTTTGCCCGGCTCTTCCCACTTGGCCTGTAGCGATGGCAAGTGGGGTTCATATTTGTGGGTTTGATGTCACCTTAGTAATGTCAGTTAACATCAAGTACATAGCTTAGTAATGTAGAGGTGTTTATGAGACACCTATCCATTACTAATCCTATAGTTATATGTCAAATAAAGACACAGCCAGAATAAAATCCTTTATTTGAAAAAATTACACAGACTCCTTTAGTATTCTAAATTAAACCATACATGCAATGCCTAATTCCTGCGAAGCCCTCAATCTCCTGTAATAAAAATAAAATAAAAAAAACGCAATATACCATACCTGTCCATTGTTCTGTCCCACGCCGTAATCCATGTCTGGGGGTTAATTAGTTTTCAATCTGGAAGGTGCCAAGATGCGACTGTCCCAGCTGAAAACCACTGGTGAATGAGATGCTGAGAGTGCAGCATCGTTCACCAGCGGTGACATCATCGAGTCGGGCTGAACTGCGGTGTCGAGTTTTTCATTCATTTATTTCGTTAGATCACAGGCGGCGGCTGTGAAATACCCCGATCATTCGCTCCTGCTGTCACAGTTATTAGCGGCAGCAGGTGTCGGATGAGGAGGCCAAGAGCCCCAAAAGCCCCTACCTGCTGTCATCGTTCGGACTTTAACCCCTTCCTGTCATTCGCCATACTAGTACTGCAAACCGCAGCACTAATATGGTGGCACGATCACTTGGTCTCACAGTGAGCACCGCGGCAATTGCGTGTGGGTGTCAGCTGTATGTAACAGTTGACACCCCACCCCACAGCAATGTCCTGCACAGAGAACAATCGCGCAGGGAGGGGGCTCCCTGCGCTCTCCCACTGGAACAAAGCAATGCGATCGCGTTGTTCCGGTGGTCTCCATGGAGACCCCAGATCCAAAATGGCCGCAGGGCTCCTTCCGGGTCCTTTACTGAGATGGCTTGCTGTTGCCTGCTGAGAGCCTGCTGTCACGGATATTCATTGGTCGTGGCCTCTGTCTGTCATGGAAATCCAAGTCGCTGATTGGTCGTGGCAAAACGCCCATGACCATTGCCACGACCAATCAGCGATGGCCATATTCTGGCAGTGAAATGGCTGCTGCTTTACTGCCCTGCAGTCAGCGGTAAGCGCTCACACAGGGTTAATGCCAGTGTTAACGGACCGTGGTGTAATGCACTCCGTTAACACAGCTATTAACCCTGTGTGACCAACTTTTTACTATTGATGCTGCTTATGCAGTAATAGTAAAACGATCTAATGTTAAAAATAATAATAATAATAATTAAAAAAAGGTTATTCTCACCCTCCGACGTGGTGCGCTCTCCTCGGCAGTGCATGCGGCAAGTTCCGGTGCCAAGGATGCTATGCGAGAAGGACATGCCATGACGTCACGGTCATGTGACCTCGACGTCATCACAGGTCCTGCTCTCATACCAACCCTGGGACCGGAAGCTACCGCGTTTACCGCACACAGGCGCCAGGACTTCAAGGCCCCTTCGGAAGGTGAGTATATGTTTATTTTTTATTTTAATTCTTTTTAACCATGCATATAGTGCCCACATTGCTATATACTCCATGGGCTGTGTTATATACTACATCTCTGTGCTATATACTATGTAGCTGGGCAATATACAACGTGACTGTGCAATATACAACGTGACTGTCCAATATACTACGTGGCTGTGCAATATACTACATGCTCTGTGCTATATACTACGTAGCTGTGCAATATACTACATGCTTTGTGCTATATACAGCTATATACAGTACTACGTAGCTGTGCAATATACTATGTGGCTGTGTCGGTTCTGTTATATACTACGTGGCAGTGCAATATACTATGATATACGACATGGCTATGTTATATACTACGTGGCTCTGCTATATACTGCGTGACTGACCAATATACTACGTGCCTGTGCAATACACTACGTAGCTGTGCAATACACTACGTGGCTATGTTATATACTACATGGCTGTGTTATATACTACGTAGCTCTGCTATGTACTACGTACACTGTGTTACATACTACTTTGCTATGTTTTATACTACGTCGGTTGTGTTATATACTATCTCACTGTGCAATATAATACGTAGCCTGTGCTATATACTACCTACATATTCTAGAATACCCAATACGTTAGAATCCGGCCACCATCTAGTGACCTCATAAAGTGGCAATGGGTTAATATAATTCTCATCATTCTCCTCTGCTCGCGGCGATCGCCGGCAGAGCAGGGGAGAATGATGAGAGCGTCTTCAGCACTAGCCATCCGTGTGGTACTGATGTGACACATGGGTGGCACACGTGTGCCACAGGTAGTACACACACAGACACGGATATCTTCGGTATCGGTTTTTCCGGTACTGGAAATATCAGGATGTATGACCCCAGCCTTAGAATGAGGCTATCGATTTTAAGCTGTTATATTTTACATAGGGGACTGTAGCAATTGATGTTTCTCAAGACATGCTCTTTAAAAATGTATCTGTAGTCAAGTGTTTTCTATGTAATCTGACAGCAGCACAATGTAATAACTAAGATCATGACTGCAGCGATGTGGCACTTAGTTTACCGAGTGCAGCAGTTGTGACAGAATCGGTTTTCTATACTGCAGACTACTGAGCCCAGTGTAACACCCCACCCCCACACATCATTGAGTTTCAGCTTTTCTGACAACATTGTATTTTAACAGAAAGCTGCTAATCAGTGGTGGTGGGAGTGTGTTGGGGGAACAGCAAGCAGGAGGCAGCTAGTCAGATAGTGATAACCTCCTGCTGATTAAAAACTCAATTTATTGAAACGGAAGCACACAGCCTAGTGAGTCACACATCACAGTAATCAGGGTCTCCACTCCTACACCGTGGTGCTCTCAGCACTTGTAGCAAAAACCTGCTGATACATCTTTGCAAAGGGTGGGCCATTTATATGGATACACCTGGGTGGGCCATTTATAAAGTGGCATCCAAAATGGCCGACTTCAAAATGGTTGCCATGGTCACCACCCATCTTAAAAAGTTTTCCCCCTCCCATATACTAATGTGCCATTGCCTTGTCTACACTCATCCCTCAAGTAAGCACCATGTTGTGGATGAAATAAAGATTTATTTGCCCTACTGATGGGTGCCACAATCTTTTACCTCTCAGTAATAGACATGTGAGACTGAAGTAGTTTGTAACATGAGAACTAAGAAAGACATGTCTATGAGAGCAAGACTGTGCATTTCCTGGGAGAGACCTGATTGTTTTGTGTTTTTAGGACCCCTGATACCGTTACTATTGTGATTTACTGAATCTATAATGACCTGATCCAAACACATGTCTATAATTTTTTTTCTTGAACTATTTTTTTCCTAGTTTAGCTGCCCTTATATTGGTTAGTCATGCTTTTTTTTTTATAAGCCACACTGCTAAAAGACTGCTCCCATTTTTGGCGCAACCATCTGCTCGAATGTCACTCAGTGACGGGCTCTCCTGGGTTCCCAACTCTGGATTCCTGCAGTCATGCCTAGTTTGCTGGTTATGTTACCTGTTTTGGCTATGTAACTACAGTGAGTTGGCTCAGTGTGTACAGTGGGTGTATAAGCAGCATTTTTCATTGAAGTGTATGCAGCGCTTAAAGGGCCACTGTCACCCCCTCCAGCCGTTATAAACTAAGAGTCACCTTGTGCAGCAGTAATGCTGCTTTCTAACAAGGTGGCTCTTTTAGTTTTGTGTTCATGTATTACTAAAATAAAGCGCTTTGAAACTTTTCAAAAATACCTATCTTTGTCCACGGAGGCGGGTCTGAAGCCTCCTCTGTGAAGCGCCCAACTGCCGTCACTCATCTCTTCTGGGGCGATGGTCGCCGCCCCCTGCGCGCTGTTCTTCTTAAATCCGGCTCCTGCGCTGTGCGTGCCTGTCTGGGGCAGGCGCATTGAGAATTGGCAGTCATAGCTCAGATGCCGGGTTCCTGACTGCACCTGTGCGGGCAGTGCGGCCACCCTGTTACTGAATCCCCACCCCGCACTGTGTTATGCATTATGCACAGTGCGGGGCTGGGATTCCTGGGCAGATTCCTGCACAGACCGATGCTGGAAGGTGGGGAACCTAGGGAAGCGTGTGACAAGCGCAGTGCGCATGCCCAGTAATCCCAGCCCCGCACTGTGCATAATGCCTAACACAGTGCGGGGCGGGGATTCAGTAACAGGGTGGCCGCACTGCCCGCACAGGCGCAGTCAGGAACCCGGCATCTGAGCTATGACTGCCAATTCTCAATGCGCCTGCCCCAGGCAGGCATGCACAGCGCAGGCGCCGGATTTAAGAAGAACAGCGCGCAGGGGGCAGCGACCATCATCCCAGAAGAGATGAGTGACTGCAGTTGGGCGCTTCACAGAGGAGGCTTCAGATCCACCTTCGTGGACAAAGATAGGTATTTTTGAAAAGTTTCAAAGCGCTTTATTTTAGTAATACATGAACACAAAACTAAAAGAGCCACCTTGTTAGAATGCAGCATTACTGCTGCACAAGGTGGCTCTTTTAGTTTATAACGGCTGGAGGGGGGTGACAGTGGCCCTTTAACTCGTGGTGTCTTAAATATCTTCTGTATACGGTAAATGCTGATTCATTGTGTGTAAAAGGTATGACTTTCCATTTCTTGACTCCCTCACTGGACTTTGCTGTTAGGGGCAGAGTATGTGATATGTTTGCTTATGTTATCTATCTAGTGTTTAGAAATAAAATTTAGTGACAGAGCCAATTTGGTACTTAATAACCAAGCCAATTTTTACAATTCTGACAACTGTCCCTTTATGAGGTTATAACTCTAAAACGCTTTAACGAATCCCGCTGATTCTGAGAATGTTTTTTCGTGACAAATTGTACTTCATGTTAGTGGTAACATTTCTTTGATATTACTTGCGATTATTTATGAAAAAAATGGAAATATGGCAAAACTTTTTTAAACCATTTTCAAATTTTGAATTTTTATGCCCTCAAATCAGAGAGATATGTCACACAAAATAGTTAATAAATAACATTTCCCACATGTCTACTTTACATCAGCACAATTTTGGAAACAAAATTTTTTTTTGTTAGGAAGTTATAAGGGTTAAAAGTTGACCAGCGATTTCTCATTTTTACAACAAAATTTACAAAAACATTTTTTACGGACCACCTCACACTTAAAGTCACTTTGAGGGGTGTACATGACAGAAAATACCCAAACTCGACACCATTCTAAAAACTACACCCCTGAAGGTGCTCAAAACCACATTCAAGAAGTTTATTAACCCTTTACGTGCTTCACAGGAGCTGAAACAATGTGGAAGGAAAAAATGAACATTTAACTTTTTTTGCAAACATTTTATTTCAGAAACAATTTTTTTTATTTTTACAAGTGTAAAAAGAGAAAATGAACCACAAAATTTGTTGTGCAATTTCTCCTGAATACGCCGATACCCCATATGTGGGGGTAAACCACAGTTTGGGCGCATGGCAGAGCTTGGAAAAGAAGGAGTTCCGTTTGACCTTTTCAATGCAGAATTGGCAGGAATTGAGATCGGACACCATGTCGCATTTGAGAGCCCCTGATGTGCCTAAACAGTGGAAACCCCCCACAAGTGACACCATTTTGGAAACTAGACCCATTAAGGAACTTGTCTAGATGTGTGGTGAGCACTTTGAAACCCCAAGTGCTTCACAGAAATTTATAACATAGAGCCGTGAAAATAAAAAATCCTCTTTTTCCCTCAAAAATGATATTTTAGCCCGCAATGTTTTCATTTTCTCAAGAGTAACAGGAGAAATTGGACCCCAAAATTTGTTGACCAGTTTGTCCTGAGTACACTGATACCCCATATGTGGGGGGGACCACTGTTTGGGCACACGTTGGGGCTCTGAAATGAAGTAGTGATGTTTTAAAATGCAGATTTTGATGGAATGGTCTGCGGGCGTCATGTTGCATTTGCAGAGCTCCTGATGTACCTAAACAGCAGAAACCCCCACAAGTGTGACCCCATTTTGGTAACTAGACCCCCAAAGAGCTTATGTAGATGTGTGGTGAGAACTATGAACCGCCAACTGAAACTTCACAGAAGTTTATAATGTAGAGCCATGAAAATAAAAAATCATATTTTTTCCACAAAAATGATCTTTTCACCCCCAAACTTTTACTTTCACAAGGGTAACAGGAGAAATTGGCCTAAACAGTGGAAACCCCCCAACTCTAACTCCAACCCTAACCCCAACACATCCCTAACCCTAATCCCAAACCGATCCATAATCCTAATCACAACCCTAACCATAACCCTAATCACAACCCTAACCCCAAAACACCCCTAACCCTAATCCCAACCCGATCCATAATCCTAATCACAACCCTAATCATAACCCTAATCACAACCCTAACACCAAAACACCCCTAACCCTAATCCCAACCATAACCCTAATCAAAACCCTAAGACCAACACACCCCTAATCCTAATCTCAACCCTAACCCTATTCCCAACCCTAATCCCAATACACACCTAACCCTAATCCAAACTCTAACCTTAACCCTAATCCCAAACCTAACCCTAATCCCAAACGTAACTCTAATGCCAACCCTAATCCTAATACCAACCCTAATCCAAACCCTAATCCCAACTCTAACCCTAACTTTAGCCCTAACCCTAACTTTAGCCCCAACCCTAACTTTAGCCCCAACCCTAACTTTAGCCCCAACCTTAACCCTAACCCTAATTGGAAAATGGAAATACATACTTTTTTTATTTTATTATTTTTTCCAAACTAAGGGGGTGATAAAGGGAGGGGTTATTATTTTTTTTATTTTGATCACTGTGATAGGATCTATCACAGTGACCAAAGTGAAACAAGAGGAAGAATCTTCCTCTGCCGGCCGGCAGATCACGGCGGGCGCTCTACGCATGCACCCGCCATTTTCTTACCGGAGGAAGAAGCCGGCGGCCAGGAGGTGACGCAGGGGGACCCAGAGACGCCAGTACGTTTAACAGGGTCCCTGATCCCCCCCTATTTCTCTGTCCTGTGATGTGCGATCACATCAGAGGACAGAGAATGACAGACATCGCTTTTTTTTGCGGTCGCCGGTAAACAGTTAATTACTGGCGATCGCAAAACAGGGGTCGGTAAAAACCGATCCCGATCATGTTCTTTGTGGTCTTGGCTACCCTCGGCAGCCGAGACCCCAAAGATCCTCCTAGTGCCGGCCGGCGGGCGTACTGCGCATGCGCCCACCAAATTTTTGCTGGGAGAAGATGGCGGTGCCCATAGTGATCCACCATGTGCGATCACATCAGAGGACAGAGAAATTAAATGGCAAATCGAGTTTTTGGGTTTTTTTTTGCGTCCACCAGTAAACGGTTAATTACCGGCGATCGCAACCCGGGCATCAGTAAAAACCGACCCGAATCATGTTCTCTGGGGTCTCAGCTACCTCCGGCAACCGAGACCCAAGAGAAAATCCGACTCTTGGGGGCGCTATGCACTTTTTCCACAGCACCGTTAATTAACAGCGCTGTCGTTTAAGTACCCTTAACTACCGCCTTTAAAAGGCGTATCGGCGGTCGTTAAGGGGTTAAAGAAGCACTCTTCTCACCAAAGTTTACATCCTCTTAATATATTGCAATTTTCATATTCTGTACAGTCCTGTTCATCGTTATTGGCACCCCTTAATTTTTGTCATAGACTGTACTATTTCTTCAGAAGCAATTGGAATGTAACATAGTAACATACTTGGGATTTTTTAATTAGTGGTCCAAAGTAATACAACAATAAAACATTGTTTTTCAACGTACATGTTTCAAAGAAGCATACTCTTTGGTATTGATGGCAGCCTCCAAACCTTTCTTGTAGCCATCTATAAGCTTGTTGCACTTCTCCGCTGGTATTTTCTCCCACTCTTCCTTTGCAGTTTGTTCAAGCTCTTGAATGTTTGCAGGGTACTTTTTCCCAATGGCAGATTTCAGCTCACCCCAAAGATTTTCAATGGGATTGAGTTTAGAATTCATTGATGGCCATTTTAAAACTGTTCATTTTTTCTTTTTCAACCATTCCTGTGTACTTTTGAATGTGTGCTTTGGGTCATTGTCTTGCTGGAGGAGGAATGATTTTTTTACTCAAACCAAGTTTTCTTACACTGGGTAGGACATATCGCTCTAAAATATCTTGATATTTATGATTTCATTATTCCTGTTATACGGTCATGGCCTCCAGTACCAGACACAGCAAAGCAACCCCACAGCATTATGGATCCTCCACCATGCTAAACTGTTGGTAGGGCGTTCTTTTCCTTATAAGCTTCATTGGACCATCTGTAAACAAACTGTTGCTTTGCATTGCCAAAGAACTCAATTTTTGCTGTCCAAAGAACATTTTCCAGAAGGATTATTGGTTTGTCAAGGTACTCTTTGGCAAAAATCAGTTGTTCCTTTTTATCTCTTTTTTTCAGCAATGTTTTCTCCCTTTGCCCATAAAGCTTTGCTTAGTTTAGTGTACGGCATAAGGTACTTGTCGAAATCATAACCCCAGACTGTTTCAAGTTGGCCTTGATGTCTTTGTTTGACATGGTGTTTTTTACTCCATTGGCACCAACCTTCGAAGACCTCTCTTGGCAATTTTCCTCTTTCCACCACATCTAGGGAGGTTATTGACTGTTTCATGCTTGGAAAACATTGTGAAAAAGGAAGAGGGCCTACTATGTGGCTTTTTAAAATATTGAAGTCATCATTCATTGGTTAATTCATGTTACATGGGCACTGACAATTAATCACAGGTGATTCTCATTTGTGAATTATCACAGTCGAGTCAAAATGTGTTTTCATACTAACTTAATTTAAAGGGTGCCAATAATAATTTTATAATAATAATTTTTATTTATATAGCGCCAACAAATTCCGCAGCACTTTACAATTAAGCGGGGACATGTACAGACAATAAATTCAGTACAAGTTAAGACAATTTAAACAGTGACATTAGGGGTGAGGTCCCTGCTCGCAAGCTTACAATCTACAAGGAAATGGGGGGACACAATATAAATAGGGATTTTCATATAAAGCTGCATGATCCGGTCATCAGCCCGTGTATTTAAGTGCAATAGTCAAGTATCAAATGCAGTTATCATGTGCATGGAGGGTATGGAGACAGATGAATAGTAGGGTGCAGATTCACATGCAGATAATATTTGGAAGGAGGGAACAGGACAAAGTTAGTTTACTGAGTAGTTTATTTGGTAGGCTTGTTTGAAGAGATGGTTTTTTAGAGCGCACTTGAATAGGTCGGGGCTAGGTATCAGTCTGATCGTCTGGGGAAGTGCATTTCAGAGAGCTGGCACAGCACGAGAGAAGTCTTGGAGACGGAGGTGCGAGGTTCGGATTACGGGGGATGTTAGTCTTAGGTCATTTGTAGAACGGAGGGCACGTGTAGGGCGATAGACGGAGATGAGATAGGAGATATAAGGCAGTGCAGAACTGTGGAGAGCTTTGTGGGTGAGAGAGATGAGTTTATACTGGACCCTGTAGCGAATGGGTAGCCAGTGTAATGACTGGCACAAGATGGAGACATCAGTGAAGAGGCTGGACAGAAATATGCCCTGGCTGCCGCATTTAAGATGGATTGGAGAGGAGAAAGTTTGGAAAGAGGGAGACCGATCAGAAGAGAGTTGCAGTAGTCCAGACGAGAATGAATAAGAGCGACAGTAAGAGTCTTAGCAGTTTCAAAGGTGAGAAAAGGTCGGATTCTGGAGATGTTTTTAAGATGCAGGTGAAAGGAGCGAGTGAGTGATCGGATATAGGGAGTAAAGGAAAGTGCGGTGTCGAATATGACCCCAAGACAGCGGGCATGCTGCTAGGGAGTTATGGTTGAACCCTCCAGGGTAATTTCGATGTTGGGTAGAGTGAGGTTAGTAGAAGGGAGAAACACAAGTAGTTCAGTTTTGGAGAGATTTAGTTTCAGATAGAGGGAGGACATGATGTTAGAGACAGCAGACAGACAATCCTTGGTATTTTGAATTAGGGTAGGGGTGATGTCGGGGGAAGAAGTGTATATTTGGGTGTCGTCAGCATAGAGATGGTACTGGAACCCAAATCTGCTGATTGTTTGTCCAATAGGGGCAGTGTATAGAGAGAAGAGGAGGGGGCCCAGGACTGAGCCCTGCGGAACCCCGATAGTAAGGGGACGAGGAGAGGAAGAGGAGCCGGCGAAAGATACAGTGAAGGAGCGGTCAGAGAGGTAGGAGGAGAACCAGGAGAGGGCTGTGCCCTTGAGGCTAATACCAGTTTCACAGCAAGCTTTAGGTTTTTCTAGTTTTCCCTCTCATTGTTTTTTGTTTTAAATTATTGTTTATCATTTACTTTTTAGTATTGAACACAAGTGCTCTATAGAAAAAACAAAATACTGTTTCACTTGATTCATTTTTTCAGGAGATATTCCACATTATGTACTTAAACATCATAGATGCCAATAACGATGAGCAGGACTGTAGCACTGTGTATATACATTTGCTCATTTTGCTCTTCTTGTTTTCCTTTATGTTAATTACATCACTTGATTAAAACTGAGTAGCTAAATCCTTCTAAGCTCTATCTAGAATTGGGACGTCTATTTTCCCTGCATGTGTCATGAGTCACTGCAAAAGTCCCTGGCGGAAGCGAGGAGGTAGCAGCTGGGTCAGGAGGTGAAGACAGGAGTGATTTTTTTGCGGGGAAAAGAGACTTCCTGTTTCTACATAGAACAAACAAATGAGAAGAACTAGTTGGGTAGAAAGACAAAATGAGCAATTGTAAGTACAGTGCTATATAATTTGATGATTTCAATAAATTTGTTATGAACATTACACACATCACTCACAGCTAACAGAAAACGGGAAGACCAACTACATCGAGATGCCACACTCATGCTAAACTGGTCCTTGTACAGACTACAAAGTTCTTAGCTGCACCATTCAAAAGCACCACCTCGGACCCGACTTCCTAAAAGGCCATCAAAGGGCTTCTCATACCTCCTGAAGAATCAGAAGGTAGGCCACAACACACTGCCAACAAGAGAAGTAAAATGTTCATGAACATACGGAAAACCATGGTGAGAAAATTAAAACATGTTTATATAAGGTAGAGAGAGAGAGAGATAAGATTAGCCAAAAGTAATCAGAAAAATTATGACCCCCAGAAACCTAAAGAAATGAAAGTAAGAGGAACTGGGAAAACTAACAGAATCACTGCAGGAATTCAACTGGTGTTTACCATGCAAGGAAATACACTTAGCGTAAGAGCTGGAACTCCTAAACCCGAGTCCACCTAGAGGTACATCCAGCAAGCAGGTGCAGTGAAATGTGAACATATAAAACCCAACCCAGAGTGTGATAGGGCAGAACAAATGGGAAAATGGAAAACATCTGTAAAGGAGCAAGCCAAGAAGGGGTAACCAAAGATAGTTGGAACCATCAACATTAGGACAGGCAAGAAAAGACCACAGTTCAGTAGACAGGGGAACCGATCACAGAGCAACAGGTTAGCTGATCAAATCCCTAAACCGAGCCATGACAATGTTAATATAATAAAAACTTTGATGGGAGTGCTTCTTAAAGTAGAACATTTCACAATTTTATAATTGCACATTAACAGTTCCTCGGAAGCCTCCAGGATAAAGAGCATGATTCATACAGGCATTTTATGCGAGATTCATCTGTTTGAACCAACTATCCCACAGTTATAGACACTATGGTTACCAAAATGCATAGGAAATATTGAAGTAAAAATACAATACCAGCTTACTGCAAATCACATGCAATATAATGAATATTACAACAAGCTAGCTCACAAACTCAAAATGCAGTATTATACGCAATACAATTGTAGAAAGATTGAAATAGCTTTTTCAATTAACATATATATTTTAAAGCAATACTTTTTTCTCCCTACACCAACCATTGTGTAATTAAAGTAGTGATATGTGTTAAAGTAAACAATGCCCAACCAGTTCAACCCCCCTCACCCACTGTTTTTACATTTGCAATTGTGTATTTTTTCAGCCATTCATATAATGTTAGTTCATGGCTGTACTCCATACATGAATCCAGTTTCTATGTTCAGAACAAACAGAATTTTTTCAAACAATTCATTTTTTTTCCACATACGGAGCATAGTTTAATTGAATTAACGATAGTTAGATCAATGATATATGTTAAAAGTAAACAATGCCCTACCGAATAAACATAAAAAAAATCCTCTAAATAAATTGATCAAATTGCCATTTTTAAAAAAAAATGAGGTGTATGGAGATGCAGGACAGTGAGAAGATGGCCTGAATTCATTAAGTGTCGTACCCCTCTTAATGAATTTGTTGTATCTTACTCGGCCATGCCCCTTCATTAAGACTGGCATGTACAGTCAAAGCATTTTGATTTCATGCAGCACCACTAGAGAAGGCCTGAGACATTATTTAAATGATTGACATCTCATCTATAGTAAGTGACCACTACAGCCAATAACTGGCCTCAGTTTTCTCATGGATCTACCAATGGCATTGGATCGCCCCCCACGTAAGGGCAATGGGGTACTCGGTACCGGGTCCTTCAGTTCCCTCAGCGAGGATGTCACGGTGGCCTGACCCGGACCGTGGCCATATGAGGGGTGCCCAATAAAAGGCAGAGTTCGTAGATAACGGTAGTGTTCATGACACCACCTTTGGTATTCGGTCAGAGTGGCCGACGCTGCTCAGGGGTCCGCTGGGGTGATGGAATGGCAGCTAGATGGTGTACCTTCCCACAGGTGAAGTATATCCCCAGGGCTTCCCAGAAGTGTTGATGGTGGATGATGTAAGGCGCGGCGAATAACGAGGACACAATGGGTGCAGTCTCTTTACCTTTACTGAAGGCTTCAGCATCCACAGTCCAGAGTGCCGGATAACAGGGTAGGCAGGGTCCGGCCGGTCTGATAGCAATTCCAGAGTCCACTTATCCAGGTGGAAATCAGTAGCCTTCCCCTTGCGCACAGTAACGTAGTAGGTCCCTACTTGCATAAGCTACCATAAGGTCCTCACTCTTGTTACTTCTCTCTCTCTGTCTCCCAGATGGATAGGACAAACCCGTATGATGGTGATGGCCTGATTCTATTTTATAGGGACCCTAGAGATGCCCCTCCTCCACAATTGCCACCATGTCTGCTTAGGTGTTTAGGTCGGACAGCCAACTTGGAATTGACTGCCCTGCCGGTCTCTGAAGTAAAGCGTAGCGTCTATTACTCCCTCGGTGTTCCGGCCACCGGATCTGCGCTTCAGATGGAGGCAGCCTGCTTCTAGCTGGTCTCCCACTGATGTTTCACTCCTGTTGCTATGACTTCTTTTCTCACTCACTACAGCACAATTCCCTTCATGTCCTTTCTTAGGATGCTGCCGTATGGGTTGCAGGCGCAGCTCCGTGTCCTTTTTTCTGTCCTCCTCAGACCGCAGTCTGGATCTGACCAGGGATCACCCCAGCCAGCTCGACCGGGAGACCTTTCCTCGTCGGTCTCCAGCCAGGAACCCTCCTCTCCTCCTTCCCACTCTGACTCTGACTAACTTTCTAACCAACCCACCAGTTTTACCCTATGTGAGGAGTGGCCTAGTAGATAGAACCCTTAGCTCCCCCTGGTGGACTGGCATGTGAAGTGTGTGTGTGGCTGTGATACCTGGCAAGGTGAACTCCTTTGGTGCCATCAGACGTAACATCACTCCCCTTGGTGGAAGAACGACATTACTGCAACGACCAGGACTCTGGGGCGCTGTGGCATCACTGCTGAGACTAGTGAATGGCTGCAGCCGTCAAAATCATTGTTTCAGCTCTGTAAACAAAGACCGTCAGGGAGCAGAGGAGCGTTGGCACTGGAGTAGCAATGGCATCAACAGGAATGTAATGACTATTTTGTTATTTTATTATATTATTTGCCTTTGCCATAATTATGCCCGATCCTGGACACTTTTTATCTGTTGAATAACTGTATAAAATACGGTTTTTGATTCACATCTTCACGTATGAATTATTCAATATAAGTCATGATGTGTTTAACTTTCCTTTTTATTTAAATCATTTTTATCTTTTAGGAGATGGTCTTTTGCTCAGCGGCGGAGAGAAATGGGCACGCCACCGACGTCTATTGACCCCTGCGTTTCACTTTGATATTTTAAAGCATTATGTGAATATCTTTAACGAGAGCACAGATATCATGCATGTGAGTTTAAGCAGTAGACATCAATTATTTCTACATGTTACATGGTCATAGTAGAAGTAAGATAAAGACTATTTGGGGATTAAATGCTAGCTCCATAGTTTTTGGTTCATACAATGGATAAAAATCTGTCTTGGTTACAAGATGCACCCCGAGGTGCGCAGATAGTAACAATCCAAACATCAGCGCTCCTAATAAGCCAAGCATTACAGTATCCATTGGATGTGTGCTATTGTCAATTGGATACCATACGGGCAGCACAATGACCCTTGTTAGGCAATAGTGCTGTTCAGATTATGTCTGCTCGCACTACTTTGGTCCAACTTCTGGACCCGAATAATGCATGTCAATGACAGGCAGCTGCTGCTCTCGTCCAATATTCGGATGAGCACAAGGAGCTACACTTGGAGCCAATCATGTCCTTAATTTGTGGACATGACTGGCCTAACTTTTTGCATGGTTGTCTGTCACGAAAATGTCTAAAAGAGTAGCTGCCTCTTTTACCCCTGACACCAATCACACTGCAGCCTTTATTTTGTATTTTCCGTAATTGGCCCCTGTGGGAATTAAAGACAGTTTTTCTTTTAAAAAGTTTCAAAAATCTCCTTCAAAATGTTTTCTTTCTTATTCTACCTCAATTTTTACGGAGACACGTATGGCTTCTTATTGCTTAAATTTAAAACCTATTTTGCCAATAAATTGCATGCTAAACAACAACATTTTTTTCCTTTTGTATTTTCATTCACTTTTTTCTACAGTATTTTTTATGTATCATTTTAAAAAAAAACTGTCGGGGGATAGAAATTAAAGGGAACCTGTCACCTGAATTTGGCGGGACCGGTTTTTGGTCATATGGGCGGGGTTTTCGGGTGTTTGATTCACCCTTTCCTTACCCGCTGGCTGCATGCTGGCCGCAATATTGGGTTGAAGTTCATGCTGTGTCCTCCGTAGTACACGCCTGCACAAGGTGATCCCAAATATGCCAGCGACCTAAAAATGTATTTAAATACCTCTCAAAGACTTTTATGACCTTATGTCGAGGTACAGAATTTTTTACAGAAGGCACAAAAGCAGATGGGGTGGGGTAGAGCAGATTGAAATTGGCTGGCTGCCCATGGGGTAATGTATACACGAGAAACTTATACGTGCGCACCAGGTAACCATGCACTTTTATTAATATTTGTTTTCTTTTACATTTCCTATATTCATTCATGTTTAATTGTCCCTGTAGTCCTTACAGATCATTAATAAAAGTGATCTAATAGCAACATCCCATTAGACCATTGTTACCAATTTGAGGGTGGACAACCACTTGACTTCTGGTGTTTCTGTATCTTTTCACAGGCCAAGTGGCGCAGACTGAGTGTAGAAGGCCCGATGTCCCTGGATATGTTTGAACACATCAGCCTCATGACATTGGACAGCTTGCTGAAATGTACTTTTAGCTATGACAGTGGCTGCCAAGAGTATGTAACCCCTTTATATCTGTTCCTTCAGGATGACTCAAGGGTACTGTTCTTCTAGAGATACATAGTCAATGAATGGAGATTAGCTGCAACACCAGATACAGGCAATGGGATGGAGTGGCACTGGTTCTGGGAAAAGCTAACCCATTTCTCTTATCTCTGACCAAAGCCTTAAAGGGAATCTGTCACCAGATTTTTGCTACCCCATCTGATTAGCAGCAGGATGTAGTGGCAGAGACCCTGATTCCAGCGATCTATCACTTACTAGGCTGCTTCCTACAGTTTTGATAAAATCACTGTTTTATCTGCTGCAAATCTACCAATTTTCTGTATAACCGTGTAGACACCATTGATACCTTTCTGTGCATAGGCAGAAAGCGAACACAGTGATGGGGGCGGGATTATTCAGAGGTCATGAATATTGGGGACTACATGGCAACAGGTTTACTGGTCCACTAATGATAATCTCCTGCTGATTATACAATGATTTTATAAAAACTACTGCAATCAAACCAGTAAGTGATACATCACTGGAATCAGGGTCTCTGATTCTAATACATTATGCTGCTCTCAGATTTGGTGGCGAAACCGATTGACAGATTCCCTTTTATTGGTAACATACCAAGTCAGGCAGCTGTTTCATTATTTTTATGCCCCACAAACAATACAACATTTTGGGATTTTTGACTTCTTACAGATCCTGGTAAATGTTGTCATTACAGGAAGCCAAGTGATTACATTGCTGCAATTTATGAACTGAGCAAGCTGGTTGTGAAACGTGAGAATTCCCTTCCTCATCACTTTGATTTCATCTACTACCTTTCCTCAAATGGAAGAAAATTTCGACGTGCGTGCAAAATTGTGCATGAGTTTACGGCAAATGTAGTACAGCTGAGAAAGAAGGCTTTGCAGGAGAAGGGCGCCGAGAACTGGATCAAGTCCAAACAAGGAAAGACTAAGGATTTCATTGACATTCTGATACTGTCCAAGGTCAGATCCGGTGTCTTCAATAAATATGATCTTATTAATGGGGATTTACCTCCCGGATAGAGCCGTCCATAGACATTTATAGCCATCTTTTGTTTGTATACAATGACTGGAGGGTGGATTGTACCTTGTGGCTTGGAGTAATGTTCCATATGAGATGGATTATTTTACCATTTTTAATTATAGCACTTAAAGGGGATGCCTACACCTTGGACAACTCATTTTTAAGTGACGTAGTGCCACTGGTAAAGAGAAATAACAGATACTCACCTTCTGAGCCACCTCTGTTCCAGTGATGCCGTGGTTAACATTGTAATACCACATGAGTCCTGCAGTGGCCGCTATTGGTCAAGCGGAAGTATCGAGAGCACAGAAGCCCAATATCGGCCACTGATGATTACTCGAGGAGACCCGGCACTTTTCCAGTTATTTTGCAGGGGGATTAACTAAATTAAAATGGGTTTGTCCAGGTAGTGGACAACCCCTTTAATGCTATTGTCTCTTAAGGACAGCCTCTGTGCATATTCCCAATTGGAGCATATGAATATCATAGAAATGACAGAAAAAAGACTGGCACATCCAAACCAGTGTGAATAGGTGCATACCAGGAGCTGCTACCGCCATACACAATACACAAAAAAGGTTGCACTCTATCGTGCCAAAGCATGTCTAATATGAAATACATGAAATATGAATAGCAAAATGGCTTTTGAACATTAGGAAAATATTTGAGAGACGCTTTGCACAGAATTTGATCAAATAGTGTGAGCCCATCAACCATCGTCAAGGTGATCTCATTAAACTGATGGATCATAGAGGCAGTCATCTGCTCAGAATAGAGGGCACCTCTGTATGAATGGCATGAGATTAGAAGGAAACATGCCACCTTCTATTACATGGACATCTGAATAGTCGCTGTACAGAAATCTGGCTGCTGCAGGTTTCCTTAAAATCCGTTATTTGTCAAGGGTAATAGAAAAAATCGGAGTTCGGCTCAACAGGACTAGGTTTTCCTTTTCTTTTTCAAAACAAATTATGAGTAAGACTGCCTCGTGCAGTCGAAACGCGTCAATTGGGTCATGTCGACCATGTACATTTTTCTTTAGTATGCACTATAATTTCTTTTGAAAATGAAAAGGAAAATCCAGTCCTGTTGAGCCAAACTCCAAATTTTTCTATTTTCCTTGATGTGAGGCCAGGGCGAGGTCGGTGTCTGAGCCCCAAGGTGGATGAGCGTGAAGCAGCTGGGTGAGCTGGAATCAAGTTTCTATATTTGTCAAGGGTGCTGGGACTGAGACTCGGGCAAGCTTCATCAAATCAAGCATATCCTCTAAAACATACATTTAACACTTTTTTGGCCCAGGATGAAGATGGCAACCAGTTATCAGATGAAGAGCTGAGAGCTGAAGTGGACACATTCATGTTTGAAGGTACGTTCATGAAATCTGCACTGCTCTGAAAGATCAAATCAGTTGAAAGATGCCGTGGGAAATAAAGTGATGCTTTCTACGTAAGCTCATGGCTGTATAGTGTCTCTGTATAGAGCTCTATTATACTGTTATAGGGTGCACATAGACTTCCATATACCTTTGATGTGTATCCATACAGAGTGTTCATAGGAGTCCAACAGAAAAAAATAAATTACATGCGATTTCATGTTCCATTGAAGACAGTATGAATGGGCCTTTTCAGGAAAAATAGACATTTTTCTTTCCAGTGCTAGGCAGCCTCTAGTTTAATCTGTATGGCAGTTTTTTGCCAAAGTCCTGCTGTATTTTCTATGCAGTCTGTCCGAAGTATGGACAGATGCAACGAACAAGCATGGTTCCGAGCATGTCACTCCGCACCTATCCCAAAAACGGTCTGTGGTCATGGTACATTGGTTCCAAACCACCACAGTAAGTATTATGGCCGACTAATCTTGATTTATCGGATATTAATCTCACTTTCTAAACTACTATACTCCAACCAACATGGTAAGACCGAAAACTAGGGATGTACACATGGTTATTTAGGATAAGTGAGTGGTTATGTAATGTTACCCTACATCTCGTGTACTTGTGACTTCAGCATTCGGGGTTTCCTACAAACTCATCCCAGAGATCACATATAGTGGGTCCACTAGAGCCGGCTAACACGGCACACATCTCCCATGAGGCGTCAGCACAACACAGTGGAACACCATGGAGCCCTGAGTAACCAATAACCCACATGTTGTTCTCCTCACTAAGGACATGACACCACAGCAAGCGGACTCTCCTGGATCTTGTATAACTTGGCCTCTCACCCTGAATATCAAGAAAAATGCAGAGAGGAAATAAGAGAATTGTTAAAGGGAAGTACAACACACTTGGAATGGTGAGTACCTTGCACAATATGGTTACACAATGGTGGTTTCCTTCACTCTCAGTAATACCACAGACTATTGCAGACTTTCCTCAGCAGGTAAATGAATGCCTTTAAGAATGTTGTTTTATGAGAAGGAAGAATTGATCAGCTGTACTGTATTTTGGAGGCAGCTTAGGAGCTTATGAAATGACTAGATGGTGGCCCGATTCTAACGCACCGGGTATTCTAGAATATGCATGTCCACGTAGTATATTGCACAGCCCACGTAGTATATTGCCCAGCTATGTAGTATATTGCCCAGTCACATAGTATATTGCCCAGTCACATAGTATATAGCACAGTCACGTAGTATATTGCCCAGCTATGTAGTATATTGCCCAGTCACATAGTATATTGCACAGTCACATAGTATTAGCACAGTCACGTAGTATATTGCCCAGCCACGTAGTATATTGCACAGTCACGTAGTATATTGCCCAGCCACATAGTATATTGCCCAGCCACGTATTATATTGCCCAGTCATGTAGTATATTGCCCAGTCACGTAGTATATTGCCCAGTTAGGTAGTTTATTTCCCAGTGACGTAGCATATTGCCCAGTCACGTAGTATATTGCCCAGTCACGTAGTATATTGCCCAGTCACGTAGTATATTGCCCAGTCACGTAGTATATTGCCCAGTTAGGTAGTTTATTTCCCAGTGATGTAGTATATTGCCCAGTCACGTAGCATATTGCCCAGCCACGTAGTATATTGCCCAGTCACGTAGTATATTGCCCAGCCACGTACTATATTGCCTAGCCATGTACTATATTGCCCAGCCACGTAGTATATTGCCCAGCCACGTAGTATATTGCCCAGCCACATAGTATATTGCCCAGCCACGTAGTATATTGCCCAGTTACGTAGTATATTGCACAGTGATGTAGTATATTGCCCAATGACATAGTATACAGCACAGTGCCATGTAGTATATTGCACAGCGACGTAGTATACTGCCCCGCCACGTAGTATATTGCCCAGCCACGTAGTATATTGCCCAGCCACATAGTATATTGCCCAGTCATGTAGTTTATTGCCCAGTGACGTAGTATACAGCACAGAGCCACATAGTATATTGCCCAGCCACGTAGTATATTGCACAGCCACGTAGTATATTGCCCAGTCACATAGTATACAGCACAGAGCCACGTAGTATATTGCACAGCGATGTAGTATACAGCACAGAGCCACGTAGTATATTGCCCATCCACGTATGTCACAGGTTAAAAAAAAAATAAACATACTCACCTTCCGAGGGTTACTTGTAGTTCGATCACATGACTGTGACGACATGGCAGGTCCTTCTCGCGCAGGCGCGCAGGACCTGTGATGACGTCGCGGTCACATGACCGTGACATCATGGCAGGTCGTTCTCGCGCAGGGCCTGTGATGACGTCGCGGTCACATGACCGTGGCGTCATGGCAGGTCCTTCTTCCATACCACCGGAACCTGCCGCTTGCATGGAGCGGTCACCGGAACGTAGCGAGGAGCTGGAAAGGCGGCGGAAGGTGAGTATATAATGATTTTTAATTTTTTTAAATTATTTTTAACATTAGATGTTTTTACTACTGACGCTGCATAGGCAGCAACAATAGTTAAAACTTGGTCACACAGGGTTAATAGCGGTGGTAACAGAGTGAGTTACCCGCGGCATAACGCGGTCCGTTACCACTGGCATTAACCCTGTGTGAGCGGTGACTGCGGGGAGTATGGAGCGGGCGCCGACTGCAGGGGAGTAGGGAGGGACTAATCGGACAGTGGCCGTCGCTGATTGGTCGCGGCATCCATGATAGGCAGCTGGCGAGACCAATCAGCGACTTGGATTCCATGACAGACAGAGGCCGCGACCAATGAATATCCGTGACAGACAGAAGGACAGACAGACGGAACTGACCCTTAGACAATTATATAGTAGATATCTATTTAGCTTATTAAACTTATATAATCCCTGTACTATTACTGCAATGGCGCAGGATCAGGGTGTCAGCAGAATCTGCAGGCGTGGTGGCAATAAACAGCTGACAAGTTATGGCAATGTTCGCTGTTAGTGCTTCCTACTGTTTAACCCCCTAGATGCTGCAATTAAGTGGTTGATAGAGAAAGAAGGTTACGTTTGTACACCATTGGCATTCCCTCAGTGCGATCGAAGAGTATGGATTATTGTTATGGCAGATTGGAGGTCTAACAATGGTCTCTGAGATTCCCAGTTGTGGAAGCCTAAAGCCAGCCATACACAACGATGCGTTGGCCGACAACCATCTCAGTCGACTCTCTCATACACAGGAGCACTCGTTCGACCAAGCGCATGTGTTCTCCATGAGAAAGTGCCGGCGGATGTGCTTGCTGGTGGCTTATCTCAAGGAGAACAATGCAACCAGCACTCTGAAATCGGACATGCTCAATCGACATCTTTCGACTATCAGATGGCCAGCACGCTTGTACACGCTTGTATTAGGCCAAACCTAGGCAAAGTACAGCCCGTGGGACAATTCCAGCCCTCTGGCTGTTTAGCTATTTTTCTGTGGACCGAGACATACGAAGGTCTGAAACAGTGGCCCAAGGGCCGCATTGTGCCCTCCCCCGCTTGCCGTCCATGCACTGCAGCCGCTCGCTGTCACCACTCGCCACATCCTCTGGATGTAGGCAGCAGTGAATACATTGGTGAAGGACCGTCACTCTGGCTCCAACTTCCACGAATCAGTGTGTGAGCTAGCAGTAACGATTACATCATTTCATATCGTCAGATGTGCACTGCGGTGAGTCAGTACATCGGAGAGAGCAGAGGCAGAGCGCTATATGTATATAGGGCGCTGTGTCGGGTTCATACTCTATATGTGGGGCTTATCCTGTATAAAAGAGGCTATGTAGGGCTCATACTGTACATAGGGGCTATGTGGGACGCATGCTATATATAAGATGCTATATGGGAGCATATACTGTATATAGGTGCTTTGTGGGGCACATGCTGTACCTCAGAGGCTACGTGGGGCTCATGCTGTACCTCAGAGGCTACGTGGGGCTCATGCTGTACCTCAGAGGCTACGTGGGGCTCATGCTGTACCTCAGAGGCTACGTGGGGCTCATGCTGTACCTCAGAGGCTACGTGGGGCTCATGCTGTACCTCAGAGGCTACGTGGGGCTCATGCTGTACCTCAGAGGCTACGTGGGGCTCATGCTGTACCTCAGAGGCTACGTGGAGCTAATGTTATATAGGGCAATGCCAGCATACTTAATTCTGCTCAATATTAAGTCATACAATTCATATTAATATACAATAAGTATAGTTAATATTAATATTGAGCAGAATTAATTTTAGCCTATTGATTCAGCCCTCCACAACAGTCTCTCATGTGGCCCCTTGGGAAAATTAATTGCCCGTCCCTACATTAGACTGTCGGTTGAACCCATCGTCTAATGTGTATTGAGGTCTTTATGGTATGTGCACACTTTTTTTTTTTTTTGCAGGCAGGTGAGTCTTCAGAGTTTTTCAAGGGAAATAATCTTCAGGGGCAAGAAAGCTGCTAGTGTCACCTGAAACTTTTTAAAATTTCTTGGAAGCTTCTTAAGCCCTAAGGCGGTTTTCACCTTCCTGACCAGGCCAGGTTTTACAATTCTGACCAGTGTCACTTTATGCAGTAATAACTCTGGAGCGCTTCAACGTATCCCAGTTATTCTGACTGTTTTTTCGTGATACATTGCACATAAAATAGTTAATAAATAACATTTTTACATTACATCAGGATCATTTTTGAAACCTACCGTAATTTGTTTTGGTTAGGAAGCTAGAATGGTTAAAAGATGATCAGACAATCTGTCTAATTTTTCCAACAAAATTTGCAAAACCAATTTTTTTAAGGACCTCATGACATTTGAAGTGACTTTGAGGGACAGAAAATACCCAAAAGTGACACCATTCTAAAAACTGCACCCTGCAAAGTGCTGAAAACCACATTCAAGCAGTTTTTTAACCCTTCAAGTGCTACACTTTTTACTTTTTTCCACAAAAATGTTGTCTTGGACCCACTTTTTTTATTTTCGCAAGGGTAATAGGAGAAAATGGACCCCAAATTTTGTTGCGCAATTCTTCTGAGTGAACCGATACCCCGTATGTGGTGGAACACTACTGTTTGGCTGCACGGCAGGGCTCTGAAGGGAAGTAGCACCATTTGACTTTTCAAATACAAAATTACCTGGAATTGATAGCTGACTCTGTTTCAGAGCCCCTCATGTCCCTAAGCAGTAGAACCCCCCCCGATAAATGACCCCATTTTGGAAACTAGACCCATCAAGGAATTTAACTAGATGTGTACTTTGCAGAATTTTATGTTGAACCGTGAAAATAAAAAATCAAATTTTTCCTACTAAAATGTTGTGTTAGACACAATTTTTTTATTTTCACAAGAGTAACAGGAAAAAATGGTCTCCAACATTTGTTGTGCAATTTCTTCTGAGTAAGAGCAGGCCGGAGCGAGTCGTCCCCTCCCCCACAGACGGCGTACGTGCAGGCCGTCATGACAGGGGTTTGGAAGCAGAAGGTCAGAAAAGGTAGGGGACAATTATGGGAGGGGGGTCGTATGCATGAGGAGAGGGTTTATAGGGTAGGGGGTGGGGCTTACCAGTTCCCGCTCTGGAAGCACCACAAAGATATCACCCACAATGTCGGGCATCGATGACGTGTGCAGCAGCTGCGGGCGGCGGCGGAGCATCAGCCTCCTGGCTGGCTCGAATCCCAGGTGGCCGGTATCCTCGGCAGTGGCAGCGGGGAAGTGCAGGCAGTGTTAGGTGGTGAGCGGCGCTCCTGGCGCGTGTGGCCTCCAGAGCGGCTGTCCCCGGATGCTCTTCAACCCCAGCGCAGGCGCCCCTCCAGGGACCCTCCGGACCGAGCGCCTGCCCACAAGCACCCTAGCAGGACCCGGTCCGCCTGCGGCGGTGGAGAGGCCTGCTCCCCCTCACTTCAGGGGGCGGGGCCTCCACGCGCCGGATCTTATTCTGCCGGTGACGTCACGGCGGGTCGCAGCGGTGCAGCTCCTGCCAGGTGACCTGCTCCTGCCACAACTCAGCCACAACTCAGCGACAACGGGGGAGAGCCACTAATTGGGGCTGCCGGGCCCGTCCAGCGAGCCGGGATCGTCGCCAGGGTCATCGGCCGAATCCGGAAGGAGCCGTGGTCGGGGGTCCGAGGAGCCTACATCCCACAGTGGGCCTGCGCCGGGTGCCCTTTCCTGCATCGGGATCATCAATAGCGGGCCTGGACTGGGCCAGATCTTCGCATCCCCCATCACACGGTGAGACGCAGCCTCGCGGGGTTCATCGAAGCGGATCGGGAGGAGATGACAGCTGGACGAGCAGGACGTCTGCGGCTGGGGGGACCACGGCTCCCCTGCAGCCTGGTGAGCAAGACTCTATGTCTGTTTTGTTACCGGCGCTATCTCTTTCCCCGGCAGTTGGGGTTAGTCAGGCGAGTGGGGCAGCGGTTTTGTGGGAGCAAAGGGGGATTCGGTCGGCTTCAGGGAACGAAGGAGTGGGCGAGTTGTTGTCTAGTGTCCGTGAGTTGCTTGCACAACTGGGAGGCATCAGGTCGGTGCCGTCCCCTTTAGCCGCATGGATTGGTCCCAAGGATTTGGGTTTGGGGGTGTTGGGAGGGGGCGCATTGGCGCCTAGTAGCTCAACTGAGCCCGTGTCGGTGTCTGTGCAAACCGAAAAGGAGAAGGAAGGCGGGATTCGTTTGGATGATAAAGTGCGGACTCATTTGAATAAGGAAATGAGGGAGAAGATCTGGAAAGATGAATATGTGGAAATTTTTTTCGCTTCTTTCATTGGAAAAATTTAATTTGGACAAAAGCAAAAATTAGGACAGTAAGAAAGAAGATGAGGAAAAGCGGAGGTGGCGTCTCATCGCGCTGACTTTCGTGAACTGGTTGCAAGCGTTCACGATTCTGGCGAGCGTAGTTGGTGAAAAGGCGCCTGAGAATTGTTCGGAACTATTCTGTAACATGGATTCGATAGGCGAGGCGCACAGGGCGTATGGGGGTCAGGCTTGGCTAAGGTAAGACGAGCAGTTTAGGCAGCGGAAGGTGGTTCGTCCGGCGATCCCGTTGGCTCAAAAGGACATTGTTGCGGGTAATGGCGCCAACGAAATTTGGTTATTCCTTTCAGGGCGGGGCCGGAAATGCCGGCCAATCCGCTGTGCAAGGAAGTTCTTCTGAATCAGGAAGTCAGTCTGGGCAATCGGGGGGGCCAGAAGCACGGTTTGTGTTGGCAGTTTAACAACGACCAGTGCAAATTTGGGGCCACTTGTAAGTTCAAGCACGCGCGCTCGCATTGCAGTGGAACCTCCCATGGTGCCGCTAAGTGCTTCAAGAAAAAAGGAAAGCCCAATGGTAATTCTAAAGGGAGTTACGCCGGTGAGGCTGGACGCGATGGTCCCCTATCTAAATGGGTTCCCTAATAGGCCAAAAGCTGAGTTGTTGTTTTTAGGTTTTTGTGATGGTTTTTGGATACCCGCCCCTCCTTTTGACATCCCTCAAGTTTTGAGGAATTTGAGATCCGCAGTTTTGCACGCGGCTGTTGTGTCAGAAAAGTTGAACAAGGAAGTGGCATTGGGTAGGATGTCCGGCCCTTTCTCCGTTCCTCCCTTTGAAGATTTGGTTGTTTCACCGTTGGGTGTGGTTCCGAAGAAGGAGCCTAACAAGTTTAGGCTAATTCAGCATTTGTCATACCCTAGGGGGCGGTCTGTGAATGACGGGATAGACCCAGAGCTTCGCTCCGTGGTTTATACGTCTTTTGACGAGGCGACACGCTTGGTGCGTAGCTGCGGCAGGGGTGCGTTGTTGGCTAAAACCGATATTGAGTCGGCTTTTCGGTTACTTCCTGTTCATCCGAATAGCATGAGACTGTTGGGTTGTTATTGGGATCGGAGGTTCTATGTTGATAGATGTTTGCCGATGGGTTGTTCGTTGTCTTGCTCATACTTCGAGGCTTTTGGTTCCTTTCTTGAGTGCGTTGTTCGGGATGTGTCAGGTTTGGACTCGGTGATACATTATTTGGACGACTTTTTGTGCATCGGGCCTGCTCAGTCCGGCTGTTGTGACATGGCATTACAGACAATGTTTTGGGTGGCAGAACGGTTCGGCGTTCCGTTGGCGCCTGAAAAAACCGAGGGGCCCAGTACTTGTATTTCATTTTTGGGCATTGTCATTGATTCGGTGGATTGGGAGTTTCGGTTACCTGAGGAAAAAGTGGTTGGTTTAAGAAGCGAGGTGGCTCGAGCGCGTTGCTTAAAAAAGTTGCCTTTGCGTGAGGTTCAGTCCCTTCTCGGCAAATTGAACTTTGTGTGCAGAATCATCCAGATGGGGAGGATGTTTTCCCACAGGCTGGCAGGTGCTACGGCGTGGGTTAAGGCCCCCCATCATTTTGTCCGCTTGTCCAGCGAACACAAAGCTGATTTGGAGTTGTGGGACAGTTTTTTGGCACGGTACAATGGCCGATCGCTGCTGATGGAGGAAGTGGTGGGCAACTCTGATTGGGACTTGTTCATGGACGCCTCGAGTGGCATTGGTTTTGGTGCCTTTTTTGGTGGTCGGTGGTGTGCCTCCAGGTGGCCAGATGACTGGTTCGGTTCTGGGTTGGTAAAAAACGTTACTTTATTGGAAATTTTTCCAATCTTACTTGCCATGTATTTGTGGAAAAAGGATTTGCGCAATCGCAGGGTTCGTTTAAATTGTGATAACATGGCAGTCATTTGCGTTATCAACAGTTTAACGGCATCTTCTCCGCCAGTCATCAGGGTTTTGCGTCAGTTGGTGTTGTTTTGCATGTTGATTAATGCGTATGCTATGGCATCTCATGTGCCTGGGGTTGAGAACTCCATTGCTGACTCTTTGTCTCGATTCCAGTGGGAACGTTTTCGTGCTTTGGCCCCGGATGCGGAGGAGGCGGGGCTGGAATGCCCGCAGGAACTCTGGAGCGTGGTATCCGGGCTGCAGGACCTTTGATTCATGCGTCTTTGGCACCCAGCACGTGGGCGGTGTACCGGTCGGTATGGGGTGATTGGGAGTCCTGGTTGGTGTCTTGCGGGGCAGCTAACTTGGGTGACGATCATCTGGGAGCCTTGTTGTGGTTGAGACGTGGTGCCGATGAAGGGTGGTCGTAGTCGAAGGTGGAGAGAGTCAGGACAGCTTTGGCTTTTGGTTTCCAGCTTAGGGGATTACGGGATTTGACAAAGTTGTTTTTGGTAAGGCAGGCAGTAAAAGGTTTTAGAAGGAATGTCAGATTTCTTTTAGCCTGCTGGAAAGAGTTGGTGCGAAGCTAGACGAGATTTGTACATCTGACTTTGAGGTGGCTCTTTTCCATTTAGCTTTTTCCCTGGCATTTTTCGGTGCATTGCGGGTTGGGGAGATCGCGTCTCCTAACACGTATAAGCAAGGGGGGCTTTGGGCTAGGGATGTGGTGCTTACTTAAGGCGGTTTACAGTTTTGGTTGCGTAGGTCAAAGACGGACCAGGAGGGTAGAGGTAAACGGGTAATATTGGGTGCGGTTGTGGGTTCGCTCATGTGTCCCGTCAGTTGTTGGCAAGTTTTTAATAGTTTTCAGCCTTCTAGGGCTGGACCTCTGTTGTGTCATGAGAATGAGTCCTTTCTGTCCAAATTTCAGTTTGTGGTGGTTCTTAGGTGGGCGTTGTCGGGGATGGGGCTTGATGCTTCCCGTTTTGCGGCTCACTCTTTTCGTATTGTGGCCGCGACGGAGGCGGCTCTGGCAGGTTTGGCACCCGAGGTTGTACAGAGGATCGGGAGATGGGAGTCGGAGCATTACAGGAGCTATGTTAGACCCTGAAAGTCTGGGGAGAGGGGGGGGGGGGGCTTTCCGCGTTGTTTGGTATTTGCAGTAAATTTTGTGGAATCTAAGTTGTTTATATTTTTCAGGTCCCCATCCCCTGTTGGTTTGGGTCGTCGGCCACTTATGTAGATTGGGGCGCGAGACGTGCAGACGTTTGGCGGGACGGACGTCAACTCGGCTTTTCCAAGGATGTGGCCATGGTCAGGTGGTTGGGTTTTCGGGGATTGTGTTGGAACGGGGTTATGCAGGAAGTTCATAATGGCGCTCGTCTGGACAGACCTCCTGATATTTTTGTTTTACATGTTGGAGGAAATGATTTGGGGATCCGCCCCTGTCGGGAGCTGATCCGGGATAATAAGCATGACCTTCTTAGGTTATGGGTGTCCTTTCTGGATTTCCTCGTGGTGTGGTCGGATATCGTCCCGAGGAGATGTTGGCGGCACACCAGATCCGTGGATAAGGTCAATAAGGCCAGAATTAAAGTTAATCGGGCAGTCTCTAAGTTCATCGTCAGGAACGGAGGTTTGTTTGTCCGTCACTTTGAACTTGAAAAGGGTGGGGATGATTTTCTCCTTGGTGATGGTGTTCACCTGAATGCGGTGGGCATCGATTTGTGGGCCCTGGGTTTGCAAAACGGTATCGAAAGGGCCATAGCGGTCAAGTGTGGGGGGGTGTCAGGTATTTGAGGTGTGCAAATACCCTCGTTGTGGCAGTGGGAGGGGTCCTTGGAGTTGGTGCTAAATTGGCCTGGGGGACCCTTCGGGGTACGGATTCTTCAGTTGGTGTAAACTTTGGTTTCGGGTCTGGTGGTTCAGGGGGGGGGGGATTTTGGCAATGGTGGGCCGGATTCCCAGGTTTTAAGTGGATATGCTTAACCATTCAGGGTACTTTGGTGCTCCCGAGCCTGGGGGGTAACGGCTGGAAGTAAATTTATGGTATGTTTTTGTCCACTCTCTATTATGGTTGTCCACCAGTTTGGAGCTTCAAGGACTCCTCCCTACGTTATTTTACTGTTATTGTATGTTTATAATAAAGGCCACTGTGGCCAATTATTATCCAAGTTTTGAGTCTGTCGTTATAAGGAGTGGGTCATTCGGCGACAAATATTGGGATGTTAAGGTAAAACAATGGGATAATTCCTTCTGGGTATCGACCAATAGCAATGTCAAGAGCAGGCCGGAGCGAGCCGTCCCCTCCTCCACAGACGGCGTACGTGCAGGCCGTCATGACAGGGGTTTGGGAGCAGAAGGTCAGAAGAGGTAGGGGTTAATTATGGGAGGGGGGTCGTATGCATGAGGAGGGGGTTTATAGGGTGGGGGGTGGGGCTTACCAGTTCCCGCTCTGGAAGCACCACGAAGATCCCGCCCTCCTGCCCTGTTTTTGTGTTTTTTGTATTGTTGCGTTTTTGGTAGTTGTTTTTGGGTCATAGTGGCTCGAGGCGGTGGGAGGGGTCCTTGGAGTTGATGCTAAATTGGCCTGGGGAATCCGACGGGGTACGGATTCTTCAGTTGGTATAAACTTTGGTTTCGGGTCTGGTGGTTTGGGGAGGGGGGATCTTGGCAACGGTGGGCCGGATTCCCAGGTTTACCCCTTCAGGGTATTTTGGTGCTCCCGAGCCTGGGTGGTAACGGCTGGGAGTAAATTTATGGTATGTTTTTGTCCACTCTCTATTATGGTTGACCACCAGTTTGGAGCTACAAGGACTCCTGCCTATGTTATTTTACTGTTATTGTATGTTTATAATAAAGGCCACTGTGGCCAAATATTATCCAAGTTTTGAGTCTGTCGTTATTAGGAGTGGGTCATTCGGCGACAAATATGGGGATGTTAAGGTAAAAGAAGGGGATAATTCCTTCTGGGTATCGACCAATAGCAATGTCATGCTGATATCCCATACTTGGAGGTAAACTATTGTTTGATAACACTGCCAAGCTCCAAATGGAAGAAATGATATGTCCCATTAGGAGAGCCTCTGATGTGCCTAAACGGTGAAGACTCCCCACAAGTGACACCATTTTGGAAACTAGACTCCTCAAGGAATTTATCTAGATATGTGGTGAGCACCTTGAACCCCCAGGTGCTTCACAGAATTTTACCATATTGAAAATGGAAAAAAAAATGATATTTCCCACAAAAAGTGGCTAAGTTGCTTTAGCCCAAAAATTTTTTCAGTTTCACAAGGGTAAGAGGAGAAAATGGACCCCAAAGTTTGTTGTGCAATTTCTCCTGAGTACAATAGCCCATACAGTATGTGGTGGAAGACTACTGTTTGGATACAGTGCCAAGCTCCAAATGGAAGAAGTGTCGTATTGGAGCGCAGACTTTGATAGAATTGTTTGTGGGTGCCATGACGCATTTGAAGAGAACTTGAGGTGCCAAAAGAATAGAAACCTCTCCCCACACACAATTCACTCTATACTGGATTTGATGTAGTGTTTTCCTGGTATGTGAATTTTAAAATGTGGTGACCTATGTGAGTGGTGTAGAGTACGTCAGGTCGGCATACGTAAAATGTGTAGAGTAGATCAGGTTGGCATATGTAAGTTATGTAGAGAACTTCCAGTCGTGCAATAAATTAGAGTACGCTAAGTCAGAAATAAATTTAGTAGTCCGTGGATGAGTGGAACACTTTGAAACAGTCTTTAATGCACGGGGTATGCATCGCGCTGGGACCATTATTATTTTATGAGACCATGCACATGTCACATTTTTTCTTTGGGCCGAGCCTGTCCAAGGAAGAAAATCGGTGTATGCCAAAATTTGATCCAATATTCGTCTCACACTCTGCTATTTGAGTCAATGGGAGCCAACAGTCTGCATTCGGATGACATTTCTGTTCTGAGTGCAATCCGATTTCCACAGAATGGAATAGATGGAGACTTTTTTGTTTCTCCATCTTTTCATCATCTGAGAGAATCAGATCACACTATGCTCACACTGTACTGACAATCTCAGCAGAGTCTGATCAGAGTATGATGTGCATAATTGGCCTGATTCTCTTGGATGAGAGAATATACGGTTGTCTGAACCTGCCCTTAGCCTGAATTCAAACATCAATGTGTCACAGTACGAGCACAGACCGGCCACAGGTCTCCTGACCCAAACTCAACAGTCTCATAGTCATATAAGAGGCTGTTGAGTTTGGAAAAGGAGACCCAGGATCATAACGCTTGCCGAATAAGCTGCAGAGGGAACCCGGCTACCTGGATCGCAGCAGCCGATTAGCTGATCGGCGCCACAGTTACATGTGTCGCGGCTGTGTCACAGTCCCCACAAACAGGCGCTCCATGCATATGCTGTGACAGTGACACAGCTGTGGTGCCGATCAGGTGATCGGCCGGTGCGATCCAGGAAGCCGGGTTCCCTACGCAGCTTATTCAGCGAGCGTTATAGCTTGCCGAATAAGAGGGAACCCGAGCAAATTCGCTCAACTCTAGTCTTAATCTCAACATCATAAAATCTCTGTCTAGCTTTATGAGAAGATATACTCACTTGACATTTTCTTACTTGATAATAAACCACTAACACTTTTCTTTCTGAAAGCATTCTTACTTTGTAGCATTTTTCCCCCACCTGACTAAAACCTTTGCACAGTACTGTACATCAGGAGCTTTTCCCGGAGTATGTGTCAGATGAAGGGTAAAAGAAATGATATGAACAGAGCATCACCTGTTTTTGATAGCTAATCCTGCACAATGGAGGTGATGACAAGTAAGCTAATGAGTAAAACCTTAAAAGGGTTAATCCTGCTTCACTTTCAAATAGGGAGGTCAGTGGGGAAGATTTATCTTCTGAAACTTGCTTCAGTCATGGTAAACTAGTTCCTGCCACTCTGTTCATGGTAGCTGGACAGCTCTTAAAAGGTCTCTAAAGGCCAGAGAAGCAGGCTGAAAGAACGTGATTGGAAAGCCACATCAACGCCAGAAAAAGGAGCAGAACCGTCAAGCAAAAAGATAAAAAGAATATAGGAAAGGGTTACTAACAGAAATAGCACAAGAAAACTGAGCACTAGTATTACGGATGTGAACAAGATCATGCTGAGTTTACATACTATGAGCCCCACTCAGAGTTCAAAGATGGGAGCAAGTTAGGAGTTAACTCCCAAGCTCCCTGCCTCGATGGCACCAGTAGTTCTAGAATAACAATCAGCTGTACCTGCAGCAAAGGCACTGCTGCCCAGTGAGAAACAGAGGGAAAGAACGTAACAGAGGCACAATACCTGCCATTCACGCACCCATCCCGGTATGCATCTGTAGCCATGATGTCCTGATATGGAAGTGAGCGGACCAGGACTAACCTTCTGAACCTTATTTTCTATAAAAATTTCACAAATGTCATAACTTGATGGACAATACCATCTACTATATAATTGTCTAAGGGTCACTTCCGTCTGTCTTTCTGTCTGTCACGGATATTCATTGGTCACGGCCTCTGTCTGTCATGGAAATCCAAGTCGCTGATTGATCGTGGCAAAACGCCCACGACCATTGCCACGACCAATCAGCGATGGGCACAGTCCAGCGGCAAAATGGCCGCTCCTTGCTCCCCGCAGTCAGTGCCCGCTCCATACTCCCCTCCAGTCAGCCTTCACACAGGGTTAATGGCAGCGTTAATGGACCGCGTTATGCCGCGGTGTAACGCACTCCATTAACACAGCTATTAACCCTGTGTGACCAACTTTTTACTATTGATGCTGCGTATGCAGCATCAATAGTAAAAATATCTAATGCTACAAATAATAATAATAAAAAAAATGGTTATTCTCACCCTCCGACGTGGCGCGGTGTCCTCGGCAGTGCAAGCAGCAGGTTCCGGTGCCAAAGATGCTATGCGAGAAGGACCTTCCATCATGTCACGGTCATGTGATCACGACGTCATCACAGGTCCTGCGCTCACACCAACCCTGGGACCGGAAGCTGCCGCGTGCACTGCACACAGGCGCCAGGACTTCAAGGGGCCTTCGGAAGGTGAGTATATGTTTGTTTTTTATTTTAGGTATTTTTTAACCACGCATATAGTGCCCACATTGCTATATACTACGTGGGCTGTGTTACATACAGCGTGGGCTATGTTATATTCTACATGGCTGCTATGTACTACGTGGGCAGTGTTATATACTGTGTGGGCTGCGTTATATACTGTTTGGCCTGTGTTATATACTGCATGGCCACTGTTATATACTGCGTGGCCTGTATTAACGCATCGGGTATTCAACAATATGTCGTGGCCTGTGCTATATACTATGTGGCTGCTATATACATACATATTCTAGAATACCCGATGCGTTAGAATCGGGCCACCATCTAGTATGAAATGTTAACGTTTCTATTTTAATTGAAAACCAAAATAAATGATTGTTTTTAATATCAAAACATTGGTCTGTATTAAAGCTGCATAGATATTATCTGCTTTGAATCTCGTCTCTTTACATGGAGCCAGCTGATGTTGCTATATTACATTGCCTTTCCACTGCATTGAGGAACCATTAGCACCTGGCGCTCTGCGGCTTCTTTGTTTTTTGTTTGCTTATTATCTTTTGCCATCACGAAGCAGCTTATTTACTACTAGGGGGCGCTCATTGCATGTGGATTGCTAAGCTTTCAGAAATACTAGCTGTATTGGTGTTTAAGAAGCTCCCTCTGGTGGTTGTTGCTGGTAGTTAGGATCAAACAGTGTATTCATTCCGGAGATGTGACACATGATACCCAAATATACAAGGGGAATTCCATCTTTTAGCGTATTGCCTACATTATGATATATTAGGTGGATATTTTTAGGAGGAAAAGTCTTCATCAGGAACGCTTTGTCCAATATTTGCTTTCCTTGATTGCACGGTGTTTCTTCCCAGTATGCTGGTGGAAGTATGTGTAAGGAGAAGAAAGATACTGTTGCTGCAAAGCGACTTCCACTATTCGTGCAGCGGATCTTGGAAATGTAGGGAATACTCGTACACAACCGCTTTATTTGAGGTTTTCGAAGTTTATGTCTTCTTTAAATGTGCCATTTATTTTGTGCCGTAGGGATGACTTGTCTCAGCTGCCATTTACCACCATGTGCATTAAAGAGAGCCTCCGACTACATCCTCCTGTAACGGTAGTGGCCAGGCGCTGTACTGAAGACATTACAATGCCTGATGGCAAAGTAATTCCAAAAGGTATAGTCTAACCTCGCATAACAGCAAGTTTATCAAATAAAAAAATGAAATCTGGAAATCCGTCATATATATGTGTAAGGGTGGTCTCCCGCATTCATTTTTAAGAAAAATACTTTTTTTGCAGCAGCAGTTTTTTAGTTTTTGTTTACAGTGTGGATGACATCTGAGTGCAGTCTGATTTCCATAGACTCTCGGAATGGAAGTGATGGAGAAATGTTGTTCTCCATCTTCTCCTCATCCAAGAGAATTGGATCACAGTCTGCTTACGCTAGTATCCAACTCTGATCACAGTGTCATTAGCATAATGCCGGATGAAAGAACCTACCGTCGTGTGACCCTAGCCTTAAAGGGAACTGGTCAGTAGTTTTTTTTCTCCATTTAAGTGTAGCATAATGTAGGGGAAGAAACCCTGACTCCAGGGATGTCACTTGCTCAGCAGAGAAACCGGGTGTTCTATCAAAACTGCACCAAGCAGTCCAGTGAGTAACACCTCTCTGGAATCAGGCTCTCTGCCTCTACACCATGATGCTCTCAGATTCTATAGCAACAATCTACTGACAGATTTTCTTCAATCAACTTTCAGAAAAGACAAAAACATAATTGTTTTACATAATTGCCCTGCTTTTCAATATACAGTGTCCATCTGTCAAAAAGCTTTTATATTTCCTCATTTAAAAAAATATTTTCGGCTGAGCTGCGAGCCATGAATGCACCTTTGCCTCTAGCGCTTTGTCACATGTATCATTTTTCTTGTCTGTCTCATAATTCACTGGCAATCGTCTATCCGACAGAATCAGTACGTGCATGCTCATTGTTGTCATCATGCATGAGTAGGCATCCAGCTCCTTCATGGCTGACACTTGTGTGAACTTCTCTATCCATTCAGACACACGTCACTACAAAACACTGTCTCCATACTGTGCACAAAGGCCTCCATAAATATCAGCACCAGAAACCCCCTCAGACCAAAACAAATCACTGCGTGCCGTCACACGCTGCCTCTGTGGCCTCTTCCCTATAGACCCAGACTTCTGGGCACATCCAGGCCTCGGAGGTCTCTGCGTGTTGTAAGTCACGACGTTGTGACATCAAGAAGTGTGCCGAGACCTAATGATGCTTACCAAACTCTGAGGTGTGGATGTGGCCAGCAGTCCTGACTTATAGTGGTTAGGCCAAAAATTCATGGCGGATAAAAAAAGGATTGGACTCAGGGGTCACTGCCTATAGTGAAGAGGCCAGAGATGTGTCTCGATGGTGGAAAGAAGAGGAACGCACAATGAGCAGTGGGGCGGCTGTAGAATATTAGTGTGGGGTTTTTTTTTTTAACTAATACTCCCTCATCGTTCACCTTGTCAACGGTCTCGCTGCCCATCGTCCGATCCTCTTTTTGTTGTTGAGTGACGCATCTTCGGCCTCTTCACTATAGACAGTGACCTCTGAAGTCTGGAAGCAGCCGGAAGTCCTGGCCTATAGTGAAGAGGCCAAAGTTGCAGTTCGCACCGATAGATAGAAGAGGACGGACGGCGAGCAGCAAGTCGGCCTGAGACGTCAACAATCAAGCGAGTATAATTTATAGATTTTTAACGTCTTTCATTCATAGCTAGGAGCCGTTCATAAGTCGGGAATGGCCTATATATATATAAGATAATATAATTCTACAAATTCATATGCTTAGAGAAGTTTTTAGCTTACCATCTACTTGATAATACTTGTGTTTTTCAGGAAACATCAGCCTGTTAAGCATTTATGGAACCCATCATAACCCCGCTGTTTGGCCAAATCCAGAGGTACAAAATGTTGTTGGTTTTTTTTACCGTATTTTTTTCTCAAAAAATTAATCAGAAAGTGTGTTTTCTTTTACTCAGGTCTATGATCCATATCGGTTTGATCCAAGCTCCACACAGGAGAGATCGTCATATGCATTTGTACCTTTCTCTGCTGGGCCGAGGTAAGGATAACTCTTCCCAGCCGGGTGAATGTCCATTTTTATGATTACGTTTTTTTCCTCCTTTCTTCGAAGACCCTTTTGGTGAACCTGTCACCTTGGAAAACGGTATTTAACTTGGGTTAATCTGCAGTTAATTATCTTTAGAATGCTGCCGGGACACACTTAAAGTGCGGCTATCGCAGAGAAAATGAAAATCTTAGGGTCTTTAAAATGGTAACACTAGCAACATTTTTATTTCACGAATTTCCATTTTTTTTGACCAGTTAAATTAATAAAACTATACACATTTAATTGTGCTGTAATCTGACTAATCTGGAGAATTAAATTGCCAGGTCATTTTCCACAAATCCCCCCCCCCAAAAAATTTCAGTATTGCGGGAGAAGGAGGGGGGGGGGGGGGGGGGAGGGGAATAAGAAATTGGGGGGGGATGGGGGCTGCACAGTTTCACCACCTTTCGATTTTTTCCATTTTTTCCCCATTTTCCAATACATTGCTTTGAAAAATGATTGAATTACTCCAAAAGTAAAACTTGTCCCTCAAAATAAACAAAACCTTATCTGGTTATACCATTAAAAAAAGGTAAAAGGAACCTATCACCTCAAAAAATTGCTACTTACCTGCAGATATAGGGTTAATCTGCAGCTAAATAGCGTCAAAATGCTACCCAGCCACCTTACTGAAAGTGCAGCTACTGGGAGAAATTGAACTTATCTTCTACCGTGAGCCGCCGGCTTTCAGTCATGGAGGCATGCACTCCACCACTACCCACAGCACTTTGATTAAAAGCCGACTCTGCAGTGCATCTGTGCATAGCGAGCTGTCGATCAAAATGCCAGGGCGGGCGTTCTTACAGCCGCTGCCTACACTATAGTGAGCGATGACTGTAGCTGCTCTGTGAACACTTTCATTTTGAGGAAGATACAAGGTTTTGATTGATTCCTATTGAATTATTTGCAGTGTTGCCGCAACCACAAAAAAAATGCAAAACTGGTGTTTTCATTTTCTTATCTCCTTGCAGCGTTTACCAATCAAATTAATTAATGTTCTATTTGATTGGACTTTTCAGAGATACCACAATTGTTTTTTTTTTTAATTCTGATTCAAATTTTTTTAATGTTTTTAAAAACATTGTTTTTCTTTATTTTTTTTAGTCCCCTTAGGGAATTTGAACCTGCAATTGTGCCTTCTCTTCTATTGTATAATGCATAGTGTTGAGCATTCCGATACCGCAAGTATCGGGTATCGGCCGATACTTGCGGTATCGGAATTCCGATACCGAGATCCGATACTTTTGTGGTATCGGGTATCGGTATCGGATCCATAGGGATGTGTAAAATAAAGAATTAAAATAAAAAATATTGATATATTCACCTCTCCGGCGACCCTTGGACATCACGCTGGTAACCGGCAGGCTTCTTTGTTTAAAATGAGCGCGTTTAGGACCTGCGAATAACGTCGTGGCTTCTGATTGGTCGCGTGCCGCTCATGTGACCGCCACGTGACCAATCAGAAGCCGTGACGTCATTCGCAGGTCCTAAATTCCTAGAATTAGGAGTTTAGTGAATGAGAATGACGTCGCGGCTTCTGAGCGGCACGCGACCAATCAGAAGCCGCGACGTCATTCTCATTCACTAAACTCCTAATTCTAGGAATGTAGGACCTGCGAATGATGTCACGGTTTCTGATTGGTCGCGTGGCGGTCACATGAGCGGCACGCGACGAATCAGAAGCCGCGACGTCATTCGCAGGTCCTAAACGCGCTCATTTTAAACAAAGAAGCCTGCCGGTTACCAGCGTGATGTCCAGGGGCCGCCGGAGAGGTGAATATATCAATATTTTTTATTTTAATTCTTTATTTTACACATTAATATGGATCCCAGGGCCTGAAGCAGAGTTTCCTCTCCTTCAGACCCTGGGAACCATCAGGATACCTTCCGATACTTGGTGTCCCATTGACTTGTATTGGTATCGGATATCGGTATCGGCGATATCCGATATTTTTCGGGTATCGCCCGATACTATCCGATACCGATACTTTCAAGTATCGGACGGTATCGCTCAACACTAATAATGCATTATCACAGTATTGTACTGCATGGTAAAAATGACAAGGCAGCCCAACATTGCCCCGCAGAACACTTTAAATTCAAGTATCAGAGGTTGACTGTGACATTTGGTCTATATGCAACAGGCAGAACTCCCTGTGGTTGTGCTGCACTCGCTCTGGTTAGGGGCAGATGCTGGCTGTGTAAAACAGCCAGTGTCTGCCAGGAATGATGGAGGCTCAGTTCCTGAGCTGGCATCAAAGATGGGAACCTGACATATGATGTAATAGTGTGTTTTATGTTGGGACGGAGTTAAACAGTAATACAAAAAAATGTGGCTATCAAAATCTGATTTGCAAATATTTGCAGTTTTAATCAAGAAATAAGTGTATTTAGGTTGAAATTATGTTTCAATAAAATGTTTGGATTAAACATTTTAATTTTTTTTTGCAGTTTTTTTAATAACATAACTTATGGTTTTTAACCTGTAGGAATTGTATTGGCCAAAACTTTGCCATGGCGGAAATGAAAGTGGTGCTTGCTCTTACACTTCTCAACTTCAAGGTGACTTTGGACCCCAAAAAGTCAGTCCGCAGGATGCCAGAGCTGATCTTAAGGGCAGAGGGCGGGCTGTGGCTTCAAGTGGAAATGCTAAAAGCCTAAATGTTCAGCAGGCGATGGAAAGCTATAGAGTAGACTTCTCTACTGTAACATGATAATTATTATAGCCAAGTTTATTTTCTACTATGATTTGTCGTCTTCACAAAATTCTAGCAGATTATTGTAGGCAAAACTGAAATAAAGGGGATCTAATAGATCGAAGTCTCTTAATGACATATGATGATCTTAGAAACACAATGTATCTGCTTTGAATGGCTGTTAATTCTTTACGCAGTCTGTATGTCAAAGCCAAGTCTCTGCTACATGTTTGTGTTTCATGTCATATTATCTGACCTTTCTAATTATTGGCTTGCCATGAGACTTCATACCACACCCGGTGATGTCAAACTTGCCACTTTGCCTTCAGACCTCACCCCAAAGGTTTTGTGTTTATAATATTATCAAATGTCATTAGGAGAGACCATTAGATCTATAAGTGAAAAGGTTGCAATGGCCTTTTACCAGATCTATAGAAACCAAGTACGACTCTTCTGCATATGGTATAGTTAATTTCTGTAATTAATACTATGTTAGGGTTTTCTCTCGGCACACCTCCTCATATATGTATGGTAGAGATGATCAAATAAATTCACAGGACCCCGGTCAGTACTCTGATCACTAGACAGGAACCCTGTGAACCTCCTCCTACCTGCTGGCATCCACAGTTCTTCTTTTGATTAGCTTGTCTAGCGCAACATCGTGTATCACCACACCACATCGCTGACATTGCCCAGTGGTTGGTGATACCAGCAGGTAAGGAAGCAGTTCACAGAGCTCCTATCCAGCGGCCATGGAATACCGACCAGACCACGGGAAAGTCTCTTATTTTCCTAAGAGACTAATCCACCTCCCCCTTTATTCTCCTATAAAAATAAAGTATATGTTCAGCCAAGCTGAATGCATATCCTATAACTTATGAATCTACTTGGCATCATCAAAAAAAATTCTACTTTTTCAAAGATAACTTCCTGCTTTCAGACCGGTTATATACAGTGGGGCAAAAAAGTATTTACTCAGTCAGCAATAGTGCAAGTTCCACCACTTAAAAAGATGAGAGGCGTCTGTAATTTACATTATAGGTAGACCTCAACTATGGGAGACAAACTGAGAAAAAAAAATCCAGAAAATCACATTGTCTGTTTTTTTAACATTTTATTTGCATATTATGGTGGAAAATAAGTATTTGGTCAGAAACAAAATTTCATCTCAATACTTTGTAATATATCCTTTGTTGGCAATGACAGAGGTCAAACGTTTTCTGTAAGTCTTCACAAGGTTGCCACACACTGTTGTTGGTATGTTGGCCCATTCCTCCATGGAGATCTCCTCTAGAGCAGTGATGTTTTTGGCTTTTCGCTTGGCAACACGGACTTTCAACTCCCTCCAAAGGTTTTCTATAGGGTTGAGATCTGGAGACTGGCTAGGCCACTCCAGGACCTTGAAATGCTTCTTACGAAGCCACTCCTTCGTTGCCCTGGCGGTGTGCTTTGGATCATTGTCATGTTGAAAGACCCAGCCACGTTTCATCTTCAATGCCCTTGCTGATGGAAGGAGGTTTGCACTCAAAATCTCACGATACATGGCCCCATTCAGTCGTCCTGGCCCCTTTGCAGAGAAACAGCCCCAAAGCATGATGTTTCCACCACCATGCTTTACAGTAGGTATGGTGTTTGATGGATGCAACTCAGTATTCTTTTTCCTCCAAACACGACAAGTTGTGTTTCTACCAAACAGTTCCAGTTTGGTTTCATCAGAGCATAGGACAATCTCCCAAAACTCCTCTGGATCATCCAAATGCTCTCTAGCAAACTTCAGACGGGCCCGGACATGTACTGGCTTAAGCAGTGGGACATGTCTGGCACTGCAGGATCTGAGTCCATGGTGGCGTAGTGTGTTACTTATGGTAGGCCTTGTTACATTGGTCCCAGCTCTCTGCAGTTCATTCACTAGGTCCCCCCGCGTGGTTCTGGGATTTTTGCTCACCGTTCTTGTGATCATTCTGACCCCACGGGGTGGGATTTTGCGTGGAGCCCCAGATCGAGGGAGATTATCAGTGGTCTTGTATGTCTTCCATTTTCTAATTATTGCTCCCACTGTTGATTTCTTCACTCCAAGCTGGTTGGCTATTGCAGATTCAGTCTTCCCAGCCTGGTGCAGGGCTACAATTTTGTTTCTGGTGTCCTTTGACAGCTCTTTGGTCTTCAGGGTGTGCACAGGTGTCTTTTTATACTGATAACAAGTTTAAACAGGTGCCATTATTACAGGTAATGAGTGGAGGAAAGAGGAGACTCTTAACCCCTTTCTGCCATTGGACGTAATATTCCGTCCATGTGGGGTGGGCCTTAATTCCCAAGGACGGAATATTACGTCCAGCGCGATCGGCCGCGCTCACGGGGGGAGCGCGGCCGATCGCGGCCGGGTGTCAGCTGCTTATCGCAGCTGACATCCGGCACTATGTGCCAGGAGCGGTCACGGACCGCCCCCGGCACATTAACCCCCGGCACACCGCGATCAAGGATGATCGCGATGTGCCGGCGGTGCAGGGAAGCATCGCGCAGGGAGGGGGCTCCCTGCGGGCTTCCCTGAGACCCCCGCAGCAACGCGATGTGATCGCGTTGCTCCGGGGGTCTCCTACCTCCCTCCCTGCAGTAAGTCCCGGATCCAAAATGGCCGCGGATCCGGGTCCTGCAGGGAGGGAGGTGGCTTACCAAGTGCCTGCTCAGAGCAGGCACTTGGTAACGCTGCACTGCTCTCAGACAGATCGGTGATCTGTCAGAGTGCTGTGCAAACTGGCAGATCACCGATCTGTATTGTCCCCCCCTGGGGCAAAGTAAAAAAGTAAAAAAAAAAATTTCCAAGTGTGTAAAAAAAAAAAAAAAAAAAAAATCCTAAATAATGAAAAAAAAATATATATATTATTCCCATAAATACATTTCTTTATCTAAATAAAAAAAACAAAACAATAAAAGTACACATATTTAGTATCTCCGCGTCCGTAACGACCCGACCTATAAAACTGGCCCACTAGTTAACCCCTTCAGTAAACACCGTAAGAAAAAAAAAAAAAAAACGAGGCAAAAAACAACGCTTTATTATCATACCGCCAAACATAAAGTGGAATAACACGCGATCAAAAAGACGGATATAAATAACCATGGTACCGCTGAAAGCGTCATCTTGTCCCGCAAAAAACGAGCCACCATACAGCGACAACAGCAAAAAAATAAAAAAGTTATAGTCCTCAGAATAAAGCGATGCAAAAATAATTATTTTTTTCTATAAAATAGTTTTTATCGTATAAAAGCGCCAAACCATAAAAAAATGATATAAATGAGGTATCGCTGTAATCGTACTGACCCGAAGAATAAAACTGCTTTATCAATTTTACCAAACGCGGAACGGTATAAACGCCTCCCCCAAAAGAAATTCATGAATAGCTGGTTTTTGGTCATTCTGCCTCACAAAAATCGGAATAAAAAGCGATCAAAAAATGTCACGTGCCCGAAAATGTTACCAATAAAAACGTCAACTCGTCCCGTAAAAAACAAGACCTCACATGACTCTGTGGACTCAAATATGGAAAAATTATAGCTCTCAAAATGTGGTAACGCAAAAAATATTTTTTGCAATAAAAAGCGTCTTTCAGTGTGTGACGGCTGCCAATCATAAAAATCCGCTAAAAACCCGCTATAAAAGTAAATGAAAAAAATGTATTTATTTCCATTTTCCCATTAGGGTTAGGGCTAGGGTTAGGGTTAGGGCTAGGGCTAGGGCTAGGGTTAGGGCTAGGGTTAGGGCTAGGGTTAGGGCTAGGGTTAGGGTTAGGGCTAGGGCTAGGGCTAGGGTTAGGGCTAGGGCTAGGGTTAGGGCTAGGATTAGGGCTAGGGTTAGGGCTAGGGTTAGGGCTAGGGTTAGGGTTAGGGCTAGGGCTAGGGTTAGGGCTAGGGTTAGGGCTAGGGTTAGGGCTAGGGTTAGGGTTGGGATTAGGGTTAGGGTTAGGGCTAGGGCTAGGGTTAGGGTTAGGGTTGGGGCTAGGGTTAGGGCTAGGGTAAGGGCTAGGGTTAGGGTTAAGGCTACAGTTAGGGTTGGGGCTAAAGTTAGGGTTAGGGTTTGGATTACATTTGCGATTGGGATTAGGATTAGGGGTGTGTCTGGGTTAGAGGTGTGGTTAGGGTTACCGTTGGGATTAGGGTTAGGGGTGTGTTTGGATTAGGGTTTCAGTTATAATTGGGGGGTTTCCACTATTTAGGCACATCAGGGGGATCTCCAAACGCGACATGGCGACCGATCTCAATTCCATCCAATTCTGCATTGAAAAAGTAAAACAGTGCTCCTTCCCTTCCGAGCTCTCCCGTGTGCCCAAACAGGAGTTTACCCCAACATATGGGGTATCAGCGTACTCAGGACAAATTGGACAACAACTTTTGGGGTCCAATTTCTCCTGTTACCCTTGGGAAAATACAAAACTGGGGGCTAAAAAATAATTTTTGTGGGAAAAAAAGAGATTTTTTATTTTCACGGCTCTGCGTTATAAACTGTAGTGAAACACTTGGGGGCTCAAAGTTCTCACAACACATCTAGATAAGTTCGTGGGGGGGTCTAGTTTCCAACATGGGGTCACTTGTGGGGGTTTCTACTGTTTAGGTATATTAGGGGCTCTGCAAACGCAATGTGACGCCTGCAGACCATTCCATTTAAGTCTGCATTCCAAATGGCGCTCCTTCCCTTCCGAGCCCTCCCATGCGCCCAAACGCTGGTTCACCCCACATATGGGGTATCAACGCACTCAGGACAAATTGGACAACAACTTTTGGGGTCCAATTTCTCCTTTTACCCTCGAGAAAATACAAAACTGGGGGCTAAAAAATAATTTTGAGGGGAAATTTTTTATTTTATTTTCACGGCTCTGCGTTATAAACTGTAGTGAAATACTTGGGGACTCAAAGTTCTCACAACACATCTAAATAAGTTCCTTGGGGGGTCTAGTTTCCAATATGGGGTCACTTGTGGGGGGTTTCTACTGTTTAGGTACATTAGGGGCTCTGCAAACACAATGTGACGCCTGCAGACCATTCCATCTAAGTCTGTATTCCAAATGGCTCTCCTTCCCTTCCGAGCCCTCCCATGCGCCCAAACGCTGGTTCTCCCCCACATATAGGGTATCAGCGCACTCAGGACAAATTGCACAACAACTTTTGGGGTCCAATTTCTCCTGTTACCCTCAGGAAAATACAAAACTGGGGGCTAAAAAATTATTTTTGTGGGAAAAAAATTTTGTTTTATTTTTACGGCTCTGCATTATAAACTTCTGTGAAGCTCTTATTGGGTCAAAGTGCTCACCACACATCTAGATAAGTTCCTTAGGGGGTCTACTTTTCAAAATGGTGTCACTTGTGGGGGGTTTCAATGTTTAGGTACATCAGTGGCTCTCCAAACGCAACATGGCGTCCAATCTCAATTCCTGTCAATTTTGCATTGAAAGGTCAAACGGCGCTCCTTCCCTTCCGAGCTCTCCCATGCGCCCAAACAATGGTTTACCCCCACATATGGGGTATCAGAGTACTCAGGACAAATTGTGCCACAACTTTTGTGGTCCAATTTCTTCTCTTACCATTGGGAAAATAAAAAATTGGGGGCGAAAAGATAATTTTTGTGAAAAAAAAATGATTTTTTATTTTTACGGTTCTGCATTATAAACTTCTGTGAAGCACTTGGTGGGTCAAAGTGCTCACCACACCTCTAGATAAGTTCCTTAGGGGGTCTACTTTCCAAAATGGTGTCACTTGTGGGGGGTTTCAATGTTTAGGCACATCAGTGGCTCTCCAAACGCAACATGGCGTCTCATCTCAATTCCTGTCAATTTTGCATTGAAAGGTCAAACGGCGCTCCTTCCCTTCCGAGCTCTCCCATGCGCCCAAACAATGGTTTACCCCCACATATGGGGTATCAGAGTACTCAGGACAAATTGTGCCACAACTTTTGTGGTCCAATTTCTTCTCTTACAATTGGGAAAATAAAAAATTTGGGGCGAAAAGATAATGTTTGTGAAAAAAAATGATTTTTTATTTTTACGGTTCTGCATTATTAACTTCTGTGAAGCACTTGGTGGGTCAAAGTGCTCACCACACCTCTAGATAAGTTCCTTAGGGGGTCTACTTTCCAAAATGGTGTCACTTGTGGGGGGTTTCAATGTTTAGGCACATCAGTGGCTCTCCAAACGCAACATGGCGTCCCATCTCAATTCCAGTCAACTTTGCATTGAAAAGTCAAATGGCGCTCCTTCCCTTCCGAGCTCTGCCATGCGCACAAACTGTGGTTAACCCCCACATATGGGGTATCAGCGTACTCAGGACAAATTGTACAACAACTTTTGGGGTCCATTTTCTCCTGTTACCCTTGGCAAAATAAAACAAATTGGAGCTGAAATAAATTTTTTGTGAAAAAAAGTTAAATGTTAATTTTTATTTAAACATTCCAAAAATTCCTGTGAAGCACCTGAAGGGTTAATAAACTTCTTGAATGTGGTTTTGAGAACCTTGAGGGGTGCAGTTTTTAGAATGGTGTCACACTTGGGTATTTTCTATCATATAGACCCCTCAAAATGACTTCAAATGAGATGTGGTCCCTAAAATAAAATGATGTTGTAAAAATGAGAAATTGCTGGTCAACTTTTAACCCTTATAACTCCCTAACAAAAAAAAATTTTTGGTTCCAAAATTGTGCTGATGTAAAGTAGACATGTGGGAAATGTTACTTATTAAGTATTTTGTGTGACATATCTCTGTGATTTAATTGCATAAAAATTCAAAGTTGGAAAATTGCGAAATTTTCAAAATTTTCGCCAAATTTCCGTTTTTTTCACAAATAAACGCAGGTAATATCAAAGAAATTTTACCACTATCATGAAGTACAATATGTCACGAGAAAACAATGTCAGAATCACCGGGATCCGTTGAAGCGTTCCAGAGTTATAACCTCATAAAGGGACAGTGGTCAGAATTGTAAAAATTGACCCGGTCCATAACGTGCAAACCACCCTTGGGGGTAAAGGGGTTAAAGAAGAAGTTGCAGGTCTGTGAGAGCCAGAAATCTTGATTGTTTGTTTCTGACCAAATACTTATTTTCCACCATAATATGCAAAAAAAATGATAAAAAAACAGACAATGTGATTTTCTGGATTTTTTTTTCTCAGTTTGTCTCCCATAGTTGAGGTCTACCTATGATGTAAATTACAGACGCCTCTCATCTTTTTAAGTGGTGGAACTTGCACTATTGCTGACTGACTAAATACTTTTTTGCCCCACTGTATAACTAGTGCAGACAGGTTTCCAACCACCTCCAAAGAGAAAAGTATGAATATTCTTATTAATCAGCTAAAAAATAGGTACTGTTTTAATTGTGCTAATAGTTTATGCCATGGCTACAGCTAGTACATGAAAAGAGACATCAGGCCTAAGCTATTTCTGATCTCACGTATGGACTAGAGAGCTCACCCACTCCTAGTGACTGACAAAAACTTTTTCCTTCTTTAGCACCTCCTAAACAGCACTGGAAATCCCCAACATATGCTACAGAGTATAGAGCCTTTGATTTGTATGTCTATATTACATGTCTAAAAAAAATTATTTGGGCAGAATTTCCCAGTTAAGAGGAAGCTTGTTGACCTCAGTCCCTTAAGTTTTGTGCTTCTTTTTATTTAGTTTTAATAGGACTAATGATATGCAAAGTTGTAGAACATTCTACTATGTCAAATACAAATTGAAAAATAAATAGTTTATGTTTTATTATTAATAAACAGAAATAAAGATGTGTATTATTATTATTTATTCATTTCTGTGACATTTTGCTCAAAATTCGAAATGTTAAATGATTGTTCAAATATTAACACACATAAAAAACACAAGTTGTACAGGTGAACATAAAGTGCAGAAGGGGAAAGGGTGGAAGATTGCATCCTGTGTTATTTACCAAAATATGTGAGATTTCACTTTTTCAGAAGCTACATTATCATAATGAACAGTACAGAATGAGAAGAAACAAACCTCATTTGTCATGTTCTAAGAAAAAAAATAGCTGTTGATTGCCCATACCAGCAATATACACGTTCAATAAAGTGGGTAAGGAAGGAAAAAGAAGACTTGATGGCATAAGTGGGGGAAAAACTGGACCATTTGGTTACTGACACTCAATTGAAGGGATGTTCTCATAAATGATCACTATGCTGTGTTTTAAATGTCTTGGGTTATATTGAAAATCTTGAGATTACCTCAAAGCACTTGTTTTTCGGGGACCAGAAATTACTGACCTGTTATGCTAGCCTTGAAGCATCAGAAGCTTGTTCGGCAAAGCGGTAGTTCTAGGCGGTCTAAAGCCTTTCGAGGAGTACATGGTAATAGAGTTTTTATGCTGAAAATGGTGGTATAAAGAGCAAGTTTATGTGAACAAAAGTAGTGGTGCCAAAAACTGTAGTGGTGGGCATATTCCTGGGTGAGGAGAGAGCCCAGGTGCCATTACCAAGGTTGACCTGTTACCGATAGACATGCCCAGTTAAAAGTACTGTATGTATTCTTCCTGAAGTCATAGCAAATGAGAGGATGCTTTATACTTGCACGGAGGGTTATTCTTTCCCTATCAAAATTCTTGAATGGTTACGTCCCCAGGGTCTCCAGGAGCATTTTCTTTGTGATTCCCCACTATATGGCAGACACTTTGGAGTGGTCCTGTTTTTTCATTTATTTGAAAATTGCCTTGAGAGTCCTTTCTTCTTTATTCAGTTTTGATACAATATTGAAGTTGCAGCCAGTCATTATTTTTTTGTCATATTGCTTCATAATATTTATGTTTTATTCCACGCATGCAAGAGCATGTTCTATGTAATTAACCCCTTAGTGACTGGGCCATATTTTTTAAATCTGACCAGTGTCACTTTATGTGGTAATAACTCTGGAAAGCTTCCACATCACATTGATCTTGAGATTGTTTTTTCGTGACACATTGTACTTTATGATAATTGTAAATTTATGTTGATGTTTTATGCGTTTATTTATAGAAATTATACAAAAAATTTTAAAATATTAGCAATTTTCCAACTTTAATTATCCCTTTTTATCCAGACAGTCATACCACACAAAACATTAATGGATAACATTTCCCTCATGTCTTTTTCACATCAGCACCATTTGGAAGATGTTCTTTTATTGTGTTAGCATTTTAGAAGCTTTAAAATTGTAGCAGTAATTTTTCATTTTTTCAAGGAAATTTACAAAACTTATTTTTTTAGGGATCTATTAAGTTTTGAAGTTACTTTGGGGGTCTTATATATTGGAAACCCCCAAAGTGATACTATTTTAAAAACCATACCCCTCAACGTATTCAAAATTACTCTCGGATAGTTTATTAACCTTTCAGGTGCTTTTCAGGAATTAATGCAAAGTGGCATAACAGGAATGAAGAAATGTATTTTTACCATCTTAATGCTGATAACTTCCTAACAGGCCGCTATAGCCGACAGACTTAAGGCCCCGTCACACATAGCGACGCTGCAGCGATACCGACAACGATCCGGATCGCTGCAGCGTCGCTGTTTGGTCGCTGGAGAGCTGTCACACAGACAGCTCTCCAGCGACCAACGATCCCGAGGTCCCCGGTAACCAGGGTAAACATCGGGTAACTAAGCGCAGGGCCGCGCTTAGTAACCCGATGTTTACCCTGGTTACCATCGTTAAAGTAAAAAAAAACAAACGCTACATACTTACCTACCGCTGTCTGTCCTCGGCGCTCTGCTTTTCTGGTCTGGCTGTGAGCACAGCGGCCGGAAAGCAGAGCGGTGACGTCACCGCTCTGCTTTCCGGCTGACCGGCGCTCACAGCCAGACCAGAGAAGCAGAGCGCCGAGGACAGACAGCGGTAGGTAAGTATGTAGCGTTTGTTTTTTTACTTTTAGGATGGTAACCAGGGTAAACATCGGGTTACTAAGCGCGGCCCTGCGCTTAGTTACCCGATGTTTACCCTGGTTACCAGCGAAGACATCGCTGAATCGGCGTCACACACGCCGATTCAGCGATGTCAGCGGGACCTCAACGATCAAAAAATGGCCCAGGCCATTCCGACACGACCAGCGATCTCAAAGCAGGGGCCTGATCGCTGGTACGTGTCACACATAGCGAGATCGCTAGTGAGATCGCTGTTGCGTCACAAAACTTGTGACTCAGCAGCGATCTCGCTAGCGATCTCGCTATGTGTGACGGGGCCTTTAAAGGCCGTTATATGACCATGAATTGCCATTGCAAACATCAGGACCACACAATCAAAGGTCTCAGGGTGACAATGGGGTTAAAGAGAGAGCCCCCACCCTCTGTTATCCATCTAAATGCTGTAGTCATTACTCACAGCAGCATTTAAGGGGTTAAATGACTAGAGTCGGTACCTACACTGATCTTGGCTGATGCAGCAAGTTGTCATATATAATGTACAGCTGATAGCTGATTGATTGTCACATGTCAGGGGATGCTAATCTATTAACCCCTTCCCGACCTTTGACGCAACGTAGCCATCATGAAAGTCGGTGCCAATCCGACCCATGACGCCTATGTGGCGTCATGGAAAGATCGCGTCCCTGCAGATCCGGTGAAAGGGTTAACTCCAATTTCACCCGATCTGCAGGGACAGGGGGAGTGGTAGTACAGCCCAGGGGGGGGCTTCACCCCCCCGTTGCTACGATCGCTCTGATTGGCTGTTGAAAGTGAAACTGCCAATCAGAGCGATTTGTAATATTTCACCTATTAAAACTGGTTAAATATTACAATCCAGCCATGGACGATGCTGCAATATCATCGGCCATGGCTGGAAACACTGATGTGCCCCCACCCCACCCCACCGATCGCCCCCCAAGCCACCGATCTGTCCTGTACACAGTGCTCCGCTCCCCTCCGTCCTCCGCTCCGCTCCCCCATGCTCTTGTCCGCTCCCCCCATGCTCCAATCCCCCCGTGCTCCGATCCAACCCCCCTGCACTCCGATCCACCCCCCGTGCTCCGGTCCACCCCCCCGTGCTCCAATCCACCCCCGCGCTCCGATCCACCCCTCCATGCTCCGATCCACCCCCCGTGCTCCCCCCCACCCCATCATACTTACTGATCCTCCCGGGGTCCATCTATCTTCTACATGGGCGCCGCCATCTTCCAAAATGGCGGGCGCATGCGCAGTGCGACCGCCGAATCTGCCGGTCGGCAGATTCGTTCCAATGTGCATTTTGGTCACTGTGATAAAACCTATCAGGCCGGTGTCACACTAGCGAGTTTTATGGACATATGAGCGCATAAAATACGTCCGTAAAACACGCCTAACAAACGTCCCAATTATTCTCTATGCCCCTGCTCCTATCTGCCGTATTTTACTGATCAGTATTATACGGCTTTCTACGGCCGTAGAAAATCGCAGCATGCTGCTTTTGTCACCGTATTGCGCAAAAAAACACCAATGAAAGTCTATGGAAGCCAGAAAAATACGGATTACACACGGAGCAGCAGTGTGACTTGCGAGAAATACGCAGCGGTGTTAGAGAGAAAAGCCGGCAATTAAGTGCGGTGTACAGTAAAATCACACTGACAGCTTACAGTAGAATAGGTAGAATAAATGTGTACACATAGAATAGTTATAAATATATATATATATATGTCAGTGAGACACATATATGTATATATATTATTATTTCATACAGCGCTAGATAGCTTTAAAGCTGGTAATTCAATTGCCGGCTTTTGCTATCTCCTTCCTAAACCCGACATGATATGAGACATGGTTTACATACAGTAAACCATCTCATATCACCATTTTTTTGCATATTCCACACTACTAATGTTAGTAGTGTGTATATGCAAAATTTGGGCGTTCTAGCTATTAAAGGGTTAAATGGCGGAAAAAATTGGTGTGGGCTCCCGCGCAATTTTCTCCGCCAGAGTAGTAAAGCCAGTGACTGAGGGCAGATATTAATAGCCTGGAGAGGGTCCATGGTTATTGGCCCCCCCTTGGCTAAAAACACCTGCCCCCAGCCACCCCAGAAAAGGCACATCTGGAAGATGCGCCTATTCTGGCACTTGGCCACTCTCTTCCCATTCCCGTGTAGCGGTGGGATATGGGGTAATGAAGGGTTAATGTCACCTTGCTATTGCAAGGTGACATTAAGCCAAATTAATAATGGAGAGGCGTCAATTATGACACTATCCATTATTAATCCATTACTAGTAAAGGGTTAAAAAAACAAACAAACACATTATTTAAAAGTATTTTAATGAAATAAAAACACAGGTTGTTGTAATATTTTATTCTACGCTCAATCCTTCAGAAGACCCTCGCTCTGTAAAAAATAAAAAATAATAAACCAACAATATACTGTACATACCTTCCTAAGATCTGTATTTTACAGCCAGGAGCTCTGCTAATGCAGCGGTGCTCTTGGCTGCAAAACCCTGGGGAATGAAGGTAAAGTAGGTCAATGACCTATATTTACCTTCATTTGCGGTGAAGCGCCCTCTGCTGGTTGTTCCTCGAGCGTGGGAACTTTCCTAGAAAGCTCCCAGGCTCGAGTTCATATGAGGACAACCAGCAGAGGGCGCTGGTTCCCCGGGATTTTGCAGCCAAGAGCACCGCTGCATTAGCAGAGCTCCTGGCTGTAAAATATTTTAACCCCTTCAGATGGATTTACATCGTGGGACATTACAGATCTTCGGAAGGTATGTATATTGTTGGTTTATTATTTTTTATTTGTTAAAGAGCGAGGGTCTTCAGAAGGATTGAGCGTAGAATAAAATATTGCAACAACCTGTGTTTTTATTTCATTAAAATACTTTTAAATAATGTGTTTGTGTTTTTTTAACCCTTTACTAGTATTGCATTAATAATGGATAGGTGTCATAATTCACGCCTCTCCATTATTAATTTGGCTTAATGTCACCTTACAATAGCAAGTTGGCATTAACCCTTTATTACCCCATATCCCACCGACACACGGGAATGGGAAGAGAGTGGCCAAGTGCCAGAATAGGCGCATCTTCCAGATGTGCCTTTTCTGGGGTGGCTGGGGGCAGATGTTTTTAGCCAGGGGGGGGGGAGCAATAACCATGGACCCTCTCCAGACTATTAATATCTGCCCTCAGTCACTGGCTTTACTACTCTGGCGGAGAAAATTGCGCGCTAGCCCACGCCAATTTTTTCCGCCATTTAACCCTTTCATTTAATAGCTAGAACGCCCAAATTTTGCATATACACACTACTAACATTAGTAGTGTGGAATATGCAAAAAAAATGGTGATATGAGATGGTTTACTGTATGTAAACCATGTCTCATATCATGTTGGGTTTTAGGAAGGAGATAGCAAAAGCCGGCAATTGAATTACCGGCTTTAAAGCTATCTTGCGTTGTATGAAATATTAATATATATATACATATATGTGTCTACTGACATATATATATATATATAGACAGTATATATGTTTTTTTTTCACACATGGATCCCTTGTATATCCTTGTATGTCGGTTTTGCAAGCCTGCGAGAAAAACACGCAGTACGGATGCCATACGGATTACATACGGAGGATGCCATGCGCAAAATACGCTAACACACCCTGCCTATGGAGGAGCTACGGACCACTATTTTGGGGACTTTTCAGCGTATTACAGCCGTAATATACGGACCGTATTGTCTTACGCTGAGTGTGACACCGGCCTCACAGTGATCAAAATAAAAAAAATAGTAAATGACCCCCCCCCTTTGTTACCCCCATGGGTAGGGACAATGATAAAATAAATATATATATATTTTTTTTCCACTAGGGTTAGGGTTTCGGTATGTGCACACGTATTCTGGTCCTCTGCGGATTTTTCTGCTGCGGATTTGATAAATCCGCAGTGCTAAACCGCTGCGGATTTATGGCGGATTTACCGCGGTTTTTCTGCGCATTTCACTGCGGTTTTACAACTGCGATTTTCAATTGGAGCAGTTGTAAAACCGCTGCAGAATCCGCAGAAAGAAGTGACATGCTGCGGAATGTAAACCGCTGCGTTTCCGTGCAGTTTTTCTGCAGCATGTGCACAGCGATTTTTGTTTCCCATAGATTTACATTGAACTGTAAACTCATGGGAAACTGCTGTGGATCCGCAGTGTTTTCCGCAGCGTGTGCACATACCTTTAGAATTAGGCTATGTGCACACGGTGCGGATTTGGCTGCAGATCCGCAGCGGATTGGCCACTGCGGATTCGCAGCAGTGTTCCATCAGGTTTACAGTTCCATGTAAACCTATGGAAAACCAAATCCGCTGTGCCCATGGTGCGGAAAATACCGCGCGGAAACGCTGCGTTGTATTTTCCACAGCATGTCAATTCTTTGTGCGGATTCCGCAGCGTTTTACACATGTTCCTCAATAGGAATCCGCAGGTGAAATCCGCACAAAAAACACTGAAAATCCGCCGTAAATCTGCAGGTAAAATGCAGTGCCTTTTACCCGCGGATTTTTCAAAAATGGTGCTGAAAAATCTCACACAAATCCGTGGGCACATAGCCTTAGGGTTAGGGTTGGAATTAGGGTTGTGGTTAGGGTTGTGATTAGGGTTATAGCTACAGTTGGGATTCGAGTTAGGGGTGTGGGGGGGTTAGTGTTGGAGGTAGAATTGTGGGGTTTTTACTGTTTAGGCACATCAGGGGTCTCCAAACGCAACATGGCGCCACCATTGATTCCAGCCAATCTTGTATTCAAAAAGTCAAATGGTGCTCCCTCACTTCCGAGCCCCGACGTGCGCCCAAACAGTGGTTTACCCACACATATGGGGTACCAGCATACTCAGGACAAACTGCGCAACAATTACTGGGGTCCAATTTCTCCTGTTACCCTTGTGAAAATAAAAAATTGCTTGCTGAAACATCATTTTTGAGGAAAGAAAAATTATTTTTTATTTTCACGGCTCTGCGTTGTAAACGTCTGTGAAGCACTTGGGGGTTCAAAGTGCTCACCACATATCTAGATAAGTTCCTTGGGGGGTCTAGTTTCTAAAATGGGGTCACATGTGGGGGGTTTCTACTGTTTAGCCACATCAGGGGCTCTGCAAACGCAACGTGTCGCCCGAAAAAATTGAGGCGAAAAGAAATTTTTTGTGAAAAAAAAGGACTTTTTCATTTTTACAGATCCATTTGTGAAGCACCTGAGGGTTTAAAGTGCTCACTAGGCATCTAGATAAGTTCCTTGGGGGGTCTAGTTTCCAAAATGGGGTCACATGTGGGGGAGCTCCAATGTTTAGGCACACAGGGGCTCTCCAAACGCGACATGGTGTCCGCTAACGATGGAGATAATTTTTCATTCAAAAAGTCAAATGGCACTCCTTCCTTTCCGAGCCTTACCATGTGCCCAAACAGTGGTTTACCCCAACATATGAGGTATCGTTGTACTCAGAACAAATTGTAAAACAACTTTTATGGTTCAGTTTCTCCTTTAACCATTGTGAAAATAAAAAAAATGTTGCTAAAAGATCATTTTTGTGACTAATAAGTTAAATGTTCATTTTTTTCCTTCCATGTTGCTTCTGCTGCTGTGAAGCACCTGAAGGGTTAATAAACTTCTTGAATGTGGTTTTGTGCACCTTGAGGGGTGCAGTTTTTAGAATGGTGTCACTTTTGGGTATTTTCAGCCATATAGACCCCTCAAACTGACTTCAAATGTGAGGTGGTCCCTAAAAAAAATGGTTTTGTAAATTTCGTTGTAAAAATGAGAAATCGCTGGTCAAATTTTAACCCTTATAACTTCCTAGCAAAAAAAAAAAAGTTTCCAAAATTGTGCTGATGTAAGGTAAACATGTGGAAAATGTTATTTATTAACTATTTTGTCTCACATATCTCTCTGGTTTAACAGGATAAAAATTTACAATGTGAAAATTGCGAAATTTTCAAAATTTTCGCCAAATTTTCGTTTTTATCACAACTAAATGCAGAATTTATTGACCTAAATTTACCACTATCATGAAGCCCAATATGTCACGAAAAAACAGTCTCAGAACCGCTAGGATCCGTTGAAGCGTTCCTGAGTTATTACCTCATAAAGGGACACTGGTCAGAATTGCAAAAAACGGCCAGGTCATTAAGGTCAAAATAGGCTGGGTCATGAAGGAGTTAAATCGCAGGTCAGTAAAATATTGTACTCATTTAACATAGTCACTGAAATCAAATCATAAATTTGATTCAATGGTAAGAGCATCTAAAGAGACCTAAAGTTAAAAAAAACCTCCCTAGGTCACATGCTGAGTCTCTGCTGCTGGTCCTGGTCTGTTATCTATGTCACATGGACAGCACTTCAAGCTATCTGTAAACTTAGCGGGTCAGAACTGTTTGTGCAGTCAACTAGTGCAGAGCCGCTGAGCTCACTTACCAGACAATGTCACTGGGAACAGTGGTGGAGACTCAGCACTGGACTTGGGGAGGGTGTTTGTATTAAATAAACTGCAGCTGAGGGACAGGTATACTGTACTCCAGATTAAGAAATAGTAAAAGAAAATGTAGGGTCTTCTAAATTCTAATTTCCAGTACTGCTAATCAATTTTCTGACTGTTTGCCACTGCCTGATTGTGAGGATCTCTGAAAAACTCTTATCCACATCAGCAGTTATTGTCGCTGATGAGTGGATCTAATCAGGGCCACCATCAGGGCATTACTGCCCTTACTTCTTCATGGGGACCAGTGAGCAGAAGCAATGACTGGATCTGCCCCTTCTCACCCCTTTAGCCGGGCCCCAGAGTACAAGAAAGTATTGTGCATTGGCACGCCGCCATCGGCGGTACACATTTTGGCCCAGGGAACATTACTGGTGCTGCACAGCTGTCAAAACAGAATGGCAGAGCAGCTCCAGGGTGAAATCCCTCCACCTCTTCTGTGATGTACTGGTGGCGGCACCTACATGATGACGTCATATACGTGCACTACTCACCAGTATACCAGGAGTGGAGCTATGTGCCTGCAGGGGATCATATGGGAGGTAAGTATGAAAAACGTTTTTTTCTTGTTAATAAAATGAATTAAATGGGGGAGGAGAATGATCATGAATTGAGGTTGTCAGACAGGGGACAGTGAATGTCCTCCAAAGAAATGCCACCCCACACCATTACTGACCCACTGCCAAACCAGTCATGCTGAAGGATGTTGCAGGTAGCAGATCGCTCTCCACGGTGTCTCCAGACTCTGTCACGTCTGTCACATGTGCTCAATGTGAACTTGCTTTCATCTGTGAAGAGCACAGGGCACCAGTTGCGAATTTGCCAATCCTGGTGTTCTGTGGCAAATGCCACGCGTCCTGCACGGTGTTGGGCTGTGAGCACAACCCCATCTGTGGACGTCGGGCACTCAGACCATCCTCATGGTGATGGTTTCTAACCGTTTGTGCAGACACATGCACATTTGTGGCCTGCTGTAGGTCATTTTTCAGGGCTCTGGCAGTGCTCCTCCTGTTCCTCCTTGCTCAAAGGCTGAAGTAGCGGTCCTACTGCTGGGTTGTTGCCCTCATATGGCCCCCTCCACATCTTCTGGTGTACTGGCCTGTCTCCTGGTAGCGCCTCCAGCCTCTGGAATACTACGCTGACAGACACATCAAACCTTCTTGCCATAGCCCACATTGATGTGCCATCCTGGATGAGCTACACTACCTGAGCCACTTGTGTGGGTTGTAGAGTCTCTCTCATGCTACCACGAGTGTTAAAGCACAACCAATGTTCAAAAGTGACCAAAACATCAGCCAGAAAGCATTGGTACTGAGATGTGGTCTGTGGTCCCCACCTGCAGAACCACTCCTTTATTGAGTGTGTCTTGATAATTGCCAACAATTTCCATCTGTTGCCTATTCCATTTGCACAACAGCATGTGAAATTGATAGTCAAACAGTGTTGCCTCCTAAGTGGACAGTTTGATTTCACAGAAGTTTGGTTTACTTGGAGTTATATTCTTTTGTTTAAGCGTTCCCTTTATTTTTTTGAGCAGTATATATATATACACACCTATATATATATATATATATACTGTATATATATATATATCTATATACAGCTCTGGCAAAAAGTAAGAGACCACTGTGATGGAAATATATATCATGTAGATCTCACATGCATGTATACTCCTTTATAATGATATGTACACTATAATCAATTGCTTAAAATGGCTGACATAAACTGATATAAGCCAGTCAGATTGCGATAGGACTGGCGAAACGCACCAAGTTTAAGATGTAATAGTATTAGGTGCGTTCGCAGTCCGAGGTCCACCGTGCAGGTGAAAACCCTGCTGCTAGTAGAGACGGACGATATGGCGGTACAATGTGAATACACACATGGGTTAACTTCACCCTGTGTGAAGGAAGCGAACCCTGTTGCGTCACAGGGCCACGGTACCGCACCAAGAGCGCAAGCAAGGAGTCTCAGAACTCAATCCCAAGACTCAGGATTTGAGTTCATAAAGACCTCATGCGCTCGACACCGCTACTGGGGTTTCAGAGAGACAGAAATAATAATATTTAAGAAGCACGAGAGTGCGTGCGGTGCCACACTGGAGGATGCCACTAACCACCCAGGCTTGGGTCAGGAAAGCGCAGAGAAAGCGCACGGCGCCGCACTGGCGGTCACAGCAATTAGACGCTGTAATGTGTGTAACAAGCTGATGGCTTGGACGGGCGCTAGATAGCTTCCATCATTCGCGAACAGTCAAGAACACTAGGTAGGAATGGGAATGATTTAGGAGGTTTCATCCATCGACATACATCCATCTACAGACACACATTATCAAGTCAATACTAGCGCTTGGCCGTGCGGCCAAGCGAGCCTTAAATAGTTGCAGTACGTTTAGGACCTTCAAAGAAGGACCAATGGAGTTGCTGCAGTACCTGAGCATGTGACCCCAGATCTCCACTGAGAGATCTTGCCCTGGGCATGCTCAGAGTGCAAAGCAGGACTTAGTCCTAGCACCTACAAGGACCTTCCAAGAAGGACCAATGACCTAGCTGCAGTATCTGATCATGTGACCCTCGATCTCCACTGAGAGATCTTACTCTGGGCATGCTCAGAACGTGAAAAGCAGGACTTAGTCCCAGAAGCGTCTGCTCGCCGCTGCCCAGCACTGACTTCAATGGCAGAAGCAGGAAATGCAGCAGTAACTCTTAGCACAGAGTCAGACTGAGCGAGACGCTGGGATCGACGTCTCCGCTGAGCAGGCTACACTGCGGTAGGAGAAGAATGGGAGACCACAGCGGAGATGGCCCGAGAATCCCCCTGTGCAGAGGCAGGAACTCGACCCCTAACATTACCCCTCTCCCTGGGCCTCGCTACGTTCGAAGACAGCAATGAGCTGCAGAGCCCGAATGTGCTCAACAGGCTCCCAGGACCTGTCCTCAGGGCCATAACCCTTCCAATCCACCAAATAGAATTTTTTACCACGAACTACCTTGCATCCCAAAGTAGCGTTCACCTCGTAATCATCCGTAGACGAACCCAATGTCCCGGCAGATGACTCACAAAACCGGGACATGTATACGGGTTTCAAGAGGGACACATGAAAAGTGTTGGTGATATCCAAGCGTGGAGGAAGGGCCAGACGGTAGGCCACAGGGTTAACCTGTTCGAGGACCTTGAAAGAACCTAAGTAGCGAGGTGCAAACTTAGTGGACTCAACTCGCAGCCTGATGTTACGGGCGGAGAGCCACACCAAGTCGCCAGGAGCAAAAATCGGAGCGGGGCGCCGATGTGCATCGGCGGAGGACCTCATTCTCTCCTTGGAAGCCCGAATGGCATCCTGAGTGCGATCCCAAATGTCCCGTGCCTCCACAGCCCAGTCTGCCACCCTGGAATTGGCCGAAGACATGGGCATGGGCACAGATACCTGCAGATGCTGACCATAGTTAAGGAGGAATGGAGTCTGTCCAGTGGAGTCGGGTACAGCGTTGTTTAGAGAGAACTCCGCCCACGATAGCAAAGATGCCCAGTCATCTTGCCTAGCAGAGACAAAATTTCACAGATATGTGACCAAGGTCTGGTTGGCTCTCTCTACCAACCCATTCGTCTCGGGATGATAGGCAGAAGAGAAGAGAAGATGACAAAGCTCTCTCCAGAACCGAGACGCAAACTGGGGACCCCGGTCACTGACAATTTTGTCCGGCATACCGTGAAGGCGGAAGATATGTCTAATAAACAACGTTGCCAAGGCCCGTGCAGAAGGTAGCCGAGGAAGTGGCACCAAATGCACCATTTTCGAAAAATGGTCGGTGATTACCCAAATGACGATACAGCCACGAGACTTGGGCAAACCCACCACAAAGTCCATCCCGACCATCTCCCAGGGCCTGTCTGCCACCGGCAGAGGGTATAACAAACCAGCTGGCCGTTGTCGAGGAGACTTATTTTTGGCGCAGGAGACACACGCCAGAACGTAATCTCTGACATCTCGGACCATATGCGGCCACCAGTACGTCCTCGCCAGCAGCTCAGATGTCCTTTTTGTCCCAAAGTGTCCACCCACCCTGGAGGAATGAGCCCAAGAGAGAACCTCCGGTTGCAGATTGATGGGAAAAAAAGTCTTGCCCGAAGGCACTGACCTAGCGAAACCGGAGCTACAGTTCTCAGACTCTCCGAAGGGACAATAAGCCGAGGCTCCTCTTCCTCCTCAGTTGACACAAGGGAGCGAGAGAGCGTCAGCACGAATATTCTTCTCCCCGGCAAGTTAATGGAGAGTGAAATGGAACCGGGAGAAGAATAAGGACCATCTGGCCTGACGAGAATTCAGCCACTGGGCTGTATGCAAATAGACCAAATTTTTGTGGTCCGTGACGACTTGGAAGGGAAATCCGCGCACCTTCCAGAAGATGTCTCCACTCCGAAAAGGCCAACTTCATTGCTAGCAACTCCCTATCCCCGATGGAGTAATTTCTCTCCGCTGGTGTGAAGGTCTTTGAGAAGAAGAAGCATGGATGCTTCCGACCTTGAGCATCCTTTTGATAAGGACTGCTCCAGCACCAACGGATGAGGCATCCACCTCCATTAGGAATGGCTTATCCACATCGGGGCGATGTAAGATGGGAGCGCTAGCAAAATGACACTTAATAGAAGTGAAGGCCTTGGAGACCTCTTCCGACCACAATTTGGGATTCGCTCCCTTCTTGGTGAGGGCTACTAAGGGAGCTACCAGAGTTGAGAAGTGGGGAATGAACTGGCGGTAATAATTAATGAACCCCATAAAGCGCTGCACTGCCTTAAGAGAATGGGGCTGTTGCCAGTCCATCACAGCCTGTAGTTTGGCAGGATCCATAGCCAATCCCTGGGCGGAGATGATATAGCCCAGGAAAGGTAAAGACTCCTGCTCAAACATACACTTCTCCAACTTTGCATAAAGAGAGTTTGCCCATAGGAGGTCGAAGACTCTGCCAACATCTCTCCGGTGGGAGTCAATATCTGAAGAAAATATGAGAATATCATCCAGATAGACTACGACCGAGGTGGAAAGCATATCCCAGAAGATGTCGTTGACAAAGTCTTGGAAAATGGCTGGGGCATTACAGAGCCCAAAGGGCATCACCAGATACTCATAGTGCCCATCTCTGGTGTTAAATGCTGTTTTCCTTTCGTCCCCCTCACAGATGTGAATCAGGTTGTAAGCACCCCGCAGATCTAGTTTAGTAAACACCCTTGCTCCCCGAAGCCTATCAAAGAGCTCGGATATCAAGGGCAAAGGATACTTATTCTTAATGGTGATAGCGTTAAGACCCCTGAAGTCTATGCATGGACGTAGTTCCCCATTCTTCTTCTGCACGAAAAAGAACCCTGCCCCAGCAGGTGACACTGACTTCCTGATGAACCCTCTTGCCAGATTCTCTTGAATGTACTGAGACATTGCCTCCATCTCCGGGAGAGATAACGGATAGACTCGACCCCAGGGAGGCTCAGCACCAGGCAAGAGATCAATAGGACAGTCATAGGGGCAATGGGGCGGAAGGGTCTCCGCTGCCTTTTTGAAGAACACGTCTGCATAAGACCAATATTGCTTGGGGAGAGAGGATAGATCTGCGGGTACCTCTGTAGTAGCAACCTGAACGCGCTCCCTCTGACACCTACCCCCACAAGATTCACCCCATCCCAGAATTCTGCCTGAGGACCACTCGATGTGAGGAGAGTGGTACCGTAGCCAAGGTATCCCCAACAGGACCTCATCAATTCCCTCAGGAATGACAAGCATAGATATAATCTCCTGATGGGATGGCGGCATGGACAGAGTAAAAGGGATGGTCTGGTGTGTTATCTGTGAGGGCAGTGGCGACCCATTCACCACTCGTACCGTTACTGGTTGAGGTAGCATAACCAGGGGTATTGCGTGACGTTGGGCGAAGGCAGAAGACATAAAATTGCCCTCCGCCTAAGAATCCACGCAGAGCTCTACCGAGTGGGAGGATGAGCCTAACGTTATTGTCCCCTTAAAGGACAATTTGGAGGCAAACGTCGCCGTGTCTAGTGTACCTCCACCTACTACCACTAGACGCTGACGTTTCCTTGACCGCTGGGGACATCTGGTGGCAAGATGTCCTGACTGCTGGCAAACATGACAAACCTGGAGTGCACGAGCGGTCCGGGACTTAGATCCCGCTCGTGACACTTCCATGGCCTCATGTGACTCAGGAGCCTGGACTGGAGATTCCAAAGGTTTGGCGAAGGTGGGAGCCAGCCGAAACCTTTGCCTACACTGGGCTCGCTCTAACCTCCGCTCGTGAGAAAGGAGGTCAATACGAGTGGATACTGCTATTAATTCCTCCAGTGTGGTGGGAATCTCCCTAGTGGCCAGGGCGTCCTTAACATGGTCAGCCAGCCCCCTCCAAAATATAGGAATAAGGGCTTTATCTGACCACTCCAGCTCAGATGCTAGGGTGTGGAAGTGGACGGCAAAATGGCTGACCAAGGACGAGCCCTGAGTCAATGCCAACATTTGGAGCACCGTATCATGGGTGAGATGAGGTCCTAAAAAGACCTGTTTCAGAGTGCTCAGGAATAACCGAGCACTCTGCACCACATGATCGCCACGCTCCCACAGTGGCGTAGCCCACTCTAATGCTCTGTCTGACAGGAGAGACACGATAAACCCCACCTTTGCCCGCTCTGTAGGGAAACGAGAGGCCAGAAGCTCGAGGTGTATGTATCACTGACTCACAAAACCCCTACAAGACTTACTATCACCAGAAAATTTTTCTGGTAGTGGGAGGCGAGATAGAGTTGGTACAGGGGTGGCAGTGGACAAGGTAGCTGCAGCCATGCTAGCAGCCTGAACAGCGACAGCAGTGACATCCACAGCTGAGGTTGAACGCTCTAGAGCCGCCAACCTTCCCTCCAGCTGCTGGATGTACCGCTGTAAACACTGATCGTCCATCATTTACTAGCCAGACCTTGGCGCTAGTATTATGTTAGGACTGGCGGAACGCACCTAGTTTAAGATGTAATAGTATTAGGTGCGTTCGCAGTCCAAGGTCCACTGTGCAGGTGAAAACCCTGCTGCTAGTAGAGACGGACAATATGGCGGTACAATGTAAATACACACATGGGTTAACTTCACCCTGTGTGAAGGAAGCGAACCCTGTTGCGTCACAGGGCCACGGTACCGCACCAAGAGCGCAAGCAAGGAGTCTCAGAACTCAATCCCAAGACTCAGGATTTGAGTTCATAAAGACCTCATGCGCTCGACACAGCTACTGGGGTGTCAGAGAGACAGAAATAATAATATTTAAGAAGCATGAGAGTGCGTGCGGTGCCGCACTGGCGGACACCACTAACCACCCAGGCTTGGGTCAGGAAAGTGCAGAGAAAGCGCACGGCGCCACACTGGCGGTCACAGCAATTAGACGCTGTAATGTGTGTAACGTGCTGATGGCTTTGACGGGCGCTAGATAGCTTCCATCATTCGCAAACAGTCAACAACACTAGGAATGGGACTGATTTAGGAGCTTTCATCCATCGACATACATACATCTACACACACACATTATCAAGTCAATACTAGCGCATGGCCGTGCAGCCATGCAAGCCTTAAATAGTTGCAACACGTTTAGGACCTTCAAAGAAGGACCAATGGAGTTGCTGCAGTACCTGAGCATGTGACCCCAGATCTCCACTGAGAGATCTTGCCCTGAGCATGCTCAGAGTGCAAAGCAGGACTTAGTCCTAGCACCTACAAGGACCTTCCAAGAAGGACCAATGACCTAGCTGAAGTATCTGATCATGTGACCCTCGATCTCCACTGAGAGATCTTACTCTGGGCATGCTCAGAACGTGAAAAGCAGGACTTAGTTCCAGAAGCGTCTGCTCGCCGCTGCCCAACACTGACTTCAATGGCAGAAGCAGGAAATGCAGCAGTAACTCTTAGCACAGAGTCAGACTGAGCGAGACGCTGGGATCAACATCTCCACTGAGCAGGCTCCACTGCGGCAGGAGAAGAATGGGAGACCGCAGCGGAGATGGCCTGAGATTGCCCCTGTGCAGAGGCAGGAACTTGACCCCTAACAGATTGTTCAGGGATTTCCAGCGGAAAAGCACCAGATGTATTAAGTGATGATCAGATGTCTCAACTTTGTCCTAGATGCAGAGAGCTACATTTTAGTTGCTTAATAAGCATTCATATGTGCATTAATCACAATATCCCATATATATTTAGATAACCAATAACAGACAAGCTAGACAATATGGTAATTAACTAACCACTCCTAACCACCTTCTTTCTATATGCAATTATAAATCCATGTATGTACAATAAATCATCAGTATTGGTGGAATGTTATTGTTACAATGTTGTGCAGTCTCATTCCCTGACCGCTCAAAATACTCAGTCTTATTGGAAATGGCTGCAGGACACACAGGGATAGATTTATCCAAACCAAATTTCCATAACATCTGGTGCCTGCTTGCGGGGCAATGGACAAAACGCACGGGGACCCTGCTGACTGGAGAGACGGAGGTGTTCGCCACGGCCTTGGTTCACGGGATGGAGATTGCGCAGCTCCATAAGTAAGGTAAGAAAATGTTATCTTACCTGAAAGTCCCCTGTGCCCAGTCCGGGTCTGTACCTCTTGCCGGTCAGGTGTGGTCACCACTAGGGTTGAGCGAAACGGATCGTTCATTTTCAAAAGTCGCCGACTTTTGGCAAAGTCGGGTTTCATGAAACCCGACCCGACCCCTGTGTGGGGTCGGCCATGCGGTACGCGACTTTCACGCCAAAGTCGCGTTTCAATGATGCGAAAAGCGCCATTTCTCAGCCAATGAAGGTGAACGCAGAGTGTGGGCAGCGTGATGACATAGGTCCTTGTCCCCACCATCTTAGAGAAGGGCATTGCAGTGATTGGCTTGCTGTCTGCGGCGTCACAGGGGCTATAAAAAGGCGTTCCCGCCGACCGCCATGTTACTGCTGCTGATCTGAGCCTAGGGAGAGGTTGCTGCCGCTTCGTCAGAAGCAGGGATAGCGTTAGGCAGGGTCCATTAACCACCAAACCGCTTGTGCTGTAGCGATTTCCACTGTCCAACACCACCTTTTGTTTGCAGGGACAGTGGAAGCTACTTTTTTTTTCCTCAGCGCTGTAGCTCATTGGGCTGCCCTAGAAGGCTCCCTGATAGCTGCATTGCTGTGTGTACGCCGCTGTGCAAACCAACTGCTTTTTTCAAAGCACAAATCCTGTTGTTCCTTCCTTTCTGCACAGCTATCTTGTTTGTTTGTCCACACTTTTTATTTAATTTGTGCATCAGTCCAGTCCTTATTGCTGCCTGCCATACCTGGCTGAGATTACTGCAGGGAGATAGTAATTGTAGGACAGTCTCTGTTTTTTTTTTTTTTCTCCCTAAAAAAATAAGTTGTGGGAGATTAAGATTGGCATTTCTGCTAGAGTGCCATCCCTGTGTGTACCATCTCTCTCACATAGTGGGCCATAGAAAGCCTTTTTATTTTTCTGTTTTTTTTTTGTGGGGTTTATAAATTCTCCCTGAAAAAAAAAAAAACAGTGGGAGATTAATATTGGCCTTTGGGCTTGTGTGCCAGTCCTGAGTCTGCCATCTCTTTCTCAAATAGTGGGCCATAGAAAGCCTATTAATTTTTTTTGGGGGGGGTTTCTAAATTCTCCCTGAAAAAAATAAAAAAAAATCAGTGGGAGATTAATATTGCCGTTTCTGCTTGTGTGCCAGTCTTAACTCCTGGGTGTGCCATCTCTCTCTCTCAAATAGTAGGCCATAGAAAGCCTATTTTTTTTTTATTGGGTTTCTAAATTCTCCCTGAAAAAATAAAAAAAAAATCAGTGGGAGATTAATATTGCCCTTTCTGCTTGTGTGCCACTCCTGACTCCTGGGTGTGCCATCTCTCTCTCTCAAATAGTAGGCCATAGAAAGCCTATTTTTTTTTTATTGGGTTTCTAAATTCTCCCTGAAAAAATAAAAAAAATCAGTGGGAGATTAATATTGCCCTTTCTGCTTGTGTGCCACTCCTGACTCCTGGGTGTGCCATCTCTCTCTCTCAAATAGTGGGCCATAGAATGCCTATTTTTTTTTATTTGGTTTCTAAATTCTCCCTGAAAAAATCATTTTTTGTTATTTGGTTTCTAAATTCTCCCTGAAAAAATCAGTTTTTTTTTATTTTGTTTCTAAAGTCTCCCTGAAAAAATAAAAAAAAAACAGTGGGAGTTAATATAGCTCCGCATGGCGGCATGCTCTGGCACAGACAGATTGAAAAGTCGGCCCTTAGGGAACTTACAACCAGGAATCAAGTTAATAGCACAATCACAGTCCCTATGTGGAGGAAGGGAACTGGACTTGGGCTCATCAAATACATCCTGGAAATCCGACAAAAACTCAGGAACCTCAGAAGAGGGGGAAGAGGAAATTGACATCAAAGGAATGTCACTATGTACCCCTTGACAACCCCAAATAGTCACAGACATTGTTTTCCAATCCAGCACCGGATTATGTTCCTGTAACCATGGAAAACCCAGTACAACAACATCATGCAGGTTATGCAACACCAGAAAACGGCAATTTTCCTGATGTGCAGGAGCCATGTACTTGGTCATCTGCGTCCAGTACTGAGGTTTATCTTTGGCCAATGGTGTAGCATCAATGCCCCTCAAAGGAATAGGGCTCTGCAAAGGCTGCAAGGAAAAACCACAGCGCCTGGCGAATTCTAAGTCCATTAAGTTCAGGGCAGCGCCTGAATCCACAAATGCCATGACAGAAAAGGACGACAATGAGCAAATCAGGGTCACAGATAAAAGAAATTTAGGCTGTACAGTACTAATGGTAACAAACCTAGCGACCCTCCTAGTACGTTTAGGGCAATCAGAAATAACATGAGCAGAATCACCATAGTAAAAACACAGCCTATTCTGACGTCTGAATTCCTGCCGTTTTGATCTAGTTAAAATGCTATCACATTGCATAGGTTCAGGCTCAGAGGACACTGCCACATGGTGCATAGCTTTGTGCTTGCGCAGACGCCGATCAATCTGAATGGCTAGAGACATAGATTCGCTCAAACCAGTAGGTGTTGGGAAGCCCACCATAACATCTTTAAGGGCTTCAGAAAGACCTTTTCTGAAAATAGCAGCCAGAGCATCCTCATTCCATTTAGTGAGCACAGACCATTTCCTAAATTTCTGGCAGTATAATTCTGCCGCTTCCTGACCTTGACACAAGGCCAACAGGGTATTTTCTGCATGATCCACAGAATTAGGTTCGTCATACAATAATCCGAGCGCTTGAAAAAATGCGTCTACATTCAGCAATGCCGGAACCCCTGATTTAAGGGAGAATGCCCAGTCCTGAGGGTCACCACGCAGCAAGGATATGATGATTTTAACTTGCTGAATGGGATCACCAGAAGAACGGGGTTTCAAAGCAAAAAACAATTTGCAGTTATTTTTAAAGTTCAAAAACTTGGATCTGTCCCCAAAAAACAAATCAGGAGTAGGAATTCTAGGCTCCGAAGCCAGAGTCTGGACAACATAATCTTGGATACTCTGTACTCTTGCAGCAAGTTGATCCACACGAGAAAACAAACCCTGAACATCCATGCCAGAGCATAAATCCTGAATCACCCAGAGATCAAGAGGAAAAAACAGACCGAACAGAGCACAGAAAAAAAAAATGGCTCAGAATTTTTTCCTTCTTTTGAGATGCATTTAATTCATTTTTGGCCACTTGTACTGTTATGATCTGGTGGTTTAGGAGCAACATGGGACGAGCTCTGAAGGAAGTGGTACCTGTACTGACCGCAGTCCCTAAGCTCAACACCACACTAGAAGTAGCTGTGGGATGCTCCTAACACTCCCTAGGCACCTCGTCACAGCCTGAAAACTAACTACCCCTAAAGATAGAAACAGGAAAACTATCTTGCCTCAAAGAAAATCCCCAAAGGATAGATAGCCCCCCACAAGTAATGACTGTGAGTGGAGAGGGAAAAGACATACACAGAATGAAACCAGGATGAGCACAGGAGGCCAGTCTACAGTCTAGCTAGATAGATAGGACAGGATGGAATACTGTGCGGTCAGTATAAAACACTACAAAAAATCCACACAGAGTTTACAAAAATCTCCACACCTGACTAAAGGTGTGGAGGGTAAATCTGCTTCCCAGAGCTTCCAGCTTAACAGAATTAATTCATACTGACAAGCTGGACAAACATAGAAAGCACCGAACGGATAAATCCACAACCAGTGGACAGAAAAGAGCAAGCAAGGACTTAGCTTTGCTAAACCTGTCAGGATAACAGGGAAATCCAAAGAGATGTGAATCCAACCAGGAACCATTGACAAGTGGCACATGCTGAAGTAAAGAGCCAAAAGAGCAAAAGCCAAAAGTAAAGAGCAGAATAGACAATCAGTGGAATCAGCTGCTGACTGCTAAATCCAAGGAGCAGCCATTCCACTTAAAACCTCCGGAGGGAGCCCAAGAGCAGAACTCACAAAAGTGCCACTTTCAACCACCGGAGGGAGCCCAAGAGCGGAATTCACAACAGGTAATGCTGCATTTGTACAAGGTGGCTTACTTTTTCTCCATGCACACGTCGAACTCAACACGTACAAAATGTGTCTCATTAGACACCATTACATTGTCCCTGAGGTGTAACTTTCCTTTTGAAATGACATGCAGCACCCCCATTGGTAGCGCTGCCCATCTTCTGACATCATTGGTTGGCTGGCTGTGCCTGTGCGTCTGCCCTGCCCAACACAACGCCCCTCGTTGTCTGATATATATAGACTGCGAGGGTGTGATTGAGGGGCATGAGCAGTGCATATCTTCGCCTGTCTTCACTCATCTCCTTCTTCAGACTATGCGGCCTCAGGGCCGCGGCATGCGATAAGGGATTAGCTTAGGCCACCCAGTCTGAAGCAGGTGTAAGGACATGTGTGAGCGGTGAACATATTTACTGCGCAAGGCCATGAATCCCAGCCCTGCAGTGTGACTTTATGAAAATACACTGCGGGTCTGGGATTCCTGGACATCGCTAACCGCAACGGCCGACATGAAATGAGGTGAGAAGACAGCCAGTGCTCACAGCGCATGGCCATGGGATAACACAAGAGCGCAGACTCCTGTACAGCAAATAACGACGCTCAGGAGGCTGCGCCCAGCACCAAGGCGTTATTTTGCACACCTGTGCTGCATCTCCTTAAAAAGACAAGTCACGCCTCCAATACAGTTTGACTGTATAATGGGCTAAATTGTCTACGTGTTTCATTCAGCGTGTGCAAGGAGCAAAATTCATAGAGCAACCTTTTACTTGTGCAGCATTAATGCTGCACAAGTTGTGGCTCTTGTACTTTGTAACACCTGAGGGGGGGTTAAGGGTTACCTTTGAAATTGGTTCAATTAGGCTTCGGCCTACACTCTACTCCTCCTGCTGACCCTGGGCTCTAACACCGCCAGTTGTAGCCCGAAAGTGCTAGCTGCACAGAGAAAAACACCAGCCAATGTGTCAGTGGGGTTCAGCAATGCCAGCTGTTCCCCTTCTGTGTAGCCGGCAATGTGTCCTGCAAACGTCACGCAGACACAACAGACCAAAAGCTGCCACTAGTGCAGGCTTCGGCCTACACTCTGCTCCTCTCTTCCTCCTGCTGACCCTGGGCTCTAACACTGCCAGTTGGTGCCCAGAAGTACTAGATGCACAGAGAAAAGCACCAGCCAATGTGTCAGTGGGGTTCAGCAATGCCAGCTGTTCCCCTGCTGTGTAGCTGGCAATGTGTACTGCAAACGCCACGCAGACACAAGAGACCAAAAGCTGCCACCAGTGCAGGCTTCGGCCTACACTCTGCTCCTCTCCTCCTCCTGCTGACCCTGGGCTCTAACACCACCAGTTGGTGCCCGGAAGTGCTAGCTGCACAGAGAAAAACACCCGCCAATGTGTCAGTGGGGTTCAGCAATGCCAGCTGTTCCCCTGCTGTGTAGCCGGCAATGTGTCCTGCAAACGCCACGCAGACACCTGAACTGAAATTAAAGGGACCCTGCCCCACCAGGCGTTTGTATGTATAACAGCCACCTTGTACAGTGGTAATGCTGCATTTGTACAAGGTGGCTCACTTTTTCTCCATGCACATGTCAAACTCAACACATACAAAATGTGTCTCATTAGAGACCATTATATTGTCCCTGAGGTGTGACTTTCCTTTTTAAATGACACGCAGCACCCCCCTTGCTAGCGCTGCCCATCTTCTGACATCATTGGTTGGCTGGCTGTGCCTGTGCGTCCACCCTGCCCGACACAACGCCCCTCGTTGTCTGATATATTTAGACTGCGAGGGTGTGATTGAGGGGCATGAGCAGTGCATATCTTCGCCTGTCTTCACTCATCTCCTTCCGCCTTCTTCAGACTGTGCGGCCTCATGGCCGCAGCATGCGATAAGGGATCAGCGGAGGCCGCCCATTCTGAAGCAGGTGTAAGGACATGTGTGAGCGGCGAACATATTTACTGCGCAAGGCCATGAATCCCAGCCCTGCAATGTGACTTTTTGAAAAGACACTGCGGGTCTGGGATTCCTGGCCATCGCTAACCGCACCGGCCTACATAAAATGAGGTGAGAAGACAGGCAGTGCTCACAGCGCATGGCCAAGGCATAACACAAGAGTGCAGACTCCTGTACAGCAAATAACGATGCTCAGGAGGCTGCGCCCAGCACCAAGGCGTCATTTTGCACACCTGTGCTGCGTCTCCTTAAAAAGACAAGTCACGCCTCCAATACAGTTTGACTGTATAATGGGCTAAATTGTCTACGTGTTTCATTCAGCGTGTGCAAGGAGCAAAATTCATAGAGCAACCTTTTACTTGTGCAGCATTAATGCTGCACAAGGTGTGGCTCTTGTACTTTGTAACACCTGAGGGGGGGTTAAAGGTTACCTTTGAAATTGGTTCAATTAGGGCTTCGGCCTACACTCTCCTCCTCCTGCTGACCCTGGGTTCTAACACCGCCAGTTGTAGCCCGGAAGTGCTAGCTGCACAGAGAAAAACACCAGCCAATGTGTCAGTGGGGTTCAGCAATGCCAGCTGTTCCCCTGCTGTGTAGCCGGCAATGTGTCCTGCAAATGCCACGCAGACACAACAGACCAAAAGCTGCCACTAGTGCAGGCTTCGGCCTACACTTTGCTCCTCTCCTCCTCCTGCTGACCCTGGGATCTAACACTGCCAGTTGGTGCCCGGAAGTACTAGCTGCACAGAGAAAAACACCAGCCAATGTGTCAGTGGGGTTCAGCAATGCCAGCTGTTCCTCTGCTGTGTAGCCGTCAATGTGTACTGCAAATGCCACGCAGACACAACAGACCAAAAGCTGCCACCAGTGCAGGCTTCGGCCTACACTCTGCTCCTCTCCTCCTCCTGCTGACCCTGGGCTCTAACACCGCCAGTTGCTGCCCGGAAGTGCTAGCTGCACAGAGAAAAACACCCGCCAATGTGTCAGTGGGGTTCAGCAACGCCAGCTGTTCCCCTGCTGTGTAGCCGGCAATGTGTCCTGCAAACGCCACGCAGACACCTGAACTGAAATTAAAGGGACCCTGCCCCCCCCAGGCGTTTGTATGTATAACAGCCACCTTGTACAGCGGTAATGCTGCATTTGTACAAGGTGGCTCACTTTTTCTCCATGCACACGTCGAACTCAACACCAACAAAATGTGTCTCAATAGAGACCATTATATTGTCCCTGAGGTGTGACTTTCCTTTTTAAATGACACGCAGCACCCCCCTTGCTAGCGCTGCCCATCTTCTGACATCATTGGTTGGCTGGCTGTTCCTGTGCGTCCGCCCTGCCCGACACAACGCCCCTCGTTGTCTGATATATTTAGACTGCGAGGGTGTGATTGAGGGGCATGAGCAGTGCATATCTTTGCCTGTCTTCACTCATCTCCTTCCGCCTTCTTCAGACTGTGCAGCCTCATGGCCGCGGCATGCGATAAGGGATCAGCGGAGGCCGCCCAGTCTGAAGCAGGTGTAAGGACATGTGTGAGCGGCGAACATATTTACTGTCCAAGGCCATGAATCCCAGCCCTGCAGTGTGACTTTATGAAAAGACACTGCGGGTCTGGGATTCCTGGCCATCACTAACCGCACTGGCTGACATGAAATGAGGTGAAAGGACAGGCAGTGCTCACAGCGCATGGCCAAGGGATAACACAAGAGCGCAGACTCCTGTACAGCAAATAGCGACGCTCAGGAGGCTGCGCCCAGCACCAAGGCGTTATTTTGCACATCTGTGCTGCGTCTCCTTAAAAAGACAAGTCACGCCTCCAATACAGTTTGACTGCATAATGGGCTAAATTGTCTACGTGTTTCATTCAGCGTGTGCAAGGTGCAAAATTCATAGAGCAACCTTTTACTTGTGCAGCACTAATGCTGCACAAGGTGTGGCTCTTGTACTTTGTAACACCTGAGGGGGGGTTAAAGGTTTCCTTTGAAATTGGTTCAATTAGGCTTCGGCCTACACTCTCCTCCTCCTGCTGACCCTGGGCTCTAACACCGCCAGTTGTAGCCCAGAAGTGCTAGCTGCACAGAGAAAAACACCAGCCAATGTGTCAGTGGGGTTCAGCAATGCCAACTGTTCCCCTGCTGTGTAGCCGGCAATGTGTCCTGCAAACGCCACGCAGACACAACAGACCAAAAGCTGCCACTAGTGCAGGCTTCAGCCTACACTCTGCTCCTCTCCTCCTCCTGCTGACCCTGGGCTCTAACACTGCCAGTTGGTGCCCGGAAGTACTAGCTGCACAGAGAAAAACACCAGCCAATGTGTCAGTGGGGTTCAGCAATGCCAGCTGTTCCCCTGCTGTGTAGCCGTCAATGTGTACTGCAAACGCCACGCAGACACAACAGACCAAAAGCTGCCACCAGTGCAGGCTTCGGCCTACACTCTGCTCCTCTCCTCCTCCTGCTGACCCTGGGCTCTAACACCGCCAGTTGGTGCCCGGAAGTGCTAGCTGCACAGAGAAAAACACCCGCCAATGTGTCAGTGGGGTTTAGCAACGCCAGCTGTTCCCCTGCTGTGTAGCCGGCAATATGTCCTGCAAACGCCATGCAGACACCTGAACTGAAATTAAAGGGACCCTGCCCCCCCCCCCAGGCGTTTGTATGTATAACAGCCACCTTGTGCAGCAGAAATGCTGCACTTGTACAAGGTGGCTCACTTTTTCTCCATGCACACGTCGAACTCAACACGTACAAAATGTGTCTCATTAGAGACCATTACATTGTCTCTGAGGTGTGACTTTCCTTTTTAAATGACACGCAGCACCCCCCTTGCTAGCGCTGCCCATCTTCTGACATCCTTGGTTGGCTGGCTGTGCCTGTGCGTCCGCCCTGCCCGACACAACGCCCCTCGTTGTCTGATATATTTAGACTGCGAGGGTGTGATTGAGGGGCATGAGCAGTGCATATCTTCGCCTGTCTTCACTCATCTCCTTCCGCCTTCTTCAGACTGTGCGGCCTCATGGCCGCGGCATGCGATAAGGGATCAGCGGAGGCCGCCCAGTCTGAAGCAGGTGTAAGGACATGTGTGAGCGGCGAACATATTTACTGCGCAAGGCCATGAATCCCAGCCCTGCAGTGTTACTTTATGAAAAGACACTGCGGGTCTGGGATTCCTGGCCATCGCTAACCGCACCAGCCGACATGAAATGAGGTGAGAAGACAGGCAGCGCTCACAGCGCATGGCCATGGGATAACACAAGAGCGCAGACTCCTGTACAGCAAATAACTACGCTCAGGAGGCTGCGCCCAGCACCAAGGTTGGATTTTTTGTCAGCTATGCTGCGTCTCCTTAAAAAGGCAAGTCACGCCTCCAAGAAAGTTTGACTGTATATTGGGCTACATTGTATACGTGTTTCATTAAGCGTGTGCAAGGAGAAAAATTCATAGAGCAACCTTTTACTTGTGCAGCATTAATGCTGGGATAGCGTTAGGCAGGGTCCATTAACCCCGATACCGCTTGTGCTGTAGCGATTTCCACTGTCCAACACCACCTTTTGTTTGCAGGGACAGTGGAGGCTACATTTTTTTTTTCCTCAGCGCTGTAGCTCATTGGGCTGCCCTAGAAGGCTCCCTGATAGCTGCATTGCTGTTTGTGCGCCGCTGTGCAAACCAACTGCTTTTTTCAAAGCACAAATCCTGTTGTTCCTTCCTTTCTGCACAGCTATCTTGTTTGTTTGTCCACACTTTTGATTTAATTTGTGCAGCAGTCCATTCCTTGTTATTGCTGCCTGCCATACCTTGCTGAGATTACTGCAGGGAGATAGTAATTGTAGGACAGTTCCTTTTTTTTTTTTTTTAATTCTCCCTGAAAAAAAATAAATAGTGGGAGATTAATATTGGCATTTGTGCTTGAGTGCCAGTCGTGTGTGCCATCTCTCTCAAATTGTGGGGCACAGAAAGCCTAGTGTCTAATACTGTTTTTTTTTTTTTTTAATTCTCCCTGAAAAAAAAATAGTGGGAGTTTAATATTGGCATTTGTGCTTGAGTGCCAGTCGTGTGTGCCATCTCTCTCAAATTGTGGGGCACAGAAAGCCTAGTGTCTATAATACTGTTTTTTTGTTTTTTTTTAATTCTCCCTAAAAAAAAAAATAGTGGGAGATTAAGATTGGCATTTCTGCTTGAGAGCCAGTCCTGTGTATGCCATCTCTCTCAAATTTTGGGGCACAGAAAGCCTAGTGTGTAATACTGGGCCTGATTTCTTGATAATTCTCCCAGAAACAAAAAAATAGTGGGAAAATAATATCGGCATTTCTGCTTGAGTGCCAGTCCTGTGTGTGCCATCTCTCTCAAATTGTGGGGCACAGAAAGCCTAGTGTCTAATACTGTTTTTTTTTTTTTTTTTTATTCTCCCTGAAAAAAAAAAAATAGTGGGAGATTAATATTGGCATTTGTGCTTGAGTGTTATGACCTGGTGGTTAGGAGCACCCGGAATGACCTGATGGTTAAACCTCATACAGGACGAGCTCTGGGATGTGGGAGCTCTACTGACCGCAAGCCCTAATCCTATCACACACACTAGAAATAGCCGTGGAGCGCTCCTGACCAGACCTAGGCGCCTCGTCACAGCCTAAGAACTATCTAGCCCTAGAGATAAAAAATAAAGCCTACCTTGCCTCAGAGAAATTCCCCAAAGGTAAAGGAAGCCTCCCACATATATTGACTGTGAGTAAATATGAAAGTCACAAACACAGAAATGAAACAGGTTTCAGCAAAGGGAGGCCAGACTTACTAAATAGACAAAGTATAGGAAAGGTAACTTTGCGATCAGCACAAAAACCTACAAAAGACCACGCAGAGTGTGCAAAAAAGACCTCCGCACCGACTCATGGTGCGGAGGGACCACTCTTCATCCCAGAGCTTCCAGCTAGCAAGACAAAATCATGAAAACCAGCTGGACAAGAAAACAATGAACAAATAATGACTATCAGGAACTTAGCTTCTGCAGGAGAAGGCAGGTCACCAGAGAGATCCAGGAGCGAACTGAACAAATGCAAAAACATTGACAGCTGGCATGGAGTAACGATCTGCGAGGAGTTAAATAAAGCAGTCAACCAAAGGATAAACCACGTCACCTGTGTAAGGAACCTCAGAAGCAGCAGCTTCACTCACAGCCACCAGAGGGAGCCCATAGACAGAACTCACCGAAGTACCACTCACGACCACAGGAGGTAGTTCGACAACAGAATTCACAACAGTACCCCCCCTTGAGGAGGGGTCACTGAACCCTCACCAGAACCCCCAGGCCGATCAGGATGAGCCAAATGAAAGGCACGAACAAGATTGGCAGCATGAACATCAGAGGCAAAAACCCAGGAATTATCTTCCTGAACATAACCTTTCCACTTGACCAGGTACTGGAGTGTCCGTCTCGAAACACGAAAATCTAAAATCTTCTCCACCACATACTCCAACTCCCCCTCGACCAACACCGGGGCAGGAGGATCAACGGAGGGAACCATAGGCACCACGTATCTCCGCAACAACGACCTATGGAACACATTATGGATGGCAAAAGAAGCAGGAAGATCCAAACGAAATGACACAGGATTAAGAACCTCAGAAATCTTATATGGTCCAATGAAACGAGGCTTAAACTTAGGAGAGGAAACCTTCATAGGAACGTGACGAGATGACAACCAAACCAAATCCCCAACACGAAGTCGGGGACCAACACAACGCCGGCGGTTAGCGAAACGTTGAGCCTTCTCCTGGGACAATGTCAAATTGTCCACCACATGAGTCCAAATCTGCTGCAACCTGTCCACCACCGCATCCACACCAGGAGAGTCCGAAGGCTCAACCTGCCCTGAATAGAAGCGAGGATGGAAACCAGAATTACAGAAAAAAAGGAGAAACTAAAGTAGCCGAGCTGGCCCGATTATTAAGGGCGAACTCAGCCAAAGGCAAGAAAGACACCCAATCATCCTGATCAGCAGAAACAAAGCATCTCAGATATGTATCCAAAGTCTGATTAGTTCGTTCGGTTTGGCCATTAGTCTAAGGATGGAAAGCCGATGAAAAAGACAAATCAATGCCCATCTTAGCGCAAAAGGACCGCCAAAACCTCGAAACAAACTGGGAACCTCTGTCCGAGACGATGTTCTCTGGAATGCCATGCAAACGAACCACATGCTGGAAAAACAATGGCACCAAATCAGAGGAGGAAGGCAGTTTATATAAGGGTACCAAATGGACCATCTTAGAGAAGCGATCACAAACCACCCAAATGACCGACATCTTTTGAGAAACAGGGAGATCAGAAATAAAATCCATGGAAATATGCGTCCAGGGCCTCTTTGGGATCGGCAAGGGCAAAAGCAACCCACTGGCACGAGAACAGCAGGGCTTAGCCCGAGCACAAATCCCACAGGACTGCACAAAAGAACGCACATCCCGTGACAAAGAAGGCCACCAAAAGGATCTAGCCACTAAATCTCTGGTACCAAAGATTCCAGGATGACCAGCCAATACTGAACAATGAATCTCCGAGATAACTCTACTAGTCCATCTATCAGGGACAAACAGTTTCTCCGTAGGACAACGGTCAGGTCTATCAGCCTGAAACTTTTGCAGCACACGCCGCAAATCAGGGGAAATGTGTTATGAACTGGTGGTTTAGAAACACAATGGACCTGGTGGTTAAGAGCACACAAAATTACCTGATAGTTACTAATAACATAGGACGAGCTCTGAGACGTGGGAACTCTGCTGACCGCAATCCCTAATCCTATCACACCACACTAGAAGTAGCCGTGGAGCGCTCCTGACCAGACCTAGGCGCCTCGGCACAGCCTAAGAAACTAGCTAGCCCTGAAGATAGAAAAATAAGCCTACCTTGTCTCAGAGAAATTCCCCAAAGGAAAAGGCAGCCCCCCACATATAATGACTGTGAGTAAAGATGAAAATACAAACACAGAGATGAAATAGATTTTAGCAAAGTGAGGCCCGACTTACTGAATAGACCGAGGATAGGAAAGATAGCTTTGCGGTCAGCACAAAAACCTACAAACAACCACGCAGAGGGCGCAAAAAGACCCTCCGCACCGACTAAAGGTACGGAGGTGCTCCCTCTGCGTCCCAGAGCTTCCAGCAAGCAAGACAAACCAAAATAGCAAGCTGGACAGAAAAATAGCAAACAAAAGAAACACAAGCAGAACTTAGCTTATGCAGGGAAGACAGGCCACAAGAACGATCCAGGAGAGAGCAAGACCAATACTGGAACATTGACTGGAGGCAAGGAGCAAAGAACTAGGTGGAGTTAAATAGAGCAGCACCTAACGACTTAACCTCGTCACCTGAGGAAGGAAACTCAGAAGCCGCAGCCCCACTCACATCCACCAGAGGAAGCCCATGGACAGAACCAGCCGAAGTACCACTCATGACCACAGGAGGGAGCTTGACCACAGAATTCACAACAGTACCCCCCCCCTTGAGGAGGGGTCACCGAACCCTCATCAGAGCCCCCAGGCCGACCAGGATGAGCCAAATGAAAGGCACGAACCAGATCGGCAGCATGAATATCAGAGGCAAAGACCCAGGAATTATCTTCCTGACCATAACCCTTCCACTTAACCAGGTACTGGAGTTTCCGTCTTGAAATACGAGAATCCAAAATCTTCTCCACCACATACTCCAACTCCCTCTCAACCAAAACCGGGGCAGGAGGATCAACGGATGGAACCACAGGTGCCACGTATCTCCGCAACAATGACCTATGGAATACATTATGGATGGAAAAAGAAGCTGGAAGGGTCAAACGAAACGACACAGGATTAAGAACCTCAGAAATCCTATACGGACCAATGAAACGAGGCTTAAACTTAGGAGAGGAAACTTTCATAGGAATATAACGAGATGACAACCAAACAAAATCCCCAACACGAAGTCAGGGACCCACACAGCGCCTGCGGTTAGCGAAACGTTGAGCCTTCTCCTGGGACAATGTCAAATTGTCCACTACATGAGTCCAAATCTGCTGTAACCTATCCACCACAGTATCCACACCAGGACAGTCCGAAGACTCAACCTGCCCTGAAGAGAAACGAGGATGGAAACCAGAATTGCAGAAAAACGGCGAAACCAAAGTAGCCGAGCTGGCCCAATTATTAAGGGCAAACTCAGCCAAAGGTAAAAAGGAGACCCAATCATCCTGATCAGCAGAAACAAAGCATCTCAGATATGTTTCCAAGGTCTGATTGGTTCGTTCAGTTTGGCCATTTGTCTGAGGATGGAAAGCCGAGGAAAAAGACAAATCAATGCCCATCCTAGCACAAAAGGCTCGCCAAAACCTCGAAACAAACTGGGAACCTCTGTGTTGTGAATTCTGTGGCAGAGCTCACTCTTGTGGTCACAAGTGGTACTTCGGCTGATTCTCTCTGTGAGCTTCCGTTTGTGGAGGAAAGTGGTACTGCGGCTTCTGAGTTTCCTTCCTCAGGTGATATGGGGAAGTCGTTAGGTGCTACCCTATTTAACTCCACCTAGTGCTTTGATCCTGGCTTCCAGTCAATGTTCTAGTGTTGGACCTGTTTCCTCCTGGAGTGTTTCTGTGGCCTGCTGATCTGCATAGCTAAGTTCCTCTTTGCTATTTGTTTGCTGTTTTTTCTATTCCAGCTTGTCAATTTGTTTTTTCTGCTAGCTGGAAGCTCTGGGACGCAGAGGGTGTACCTCCGTGCCGTTAGTTCGGTACGGAGGGTCTTTTTGCCCCCTTTGCGTGGATTTTGTAGGGTTTTGTGTTGACCGCAAAGTTGCCTTTTCTATCCTCGCTCTGTTCAGGGAGTTGGGCCTCACTTTGCTAAATCTATTTCATCTCTACGTTTGTCTTTTCATCTTAACTCACAGTCATTATATGTGGGGGCTGCCTTTTCCTTTGGGGTATTTCTCTGAGGCAAGGTAGGCTTATTTTCCATCTTCAGGCTAGCTAGTTTCTCAGGCCGTGCCGAGTTGCATAGGTAGCGTCAGGCGCAATCCACGGCTGCCTCTAGTTGTGTTGGAGAGGATTAGGGATTGCGGTCAACAGAGTTCCCACGTCTCAGAGCTCATTCTATGTTTTTGGGTTATTGCCAGGTCACTGTATGTGCACTGACCTCTCTGTCCATTGCTTTACTGAATTACATTTCATAACAGTACTGGAAGCCCAAAGTACTAATGATTCCCAATAGAGGGAAAAAAGAAGTTCTGAGACCATTTTTTTTCGTTTGCACTGTGTTTTGCCTTTTTTTTTTCCCCTAGACATTTGGGTAATTCAGGACACAGGTGTGGACATAGATATTCAGGGTCTATGCTCTTCATTGGATAATCTTGTTATAAATGTACAAAAGGTTCAAGATTTGGTGGTTCAGAAGCCTATGTTAGAACCAAGAATTCCTATTCCTGATTTGTTTTATGGTGATAGAGCGAAGTTTGTGAATTTCAAAAATAATTGCAAACTGTTTCTGGCTTTGAAACCTCGCTCTTCTGGTGATCCAGTTCAACAAGTGAGGATTGTTATTTATTTTTTGCGTGGCGATCCTCAGGACTGGGCATTTTCCCTGGCGCCAGGGGATCCTGCATTGAGTAATATTGATGCGTTTTTCCTGGCGCTCGGATTGCTGTACGATGAGCCTAATTCAGTGGATCAGGCAGAGAAGAATTTGCTGGCTCTGTGTCAGGGTCAGGATGATATAGAGGTATATTGTCAGAAATTTAGAAAGTGGTCTGTACTCACTCAGTGGAATGAAGGTGCGCTCGCAGCTATTTTCAGAAAAGGTCTCTCTGAAGCCCTTAAGGATGTCATGGTGGGATTTCCTATGCCTGCTGGTCTGAATGAGTCTATGTCTTTGGCCATTCAGATCGGTCGACGCTTGCGCGAGCGTAAATCTGTGCACCATTTGGCGGTATTACCTGAGCTTAGACCTGAGCCTATGCAGTGCGATAGGACTTTGACCAGAGTTGAACGGAAAGAACACAGACGTCTGAATGGTCTGTGTTTCTACTGTGGTAGAACTCATGCTATCTCTGATTGTCCTAAGCGCACTAAGCGGTTCGCTAGGTCTGCCACCATTGGTATGGTACAGTCAAAATTTCTTCTGTCCGTTACCTTGATCTGCTCTTTGTCATCGTATTCTGTCATGGCATTTGTGGACTCAGGCGCTGCTCTGAATTTGATGGACTTGGAGTATGCTAGGCGTTGTGGGTTTTTCTTGGAGCCCTTGCAGTGTCCTATTCCATTGAGAGGAATTGATGCTACGCCTTTGGCCAAGAATAAGCCTCAGTACTGGACCCAGTTGACCATGTGCATGGCTCCTCCATATCAGGAGGTTATTCGCTTTCTGGTGTTGCATAATCTGCATGATGTGGTCGTGTTGGGGTTGCCATGGCTACAAGTCCATAATCCAGTATTAGATTGGAAATCCATGTCTGTGTCCAGCTGGGGTTGTCAGGGGGTACATGGTGATGTCCCATTTCTGACTATTTCCTCATCCACCCCTTCTGAGGTTCCTGAGTTCTTGTCTGATTACCGGGATGTATTTGATGAGCCCAAGTCCGATGCCCTACCTCCGCATAGGGATTGTGATTGTGCTATCGATTTGATTCCTGGTAGTAAATTCCCAAAAGGTCGACTGTTTAATTTACCGGTGCCTGAGCACACCGCTATGCGGAGTTATGTGAAGGAGTCCTTGGAGAAGGGGCATATTCGCCCGTCATCGTCGCCATTAGGAGCAGGGTTCTTTTTTGTAGCCAAGAAGGATGGTTCACTGAGACCTTGTATAGATTACCGCCTTCTAAATAAGATCACGGTTAAATTTCAGTACCCCTTGCCATTATTATCTGATTTGTTTGCTCGCATTAAGGGGGCTAGTTGGTTCACCAAGATAGATCTTCGTGGTGCGTATAATCTTGTGCGTATAAAGCAAGGTGATGAGTGGAAAACTGCATTTAATACGCCCGAGGGCCATTTTGAGTATCTTGTAATGCCATTCGGACTTGCCAATGCTTCATCAGTGTTTCAGTCCTTTATGCATGACATCTTCCGAGAGTACCTGGAAAATTCCTGATTGTGTACTTAGATGACATTTTGATCTTCTCGGATAATAGGGAGTCTCATGTGAAGCAGGTCAGAACGGTGTTTCAGGTTCTGCGTGCTAATTCTTTGTTTGTGAAGGGATCAAAGTGTCTCTTTGGTGTCCAGAAGGTTTCATTTTGGGGGTTCATCTTTTCCCCTTCTACTATCGAGATGGACCCTGTTAAGGTCCAAGCCATCCATAATTGGACTCAGCCGACATCTCTGAAAAGTCTGCAAAAGTTCCTGGGCTTTGTTAATTTTTATCGTCGCTTCATCTGCAATTTTTCTAGTATTGCTAAACCATTGACCGATTTGACCAAGAAAGGTGCTGATGTGGTCAATTGGTCTTCTGCTGCTGTGGAAGCTTTTCAAGAGTTGAAGCGTCGTTTTTCTTCTGCCCCTGTGTTGTGTCAACCAGATGTTTCGCTTCCGTTCCAGGTCGAGGTTGATGCTTCTGAGATTGGAGCAGGGGCCGTTTTGTCGCAGAGAAGTTCTGATTGCTCAGTGATGAAACCATGCGCCTTCTTTTCCAGGAAGTTTTCGCCTGCTGAGCGAAATTATGATGTGGGCAATCGAGAGTTGCTGGCCATGAAGTGGGCATTCGAGGAGTGGCGTCATTGGCTTGAAGGAGCTAAGCATCGCGTGGTGGTCTTGACTGATCATAAGAACTTGACTTATCTCGAGTCCGCCAAGCGCTTGAATCCTAGACAAGCTCGTTGGTCGTTGTTTTTTGCCTGTTTTGACTTTGTGATTTCGTATCTTCCTGGCTCTAAAAATGTGAAGGCGGATGCCCTGTCTAGGAGTTTTGTGTCCGACTCTCCGGGTGTATCTGAGCCGGTGGGTATCCTCAAAGAGGGAGTTATTGTGTCTGCTATCTCCCCTGATTTGCGGCGGGTGCTGCAAAAATTTTAGGCTGATAAACCTGATCGTTGCCCAGCGGAGAAACTGTTTGTCCCTGATAGGTGGACGAATAAAGTTATCTCTGAGGTTCATTGTTTGGTGTTGGCTGGTCATCCTGGAATCTTTGGTACCAGAGAGTTAGTGGCAAGATCCTTTTGGTGGCCATCTCTGTCGCGGGATGTACGTGCTTTTGTGCAGTCCTGTGGGATTTGTGCTCGGGCTAAGCCCTGCTGTTCTCGTGCCAGTGGGTTGCTTTTGCCCTTGCCGGTCCCGAAGAGACCTTGGACACATATCTCTATGGATTTTATTTCAGATCTTCCCGTCTCTCAAAAGATGTCAGTCATTTGGGTGGTCTGTGATCGCTTCTCTAAGATGGTCCATTTGGTACCCTTGTCTAAATTGCCTTCCTCCTCTGATTTGGTGCCATTGTTTTTCCAGCATGTGGTTCGTTTACATGGCATTCCAGAGAATATCGTTTCTGACAGAGGTTCCCAGTTTGTTTTGAGGTTTTGGCGAGCCTTTTTTGGTAGGATGGGCATTGACTTGTCTTTTTCCTCGGCTTTCCATCCTCAGACTAATGGCCAGACCGAACGAACCAATCAGACCTTGGAAACATATCTGAGATGCTTTGTTTCTGCTGATCAGGATGACTGGGTGTCCTTTTTGCCTTTGGCTGAGTTCGCCCTTAATAATCGGGCCAGCTCGGCTACCTTGGTTTCACCGTTTTTCTGCAACTCTGGGTTCCATCCTCGTTTCTCTTCAGGGCAGGTTGAGTCTTCGGACTGTCCTGGTGTGGATACTGTGGTGGACAGGTTGCAGCAGATTTGGACTCAGGTAGTGGACAATTTGACATTGTCCCAGGAGAAGGCTCAACGTTTCGCTAATCGCAGACGCTGTGTGGGTCCCCGACTTCGGGTTGGGGACTTGGTTTGGTTATCTTCTCGTCATATTCCTATGAAGGTTTCCTCTCCTAAGTTTAAACCTCGTTTTATTGGTCCGTATAGGATTTCTGAGGTTCTCAATCCTGTGTCTTTTCGTCTGACCCTTCCAGATTCTTTTTCCATACATAACGTATTCATAGGTCATTGTTGCGGAGATACGTGGCACCCGTGGTTCCATCTGTTGATCATCCTGCCCCGGTTTTGGTGGAGGGGGAGTTGGAGTATATTGTGGAGAAGATTTTGGATTCTCGTGTTTCTAGACGGAAACTCCAGTATCTGGTTAAGTGGAAGGGTTATGCTCAGGAAGATAATTCCTGGGTCTTTGCCTCTGATGTCCATGCTCCCGATCTTGTTCGTGCCTTTCATATGGCTCATCCTGGTCGTCCTGGGAGCTCTGGTGAGGGTTCGGTGACCGCTACTCAAGGGGGGGGTACTGTTGTGAATTCTGTGGCAGAGCACCCTCTTGTGGTCACAAGTGGTACTTCGGCTGATTCTCTCTGTGAGCTTCCGTTTGTGGAGGAAAGTGGTACTGCGGCTTCTGAGTTTCCTTCCTCAGGTGATATGGGGAAGTCGTTAGGTGCTACCCTATTTAACTCCACCTAGTGCTTTGATCCTGGCTTCCAGTCAATGTTATAGTGCTGGACCTGTTTCCTCCTGGAGTGTTTCTGTGGCCTGCTGATCTGCATAGCTAAGTTCCTCTTTGCTATTTGTTTGCTGTTTTTTCTATTCCAGCTTGTCAATTTGTTTTTTCTGCTAGCTGGAAGCTCTGGGACGCAGAGGGTGTACCTCCGTGCCGTTAGTTCGGTATGGAGGGTCTTTTTGCCCCCTTTGCGTGGATTTTGTAGGGTTTTGTGTTGACCGCAAAGTTGCCTTTTCTATCCTCGCTCTGTTCAGGAAGTTGGGCCTCACTTTGCTAAATCTATTTCATCTCTACGTTTGTCTTTTCATCTTAACTCACAGTCATTATATGTGGGGGCTGCCTTTTCCTTTGGGGTATTTCTCTGAGGCAAGGTAGGTTTATTTTCCATCTTCAGGCTAGCTAGATTCTCAGGCCGTGCCGAGTTGCATAGGTAGCGTTAGGCGCAATCCACGGCTGCCTCTAGTTGTGTTGGAGAGGATTAGGGATTGCGGTCAACAGAGTTCCCACGTCTCAGAGCTCGTTCTATGTTTTTGGGTTATTGCCAGGTCACTGTATGTGCACTGACCTCTCTGTCCATTGCGGTACTGAATTACATTTCATAACACCTCTGTCAGAAACGATGTTCTCCGGAATGCCATGTAAACGAACCACATGCTGGAAAAACAATGGCACCAAATCAGAGGAGGAAGGCAATTTAGACAAGGGTACCAAATGGACCATCTTAGAGAAGCGATCACAAACCACCCAAATGACCGACATCTTTTGAGAGACAGGGAGATCCGAAATAAAATCCATAGAGATATGTGTCCAGGGCCTATTCGGGACTGGCAAGGGCAAAAGCAACCCACTGGCACGAGAACAGCAGGGCTTAGCCCGAGCACAAGTCCCACTGGACTGCACAAACGAATGCACATCCCGCGACAGAGACAGCCACCAAAAGGATCTAGCCACCAAATCTCTGGTACCAAAGATTCCAGGATGACCAGCCAAAACCGAACAATGAACCTCAGAGATAACTCTACTCGTCCATTTATCAGGGACAAACAGTTTCTCCGCTGGGCAACGGTCAGGTCTATTAGCCTGAAATTTTTGCAGCACCCGCCGCAAATCAGGGGAGATAGCAGACAAAATAACCCCCTCTTTGAGAATACCCAACGGCTCAGGCAAACCCGGAGAGTCGGGCACAAAACTCCTAGACAGGGCATCCGCCTTCACATTCTTAGAGCCCGGAAGGTACGAAACCACAAAGTAAAAACGGGAGAAAAACAGCGACCAACGAGCCTGTCTAGGATTCAACCGTTTGGCAGACTCGAGATAAGTCAGATTCTTGTGATCAGTCAAGACCACCACGCGATGCTTAGCTTTTTCAAGCCAATGACGCCACTCCTCGAATGCCCACTTTATGGCCAGCAACTCTCGATTGCCAACATCATAATTACGCTCAGCAGGCGAAAACTTCCTGGAAAAGAAGGCACATGGTTTCATCACCGAGCCATCAGAACTTCTTTGCGACAAAACAGCCCATGCTCCAATCTCAGAAGCATCAACCTCGACCTGGAACGGGAGCGAAACATCTGGCTGGCACAACACAGGGGCAGAAGAAAAACGACGCTTCAACTCCTGAAAAGCTTCCACAGCAGCAGAAGACCAATTGACCACATCAGCACCCTTCTTGGTAAAATCAGTCAACGGTTTAGCAATACTAGAAAAATTATTGATGAAACGACGATAAAAATTAGCAAAGCCCAGGAACTTTTGCAGACTCTTCAGAGATGTCGGCTGAGTCCAAATAAATAAATGGCCTGAACTTTAACAGGGTCCATCTCGATAGTAGAAGGGGACAAAAATGAAACCCAAAAATGAAACCTTCTGAACACCAAAGAGACACTTTGACCCCTTCACAAACAAAGAATTCGCACGCAGGACCTGGAACACCATTCTAACCTGCTTCACATGAGATTCCCAATCATCCGAAAAGACCAAAATGTCATCCAAATATACAATCATGAATCTATCCAGGTACTCTCGGAAGATGCCATGCATAAAGGACTGAAACACAGATGGAGCATTAGAAAGCCCGAATGGCATAACCAGGTACTCAAAATGGCCCTCGGGCGTATTAAATGCTGTTTTCCATTCATCGCCCTGTTTAATACGCACAAGATTATACGCACCACGAAGATCTATCTTGGTGAACCAACTAGCCCCCTTAATCCGAGCAAACAAATCAGACAGCAGCGGCAAGGGGTACTGAAATTTGACTGTGATTTTATTAAGAAGGCGGTAATCAATACAAGGTCTAAAAGAACCATCCTTATTGGCCACAAAAAAGAACCCTGCTCCCAATGGTGACGACGACGGACGAATATGACCCTTCTCCAAGGATTCCTTTATATAACTCCGCATAGCGGCGTGCTCTGGCACAGATAAATTAAACTGTCGACCTTTAGGAAACTTACTACCAGGAATCAAATCGATAGCACAATCGCAATCCCTATGCGGAGGTAGGGCACTGGATTTGGGCTCATCAAATACATCCCGGTAATCCGACAAGAACTCTGGGACCTCAGAAGGGGTGGATGATGAAATAGACAGAAATTGAACATCACCATGTACCCCCTGACAACCCCAGCTGGACACAGACATAGATTTCCAATCCAACACTGGATTATGGACCTGTAGCCATGGCAACCCCAAAACGACCACATCATGCAGATTATGCAACACCAAAAAGCGAATATCCTCCTGATGTGCAGGAGCCATGCACATGGTCAATTGAGTCCAGTACTGAGGCTTATTCTTGGCCAAAGGCGTAGCATCAATTCCTCTCAATGGAATAGGATACTGCAAGGGCTCCAAGAAAAAACCACAGCGCCTGGCAAACTCCAAGTCCATCAAATTCAGGGCAGCGCCTGAATCCACAAATGCCATTACAGAATAGGACGACAAAGAGCAAATCAGAGTAACGGACAAAAGAAATTTAGACTGTACCGTACCAATGATGGCAGACCTAGCGAACCGCTTAGTGCGCTTAGGACAATCGGAGATAGCATGAGAGGATTCACCACAGTAAAAACACAGCCCATTCAGACGTCTGTGTTCTTGCCGTTCAGCTCTGGTCAAAGTCCTATCACACTGCATAGGCTCAGGCCTATGCTCAGAGAACACCGCCAGATGGTGCACAGCTTTGCGCTCACGCATGCGCCGATCGATCTGAATGGCCAAAGACATAGACTCATTCAGACCAGCAGGCGTGGGAAATCCCATCATGGCATCCTTAAGGGCTTCAGAAAGACCCTTTCTGAAAATTGCCGCCAGTGCACATTCATTCCACTGAGTAAGCACAGACCACTTTCTAAACTTCTGACAGTACACCTCCGCTTCATCCTAAACCTTACACAAAGCCAGCAAGATTTTCTCTGTCTGATCCACTGAATTTGGTTCATCATAAAGCAATCCAAGCGCCAGAAAAAACGCATCAACATCACGCAATGCCGGATCTCCTGGCGCAAGGGAAAATGCCCAGTCTTGAGGGTCACCACGCAACAAAGAAATAATGATTTTTACCTGTTGAATGGGGTCACCAGAGGAGCGGGGTTTCAAAGCTAGAAACAGTTTACAATTATTTTTGAAATTCAAGAACCTAGATCTATCCCCAGAAAATAAGTCAGGAATAGGAATTTTAGGCTCTAACATAGGATTCTGAACCACAAAATCTTGAATGTTTTGTACCCTTGCAGAGAGATGATCCATACAAGAGGACAGACCTTGAATGTCCATATCTACATCTGTGTCCTGAACCACCCAAAGGTCTAGGGGAAAAGAAAGACAAAACACAGTGCAAAGAAAAAAAAATGGTCTCAGAAGTTCTCTTATCCCTCTATTGAGATGCATTAATACTTTGGGCCAGCTGTACTGTTATGACCTGGTGGTTAGGAGCACCCGGAATGACCTGATAGTTAAACCTCATACAGGACGAGCTCTGGGATGTGGGAGCTCTGCTGACCGCAAGCCTTAATCCTATCACACACACTAGAAATAGCCGTGGAGCGCTCCTGACCAGACCTAGGCGCCTCGTCACAGCCTAAGAACTATCTAGCCCTAGAGATAGAAAATAAAGCCTACCTTGCCTCAGAGAAATTCCCCAAAGGTAAAGGAAGCCTCCCACATATATTGACTGTGAGTAAAGATGAAAGTCACAAACGCAGAAATGAAACAGGTTTCAGCAAAGGGAGGCCAGACTTACTAAATAGACAGAGGATAGGAAAGGTAACTTTGCGATCAGCACAAAATCCTACAAAAGACCACGCAGAGTGTGCAAAAAAGACCTCCGCACCGACTCACGGTGCGGATGGACCACTCTTCATCCCAGAGCTTCCAGCTAGCAAGACAAAATCATGAAAACCAGCTGGACAAGAAAACAATGAACAAATAATGACTATCAGGAACTTAGCTTCTGCAGGAGAAGGCAGGTCACCAGAGAGATCCAGGAACGAACTGAACAAATGCAAAAACATTGACAGCTGGCATGGAGTAACGATCTGAGAGGAGTTAAATAGAGCAGTCAACCAAAGGATAAACCACGTCACCTGTGTAAGGAACCTCAGAAGCAGCAGCTTCACTCACAGCCACCAGAGGGAGCCCATAGACAGAACTCGCCGAAGTACCACTCACGACTAGGGTTGAGCGACCTTTACTTTTATAGGTTCGGGTCGGGTTTCACGAAACCCGACTTTTTCAAAAGTCGAGTCGAGTGAAATTAGCCGATCCTATAAAAAAGTCATGGTCGGGGTCGGCCGAAACTCGAAACCCAATGCAGTGCATTGGGTTTCCAATGGTTCCCAGGGTCTGAAGGAGCGGAAACTCTCCTTCAGGTCCTGGGATCCATATTTAAGTGTAAAATAAAGAATTAAAATAAAAAATATCGCTAAACTTACCCTCTGACGCGCCCTGGTACTAACCGGGAACCTTACTTCCTTCGAATCAGCGCTTCCAGGAACTTGCGGTGACGTCGCGGTGACATCGCGGCATGTGATTGGTCGCGCGGGCGCCCATGTGACCGCTTGCGCGACCAATCACAAGCTGCGACGTCACCACGACGTCACGCAAGGTCCTGCAAGCGCTGATTCTTAGGAAGGAAGGCTGCTGGAAAGAAGCAGGGCTCGTCCAAGGGTGAGTATATACCTAATAGGAATATACTCACCCTCGGACGCGCCCTGCTGCTTTCCGGCAGCCTTCCTTCCTAAGAATCAGCGCTTGCAGGACCTTGCGTGACGTCGCGGTGACGTCGCGGCTTGTGATTGGTCGCGCGAGCGGTCACATGGGCGGCCGCGTGACCAATCACAAGCCACGACGTCACCGCGACGTCACAGCAAGGTCCTGGAAGCGATGATTCGAAGGAAGGAAGGTTCCCGGTTAGTACCAGGGCGCGTGAGAGGGTAAGTATAGCGATATTTTTATTTTAATTCTTTATTTTACATTACATATGGATTCCGATACCGATTTCCGATATTGCAAACATATCGGAAATCGGGATCTGAATTCCGATACCACATTCAGAAGATCGCCGACTTCATGGCTGACCCCACACAGGGGTCGGGTCGGGTTTCATGAAACCCGACTTTGCCAAAAGTCGGCGACTTCTGAAAGTGGCCGACCCATTTCGCTCAACTCTACTCACGACCACAGGAGGGAGTTCGACAACAGAATTCACAACACTTAAGTGCCAGTCGTGTGTGCCATCTCTCTCAAATTGTGGGGCACAGAAAGCCTAGTGTCTATAATACTGTTTTTTTTTTTTTTAAATTCTCCCTAAAAAAAAATAGTGGGAGATTAAGATTGGCATTTCTGCTTGAGTGCCAGTCCTGTGTGTGCCATCTCTCTCAAATTTTGGGGCACAGAATGCCTAGTGTGTAATACTGGGCCTGATTTCTTGATAATTCTCCCAGAAACCAAAAAATAGTGGGAGAATAAGATTGGCATTTCTGCTTGAGTGCCAGTGCTGTGTGTGCCATCTCTCTCAAATTTTGGGGCACAGAAAGCCTAGTGTGTAATACTGGGCCTGATTTCTTGATAATTCTCCCAGAAACCAAAAAATAGTGGGAGATTAATATTGGCATTTCTGCTTGAGTGCCAGTCCTGTGTGTGCCATCTCTCTCAAATTTTGGGGCACAGAAAGCCTAGTGTCTAATACTGTTTTTTTTTAAATTCTCCCTGAAAAAAAAAAAAATAGTGGGAGATTAATATTGGCATTTGTGCTTGAGTGCCAGTCGTGTGTGCCATCTCTCCCAAATTGTGGGGCACAGAAAGCCTAGTGTTATAATACTGTTTTTTTTTTTTTAATTCTCCCTAAAAAAAATAGTGGGAGATTAAGATTGGCATTTCTGCTTGAGTGCCAGTCCTGTGTGTGCCATCTCTCTCAAATTTTGGGGCACAGAAAGCCTAGTGTGTAATTCTGGGCCTGATTTCTTGATAATTCTCCCAGAAACCAAAAATTAGTGGGAGATTAATATTGGCATTTCTGCTTGAGTGCCAGTCCTGTGTGTGCCATCTCTCTCAAATTTTGGGGCACAGAAAGCCTAGTGTGTAATACTGGGCCTGATTTCTTGATAATTCTCCCAGAAAACAAAAAATAGTGGGAGATTAATATTGGCATTTCTGCTTGAGTGCCAGTCCTGAGTGTGCCATCTCTCTCAAATTTTGGGGCACAGAAAGCCTAGTGTGTAATACTGGGCCTGATTTCTTGATAATTCTCCCAGAAGCCAAAAAATAGTGGGAGATTAATATTGGCATTTCTGCTAGAGTGCCAGTCCTGTGTGTGCCATCTCTCTCAAATTTTGGGGCACAGAAAGCCTAGTGTGTAATACTGGGCCTGATTTCTTGATAATTCTCCCAGAAACCAAAAAATAGTGTGAGATTAATATTGGCATTTCTGCTTGAGTGTCAGTCCTGTGTGTGCCATCTCTCTCAAATTTTGGGGCACAGAAAGCCTAGTGTGTAATACTGGGCCTGATTTCTTGATAATTCTCCCAGAAACCAAAAAAATAGTGGGAGATTAATATTGGCATTTCTGCTAGAGTGCCAGTCCTGTGTGTGCCATCTCTCTCAAATTTTGGGGCACAGAAAGCCTAGTGTGTAATACTGGGCCTGATTTCTTGATAATTCTCCCAGAAACCAAAAAATAGTGGGAGATTAATATTGGCATTTCTGCTTGAGTGCCAGTCCTGTGTGTGCCATCTCTCTCAAATTTTGGGGCACAGAAAGCCTAGTGTGTAATACTGGGCCTGATTTCTTGATAGTTCTCCCAGAAACCAAAAAATAGTGGGAGATTAATATTGGCATTTCTGCTTGAGTGCCAGTCCTGTGTGTGCCATCTCTCTGAAATTTTGGGGCACAGAAAGCCTAGTGTGTAATACTCGGCCTGATTTCTTGATAATTCTCCCAGAAACCAAAAAATAGTGGGAGATTAATATTGGCATTTCTGCTAGAGTGCCAGTCCTGTGTGTGCCATCTCTCTCAAATTTTGGGGCACAGAAAGCCTAGTGTGTAATACTGGGCCTGATATCTTGATAATTCTCCCAGAAACCAAAAAATAGTGGGAGATTAATATTGGCATTTCTGCTTGAGTGCCAGTCCTGTGTGTGCCATCTCTCTCAAATTTTGGGGCACAGAAAGCCTAGTGTGTAATACTGGGCCTGATTTCTTGATAATTCTCTCAGAAACCAAAAAAATAGTGGGAGATTAATATTGGCATTTCTGCTAGAGTGCCAGTCCTGTGTGTGCCATCTCTCTCAAATTTTGGGGCACAGAAAGCCTAGTGTGTAATACTGGGCCTGATTTCTTGATAATTCTCCCAGAAACCAAAAAATAGTGGGAGATTAATATTGGCATTTCTGCTTGAGTGCCAGTCCTGTGTGTGCCATCTCTCTCAAATTTTGGGGCACAGAAAGCCTAGTGTGTAATACTGGGCCTGATTTCTTGATAATTCTCCCAGAAACCAAAAAATAGTGGGAGATTAATATTGGCATTTCTGCTTGAGTGCCAGTCCTGTGTGTGCCATCTCTCTCAAATTTTGGGGCACAGAAAGCCTAGTGTCTAATACTGTTTTTTTTTTTTTAATTCTCCCTGAAAAAAAAAAAATAGTGGGAGATTAATATTGGCATTTGTGCTTGAGTGCCAGTCGTGTGTGCCATCTCTCTCAAATTGTGGGGCACAGAAAGCCTAGTGTTATAATACTGTTTTTTTTTTTTTAATTCTCCCTAAAAAAAAAATAGTGGGAGATTAAGATTGGCATTTCTGCTTGAGTGCCAGTCCTGTGTGTGCCATCTCTCTCAAATTTTGGGGCACGGAAAGCCTAGTGTGTAATACTGCGCCTGATTTCTTGATAATTCTCCCAGAAACCAAAAATTAGTGGGAGATTAACCCCTTTCTGCCATTAGACGTACTATTGCGTCCATGTGGGGTGGGCTTTACTTCCCAAGGACGCAATAGTACGTCATATGCGATCGGCAGCGCTCACGGGGGGAGCGCCGCCGATCGCGGCCGGGTGTCAGCTGTTTATCGCAGCTGACATCCGGCACTATGTGCCAGGAGCGGTCACGGACCGCCCCCGGCACATTAACCCCCGGCACACCGCGATCAAAGATGATCGCGATGTGCCGGCGATAAAGGGAAGCACCGCGCAGGGAGGGGGCTCCCTGCGGGCTTCCCTGAGACCCCCGGAGCAACGCGATGTGATCGCGTTGCTGCGAGGGTCTCACCTCCCTCCCTGCTCCCTCCAGCCCCGGATCCAAGATGGCCGCGGATCCGGGTCCTGCAGGGAGGGAGGTGGCTTCACAGAGCCTGCTCAGAGCAGGCACTGTGAAGGCTGCAGCGCTGCATGTCAGATCAGTGATCTGACAGAGTGCTGTGCACACTGTCAGATCACTGATCTGTGATGTCCCCCCCTGGGACAAAGTAAAAAAGTAAAAAAAAAAAATTTCAAATGTGTAAAAAAAATAAAAAAAAATATTCCAAAATAATGAAAAAAAAAAAAAAATATTATTCCCATAAATACATTTCTTTATCTAAATAAAAAAAAAAAAACAATAAAAGTACACATATTTAGTATCGCCGCGTCCGTAACGACCCGACCTATAAAACTGGCCCACTAGTTAACCCCTTCAGTAAACACCGTAAGAAAAAAAAAAAAAAAACGAGGCAAAAAACAACGCTTTATTATCATACCGCCGAACAAAAAGTGGAATAACACGCGATCAAAAAGACAGATATAACTAACCATGGTACCGCTAAAAACGTCATCTTGTCCCGCAAAAAACGAGCCGCCATACAGCATCATCAGCAAAAAAATAAAAAAGTTATAGTCCTGAGAATAAAGTGATGCAAAAATAATTATTTTTTCTATAAAATAGTTTTTATCGTATAAAAGCGCCAAAACATAAAAAAAAGATATAAATGAGGTGTCGCTGTAATCGTACTGACCCGAAGAATAAAACATCTTCATCAATTTTACCAAACGCGGAACGGTATAAACGCCTCCCCCAAAAGAAATTCATGAATATCTGGTTTTTGGTCATTCTGCCTCACAAAAATCGGAATAAAAAGTGATCAAAAAATGTCACGTGCCCGAAAATGTTACCAATAAAAACATCAACTCGTCCCGCAAAAAACAAGACCTCACATGACTCTGTGGACCAAAATATAGAAAAATTATAGCTCTCAAAATGTGGTAACGCAAAAAATATTTTTTGCAATAAAAAGCGTCTTTCAGTGTGTGACGGCTGCCAATCATAAAAATCCGCTAAAAAACCCGCTATAAAAGTAAATCAAACCCCCCTTCATCACCCCCTTAGTTAGGGAAAAATTAAAAAAATGTATTTATTTCCATTTTCCCATTAGGGCTAGGGTTAGAGTTAGGGCTAGGGTTAGGGCTAGGGTTAGGGCTAGGGTTAGGGCTAGGGTTAGGGCTAGGGTTAGGGTTAGGTTTAGGGCTAGGGTTAGGGCTAGGGCTAGGGTTAGGGTTAGGGCTAGGGTTAGGGCTAGGGTTAGGGCTAGGGCTAGGGTTAGGGCTAGGGCTAGGGTTAGGGTTAGGGCTAGGGCTAGGGTTAGGGCTAGGATTAGGGCTAGGGTTAGGGCTAGGGCTACAGTTTGGGTTGGGGCTAAAGTTACAGTTAGGGTTTAGATTACATTTACGGTTGGGAATAGGGTTGGGTTTAGGGTTAGGGGTGTGTCAGGGTTAGAGGTGTGGTTAGGGTTACCGTTGGGATTAGGGTTAGGGGTGTGTTTGGAATAGGGTTTCAGTTATAATTGGGGGGTTTCCACTGTTTAGGCACATCAGGGGCTCTCCAAATGCGACATGGCGTCCGATCTCAATTCCAGCCAATTCTGCGTTGAAAAAGTAAAACAGTGCTTCTTCCCTTCCGAGCTCTCCCGTGTGCCCAAACAGGGGTTTACCCCAACATATGGGGTATCAGCGTACTCAGGACAAATAGGACAACAACTTTTGGGGTCCAATTTCTCCTGCTACCCTTGGGAAAATACAAAACTCGGGGCTAAAACATATTTTTTGTGGGAAAAAAAAGATTTTTTATTTTCACGGCTCTGCGTTATAAACTGTAGTGAAACACTTGGGGGTTTAAAGTTCTCACAACACATCTAGATTAGTTCCCTGGGGGGTCTAGTTTCCAATATGGGGTCACTTGTGGGGGGTTTCTACTGTTTAGGTACATTAGGGGTTCTGCAAACGCAATGTGACGTCTGCAGACCATTCCATCTAAGTCTGCATTCCAAATGGCGCTCCTTCCCTTCCGAGCTCTGCCATGCGCTCAAACGGTGGTTTCCCCCAACATACGGGGTATCAGCGTACTCAGGACAAATTGGACAACAACTTTTGGGGTCGAATTTCTCCTCTTACCCTCGGGAAAATACAAAACTGGGGGCTAAAAAATAATTTTGGGGGGAAAGATTTTTTTTTTTAATTTTCACGGCTCTGCGTTACAAACTGTAGTGAAACACTTGGGGGTTTAAAGCTATCACAACACATCTAGATGAGTTCCTTAGGGGGTCTAGTTTCCAAAATGGTGTCACTTGTGGGAGGTTTCTACTGTTTAGGAACATTAGGGGCTCTGCAAATGCAATGTGACACCTGCAGACCATTCCATCTAAGTCCTCATTCCAAATGGAGCTCCTTCCCTTCCGAGCCCTCCCATGCGCCCAAACAGTGGTTCCCCCCCACATATGGGGTATCAGCGCACTCAGGACAAATTGGACAACAAATTGTGGGGTCGAATTTCTCCTGTTACCCTCGGGAAAATACAAAAATGGGGGCTAAAAAATAATTTTTGTGGGAAAAAATTTTTGTTTTATTTTTACGGCTCTCCATTATAAACTTCTGTGAAGCCCTTGGTGGGTCAAAGCACTCAGCACACATCTAGATAAGTTCCTAAGGGGGTCTACTTTCCAAAACGGTGTCACTTGTGGGGGGTTTCTACTGTTTAGGTACATTAGGGGCTCTGCAAACGCAATGTGACACCTGCAGACCATTCCATCTAAGTCTGCATTCAAATGGCACTCCTTCCCTTCTGAGCCCTCCCATGTGCCCAAACAGTGGTTCCCCCCACATATGGTGTATCATCGCACTCAGGACAAATTGGGCAACAAATTTTGGGGTCCAATTTCTCCTGTTACCCTCAGGAAAATACAAAACTGGGGGCTAAAAAAATAATTTTTGTGGGAAAAAAATTTTGTTTTATTTTTACGGCTCTGCATTATAAACTTCTGTGAAGCACTTGGTGGGTCAAAGTGCTCACCACACCTCTAAATAAGTTCCTTAGGGGGTCTACTTTCCAAAATGGTGTCATTTGTGGGGCGTTTCAATGTTTAGGCACATCAGTGGCTCTTCAAACGCAACATGGCGTCCCATCTCAATTCCTGTCAATTTTGCTTTGAAAAGTCAAACGGCGCTCCTTCCCTTCCGAGCTCTCCCATCCACCCAAACAGTGGTTTACCCCCACATATTGGGTATCAGCGTACTCAGGACAAATTGTACAACAACTTTTGGGGTCCAATTTCTTCTCTTACCCTTGGGAAAATAAAAAATTGGGGGCAAAAAGATAATTTTTGTGAAAAAATATGATTTTTTATTTTTACGGTTCTACATTATAAACTTCTGTGAAGCACTTGGTGGGTCAAAGTGCTCACCACACCTCTAGATAAGTTCCTTAGGGGGTCTACTTTCCAAAATGGTGTCACTTGTGGGGGGTTTCAATGTTTAGGCACATCAGTGGCTCTTCAAACGCAACATGAGGTCCCATCTCAATTCCTGTCAATTTTGTATTGAAAAGTCAAACGGCGCTCCTTCCCTTCCGAGCTCTCCCATCCGCCCAAACAGTGGTTTACCCCCACATATGGGCTATCAGCGTACTCAGGACAAATTGTACAATAACTTTTGTGGTCCAATTTCTTCTCTTACCCTTGGGAAAATAAAAAATTGGGGGCGAAAAGATAATTTTTGTGAAAAAATATGATTTTTTATTTTTAAGGTTCTACATTATAAACTTCTGTGAAGCACTTGTTGGGTCAAAGTGCTCACCACACCTCTAGATAAGTTCCTTAGGGGGTCTACTTTCCAAAATGGTGTCACTTGTGGGGGGTTTCAATGTTTAGCCACGTCAGGGGCTCTCCAAACGAAACATGGCGTCCCATCTCAATTCCAGTCAATTTTGCATTGAAAAGTCAAATGGCACTCCTTCGCTTCCGAGCTCTGCAATGCGCCCAAACAGTGGTTTACCCTCACATGTGGGGTATTGGCATACTCAGGACAAATTGTACAACAATGTTTGGGGTCCATTTTCTCCTGTTACCCTTGGTAAAATAAAACAAATTGGAGCTGAATTAAATTTTTTGTGAAAAAAAGTTAAATGTTCATTTTTATTTAAACATTCAAAAAATTCCTGTGAAGCACCAGAAGGGTTAATAAACTTCTTGAATATGGTTTTGAGCACCTTGAGGGGTGTAGTTTTTAGAATGGTGTCACACTTGGGTATTTTCTATCATATAGACCCCTCAAAATGACTTCAAATGAGATGTGGTCCCTAAAATAAAATGGTGTTGTAGAAATGAGAAATTGCTGGTCAACTTTTAACCCTTATAACTCCCTAAGAAAAAAAAATTTTGTTTCCAAAATTGTGCTGATGTAAAGTAGACATGTGGGAAATGTTACTTATTAAGTATTTTGTGTGACATATCTCTGTGATTTAATTGCATAAAAATTCAAAGTTGGAAAATTGCGAAATTTTCATAATTTTCGCCAAATTTCCATTTTTTTCACAAATAAACGCAGGTACTATCAAATAATTTTTACCATTGTCATGAAGTACAATATGTCACGAGAAAACAATGTCAGAATCACCAGGATCCATTGAAGCGTTCCAGAGTTATAACCTCATAAAGGGACAGTGGTCAGAAATTGTAAAAATTGGCCCGGTCATTAACGTGCAAACCACCCTTGGGGGTAAAGGGGTTAATATTGGCATTTCTGCTTGAGTGCAGTCCTGTGTGTGCCATCTCTCTCAAATTTTGGGGCACAGAAAGCCTAGTGTGTAATACTGGGCCTGATTTCTTGATAATTCTCCCAGAAAACAAAAAATAGTGCGAGATTAATATTGGCATTTCTGCTTGAGTGCCAGTCCTGTGTGTGCCATCTCTCTCAAATTTTGGGGCACAGAAAGCCTAGTGTGTAATACTGGGCCTGATTTCTTGATAATTCTCCCAGAAGCCAAAAAATAGTGGGAGATTAATATTGGCATTTCTGCTAGAGTGCCAGTCCTGTGTGTGCCATCTCTCTCAAATTTTGGGGCACAGAAAGCCTAGTGTGTAATACTGGGCCTGATTTCTTGATAATTCTCCCAGAAACCAAAAAATAGTGTGAGATTAATATTGGCATTTCTGCTTGAGTGCCAGTCCTGTGTGTGCCATCTCTCTCAAATTTTGGGGCACAGAAAGCCTAGTGTGTAATACTGGGCCTGATTTCTTGATAATTCTCTCAGAAACCAAAAAAATAGTGGGAGATTAATATTGGCATTTCTGCTAGAGTGCCAGTCCTGTGTGTGCCATCTCTCTCAAATTTTGGGGCACAGAAAGCCTAGTGTGTAATACTGGGCCTGATTTCTTGATAATTCTCCCAGAAACCAAAAAATAGTGGGAGATTAATATTGGCATTTCTGCTTGAGTGCCAGTCCTGTGTGTGCCATCTCTCTCAAATTTTGGGGCACAGAAAGCCTAGTGTGTAATACTGGGCCTGATTTCTTGATAGTTCTCCCAGAAACCAAAAAATAGTGGGAGATTAATATTGGCATTTCTGCTTGAGTGCCAGTCCTGTGTGTGCCATCTCTCTGAAATTTTGGGGCACAGAAAGCCTAGTGTGTAATACTCGGCCTGATTTCTTGATAATTCTCCCAGAAACCAAAAAATAGTGGGAGATTAATATTGGCATTTCTGCTAGAGTGCCAGTCCTGTGTGTGCCATCTCTCTCAAATTTTGGGGCACAGAAAGCCTAGTGTGTAATTCTGGGCCTGATTTCTTGATAATTCTCCCAAAATAGTGGGAGATTAATATTGGTATTTCTGCTTGAGTGCCAGTCCTGTGTGTGCAATCTCTCTCAAATTTTGGGGCACAGAAAGCCTAGTGTCTATAATACTGTTTTTTTTTGGGGGGGGGTTTAATTCTCCCTTAAAAAAAATTAGTGGGAGATTAATATTGCCATTTGTGCTTGAGTGACAGTCCTGCGTGTGTTGCATCTCTCTCATTTTGTGCCACAGAAAACATAGTGTGTAACATTGTGCCTGATTTTCCTTGCAGTCTCACCCACCTATAAAGGGATATATAAATCCAACAGAAGTTTTAGTTCACCTTGTAAGTTGTTTTACAGTAAAGGCCCCTTCACATTAAGTGACTCTGCAGCGATACCGACAACGATCCGAATCGCTGCAGCGTCGCTGTTTGGTCGCTGGAGAGCTGTCACACAGACCGCTCTCCAGCGACCAACGATGCCGGTAACCAGGGTAAACATCGGGTAACTAAGCGCAGGGCCGCGCTTAGTAACCCGATGTTTACCCTGGTTACCATGCTAAAAGTAAAAAAAAACAAACAGTACATACTTACCTACAGCCGTCTGTCCTCCAGCGCTGCGCTCTGCTTCTCTGCTCTCCTCCTGTACTGTCTGGGAGCCGGAAAGCAGAGCGGTGACGTCACCGCTCTGCTTTCCGGCTCACAGACAGTACAGGAGGAGTGCAGAGCGCAGCGCTGGAGGACAGACAGCGTTAGGTAAGTATCTAGTGTTTGTTTTTTTTTACTTTTAGCATGGTAACCAGGGTAAACATCGGGTTACTAAGCGCGGCCCTGCGCTTAGTTACCCGATGTTTACCCTGGTTACCAGTGAAGACATCGCTGGATCGGTGTCACACACGCCGATCCAGCGATGTCAGCAGGGAGTCCAGCGACGAAATAAAGTTCTGGACATTATTCAGCGACCAACGATCTCCCAGCAGGGGCCTGATCGTTGGTCGCTGTCACACATAACGATTTAATTAACGATATCGTTGCTACGTCACAAATAGCAACGATATCGTTAACAATATCGTTATGTGTGAAGGTACCTTTACAAATACCGTTTCTTTGGATACGTTTTGCAAACAATGAGGAAGTCTGGTGGAAGAGGTCGTGGCCGTGGGCGGTCATTGCCAGCTGGTAATGATGGTAGTGGTGGTGGAGCATCAGGTGGTCGTGGGAAAAGCAATATAGCACCTAAGTCTCGAGTTGTGGAGCCAGGTTCATCATCTGGCTACACATGGCCTCGAACGCTCCCTTTTCTGGGAGTAGGAAAACCGCTTTTAAAGCCGGAGCAGCAAGAGCAAGTTTTTGCTTTCCTTGCTTACTCAGCCTCTAGGTCTTTTGCCTCCTCTTCTGAAACTGGTAAATGTAAAAGCAGCGTGTCGTTAGTGGATGTTCACGGTCAGGGACAAGTCGCTTCCTTGTCCTCTTCAGCAAAAACAACAACAGAGAAGAATGCGTCAGGTGACACAACGGGTTACTCCATGGAGCTCTTTACACATACCGTTCCTGGGTTAGAAAGTGAAACAGTTAACAGGCCATGCCCATTAGAAGTTGAATCGGACATGGAGTGCACAGATGCACAGCCACAGCCAGATTACTATGCCTTTCCTTTGACTCAGACCAGAACATTGCCCTCGCAGTCTACTGATCCAGAATCAGACCCTGATGAGACTATGGTGCCCGGTCACGAACGCTATACCACCTGCTTACACGGTGACACAGACGAAGTTGCACACGAGATAGAAGAGGAGGTCATAGATGACCCAGTTGTTGACCCCAATTGGTAGCCATTGGGGGAACAGGGTGCAGGCGGCAGTAGGAGGAGGGGCCGCAGCAGGCATCATCACCGCAACAGGTTCCATCTGCCGGGCCCATATCTGGCCCAAAACGCGTGGCAAAGCCAAAACCAGTTGGAGGACAGCGTGGCCATCCGATTAAAGCAGCTCAGTCTGCAATGCCTGAAAAGGTATCCGATGGTAGAAAGAGTGCAGTCTGGCATTTTTTTTAAACCACATCAAAATGATCAGCGCAAAGTCATCTGTCAAAAATGTTCAACTACCTTAAGCAGAGGTCAGAATCTGAAAAGTCTAAATACAAGTTGCATGCATAGACATTTAACCACCATGCATTTGCAAGCCTGGACTAACTACCAAACGTCCCTTAAGGTTGTAGCACCCTCGGCCAATGAAGCTAGTCAGCAACGCTACATCCCTTCCGTCACTGTAAGGCCACCATTTTCCGCACCACCTGCAGTATCTGTGCAGGTTTCGTTGCCAGGCCAAAGCAGTCAGGGAATCACCAGTTTCGTAGTAGGAAACACTGCATGTAGGGCACCGGCAAGAATACCGTCTCCAACCGTCTCTCAGTCTGCCATGTCCACCGGCACCCCCGCTAGTTCCACGATCTCCAGCTCTCCAGTCCAGCTCACCCTACATGAGACTCTCGTTAGAAAAAGGAAGTTCTCATCCTCGCATCCGCGTACACAGAGTTTGAACGCCCACATTGCTAGACTAATCTCGTTAGAGATGATGCCCTACCGATTAGTTGAAAGCGAAGTTTTCAAAGCCCTGATGGACTATGCTATACTACGCTACGACCTACCCAGTCGACACTTCTTTTCGAGAAAAGCCATCCCAGCCCTCCACCAGCATGTTAAAGAGCGCATCGTCCATGCACTCAAGCAATCTGTGAGTACAAAGGTGCACCTGACAACAGATGCATGGACCAGTAGGCATGGCCAGGGACGTTACGTGTCCATCACGGCACACTGGGTGAATGTGGTGGATGCAGGGTCCACATGGGACAGCAATATTGGGACAGTTCTGCCTAGCCCACAGTCCAGGAAACAGTTGGCTGTAGCCGTTTGCCCCCCCTCCTCCTCCTCCTCATCCTCCTGCAGAAGCGAGAGCTCGTCCACAGACTGCAGTCGCACAACCACTCCATCCGCAGCTGCCACTGTTGCACACCAGGTGTCCCATTATGGGGCAGCTACTGGCAAGCGTCAGAGGCTGTATTGGCAATGAAGTGTTTGGGACACAACAGACACACCACGGAAGTTCTGTCCGAGTTCTTGCAGAACAAAACTCAGTCATGGCTGGGCACTGTACATCTTGAGGCAGGCAAGGTAGTGAGTGATAACGGAAGGAATTTCATGGCTGCCATAGCCCTTTCCCAACTGAAACACATTCCTTGCATGGCTCACACCTTAAACCTGGTGGTGCAGTGCTTCCTGAAAAGTTATCCGGGGTTATCCGACCTGCTCCTCAAAGTGCGCGGACTTTGCTCGCATATCCGCCGTTCGCCCGTACACTCCAGCCGTATGCAGACCTATCAGCGGTCTTTGAACCTTCCCCAGCATCGCCTAATCATCGACGTTGCAACAAGGTGGAACTCAGCACTGCACATGCTTCAGAAACTGTGCGAACAGAGGCGGGCTGTTATGTATTTGTGGGAGGATACACATACACGGGCAGGCAGTAGGATGGCAGACATGGAGTTGTCAGGTGTGCAGTGGTCGAAGGTACAAGACATGTGTCAAGTCCTTCAGTGTTTTGAGGAATGCACACGGCTGGTAAGTGCAGACAACGCCATAATAAGCATGAGCATCCCCCTAATGCGTCTGCTGATGCAAAGTTTGACGCACATAAAGGAGCAGGCGTCTGCAGCAGAGGAAGAGGAAAGCCTTGATGACAGTCAGCCATTGTCTGGTCAGGGCAGTGTACAGGACGAGGTAGCGGGCGAACAGGAGAAGGAGGATGATGGGGATGAGTATATTTTTAATGAGGAAGCTTCTCCGGGGCCACTGGAAATTGGTGGCGTGGCAAGGCCGGGTTCTGGTTTTTTGAGGGACACAAGTGACGTAGATTTGCCTGAAACTGCCCCTCAACCCAGCACAACCGCAGATTTGACAACTGGAACTTTGGCCCACATGGTGGATTATGCCTTACATATCCTCAAAAGGGACACATGCATTATTAAAATGATGACCGATGACGATTACTGGTTGGCCTGCCTCCTTGATCCTCGCTATAAAGGCAAATTGCAAAATATTATGCCACATGAGAACTTGGAACAAATATTAGCAACCAAACAATCAACTCTTGTTGACCGTTTGATTCAGGCATTTCCAGCACACAGCGCCGGTGATCGTTCTCACACGAGCTGCAGGGGGCAGCAGACCAGAGGTGTTAGAGGTGCACAAATCAGAAGTGGCATTGGACAGAGGGGTTTTCTGACCAGGTTGTGGAGTGATTTTTCTATGACCGCAGACAGGACAGGTACTGCAGCATTGATTCAAAGTGACAGGAGACAACATTTGTCCAGTATGGTTACTAACTATTTTTCATCCCTTATCGATGTTCTCCCTCAACCGTCATTCCCATTTGATTACTGGGCATCCAAATTAGACACCTGGCCAGAATTGGCAGAATATGCATTGCAGGAGCTTGCTTGCCCAGCAGCTAGTGTGCTATCAGAAAGAGTATTCAGTGCTGCTGGTTCAATATTAACCGAAAAAAGGACTCGTCTGGATACCCAAAAAGTTGATGATCTAACCTTCATTAAAATAAACCACTACTGGATTTCAAATTATTTTGCCCCACCTTTCCCGGCTGACACCTAGATTTCCAATGAAAAGGTCTTGCTTCTGGACTGCTCTGACTGAGTTTTCCAATCTCGTAATTTGCAGCAGCTGTTTGTCCAGCATATGACATGTTTACACCACCCTAAATGGCCAAACTCCCCCCACGGGGCCGTGGTCTCGCCACTTGGCGCAAGCACCCGTGAGAGTGCCGTTTGTCTGAAGAGGTGGGTGTGCACGCTTTTGGTCGACGGCACTGCCACTGGGTCCCTCATAGTACAATAAAGTGTCTCTGGCAGTGGTGGTGCACAACCAATGTCAGACACACCGTTGTAACATGAGGGGCCCTGGGCCTGTACCGCCGGCCACAAGACAGTTCCCCCCCCAGCTCAAACAGTGCTCTACGATTTGCAAAATTATCTCTCACAGCTCCACCAATGTTTAGTCTATGCGCTGACATCCTTCAATGCCTGGCACTGACAATACCAATGTGTTGACATGTATGATGCAACTTAAAATAGTCAGGGGCAGTGTCCTATATTTACACCAGTAAATACTTAGCGCCAAATTACTAGGTCTGAAACTCAGCAGAGGAGCCCACCCCTGTACCTAAGTATGCTACCCTTTTGTTTTTGGGTTTTGTTGTATTGCGAGACATTAACATCTATTTATTTTTTGGGAGTACTAACTGTCAGACACTCCTTACAATCGGCCTCCGCTGACAACACCAATGCTGCCTGTGTACCCCTGCAAGATAATTCCAAGTGCATAGAGCCTACTTTTCTTATGTTAGGCGTACTAAGTCTGTCTGCGGTCCATAATTGAAATTGTCCTCCACTGACCACACCACTGCTGCCCGTGTACCCCTGGAACCTGTTTTAAAGTGCCTACGGCCTACTATTCTTATGTTAGGCCTACTAAGTCTGTCTGCGGTCCCTCCTTCCAATAGTCCTCCACTGACCAGACCAATGCTGGCTGTGTACCCCTGGAACCTATTTTAAATTGCATAGAGCATCCTTTTTATAATTGTAGGCATACTAAGTCTGTCTGCGGTCCATAATTGAAATTGTCCTCCACTGACCACACCACTGCTGCCCGTGTACCCATGGAACCTATTTTAAAGTGCCTACAGCCTACTTTTCTTATGTTAGGCTTACTATGTCTGTCTGCGGTCCCTCCTTCCAATAGTCCTCCACTGACCAGACCAATGCTGGCTGTGTACCCCTGGAACCTATTTTAAATTGCATAGAGCATCCTTTTTTTAATTGTAGGCGTACTAAGTCTGTCTGCGGTCCATAATTGAAATTGTCCTCCACTGACCACACCACTGCTGCCCGTGTACTCCTGGAACCTATTTTAAAGTGCCCACAGCCTACTATTCTTATGTTAGGCCTACTAAGTCTGTCTGCGGTCCCTCCTTCCAATAGTCCTCCACTGACCAGACCAATGCTGGCTGTGTAACCCTGGAACCTATTTTAAATTGCATAGAGCATCCTTTTTTTAATTGTAGGCGTACTAAGTCTGTCTGCGGTCCATAATTGAAATTGTCCTCCACTGACCACACCACTGCTGCCTGTGTACCCCTGGAACCTATTTTAAAGTGCCTACAGCCTACTTTTCTTATGTTAGGCCTACTAAGTCTGTCTGCAGTCCCTCCTTCCAATAGTCCTCCACTGGCCAGACCAATGCTGGCTGTGTACCCCTGGAACCTATTTTAAATTGCATAGAGCATCCTTTTTTTAATTGTAGGCGTACTAACTCTGTCAGCGGTCCATAATTGAAATTGTCCTTCACTGACCAGACCAATGCTGGCCGTGTACCCCTGGAACCTAGTTGAAAGTGCATAGAGCCTACTTTTTTTCTTTATTTTATATTTATAAAGCCCAGCTGGACTACGCTGTACCACGGTACGAGCTACCCAGTCGTCACTTCTTTTGCGAGAAAAGCCATCCCAGCCCTCCACCAGCATGTAAAAGTCCGCATTGTCCATGCACTCAGGCAATCTAAGAGTAGAAAGGTGCACCTGACAACAGACGCATGGACCAGTAGGCATGTCCACGGAAGGTTACGTGTCCATTACGGCGCACTGGGTTAATGTGGTGGATGCATGGTCCACAGGGGACAGCCTACTAAGTCTGTCTGCAGTCCCTAATTCAAATTGTCCTCCGCTGACCACACCAATGCTGCCTGTGTACCCCTGTAACCTTTTTTAAACTGCATTGAGCCCAATTTTTTGTTTAAGGCCTACTACCTGTGTCTGTCTGAGCCACTCAATACAGCTGTCCTCCTCTGAAAAAAGCTGAGCGTCAATTGTCTGGTTTTCAGCCTATAGGAATTTGAAAACTGCATTGGGGCTACTATTTCGGTAGGGCCTACTAACGGTGTCTGCCGCTCCAAGGTGTTCTCCTGGTAGCCTTTCCTGAGCTTCGATCTTCAGGCTCTTGTTAAATAGTTTTTTAATCAAACTGCAGTGGGGCTAGTACTAGGGTTGGGGCCTACTACCAGTGTCTGCCGCTCCAAGGTGTTCTCCTGGTTGCCTTTCCTGAGCTTCGATCTTCAGGCTCTTGTTAAATAGTTTTTTAATCAAACTGCAGTGGGGCTAGTACTAGGGTTGGGGCCTACTACCAGTGTCTGCCGCTCCAAGGTGTTCTCCTGGTTGCCTTTCCTGAGCTTCGATCTTCAGGCTCTTGTTAAATAGTTTTTTAATCAAACTGCAGTGGGGCTAGTACTAGGGTTGGGGCCTACTACCAGTGTCTGCCGCTCCAAGGTGTTCTCCTGGTAGCCTTTCCTGAGCTTCGATCTTCAGGCTCTTGTTAAATAGTTTTTTAATCAAACTGCAGTGGGGCTAGTACTAGGGTTGGGGCCTACTACCAGTGTCTGCCGCTCCAAGGTGTTCTCCTGGTTGCCTTTCCTGAGCTTCGATCTTCAGGCTCTTGTTAAATAGTTTTTTAATCAAACTGCAGTGGGGCTAGTACTAGGGTTGGGGCCTACTACCAGTGTCTGCCGCTCCAAGGAGTTCTCCTGGTTGCCTTTCCTGAGCTTCCATCTTCAGGCTCTTGTTAAATAGTTTTTTAATCAAACTGCAGTGGGGCTAGTACTAGGGTTGGGGCCTACTACCAGTGTCTGCCACTCCAAGGTGTTCTCCTGGTAGCCTTTCCTGAGCTTCGATCTTCAGGCTCTTGTTAAATAGTTTTTTAATCAAACTGCAGTGGGGCTAGTAGTAGGGTTGGGGCCTACTACCAGTGTCTGCCGCTCCAAGGTGTTCTCCTGGTTGCCTTTCCTGAGCTTCGATCTTCAGGCTCTTGTTAAATAGTTTTTTAATCAAACTGCAGTGGGGCTAGTACTAGGGTTGGGGCCTACTACCAGTGCCTGCCGCTCCAAGGTATTCTCCTGGTTGCCTTTCCTGAGCTTTGATCTTCAGGCTCTTGTTAAATAGTTTTTTAATCAAACTGCAGTGGGGCTAGTGCTTGGGTTGGGGCCTACTACCAGCGTCTGCCGCTCCAAGGTGTTCTCCAGGTTGCCGCTCCCTAAATTCTATCTTCATGCTCTTGTTAAATTGTTTTTAATATAACACTGCATTTGGCCTACTTGTTTTGTTGGCCCTACTAACGGTGTCTGCCGCTCCTTGATGTTCTCCTCCACTGAACAAACCAGTGCCGCCTATTTACTTCTGTTACCAATTTCGAACTGCATTTAGCCTACTTACTGATTTGGGCCTACTCACTGTGTCAGCCTCTCATCACAGTTGTACTCCACTGAACAAAGCAATGCCCCCTGGTTAGTCCTGTTACCAATTTTGAACTGCATTTAGCCCACTTTATTATTTGGGCCTATATCTGTGTTTCCTCTTCATCCTGCCCATTGCCCAGCCAGTGATAGATGAGTCTGCTGGTACATTGACCCAGAACGCTACATTCCCCGTGCACGCTACACAGCCAGAATGTGACCCTGCTGAAAGTCAGGTTCCCCTTCCCGCATACCATACCACCGTACACGGGGACAAAGAGGAAGGTGCAGATGAAAGTGCAGGTTCCTGCATCAGGTGTGTGGGGGGGAATACTCTTTGGCGATGTCACTGGCACAGGGCCCCTCATAGTACGCAAAAGTGTCGCTGCCGGTGGTAGGCGCCCCCGCCGTGCAAACACACCGCCGTACTTTGAGGGGCCCTGTGCCAGTGCCAATGCCAAACAGTGGGCCCCCCCTGCTTGCTCAGGATCACTGCACTTGCAAAGTTGAAATACTTACCTCACCCTGTTCCACTGCCGTGACGTGGTCCAGATTTCCTGGGTCCACAAAATACTTGAACCAGCCCTACCCCCAACAACTTTAGCCAAATGACCCCCAATTTCCAATGCCTAACTATTATTTTAAGGGAAATTAAGATTGACAAGCTTCATTAAGAATAATGGATGTTTTTGCCATTAAAATGGGCACTCTAGGTGTTTTCCTGGCCCCCACTCACTGCCGACTATGCTGCCCCATTGACTTGCATTGGGTTTCGTGTTTCGGTCGATCCCGATTTTACAGCATAATCAGCCGATTTCACTCGACCCGACTTTTGAGATAGTCGGGTTTTGCGAAACCCAACTCGACTCTAAAAAAGTCAAGGTCGCTCAACCCTAGTCACGGGTACTCCCTCGTGCCAAGCCTGGTTCCAGCACCGTCAGCTGGTTCCGGGTAGTGTGAAGGTCCCTTACACGCCTATACGTTGTCCCGTCGTGTTGCGGTCGGGTTAGCCAACTCCATGGTGCCTCCAGTTTAGGAGCTTCCTATGTGGGCTGCGGGAATTGGCAATCAAGGCTGGTTCTGTAGTGCCAGTAGGCCAAGCTCCCCCTGTAGGACTGTTGGTGTTTGGTAACTGCGGCAGCCTCGTGGCCTAGCTGTTCTCTCCTCTCCTGTGGACCTTCTGGTCCACATCCTGGTTCCAGCAGCGTCAGCTGGTTCTGGGCAGAGCCATTGTCTTAGGTGCCTCCTTCTGGGTATCCGAGTTCCGCCAACGCCAGGCGGTCCTTGGTAGTGCTTTTAAGCGCGGGTACCTCCAGCTTAGTAACCGTGTTCCAGCACCGTCAGCTGGTCCTCGGTGCCATTGGCTCTTGCACACTTGGGCAATGCATCCGGGTTCCAGTACCGTCAGCTGGTTCTCGGCAGTGTCTTTGTCACGGGTACTCCCTCGTGCCCAGCCTGGTTCCAGCACCGTCAGCTGGTTCCGGGTAGTGTCAAGGTCACTTACACGCCTATACGTTGTCCTGTCGTGTTGTGGTCGGGTTAGCCAACTCCATGGTGCCTCCAGTTTAGGAGCTTCCTATGTGGGCTGCGGGAATTGGCAATCAAGGCTTGTTCTGTAGTGCCAGTAGGCCAAGCTGCCCCTGTAGGACTGTTGGTGTTCGGTAACTGCGGCAGCCTTGCGGCCTAGCTGTTCTCTCCTCTCCTGTGGACCTTCTGGTCCACATCCTGGTTCCAGCAGCGTCAGCTGGTTCCGGGCAGAGCCTTTGGCTTAGGTGCCTCCTTCTGGGTATCCGAGTTCCGCCAACGCCAGGCGGTCCTTGGTAGTGCTTTTAAGCGCGGGTACCTCCAGCTTAGTAACCGTGTTCCAGCACTGTCAGCGGGTCCTCGGTGCCATTGGCTCTTGCACACTTGGGCAGCGCATCTGGGTTCCAGTACCGTCAGCTAGTTCTTGGCAGTGTTTTTGCCACGGGTACTCCCTCGTGCCCAGCCTGGTTCCAGCACCGTCACCTGTTTCCGGGTAGTGTCAAGGTCACTTACACGCCTATACGTTGCCCCGTCGTGTTGCGGTCGGGTTAGCCAACTCCATGGTGCCTCCAGTTTAGGAGCTTCCTATGTCGGCTGCGGGAATTGGCAATCAAGGCTGGTTCTGTAGTGCCAGTAGGCCAAGCTCCCCCTGTAGGACTGTTGGTGTTCGGTAACTGCGGCAGCCTCGTGGCCTAGCTGTTCTCTCCTCTCCTGTGGACCTTCTGGTCCACATCCTGGTTCCAGCACCGTCAGCTGGTTCCGGGCAGAGCCTTTGGCTTAGGTACCTCCTTTTGGGTATCCGAGTTCCGCCAACGTCAGGCGGTCCTTGGTAGTGCTTTTTAGCGCGGGTACCTCCTGCTTAGTAACCGGGTTCCAGCACCGTCAGCTGGTCCTCGGTCGTGCCATTGGCTCTTGCACAGTTGGCCAACGCATCCGGGTTCCAGTACCGTCAGCTGGTTCTCGGCAGTGTCTTTTGCTCTTGTACCTTCTGCTCCCCATCCTGGTTCCAGTACTGTCAGCTGGTTCCGGGTAGAGCCTTTGGCTTAGGTGCCTCCTTCTGGGTATCCGAGTTCCACCAACGTCAGGTGGTCCTTGGTAGTGCTTTCAGGCACGGGTACCTCCTGCTTAGTAACCGTGTTCCAGTAACGTCAGCTGGTCCTCGGTAGTTCCATTGGCTCTTGGACCTTCGGCTACCCATCCGGGTTCCAGTACCGTCAGCTGGTTCTCGGCAGTGTCTTTTGCTCTTGTACCTTCTGCTCCCCATCCTGGTACCAGTAACGTCAGCTGGTTCCGGGCAGAGCCTTTGGCTTAGGTGCCTCCTTCTGGGTATCTGAGTTCCGCCAACGTTAGGTGGTCCTTGGTAGTGCTTTTTAGCACGGGTACCTCCTGCTTAGTAACCGGGTTCCAGTAACGTCAGTTGGTCCTCGGTAGTTCCATTGGCTCTTGGACCTTAGGGTAGCCATCCGAGTTCCAGTTCCATCAGCTGGTTCTCGGCATTTTCTCAGCCTTCTTGTACCTTCTGCTACATTTCCAAGTTCAAGACCCTAAAGACGACGACCCGGAAGACCACCCCTAAGATGGCGATGACACCAGAGACGACAACCACTGAGATGACGACGACCCTGGAGACGACGACCCTGGAGACGACGACCCTGAAGACCACCCCGATGACGACGACGACGACGACAACGACGACAGCGGAGACGACGACGGTGGAGACGACGACCCTGGAGACGACTACCCTGGAGACGACGACATGGAAGACCGAGAAGCAGAAGAACAAGAGGCTGCAGAACAAAGAGCAGAAGAACATTAAGCATAACACTTAATATCAGAGCAAAAGATATTATCTAAATTATATGCAGAAGAAGACTAAGCAGTGTATGGGAGTGAGTCCGTTCCTCCTCGTGGTGCCCCTGGATAAAGCCTGATGCTGCAGGCCAAACTGAACGCGGACAAATGTAACTCTTTTGTGACAGGCAGAACGGAAGGTGTAATCTTCAAACTTTTATAGATAACAACTATGGGAATGCCTGTCACAAATAAGAATATGATGAAGAATTAGAATAGGAAGAATGATAATAGTTGAATAAAATGAATATGAAGAATGTAACAAAAAAAAAATAGGTAGAAGATGAAGAAGAAGATGAATAAGGTGAAGAAGAAGTTGATGTCAAAGATGCTGATGATGATGAAGATGAAAGTGTGGGAAAAGTAAAAAAAGGTGAAGGGCGTGGAATAGTGAAACATCAATATCTGACAAAATCTAAAAAATCTTAACATAGTCAATAACTTTGTAACTCCGAACGTCTTAAAAAAAATAAAATTCCTGCTATTCTATTTGATTGCGCTAAACCTCTATGCCTTTAATGTCTCCGCCACCTCCCCAAATACATCCTGCATTATTCTTAGTTGTTTTCCTTCATGTAGAATCAACCTACAAGGAAAGAAAGGGTTTATTTTAATTCCGATATTTTGCTCCCATTTACTTGCATTGGGATCGGGTATCGGTATCGGCGATATCCGATATTTTTTGAATATCGGCCGATCCAATCCGATACCGATACTTTCCGATATCGGAAGGTATCGCTCAACATTATTCAATAATAATATCGCCCTTATCTACAATTCATGTAGGGTGACGTGTGGGAGCAGGTATAGCATATGACAGACATCTAGTCAGGTATTATTGCCGTACAAATTCTAAACCTTCCTGATACTGCTTTTTTTTCCATGAACTCATTGACTGATTCATGTTTTTTACGGTGTTCTGTACTTAGAAATTCATCAAAGCTGACAAAACTAACAGATTTATTGTGCTCATTCACAGTTTCTCTGTAGCATCTGTATGTAAGAGGTAGTGGTGAGACACTTTACAAACCCTTGGCACTACACTGCAACCCAAAATCCCTTGAGAATCTTCACATTTCATGATGCCTTTCACACTGTCAATGAACTCAGGGCCTCAGGCAGCAGAACAACACCTAAATTTCTTTGACCCTCCACCGTATTTGACTGTATCTACTGTGTTCTTTTATTTTTCAGGTCTCATTCCATTTCCAGTAAACAGTAGAATGTTGTGTTTTACCAAAAAACTCTATCTTGGGATCATCTGTCCACAAGACAACTGCTTGCCCTCCAAAAATAGTGGAGGCCGCCTGTAGGTCCTTCAAGTTTGAATTATTACACTATTAATATGAAAAATACAATTTTCCCACCTCAGATGGATAACCTATATATTAGAGTAGCAATATACGGAAGTTAGCCCTCCAAAAATGATCAGTGAAGGCTGGCTGCTAGCACTCTAAAATTAGAGTAAGTGCCGCCTGATGTCCCTCTGACAATAGTGAGGGCCACCCAGAGGTTTTCTGGCACCCGGAGGAAGAATAAATCTCCTCCCACAGAATAAATCACCCCCCCCCCACAGAATAAATCTTCCCCCAAAGAATAAATCCTCCTCACAGAATAAATCTCTCACAGAATAAATCACCCCCACAAAATAAATAGCCCCCACAGAATAAATCACCCGGTAGAATAAAGCCTCCTCATAGAATAAATCACCCCATAGAATAAATAATCCCCCATAGAATAAATCATCCCCTATATAATAAATGCTCCTCAAAAAATAAATCTACCCCCACAGAATAAATCACCCCGAAGAATAAATCCTCCTCATAGAATAAATCACCCCATAGAATAAATAATCCCCCATAGAATAAATCATCCCCCATATAATAAATGCTCCTCAAAAAATAAATCCACAGAATAAATCACCCCAAAGAATAAATCCTCCTCATAGAATAAATCACCTCATAGAATAAATAATCCCCCAAAGAATAAATCATCCCCTATATAATAAATGCTCCTCAAAAAAGAAATCTACCCCCACAGAATAAATCACCCCCATAGAACAAATCCTACTCAAGAATAAATCTTCCCCCACTGAATAAATCCTCCTCACAGGAATAAATCCCCCCCACAGAATAAATCACTGCCCATAGAATAAATCTCCCCCACAGAAGAAATCACCCCATAGAATAAATCTCCTCCCACAGAATAAATCACCTCATAGAATAAATCCTCCTCAAGAATAAATCTTCTCCCACAAAATAAATCATCCTCACAAAATAAATCCCGCTCACAGAATAAATCACTGCCCATAGAATAAATCTCCCTCCACAGAATTAATCACCCCATAGAATAAATCTTCTCCCACAGAATAAATCCCCCCCACAGAATAAATTACCCCCATAGAATAAATCGTCCCCCACAGAATAAATCCTCCTCAAGAATAAATCTTCCCCCAAAGAATAAATACTTACCACAGAATAAATCCCCCCACAGAATAAATCATCACACACAGAATAAATCTGTCACATAATAATTTTCCCCAGAGTAATTCCTACTCACTGAATAAATCCCCTCCAGAGTTACATTTGATCTTTGGTGTCTTCATCTCCAGTGTGGAACACTTACTACCAATGCTCTTCACACTTCTGGGCACCAGAGAGTGACGCCAGCAGTGTGATCACATGACCTGATCATGCTGCTGGCGTCGCTCTGACCCGTCGGTCATAGCCTCAATTGTACTCGCATCTGTCAGACGTGAGTACAATTGATCACTGGGAGCTGGCGTGCTGCAGCTTCTCTGTAGCGACTGTCAGCTGAACTGCCAACTCCCAGTCTGGGGGGGGAGGGGGGGCGGCAGAGAGCAGCCGCCGGGGGGAGATACTTCAGACTGCTGCATTAGGCGGTCCGGCTGCGCCCTCCTGATGGCTGCACCTGGGGCACATGTCTCGGCCGCAACCCCCCCCCCCCCCCAGCTACGGCTATGGGGCCATCTGCTGGCCCTCTAAGGCCGGCTTCACACTGGCGTACTGCATTGGATGCAAGATCATCAAATGCGATATGCTAATGACACTCGGCTCCTTCTCGCAGTGTCATGCGTCTGTGCTCCGATTCTCTCGGACAGAGCGGATCAGAGCACAGCTACGGAGGAGGCGGAGAAATGAATTTCTCCATCTCCTCCATTGCTGGGGTCTGCTTATAACGCACATCATTCGGATGAAATCCAAGTGGTGTGCGCTGTCTCACTCCCATGCTGCGATTGTCTCGGACCGAGAAAAACGGCTGACAAAAAGTCGGCTGCTGGGAGCTGCCCCATAGCTTAACATTGGTCCGAGTGCAATGTGGTTTTTTATCACATTGCACTCGGCCGTTTAAAACACCAGTGTGACGCCGGCCTAACAATAGTAAAGGCCGCGTGTTGGCCTCTACAAACAGTGACAACAGCCTAATGGCCCTAAAAAATTGTGATGCTAAACTTACATTTCCTGGTGAATGTTTTTTTCACCATTGAAACAATGCAAATATGCAAAAACACTGCGTGTGAACATAGCGCAAGGATGTGGAGAAGCATTTTTTTGTCTTATTTATTTTGCCTTGTATACAAGTCATTATTTTGGAAAGAATGTTTCTTAACATTTTTTCAAGTCAAATCCATTTTAACTGCAGTTTTGTATGTTTTGTATTGTCAGAAAGTGGCGTAATACTCTGACAACATTGTTCCCAGCAGCAACCTGGAATTCAGAAATGCTTCCAGAGGTTTTCCGTATGCCGTTCCCATGCAATTTCAGTGCTTTTTGCCATAGCTTTCAGCAATTTTTAGACCCTCTCAAGACCTCCGGGGGATTACCGGAAAAATGCTCAAGTTTCCCATTGACTTCCATTATACTCGTTACTCGGGTCGAGCATTAAGAGTATGTGCACATGTCCAGATTTTTAGCGTTTTTTTGCGGAATTTCGCCATAAAAACGCTATAAATGCGCTAAAAAACGCAAACATTATGCATCCTATCATTTACAATGCATTCCGCATTTTTTGTGCATATGTTTGCGTTTTTTCCCGTAAAAAAAGCGCATACCGCAAAAAATCCAGACATGTTCATTATTTTTGCGGATTTTTTGTGGATTTCCTGTCAAAATCGACATTCCGGAAAAAAATGCAAAAAATCCGCTAAAAATCCGTGCAAAAAAACGCGCAAATTCCGCGCTAAAAAAGCACGCGGATTTCTGGCAGAATTCTCCGGATTTTGTCAGGAAAAAATCCTGATGTGTGCACATACCCTAAGAGTACAGGGGTTGATTTCTCAGGTGTTAGATGTAGAGATTCCTCTGGATCCTGTGACTTTTTTGCTTAATGTTCCCCCCATGCCCATGACAAAGGGCCCTGCCAGGCTGCTCCTCCATATCCTAACATCGGCGAAGTGTCTCTTAGCCTCGTACTGGAAGAAAAGATCAGCTCCCTCCATGAAAAAACTCTGGATGAAGATTAAAGAAATGAGACGTATGGAGAATCTTTCGGCCTGTATTAATAATCAACTTGATTTGTTCCATCGCATCTGGGCTCCATGGGATGACTATGTGACTAAGCTAACCAACTGATGTTATGTGCCTTTTTTCTTTCTTTCTGTGCCTTTTCCCCTACCTGACTTTTTCCCTATCCCTTCCCTGTACCCCACCTACTCTTAAATGATGCATTAGTTGTTTGCCCTAAGTTTAGTAGGAGCAGCAGTGCTGCGCACTGTGCCACTGGAAGAAACATCTAGAGGCCGGCGTCACACTCGGCGTAAGACAATACGGGCCGTATATTACGGCCGTAATACGCAGAAAAGTCCCCAAAATAGTGGTCCGTAGCTCCTCCGTAGGCAGGGTGTGTCAGCGTATTTTGCGCATGGCATCCTCCGTATGTAATCCGTATGGCATCCATACTGCGTGTTTTTCTCGCAGGCTTGCAAAACCAACATACGGCTATACAAGGGATCCATGTGTAAAAAAAAACATAAAAACATATATACTGTCTATATATATATATATATATATATATGTCAGTAGACACATATATGTGTTATGATCCGGTGACCTTGGAGCAGCATGAAAACTTTCACTGGAGTAGGTGGTAACTGTACTGACCGCAAATCCTGATCTTAACACCGCAACTAGAAGTAACCGTGGGGTGTGCCTAACAAACCCTAGACACCTCGTCACAGCCGGAGGACTAAATACCCCTATAGATGGAAATAGGAATTCTACCTTGCCTCAGAGCAGAACCCCAAAGGATAGGCAGCCCCCCACAAATATTGTCTGTGAGTAGGAGAGGGAAGACACACACAGGCAGAAAACAGGATTTAGCACAAGAGCACAAGAGACCACTTTAGCTAAATTAGGAAAGGATAGGACAGAGTATTGTGCAGTCAGTATTAAAACCCTTCCAAAAATATCCACAGGAGATTATACAAAAATTCCTCCATCTAACTAAAGACATGGAACGTATATCTGCAACTCCAGAGAATCCTACACTCAGAGCAGGAATACAATCAAAAAACAAGCACACAGCATGTGTGCCATAGAAAAAGAAACAGACACTTATCTTTGCTGAATTGGCAGCTAAGCAGGAGAAGCCAGACAGAGGTCCAACACCTCTCAAGAAACATTGACAACTGGCAAGGACTAATGAGTCCTGCAAACCTAAATACCCCAGTCAGAATTGCAATCAGCAGATACACCTGTCCAGGACTGCAGCCCAGGGACAACTGCATTACCACCTACAACCACCGGAGGGAGCCCAAAAGCAGAATTCACAACATATATGTATATATATTAATATTTCATACAGCGCCAGATAGCTTTAAAGCCGGTAATTCAATTGCCGGCTTTTGCTATCTCCTTCCTAAACCCGACATGATATGAGACATGGTTTACATACAGTAAACCATCTCATATCCCCATTTTTTTTGCATATTCCACACTACTAATGTTAGTAGTGTGTATATGCAAAATTTGGTCGTTCTAGCTATTAAATTAAAGGGTCAAATGGTGGAAAAAATTGGCGTGGGCTCCCGCTCAATTTTTTCCGCCAGAGTAGTAAAGCCAGTAACTGAGGGCAGATATTAATAGCCTGGAGAGGGTCCATGGTTATTGGCCCCCCCTGGCTAAAAACATCTGCCCCCAGCCACCCCTGAAAAGGCACATCTGGAAGATGCGCCTATTCTGGCACTTGGTCACTCTCTTCCCATTCCCGTGTAGCGGTGGGATAGGGGGCAATGAAGGGTTAATGCCACCTTGCTATTGTAAGGTGACATTAAGCCAAATTAATAATGGAGAGGCGTCAATTATGACACCTATCCATTATTAATCCAATAGTAGTAAAGGGTTAAAAAAACCACAAACACATTATTAAAAAGTATTTTAATGAAATAAACACAAAGGTTGTTGTAATATTTTATTCTACGCTCAATCCATCTGAAGACCCTCGCTCTGTAACAAAGAAAAAATAATAAACCAACAATATACATACCTTCCGAAGATCTGTAACGTCCCACGATGTAAATCCATCTGAAGGAGTTAAAATATTTTACAGCCAGGAGCTCTGCTAATGCAGCGGTGCTCGTGGCTGCAAAACCCTGGGGAATGAAGGTAAAGTGGGTCAATGACCTATATTTACCTTCATTTGCGGTGAGGCGCCCTCTGCCGGTTGTCCTTCGAGCGTGGGAACTTTCCTAGAAAGCTCCCAGGCTCGAGTTCATATGAGGACTCACCGCAAAAAATAAGCCCTCACATGGCCAAATTGATGGAAAAATAAAAAAGTTATGGCTCTGGGAAGGAGGGGAGTGAAAAACGAACACGGAAAAACGAAAAATCCCAAGGTCATGAAGGTTAAAATAACATCATAAACATAAGTATAGTTGTAGCAAAATTAAGCAAAACAATGCAAAACATTTTGGCCGGCGTCACACTAGCGAGTTTTACGGACGTATGAGCGCATAAAATTCGTCCGTAAAACACGCATTACACACGGCCCAATTATTCTCTATGCCCCTGCTCCTATCTGCTGTAGTTTACTGATCTGTATTATACGGCTTTCTATGGCCGTAGAAAATCGCAGCATACTGCGTTTGTCACCGTATTGCGCAAAAAAAATCGCCAATGAAAGTCTATGGAAGCCAGAAAAATACGGATTACACACGGACCAGCAGTGTGACTTACGAGAAATACGCAGCGGTGTTAGAGAGAAAAGCCGGTAATTCAGTGCGGTGTACAGTAAAATCACACTGACAGCTTACAGTAGAATAGGTAGAATAAATGTGTACACATAGAATAGGTATATATATGTCAGTGAGACACATATATGTATATATATTATTATTTCATACAGCGCGAGATAGCTTTTATGCCGGTAATTCAATTGCTGGCTTTTTCTATCTCCTTTCTATCTCCTTCCTAAACCCGACATGATATGAGACATGGTTTACATACAGTTGTACTTTTGAACGACATCATTGGTTTTAGCATGTCGTGTACTAGAAAACGGGAAAAAAATTCCAAGTGCGGTGAAATTGCAAAAAAAGTGCAATCCCACACTTGTTTTTTGTTTGGCTTTTTTGCTAGGTTCACTAAATGCTAAAACTGACCTGACATTATGATTCTCCAGGTCAGTACGAGTTTAAAGACACCTAACATGACTAGGTTATTTTTTATCTAAGTGGTGAAAAAAAATTCCAAACTTTGCTAAAAAAAAAAAAAAATTGCGCCATTTTCCGATACTCGTAGCGTCTCCATTTTTCGTGATCTGGGGTCAGTTGAGGGCTTATTTTTTGCGAGCTGAGATGACGTTTTTAATGATAGCATATTGATGCAGATACGTTCTTTTGATTGCCCGTTATTGCATTTTAATGCAATGTCGCGGCGACCTAAAAAACATAATTCTGGCGTTTCCAATTTTTTTCTCGCTACGCTGTTTAGCGATCAGGTTAATGCTTTTTTTAATTGATAGATCGGGCGATTCTGAGCGCGGCGATACCAAATATGTGTAGATTTGATTTTTTTTTATTGATTTATTTTGATTTGGGCGAAAGGGGGGTGATTTAAACTTTTATATTTTTTTTATTTTTTTCACATTTTTTTTACTTTTTTGTTTTACTTTTGCTATGCTTTAATAGCCTCCATGGGAGGCTAGAAGCAGGCACAGCACAATCGCCTCTGCTACATAGCAGCGATCTGCTGTTCGCTGCTATGTAGCAGAATTGCAGGTGTGTTGTGAGCGCCGACCACAGGGTGGCGCTCACAGCTAGCGGCGATCAGTAACCATAGAGGTCTCAAGGACCTCTATGGTTACAATGGAGACGCATCACCGACCTCCGATCATGTGACGGGGGTCGGCGATGACGTCATTTCCGGCCACCCGGCCGGAAGCGGTAGTTAAATGCCGCTGTCTGCGTTTTAAAGCGGCATTTAACTAGTTAATAGGCGCGGGCAGATCGCGATTCTGCTCGCGCCTATTACGGGCACATGTCAGCTGTTCAAAACAGCTGACATGTCCCGGCTTTGATGCGGGCTCACCGCGGAGCCCTGCATCAAAGCAGGGGATCTGACCTCGGACGTACTATCCCGTCTGAGGTCAGAAAGGGGTTAATGAGTAAAAGGAAAATTTTTCAAAAATAAACAGTTTAAAAAAAAAAAAAGACTTGCTCAACTCAAATATCGAGTACCCGAGCATTTTAGTGCTCGCTCATCACTAGTACCAAGCACGCGAGCATTTTAGTGCTCGCTCATCAGTACTGCAGACTTTTTGCTTGCAGTACAATTGTCATCCACAAGGTGGCAAGCAAGGCATCTATATTTTGTCCTTCACTTTCCAAGCTGTAGATGTTACAAGGTCTATAACAAAAAAAATGTTGAATAAATTACAGCTTATGCACTCAGCAGAGAGATGGACATTTAATAGCAGTGTAGGGCCTTAGTTCAGAACTGAATAGTCTCCAATGACTGCACTACAGTCCCTCTATAGGACTATATATATTGAAACACTGAAATGGCAACACCTAGAAGGAAAAGTCAGTGAAGGATCAATAGATATGTTAATAGTATGCAAATGATGAAAAAATGGAAACAATTTTTAAAACATCTCAATTTATTCAGTATCGAGTATGAGTATCAGAAATGCACACACACATCTTGAAATGTTATTAGTGAAGTTATGAATAGCGGTATGAGGAAAGTTCTGCCACACTGAATGTACGAGTAATTGGGCACGCAAATCATCAGGATCCACTACTTTGAAATTGCCGAAAGATGACTTCCTAATTGAGCATGTTTGGAGACAAGAAAATGCTGCAGGCCATGGTAGCAAATTTAGGCCATGCAGACAGCTTACTGCATGAACAATGTGCAGCCTGGTATTGTGTTGAAAATGGTTCCAGGTTTTGAGAAGTAACCGTACCACTGGTTTTACAACCAAATCAATATAAGGCCGGTTTCTCACTTCCTGATATTTCCAGTACGGAAAAACCGATACCAGAGATATCAGTGTCCGTGTGTATAATGCATGCGGCACACGTGTGGCAACCGTGTGCCGCCCGTGTGCCGCATCAGTACTACACTGACGGCCGCCAGGGAAGGAGCTCTACAGTACATGCTGTTCCCCTGTGTGTGGTGCTGAAGCCAGCTGTCATCCCTTCGTGGGGTCCCTCTATGTTTTTAAAACCAACCCGGCAAAACTCACATGTGCGGGCTGCTATTCTCAGGCTGGTAAGGGGCCATGGATATGGGCCCCCAGCCCAAAAACAGCAGCCCACAGCTGCCCAGAAAAGGCACAGCTATTACATGCTCCAATTCTGGAGCTTTGCCCAATTCTTCCCACTTGCCCTGTAGCAGTGGCACTTGGGTTAATGAGGGATTAATGTCACCTTCCTATTGTAAGGTGACATTAAGCCGTCTTAGTAATGGAAAAGTGTCAATAAGACACCTCTCCATTACTAATCCTATACTTGTTACACTTGGGCAGCACCGTGGCGTAGTGGTTAGCACAGCAGCCTTGCAGCACTGGAGTCCTGGGTTCAAACCCCACCCAGAACAACATCTGCAAAGAGTTTGTATGTTCTCTCCGTGTTTGCGTGGGTTACCTCCGAGTACTCCGGTTTCCTCCCACATTCCAAAGACATACTGATAGGGAATTTAGATTGTGAGCCCCAATGGGGACAGCGATGATAATGTGTGCAACCTGTAAAGCGCTGCGGAATATGTTAGCGCTATAGAAAAATAAAGATTATTATTATTTATTATTAAAACACCACACAGTAAGAATAACTTACGTAATATATTGCCCAGCCACGTAGTATATTCCCCAGCCACATAGTATATTGCCCAACCACGTAATATATTGCCCAGCCACGTAATATATTGCCCAGCCACGTAGTATATTCCCCAGCCACATAGTATATTGTCCAACCACGTAATATATTGCCCAGCCACATAGTATATTCCCCAGCCATGTAATATATTGCCCAGCCATCTAGTATATTGCCCAGCCACGTAGTATATTCCCCAGCCACGTAGTATATTGCCCAACCACGTAATATATTGCCCAGTCACGTAGTATATTGCCCAACCACGTAATATATTGCCCAGCCACATAGTATATTCCCCAGCCACGTAATATATTGCCCAGCCATGTGGTATATTGCCCAGCCACGTAATATATTGCCCAGCCATCTAGTATATTGCCCAGCCACATAGTATATTCCCCAGCAACGCAATATATTGCCCAGCCATGTAGTATATTGCCCAGCCACGTAATATATTGCCCAGCCATCTAGTATATTGCCCAGCCACGTAGTATATTCCCCAGCCACGTAGTATATTGCCCAACACATAATATATTGCCCAGCCACGTAATATATTGCCCAGCCACGTAATATATTGCCAAGTCACGTAGTATATTGCCCAACCACGTAATATATTGCCCAGCCACATAGTATATTCCCCAGCCACGTAATATATTGCCCAGCCACGTATTAGAATATTCCCCAGCCACGTAATATATTGCCCAGCCATCTAGTATATTGCCCAGCCACGTAGTATAATCCCCAGCCACGTAGTATATTGCCCAGCCATGTAGTATATTGCCCAGTCACGTAATATATTGCCCAGTCACGTAATATATTGCCCAGCCACGTAGTATATTGCCCAGTCACGTAGTATATTAATGAAATAAAGACACCTAGTTTTAGACCATATTTTATTTATCTGGTAATCCAAGGGTTATAAAAAAAAAAAAATTGGTTTACAATGGAACAGGTGCAAGTGCACCTGTCCCGTTGTAAACATAACTGCAGATGACATATATCATCTCTGCGCAGCCTCACCGGCTGAACGGAGATGAACTGATAGCATGGGAAAATTTTCCCACGCTCCAGAGTTCACCTCCGGTCAGCCGGGGAGTCCGCGCAGCTGCAGTGACTACCGAACTAGTTCCCCCGAACAGCGCGAGCTGCGTTCGGGAGAACTCGGTATACAGTGAACGGGATCGCTTTACGATCCCGTTCATTGTATCGGCGGCCGCGGTTTAGAGCAGCCGCATGTTATGTGGCTGCTCTAAACTGTAGATCATCGTGGGACACTCGTTTAATTGGATGCTGCGGAGGGTAGGTATACGTTGTTGTTTGTTTTTTTACTTTTTTCTGACGAGGGAGTCATTGAATTGGGCGTTTAGGTGAGTATGGGTTTGTTTTTTTATTTTTATTTTAGGTGGCGATCGCCGGGGACAGGTGTATATAATTGTTTTTACACAGGTAACCACTGGCCACCAATGAAAAGGAAAAATAAGTAAAAGTAGTACATTTTATTATTTTTTTTTCCACTGGCCGCCAATGAAAATGAATAATAATTTATATATCATTTCCACTGACCACCAATGAAAATGAATAATAATTTATATATCATTTCCACTGACCACCAATGGAAATAAATAATAATTTATATATCATTTCCACTGACCACCAATGAAAATGAATAATAATTTATATATCATTTCCACTGACCACCAATGAAAATGAATAATAATTTATATATCATTTCCACTGACCACCAATGAAAATGAATAATAATTTATATATCATTTCCACTGACCACCAATGTAAATTAAGGGACTATAGGGTATATTTAAGTAAATTACACTGGCCACCAATGTTAATTATTATACACTGGCCACCAATGCTAATTTAGTTTAGGGGTGAATAATTGTATTGTTTAGGGGGAATGGGCCAGTAACCACTGGTCACCAATGACCGTTATTTTAGGGGACATTTGGTGGGGGAAATTATTGGGACATTTTATTTTATTTAGGGGGAGGGGGCTACAATAAAATTAAATAAAGTACATAACAGCAGGGACAGTTCAATGGGAAATACTGCTCCCATCGAGCTGAGCCTGCTGCAACGACTTGGAGGGAACAGACATAGGCCGATGAGACTAGTCTCATCGGCCGATGTCCGAACACACGCACACACATATATACACAGACACACATATATACACAGACACACACATATATACAGATATATACACATATACATACACACACACACACACTTACCACACTTATCATCTGCAGCACATCCAGCCTCATCCGATCATACCCCTCCATGTCGGCAGCCATAAAACAGGAAGACGGGAATGGTGTGTGAGTTTCCTCTTCCTGGATTATGGGATGCGCATGAATGGCATGATGGGATAGGCATGGGATGGACATTGTGTCACTTCCTGTAGTTTTTCCGGAAATAAACGCTAGAAATCCGCAAATTTTTATATGTTAGCCGATTTCTAGCGTTTCAATGCAAGTCTATGGATGCGGGAAATCAGCGATTCCGCAAAAATAATGAGCATGTTGTTTTTTTTCCCGCGATTCGTTTTTTTCGCGGAAAAAAACGCTACATTTGCATAATTTTTGCGGAATCCATACAAACGATTGGGAACCATATGTTAGCATTTTTTTCACATTTTTATCGCGGTTTTATTGCGGAAAAAACGCAAAAAAAAACGCAAAAAAAACCTGACGTGTGCACATACCCTAAAGACTTTTAATGAAATAAAACAATAAACACAGTTTTGCCATCTTTATTAGTCTGCCAATCCAAGCGAAGCCCTAGATCTCCTGTAAAAAAATTAAAAATAAAAAAACAACAATTTATCTATATACCTATGGGCAGCACAGTGGCGCAGTGGTTAGCACAGCAGCCTTGCAGCGCTGCTGGGTTCAAACCCCACCAAGGACAACATCTGTAAAGAGTTTGTATGTTCTCTCTGTGTTTGCGTGGGTTTCCTCCGGGTACTCCGGTTTCCTCCCACATTCCAAAGACACACTGATAGGAAATTTAGATTGTGAGCCCCATCGGGGATAGCGATGATAATGTATGCAAACTGTAAAGCACTGAGGAATATGTTAGCGCTATATAAAAATAAAGATTATTATTATACCTGTCCTGCATACAGTCAGTCTCACGCCGTAATCCATGTCTGGGGAATGTACAGTTTACAACCGAGAGCGGTGCTAATGAAACCATCATAGGCTGTAAACTACCAGGGAATGAATGAGATGCTGCAGGCGCAGGCTCAGTAACTAGCGATGAAGTCACTGAGTCTGTGCTTGCTGCTTCTCATTCATTCCACAGAAGTTTACAGCTGGTGGCGGTCGCATTAGCACTGTTCCCGGTTGTAAACTGTACATTCCCCAGATATGGATTATGGCGTGGGACTGACTGTACGCTGGTGAGGGTATGGGTATATTGTTAGTTTTTTATTTTAATTTTTTTTTTACAGGAGATCGAGGGCTTCGCTTGGATTGGCAGGCTAATAAAGATGGCAAAACTGTGTTTATTGTTTTATTTCATTAAAAGACTTTATTCTTACTGTGTTGTTTTATTAACCCTTTAACAACTATAGTATTAGTAATGGAGAGGTGTCTTATTGACACCTCTCCATTACTAAGCCGGCTTAATTTCACCTTACAATAGGAAGGTGACATTAACCCCTCATGTGTGCACGTGTGTATACACGTTTTGCGGCCTATGTGTCCATGTAAAAATAGACATGTCTGCATGTTTTGCACACGGAAACATGGTCCGTCAAAACATGCTGATATGTGCATATGTGGCACCAGGGGTGATGTCATGCCTGGAAGCAAGGAGGGGTGCCCTTACCAGGTAACACCAGCATCCAACACTTTTCCTTACTCCAGACCAGAAGGGGGAGCTCTAACACCCGGTTTCAGGGGAGCTTCCCTATAAGTTCTAGCCTGGAGGCGGAGTTAGTGAGTCTGAGTCTGAGAGAGGAGAGGAGAGAACTCGAGGAGAACCTGGGGAGTGGAGCTGTAACCAAGCTCACCCCAGAGCTGAGCGCTAGAAACTGGACACCGGAGTCCGTGGTTGCTTGGGTACTGAAGTCCCGGCAGCTAAATCCGGAGGCCAGGAGACTGCAGGTCTTCTGGCCCCTCTAACATCCAGCGGTATAGCAGCATACCAGAGGCCGGAGCCACCATGAAGGAGCGACATCTGTAATAGGCTCAAGCGGCCTGCCATGTGGGTACAGTTTGATTTTAACTGCTAGACAGTGAGAGGGACTTGAGCAGATTTTAAAGCAGCAAGGACCTAACAGGACAGCACAGTAGGAAGACCTCCAAACTCACCTGGCTAGATGGATCCTAAATTGCTTCCAGGCTGCCCGAATCTCCATTACCATCTGTTACCCGTGCCCGGGACTGCACCTTCAGCCATCGAGGAAAGGTAGAGAAAACTACAGCCCTTGTGTCCTCCAGTCATTTCTCACACCCTCAGTCCTGCACCCCACGTCTACGATCGCTTACAACAGTACCGGTAGCTGTGTCACCAGCGGTCCCCTTAAGAGGGTCGGCCATCCTTTGCCGAACAATACTGGTGACATCACGTTAAATCCCCTATAAACTTTCCTTTATTATTTTATTGCATGTCCAGGGCCACGGACCGGATCACTGCTGCCGTGACAACCCCCTGAAGTACAGCCCAACCTGGAATGAGTACCCCGCTGCCCTAGCGGGTGTCGCATTCTGGCATCACAAACAGGATTTTGTAGCCCGGTGCCACCGGGTCCTGTGTGCCATAGACTTTATTGAACTGTTTGCCAGCCGCCATTATCGTGCCATGCAGTGTGCGAGAAGCAGAAGGGGGTGTGTTGTCATGGGCGGAGCCCAAGAAAGGGCATAAAGAGAGGCCCTGCCATGAGCTCGGACATGAACTGGCGGGAATCAGGAGGCCCCGACCCGCAACTCCTGTGCTCACAATCCATCCCGCCTGAGGAACAGCCACGTACTACGGTAACGATACCCAGACCCTGGCTAAGGTTCACTAGGGGGAAGGAAAAAAATCCAACCAGGGTGGATATCCAGTGGCGGCCGCAGCTGCCATGATGCCACTATCAAAGCCATACATACCAGGAGCAGCCTGGTTACCACAGTACTCAGGGGAGTCGCACACCCTGAGCGATTTCAAGGAGAGACTATGTAGTTTGTTTGAAGTGAACCCACAGTGTCTCAGTGTACTCTGAGAGTCAAAAATTCAGCATCCTCATTGTCCTGTTACCTGGTGCGGCCCAGAGGGAGGTAAAGTCCTGGGAGGACACTGATAAAAGAACTGTCAAGAAAATCATGGCTAGGCTGAAGGACAACTTTGACTCCCGCACTGCAGCAGAGATAAAAATGAGATTCTTTGGGTGCAAACAAAGGGTGCAGGACAGTATACGGGCCTATGCCCTTAATCTTCAGGAGGTGCTGTGGGCCATAAAGCAGGTTCACTCTGACAGTGTGCAAAATGATAGACTGCTAAAAGAGCAGTTTATTGAGGGACTCCTGTCCAACACCCACAGGACACAGCTGCTCATCATGGCCCTACAAAACCCTGACCTGGACTTTGTGCACTTTAAAGATAGGGCCATCCGTGTGCTGCGTGAACCAAATCCCAGTGGCACAGCGCCCCCTAGGCGCCCAGCAATTACATACCGCCAGGGAGCGGCATCCTTTCCCCAGACCCTCGTAGAGGCCGATGCGCAGATCCTAGATAATATCTCCTCTGCAGACCTACGTCTCCAGGTCCAGGAGCTGACCAAAAGTGTGGCTGCACTAACCAAAATCATGTGGTCTATTCAAATGTTCCCAAAGGAAAAGATCCAGCTGGCCTCCAGCCCAGATGACATCCCTTGGCAGAAGAGAACCCTACTGACCAGAGGGAGAGACAGCGATCGCTACGACGAGGACAGATGACCCATCTGTCGCCACTGCAACAAGGCGGGACACATCGCAAGATTCTGCAGTTTAAATGAGCAACCCCTGGGGCATAGGGCCAACCCCCGGGAGTAAGATGACCAGGCCCACAAATCTGGTAAGACAAGAACGTGGGAGGACAGCGGTAATGCCAGTCGTGATTGATGGCATCCCAATGAATGCTTTATTGGACACCGGCTCCCAGGTGACGACTATGCCATATGTTCTTTACAAACAGTACTGGGCTGACCCTGCTATTACCTGCAGCCCAGATAATGATCTGACAATAGTCGCCAGCAATGGCCAGCCTTTGCCACAAGTAGGGTATAAAGAGGTGACCATTATGTTGGGGTGAGTAGAGTTGAAAGCCCAAGGTCTGAAATTGTAGATATTGATCGGCGAGAATGTAACACAGTGATGACCCTAGGTACCAATGTGATAGAAAATTGTCTTGGCGAGGTTATTGTTTTATTGCAACAGGTAGCCGAGACCCCCAGTTCCAGTCAGCAGCATGCCCTGCATAAAGAGATCAAAGCCCTGATGCAGAGGCAACAGGTAGAGCTGTTTGGTGGAGAAGTCGGCAGTGTCAGAGTGAGTGATCCAATTTCCATTAAAATACCCCTTAGGAGTGAAATGTTAGTCTGGTGTCGAGCAGCAATAGGCCTCAGGGGTCAAAACTACCAGGCCCTGGTAGAACCTGTGTACTCTGATAGTAGGCCCAGAATCCTGACAGCCAGAGGGGTAGTCGATGTACATAAGGGGAGGGTACCGATACGCATCCTGAATTGTGGGGAAAAAGAGGTCCATTTTCCCCTATTTGCCACCCTTGCTAAGCTGTTCACTGTCAGTTACAACGCAATAAAGGCAGTAGAACCTTTGGTCCCGTCCGACCAGTCGGAGGACAATGGCTCTGCAGAACAACTGGAGGATTGTTGTCAGAAGCTGCACATAGGCATTGACTCCACCCCTTTGCATCAAAAGCATGGGGCTTACCGGGAGGTCCAAGATTATGAGCGGGTCTTTAGCAAACACCCTCTAGACTTTGAGTAGGTAAAAGGGGTCCAACACCATATCCCCACCGGAGACCATCCTCCCATTAAAGAGAGGTACCGGCCTGTACCTCCAGCTCATCAATGTGCCAAGGGTATGTTACAGGAGATGAAGGAGACTGGGTTGATTAGAGACAGTTGTAGCCCCTGGGCAGCTCCGTTAGTCCTCGTTAGAAAGAAAGATGGTAAAATGAGGATGTGTGTTGACTATAGGCAGATTAACCGCATTACACATAAGGACGCCTACTCATTGCCTAGAATTGAGGAGTCATTAGCTGCACTGAAATCCGCTAACTATTTCTAAACCTTAGATCTCACCAGTGGGTATTGGCAGGTTCCTGTGGCTGAGGCGGATAGAGAGAAGACAGCGTTTACGACACCAATGGGCCTCTGTGAGTTCAACTGCATGCCATTCGGGCTCTACAATGCACTGTGAATGCTCCAGCGGTTAATGGAATGCTGCCTAGGACATAAAAACTTTGAAACTGTTCTGTTGTACCTGGAAGACATCAACGTCTTCTCCAAAACCTTTGAAGACCACTTTAAGCACCTGGTCGAGGTGTTCGAAACCCTGTCCAACTTTGTCCTGAAAGTGAATCCGTCCAAGTGCCACCAGTTGAAGCCCAAGGTGCAGTACCTAGACCATGTAGTATGTGCAGAAGGTGTGGCACCAGACCCTGACAAAGTCACCGTTATCTGGGACCGGCAAAGACCCAACACCATTCATGAAGTACGGCAGTTGGTAGGTTACTATCGGAGATTTATCAAGGGCTTCACCACGATAGCCACACCCCTGCAAGACCTTCTAGTGGGCCAACCCAAGAAGGCCAAGAACAAGAGTCCTCCGTTCAAGTGGAACAACAGGATAGAAAAATCCTTCATTAGGTGGAAGTTGGCTCTCACTGGAGATGAAGTCCTGGCCTAGGCTGACTATGACCAACCATTCATACTTTACACTGATGCCAGCAGTGTGGGGTTAGGAGCAGTGCTGTCACAAGTGCAGAAAGGCAGAGAGAGATTGATTGCCTACACCAGCAGGAAGCTTCGTCCCACTGAAAGGAACCCTGACAACTATAGTTATTCAAGTTGGAGTTTCTAGTCATAGTCTGGGTTGTGACTGAGCGATTCAAACACTACCTAGCTTCAGCAAAGTTTACCGTCGTCATGGACAATAATCTACTGACTTTCTGGGAAACTGCAAAGCTAGGTGCATTGGAACAGCGATGGATGGCCCGGCTGTCCAACTACGAATTTACCATCAAGTACCGAGCGGGGCATAAGAATGCTAATGCTGATGCATTGTCCAGCATGACCAATTTACCAGACAAGGGAGAAGACCCAGAAGGGCTGGAAGAAATCGAGTTACCAGCCTTCCACCGCCACGAGGTGGCCCAGTGCTCCCATTGCATGAGAAACAAGCGCTATGTCATGCAAGAGACCACATTTAACCCATTGCCCCACCATGGATGGACAGAGATGCAGGATAGCGACCCGGCAGTCCACCTAGTAAAAGAGTTGCTGACACGAACTGACTCACACCTTAGTCCAGATGCTCCACAAGAGACTCAAAAGTTATGGAAGGAGAAGGCCAAGCTGTTCATCGTTGAAGGTAAGCTGTGTCAGAGGAACATCAACTCGCGCACACATGAACTGGTCTGGCAAGTGGTAGTCCCGAAGCGGGATGCACCAATGGTCTTAGAGGCATACCATGATGGAGCAGGACATTTCGGGTGGAAGAAGCTGGAGGTCCTACTTCGTTAGAAATTCTACTGGATTGGCATGAGGAAAGCAATTGAGAGGTGGTGCCTAGAGTGTGGCCCATGCAACCTGCGCAGCAAAGACTGTAAAACAGCCAGCGGGCCCCATTACAGCCGATCATCACGAAGCAGCCGCTTGAACTGGTAACTTTGGATCACGTGAAGTTGACTCCAAGCAGGACTGGCTACACCTATGCTCTGTCCATAGTGGACCACTACTCAAGGTTCCTGGTAGTCGTGCCTGTCAAAGACCAAACAGCAAAGACGGCATCCAAAGCGTTTCAAGAACATTTTTGTCGACCGCACTGTTATCCTGAACAAGTGCTCACCGACCAAGTCTCAGCCTTTGAGGCAGAAGTGTTCCAGGAGTTCTGTAACCTGTACGGCTGCAAGAAAATCAGGATGACGCCATACCATCCACAGACAAATGGCATGTACAAGAAAATGAACCAGGTGGTAATTGATCCATTGAAGACCTTGCCCATAGAAGAGCAAAATCAGTGGCCAGAGAAGTTGCCGGATTTGGTAGATCTATACAACCATATCCCGGTAAACTCCACCAACTGCACTCCAGCCTACCTGATGAAAGCGAGACCTGGCAAGTTACACATTGACTTGGACATGGGACTTCTAACATTTGAAACAACATCACCAGATGCAGACTGGGATACAGAGCAGCAGTAGCAATACCACAAAGTGCAAGAATGTTTAGAAAAGAGTTTGTCCCAGGCAAGACAGGCAGGAAAGAAATTATAATCAGCACATCCCAGCAGTTCTCTTGTTGCCTGGAGAACAGGTACTCAAAAGGAAGAGATGAGTTCCCAAAGTAGATGATGAGTGGAAGGTTCAGCCACACACCATTTTACCTTCAGACTTTGATAACACCAAGGAGTGCCTCATCAGTAAAGATGGAGGAGAAAAATCAGTAGCAGTGTCGAGGGATCATCTGATGGTATGCCCTGACCAATTGAGAAACAAAAAGGAAGACCAAGATGCCCCTCAACCCATAGAAGAGGTGGAAGAGAAGATCCATACCATTCTTAGAAACTTTCCCAGGATTTGGACGCAGGTGAATCAAGCCATCTTTGTACCTGTCCTGACCTTTCCCCAGCCTACTGCACCTGAAGCAGCAGAGACTCTAGACCCATCAGCTCCAGTAACAGAGGCCACATCTACAGTGGAATGTGAAAATCTACCCCCTGCTAGCGGTGAATCTGTCAGACCCATGGTGAGTCTAAAGGTACCTTCACATTTAGCGACGCTGCAGCGATCCAGACAACGATCCCGATCACTGCAGCGTCGCTGTTTGGTCGCTGGAGAGCTGTCACACAGACAGCTCTCCAGCGACCAACGATGCCGGTCCCCTGGTAACCAGGGTAAACATCGGGTTACTAAGCGCAGGGCCGCGCTTAGTAACCCAATGTTTACCCTGGTTACCAGCGTAAACGTAAAAAAACTAACACTACATACTTACCTTCCGCTGTCTGTCCTCCGGCGCTCTGCTTCTCTACACTGACAGTGAGCGGCCAGCGGTGACATCACCTCTGTGCTCTGCTTTCCGGCTGGCCGGCGCTCACAGTGCAGAGAAGCACAGCGCCGGAGGACAGACAGCGGAAGGTAAGTATGTAGTGTTTTTTTTTTTTTTACGTTTACGCTGGTAACCAGGGTAAACATCGGGTTACTAAGCGTGGCCCTGCGCTTAGTAACCCGATGTTTACCCTGGTTACCAGTGAAGACATCGCTGAATCGGCGTCACACATGCCGATTCAGCGATGTCTGCCGGAGATCCAGCGATGAAATAAAGTTCTGGCCTTTTAGCTCCGACCAACGATGGCACAGCAGGATCCCGATCGCTGCTGCGTGTCAAACTCAATGATATCGCTAGCCAGGACACTGCAACGTCACGGATCACTAGCGATATTGTTGAGTGTGAAGGTACCTTAAGAAGTCACAGATGGTTGCCCAGTTTACCAATAAAATTCAGGCCTAGCAGTAGCGCAGACACCAGTGGGTCTACAATGTCAACAACAAACACACTAGACCAAGCTAGGTCATTAGAGATACGAATACTGCGTAGATCCACCAATAGTACGAGAGGGCAGGTCCCAGCCCGGTATAGGAACTAAAATGTAAATAAGGTAATAATGTGTATAATTGCATCCATTAAGCATGAGAGCCTACAGAGACTTGCTGTATGAACTTTTAAATATTCGTAATAACCTGTTGAAGGACAATTGGGCCACAGGACTATGTGTCGCCAGGACCTTACTTGAAAATAGTTACCCCGACTTGGCCTTGAAAATAAGCAGCTGGCAAGGCCGAAAATCAGGCCCACCGACAGTGACCTGTAGCCATGCCCAGGGTCGACACATAAGTTGTGGATTAAGGCGGTTGCCACCAACCAGACTCCAGGTATGTGGACAAAGACAATTTCTGGATAGCAGCGTAAGTACTAGGTGCTGCAGTAAATGTTGTAGGGATTTCACTCACTCAGGTGCGACGGCTGACACTCAGGAGGCACGTTCCTTTAAAAGTTCACAGGGTTTATTACTTCATAAACCACATGGCAAAATAACAGCAAACAAGTAGCCTTTAGCTCAAGAAAAGAAAACAAAGTGTCCAGTCCATCAGGCTAAGTCCTGGAGCCTTAACACACTCAGGAGGGTTTTCACCTCCACACATATCTACTGTGTTAAGCATTAGGCTTTCTTTTATATGTCAAACCACACCCAGAACCCATCACATGACCAGACATGTGGTTGTGACATCACCACAGGTCCTGAAACACATATAGGTAGCTATGGTTACATCACAGCGGCAAGCCATCTATGTGACACATATCTCCCATCGATTAGACACCCTTTAGCCACGCTACATACCTCCCCCCTCTGCCTAAAGCCGTGGGGCTTGGCACTTTCCCCCACTAGACAAGGGATTCTTGACAGGGCATCAGCATTACCGTGCAGCTTTCCGGCCCTATGTTTCACATGGAAACAGAAGTCCTGCAGGGCTAAGAACCAACGGGTGACCCTAGCATTTCTACCCTTCGTTTCCCTCATCCACCTAAGTGGGGCATGGTAGGATATCAGTCTAAATTTACGTCCCAGCAGATAGTACCGTAATGTGTCCACCGCCCACTTTATGGCCAAGGACTCCTTCTCTACGACTGAGTAGTTCTTTTCAGATGAGGACAGCTTCCTACTCCGATAGAGAACAGGATGCTCCTCTGTTGTGAATTTTGTGGCCAAGCTCCCTCCTGTGGTCGAGAGTGGTACTTCGGCTGGTTCTGTCTATGAGCTTCCTTTGGTGGATGAGAGTGGTGCTGCGGCTTCTGAGTTTCCTTCCTCAGGTGATGAGGTTGAGTGGTTAGGTGCTGCTCTATTTAACTCCACCTGGTGCTTTGAACCTGGCCTCCAGTCAATGTTCTAGTATTGGTCTTGCTTCCTCCTGGATCGTTCCTGTGGCCTGTCTATCCTGCATAAGCTAAGTTTTGCTTGTGTTATTTTTGTTTGCTATTTTTTCTGTCCAGCTTGCTATATTGGTTTTTCTTGCTTGCTGGAAGCTCTGAGACGCAGAGGGAGCACCTCCGTACCGTTAGTCGGTGCGGAGGGTCTTTTTGCCCCTCTGCGTGGTTGTTTGTAGGTCTTTGTGTTGACCGCAAAGCTATCTTTCCTATCCTCGGTCTATTCAGTAAGTCGGGCCTCACTTTGCTAAATCTATTTCATCTCTGTGTTTGTATTTTCATCTTACTCACAGTCATTATATGTGGGGGGCTGCCTTTTCCTTTGGGGAATTTCTCTGAGGCAAGGTAGGCTTATTTTTCTATCTTCAGGGCTAGTTAGTTTCTCAGGCTGTGCCGAGTTGCATAGGGAGCGTTAGGCGCAATCCACGGCTACCTCTAGTGTGGTTTGATAGGATTAGGGATTGCGGTCAGCAGAGTTTCCACGTCTCAGATCTCGTCCTTTGTTTTTGGTGTTTGTCAGGTCACTTTGTGTGCTCTGAACTTCTATGTCCATTGTGGTTCTGAATTACCTGTTCATAACAGTACTGGAGGCCCAAAGAACTAATGTTTATCAATAGAGGGAAAAGAGATGTTCTGAGACCATTTTTTTTTCTTTGCACTGTGTTCTGTCTTTCTTTTCCCCTTTACATCAGGGTGGTTCAGAACACAGGTGTGGACATGGACATTCAAGGTCTGTTCTCTTTGATGGATAATCTCGCTATAAATGTACAGAATATTCAAGATTTAGTGGTTCAGAATCCTATGTTAGAGCCTAGAATTCCTATTCCTGAGTTGTTTTCTGGAGATAGAGCTAAGTTTTTGAATTTTAAAAATAATTGTAAACTATTTCTGGCTTTGAAACCTCGCTCCTCTGGTGACCCAGTTCAACAAGTTAAGATCATTATTTCTTTATTACGTGGCGACCCTCAAGACTGGGCATTTTCCCTTGCGCCAGGAGATCCTGCATTAGGTAATATTGATGCGTTTTTTCTGGCGCTTGGATTGCTGTACGACGAACCTAATTCAGTGGATCAGGCAGAGAAAAATTTGCTGGCTCTGTGTCAGGGTCAGGATGAGATAGAGATTTATTGTCAGAAGTTTAGAAAGTGGTCCGTGCTCACTCAATGGAATGAATGTGCGCTGGCAGCTATTTTCAGAAAGGGTCTCTCTGAAGCCCTTAAGGATGTCATGGTGGGATTTCCTATGCCTGCTGGTCTGAATGAGTCTATGTCTTTGGCCATTCAGATCGGTCGACGCTTGCGCGAGCGTAAATCTGTGCACCATTTGGCGGTATTATCTGAGCATAAACCTGAGCCTATGCAGTGCGATAGGACTTTGACCAGAGCTGAAAGGCAAGAACACAGACGTCAGAATGGGCTGTGTTTCTACTGTGGTGATTCCACTCATACTATCTCCGATTGTCCTAAGCACACTAAGCGGTTCACTAGGTCTGCCACCATTGGTACGGTACAGTCGAAATTTCTTTTGTCCGTTACTTTGATCTGCTCTTTGTCTTCCTATTCTGTCATGGCATTTGTGGATTCAGGCGCTGCCCTGAATTTGATGGATTTGGAGTTTGCTAGGCGCTGTGGGTTTGTCTTGGAGCCCTTGCAGTGTCCTATTCCATTGAGAGGAATTGATGCTACGCCTTTGGCCAAGAATAAGCCTCAGTCAATCGAGAGTTGCTAGCCATGAAGTGGGCATTCGAGGAGTGGCGTCATTGGCTTGAGGGAGCTAAGCATCGCGTGGTGGTCTTGACTGATCACAAAAACTTGACTTATCTCGAGTCTGCCAAACGGTTGAATCCTAGACAGGCTCGTTGGTCGCTGTTTTTCTCCCGTTTTGACTTTGTGGTTTCGTACCTTCCGGGCTCTAAAAATGTGAAGGCGGATGCCCTGTCTAGGAGTTTTGTGCCCGATTCTCCGTGTTTGTCTGAGCCGGCGGGTATTCTCAAAGAGGGGGTAATTTTGTCTGCCATCTCCCCTGATTTGCGGCGGGTGCTGCAAAAATTTCAGGCTAATAGACCTGACCGTTGCCCAGCGGAGAAACTGTTTGTCCCTGTTAGGTGGACGAATAAAGTTATCTCTGAGGTTCATTGTTCGGTGTTGGCTGGTCATCCTGGAATCTTTGGTACCAGAGATTTGGTGGCTAGATCCTTTTGGTGGCCGTCTCTGTCGCGGGATGTGCATTCTTTTGTGCAGTCCTGTGGGATTTGTGCTCGGGCTAAGCCCTGCTGTTCTCGTGCCAGTGGGTTGCTTTTGCCCTTGCCGGTCCCAAAGAGGCCTTGGACACATATCTCTATGGATTTTATTTCGGATCTCCCCGTCTCTCAAAGAATGTCGGTCATTTGGGTGGTTTGTGATCGTTTCTCTAAGATGGTCCATTTGGTGCCCTTGTCTAAATTGCCTTCCTCCTCTGATTTGGTGCCGTTGTGTTTCCAGCATGTGGTTCGTTTACTTGGCATTCCAGAGAACATCGTTTCTGACAGAGGTTCCCAGTTTGTTTCGAGGTTTTGGCGAGCCTTTTGTGCTAGGATGGGCATTGATTTGTCTTTTTCCTCGGCTTTCCATCCTCAGACAAATGGCCAGACTGAACGAACCAATCAGACCTTGGAAACATATCTGAGATGTTTTGTTTCTGCTGATCAGGATGATTGGGTGTCCTTTTTGCCTTTGGCTGAGTTCGCCCTTAATAATCGGGCCAGCTCGGCTACTTTGGTTTCGCCGTTTTTCTGCAATTCTGGGTTCCACCCTCGTTTCTCTTCAGGGCAGGTTGAGTCTTCGGACTGTCCTGGTGTGGATACTGTGGTGGATAGGTTGCAGCAGATTTGGACTCATGTAGTGGACAATTTGACTTTGTCCCAGGAGAAGGCTCAACGTTTCGCTAACCGCAGGAGCTGTGTGGGTCCCCAACTTCGTGTTGGGGATTTGGTTTGGTTGTCATCTCGTTATATTCCTATGAAGGTTTCCTCTCCTAAATTTAAGCCTCGTTTCATTGGTCCATATAGGATTTCTGAGGTTCTTAATCCTGTGTCTTTTCGTTTGACTCTTCCAGCTTCTTTTTCCATCCATAACGTGTTCCATAGGTCATTGTTGCGGAGATACGTGGCACCTGTGGTTCCATCTATTGATCCTCCTGCTCCGGTTTTGGTTGAAGGGGAATTGGAGTATATAGTGGAGAAGATTTTGGATTCTCATGTTTCGAGACGGAAACTCCAGTATCTGGTTAAGTGGAAAGGTTATGGTCAGGAAGATAATTCCTGGGTCTTTGCCTCTGATGTCCATGCTGCCGATCTGGTTCGTGCCTTTCATGTGGCTCATCCTGGTCGGCCTGGGGGCTCTGGTGAGGGTTCGGTGACCCCTCCTCAAGGGGGGGGTACTGTTGTGAATTCTGTGGCCAAGCTCCCTCCTGTGGTCGAGAGTGGTACTTCGGCTGGTTCTGTCTATGAGCTTCCTTTGATGGATGAGAGTGGTGCTGCGGCTTCTGAGTTTCCTTCCTCAGGTGATGAGGTTGAGTCGTTAGGTGCTGCTCTATTTAACTCCACCTGGTGCTTTGATCCTGGCCTCCAGTCAATGTTCTAGTATTGGTCTTGATTCCTCCTGGATCGTTCCTGTGGCCTGTCTATCCTGCATAAGCTAAGTTTTGCTTGTGTTATTTTTGTTTGCTATTTTTTCTGTCCAGCTTGCTATATTGGTTTTTCTTGCTTGCTGGAAGCTCTGAGACGCAGAGGGAGCACCTCTGTACCGTTAGTCGGTGCAGAGGGTCTTTTTGCCCCTCTGCGTGGTTGTTTGTAGGTTTTTGTGTTGACCGCAAAGTTATCTTTCCTATCCTCGGTCTATTCAGTAAGTCGGGCCTCACTTTGCTAAATCTATTTAATCTCTGTGTTTGTATTTTCATCTTACTCACAGTCATTATATGTGGGGGGCTGCCTTTTCCTTTGGGGAATTTCTCTGAGGCAAGGTAGACTTACTTTTCTATCTTCAGGGCTAGTTAGTTTCTCAGGCTGTGCTGAGTTGCATAGGGAGCGTTAGGCGCAATCCACGGCTACCTCTAGTGTGGTTTGATAGGATTAGGGATTGCGGTCAGCAGAGTTTCCACGTCTCAGAGCTCGTCCTTTGTTTTTGGTGTTTGTCAGGTCACTTTGTGTGCTCTGAACTTCTATGTCCATTGTGGTTCTGAATTACCTGTTCATAACACTCCTCCCCATGTAGTTCTTGGGAAAGGACTGCTCCTACCCCAACATCTGAGGCATCTGTCTGAAGAATAAACTCTTTCTTGAAGTTTGGGGCCATCAGAACGGGTTGCTTACACAGAGCCTCTTTCATCTCTTGGAAGGCCAACTCTGTTTCTTCGGACCATTTAATCATTACTGATTTTGTCCCTTTTAGCAGATCAGTCAGAGGCGCAGCCATCGTGGCGAAGTTTGGGATGAACCTCCTGTAATATCCCACGATTCCCAGGAAGGCTTTAACTTGCTTTTTGGAAACTGGTTTTGGCCATGTTTGAATTGCCTCGACTTTACTGATTTGGGGTTTTATTTCTCCATGACCCACTATATATCCAAGGTACTTAGCTTCTTCTTTACCCAAGGCACACTTCTTCGGGTTTATTGTAAACCCCGCCTCTCTTATAGCATCAAACACCGCTTGGACTTTCTCCAGATGACTCTCCCAGTCCGGGCTAAAGATGACGATATCATCTAGGTACGCAGCAGCGTAGGCCTTATGGGGTGCAAGGACTCTATCCATAGCCCTCTGGAAGGTCGCCGGAGCTCCCTGTAGGCCAAACGGCATCCGGACATACTGGAAGCATCCATCAGGTGTCGAAAAGGCCGTCTTCTCCTTGGCTTCCTGTGCCATGGGGATCTGCCAATACCCCTTTGTCAAATCCAAGGTGGATATATATCTGGCGTGCCCAAGCCTTTCAATGAGCTCATCAACGCGGGGCATGGGATAAGCGTCAAACTTGGAGACCTCATTCAACTTCCGATAGTCGTTGCAAAACCTCCACTCTCCATCAGGTTTTGGGACCAGGACAATTGGGCTCGACCAACCGCTCTTGGATTCCTCAATGACTCCAAGCTTCAACATACACTCCACCTCCTTGGAGATAACTTCTCGACGAGCCTCAGGAATACAATAGGGCTTCACGTTCACCCGCACATGTGGCTCTGTTAGGACCTCGTGCTCTATGACCTTCGTGTGTCCTGGCAACTCTGAAAACAGGTCCCTGTTTTTCTGGAGTAACTCCCGGCACTGCTGTTTCTGGGTCTTCGATAGCGTCTCTGCTATAGTAACCGCTCCAACCTCACCTTCTGGGTTGCTTACCAATGATGGAGTTACTGTCGGCTCTCTATCTTGCCACAGCTTGATGAGGTTGACATGGTATACTTGGAATGGTTTCCGTCTTCCTGGTTGGTGAATTTTATAATTTACTTCACCAAGTTTCTCGACAACCTCATATGGCCCTTGCCATTTGGCCAAGAACTTGCTTTCCACTGTCGGAACTAACACAAGAACTCGGTCTCCCGGATTGAACTGCCTCACTCTTGCAGACCGGTTGTAGACTCTGGCCTGAGCTTCTTGTGCCTGGAGGAGGTGTTCTTTCACGATAGGCATCACCTTTGCAATCCTCTGCTGCATCAGGCCACATGCTCAATGACGTTTCTGTGAGGCGTGACTTCGGCTTCCCAGGTTTCCTTGGCTATATCCAGGAGTCCTCGCGGATGTCGGCCATATAGAAGCTCAAACGGTGAGAACCCTGTGGAGGCCTGTGGAACTTCACGAATGGACAACATCAGATAGGGTAAGAGACAATCCCAGTCTCTACTGTCTTTCTCTATAGCTTTTCTCAGCATGCTCTTCAGTGTCTTGTTAAATCTCTCAACAAGGCCATCTGACTGGGGATGGTACACCGAGGTCCTCAACTGGGAGATTATCAGGGCTTTGCATAACTCCCTCATCACCTTGCTCATGAAAGGTGTCCCCTGGTCAGTCAGGATCTCCTTCGGCAGACCTGTCCGGGAAAAGACATGGACCAACTCACGGGCTATACTCTTCGAGGAAGAATTTCTCAAGGGAATTGCCTCAGGATAGCGTGTGGCATAGTCCAGGATGACTAATATATACTGATGGCCCCGGGCTGATTTAATTAAGGGACCAACCAAGTCCATGGCACCTCAATAATGGGCAGTGGCACAAGGGGGTTCCGGAAATGAGGAGTGGGAGCAGTTAGCTGACATGTAGGGCAGGACCTGCAATAGTTCACTATTTCCCGGTGACACCCAGGCCAATAGAACCTCTGCACAACCCGTTCCTGCATTTTTTCCACCCTTAGGTGTCCACACAAGATGTGTGAATGGGCCATGTCCAACACCTTCCGTCTATATGGACCCGGCACTATCAACTGCTCTACCAACTCCTCCCTTATTTTCGTGACCCGGTACAACAACTCCCCACTCATCAGAAAATGGGGAAATCTTGTGTCTGCCCCCGGCTCCTGTACCACCCCGTCAATAACTGTGACATTATTAAAGGCTTCCCTCAGAGTGGGGTCCCTATGTTGGGCAGTCCCAAAATTTTCACCGGTTACCTCTAACTCCAGAATGTCAGATGCAGGGGACACTTCCTCCTCATCCCCAACCAGGACACAAAAAGGAAACCTGTCTGACTCCGGGTGTGGCGACACCCTTCCAGGGTTCATTGGTTCCCTGCTCTTGCTAGGGAGCTCAGAACCTTTTCCCCACAAATCCCAAAACAAACAGAAATCCCGGCCAATAATTATAGGGTGCAACAAGTCCTGCACGATGCCGACTATGTGGGACTCAGTGCCACATGCCGTTTCAATGTCCACCCTGGCCATAGGGTAGTCCTTTGCATCACCATGTATGCACCGCACTTGACCTTCTTTCCCGGGAGCAGGTGGAGAGGAAAAGTGGCCCTCACCAGGGTCACTAGGCTCCCCGAGTCTAACAGTGCCGTTACTGCTCGACCGTTCACCTTTACAGGACACGCTTGAGGTCCCTCGTTGGGCGGAGAGTTCACACTGCAGGCTGGATACGCATAGTATGAACAACGGCGTCCCATGCTGCAGTCCATCTGCTCAGTGGTCTGGGAACAACGGGCAGCTATATGTCCTGGCCCGTGGCACCTCCAACAAATAATATCACCCGTAGGGACCTTGGGCACCACCTCCCCCGCCTTTTGTGACCTTGGACGCGCCACCCCTTTTTGGGTCTCAGCTCCCTTCTGGGACCCCCAGTACAGCATGGGTTGCCTCCCAGAGGAGCCTTCCAACCCTTGGTATCTCTCAACCAGTCCGATCAGCTTGTTGGCATTCTGGGGATCACCCTGGGCAACCCAAGTCTGTATGCACAAACCGATCCATCATCACTCGTTCCACCATCTGTGCAGGTGTACACAACTCTGGCTGCAGCCATTTCTGGACCAGGTGCAACAGGTCAAACATTTGAGAGCGAGGCGGTTTGTCCCGGTAATAGGCCCAGCAGTGAACTCACTGTGCCCTGACAGTCAGTGTCACCCCCAAACGTGCGAGAATCTCAACTTTCAATTTGTGATACTCTTTGGCATCCTGCAAGGTCAAATCATAGTACGCCTTCTGGGGTTCTCCCGTCAGGTATGGCGCCAGTACCTCTGCCCACTGCTCTGGTGGAAGTTTTTCCCTCTCAGCGACCCTCTCAAACACCGTCAGGAAGGCCTCAACATCATCCCTGGGAGTCATTTTCTGCAATGCGCGTCTTACCGTCTTCTGGACGTGGGTGTCATCAGCCAGACCTGGGGTTGGGGCGCTCATCCTGCCCTGGATGGCAGTTGCCAGAAGCTGCATCTGCTGCCGTTGCTCCTGCTGGTTCTGTTGCATCTGCTGCCGATGCTCCTGCTGGCTCTGCCGTTGCTCCTGCTGGCTCTGTTTTATCTGCTGCATCAACAGCCTGTTGGTCTCTTGCTGTCATTGCTCCTGCTGTGACTGTAACTGGACCAAGTGTTTCAGCAGGTCCTCCATTTTCCCCGGCAATGCTTGCTGGCTTACAGCAGACTTGACCCAGGACATTCAATAATAGACTTACGTCTTACGCTGGGAACGCTGCCCGCATTCTCCACCAATTGTAGGGATTTCACTCACTCAGGTGCGACGGCTGACACTCAGGAGGCACGTTCCTTTAAAAGTTCACAGGGTTTATTACTTCATAAACCACATGGCAAAATAACAGCAAACAAGTAGCCTTTAGCTCAAGAAAAGAAAACAAAGTGCCCAGTCCATCAGGCTCAGTCCTGGAGCCTTAACACACTCAGGAGGGTTTTCACCTCCACACATATCTACTGTGTTAAGCATTAGGCTTTCTTTTATATGTCTAACCACACCCAGAACCCATCACATGACCAGACATGTGGTTGTGACATCACCACAGGTCCTGAAACACATATAGGTAGCTATGGTTACATCACAGCGGCAAGCCATCTATGTGACACATTTCTCCCGTCGATTAAACACCCTTTAGCCACGCTACACTGTGTTATTGTTCACTTGTTAAAATGTCTGTTTCCTTAGTCCGGGAGTACTGAATTTCTCTAGGGGGGAATATGGCACCCCAGGAGTCCGATTGCCACAGTGGCATTGCCTCCTTCACCGGGGGTGTTGTCATGCCTGGAAGCTAGGAGAGGTGCCCTTACCATGTAACATCAGTATCCAACACTTTTCCTTACTCCAGACCAGAAGGGGGAGCTCTAAACCCAGTTTTAGGGGAGCCTCCCTATAAGTTCTGGCTTGGAGATGGAGTTAGTGAGTCTGAGTCTGAGAGAGGAGAGGAGAAAAGTAGAAGAGAACCTGGGGAGTGGAGCTGTAACCAAGCTCACCCCAGAGCTGAGCACTAGAAACCGGACACCGGAGTCCGTGGTTGCTCGGGTACTGAAGACCCAGCAGCTAAATTTGGAGGGCAGGGGACTGCAGGTCTCCTGGCCCATCTAACAACCAGTGGTACAGCAGCACATCCGAACCCGGACCCGCCATGAAGGAGTGACACCTGCCAGACAGTGAGAGGGACTTCAGCAGAGCTTAAAGCAGCAAGGACCTAACAGGACAGCGCAGAAGGAAGACCTCCGAACTCACCTGGCTAGGTGGATCCAATTTGCTTCCAGACTGCCTGGATCTACATTAATATCTGTTACCCATGCCCCAGACTGCACCTTCAGCCATCGAGTAAAGGTAGAGAAAACTACAGCCCTTGTGTCCTCCAGTAATTTCTCGCACCCTAAGTCCTGCACCCCAATGTCCACGATCCCTTACAACAGTACCGGTAGCCCTGGGCCCCGCTCCACCTTTGGGGAGCAGAACCATCCGAGCTGTATCACTATCGGCCCCAGTGTCTGCCACCCCAAGTGGCGTTACATTAAAGGGACACTGTCACCTGAATTTGGAGGGAACAATCTTCAGCCATGGAGGCGGGGTTTTGGGGTTTTTGATTCACCCTTTCCTTACCCGCTGGCTGCATGCTGGCTGCAATATTGGATTGAAGTTCATTCTCTGTCCTCCATAGTACACGCCTGCGCAAGGTAAGATTGCCTTGTGCAGGCATGTACTTGGGAGGACAGAGAATGAACTTCAATCCAATATTGCAGCCGGCATGCAGCCAGCGGGTAAGGAAAGGGTGAATCAAAAACCCCAAAACCCCGCCTCCATGGCTGAAGATTGTTCCCTCCAAATTCAGGTGACAGTGTCCCTTTAAATCCCCTATAAACTTTCCTTCATTACTTTATTGTGCATCCAGGGTCACGGACCGGGTCACTGCTGCTGTGACAACCCCCTGTAGAACTGCCCGACCCAGATTGGGTACCCTGCAGCCCTAACGGGCGTTGCATATAGACCCATTCATTTGCCACTACAAATACTGGAGACACTGATGTGTGAAACAGGCCTAACACAGAGTTGCTAGTGTGGCTAGCATGAAAACTAGAGGGATTTGTCTACCATACATTACACCACCCAACCCTATTTCCTCTAGGGGAACTGGTGTAGCATTCCTCCGTGAAGGTCTCTTCATGGCATTACAACCCAATCATTACGATCAAAACAAAAGAAGCACTTATCGCTAAAAGGATAGACCTTCGTTCAAGATTTTGGTTTCCATTTGGAGACCATGTGGAAAAACAGAACAAAGAGGCCTTCATGAGGTTAGGAATTAGAAAGGGAGCTGCATGCAGAGAATCTTGATGATTTGTGTGCACCTGGACACCCCCACAGAATAAATCCTCCTTAGGCCTCGGTCACAATTGCGAGTGTGATGCAAGAAACTCGCACGAGTCTCTCGCATCAATACCAGGCACTGCTGCCGGTACTCGGGACTGGAGTGTGAGACTGCATAGAAATATATGTAACCGCACACTCCTGTCCCTAGTGCCAGGGGACTTGATGCACAAGTTTCTCGCATTGAACTCGCAAGTGTGACCAGGCTCGGACTGGCCCACCGGGGTACCGGAGGATCCCCCGGTGGGCCCCTGACTCAGAAAGTCTCTCTCTTCTGAGCATCGCTGCATGCCGGATTTAAGCTCCGCCTCTCCCCGCCCATCAGAAGAAGAGAGAAAAGCTGAGCTCCTGCATTGCCTGGTATAATGGTGGGGATCATTGGCTCAGACTGCAGTATGAGAGCAGGGTGCGGGCTGGATCGCTTCCCTCCCCGGAGTCTCTGGTGGCTAGTAGGATGGGAGGAGGGAGGCTCAGCAGACATTTCACTGACCTGCACTGACACTGCTCCTGGAGCCTGACAGCAGTATGCCCCGCCCACCAGCACAGACGGGCCAGGCTGCTGCAGCATGTGGCCAGGAGAGCTGTGCAGTCACTGCTGAAGCTACTGCTAGCAGTGGAGAAAGTGCTACTGGAAGTGGTGTCCCCTGGCTCCTGCACTGCTCCAAGCCAAGCGCTTAGCTCTGTGGTCGGCACTGTCAGGAGGGGGAGGGGAGGCTCCAGAGGAACACAGTGGCCTGAAGTGAGTACTGGAGCTTCCTGTTTATGTCTCTGACCTGACTCTCTCCTGTCCTCCATCCCAAGAAAAGCTGCTTTCTTGTTTTCCCCACACAGCTGTGCTCTCCCTGCCCTCTCTACCTTCTAGTTGTTCATATCACTTTACCTCCCCCCACTGCTGTTCTGTGATGCTGACAGGGGTGATTCTTCATGGCACTTGCCCGAAGTCCTACCTATCCTTTTAAAAAGATACCTGGCATTTTTATATGCAGAATGAACAATTAATATATTAATAATGTTATTTATAGGAAAAAGATAATAGTAAAAAAAAAATGCCATCTCTCCAGTTTCCATCGGGTGCTCTATAACCGTGATCAAAAGGAAACAATAGGAAAAAGGTATCGGCTGGCAGATCTCGGCAGGCGATAACGGCAATCACATGATCAGAGAGTTGAAAATCCGGCCCTGATCATGCTCTCCGGGGTCTCGGCCACCCCTGGTAGCCGAGGCCCCCGAGATTTTCCAACTCTGGGTGGGGTGGCACCACAGCCTTATTCCTGATTGCCATTTTAATGGCAATGAGGAAACAAGTACACTTAGCTAAATGAGTATCGGCGGTTGCTAAAGGTTTAAACCAGTGTTTCCCAAACTCCAGTCCTCACGGACCCCACAGGTCATATTTTCAGGATTTCCATAGTGTTGCACAGGTGAGAGAATTCCTGAGGGCTTGATGAAACTTCCACCACCTGTGCAATACTAAGGGAATCCTGAGAACACGACCTGTGGGGTCCGTGAGGACCGGAGTTTGGGAACACTGGTTTATACTAAGGCTGCGATCACACAAGCAGTATTTGGTATTTTACCTCAGTATTTGTAGCCAAAATCAGGAGAGGAACAATCAAAGGGAAAGTATAAGGCTACTTTCACACTGGGCGTTTTTGCTGTGTTTTTAATGCATTTTTTATGCTAATTTTCAGCTGCGTTTTACAGTACCAGCAAAGCCTATGAGATTTCAGAAATCTCATGCACACACACTGGTTTATTTATTATCAGTATTTTGTGCTTTGCTTGTTTTTTTGGATGTAGAGCATGTCACTGCTTTTAGCAATTGAATGAAAAAAACACACCAAAAATGTAGCAAAACCTGCGTTTTTGCCACAGCTTCTTTCCTGCCAAGCACTTGGGTTTTACTGCAGAAAAAAACTCAGCAAAAACGCCCACTGTAAACTTAGCCTTAGGCTAGGTTCACACTTGCATTGTGCAGTCCGTTCAACAAATCCGGACTGCACTAACGCAAGTGCCGACTTTGTCACTGCGCTAGCGCAGATGGAGCATCTGCTAGCTCCATCTGCGCTAGGAGTGACTGACCCAGAAACGCTGCAGCCTGCGTCTCGGGTCCGTCACTCAACGACGGCACATCGCTAGCGAACACCCATTGTGGGCGTGCGCTAGCGATGCATCCGCCATTGAAAGTAATAGTGACGTTAACGAACTACGTTACACCGCGTTATGCCGCGGTGTAACGTAGTCCGTTAAACGGGTTCACACAATGCAGTGTGAACCCAGCTTTATAGAAATACGTCACCACTTCTGTATTTTTTACCCACTCCTGGTTTTGGCTGCCAAATACTGACATAAAATACTGTAAGGCTATGTGAACACATAGGAAAAGAGGTGCAGAATTTTCTGCACAAAATCCGCATCTCCTGGCAGAATCCGCAGCTGCGGATTTTGTGCGGTTTTTGCTACTGCAGATTTTTATCATGGAGGGGTGCAGAAACGCTGCAGATCTGCACAAAAGAAGTGACATGCACTTCTTTGAAATCCGCAGCAATTCCGCACTGATTTTTCCACACCATCTGCACAGCTATTTTTTTTATCCCATTGACTTACATTGTACTGTACATCACAGTGCGGATCTGCAGTGTTTTTTGTGCAGAAAAATTTGCTGCGGATCCGCAGCAAATCCGCATCGTGTGCACATAGCCTTAAAGAAATGGATCACTTAAAAATAGAGAAAAATGGCGATGGACAGAACCAATTAAATACATTAAAGGGAACCTGTCACCTGAATTTGGCGGGACCGGTTTTCGGTCATATGGGTGGAGTTTTCAGGTGTTTGATTCACCCTTTCCTTACCCGCTGGCTGCATGCTGGCCGCAATATTGGATTGAAGTTCATTCTCTGTCCTCCGTAGTACACGCCTACGCATGGTTAATAACCATGGATCTTCCCAGGCTATGAATATCAGCCCGCAGCTGTATATTTAGTCTTTGCTGGCTTTTAAAATAGGGGGACCCCCCAAAAAAATGACGTGGGATCCAACAATAATTTATAGCCAGAAAGGCCAAGCAGACAGCTGCGGGCTGATATTCATAGCCTAGGAAGAGAGCATGGATATATACCAGCCCCCAGCCGCCCTAGAAATGGCACATCTGTAAGATGCACCAATTCCAGTACTTAGCCTCTCTCTTCCCAGAGGTGGCATATGGGGTAATAAGGGGTTAATGTCACCTTTGTAAGGTGACATTAAGCCAGCTTAGTAATGGAGAGGCGTCAGTAAGACACCTATCCATTAATAATCCTATAGTTGTGAAAGGATTAATAAAACACACACATGCAGAACAAAGTATTTTAATGAAATAAACCACCACAGTTTTGTCATCTTTATTATACTGGTAATCCAAGCGAAGCCATTGATCTTCTGAAAAAAATAAATAAACCAACAGTATACTCCCTGATTAGTCGTAGTCCTTAATAACGAGTGTCCCATGACGAGTTCAGCTCTGCTACACCTGGATGCCTGACATCCAGACATAGCAGAGCTTGTAGATGATCACCGGAGATAACTCTCCAGCTGCATCGTTCTCACAATCAGCTGATCGTGAGAACCAGACTAGTGACCGGAGATAACCCCCAGTCACTTGCACGGTAGTTTTCACGGTAAGCCAAGTTATCGCGAGAACTGCAGTGAACGCGGGACTTCCGGCAGCGGGATAGGCAAGACCTTACTTAAATTAGTAGACATGCATAGTAAGCTGCGTTTACGCAGTTATTACGCATGTGACTAATCATTAGATGTGGTTTTACTGCATCTAATGATAGTCTATGGTAAATTCACGGTGCGGCGACGGAGCGTCGCCGCATTGTAAACAGACATGCTGCGTTCTGAAAAGACGCACCGCATGTCTGTTTCCGCGGGTCTGCCGCCTGCTTGTTTTACCGCATAGTGGAGACTGGATTTCAGGAAATCCCCTCCACTATGCAGTAACATCTGAACGCTGCGTGTTTGACGCTGCAGCTCTACGCAACGTCAAACATGCAGCATTTCCTGACCGTGGAAACATACCCTTAGAGTGTCCATCTTTTTAGCAGAAACAAATGTGCAGCATGTTGTACCTGTAATAGTGAATATGATGAAACTTACTACTGAGCCTCCTAAAAAATACTACAACACAAAGGTGTACTTAGCCTGGGTGCTGAAATTTAGAGTGGGCCCCTGGAGTCGGTTCCACTGGTGGGCCCTAGGCACCCCAGTCCGACACTGAGTGTGACCCCGGCCTTACAGAATAAATCATTCCACACAGAATAAATCTCCCCCAGAGAAAATCCCCAGAGTAAATCCTACTGACTAAATAAATCCCCCCATAGTTACATTTGATCTCCGGTGTCTTAAACTCCAGTGTGGAGCACTTACCACCAATGCTCTTCATGCTTCTGAGTTCTGGCAAGTGACATCAGCAGCGTGATCACATCACTTGATCATGCTGCTGGCGTCCCAATTGTACTCCCGTCAGTGTCACAGAATATTCCTCAGACAACGATTAACCCCATCAAACTATGACCATTTTCCATTCTTTCCGTTTTTTTCTCTCTTTGCCATAACTTTTTAAATATTTCCGTCAATATAACCATATGAGGGCTTGCTTTTTGGGATACAAGTTAAGTTATACTTATGAACGGTACCTTTGATTTTACCATATAATGTACTGAAAATTGGGAAAAAATTCAATGTTTGGTGAAATTGAAAAAAGTGCAATTCTACAATTGTTTGTTTTGTTTTTTTTTTATTTATTTACCATATGCAGTATATGGTAAAACTGACTTGGCAATATGATTTTCCAGGTCAGTACGACTATGCAGATACCAAACATGTATAGCTTATCTTTTATCATTTATTTAAGTGGTGAAAAAATTCCAACATTTGCATGAAAAAAAGTTTTTGCATTTCTTGACATTTTCCGAGACCCATAGCGTTTCCATTAGGGTTGAGTGACTTTTACTTTTTTAGGATCGAGTCGGGTTTTGCGAAACCTGACCTTGTCAAAAGTCGGGTCGGGTGAAATTGGCCGATTATTGCGAAAAGTCGGGGGCCGACCGAAACTCGAAACCCAATGCAAGTCAATGGGGAATCAAAGTCGGCAGTGAGTGGAGGACAGGAAAACACCTACAGTGCCCATTTTAATGACAAAAACATCAATTCTTCTTTCTTAAGCTTGTCAATCTTAATTTAATTTATAATAATAGTTAGGCATTGAAAACAGGGGGTCATTTGGCTAAAGTTGTGGGGGGGTAGGGCTGGCTCAAGATTTTCGTGGGCCTAGGAAATGCGGAATACGTCACGGTGGTGGAGCGGGGAGAGGTAAGTATTTCAACTTTGCAAGTGCTGTGATCCTGAGCAAGCGGGGGGGCCCACTAGTTGGCACTGGCACAGGGTGCGTTTGACGGCGGGTGGCGCCTCCCACTGCCAGAGACACTTTTGCATCCTATGAGGGGCCCTGTGGCAATGTCAACGAGAATGCCCCCCCACCTGATGAAGGAACCTGCACTTTCATCTGCACCTTCCTCTTTGTCCCCGTGTAAGGTGGTATAGTATCCGGGAAGGGGAACCTGAGTTTCAGCAGGGTCAGATTCTGGCTGTGTAGAGTGCAAGGGGAATGTAGTGGTCTGGGTCAATGTACCAGCAGACTCATCTAGCAGTGGCTGGGCAATGGGCAGGATGAGGAGGAAACACAGATATAGGCCCAAAACATAAAGTAGGCTAAAAGCAGTTCAAAATTGGTAACAGGACAAAACAGGCGGCATTGCTTTGTTAAGTGGAGGACAATTGTAATGAGTGGCGCAGACACAGGTAGTAGGCCCAAAATAAAAAAGAAGGCTAAATGCAGTTCAAAATTGGTAACAGGACTAAACAGGCGGCATTGCTTTGTTCAATGGAGGACAATTGTAACGAGTGGCGCCAACACAGGTAGTAGGCCCAAAATAAAAAAGTAGGCTAAATTCAGTTCAAAATTGGTAACCGGACTGTTAAGATCTGGTGGCCTAGGAGCAGCATGAGACGTACTCTGGAGAAGGTGGTACCTTTACTGACCGCAAACCCTGAACTAGCAGCGCAACTTGAAGTAGCCATGGGGGGTACCTAACACTCCCTAGACCCCTCGACACCGCCTAAGAACTAACTACCCCTAAAGACAGAAACGGGAAAACTATCTTGCCTCAGAGAAAATCCCCAAAGGATAGACAGCTGCCCACAAATATTGACTGTGAAAGGAGAGGGAAATAACATACGCAGACATGAAATCAGGATTTAGCATAGGAGGCCATACTAGCTAAAAAGGAAGAATAGGACAGAGTACTATGCGGTCAGTATAAAAACACTAGAAAATATCCACCACAGAAAATACAAAACACCACATCTGACTAAAGACATGGAGGGTATATCTGCATCTCCAGAGACACAGCAAGGCTGCAAAAAATCCTTCACGGACAAAGCTGGACAAAACAAAACAAGAAAATGCACAGACTATAAGGTCCACAGCAGGTGGACAGCAAAAACAAGGCCAGAACTTATCTTTGAAGAAATAAACAGCAGACCAGGAGAGACCAAGAATGGATGTGAATCCTCCAAAAACAATGGACAACTGGCACTAACAAAGGATAAAGCAGGACTTAAATAGCCCAGCCCAAATTACAAAAAATGGATACACCTGATAAATGCTGCGATCCAACTACCGCAGCATTACCACTCATTACCACCGGAGGGAGCCCAAGAGCAGAATTCACAACAGTACCCCCCCCCTTGAGGAGGGGTCACCGAACCCTCACCAGAGCCCCCAGGCTGATCAGGACGAGCCAAATGAAAGGCACGAACCAAATCGTCAGCATGAACATCGGAGGCAACAACCCAAGAATTATCCTCCTGGCCATAACCCTTCCATTTGACCAGATACTGAAGCTTCCGCCTCGAAAAATGAGAATCCAAAATCTTCTCAACCACATATTCCAACTCCCCATCAATCAACACCGGGGCCGGAGGATCAGCAGAGGGAACAACGGGCACCACATACTTCCGCAACAAAGATCTATGGAATACATTATGGATGGAAAAAGAGGCTGGAAGGGCCAAACGAAAAGACACCGGATTAATAATCTCAGAAATCCTATAAGGACCAATAAACCGAGGCTTGAACTTAGGGGAAGAAACCTTCATAGGAACATGACGGGAAGACAACCAAACCAAATCCCCAACCCGAAGCCGGGAACCAACACACCGATGACGGTTAGCAAAACGCTGAGCCTCCTCCTGAGACAACACCAAATTGTCTACCACATGAGCCCAAATCCGCTGCAGCCTGTCAACCACAGAATCCACACCAGGACAATCAGAAGGCTCAACCTGTCCTGAAGAAAAACGAGGATGAAAACCAAAGTTACAAAAAAAAGGCAAAACCAAGGTAGCAGAACTAGCCCAATTATTAAGGGCAAACTCGGCCAATGGCAAGAACGCCACCCAATCATCCTGATCAGCAGACACAAAGCATCTCAAATAAGTTTCCAAAGTCTGATTAGTTCGCTCGGTCTGGCCATTTGTCTGACGATGAAATGCGGAAGAAAAAGACAAATTAATGCCCAGCCTAGCACAAAAGGCCCACCAAAACCTAGAAACAAACTGGGAACCTCTATCGGACACAATATTCTCCGGGATGCCATGCAAACGAACCACATGCTGAAAAAACAACGGAACCAAATCAGAAGAGGAAGGTAATTTAGGCAAAGGTACCAAATGAACCATCTTAGAAAACCGGTCGCAAACCACCCAGATAACCGACATCCTCTGGGAAACCGGAAGATCAGAAATAATATCCATAGAAATATGCGTCCAAGGCCTCTCAGGGACCGGCAAAGGCAGAAGCAACCCGCTGGCGCGGGAACAGCAAGGCTTGGCCCACGCACAAATCCCACAGGACTGCACAAAAGAACGCACATCCCGCGACAAAGAAGGCCACCAAAAGGACCTACCAACCAAATCTCTGGTACCAAAAATCCCAGGATGGCCAGCCAACACAGAACAATGAACCTCAGAAATCACTTTACTAGTCCATCTATCAGGAACAAACAGTTTCCCCACTGGACAGCGGTCAGGTTTATCAGCCTTAAATTCCTGAAGAACCCGTCGTAAATCAGGGGAGATGGCAGAAAGAATCACCCCTTCCTTCAGAATGCCGACCGGCTCAAGGACCTCAGGAGAATCAGGCAAAAAACTCCTAGAGAGGGCATCCGCCTTAACATTCTTAGTACCAGGAAGTTACGAGACCACAAAATCAAAACGGGAGAAAAACAGGGACCATCGAGCCTGTCTAGGATTCAGTCGTTTGGCAGACTCCAGGTAAATCAGATTCTTATGATCGGTCAAGACCACAATACGGTGCTTGGCCCCCTCAAGCCAATGATGCCACACCTGTGGGTCACCACGCAGCAAGGATATGATGATTTTAACCTGCTGAATGGGATCACCAGAAGAACGGGGTCTCAATGCAAAAAACAGTTTACAATTATTTTTGAAACTCAAAAATTTGGATCTGTCACCAAAAAATAAATCAGGATTGGGAATCTTAGGTTCTAAGGCAGGAGTCTGAATAATAAAATCTGAAATACCCTGTACCCTAGCAGCAAGCTGATCCACCCGAGAAACTAACTCCTGAACATTTATGTTAATACTAGGTTCCGTAGCCACCCAGAGATTAAGAGGGAAGAGAAAACAGAATAGACTGGAGAAAAAAAAAAATGGCTCAAGAGCTTCCTTCCCTTCTTCTGAGATGCATTTAACTCATTGTTGGCCAGTTTTACTGTTATGATCTGGTGGCCTAGGAGCAACATGAGACGTACTGTGGAGAAGGTGGTACCTTTACTGACCGCAAACCCTGAACTAGCAGCGCAACTAGAAGTAGCCGTGGGGGGTACCTAACACTCCCTAGATCCCTCGACACCGCCTAAGAACTAACTACCCCTAAAGACAGAAACGGGAAAACTATCTTGCCTCAGAGAAAATCCCCAAAGGATAGACAGCCACCCACAAATATTGACTGTGAAAGGAGAGGGAAATAACATACGCAGACATGAAATCAGGATTTAGCATAGGAGGCCATACTAGCTAAAAAGGAAGAATAGGACAGAGTACCATGCGGTCAGTATAAAAACACTAGAAAATATCCACCACAGAAAATACAAAACACCACATCTGACTGAAGACATGGAGGGTATATCTGCATCTCCAGAGACACAGCAAGGCTGCAAAAAATCCTTCACAGACAAAGCTGGACAAAACAAAACAAGAAAATTCACAGACTATAAGGTCCACAGCAGGTGGATAGCAAAAACAAGGCCAGAACTTATCTTTGAAGAAATAAACAGCAGACCAGGAGAGACCAAGAATGGATGTAAATCCTCCAAAAACAATGGACAACTAGCACTGACAAAGGATAAAGCAGGACTTAAATAGCCCAGCCCAAATTACAAAAAATGGATACACCTGATAAATGCTGCGATCCAACTACCGCAGCACTACCACTCATAACCACCGGAGAGAGCCCAAGAGCAGAATTCACAACACCGGACTAAGCAGGCGGCATTGCGTTGTTCAGTGGAGGACAATTGTAACGAGTGGCGCATACACAGGTAGTAGGCCCAAAATAAAAAAGTAGGCTAAATGCAGTTCAAAGCTGGTAACAGGACTAAACAGGCGGCATAGCTTTGTTAAGTGGAGGACAATTGTAATGAGTGGCGTAGACACAGGTAGTAGGCCCAAAATAAAAAAGTAGGTTAAATGCAGTTCAAAATTGCTAACAGGACTAAAAAGGCGGCATTGGTTTGTTCAGTGGAGGACAATTGCAACGAGTGGAGCAGACACAGGTAGTAGGCCCAAAATAAAAAAGTAGGTTAAATACAGTTCAAAATTGGTAACAGGACTAAACAGGTGGCATAGCTTTGTGTTCAGTGGAGGACAATTGTAATGAGTGGCGCAGACACAGGTAGTAGGCTGTTGTGAATTCTGTGGCCAAGCTCCCTCCTGTGGTCGAGAGTGGTACTTCGGCTGGTTCTGTCTATGAGCTTCCTTTGGTGGATGAGAGTGGTACTGCGGTTTCTGAGTTTCCTTCCTCAGGTGATGAGGTTAAGTCGTTAGGTGCTGCTCTATTTAACTCCACCTGGTGCTTTGATCCTGGCCTCCAGTCAATGTTCTAGTATTGGTCTTGCTTCCTCCTGGATCGTTCCTGTGGCCTGTCTATCCTGCATAAGCTAAGTTTTGCTTGTGTTATTTTTGTTTGCTATTTTTTCTGTCCAGCTTGCTATATTGGTTTTTCTTGCTTGCTGGAAGCTCTGAGATGCAGAGGGAGCACCTCCGTACCGTTAGTCGGTGCGGAGGGTCTTTTTGCCCCTCTGCGTGGTTGTTTGTAGGTTTTTGTGTTGACCGCAAAGCTATCTTTCCTATCCTCGGTCTATTCAGTAAGTCGGGCCTCACTTTGCTAAATCTATTTCATCTCTGTGTTTGTGTTTTCATCTTACTCACAGTCATTATATGTGGGGGCTGCCTTTTCCTTTGGGGAATTTCTCTGAGGCAAGGTAGGCTTATTTTTCTATCTTCAGGGCTAGTTAGTTTCTCAGGCTGTGCCGAGTTGCATAGGGAGCGTTAGGCGCAATCCACGGCTACCTCTAGTGTGGTGTGATAGGATTAGGGATTGCGGTCAGCAGAGTTTCCACGTCTCAGAGCTCGTCCTTGTTTTTGGTAATTGTCAGGTCACTTTGTGTGCTCTGAACTTCAATGTCCATTGTGATTCTGAATTACCTGTTCATAAGAGTACTGGAGGCCCAAAGTACTAATGCTTCTCAATAGAGGGAAAAGAGAAGTTCTGATACCATTTTTTTTTCTTTGCACTGTGTTCTGTCTTTCTTTTCCCCTTTACATCAGGGTGGTTCAGAACACAGGTGTGGACATGGACATTCAAGGTCTGTTCTCTTTGATGGATAATCTCGCTATAAATGTACAGAATATTCAAGATTTAGTGGTTCAGAATCCTATGTTAGAGCCTAGAATTCCTATTCCTGAGTTGTTTTCTGGAGATAGAGCTAAGTTTTTGAATTTTAAAAATAATTGTAAACTATTTCTGGCTTTGAAACCTCGCTCCTCTGGTGACCCAGTTCAACAAGTTAAGATCATTATTTCTTTATTACGTGGCGACCCTCAAGACTGGGCATTTTCCCTTGCGCCAAGAGATCCTGCATTAGGTAATATTGATGCGTTTTTTCTGGCGCTTGGATTGCTGTACGACGAACCTAATTCAGTGGATCAGGCAGAGAAAAATTTGCTGGCTCTGTGTCAGGGTCAGGATGAGATAGAGATTTATTGTTAGAAGTTTAGAAAGTGGTCCGTGCTCACTCAATGGAATGAATGTGCGCTGGCAGCTATTTTCAGAAAGGGTCTCTCTGAAGCCCTTAAGGATGTCATGGTGGGATTTCCTATGCCTGCTGGTCTGAATGAGTCTATGTCTTTGGCCATTCAGATCGGTCGACGCTTGCGCGAGCGTAAATCTGTACACCATTTGGCGGTATTATCTGAGCATAAACCTGAGCCTATGCAGTGCGATAGGACTTTGACCAGAGCTGAAAGGCAAGAACACAGACGTCAGAATGGGCTGTGTTTCTATTGTGGTGATTCCACTCATGCTATCTCCGATTGTCCTAAGCGCACTAAGCGGTTCGCTAGGTCTGCCACCATTGGTACGGTACAGTCAAAATTTCTTTTGTCCGTTACTTTGATCTGCTCTTTGTCTTCCTATTCTGTCATGGCATTTGTGGATTCAGGCGCTGCCCTGAATTTGATGGACTTGGAGTTTGCTAGGCGCTGTGGGTTTGTCTTGGAGCCCTTGCAGTGTCCTATTCCATTGAGAGGAATTGATGCTACGCCTTTGGCCAAGAATAAGCCTCAGTATTGGACCCAGCTGACCATGTGCATGGCTCCTGCGCACCAGGAGGATATTCGCTTTCTGGTGTTGCATAATCTGCATGATGTGGTCGTGTTGGGGTTGCCATGGCTACAAGTCCATAACCCAGTATTAGATTGGAAATCAATGTCTGTGTCCAGCTGGGGTAGTCAGGGGGTACATGGTGATGTTCCATTTCTGTCTATCTCATCATCCACCCCTTCTGAGGTCCCAGAGTTCTTGTCTGATTACCGGGATGTATTCGATGAGCCCAAGTCCAATGCCCTACCTCCGCATAGGGATTGTGATCGTGCTATCGATTTGATTCCTGGTAGTAAGTTTCCTAAGGGTCGACTGTTTAATTTATCTGTACCTGAGCACGCCGCTATGAGGAGTTACGTGAAGGAGTCTTTGGAGAAGGGTCATATTCGCCCGTCATCGTCGCCATTGGGAGCGGGGTTCATTTTTGTGGCCAAGAAGGATGGTTCGCTGAGAACTTGTATTGATTACCGCCTTCTAAATAAAATTACGGTCAAATTTCATTACCCCTTGCCGCTGCTGTCTGATTTGTTTGCCCGGATTAAGGGGGCTAGTTGGTTCACCAAGATAGATCTTCGTGGTGCGTATAATCTTGTGCGTATTAAACGGGGCGATGAATGGAAAACAGCATTTAATACGCCCGAAGGCCATTTTGAGTACCTGGTTATGCCATTCGGACTTTCTAATGCTCCATCAGTGTTTCAGTCCTTTATGCATGATATCTTCCGAGAGTACCTGGATAAATTCCTGATTGTATACTTGGATGATATTTTGGTCTTCTCGGATGATTGGGAGTCTCATGTGAAGCAGGTCAGAATGGTGTTCCAGGTCCTGCGTGCTAATTCTTTGTTTGTGAAGGGGTCAAAGTGTTTCTGGTGTTCAGAAAATTTCATTTTTGGGGTTCATTTTTTCTCCTTCTACTATCGAGATGGACCCTGTTAAAGTTCAGGCCATTTATGATTGGACTCAGCCAACATCTCTGAAGAGTCTGCAAAAGTTCCTGGGCTTTGCTAATTTTTATCGTCGTTTCATCGCTAATTTTTCTAGCATTGCTAAACCGTTGACTGATTTAACCAAGAAGGGTGCTGATGTGGTCAATTGGTCTTCTGCTGCTGTGGAAGCTTTTCAGGAGTTGAAGCGTCGTTTTTCTTCTGCCCCTGTGTTGTGCCAACCAGATGTTTCGCTTCCGTTCCAGGTCGAGGTTGATGCTTCCGAAATTGGAGCAGGGGCTGTTTTGTCGCAGAGAAGTTCTGATTGCTCGGTGATGAAACCATGCGCCTTCTTTTCCAGGAAATTTTCGCCTGCTGAGCGAAATTATGATGTTGGCAATTGAGAGTTGCTAGCCATGAAGTGGGCATTCGAGGAGTGGCGTCATTGGCTTGAGGGAGCTAAGCATCGCGTGGTGGTCTTGACTGATCACAAAAACTTGACTTATCTCGAGTCTGCCAAATGGTTGAATCCTAGACAGGCTCATTGGTCGCTGTTTTTCTCCCGTTTTGACTTTGTGGTTTCGTACCTTCCGGGCTCTAAAAATGTGAAGGCGGATGCCCTGTCTAGGAGTTTTGTGCCCGATTCTCCGGGTTTGCCTGAGCCGGCGGGTATTCTCAAAGAGGGGGTAATTTTGTCTGCCATCTCCCCTGATTTGCGGCGGGTGCTGCAAAAATTTCAGGCTAATAGACCTGACCGTTGCCCATCGGAGAAACTGTTTGTCCCTGATAGGTGGACGAATAGAGTTATCTCTGAGGTTCATTGTTCGGTGTTGGCTGGTCATCCTGGAATCTTTGGTACCAGAGATTTGGTGGCTAGATCCCTTTGGTGGCCGTCTCTGTCGCGGGATGTGCGTTCTTTTGTGCAGTCCTGTGGGATTTGTGCTCGGGCTAAGCCCTGCTGTTCTCGTGCCAGTGGGTTGCTTTTGCCCTTGCCGGTCCCGAAGAGGCCTTGGACACATATCTCTATGGATTTTATTTCGGATCTCCCCGTCTCTCAAAGAATGTCGGTCATTTGGGTGGTTTGTGATCGCTTCTCTAAGATGGTCCATTTGGTGCCCTTGTATAAAATTGCCTTCCTCCTCTGATTTGGTGCCGTTGTTTTTCCAGCATGTGGTTCGTTTACATGGCATTCCAGAGAACATCGTTTCTGACAGAGGTTCCCAGTTTGTTTCGAGGTTTTGGTGAGCCTTTTGTGTTAGGATGGGCATTGATTTGTCTTTTTCCTCGGCTTTCCATCCTCAGACAAATGGCCAGACTGAACGAACCAATCAGACCTTGGAAACATATCTGAGATGTTTTGTTTCTGCTGATCAGGATGATTGGGTGTCCTTTTTGCCTTTGGCTGAGTTCGCCCTTAATAATCGGGCCAGCTCGGCTACTTTGGTTTCGCCGTTTTTCTGCAATTCTGGGTTCCACCCTCGTTTCTCTTCAGGGCAGGTTGAGTCTTCGGACTGTCCTGGTGTGGATACTGTGGTGGATAGGTTGCAGCAGATTTGGACTCATGTAGTGGACAATCTGACTTTGTCCCAGGAGAAGGCTCAACGTTTCGCTAACCGCAGGCGCTGTGTGGGTCCCCGACTTCGTGTTGGGGATTTGGTTTGGTTGTCATCTCGTTATATTCCTATGAAGGTTTCCTCTCCTAAATTTAAGCCTCGTTTCATTGGTCCATATAGGATTTCTGAGGTTCTTAATCCTGTGTCTTTTCGTTTGACTCTTCCAGCTTCTTTTTCCATCCATAACGTGTTCCATAGGTCATTGTTGCGGAGATACGTGGCACCTGTGGTTCCATCTATTGATCCTCCTGCTCCGGTTTTGGTTGAAGGGGAATTGGAGTATATTGTGGAGAAGATTTTGGATTCTCGTGTTTCGAGACGGAAACTCCAGTATCTGGTTAAGTGGAAAGGTTATGGTCAGGAAGATAATTCCTGGGTCTTTGCCTCTGACGTCCATGCTGCCGATCTGGTTCGTGCCTTTCATGTGGCTCATCCTGGTCGGCCTGGGGGCTCTGGTGAGGGTTCGGTGACCCCTCCCCAGGGGGGGGTACTGTTGTGAATTCTGTGGCCAAGCTCCCTCCTGTGGTCGAGAGTGGTACTTCGGCTGGTTCTGTCTATGAGCTTCCTTTGGTGGATGAGAGTGGTACTGCGGTTTCCTTCCTCAGGTGATGAGGTTAAGTCATTAGGTGCTGCTCTATTTAACTCCACCTGGTGCTTTGATCCTGGCCTCCAGTCAATGTTCTAGTATTGGTCTTGCTTCCTCCTGGATCGTTCCTGTGGCCTGTCTATCCTGCATAAGCTAAGTTTTGCTTGTGTTATTTTTGTTTGCTATTTTTTCTGTCCAGCTTGCTATATTGGTTTTTCTTGCTTGCTGGAAGCTCTGAGATGCAGAGGGAGCACCTCCGTACCGTTAGTCGGTGCGGAGGGTCTTTTTGCCCCTCTGCGTGGTTGTTTGTAGGTTTTTGTGTTGACCGCAAAGCTATCTTTCCTATCCTCGGTCTATTCAGTAAGTCGGGCCTCACTTTGCTAAATCTATTTCATCTCTGTGTTTGTATTTTCATCTTACTCACAGTCATTATATGTGGGGGGCTGCCTTTTCCTTTGGGGAATTTCTCTGAGGCAAGGTAGGCTTATTTTTCTATCTTCAGGGCTAGTTAGTTTCTCAGGCTGTGCCGAGTTGCATAGGGAGCGTTAGGCGCAATCCACGGCTACCTCTATTGTGGTGTAATAGGATTAGGGAATGCGGTCAGCAGAGTTTCCACGTCTCAGAGCTCGTCCTTGTTTTTGGTAATTGTCAGGTCACTTTGTGTGCTCTGAACTTCAATGTCCATTGTGATTCTGAATTACCTGTTCCTAACAGTAGGCCCAAAATAAAAAAGTAGGCTAAATGCAGTTCAAAACTGGTAACAGGACTAAACAGGCGGCATAGCTTTGTTAAGTGGAGGACAATTGTAATGAGTGGCGCTGACACAGGTAGTAGGCCCAAAATAAAAAGTAGGCTAAATGCAGTTCAAAATTGGTAACAGGACTAAACAAGTGGCATAGCTTTGTTCAGTGGAGGACAATTGTAATAAGTGGCGCAGACACAAGTAGTAGGCCCAAAATAAAAAGTAGGCTAAAAGCAGTTCAAAATTGGTAACAGGACTAAGCAGGCGGCATTGCTTTGTTCAGTGGAGGACAATTGTAACGAGTGGCGCAGACACAGGTAGTAGGCCCAAAATAAAAAAGTAGGCTAAATGCAGTTCAAAACTGGTAACAGGACTAAACAGGCAGCATTGCTTTGTTCAGTGGAGGACAATTGTAATGAGTGGCGCAGAAACAGTAGTAGGCCCAAAATAAAAAATTAGGCTAAATTCAGTTCAAAATTGGTAACAGGACTAAATAGGCGGCATAGCTTTGTTCAGTGGAGGACAACTGTAATGGGTGATGCAGACACGGTTAGTAGGCCCAAATACAAAAGTAGGCTAAAAGCAGTTCAAAATGTGTAACAGGACTAAACAGGCAGCATAGCTAAGTACTAGGGTGGGCTCCTCTGCTGAGTAGCAGACAGTGGTAGCAGGCACAAAGTATTAACTGGTCAAAATGGAGGCCAGTGCCCCTGTATATTTTATCTATCATCTATCATTTCAACAAATTTGTATTGGCAGTGTCATTGAAGGATTTAACAGCACAGACTACACAGTGGTGGAGCAGGGAGAGGTAAGCATTGCAAGTGGTAGAGCACTGTTCGAGCTGGGGGGGAACACTCTCTCGTGGGCGGCGGTACTGGCACAGGGCCCCTCATATTACGGTGGTGTGTCTGATGTTGGTTGTGCACCACCACCGTCAGAGACACCTCATTGTACTATGATGGACCCTGTGCCAGTGCCGTTGCCCAAGAGTGGGCGTACTCACCTGTCCAGGCAAACGGCACTCGCACGAGTGCTTGCGCCAGGTGGTGACCACGGCCCTGTGGGGGGAGTCAGCCCATTTAGGGAGGTATAAAAATGGCCTATGGTGGACATTCAGCAGCTGCAAATGGCGGAATTGGAGAAGTCAGTAAGAGGAGGCCAAAAGCAAGACATTTTTCAGGCAAGCTATGTGTCAGCAGGAGAAGGTGGGGCAAAATAATTTGAAATCCATGATTGGTTCATTTTAATGAAGGTTAGATCATAAACAAGCTGGGTAGCCAGACGTGTCCTTTTTTCGGTCAGTATTGAATTGAAGTATAAAATAAAGGAGGCCCAGGAAGCCTTCAGAATTAAACTTAAAAGAAACTGTACCATAATAATACCAGGGAGGTTTAGTCAGGAATGAAACTACTGACTGGGCTTAAGGTAAGGTCTGAACACGGGGGAGGAAAACTGGACAAGCTGGACAAGGCTAATGAGATGAACGAGTATTTCAATAGGTTTAGCAGTACATGTGTACTGCCAACTGGAAGTGGAGGGGAATTGGGTGCAAATTCTGCAACATCGATATTGGAGGAGGAGCAGTCTATTTTTAGAGTATCCGAAAATGATGTGAGGAGGCAGTTTAAGTCACTTAACATTGGTAAAGCTGCAGGACCAGATGGACTCAGCTCACGTGTCCTTAAAGTTTGTGCAGACCAGCTGTGTATGATCTTTACACTCCTATTTAATGGAAGTCTACAAACACAGAGGGTACCAGTGTTATGGAAAACTTCCTGTCTGGTGCCGGTACCCAAGACTTCTTCTCCTGCAACCCTAAATTACTATCGTCCTGTAGCCTTAACATCTCATGCTATGAAGGCCTTGGAAAGATTCATTCTTGCTCACTTAAGACCGAGGGTTAACGCTTTTATCGATCCCCTTCATTTGCTTACCGACATAGATTGGGGGTGGACGATGCTATTCTTTCTCTGTTACATAGTGTACATTCATTTCTGGAGATTGACGGAACCACGGTGCGAGCGATGTTGTTTGATTTCTTGAGTGCATTTAATTCCCTGCAGCCACCTTTACTAAACAAAAAGATGACTGATATGAAGGTGGAGGTGGGGATGAGAAATTGGATAACTGACTACCTATCAGATCGGCCACAGTTTGTACAGATGGGAGCAGTTGTGTCAAGCAGATTACTGAGCAGTGTTGGTGCCCCCCAGGGAACGGTGCTTGCACACTTTCTATTCACACTGTATACATCAGACTTTCAGTATAAATCTGATCTTTGCCACCTTCAAAAATTTTCGGATGACTCCGTGGTTGTGGGTTGTATTAGGGGAGATCGGGGGGATGAGGAATATAGAAGGGTGGTGTCAAATTTCGTGGATTGGTGCAATGGTAACTATCTACAACTAAATGTTAAGAAAACCAAGCAGGATTAAGTTGGAATGCTTACCGATCACTATTGCTGGTCAGGAGGTAGAGCAGGTGGAGAGTTACAAATATTTGGGGGTACATTTGGATAGCAAACTGGACTGGAGATGCCACTCAGAGACTGTCTACAAGAAGGGGATGAGCAGATTGTATTTCCTAAGGAAACTGAGGTCTTTTAATGTGTGCAGCAAAATGTTTGAAATGTTCTACCAGACGGTGGTGGCAAGTGCCATCTTTTTTGCTATCATATGCTGGGGTAATAGTGTGCGGGCCTCTGATGCTAATAAGCTGAATAAGCTTATCAAAAAGGCAAGCTCTGCTGTCGGCTGCAATCTGGACTCTCTTGAGGAGGTAGTGGAGAGAAGAACTCTGAGAAAGTGTATGGCAATTATGAACAATAATGCACATCCACTATATGAGCTATTCATGAGACAGAAGAGCACCTTCAGTAACCGGCTAATACTTCTGAGGTGTAAGAAGGAAAAATTTAGGAAATCGTTTGTGCCAACTGCTATGGTGATGTACAACAATAACATTAGGGTTAAATCATAAAGGTGATTGTCCACTTTATTTCTTCTACTTTTCAGTTCACCCGCTGTGTATGTCCTATTCTAATGCATAATGTCCTTCTGTCAACAAACTGTCATGTCAATTAAGTAATTCATTTTATGATTCTTATGATGTAAGTTGTGATGCTGTGATACCAAAATTTCCCACGGGATCAAGAAAGTGTATCGTATCGCATCGTATCGTATTGAACCAGCAGCACTGAATACTCTTTCTGATAGCACACTAGAAGCAGGGCAAGCGAGCTCCTATAATGCATATTCTGCCAATTCAGGCCAGGTGTCTATTTTAGATGCCCAGTAATCAAAGGGGAATGACCTGTGAGGGAGAACATCGATAAGGGAGGAAAAGTAGTAGGTAACCATACTGGACAAATGCTGTCTCCTGTCACTTTGAATCGATGCAGCAGTACCAGAAACCACCGGAGACTAGACGGAGGTGGACATGACTTGGGGATGGGTGGACTGAGAACTCCTGCAGCCTTTGTTTGTATGGCAGTGTAGATTTTAAACAAGAGTGATGTTGCTTTAAGAGGAAGGAGTTTAGATGTTTGTGCCTGGTGTATTACTGTGAGGAGGGTGGGGCTTATATAGGGGAGGCAACTCTGGCTCTCCCTCTTTCTCTCACACGATGGACAGGAGGAAACATTACCCGCCCTCCCGCCCTGTTTATAATCTCTGTCCTTAAACTTTTTAATTATTGCTTGTATAATGATAAATGCTTTATTGTATTTTTGAATTTGTCATTGTATATCTTGTACCAGGTTCAATTGTATATTGGCTATAAAGAGTTATTATTTGCGGTAACCTTCTAAGCCCAAGGGAAGGGCAATCCTTCAGCCATGGTTCCCTGGAGGTTTCCTCCACAGGGGGTTTTTCCTCTCCTGAGCGCTGTAGGATGACTCTTTGTGAGTCGAGGGTTTGCCAAGTTTAGTCCCATTAATGCTTTTGCAGGAACTCCTAATTTTTAAGTTTGCAAAAATGATTTAATTATAATACAAAAAAAAAAAAAAAAGGGTGTCAAATGAGACTTGGAATTTATAACCCGTCACGGCTTTGCGGTTTAGCAGTCAGGTGGAAGTTGCAGACAAGTTAAGGTGGACTCATTTTAACTAATAGAGGATGTAAAACCTCATGGTGGTGAGCAGGCTCGGCTTTGGTGGCCAGCCTCAAGGACATTGTAATGGTAACATCAATCAGGGGCGGGCACAGTGGTTAAGCACAGGAGTGAGGATAATAGGGTCATTGGTGCCCTGAAAGTTTACTGGCTCTGCTTGAATGGCAAGCCAGTGCGTGCCGCCCCTTTATGGCTGTCTGTCCTGGTGCTGTATGTCAGACAGCTGGGGATATCGCAGTACTTGTGAATCCCAATGTACTAGCACTCCACCTGACTCCTACTGTGATTATTTAATCCTGTGATTTGAATAAAAGCTGTGGCCATTTTGACAACCAAAATAATGTGTTTTGTGTATTTATTTTAGTACCTAGGTTTACAGTAGTTATGGTGGTTTTAAGAAGGAGTGGGGTCCATCCCATATCCAAAAGTCATGTCGTTTCAGCAGTCATTGCGAAATCACTCCACAACTTGGTCATAAAACCTCTCTGTCCAATGCCACTTCGGATTTGTGCACCTATAACACCTCTGCCATGTTGCCCCCTACGGCTTGTGTGAGAACTATCACCGCTGCTGTGTGCTGGGAATGCCTGAACCAAACGGTCTACAAGAGTTGCTTGTTTGGTAGCCAATATTTGCTCAAGGTTCTCATGTGGCATGATATTTTGTAACTTTCCTTTATATCGTGGATCCAGGAGGCAGGCCAACCAGTAATCGTCATCGGTCATCTTTTTGATAATGCGGGGGTCCCTTTTTAGGATACGCAAGGCATACTCAGCCATGTGGGCCAATGTTCCAGGTGTCAATTCACTGCTTGTGCTGGGTTGAGGAGCACTTTCTTGCAAATCAACATCACTTGTGTCCCGCAAAAACCCTGTACCTGACCTTGCAACACCACCAGTTTCTATTGCCCCTGAGAAACATCCTCCTCCCATAAATATTCATCCCCATCATCCTCCTCCTCCTCCTCTTCGTCTGCCACCTTGTCCAGGAGAGTTCCCTGAGCAGACAATGGCTCAGTGTCATCAAGGCTTCCCTCCTCCTCGGCTGCAGATGCCAGCTCCTTAATGTGCGTCAAACTTTGCATCAGCAGACGCATTAGTGGGATGCTCATGCTTATGATGGCGTCGTCTGCACTTACCAGCCGTGTGCATTCCTCAAAACACTGAAGGACTTGACAGAGGTCTTGGAGCTTCGACCACTGCACACCAGACAACTCCATGTCTGCCATCCAACTGCCTGCCCATGTATGTGTATCCTCCCGCAAATTAATCACAGCACGCCTCTGTTCGCACAGCCTCTGAACCATGTGCAGTGTGGAGTTCCATCTTGTTGCAACGTCGATTATTAGGCGGTGCTGGGGAAGATTCAGCGATCGCTGATGGTTCAACATATGGCTGGAGTGTATGGGCAACCGGCGGATGTGCGAGCAAAGTCTTTGCACTTTCAGGAGCAGGGCTGGTAACTCCGGATAATTTTTGAGGAAGCACTGCACCACCAGGTTCAAGGTGAGAGCCAGGGAAGGTATGTGTTTAAGTTCTGAAAGGGCTATGGCAACCATAAAATTCCTTCCGTTATCACTGACTACCTTGCCTGCCTCAAGATGTACACTGCCCAGCCATGACTGAGTTTGTTGCTGCAAGTACTCGGCCAGTACTTCTGCGGTGTGTCTGTTGTCGCCCAAACACTTCATTTCTAACACAGCCTGCTGACGCTTACCACTAGCTGTTCGATAATGGGACACCTCGTGTGCAACACTGGCAGCTGCGGATGGAGTGGTCGTGCAACTGTGCTCTGTGGACGAGCTTTCGCCTCTGGAGGAGCAGGAGGAGGAGGGGTGGCGAACGCCTACAGCCAACTGTTTCCTAGACCATGGGCTAGGCAGAACTGTCCCACTATGGCTGTCCCCTGTGGACCCTGCATCCACCACATTAACCCAGTGTGCCGTGATGGACACATAACGTCCCTGGCCATGCCTACTGGTCCATGCATCTGTTGTGAGGTGCACCTTTCTACTGACTGATTGCCTCAGTGCATGGACAATGCGGTCTTTGACATGCTGGTGGAGGGCTGAGATGGCTTTTCTCGCAAAGAAGTGTCGACTGGGTGGGTCATAGCATGGTTCTGCGTAGGCCATCAGGGCATGGAGCATTTATTACAGACAACTTTTAACTGATCATTCGGATCTTGGTTAACAAATTCCCACACTGCACTCTTCCAACTATGGAATACCTTTTCAGGCATTGCACGCTGTGCTACTTTCACCGGATGGCCACGCTGTCCTAAAACTGTTTTTGTTTTTGACAAACGTTTTGGCCTGATACTGGCCTGCCAGTTGACAGCTGTTGCGATGTAGATGGCTGCTGCGGATCATCCTCCTCCGCTTCAGAGCTACTGGCAGCGGCACCCTCTTCCCCCAATGGCTGCCAATCTGGGTCAACAACTGTGTCATCTATCACCTCCTCTTCAATGTCATGTGCACCTTCCTCTGTGTCACCGTGTAAGGTACTATAGCGTTCGGGACGGGGCACCATAGTCTCATCAAGGTCAGATTCTGGCTCAGTACACTGTGAGGGCAATGTAGTGGTCTGAGTCAATGGAACATCATTATAATCTAGCTGTGGCTGTGCATCAGTGCACTCCATGTCCGATTCATCTTGTAATGGGCAGTTAACGATTTCCAATTCTAACCCAGGCACGGTATGCTTAAAGAGCTCCATGGAGTTTTGGGTGAAGGACACAAGGAAACGTCTTGTTCCTGACCGGGAGCATCCACTGACGACTCGCTGCTTTTGTATTTGGAACTTTCTGAAGAGGAGGCGAAAGAGCTAGAGCCTGAGTCAGCAAGGAAAGCCAAAACTTTTTCTTGCTGCTTCGGCTTTAAAAGCTGTTTTCCTACTCCCAGATAAGGGAGCCTTCAAGGCCTTGTGTAGCCAGACGATGACGCTGGCTCAACACCTCCAGCCTTAGGTGCTATTGTGCTTTTGCCACTACCACCAGATGCACCACCACCACCATCAGTACCAGCTGGCAACCACCGCCCACGGCCTCTTCCTCCTGACTTCCTCATTTTTTGGAAATCTAACCAAAATAACAACCGTTATATGGTACTGTAAAACAAGGTAGAAGGTGTATATTAACGTGTCGAGATTTTAAATCTCCCTTTTTTTTGGGAGACTTTACAAAAAACAACACAATGTAAGTGGCTGAAAGTGGCTAGCTGATACACGACAAACTAACTGGACAGAAGTATATCCACTTTGTGAGAATTTGAATCTCCCTCTTTTTTTTGGGAGACTGAACCACAACTTAGGCCCAGTGTATATAACAACGCTATCTAAGAGGCAGAAAGTGGCTGGCTGATATATGACAAACTAGCAGGACTGAAGTATATCCACTTTGTGAGAATTTGAATCTCCCTCTTTTTTTTGGGAGACTGAACCACAACTTAGGCCCAGTGTATATAACAATGCTATCTAAGTGGCAGAAAGTGGCTGGCTGATATACGACAAATTAACAGGACTGAAGTATATCCACTTTTTGAGAATTTGAATCTCCCTTTTTTTTTGGGAGACTGAACCACTCCTTAGGCCCAGTGTATATAACAACGATATCTAAGTGGCAGAAAGTGGCTGGCTGACATACACCAAACTAACAGGACTGCAGTTGATGCACTTTGTGAGAATTTGAAACTCCCTTTTTTTGGGGGGAAACTGACCCAAAACTCAGGCCCAGTGGTTATAACAACGCAATCTAAGGCCGGTTTCACACGTCAGTGGCTCCGGTACGTGAGGTGACAGTTTCCTCACGTACCGGAGACACTGACTCACGTAGCCACATTGAAATCAATGTGTCTCTGCACATGTCAGCGTGTTTTTACGGACCGTGTGTCCGTGTGCAAAACATGGAGACATGTCAGTGTTCGTGGGAGCGCACGGATTACACGGACCCATTAAAGTCAATGGGTCCATGTAAAACACGTACCGCACACGGACGTTGTCCGTGTGCAGTCCGTGTGCTGTGCAGGAGACAGCGCTACAGTAAGCGCTGTCCCCCCCACGTGGTGCTGAAGCCGCCATTCATATCTTCTCTGCAGCAGCGTTTGCTGTAGAGAAGATATGAAAAATCTTTTTTTTTATTTCTCGTGTTTAAAATAAAGATCCCTGTCCCCTCCCCCCTCCCACCCCCTGTGCGCCCGCCCGCTGTTATTAAAATACTCACCCGGCTTCCTCGCAGTGTCCTGTCCTGGCTGCAGCTTCTCCTGTATGCGGTCATGTGGGGCCTCCGATTACAGGCATGAATATGCGGCTCCACCTCCCATAGGGGTGGAGCCGCATATTCATTACTGTAATGGGCGGCCCCACGTGACCGCTCATGGGGCATGGGGCTGCATGTTTCTTACGAGCATAGAAAGGGTCATTAACTTCTTAAGCACCAAATGAAACTAAATCAATTTCATATTGGACATAACACACAAAGCTAAATGGTAGATCTGCAATTCATACTATGTAGTGATCTTCTAACCCCAAATCTTCCAGTATAACATGACACACTCATGATAGTACCCTCCCTGCTACGAGGGGCCATAGGACCCTCGGGGCTGGGTTTATCCAGATGGGCCAAATGAAAGGACCGTATTAACCAACCAGCATTAACCTCAGATGCCGGCACCCACATCCTCTCTTCAGGACTATACCCCTTCCAATATTCCAGGTTCTGTAGAGAGCGGCGAACCATATGGGAAACAATGATTTTCGCCACCTGAAATTCTAAATTGCCATCAACAGTAACCGGTGGCAGTGATATAGGTGACGGTAACAGGCACAACTCATTTTTTGAGCAGAGACCTGTGGAAAACATGACATTGGTATTGTTGACCACCGTGAATAAGGGTCTTCCTAAGGGTCTCCGACCCCTTTCCTTCCCTTCATCTGAATTATGACTTTAGTCTCACGTTGGATATAATTTGCCACAGCGGCATTTATTATAAACAGACAAACATTTAACCATAACATGATCCGGGAAGGGGTCCTTGAAGCTAAAAGTCTGGTGTTAACCATAGTATAAACAAGTGGACAAGAGACCAACCGTAGATTACCCTCAGCCATTACCCCACAGGCTCGAGAGCTTCAAAATACCCCGAAGGCTTACCCTTGTCCACTTCCAACTTAGGAATCTGGCCCACCGTTACCAATATTCCCCCAAATCACCAGACCCGCAACCAAAACATATACCAACTGGAGAATCCGTATCCCGACGGACCCCCCAGGCCAATTTAGCACCAACTCCAAGGACCCCTCCCCCCGCCTACAGCCACTATGACCCGAAAACAAGAACCAACAAAAATTATCGAATACACAAACATAAAGGGCGGGTGGGCGTTACTGCTCACAGGTCTTCAGAGCGGGAAGTGACCGGCTTCTCCCCCCCACTCACCCCATACCCTCTCCAGGCCAGCATTAACCATCCCCTAAGAGTGAAACTCCCTGCCCCCTTTTTCCCTGCTCCAAACCCCCTGTCATGTCGGCTTTCACGTATGCCGCCTGGGGGAGGGGGTGGGGCGGCTCGCCCCAGCCTGGTCTTGACATTGGTATTGTCGACCACTGTGAATAAGTTTCTCCCCAAGGGTCTCCGACCCCTTTCCTTCCCATCATCCGAATAATGACATGAGTCTCACGTTGGATATAATTGGCCACAGCGGCCTTTATTATAAACAGACAAACATTTAACCGTAACATGATCCGGGAAGGGGTCCTTGAAGCTAAAAGTCTGGTGTTAACCATAGTATAAACAAGTGGACAAGAGACCAACCGTAGATTACTCTCAGCTGTTACCCCACAGACTCGAGAGCACCAAAATACCCCAAAGGGTTACCCTTGTCTACTTCCAACTTAGGAATCTGGCCCACCGTTACCAAGATTCCTCCAAATCACCAGACCCGCAACCAAAACATATACCAACTGGAGAATCCGTATCCGAACGGACCCCCAGGCCAATTTAGCTCCAACTCCAAGGACCCCTCCCCATGCCTCCACAAGGATACTTGACCCCTTCAAGTACCCGAGACCCCACCAGCCTTAACCGCTATGGCCCGCTCAATTCCAGACTGCAACCCGAGGGCCCACAAGTCAATGCCCACCGCGTTCAGTTGAATGCCATCACCCAAAAGATATTGGTCACCACCACGCTCCAACTCAAAATTCCGTGCGACAAAACCAGACATGGCCCGATTCACCTTGATCCGGGCCTTATTAATCTTATCCACCGACCTAGCGTGCCTCCAGGATTTCCGTGGAACGATCTCCGACCACACGATAGACATGTTCTGAAAAGAAACCCATAGCCGTAGCAAGTCATGTTTAATGTCCCGGATCAACTCACGACAAGGACGAACTCCCAAGTCGTTTCCCCCAACGTGTAAAACCAAAATGTCGGGAGGCCTGTTCAACTGCACGCCATTGTTTACCTCCTCCAGGACTCTAGTCCAACCTAAGCCCCGAAACCCCAACCACCTGATGACGGCCACGTCCCTGGAAAAGCTGAGCTGTCTTCCATCCCGTTGGACATCTGCTCACTTTGCACCCCAATACACGTACGAGTGGCCGACAATCCACACCAACAGCGAGGATGAACCTGAAAAACATAAACAACTTAGGCACGCGCCGACAACGAGTACAATGCCCGACAGTCACCAGCCTCTCAGGGCCTCACGTAACTCCGATAACGACCAGACTCCCACCGTCCTATCCTCTATACCACCGCAGGAGCCAAACCACTCCGCGCCGCCTCCGTAGCGGCCCCGATCCGAAAAGAATGCAAGGCAAACCTGGAAGAATCCACGCCAATGGCCTCCAAAGACTGCCTAAAAACCGCTACAAACTGGTATTTAGACAGAAAAGACCCGTCCTCATGACGTAACAAAGGCCCTTCACCCCGCGGGTGAAGCCTATCAAAATCCTGCCAGCAACGGACAGGACACATAATGGACCCAGGAACAGCGCCCAAAACCACCCTTTTACCCCTTCTCGTCTGATCCGTCTTAGACTTCCGAATCCAAAACTGCAACAACCCCTCGGAAACAAAAAAGTCCCCTGCCCAAAGGCCCCCCTGACGAACTGTAGTGAGAGAGAAAACACTGTGTGCACAGCTATACTGTGGTGCTTAGACTAGGTTCCCAGACCTTCAATACAAATAGAAAGAAGTCTAGCACTCAACTTAAGCGGCGAAAGATCTTTTGCCGCTTAAGTTGAGTGCTAGACTTCTTTCTATTTGAACTGTAGTGGGAGACACCAACTCCATCACCCTCAAGGCCCCGTAAAAAGCCAACGAGAAAGCCAGGCGAAATAGCGCAACCTCAAAACCGGAAACACATATATCGCCCAGACGTGCCCCCAACCGCTCCAACATCTCAAAAGACACCGGGCGCCTGAAATCACCACGGCTACCTGATATTCTCAACCTCTTCACAGCTTGCTTTACCAAAAAGCACTTCGTCACATCCTGCAGGCCCCGCAGCTTGAAACCAAAAGCTAAAGCCACTATCGTCCTATCAACCTTTGCCACCGACTATCCCTGGTCCGCCCCGTGCCTCAACCACAACAACGCCCCCACTTGTTCCCGACCAGTACCCGCAATGCCACAAGACACCAACCAGCTCTCCCACGAACTCCATACCACCTGATAACACGACCACGTACTCGGCGCCAAGGACGCTTGAATTAAAGGGTCTGCAGCCTGGACACCATGCTCCAAAGCTCCGCTGGGCATTCCCGCCCCGTCTCCTTGGCCTCCGGAGCCAGTGACCAAAAACGCTCCCACTGGAAACGAGACAGAGAATCGGCAATGCAGTTATTAACACCGGGCTCGTAGGATGCCGTGAAATAAGCATTCAAAGATAAACAAGACAAAACCAACTGCCAAAGAACTCTGACCACGGGGGGCGACGCTGTCGTCAGACTGTTAATGGCACACACGACCGCCATATTATCACAATTAAAGCGCACCCTTTTGTTTCGAAAATCGTCGCCCCAAAGCTGCACCGCCACCAAAATCAGAAAAATCTCCAACAAAGTAATGTTCCGTACCAACCCTGTTTCAAACCAAGCTTCCGGCCACCTAGCAGCACAACAACGGTCACCGAAAAAGGCCCCAAATCCAATACTGCCTGACGCATTGGTAAACAAATCCAAATCCGCGTTACCCACTGCTTCCTCCATCAACAATGAACGCCCATTGTAACAAGACAAAAAACGATCCCAAACCTCCAAGTCGGCCTTGTGTTAAGACGACAAACGAACAAAATGATGTGGGGCGGTAATCCCGGCCGTGGCGCTAGCCAATCTACGTGAAAAAAATCCTCCCCATTGGGATAATTCGGCATTCAAAATTCAATTTTCCCAAAAGCGACTGCACCTCTCGCAAAGGCAATTTCTTCATGCGTCTAGCACGGACCACCTCCTCACTCAAACCCAACACCTTGTCAACCGGCAACCTAAACTCCCATTTCACGGAGTCGATAACAATACCCAAAAAAGACAGACCCGTGCACGGACCCTTAGTTTTGCCTGGTGCAAGTGGGACCCCAAAACGCTCAGCAACCCAAACAACCGTCCTCAACAGGACATCACAACATTGAGACTGATCAGGGCCTATGCACAAGAAGTCATCCAAGTAATGGATCACCGAGTCCAAACCGGACACATCCCGCACCGCCCACTCCAGAAAGGAACTGAAGGCCTCAAAATAAGCGCACGACAGTGAACAGCCCATCGGCAAACAACGGTCAACATAAAACCCGCAATCCCAATAACAGCCTAACAACCGTACGCTATCGGGGTGAACCAGCAGTAAACGAAAGGCCGACTCAATGTCGGTCTTAGCCAGCAAGGCCCCTCTACCACAACTGCGCACCCACCTGGCTGCCTCACCAAACGACGTATACACCACCGAACAAAACTCAGGATTGATCCCATCATTCACGGACCTCCCTTTTGGGTAGGACAAATGCTGAATGAGCCTAAATTTATTAGGCTCTTTCTTGGGGACCACACCCAATGGCGACACCACCAAATCGTCCACGGGAGGAATGGAAAACGGTCCAGACATCCTACCCAAAGCCACCTTTTTGCCTAAGTTTTCTGACACAACGGATGCATGCAATAAGGCCGATCTGAGGTTCTTCAAACTCGGTGGTACCACAAAAGCCAGGGCAGGTATACGAAAACCAACACTTAAACCAACACGGAGCAACTCCGCCTTCTCCCTGTCAGGAAACCTATTTAGATAGGGGGCCATCGCGTCCAACCTCACCGGAGTCGCCCCCTTTGGAATTACCCTCTGGATTCCCTTTTTTCTTAAAGCACTTGGAGGCTCCGTGCGACACGCCGTTGCAGTTCGAGCACAAATGCTTGAACTTACAAGTCGCTCCGAACTTGCACTGGCCCTCATTGAACTGTCAACAAACTCCGTGCCTCTGGCTGCTGGATTGTCCCGACTGACCCCCGGCTCCTGAAGAGGAACCTTGCGAAGCGCCTTGGCCAGAAGTTCCGGCCCCGCCTTGAAAGGAGTGACCAAACTTCATTGGCGCCATCACCCGCAACCACAAACCAATGTCCTTCTGATCCCACTGGATCGCAGGATGAACCGCCTTCCGCTGCCGGAACTGCTCATCATATCGTAACCATGCTTGCCCACCATAGGCCCTATGTGCCTCACCTATGGCATCCATATAGCAAAACAAGGCGGAGCACTCCTCGGGAGCCTTCTCGCCAATACTGCTTGCCAAAATCGCGAATGCCTGGAGCCAATTTTCAAACGTCTGAGGAATAAGGCGCCATCGCCGCTTTTCCTCATCTTCCTCCTTACTATCTTCCTTTTTACTCTTATCAAGGTTAAATTTCTCCAATGGCAAGAGCGAAAATATCTCAACATACTCGTCCTTCCAAATCTTCTCATGCACCTCCTTTTTCAAGTGTGCCCCCAGCGGCCCTTCAAAACAAACATATACCTCGCCCCGCGCCTTATCATCCAACCGAATGCCCCCCTCCTTGTCTTTCTCAGTATGCACGGATACCGAGACCGGCTCGGTCGACCTGCCCGATTCAGCAGACCCGCTGCCGGATAACACCAACCCCGGATCAAACGATCCGACCCAAGCTGACAAAGGGGATGGCCCTGGCCTACCACTGCCCAACCGTGACAACAGCTCTCGTACACCTGACAACAACTCCCCCACTCATTCACGACTCGCATCAGCCCGCATACCGACTCCATCACCCCCTCCACATACCCCACAACCCGATTCACAGAAGTCAAAGTCGGCGTCAAAAACGCCGGTGACAAACAATACATAGAAGGGTCCTCTCCAGGCTGCAGAGGAGCTGTGATCCCCCCAGGCGCAGACGCTGTCGCCATCCAGCTGTCTCTCGATCCTGAAGCCGTCCTTGGGCCCTCCTGGACGTGAACTTCGCTCCGCAATACTGCTCCAACTGCGGAGGGGACCGTGCCGAATCCGTCAGCCGAGGTGACCGCCTGATGTCCTGCAGGCCCAGGCCCGGACCCGACGTCTGAAACACTCTGACGTCGCCACCCTAGAGGTTGCAGGCCCAGCCACCGGTGCTGGAGGGGAATTGTGCCCCCTGGTCGTGTCCAGCAGCCCTGCTGGGTCAGGGCACTGCCCACCGCTGCTGCCGGTATGCTCCCCCGCTGACTCACGGTGCCGCAAGAGGCAGGCCGCCTGGCCTGGTCATCGGCACGGCGACCCGCCGTGACTCCGCTCTGGCCATTAGGAGCTCTGTTGCGCATCGGCCCCGCCCCCGGGCGTGCTGAGGGAGAAGACCTAACTGCCGCCGCAGGCCTCACCGCAGCTGGCGGATTCCTCCCAGACCACGGCCTGCTGGGGTGCTTCTGAGCAGGCATGCGGCCTAGAGGGTCCCCTGAGGGGCTCCTGCGCTGCTGCTGAGACACCGGGGTGAAATTGGGGAATAAGCGCTGCGGGGGCTGCACTCACCTGGACTGCCACTCAACGGGCCCGACCTCCGGGGATCCACACCGCCGCTGGTGCTGCCACCACCAAGGATGCTGGACACTTGAGCCTCCAGCCAGCCTGGAGGCTGTGATGCTGCTGCTGCCCGCAGCTGTGACAGTACTCCTTCAATGGCTGCCATGGTAAGCTGCTGGTGCTTGGTGCTTCCTGCTCACAGGTCCTCAGAGCGAGAAGTGACCGGCTCCTTACCCCCACTCACCCCATACCCTCTCCAGGCCAGCATTAACCCTCCCCTAAGAGTGAAACTCCCTGCCCCCTTTTTCCCTGCTCCAAACCCCCTGTCATGTCGGCTTTCACGTACGCCGCCCGGGGGAGGGGGTGGGGCGGCTCGCTCCAGCCTGGTCTTTATGGATCTTGATAGTCTGTGGAAACTAGAGACCAAATGCTATGGGGTTGATTACCGTGACCGTGACCACCTTTTGAGGGCCAATAAACATAGGACCAAATTTCCAAGAAGGAACTTTAAGTTTAATATTCTTGGTGGACACCATGACCAGACCACAAATTACCACCACATAGTGACTGAACACTTCAACACTGATTATGAATACAAACCACAATACAAACCACAATACTAACAACACTGTTATTACCACCAGTGACATTATACACAGTACACTTGTATATTGTGTCAGTGTACAGGTAATACAGTGATCAACGACGACATCATACACAGGAGCTCTGTATATATTGTCAGTGTACAGGTAATACAGGTATCACCAGTGATATTATACACAGATCTGTATATAGTGTCAATGCACAGGTAATACAGGGATCACCAGTAGGGTTGAGCGAAACGGGTCGGCCAGATTCAGAAGTCGCCGACTTTTGGCAAAGTCGCGTTTCATGAAACCCGACCCGACCCCTGTGTGGGGTCGGCCATGAAGTCGGCGATCTTCTGATCTGTAATCGGAATTCCGATACCGAGTTCCGATATGTTTAAGATATTGGGAATCGGTATCGGAATTCATATTTAAGTGTAAAATAAAGAATAAAAATAAAAAAATATTGATAAACTTACCCTCGGACGCGCCCTGGTTCTCACCGGCAGCCTTCCTTCCTAAGAATCAGCGCCTGAAGGACCTTAGATGACGTCGCGGCTTGTGATTGGTCGTGTGACTCCCATGTGACCGCTCACGCGACCAATCACAAGCCGCGACGTCATCGAAGGTCCTTCAGGCGCTGATTCTTAGGAAGGAAGGCTGCCGGTGAGAACCAGGGCGCGTCCAAGGGTAAGTATATCAATATTTTTTATTTTGATTCTTTATTTTACACTTAAATATGGATCCCAGGGCTTGAAGGAGAGTTTCCTCTCCTTCAGACCCTGGGAACCATTAGAAACCCAATGCACTGCATTGGGTTTCGTGTTTCGGCCGACCCCGACCCCGACTTTTCTATAGGATCGGCCGATTTCACTAGACCCGACTTTTGAAAAAGTTGGGTTTCGTGAAACCCGACCTGATCCTATAAAAAGAAAAGTCGCTCAACCCTAATCACCAGTGATATACACAGGAGCTCTGTATATAGTGTCACTGTATAGGTAATACAGTGCTCACCAGTGACATTATACACAGGCGCTCTGTGTATAGTGTCAGTGTAGTGTCAGTGTACAGGTAATTCAGGGATCAACAGTGACATTATACACAGGAGCTCTTTACACAGTATATAGTGTATAGTGTGCGTGTATATGTAATACACTGACTCACCAGTGACGGCTGTGGTTGAAGTCCTTCATCTTCACTTTCTTCTTCAACCTGCACAGACCACCTTCACTTCTTCCAGCCAGGACTCGTCTCTGCAAAAAATAACACACAGTGAATCAATAGCTGATCGCTTCCATAGCAACAAAGTGAAGCCCTGCATAGTAACGGGACCCCCATTTTGTTCCCTCCATGGAAAACCACTTCCTAAAATGTAAATTATATTACAGTAGTAATAATGTCCCTCATTGGACCCTAAAGAAATTATGTTCCCCACTTGTCACCATAAGCTAATATAGCATGTTCCTCATTCTGGCCCTCGAACAGTAATTACCATATATACTCGAGTATAAGCTGAGATTTTCAGCCCCCAAAAAATGGGCTGAAAGTGCCCCTCTTGGCTTATACTCGAGTCATGGTCGGTGGGTGAGGGGGAGCGACGACTGTCAAATATTCACCTGCTCCTGGTGCTCCTGCCGCGGTCCCTGCATGTCCCACGGTCTTCGGGCGTGGCAGCTTCTTCCTCTGTTCAGCGGTCACTAATGTAATGAATATGGACTCCACTCCCATAGGGGTAGAGCCGCATATTCATTACTGTAATGAGCGGTACCATGTGACCGCTGACTACAGGAAGAAGCTGCCGCGCCCGGAGATCGTGGGACATGCAGGGACCACGTCAGGAGCGCCGGGAGCAAGTGAGTATTTCATATTCACCTTTTCTCGTCCCACTGGCTCTCCGTCTTCCGCATCCTCGGCACTGACTGTTCAGGTCAGAGGGCACGATGATGTATTAGTGTGTGCGCCGCCCTCTGCCTGAACAGTCAGTGCGGAGAGACGGGATGCTGAGGAGCAGGAGAGGTAAGTATGTAATTTTTTTCTTTTAGTGCAGCAGCAGCATTACATGTGGCACAATGTTATATGGAGCATCTATGGGGCCATAAAGAACTGTATGGAGCATTATATGGGGCATCTATGGGGCCATAAAGAACTGTATGGAGCATTATATGGGGCATCTATGGGGCCATAATGAACTGTATGGAGCAATATATGGGGCATCTATGGGGCCATAAAGAACTGTATGGAGCAGTTCTCTAATAGACCTGTCAGGCATCTCTAATAGACCTGACAGAATAACAAATCTGCAGGTGGTTGGGCATTTAGGAAATAGCGACCACAATATTGTGCAGTTTCACCTGTCTTTCACTAGGGGGACTTGTCAGGGAGTCACAAAAACATTGAACTTTAGGAAGGCAAAGTTTGAACAGCTTAGAGATGCCCTTAATCTGGTAGACTGGGAAAATATCCTCAGAAATGAGAATACAGATAATAAATGGGAAATGTTTAAGAACATCCTAAATAGGCAGTGTAAGCGGTTTATACCTTGTGGGAATAAAAGGACTAGAAATAGGAAAAACCCAATGTGGCTAAACAAAGAAGTAAGACAGGCAATTAACAGTAAAAAGAAAGCATTTGCACTACTAAAGCAGGATGGCACCATTGAAGCTCTAAAAAACTATAGGGAGAAAAATACTTTATCTAAAAAACTAATTAAAGCTGCCAAAAAGGAAACAGAGAAGCACATTGCTAAGGAGAGTAAAACTAATCCCAAACTGTTCTTCAACTATATCAATAGTAAAAGAATAAAAACTGAAAATGTAGGCCCCTTAAAAAATAGTGAGGAAAGAATGGTTGTAGATGACGAGGAAAAAGCTAACATATTAAACACCTTCTTCTCCACGGTATTCACGGTGGAAAATGAAATGCTAGGTGAAATCCCAAGAAACAATGAAAACCCTATATTAAGGGTCACCAATCTAACCCAAGAAGAGGTGCGAAACCGGCTAAATAAGATTAAAATAGATAAATCTCCGGGTCCGGATGGCATACACCCACGAGTACTAAGAGAACTAAGTAATGTAATAGATAAACCATTATTTCTTATTTTTAGTGACTCTATAGCGACAGGGTCTGTTCCGCAGGACTGGCGCATAGCAAATGTGGTGCCAATATTCAAAAAGGGCTCTAAAAGTGAACCTGGAAATTATAGGCCAGTAAGTCTAACCTCTATTGTTGGTAAAATATTTGAAGGGTTTCTGAGGGATGTTATTCTGGATTATCTCAATGAGAATAACTGTTTAACTCCATATCAGCATGGGTTTATGAGAAATCGCTCCTGTCAAACCAATCTAATCAGTTTTTATGAAGAGGTAAGCTATAGACTGGACCTCGGTGAGTCATTGGACGTGGTATATCTCGATTTTTCCAAAGCGTTTGATACCGTGCCGCACAAGAGGTTGGTACACAAAATGAGAATGCTTGGTCTGGGGGAAAATGTGTGTAAATGGGTTAGTAACTGGCTTAGTGATAGAAAGCAGAGGGTGGTTATAAATGGTATAGTCTCTAACTGGGTCGCTGTGACCAGTGGGGTACCGCAGGGGTCAGTATTGGGACCTGTTCTCTTCAACATATTCATTAATGATCTGGTAGAAGGTTTACACAGTAAAATATCGATATTTGCAGATGATACAAAACTATGTAAAGCAGTTAATACAAGAGAAGATAGTATTCTGCTACAGATGGATCTGGATAAGTTGGAAACTTGGGCTGAAAGGTGGCAGATGAGGTTTAACAATGATAAATGTAAGGTTATACACATGGGAAGAGGGAATCAATATCACCATTACACACTGAACGGGAAACCACTGGGTAAATCTGACAGGGAGAAGGACTTGGGGATCCTAGTTAATGATAAACTTACCTGGGGCAGCCAGTGCCAGGCAGCAGCTGCCAAGGCAAACAGGATCATGGGGTGCATTAAAAGAGGTCTGGATACACATGATGAGAGCATTATACTGCCTCTGTACAAATCCCTAGTTAGACCGCACATGGAGTACTGTGTCCAGTTTTGGGCACCGGTGCTCAGGAAGGATATAATGGAACTAGAGAGAGTACAAAGGAGGGCAACAAAATTAATAAAGGGGATGGGAGAACTACAATACCCAGATAGATTAGCGAAATTAGGATTATTTAGTCTAGAAAAAAGATGACTGAGGGGCGATCTAATAACCATGTATAAGTATATAAGGGGACAATACAAATATCTCGCTGAGGATCTGTTTATACCAAGGAAGGTGACGGGCACAAGGGGGCATTCTTTGCGTCTGGAGGAGAGAAGGTTTTTCCACCAACATAGAAGAGGATTCTTTACTGTTAGGGCAGTGAGAATCTGGAATTGCTTGCCTGAGGAGGTGGTGATGGCGAACTCAGTCGAGGGGTTCAAGAGAGGCCTGGATGTCTTCCTGGAGCAGAACAATATTGTATCATACAATTATTAGGTTCTGTAGAAGGACGTAGATCTGGGTATTTATTATGATGGAATATAGGCTGAACTGGATGGACAAATGTCTTTTTTCGGCCTTACTAACTATGTTACTATGTTACTATATTATATGGAGCATCTATGGGGCCATAATGAACTGTATGGAGCATTATATGCGGCATCTATGGGGCCATAAAGAACTGCATGGAGCATTATATGGGGCATCTATGGGGCCATAATGAACTGTATGGAGCATTACATGGGGCATCTATGGGGCCATAAAGAACTGCATGGAGCATTATATGGGGCATCTATGAGGCCATAAAGAACTGCATGGAGCATTATATGGGGCATCTATGGGGCCATAAAGAACTGCATGGAGCATTATATGGGGCATCTATGGGGCAATAATGAACTATATGGAGCATTATATGGGGCATCTATGGGGCCATAAAGAACTGCGTAGAGCATTATATGGGGCATCTATGGGGCCATAAAGAACTGCATGGAGCATTATATGGGCATATTTGTATATGGAGCATCTTATGGGGCCATAATGAACTGTATGGAGCATTATATGGAGCATATTTTAATATGGAGCATCGTATGGGGCCCATCATAAACTGTATGGAGAATTATATGGGGTGTATTTTGTATGGAGCATCTTATGGGGCAAAAATGAACTGCATGGAGCATTATATGGGGCTTCTGATTCAATATGGATATTCAAAAACACTTAACCTACTGATGTTTCAATTAATTTTACTTTTATTGGTGCCTATTTTTATTTTTGACATTTACCAGTATCTGCTGCATTTTCCACCCTAGGTTTATACTCGAGTCAATAAGCTTTCCCAGTTTTTTGTTGCAAAATTAGGGGGGTCGGCTTATACTCGAGTATATACGGTAAGTCCCTCATCCTGGCCCCCTTTATTTAATAATCTCGCCCAGCCGGGCCCTCTATATTTTATAATATGCCCCAGCCTGGCCCCCAGATATCCATCCCGCTTCCCCAGTATACTTACTGGCCCTCATATGTCCCTTGTCCTGCCCCACCATATAACTCTCCTGGACCCCCATATATCCTTCCTGGTCCCTTGTCCTGGCTCTCTCAAATATCCATCCTGGCCCCCCAATATATATGCATCCTGCCCCCCATATATATGCTTCCTGGTCTCTATTCCTGCCCCCCCATATATCCATCCTGGCCCCACATAAATGCAACCTGGCTCCCCCATATATATCCATCCTGGCCCATCCCCATATATCCATCCTGTCCCCCCATATATATGAATCCTGGTCCCTTGTCCTGTCCCCCTCCCGCATAAATCCATCTTGGCCCCCCATATACTGTATATGCATCTTGACTGCACCATATATATGAATCCTGGCTCCCATATATCCATCCTGGTCCCTTGTCCTGCCCCTCCCCCATATATCCATCCTGGCCCCCCATATATGCATTCTGGCCCCCTTACATATATCCATCCTGCCCCCTCCATATATCCATCCTGCCCCTACATATATCCATTCTAGCTGCAACCTGGCCCGTCATATATATGCATCCTGTCCCCCCCATATATATACATCCTGGTCCCTTGTAATGCCCCCCCATAAATCCATTCTGGCTCCCCCATATATCCATCTTGGCACCCCATATATCAGTCCTGGTCCCTTGTCCTGCTACCCCCATATATCCATCTTGGCCCCCCATATGTATCCATCCTGGTCCTTTGCCCTGCCCCCCATATCTCCATCCAGGCCCCCCATATGTATCCATCTGGCCCCATGTCCTGTCCCCCCATATATCCATCCTGGCCCCCATATGTATTCATCTGGCACCTTGTACGGCCCCCCATATCTCCATCCTGGCCCCCGATGTGTATCCATCTGGGCCTCTTGTCCTGCCCCTGGCCCCCATATGTTTATCCATCCTGGCCCCCCATATATGTATCCATCCTGGGCCCCCCGTATGTGTATCCTTCCTGGGCCCCCCCTGTATGTGTATCCATCCTGGGCCTCCCCGTATGTGTATCCATCCTGCACCCCCATACAGTATGTGTATTCTTCCGGGCCTCTTGTCCTGCCCCTGGCCCCCCGTATGTGTATCTTATCCTGGCCCCCATATGTGTATCAACATGTAACAACATTACTCACGCACCTCCTTTCAGGAGAAGGTGCCTTAACTAATAAGTGTCTCCCAGCAATTAGCTGGGGACACTTTAGGACGGCGCACCCTGGGCATAGTGCCCTGGGATTTGCGAGCAGTGCGCAGGCCGCGGGCAGTATCCGCACGAGACAGAGGAGGGAGTGTGGGGCCATAGCGATGAGTGAGACGGTCTTTCTGCCGGTGGAGGCATGTACAGTGCAGAGATGCCGGCGTTATACATTGTGAGTGGTCTACATATATATATATATATATATATATATATATATATATATATATATATACAGGTGCTTCTCACAAAATTAGAATATCATCAAAAAGTTTATTTATTTCAGTCCTTCAATACAAACAGTGAAACTCATATATTATATACAGTCATTGCAAACAGTGATCTATTTCATGTGTTTATTTTTGTTAATGTTGATGATTTGTGTCTTACAGCCAATGAAAACCCAAAAGTCATTATCTCAATAAATTGGGATAATTAACAGAAAACACAAGCAAAGGCTTCCTAAGTGTTTTAAAAAAGGCCCCTTAGTCTGTTTCAGTAGGCTCCACAATCATGGGGAAGACTACTGACTTGACAGATGTCCAGAATGCAGTCAATGACACACTCCATAAGGAGGGTAAGCCACAAAAGGTCATTGCTAAAGAGCTGGTTGTTCACAGAGTGCTGCATCCAAGAATATTAATGGAAAGTTAAATGGAAGAAAAAAGTGTAGTAGCAAAAGCAGTCGGGATAACTGCAGCCTTGAAAGGATTGTTAAAAAAATGCCATTCAAAAATTTGGGGGAGATTCACAAGGAGTGGACTGCTGCTGGAGTCATTTTTTCAAGAACCAGCACACACAGACATATCTAGGACATGGGCTACAAGTGTCACATTCCTTTTGTCAATCCACTCATGGCCAACAGAAAATGACAAAAGTGAATGCCAGAAGCATTTTACCTGTTTCTCAGTGGTCCAAGGTGTTGTTTTTAGTGATGAGCAGGCATGTTCGCCACAACTCAGTATTCGCCCTAGCATCTCACTGTTCGAGATGCTCGGAGCTCACCGAGTCTTTCCGGGGTTGCTCGGCGGGAGCTTGGGTCCCCGCCCTGCATGTTTGGCACTCTTTAGAGAGCCAATGAACATGCAGGGATTGTCTAACACACACTGTAATGCCACAGTCATGTTGGTTGTGGCATTACAGTGATTGGCTGGCTGCACAGCATCATCAGGTTTATATTAGACCTGGCACTGCCATGCTCGTCAAAGTCTACTCCGGAATCAGGCAGTGTAGGAAGAGTTGCTGCTGCGCTAGAGAAATATTTGCTTGTGTCTTAGTGTAGGTATACCACAATATATTAGACACATATCCATTTCAACGGTCTTTCTGAGAACTAATCCAGCTGCATAGATATCAGTGCTAGGCAGACAGGCAGTGTATCTGGCAGACTGCAGTGCATAGACCAAGAGGGTCCATTCCAGTTCTGTCTGCTGCTGGTGCTTTGGCAGATATTTCTAGGCATAGCCCCAGGTATCAGGGGCCAGAAATACTTTTTTTGGATCTTAATCCTGATTATTTCATTTAAAAGCAATCCAGAGAACACCATTTTTCTGCTCCATTTGTTTGTTGGCACTGCAGAATACAGCCAGATCCTTTCCACATTACAGTTCTAAAAATCCATCTATTTTAAGCTGTGGTTTGTCCGTCACACGTATCACATGTAATTGTGCTCACAATTCTGCCATTTCTGGCCTCCACTTAAATTTTGTTGCAGTGTGTTAGTGAAGTTAATGACACCACGCGACCAATCACAAGCCGCGACGTCATCGAAGGTCCTTCAGGCGCTCATTCTTAGGAAGGAAGGCTGCCGGTTAGAACCAGGGCGCGTCCGAGGGTAAGTATATCAATATTTTTTATTTTGATTCTTTATTTTACACTTAAATATGGATCCCAGGGCCTGAAGGAGAGTTTCCTCTCCTTCAGACCCTGGGAACCATTAGTATCCCATTGCACTCCATTGGGTTTCGTGTTTCGGCCGACCCCGACCCCGACTTTTCTATAGGATCGACCGATTTCACTCGACCCGACTTTTGAGAAAGTCGGGTTTCGTGAAACCCGACCCGATCCTATAAAAAGAAAAGTCGCTCAACCCTAGTCATCACCCATTAGAGTATACATCAAATTTTATTGAAAAAAACCTCACAATGATAAAAGTTTAATCTCCAAAATGAATAAAAACTCAAAATGCACTGTTCCAAATTATTAGGCACAGTAGAATTTCTAAACATTTGATATGTTTTAAAGAACTGAAAATGCTTATTTGTGGAATTTGCAGCATTAGGAGAATATTTAAAATTGAGAGTCCTCAGTGGTTGATACCTTTTTAATGGCTAACTGAAAAGATGGTAACAAATTGCAAGCTTTCGAGACTACACAGGTCTCTTCATCAGGCAAGGAGTAAAACAAATTCTAAAGAATCACATATTTATGCACAACATAGCATAGAAAAAAAAAGGGAAAAACCATGGTGACATGAAGCAGAATTACCATGGCGATATCAGCATTAGGAGGTCACATTCAAGGAACAAAACAGCTATTTAACTCCAAACCCTCCTAACAGGCCAAGTTACATGTTAACATATGACCCCTTCTTTGATATCACCTTCACAATTCTTGCATCCATCGCACTTGTAAGTTTTTGGAGAGTTTCTGCTTGTATTTCTTTGCATGAAGTCAGAATTGCCTCCCAGAGCTGCTGCTGCCTCCCACCCTCATAGATCTTTTGCTTGATGATACTGCAAGAGTTCTCTATAGGGTTGAGGTCAGGGGAAGATGGTGGCCACACCATGAGTTTGTCTCCTTTTACGTCCATAGCAGCCAATGACTCAGAGGTATTATTTGCAGCATGAGATGGAGCATTGTCATGCATGAAGATGATTTTGCTCCTGAAGGCACGTTTCTGCTTTTGAGACCATGGAAGAAAATTGTCAGCCAGAAACTCTGCATACTTTGCAGAGGTCATTTTCACACCTTCATAATAATAATAAAATAAATAAATCTTTATTTTTATATTGCGCTAACATATTCCACAGCGCTTTACAGTTTTCACACATTATCACACTTCATGAACCTTTAAGGGCCCAACCAGCTGTTTTCCCATGATTCTGGCCCAAAACATGACTCCTTCACCTCCTTGCTGACGTCGCAGCCTTGTTGGGACATGGTGGCCATCCACCAACTATCCACTGCTCCATCCATCTGGACCATCCAGGCTTGCTCGACACTCATCAGTAAACAAGACTGTTTGGAAATTAGTCTTCATGTATGTCTGGGCCCACTGCAACCGTTTCTGCTTGTGAACACTGTTTAGTGGTGGCCGAATAGTAGATTTATGCATCATAGCAAGCCTTTGAAGGATCCTACACCTTGAGGTTCGAGAGACTCCAGAGGCACCTGCATCTTCAAATAACTGTTTGCTGCTTTGTAATGGTATTTTGGTAGCTGCTCTCTTAATCCAATAAATTTGTCTGGCAGAAACCTTCCTCATTATGCCTTTATCTGCATGAACTCTGTCTGTGCTGTGTTTCAGTCACAAATCTCTTCACAGTATGATGATCACAAAGTTTTTGTGAAATATCTAATTTTTTCATACCTTTTTCAAGGCATTGCATTATTTAATGCTTTTCAGCAACAGAGAGATCCTTTTTATTTCCCATATTGCTTGAAACCTGTGGCCTGCTTAATAATGTGGAACATCATTTTTAAGTACCTTTCCTTTAATTAGAATCACCTGGAAAACTAATTATCACATGTGTTTAAGATTGATTTCAGTGATCCATTGAGCCCTGAGACAAAATACGTCCATGAGTTTATTTGAAAAACAAAACGATTAAATCTTTATGACATTTAAATCCAATTTGCATAATAATTTGGAACATGGTGTAATGGCAGGTCAGTTTTAGCATTTAGTAAACATGGTAAAAAAAACTGAGGCTATGTGCACATGTATTTTTGAAGTCTGCGGATTTTTCCGCAGCGAATTTCAGAAATCCGCAGGTAAAAGGCACTATGTTTACCTGCGGATTTACCGCGGATTTTATGTGGCTTTTGTGTGCTTTCACCTGCGGTTTTACACCTGCGCATTCCTATTGTGGAGTAGGTGGAATCCACACAAAAGAATTGTCATGCTGCCAAATGTAAACCGCTGCATTTCCGCGTGTTTTTTTCTGCAGCATGAGCACAGCGGTTTCTGTTTTCCATAGGTTTACATGGTGCTGGTAACTCATGCAAAATCCACAACGTGTGCTAATTGCCTGAAACATCTGTAGAATTGCACTTTTTTTGAAATTTAACAGCACTTGGAATTTTTTTCCCGTTTTCCAGTACACAATATGTTAAAACCAATGAAGTTGCTCAAAAGTACAACTCGTCCCACAAAAAAAAAGCCCTCACTTGGCCATTTTGACCAAAAAAAAAAAAAAGTTATGGCTCTGGGAATAAGGGGAACAAAAAAGGAAAACACAAAAACGAAAATACCTCCGGTCATGAAGGGGTTAATAATGCTATCTCTTGACCTCTTATAATAATTACTCTGTACTGCCTTATAATAATAAAAAATCCCCTGTGCTTTCTTATATTAATTATAATAATATTGACTCCTTGGTTCCCCTAAAATTATAACAATCCCCCCATTGGGCCGTCTGTTCTGCTTTCTATCCGTATTCTGTCCGTCTTGCTGCAATATGTTCTGCTTTCTATCCATCTATGTTCTGCTTTCTATCCGTCCTATCCTAGGAGCTGCAACCTTTAGGCTACATGGCTCCTATGCTTCCTTTCCTTCTGTCTCCCTGACAGGAACTGAACCCTTTCCCTCCAGATCAGTATGTTCTTATAGGGGAGTTCACTTTAAACAGGCTTAGAGCTCCCCCTTCTGGTCTGGAGTGTGACTATGTTGCATGTATTGTGTTACCTGACAAAGAGTTCTCCTTCATCGCCTCCATATGTAACATCACTCCCCCCTAGAGGAGAATGATATTACTGCAACGACCAGGACCCTGGGGCGCTGCAGTACTCCTACACATAAAGTGTATTACCACCGTGTACAAGAGCATTGCTATACCTCATGTACAGTATATTGCTCTGTACATATATATTTATGATTTTGCACACATACAGTTGTAGGGAAAGTTTGTCCACGGGCCCAGTATATTGATAGGGGTGTAGTGTCCATTGCTGGCCACTAGAGGGGGACACTATAGTACATAGTTAGAATAGGAGGGGCAAAGGGAATAAGTAGTTAGATCTTCATGCTTTAGTCAGTCAGGGCCTGGGTGCCCGTGCAGCTCACTGGGCTGCCTAGCCAGAAGTCGCTGTACGCCGCAACCTTAAAGAAAGGGGCCCACCATAGAACAGCTACAAGGAAGGATTCCTCTAAGAGGAAAAGAGAATGGAAGCGCTGAAAATGCAACTGAAGCAAGTCTGTCCCTATAGAGCAAGAAGATAGGTCAGCAAGGTCACTACACAAGAGATGTGGCAGATCTTTGCCTGGGCGGCAGTACTTAGAACTAGGGCATAACAGTATAGGATTCCCCCATGTGAGGCAAGAATTCCGGATGGAATAGATTCTGCGGGACCGAAAGAAGCGGTCCGACCCAGAGCTGAATATAGAGAAGGAAAGGACAGAGCAGGGACAGAGAAGAATGTGTTGTATGCGTTACCCAAAGTGCCTGTAAAAGATCAAGCTGTGCTGAGTAAAGAAGTTGTCATTGAAGTTAACCCGGAGTGTGTCTCATTTATTCCGGAGCCGTCTGTGAGGAAACCACCCCTGTACCGGGCAAGTCTAGATGGTGCAGAAAGCCAACACAGAGGTAACGCAGTGAAGAAATGTGAACTTTTATGGGGAAGGGGCCAGGGAGCCATACAAGGATTACTGTCGGCCATGAGAATCACTCAAGCATCCCCTGGCCCTTCCTTCACCCCCACAAAGTGTGATGACCCCACACAGCCCTCAATTTACAGCATGAGAAGTACCACAGTCCCCCACATGGTATGATGTCCACCACCGGATCCTATATAAAGTGTGATAACTAGTGTTGAGCATTCCGATACCGCAAGTATCGGGTATCGGCCGATACTTGCGGTATCGGAATTCCGATACCGAGATCTGATACTTTTGTGGTATCGGGTATCGGTATCGGATCAATAGGGATGTGTAAAATAAAGAATTAAAATAAAAAATATTGATATGCTCACCTCTCCGGCGGCCCCTGGACATCACGCTGGTAACCGGCCAGCTTCTTTGTTTAAAATGAGCGCCTTCAGGACCTGCGAATGACGTCGCGGCTTCTGATTGGTCGCGTGCCGCCCATGTGACCGGCACGCGACCAATCAGAAGCCGCGACGTCATTCGCAGGTCCTTAATTCCTAGAATTAGGAGTTTTGTGAATGAGAATGACGTCGCGGCTTCTGATTGGTCGCGTGCCGGTCACATGGGCGGCACGCGACCAATCAGAAGCCGCGACGTCATTCGCAGGTCCTGAAGGCGCTCATTTTAAACAAAGAAGCCGGCCGGTTACCAGCGTGATGTCCAGGGGCCGCCGGAGAGGTGAGCATATCAATATTTTTTATTTTAATTCTTTATTTTACACATCCCTATGGATCCCAGGGCCTGAAGGAGAGTTTCCTCTCCTTCAGACCCTGGGAACCATGAGAATACCTTCCGATACTTGATGTCCCATTGACTTGTATTGGTATCGGATATCGGTATCGGCGATATCCGATATTTTTCAGGTATCGGCCGATACTATCCGATACCGATACTTTCAAGTATCGGACGGTATCGCTCAACACTAGTGATAACCACTAAAGCCCCTCGTACAGTATGAGGATCTCAGAGCCTCCATATAGTAAAATGTCCCCATAACCATCCCATACAGTATCATGGTCACCACAGCCCACAACATAGTATAATATACTCCATAGACCTCCAGCCAGTATATTTTCTACCACAGACACCCCACACATTATGATGTCCACCACAACCACACTAAACAGTAAGATGCTGCCCCCACAGCCAACCCACGCAGTATGATAAATCCCCCATACCCAATGAAGTTCCCCCATAGCCCCATTGCTGTATGTCGGTCCCCCCACAGCCCCCTTTATAGTATGATGGTCCATATCACAGCCCCCTATATAGTCTGAAGGTCCCTCCAACAGCCCTTATATAGTATGATAGTCCTCCCAATACTCCACAATATACACCTCTCAGCTCCTTATATATTATTATTTATTTATATAGCACCATTAATTCCATGGTGCTGTACATGAGAAGGAGTTACATCAAAATACAAATATCACTTACAGTAAACAAAACTAACAATGACAGACTCATACAGAAGGGAGAGGACCCTGCCCTTGTGGGCTTACATACTACAGGATTATGGGGAAGGAGACAGTAGGTTGAGGGTTGCAGTAGCTCCGATGGTGTTGAAGTTGCCGTGTGGTCATTACAGGTTGTAAGATTCTTTGAAGAGGTGGGTTTTCAGGTACACCTCACATCCCCTATATAGTAAGCTGGTACCCCCATGTAGTATTATGGTCCACATCACAGCCCCATATACAGTATAATGGTCCACATCACAGACCCATATATATCATGATTGTCCACCTCACAGCCCCCATATAGTATGACTGTCTGTCCAACAGTTCCTATATAGTATGATGGTTCCCCAATGCCACCCCTAATAGTATGATTGTACACCCACACAGCTCCTTATATATTATGATGGTATGTAGGGAGGAGAGCCAGGCTAAGGCCGGAATCCCACATACGTGAGATACGGCCGAGTCTCGCAGGTGAAATCCCTCCTCTGGCACCTGCACTCCAGAGCGGCGCGTGCGAGCGTGCAGCCACATAGCAACACATGGAGTTGCACGCTCCTCTCCCAAGTGCCAGCGCCAGAGAAGGGATTTCACCTGCGAGCCGTATCTCACGTATGTGTGATCCCGGCCTAACGGTCACTCTTGCGTGTCTGGAACTGTCGGGGCTGTCACCATTATTTTGGGGTGAAGAGATTTCAGACTGGAGCAGTTCATGACATCTGACTGATGGGGGTGGGTCCGACTTAAATAGCAGTGTGCGCGGGAATACGGGACACTTGGCGGGGAATGAGCTTGTGAGCAGAGAGACGGTTGACTCCCTCTCGACGGACCCACGCCAGCTAGATGTGCCTTCACACCTATCTAGCAAATCTGCTAAGACGTGCTACCAACAGCCCAGAGAGACATCTGCACCATGTAGTGACCAGTAGAGAGTGCATACCTTTGCTCCGCTCACCACCGCATAGGTACCGCTTAGTCATATCCCTGTGATGCCCGTTGAGAACTTGACCATGCCTGTGACTGTGTCCGCTGGACTGTGCGCTTCTACTGTGGCCTCGTCTATTGAACGTTTTGCTTCATCCGCTGTGCCGCGGACCTCCATCTCTACTCCACCACATGCCTGGACCAGGAGACCACGTGCCGAAGGACCCGGAAGATTCATCACCGCAAGTAGACAGGGCATCGTCTTTCTGTGGGATCGGAGACATCTCACGCCACCTACGGCGCCACTGATGGATCTTCCAGCCACCTTCCTCCAGTGCACAGACTCATAAGTTAACTTTTTGTTACCTGCTGTATTTGTCTTTCCCCATCCGCAAATTCATATCCTTTACCCCCCTGCTTATCACATCACTGTTTTATATAAAGAACCTGTCAACCCTAGCTCTGTCTCCTGTGTGTCACTGCATCCTATGCACCTGCTAGCATCCTACAGGTACACCTCACAGCTCTTATGTAGTATGATGGTACCCCCAACATTCCCCAATATAGTATGATGGATCACCTCATAGCGCCTAATATAGTATGAGGATACACCTCACAGTCCCCATATATTATAATGGTCCTCATAACAAAAAAATCCCTATAATTACCTAATCCAGAAACCTCATCCTCCGCAGCTTCTGACTCCTCTTCTATCCATACTCTGGATGCTGGTGGTGTGACGCAGTGATGTCATTGCACCATCAACGTCCCCTGTTGTTCATGGCCTCCGGCAGGTCGCAGACAGAAGGGAGTCCGTGGCCTGCTGAAAGTATTGGAGCCAGGGTTTCTTTGTGCTCTATCACAACTGTTAACAGTATGGGTTTCTTCAGGATATAGATTCTGATAACAATGTAGTAGACAAGGTAGCCCACGACAAGGCAGGCCCTTTTGGGATTTGCTAGAATTGCCAGATAGCCTGTCCAGCCCTGTCAGTGTGTCATCCATGTGTCATCTGTCTATCAGTGTGTCATCCATCCATCAGTGTGTCATCAGTGTTTCATCCATGTGTCATCCGTGTGTCATCAGTGTGTCAGTATATGTCATCTGTGTGCCATCTGTATATCATCAGTGTGTCATCCGTGCATCAGTGTGTCATCAGTGTGTCAGTATATGTCATCCGTGTATCATCAGTGTGTTATCTGTGTGTCATCTGTGTATCATCAGAGTGTCATCCGTGTGTCATAAGTGTGTCATCCATATATCATCCATGTGTCAGTGTGTCATCAGTGTATCATCAGTGTGTCATCCGTATATCATCAGTGTGCCATCAGTGTGCTATTAGTGTGTCATCAGTGTGTCATCTGTGTGTCATCAGTTTGTCTGTTTTTACCACCAGTCATCAGTGTTTTTCACAGATGGATAAAGAAACAAATGAATGACAAAGCTTCTCCTTTACTTTGCAATTTTAAATACGTACAGCATACAGATTATACACTGATGCCAGCCGTGTGCTGTACATGTTTTCAAAAATTAATACAGCAGAAAAGGGGCAGCACGGTGTACCTGCTCAGGTCTCCGAAAAAATGCAAATCAGGATGCAGCAAACCCATATAGTAAAGATGGCAACACAGTTGCAAGATACTGATAAGACATCCACTCACAACCTACCAATTCATGGAGGGAGACACTTCTTAGTATATGTTTGCATAAAAGAGATGCTGTTCACATACAGGTAATGTACAGTGTCTGGTTTACAGCCTATTAACGCACATACTATTCAATCAAGTGGGCTGACCAGCACTATCTAATAGTGCATTTGTTCGGAGACCTGAGCAGGTAAGCACTGCTGCCCCTTTAATTGTGTTTTTACAGTACCAACAAAGTAAATGAGATTTCTAAAATCTCATTCACTTGCTGCATTTTTTTTCCATTTGTTTTTTTTTTTTTAGCTCCTTAGTGTTTTTGGAAATTCACTGCATTTCACTTCTTTTAGTGCTTTTGCAGGATTTGAAGAAAAAATGCTACAAAAATGCATGAAAAACAAGTTTTTGACAACACTCTGATTTTTTTTTAGCCAGGAAAATCTGCAGCAAAAACACTGTATGTGAATATACCCTAAGCAGGTTTACTTGTCTTTTTAAAATGACATGTTGATTACTTGCGATCGCCACTAGTGGGAGCATGGGAGCTAACTGCATGGTTATTCATTAGATTCAATGGACGGTATACACATTCCTGTATGCGGGAATTGGAGCTCGTATCAGAAAACTATTTCTGACCCAAAAATGTCATTGTGATAAAAGATGAACATTAACTTTTTCCAGACTGTTTTGGTAAGAGATTGTGATTGGAAATGTCTTTATGTTTTATGTAGGATAGGTGAACATGTACTTACCTTCCACTGTTCCTCTGTAAAAATGAATAAATAAATAAGGAATCAATAACTTGTGTGCTTTTTTAAGTGTTAATATTGGTCTGTAGCCAGAGAAAACAGATGACTCTTTGATAGTATGGCTAAATAATACTGTTCAGGACACATTGATTCTATAGAGAGTGATGTGCTAAGCTAATATATATACTGTATGTATATATATATATATATATATATATATATATATATATATATATATATATATATATATGTATGTATATTACAGTACAGACCAAAAGTTTGGACACACCATCTCATTTAAAGATTTTTCTGTATTTTCGTGACTATGAAAATTGTACATTCACACTGAAGGCATCAAAACTATGAATTAACACGTGTGGAATTATATACTTAACAAAAAAGTGTGAAACAACTGAAAATATGTCTTATATTCTAGGTTCTTCAAAGTAGCCACCTTTTGCTTTGATGGCTGCTTTACACACTCTTGGCATTCTCTTGATAAGCTTCAAGAGGTAGTCACCGGGAATGGTCTTCCAACAATCTTGAAGGAGTTCTGTTATGTTTGCTAATGACAGGTGTTATGAAGGCAATCCAGAAACACAGTGTGCTTAGCGATCAGAGCGCACACAGTGATCTGACAAATACCCAAAAATACAAGAACGAACTCTGAGACGAGGAAACTCTGTAGACTGCACACCTGATCCTATCCTAAACACAACTAAAAGCGGCTGTGGATAGCGCCTAACAACTACCTAGGCAACTCGGCACAGCCTAAGAAACTAGCTAGCCTGAAGATAGAAAAATAGGCCTGACTTGCCCCAGAGAAATTCCCCAAAGGAAAAGGCAGCCCCCCACATATAATGACTGTGAGTAAGATGAAAAGACAAAACGTAGGGATGAAATAGATTCAGCAAAGTGGGGCCCGATATTCTAGGACAGAGCGAGGACAGTAAAGCGAACCTTGCAGTCTACAAAAAACCCTAAAGCAAAACCACGCAAAGGGGGCAAAAAAAAAACCCACCGTGCCGAACTAACGGCACGGCGGTACACCCTTTGCGTCTCAGAGCTTCCAGCAAAACAAAAGACAAGCTGGACAGAAAAAAAGCAACAAAAAAGCAAAAAGCACTTAGCTATACAGAGCAGCAGGTCACAGGAACAATCAGGAGAAGCTCAGATCCAACACTGAAACATTGACAAGGAGCAAGGATAGCAGCATCAGGCGGAGTTAAGTAATGAAGCAGTTAACGAGCTCACCAGAACACCTGAGGGAGGAAGCTCAGAAGCTGCAGTACCACTTGTGACCACAGGAGTGAATTCAGCCACAGAATTCACAACAGTACCCCCCCCTTGAGGAGGGGTCACCGAACCCTCACCAGAGCCCCCAGGCCGACCAGGATGAGCCGCATGAAAGGCACGAACAAGATCGGAAGCATGAACATCAGAGGCAAAAACCCAGGAATTATCTTCCTGAGCATAACCCTTCCATTTAACCAGATACTGGAGTTTCCGTCTAGAAACACGAGAATCCAAAATCTTCTCCACAATATACTCCAATTCCCCCTCCACCAAAACCGGGGCAGGAGGCTCAACAGATGGAACCATAGGTGCCACGTATCTCCGCAACAACGACCTATGGAATACATTATGTATGGAAAAGGAGTCTGGGAGGGTCAAACGAAAAGACACAGGATTGGGAACCTCAGAAATCCTATACGGACCAATAAAACGAGGTTTAAATTTAGGAGAGGAAACCTTCATAGGAATATGACGAGAAGATAACCAAACCAGATCCTTAACACGAAGTCGGGGACCCACACGGCGTCTGCGATTAGCGAAAAGTTGAGCTTTCTCCTGGGACAAGATCAAATTGTCCACTACCTGAGTCCAGATCTGCTGCAACCTATCCACCACAGAATCCACACCAGGACAGTCCGAAGACTCAACCTGTCCTGAAGAGAAACGAGGATGGAACCCAGAATTGCAAAAAAATGGAGAAACCAAGGTAGCCGAGCTGGCCCGATTATTAAGGGCGAACTCAGCCAACGGCAAAAAGGACACCCAATCATCCTGGTCTGCAGAAACAAAACATCTCAGATATGTTTCCAAGGTCTGATTGGTTCGTTCGGTCTGGCCATTAGTCTGAGGATGGAAAGCCGAGGAAAAGGATAGGTCAATGCCCATCCTACCACAAAAGGCTCGCCAAAACCTTGAAACAAACTGGGAACCTCTGTCAGAAACAATATTCTCAGGAATGCCATGCAACCGAACCACATGCTGAAAGAACAAAGGTACCAAATCAGAGGAGGAAGGCAATTTAGCCAAGGGCACCAGATGGACCATTTTAGAAAAGCGATCACAGACCACCCAAATGACTGACATCTTTTGAGAAACGGGAAGGTCAGAAATGAAATCCATCGAAATATGTGTCCAAGGCCTCTTTGGGACCGGCAAGGGCAAAAGCAACCCACTGGCACGAGAACAGCAGGGCTTAGCCCTAGCACAAATCCCACAGGACTGCACAAAAGTACGTACATCCCGTGACAGAGATGGCCACCAGAAGGATCTAGCCACTAACTCTCTGGTACCAAAGATTCCAGGATGACCAGCCAACACCGAACAATGAAGTTCAGAGATAAGTTTATTAGTCCACCTATCAGGGACGAACAGTTTCTCTGCTGGACAACGATCAGGTTTATTCGCCTGAAATTTTTGCAGCACCCGCCGCAAATCAGGGGAGATGGCAGACACAATGACTCCTTCCTTGAGGATACCCGCTGGCTCAGATAAACCCAGAGAGTCGGGCACAAAACTCCTAGACAGAGCATCCGCCTTCACATTTTTAGAGCCCGGAAGGTACGAAATCACAAAGTCGAAGCGGGCAAAAAATAACGACCAACGGGCCTGTCTAGGATTCAAGCGCTTGGCAGACTCGAGATAAGTCAAGTTCTTATGATCAGTCAATACCACCACGCGATGCTTAGCTCCTTCAAGCCAATGACGCCACTCCTCGAATGCCCGCTTCATGGCCAGCAACTCTCGATTGCCCACATCATAATTACGCTCAGCGGGCGAAAACTTCCTGGAAAAGAAAGCACATGGTTTCATCACTGAGCAATCAGAACCTCTCTGTGACAAAACCGCCCCTGCTCCAATCTTAGAAGCATCAACCTCGACCTGGAACGGAAGAGAAACATCTGGCTGACACAACACAGGGGCAGAACAAAAACGACGCTTCAACTCCTGAAAAGCTTCCACAGCAGCAGAAGACCAATTAACCAAATCAGCACCCTTCTTGGTCAAATCGGTCAATGGTTTGGCAATGCTAGAAAAATTACAGATGAAGCGACGATAAAAATTAGCAAAGCCCAGGAACTTTTGCAGACTTTTCAGAAATGTCGGCTGAATCCAATCCTGGATGGCTTGGACCTTAACTGGATCCATCTCGATAGTAGAAGGGGTAAAGATGAACCCCAAAAATGAAACTTTCTGCACACCGAAGAGACACTTTGATCCCTTCACAAACAAAGAGTTAGCACGCAGGACCTGAAAAACCATTCTGACCTGCTTCACATGAGACTCCCAATCATCTGAGAAGATCAAAATGTCATCCAAGTAAACAATCAGGAATTTATCCAGATACTCACGGAAGATGTCATGCATAAAAGACTGAAACACAGATGGAGCATTGGCAAGTCCGAACGGCATCACTAGATACTCAAAATGACCCTCGGGCGTATTGAATGCAGTTTTCCATTCATCTCCTTGCCTGATTCTCACCAGATTATACGCACCACGAAGATCTATCTTAGTGAACCAACTAGCCCCCTTAATCCGAGCAAACAAGTCAGATAACAATGGCAAGGGATACTGAAATTTAACAGTGATCTTATTAAGAAGGCGGTAATCAATACACGGTCTCAGCGAACTATCCTTCTTGGCTACAAAGAAGAACCCTGCTCCCAGTGGTGATGACGATGGGCAAATATGTCCCTTCTCCAGGGATTCCTTCACATAACTGCGCATAGCGGCGTGTTCGGGCACGGATAAATTAAATAATCGACCTTTAGGGAATTTACTACCAAGAATCAAATTGATAGCACAATCACAATCACTATGCGGAGGTAGAGCATCGGACTTGGGCTCTTCAAATACATCCTGATAATCAGACAAGAACTCTGGGACCTCAGAAGGGGTGGATGACGAAATCGACAAAAATGGAACATCACCATGTACCCCCTGACAACCCCAGCTGGATACCGACATAGAGTTCCATCTCCAAAAAACAAATCAGGAATAGGAATTCTTGGTTCTAACATAGATTTCTGATCAATAGTATCTTGAATTTTTTGTACATTTATAACGAGATTATCCATTGAAGAGCACAGACCCTGAATATCCATGTCCACACCTGTGTCCAGAATCACCCAAATGTCTAGGGGGAAAAAAAAAAGTGAACACAGAGCAGAAAAAAAAAAAAAAAAATGATGTCAGAACTTTTTCTTTCCCTCTATTGAGAATCATTAGTTGGGCTCCTTGTACTGTTATGTTTGCTAATGACAGGTGTTATGAAGGCAATCCAGAAACACAGTGTGCTTAGCGATCAGAGCGCACACAGTGATCTGACAAATACCCAAAAATACAAGAACGAACTCTGAGACGAGGAAACTCTGTAGACTGCACACCTGATCCTATCCTAAACACAACTAAAAGCGGCTGTGGATAGCGCCTAACAACTACCTAGGCAACTCGGCACAGCCTAAGAAACTAGCTAGCCTGAAGATAGAAAAATAGGCCTGACTTGCCCCAGAGAAATTCCCCAAAGGAAAAGGCAGCCCCCCACATATAATGACTGTGAGTAAGATGAAAAGACAAAACGTAGGGATGAAATAGATTCAGCATAGTGGGGCCCGATATTCTAGGACAGAGCGAGGACAGTAAAGCGAACTTTGCAGTCTACAAAAAACCCTAAAGCAAAACCACACAAAGGGGGCAAAAAAAACCCACCGTGCCGAACTAACGGCACGGCGGTACACCCTTTGCGTCTCAGAGCTTCCAGCAAAACAAAAGACAAGCTGGACAGAAAAAAAGCAACAAAAAAGCAAAAAGCACTTAGCTATACAGAGCAGCAGGTCACAGGAACAATCAGGAGAAGCTCAGATCCAACACTGAAACATTGACAAGGAGCAAGGATAGCAGCATCAGGCGGAGTTAAGTAATGAAGAAGTTAACGAGCTCACCAGAACACCTGAGGGAGGAAGCTCAGAAGCTGCAGTACCACTTGTGACCACAGGAGTGAATTCAGCCACAGAATTCACAACAGAGTTCCCAGAGATGCTTAGCACTTGTTGGCCCTTTTGCCTTCACTCTTCGGTCCAGCTCACCCCAAACCATCTCGATTGGGCTTAGGTCTGGTGACTGTGGAGGCCAGGTCATCTGGCGTAGCACTCCATCACTCTCCTTCTTGGTCAAATAGCCGTTACACAGCTTGGAGGTGTGTTTGGGGTCATTGTCCTGTTGAAAAATAAATGATGGTCCAACTAAATGCAAACCCGATGGAATAGCATGCCGCTGCAAGATGCTGTGGTAGCCATGCTGGTTCAGTATGCCTTCAATTTTGAATAAATCCCAACAGTGTCACCAGCAAAACACCATCACCTCCTTCTCCATGCTTCACTGTGGGAACCAGGCATGTAGAGTCCATCCGTTCACCTTTTCTGCATCCCACAAAGACACGGTGGTTGGAACCAAAGATTTCAAATTTGAACTCATCAGACGAAAGCACAGATTTCCACTGGTCTAATGTCCATTCCTTGTGTTCTTTAGCCCAAACAAGTCTCTTCTGCTTGTTGCCTATCCTTAGCAGTGGATTCCTCGCAGCTATTTTACCATGAAGGCCTGCTGCACAAAGTCTCCTCTTAACAGTTGTTGTAGAGATGTGTCTGCTGTTAGAACTCTGTGTGGCATTGACCTGGTCTCTAATCTGAGCTGCTGTTAACCTGCGATTTCTGAGGCTGGTGACTCGGATAAACTTATCCTCAGAAGTAGAGGTGACTCTTGGTCTTCCTTTCCTGGGGTGGTCCTCATGTGAGCCAGTTTCTTTGTAGCGCTTGATGGTTTTTGCCACTGCACTTGGAAACACTTTGAAAGTTTTCCGAATTTTTCAGACTGACTGACCTTCATTTCTTAAATTAATGATGGCCACTGGTTTTTCTTTACTTAGCAGCTTTTTTCTTGCCATAATACAAATTCTAACAGTCTATTCAGTAGGACTATCAGCTGTGTATCCACCAGATTTCTGCACAACACAACTGATGGTTTCAACCCCATTTGTAAGGCAAGAAATACCACTTATTAAACCTTACAGGGCACACCTGTGAAGTGAAAACCATTCCCGGTGACTACCTCTTGAAGCTTATCAAGAGAATGCCAAGAGTGTGCAAAGCAGTCATCAAAGCAAAAGATGGCTAGTTTGAAGATCCTATAATATAAGACATAATTTCAGTTGTTTCACACTTTTTTGTTAAGTATATAATTCCACATGTGTTAATTTATAGTTTTGATGCCTTCAGTGTGAATGTACAATTTTCATAGTCATGAAAATACAGAAAAATCTTTAAATGAGAAGGTGTGTCCAAACTTTTGGTCTGTACTGTGTGTGTGTATATACAGTATATATATATATATATATATATATATATATACATGCATATGAGTATTAACAGCCCCACAGTTCTCTGATACCGACTAATGCACTTGTGTTTTTATAGCAAACTTAATTAAAACTATTAAGAGAAATCCCAGGGCTAAAAATCATAGACATACACTGTCTCCATTTATATGGGGACAAAGAATTACTGTCTTGTGTTAGCGTTTCTAAGCTGCGATTTTGTAGGAAAAGTTCCTTATGGCCGCATTAAAACAAATAAAAAGACTATGAAAAATATTATTTGTTACTTTTTCTCCTGCTTTTAAAATGCCGGTATTTTCTTTAGTCCGTTTCGTGCCTTTCAGAATATGCCCTTATTAAAAGTGAGTGTTAATTCTAAGTCCCTAAAGGATTGCTTCCTGTGTAAGATCGAAACATGTTCCCTCTCTTGTTACTGATGCTGCACTTTCTGAGCCATATTTGTTTTCATTACAAAAGCTTGTTCTACATCCATTTCTGTTTATAAAAAAACAATGTTAAATTACAAAGAAGTAGCTGTATGTTTCATGTGTTTAGTTAGCGTGCCTATGAGTTTCTTTCCCCATTCCTCTCCCATACAAGTTGCGGAATGAAATGACTTCTTGTCATTTAACGTAGTTGAATTGGTCTGACAGTTTTGACATATGAAAACAATCAGACTGACGTACATCTTGCACATTTAAAAGGGAATCTTAAAATATTTCTTATCGATATAAGATGGTGGAATCCATTTGCCGGCTTTGAAAGCCTTTAGCAAATCGGTACCGGACATATTATTTTAACCAAGCAAAGTTTTGTCCAGTCTTTTTTATTAATAGTTTCTTTTTTGTATAATGAGGTTGTTCATCGTTTGTGTGTTTCATGCTTCACTGCTTGCTGTCAGTAAATGGAAACTTTCTTATTTGCATTGAGATCCTAAAAACCAGCAAAGACCTATAATTACCAGATGTAAGCTTGCTACCATTGTATCCCAACTAAGTAAACAATTTGGAAATCAGCCAGAAGCAACCTCTTCCTTCTGATTTACGCAAGTTGCTTATGTGGGATGACTTGTACTTTACATATGGCACACAAGTGATCTGATAATGTCCCTACAGGCTCATACTCACTTGCGCGAAACACGGATGAGTCTCGCATGTTAATACCCGGCGCTGCTGCCGGCACTCAGATCGGAGCATGCGGCCGCATAGGAATACATGCAGCCGCTCGCTCCACTCTTCTGCCAGGTGTAGTGCCGGGTATTGCCATGTGAGACTCATCCGAGTTTCGCGCAAGTGAGTATGAGCCCTATCAGAGATGAGCGGATCGATCAGTGCAGGATCAAGTTCGAAATTTCCTGAAATTTCCAATTTTACAAAAATTCAAACATTTTGAGATAATTTACAGTTTGGAAAAAGACAAAAACTTGCCCGACATCATCTCCCACACTGCCAAAGTATCAGAAAACTGACTAACACAATTTTGTCTTGCCACGTGGGCCTTCCTATAATGCCTTGAAGCTATGATATCTTACTGATTATTATACTGTGTACAGTGGTGGTCAGTACCTGGGTCATCACAGTACAGCTGTTTCCAGTGGAGCACAGTTTATACAGAAGAGACGTTTTCTACTTCCAGTCACTGGATATTTTTTCTCTCCTGTAGCTTGTGAGCTCTTATTTTCAGTGGGGTCCTCTCTCTCCTGTAGAGTGTAAGCTCTTATGGTCAATGGAGTCCTCTCTCTCATCTGTAGAGTGTAAGCTCTTATAGTCAGTGGGGTCCTCTCTCTCCTGTAGAGTGTAAGCTCTTATAGTCAGTGGAGTCCTCTCTCTCCTGTAGAGTGTAAGCTCTTATGGTCAGTGGGGTCCTCTCTCTCATCTGTAGATTGTAAGCTCTTATGGTCAGTGGGGTCCTCTCTCTCTCTTGTAGAGTGTAAGGTCTTATGGTCAGTTGGGTCTTCTCTCTATCCTGTAGAATGTAAGCTCTTATTGTCAGTGGGGTCCTCTCTCTCTCCTGTAGAGTGTAAGCTCTTATAGTCAGTGGGGTCCTCTCTCTCCTGTAGAGTATAAGCTCTTATGGTCAGTGGGGTCCTCTCTCTCTCCTGTAGAGTGTAAGCTCTTATGATCAGTGGGGTCATCTCTCTTTCCTGTAGAGTGTAAGCACTTATGGCCAGTGGGGTCCTCTCTCTCCTGTAGAGTGTAAGCTCTTATGGTCAGTGGGGTCCTCTCTCTCCTTTATAGGGTAGGCTTTTATGGTCAGTGGGGTCATGTCTGTTTCCTGTAGAATGTAAGCTCTTATGTTCAGTGGGGTCCTCTCTCTCCTATAGAGTGTAAGTGTAACACCCCAGGTAACCGGTTGTTACAATGATGTTGTTTTTCCTTTGGGTAGGGTAATATCATGCTTTGAGGCAAGGAGAATTCCCTTTACCAGGTAACGCACCTACATGCAACACATTCTGAATCCAGGCCAGAAGGGGGAGCTCTGAACCCAGATTCAGGGGAGCTTCCCCAGCTTTAAGTATTCTGGTCTGGAGGAGGTGTGAGTTTAATGTGGAGCAGACAGTGGAGGAGTGAGGATTAAGAGCAGAGAGTGGAGCCGTACAGTCAGGAGTGTGCTGCAGCTCCAGGAATGGAAGATAACCTGAAGGGTTGGAATGTAGTGAGCATCAGAGGAAAGGAGCAAGGGAGAAGAAAGGAGCTTAGAGGGGAACAGGGGAACTGTTACCGGGCACCCTCTCAGTTGTGGTGCAAGAATCAGGCACCGGGAGCCCAGAGCTGTGCTGTACTCCAGGTCGCACAGCAGAACCGGAGGACAAAGGACTTTTTGTAACTTGTCTGCACCCACACCTAAAGGTGCAGCAGTACACAAAGAGCCAGGGTCGTAATAGAGACCCTGTAAAAAGGCTCGCACTGCCAACCATATGGGTTTCTGTCACAGGACAGGAGAGAGAGGGCTTTTGCCAGAAATCAACAGGCAGCAATGACCTTGCATAAGAGTGCGAGTAGGAAGGCTTATGGACCTCACCTGTGAGAAGGATCCACCTGTGCCTCCAAGCTGGCTGGACCACATCACCACCTGTTCCTGGTACCCTGGACTGTGGCCTGCTACCACCAGTAAATCAGGTAAAGGCGTTACAACTCTGTGTCCTCCATTTATTTGCCGGCATACACCATCCCTGCCCAGCAAACCGGGAGCCCTGGGGACCCCGCATCACCTGTGGGAAGCATCACCATCTCTGCTGCAGTAACATCACCCCAGTGGACCCCTTTAAGCAGCGTCGGTCACCTCTGACCGAGAACCACAGGTGGCATCACGAACTTTCACCACCTTATCAATCCCTTTAAAGACCTATCCCTTTTACTTGAGCGCCAAGGGCTATGGACCGGGTCGCTGCCACCATGACCATCCCTTTAACTGTGACCGGACCCGGCCCCTGGCTGGGCGACTTTGGCATCACGAACAGGATGGACTGACCCAGTGAAATGGGTCCTGTGCGCCAACGCCATGGACTGTAACGGACTGTATTGATTTGTTTAATGGCTGCCATTATTGCACCACGAGGTGGATAAAGAACAGGCGAAGATGTGTTGCCATAGGTGGAGTTCAAGAAACGGAGTGAAAGCTGGATTCACCCACCACAGTGACTTTGATGCTAATAAAACATGTATGTCAGGAGGACGGATCCGCCCCCAGAGATGGCCGGTGGGAAAGGGGAGCAGAGACCACCCACGAAGTGAGAGAAAGGAGGGAGACGCAGTAAAGCATGGCCGCAGCATGGCTGCATGCCATTCGGTGAGAGCGATGGCAGATAGCAGTGAAGAGCCGCTGGGACCTGCCGACACCAGAGAGAATATCCCTCGGGGAGCAAAAAGAAACCCCGGACCTGATGACCACCTTGGCTCCAAAGCTCCTTGGCGTGGAGATGGAGGAGCTAGCCCGACGACTCCTGCGGAGCTAGATGACAGCGGTGGCCTCATGGAAGAAGTCCCTGCTAAAAAAGATGATGACTGCACAGCAACGGAACTTACCACCAGCGCTCATAACCCTGGCGGAGCCAGAAAGTGAGGCACCGCTGCAGGAGATGGCGCCGACGAAAGACCTGGAGCCCGCACCTTTGACCCCAGCAGAGCAGGAAAGTGAGACGCTGCCGAAAGAGATGACAACACCACAGCATCAGGCCCTGCGACCAGCGCACCTGACCCCAGTGGAGGTGGAGAAGGATACCGGCGAGTCAGGTACACAAACTGCCCCGGTAGCTGAGGAAACCCTGATGGGACCCCTTGAACCCCCGCCAACCTTAATGCCTGGCCAGGTAGTTACCATTACAGTAACCTGGGACCGCATGACAGACAGGGGAGATAAGCTTACTGACCCGCTGGTACCTGAACCCTCGCCCCTGAAGGCGTGAAGGCCAAAAGAAACCATACGCTGGAGGCACCCCAAAACTGACCTTATGGGATTCCCAATAGAGACCCAAGCAGCAGCTAACTGTGTGCAAATGATGGACAAAGAGGAGTACTGTATAAAACAAATCCTAAAGCTTGTCGCAGAAGAAAAACAGTGTGGAGCTAAATGGGAGGCTATGGAGAAGTGTAATATACTGACTAAAGCCCGGTCCCGCAAATGTAAACCAGCGGATAGAGGACCAATAAAATCAGTAACTATTGTCACCTTTAACCTGGAGAGAGGATGGGGTTTCATAAAAGAGCATGGTGAAACTGCAGAACTGTTTGTCAATCCCAGAGACGTGGAGTCACACCTCTCAAAGGGACACCCTGACCATGACCTGTATCCAGGAGACAAAATAACTTTCACCCAGCACCATGGTGAAAGGGGATATTATGCCCTACATGTTAAAATGTTTCCAGGACAACATACTAATACCCATGTAGCCACTGAAAGTGGAATGCTTAACCAGGCTACACAAACTCCTGTTGATGGACTGTTTTCAGCAGAGTCATCAGTTGTGACATATACCAAGGAGCTTCCCCAGTCAGGAAGCTGTGGATAACAGGACCTGCCCTGGAAAAACAAGTAAAGAGACATTTACCTGATTCAAAAATGTTGTTGATTGGGTTTATTTTATGTTTTCTTACAGTTTAAAGAGATAGTAGAGTAATGAACAATGCTTACCTGAGAACGTTCACTTGTAATTAGTTGGCATCTCTTAAGGTGCCCCTTATTGGTTTTACCACGCGCCGACAGTGTGTGTAAGATCTTGTTTCCCCTGTTGTTTGCAGACTGGAAAAAACCCGTCTGGCCTGGCGAAGACCAGGTCTGGCTAATACGCCTTGTAGCCCGCCCAAGCCAACATTGGGGGTTTATGACGAGTCCCCTAAATCATTATTGTTATTGGTGCACAAGGACACCCTGTGTTGAAATGTTTGTAATTTCCACATGTTTGCACTTTTCACCTGTGTGCACTTATGTAAATATGTTATGCAGCGTTCAAGAACAGTACCTCCCATAAAGGGAAGCATAAGTTTCACCTGTTTAAACCTGTTGACATGCATGTCCAAAAATGTTTGCGTTCTTAACCTGTACTGATTGTAACACCCCAGGTAACCGGTTGTGACAGTGATGTTGATTTCCCTTCGGGGAGGGTAATATCATGCAAGTAGGAAGGCTTACGGACCTCACCTGGAAGAGGGATCCACCTTTGCCTCCAAGCCGGCCTGACCACATCACCACCTGTTCCTGATACCCTGAACTGTGGCCTGCTACCACCAGTAAACCATGTAAGGACGTTACAACTTTGTGTACTCCATTTATTTGCCGGCATACACCATCCTTGCCCAGCACACCGGGAGCCTTGGGGACCCGCTTCACCTGTGGGAAGCGTCACCATCTCTACTGCAGTAACATCACCCCAGAGGACCCCATTAAGCAGCGCCGATCACCTTTGACCGAGAACCACAGGTGGAGTCCTCTCTCTCTCATCTGTAGAGTGCAAGCTCTTATGGTCAGTGGGGTCCTCTCTCTCCTGTAGAGTGTAAGCTCTTATGGTCAGTGGGGTCCTCTCTCTCCTGTAGAGTGTAAGCTCTTATGGTCAGTGGGATCCTCTCTCGCTCCTGAGTTCTCTCTTCTCCACTCCCCATGTGTATTTTCTGAGCAAGTATAAGCTTTCCAGTATTGAGATTCACATGAATGTTTTCACCGCAAATCTAATTTTTGGGGAAAATTCGTCAAATTCTGTGAATTTGAATTTTAAATGATACACTCATGTCTTGTTCTTACTAATGACAGCCACCTAAGGTCCAAACAAGGATCTAGCTAATCAAAGGAGTTGACAACTACTCAGACAACCTCTATTCAATCACTATGTTTCTCCCCAGCAAAATAATAACTCCTATGCTCACCTCTGTTGCTGTGACTAGACAGGCAGATATGATTGTCAGCATATCTAAAGGAATTATGGCATATCATGCTGAGGGTTTTGGTTGATCGGTCCTTCTGTTATACAATATTCATTTCTCTAGCATCCAAAGTCTCTTCATAAATTCTACCAATTGCAGGATGAATAATTTGTTATTTGTTGTCATATTTTTTAGCAAGTTAGTTTTGTTTGGTTTTATTTCTTGCCACACACAGCCACTGTTAGTTATTCACTTTTCTATATTTGTCTTGAACATGTAATTACTTGCACTGCAACGTATTTCAATTCAATGTACCATGTTTATGGACAACTTGCCTCTTAATGTGTACAAGGTATTAGATAAACTCTGTTTTGACTATTCAATGTAATTCTCAGCGGGTTGCACCTCTGATGTCTATTTTAGTATTTCTTTATTCTCAACATGCATATAAATAACCACTTTCTGGGAATGTTTCAACTTCTTTAATTAAAACCATAGATATTTCCCATCCTTTAATGGTATCCAAAAGGCAACAGTTAATGAGAATAATTGTTTTCAATGCATTCCACTTCTGGAGCTTTGATGTTTACCAAGTTGCCTCCTCGTCACTGCACCAGAAGGTTGTCATTTCCATCATTTTTATGTAAGTTTAAGAATGCTTTTGGAAATTAGCAATAAATATCCTCTGTTCTTTATGTCTTTCTAATAGCATCATAAAGCTAACTGACCTCACTGCTATGCTCTATACAAGTTTGATAATACAGAGCAACCTGAATTTTTGTCAACTTGTAAGAGGGTGACCAGAATGGCCATGTGCTTCTTGCTTCTCCCTTTATTAGAAAACACTTCTAACCTGTGTCTACAAAAAAATGTTTTATTTTTCATAGAGCCTTACAGGCAAGAAGGTGGACGGTTAATGTATTGCTATAATATATGGATAACTCAATGTGTTCTGATAAATGTACAGTATTAGATATAGTGAAAGGGTTAGTACATTGGACATAGGTTAAGATTTAGCTATAAGATAGAATTGGGTATAGTGCAGTGGTGAGCACAATAAGTTCAGGAAGAAACAGGTTTAGGATAGAAACAGTTCATGTGTTCAGGAATACAGTTGAGCAAATTTGTTCTGATTCCGTCGTCGAATCTGAATTTGCCATATTCGTGCCATATTGGTATCTTATTTGTGCCGAATGTATGTTTGGTGATCAGTTTCAAACATATTTGACTCCCAATGATTCTAATGATGTTCGGCTGTGTTCGACGAATATTGTAAAAACAATGTTCGCTGCCGATTGTATCCAGAACTGAATCCGAATAAATTCACTCAACAATATTCAGGAACAGCTCCAGTGGGGGAGAGGCAGGGCCAGTTAACAAGATGAATATTTCCTGGTTAGTGCAGTCACAGTAAGACATTAGATGGAGAGAGAGAACAGTAGTTGGAAGTCAGTGGGTATGAGGAGCACAGGCTGTTCAGCAGCAAAAGAATGTCAGGAATGTGCAGGACCTATGGTCCAACTGAGGCACTGAGGAGTGTGTCTCAATATCTTCCTAGGAGATGAAGTCAGAAAGAAATCACATAAGGGAGTTAGGGCAGGACTCATCTAATCTGCAGGGCTGGGCGGAGTATCCCAGGTGTCAGAGATGCCACAGCGCAAAGGAATAGCTCAGGGCGAGCGAACAACGAACATCAGTACGTGCTGTGCTATGGACTTTGAAAATGGAAACGTTTGTGCCCAATACTGCATGTTTCGGTATGATAAAAATGAACAGCTAAGTAAAATTCTTTATTATAAAATTTATTTGATGTCCCCTAATGTGTGTGTAGCGATTCCTGAAGGTAAAGATCGAGAGTCAGCAGAGGCCTGAGACCAAAATGCAACACTCCAGGGTCCTGGTTGTTACAGTGGCATTGCTTTCCTCATGGGAAGAGTAATGTCACGCTTGGAAGTAAGGGAAGATCTCTTCTATCAGGTAAACACAAACATGCAACATGTTCACACTCCAGGGGTGAAGGTGGAGCTCTGAACCTGGTTTTCAGGGGAACTTCCTTTGATATATATTCTGGCTGGAGGGGAAGTCAGTGAGTAGTCTGGAGCAGACAGTGGAGGAGAGAGCAGTCTGTCAGTTGAACAGGAAGAGAGCGGTCAGATATTGAGTGTCGGAAAGACTGAAGGGGCCATGCAGCCAGAGCTGCTACAGCTCCCGGGGTAAGAGAATTAAAAAAGAAAAGCAATTTGTAGAAAGCATGCAGGAGAGCAAAGCACATGAGTGTGATATCTGGGGAGGATAGCTGTGACTGGGCTACCTCCATGCAGAGTGCAGATTCCTGGTAGCCAGAAAACCGAGGTTGTGTTGCACTCTAGGAGGCACACCAGAAACCGTCAGGACAGTTGGAATACACATCACCTGCCTGCCCTAATACCCAGGAGGCACAGTGGCACATAGAGCCCGGGTTGTGATGCAGACCCTATAAAAAGGCTCGAGCCACCTGTCATACGGGTTTGTGTCCTAACCTTCATGGAGAATGAGTGAACTATGAGGACCTTGCCAGAAGCCATATGCAGTAAGGGACTACACCAAAGCGCTGGTAGGAAGGCTTTCATCTCCACCTGGTAGAGGGGACTCTGAACTTGCTTCCAAGCTGGCTGGACCCTGCCTATACCTGTGAAATGGTGCTCTGGACTGTGGATACCTGAAGTCTCCAGTAATCCAGTTAAAGAGACCACAAACTTGTGTCCTCATTCTTTACTGCACCACTCACCATCCTCATCTACACACCGGGAACCCTATAATTATCCTGCTATCCTGCTATTTTTACCCCATATAATACTTAATCCTTAAAGGGAATTTGCCAGCAGGTTTTGACTATTTAATCTATGAGCAGCATAATGTAGGTGCATTGTTATTGATTCCAGCAATGTGTCACTTCCTGAACGTGTGTCATAGTTTCAATAAAAATCAGTGTTTTATCATCAGCAGGACATTATCATTAGAAGATTAGTTGTCTCATACTATGTAGTCCTCTCATGCTATGTAGTCAGTGTAATCCCGCCCCACTAATTAGTAGCTTTCTGCCTATTCACAGTGTACACAGAAAGCTGCCAATCAGTGGTGTGATCTGGGTTATTTACAGCTCCCCGTTCAGAGAACTGCTAGATTTGTAGTAGGTACAATGGTGATTTTATCAAAACTGCAGCTAGTAGTTCAGTAAGTGACTCATTGCTGGGATTGGGGTTTCTGGCCCTATATCATGCGGCTGTCAGATTGTACAGCAAAAACTTGGAGACAGATTCCTTTTAAAAAGTACTTTTCAGAACTTTTGACCCTATTAACTGTACATTAATACACATGCTAACAGGAATGTAGATAAAAAGTTATTTTTTTCTGTTTTTACCCCTTTACCCCCAAGGGTGGTTTGCACATTATGGACCGGGCCAATTTTTACAATCCTGACCACTGTCCCTTTATGGATTATAACTCTGGAATGCTTCAACGGATCCTGGTGATTCTGACAATGTTTTCTTGTGACATATTGTACTTCACGATAGTGGTAAAATTTCTTTGATATTACCTGTGTTTATTTGTGAAAAAATGGAAATTTGGCGAAAATTTTGAAAATTTTGCAATTTTCCAACTTTGAATTTTTATGCAATTAAATCACAGAGATATGTCACACAAAATACTTAATAAGTAACATTTCCCACATGTCCACTTTACATCAGCACAATTTTGGAACCAACATTTTTTTTGTTAAGGAGTTATAAGGGTTAAAAGTTGACCAGCAATTTCTCATTTTTCCAACACCATTTTATTTTAGGGACCACATCTCATTTGAAGTCATTTTGAGGGGTCTATATGATAGAAAATACTGATAGGGAAATCAGGGACCACCTTAATCTATTCTCATAATTCATACATATGTCCAGGCAGGCCTGACTTTGCTAAGTCATTCTGTTGACTACTAGGAACTGCTGAGATAAGTAAAATCTAATCAAGAAAGGAGACTTAGGACATTAGCCCCTACGTGTCTTAAACCCAAGTTACCCCTTAGGTATCGATCACCTGATGATTTAAGAATGATCTCATATGTAATAAACTGTTGATTTGTGCACGAACATGATGTATACGCCTACTCAAAAGTGTATATAACTGAAGGTCCTTCCTGGAATTAAAGGCTTGCGGTTAGATACAGATTGATCCTTGTCTCTGTCCGTCATTCTCCGGAGAAACTTCACCCATTTGGCAGCCATCCAATATCCCTGAGGGTCTGACTTGCAGACCGCCCCAACAATACCCAAGTGTGACACCATTCTAAAAACTGCACCCCTCAAGGTGCTCAAAACCACATTCAAGAAGTTTATTAACCCTTCAGGTGTTTCACAGGAATTTTTGGAATGTTTAAATAAAAATTAACATTTAACTTTTTTTCACAAAAAATTTACATCAGCTCCAATTTGTTTTATTTTACCAAGGGTAACAGGAGAAAATGGACCAAAAACGTTGTTACACAATTTGTCCTGAGTACGCCGATACCCAATATGTGGAGGTAAACCACTGTTTGGGCGCATGACAGAGCTCGGAAGCGAAGGAGCGCCATTTGACTTTTCAATGCAAAATTGACTGGAATTAAGATGGGACGCGATGTTGCGTTTGGAGAGCCACTGATGTGCCTAAACATTGAAACCCCCCACAAAGTGACACCATTTTGGAAAGTAGACCCCCTAAGGAACTTATCTAGAGGTATGGTGAGCACTTTGACCCACCAAGTGCTTCACAGAAGTTTATAATGCAGAACCGTAAAAAAAAAAATCATTTTTTTTCACAAAAAATATTTTTGCCCCCAATTTTTTATTTTCCCAATGATAAGAGAAGAAATTGGACCCCAAAAGTTGTTGTACAATTTGTCCTGAGTACGCTGATACCCTATATGTGGGAGTAAACCACTGTTTGGGCGCATGGGAGAGCTCGGAAGGGAAGGAGCGCCGTTTGACTTTTCAATGCAAAATTGACAGGAATTGAGGTGGGACGCCATGTTGCGTTTGGAGAGCCACTGATGTGCCTAAACATTGAAACCCCACACAAGTGACACCATTTTGGAAAGTAGACCCCCTAAGGAACTTATCTACATATGTGGTGAGCACTTTGACCCACCAAGGGCTTCACAGAAGTTTATACTGCAGAGCCGTAAAAATCAAACAAAAATTTTTTCCCACAAAAATTATTTTTTTAGCCCCCAGTTTTGTATTTTTCCGAGGGTAACAGGAGAAACTGGACCCCAAAAGTTGTTTTCCAATTTGTCCTGAGTGCGATGATACCCCATATGTGGGGGGAACCACCATTTGGGCGCATGGGAGGGCTCGGAAGGGAAGGAGCGCCATTTGAAAAGCAGACTTAGATGGAATGGTCTGCAGGCGTCACATTGCATTTGCAGAGCCCCTAATGTACCTAAACAGTAGAAACCCCCCACAAGTGACCCCATATTGGAAACTAGACCCCCAAGGAACTTATCTAGATGTGTTGTGAGAACTTTCAGCCACCAAGTGTTTCACTACAGTTTATAACGCAGACCCGTGAAAATAAAAAAATAAAAAATTTCCCCCCAAAATTATTTTTTAGCCCCCAGTTTTGTATTTTCCCAAGGGTAACAGGAGAAATTGGACCCCAAAAGTTATTGTCCAATTTGTCCTGAGTGCGCTGATACCCCATATGTGGGGGGGTACCACCGTTTGGGCGCATGGGAGGGCTCGGAAGGGAAGGAACGCCATTTGGAATGCAAACTTAGATGGAATGGTCTGCAGGCATCACATTGCGTTTGCAGAGCCCCTAATGTACCTAAACAGTAGAAACCCCCACAAGTGACCCCATATTGGAAACTAGACCCCCCAAGGAACTTATCTAGATGTGTTGTGAGAACTTTGATCCCCTAAGTGTTTCACTACAGTTTATAACGCAAAATAAAAAAAAATCTTTTTTTCCCACAAAAATTATTTTTTAGCCCCCAGTTTTGTATTTTCACAAGGGTAACAGGAGAAATTGGACCCCAATAGTTGTTGTCCAATTTGTCCTGAGTACGCTGATGCCCCATATGTTGGGGAAAACTCCTGTTTGGGCACACGGGAGAGCTCGGAAGGGAAGGAGCACTGTTTTACTTTTTCAACGCAGAATTTGCTGGAATTCAGATCGGACAGCATGTCGCGTTTGGAGAACCCCTGATATGCCTAAACAGTGGAAACCCCCCCAATTATAACTGAAAACCTAATCCAAACACACCCCTAACCCTAATCCCAACGGTAACTCTAAACACACCCCTAACCCTAATCCCAACCCTTTTCCCAACCGTAAATGTAATCCAAACCCTAACCCTAACTTTAGCCGCAACCCTAACCCTAACTTTAGCCCCAACCCTAACTGTAGCCTTAACCCTAGCCCTAACCCTAGCCCTAACCCTGGCCCTAACCCTAGTCCTTACCCTAGCCCTAGACCTAACCCTAGCCCTAACCCTAGCCCTAACCCTAACCCTAGCCCTAACCCTAGCCCTAACCCTAATGGGAAAATGGAAATAAATACATTTTTTAATTTTTTTAATTTTTACCTAACTAAGGGAGTGACGAAGGGGGGTTTGATTTACTTTTATAGTGGATTTTTTAGCGGATTTTTATGATTGGCAGCCATCACACACTTAAAGACGCTTTTTATTGCAAAAAATATTTTTTGCGTTACCATATTTTGAGAGCTATAATTTTTCCATATTTGAGTCCACAGAGTCAGGTGAGGTCTTGTTTTTTGCGGGACGAGTTGACGTTTTTATTGGTCACATTTTCGGGCTCGTGACATTTTTTGATTGCTTTTTATTCCGATTTTTGTGAGGCAGAATGACCAAAAACCAGCTATTCATGAAATTCTTTTGGGGGAGGCGTTTATACCGTTCCGCATTTGGTAAAATGGATAAAGCGGTTTTATTCTTCGGGTCATTACGATTACAGCGATACCTCATTTATATCATTTTTTTAATGTTTTGGTGCTTTTATACGATAAAATTTTTATTCTGAGGACTATAACTTTTTTTTTTTTTTGCTGATGATGCTGTATGGTGGCTTTTTTTTGCGGGACAAGATGACACTTTCAGCAGTACCATAGTTATTTATATCTGTCTTTTTGATCGCGTGTTATTCCACTTTTTGTTTGGCGGTATGATAGTAAAGTGTTGTTTTTTGCCTCGTTTTTTTTTTTTTTCCTTACGGTGTTTACTGAACGGGTTAACTAGTGGGACAGTTATATAGGTTGGGTCGTTACGGACGCAGCGATACTAAATATGTGGACTTTTATTGTTTTTTTTTTATTTAGATAAAGAAATGTATTTATGGGAATAATATATATTTTTCTTTCTTGATTTAGGAATTTAAAAAACATTTTTTTTTTACATATGTGGAAATATTTATTTTTACTCTTTGTTGTGAATTCTGCTCTTGGGCCCCCTCCGGTGGTTATGAGTGGTAGTGCTGCGGTAGTTGGATCACAGCATTTATCAGGTGTATCTGTTTTTTGCAATTTGGGCTGGGCTATAGAGCCTTGCTTGATCCTTTGATCCTTGATGCCAGTTGTCCATTGTTTATGGAGGATTCACATCCCTTCTGGTCTCTCCTGTTCGCTGTGCTTTTCTTCAAAGATAAGTCCTGGCTTTGTTTTTGCTGTCCACCTGCTGTGTACCTTATAGTTCTGTGCATTTTTCATGTTTTGTCTTGTCCAGCTTTGTTGTAAAGGATTTTTTGCAGCTTAGCTGTGTCTCTGGAGATGCAGATAAACCCTCCATGTCTTTAGTTAGATGTGGTGTTTTGTATTTTTCTGTGGTGGATATTTTCTAGTGTTTTTATACTGACCGCATAGTACTCTGTCCTATCCTTTCTTTTTAGCTAGTATGGCCTCCTATGCTAAATCCTGATTTCATGTCTGCGTATGTTTTTTCCCTCTCCTCTCACAGTCAATATTTGTGGGGGGCTCTCTATCCTTTGGGGATTTTCTCTGATGCAAGATAGGTTTCCTGTTTCTGTCTTTAGGGGTAGTTCATTCTTAGGCTGTGTCGAGGGGTCTAGGGAGCGTTAGGTACCCCCCACGGCTGCTTCTAGTTGTGCTGCTAGTTCAGGGTTTGCGGTCAGTACAGGTACCACTTTCTCCAGAGTACGTCTCATGCTGCTCCAAGGCCACCAGATCATAACATTCTTTTACTTTGTCCCAGGGGGGGGACATCACAGATCGCTGATCTGACAGTTTGCACAGCACTCTGTCAGATCACTGATCTGTCTGAGAGCACCGCAGGCTTACCAAGCGCCTGCTCTGAGCAGGCACTTGGTAAGCCACCTCCCTCCCTGCAGGACCCGGATGCCGCGGCCATCTTGGATCTGGGCCTGCTACAGGGAGGGAGGTAAGGAGACCCTCGCAGCAACGCGATCACATCCCACCCGTGAGCGCGGCCGATCGCCCTGGATGTACTATTCCGTCCGTGGGAATTTAGGCCCACCCCACATGGACGGAATAGTATGTCCAATGACAGAAAGGGGTTAAACATCTATCTCACATGACTGTACTGACAATGCCTCCCTAAGTGCACTAACAGTAAGGCTATGTGCACACGTCAGGATTTCTTGCAGAAATTTCCTGAACAAAACCGGACATTTTCTACAAGAAATCCGCATTTGTTTTTTTTTTTTGTGTTTTTCTCGCGTTTTTTACGTTTTTTTCTGGATTTTTTGCGTTTTTTTCCGGAGTTTCCCAGTGCAATAATATAGTGGGAAATCCACAAAAAATCCACAAAATTAATGAACATGCTGCGTTTTTTACCGCGATGTATTTTTTCTTGGAAAAAACTCAACATATGCACAAAAATTACGGAATGCATTATAAATAATGGGATGCATATGTATGCATTTTTTAAAGCTTTTTTTATCCTGTTTGTATAGAGAAAAAATGCAAAAAAACTTGAAAAATCCTGAACGTGTGCACACCGCCTAACACTCACAGTGGCATGTAAAAGTTTGGGCACCCCTGTTATTGTTATTGTGAACAGCTAAGCAAGTTGAAGATGAAATCATCTCTAAAAGGACTGAAGATAAAAATGACACATTTCCTTTGTATTTTAGTCAATCTAATATATAAAGCTGAATGTGTGTATGTGTGTGTGTGTATGTGTGTGTGTGTGTATGTCCGGGATTGGCATCTGCACCGTCGCAGCTACAGCCACAAAATTTTGCACAGTCACACGTCTGGACCCTGAGAGTGTCATAGGCTATGTTGTAAGGCGAAATTTTAACCCCGCGCGTTCCAATTCACCAAACAATTTTGCCCCTATCTACATAATGGGGAAAAAAGTGAAAGGAAAAGTGTTGGAGGCGTCGCAGCTACAGCAACAAAATTTTGCACAGTCACACGTCTGGACCCCGAGAGCGTCATAGGCTATGTTGTGAGGTGAAATTTTAACCCCGCGCTTTCCAAATCACCAAACCATTTTGCTCCTATCTACACAATGCGAAAAATTGAAAGGAAAAGTGTAGGAGGCAAATTGACAGCGGCCAGATGTGAACAAGGGGGACTTAAAGAATGAGAGCGATGGCGCCAAAGAGTATATACCATACAGTTGCTAAGGTGGGGCCCCGACATGGGATACTCACCACACACGGGGATATAAACACACACACAAAATGCGCCACACACTACCACATGCTTGAACACATATTAGCCTCAGCACACATTTCACCACAAATACACCAATCTCGCCACATAAAAGTCGAAACACAAAAGTCGCCACACAAAACTCGCCACGCGCAGAACTCGCCACATGCAAAAACTAGGCTCATGGAAAACTCGCCACACGCAAAACTTGCACACGCGGAAAAATTGCCACATGCACAAAAGTTGCAACACATGCAAAAGTTGCCTCACACAAAACTTTCACATACTCAAAAGGCACCACATATAAAACTCGCCACGCGCAAAACTCGCCATGCGCAAAACTTGCTGCACACAACTTGCTATACTAACCTGTCACATGCAACTCGACACACAAAAAGTTGCTACACGCATGTTGCCACACAAAACTCATCTCACAAAAGTCGCTACATGCATGTCGCCACACGCAACTCAACACACACAACTTGACAAACTAAACTCGCCCTAAAACACACACAAGTCTAGTATTATCCTTCAAAAATAAAAATCTGGTTAATAAGCAGACAAACTACAACAAATGTACCATATAGGAAATACCGCAGCTGTCAGTCACATGACCTGTCTATTATGTGTATGTGTGAGCTAATATATACTGCCAGGGGCAGGGCTTCCTGTTGGCTGGGGATTTATCAGGCTGCCAATTTAGCTTACAAATACGGAGGTAAAAATACTGAGCAAATAACGTGTGAACGAGGTCTAATACAGGAGGAGATGACACACAGGTATATACTATATACAGGGGAGATGACACACAGATATATACTATATACAGGAGAGATGACACACAGGTATATACTATATACAGGAGGAGATGACATACAGGTATATGCTATATATAGAAGATGACATGCAGGTATATACTATATACAGGAGGAGGTGACACAGATACATACTATATACAGGGGAGATGACACACAGGTATATACTATATACAGGAGGAGATGACATACAGGTATATACTATATATAGAAGGAGATGACATTCAGGTATATACTATATATAGGGGAGATGAGACACAGCAGGTATATACTATATACAGGGGAGATGACATACATGTATATACTATATACAGGAGATGACATACAGATGTATATTATATATAAGGGAGATGACAAACATGTATATACTGAGGTGATGAGGTGAAAATGAGAGGTGTGAGGTGAAAATGAAAAGGTGTGAGTGCAAAATGAGAGGAGTGAGGAAAAATAGTGGAGTGATCAGAAAATGACAGATGTCAGGTTGAAATGACAAGTGTTAGGGGGGAATGAGAGGAGTGAGGGAGAAAATGAGAGGTGGGAGGGGGAAAATGAAAGATGCAATTGGGAAAATGAGAGGCGTGATGGGAAAATAAGACAAGTGAGGTGCTATAACTAACCACAGATATTTACTATGCCCAGGCAACGCCGGGCTCTTCAGCTAGTAATATATATATTTTCATCTTTTACGTTTTAAAAGTTACTAAAAGGAAAATGGGCCTATAGAAAAGTTTGGGCCCTGCATGGTTAGAACCTAGTAGCATCCCCTCTTGCAAGTATCACAGCTTGTAAACGCTTTTTTTAGCCAGCCTTTTGAGGTAGTCAATTGTGGAATTTGACATGTGTTGGAACTCACATCAGTTGATATACTGATCTCGCGCCTGCGAATAGCGGATGCCCGAGATCCCAACCCGCAGTGTGTTTTGCTTTATTCACACTGCGGGGCTGGGAATCTTGCGCATGTGCAGTTAGTCTCTGTGGCTGTCCCCATCTCCCTCCGCCCCTTTCCTCCAGTGTTATACGACTCATCTGCAGCTTGTGATCACTCTGACACTGCAATGCAGACGAGTCATATAACGCTGGAGGAAAGAGGCGAAAGGAGATGGGGACAGCCACAGAGACTAACTGCACATGCGCCAAATTCCCAGCCCCGCAGTGTGAATAAATCATAACACACCGTGGGGCGGGATATCGGGCATCCGCAACACGCAGGCGCGAGATCAGTAGATCAGCTGATGTTAGTTCCAGGGCAGCACGCACGGCGCATGCCCGAAAAATGAGAGCACAGCGCAGGTGCCGGTTACGTGAATACAGAATAATAGTAAGAGACCTAGCACTCAACTTTAGGTGAAATGAAGCAGGAAGAATTTATTGTAGTAAATACAGGAAAACATTTTGGTCAATTGTGACCTTCACCAGTTACAAGTTGTTGTTGAATATAAGCCGGTTATGGGTAATTTATTCCCTGCATGAACATATATGAAAACTTGTTCAGCGTGGTTAGTACAAGCAATCCTGCTATGAGTAAATAAGGAGATTCCTGGAGCTGCTGTGCTCACCGACACGGTATTCACCGCTTGGTTACGTGAATACAAACAGAGGCTGCGCCAGGTGCACTGAGGGGATAATTGACGGCTGGGAGGCAGTTCACACCGGGGGAGAAGACATACCTCCTGGACACAAACGAGGTATGAGGGGCAATTTATAAAAGTGATTATTTCAGCATTCCTAGGGATACTGAGCATAAGAGCCACCTTCACAGAATGCAGCCTTAAGCCGCTTTCACATTTGCGGTTGTGTCCGCAGCATTTCATCCTCAGTAATCTGCATGTGTTGTGTATTCCTATATTTAACATGTGTCTGCGTTTGATTGCGTTTGGCCACGTTTGACGACGCATGCGTCGTTTCGTCATCTGCGGTTTGGCGCGGTGAACGCTACATGTAGTAATTTTGTAGGCATCAATTAGCCGCCTAGGAAAGTATGCGGTTGTTAGCGGCACAAATGCGCAAAAAAAACCGCATTGCTGTCTATGTGAACGCATGTTGCCGCAAGCACATGCGTTTGCTTGCGTTCGTGAATGCATGCGTTGAACCAGAGAAAAACATGTCTAGACACTGATTAGCCACCCCCACATACAAGGGCATAAAGGAAGGGAGTGGGCATTGCCAGGTCACTACACAGCAGACTGGGAATCAGACCACACAGAGGAAAGCAACTTGGAGGAAAAAAAGACTCCGAACAATGTGAGTATATCAAAGCCAATGCCTGTATTTTCTATTTTCTGTCTCTACATGTCCTAATATCTTCCATTTCTTTCTTTCTGCATGCATCAGAATGTCTTCTTCTTCTGATGAGGAGCAACATCCTGGGCCTTCTGAAGCCGAACATGTCAGTGAAGTGACTACTCACCTCGTCAGATTGGTAAGTATTCACTGTTACATCTACATATATGACAATTTTTTTTCCTTTTTTAAGAGTTCTTCTACTGCAGCAGAGGCTGGGCAGGAGCAGCGGACTCACAGTCGGGTGGCAAGGCGGCAGCGTGTACGTATACAAGGCTGACTGTTTACTGTATCCTCACTTTAGTATTCTTGAATCTTCCTTTCTTTACTTTACTCTTTCTTTACATTTGTCTTCTGCACTCCTTTTGCATCTTGACTTTCCTTATTCATGCCATTTCTCATCCTCTGTTTTCTTTCTTTTCCTTATGTTAATGTATCCAACTTTAAAGTCTTTATTTATTTTTTAGGTTCCAGAACGGGATGAAGACCTAATAGAAAATGACCTCCTCATCTCCCTGGTCCAGAAGAGTCCCGTTGTGGGACACCCAGGTTCCACAGCACTTGGACAATGTGACGATCCGGCGCCTATGGAATGAGGTGGCCAAAGCGATGTGGGATGGCTGGGACAACGCCCCTACTCGGGTCCAAGGTGCATTTTGTAAGTATTGCAATGCAGTGTGAAGCAGCAGTGACCTTGGCCATGCTCACACAACTGTGTGTGATGATAGAAACTCTTAGGAGTTTCTCTCATCGCACACAGTGCACACAGATATCCACCTGTACCCTCACTGTCACAATTAACCTCAATGCCGACCTCTGCTGCATACCACTGCACGGCCACCTCTATTCCTAGCACTGCCAGACACCAGTACAGCACCACCACCATGCCGAGTGCTTTAGGACAGCCCGCCGCCACCACCATGACAGCCGCTGCTCCTGCTTGGACCTCCTCCACTGACACCATGATGCAGCAGCAGGACCCTGGCATGGCCTTCCGTACCGCCTACACCACGATGCAGCAGCAAGACCCTGGCATGACCTTCCATACCGCCTCCACCACGATGCAGCAGCAGGACCCTGGCATGGCCTTCCGTACCGCCTCCACCACGATGCAGCAGCAGGACCCTGGCATGGCCTTCCGTACCGCCTCCACCACGATGCAGCTGCAGGACCCTAGCATGGCCTTCCGCTCTACAAGCGCTATAGACTCTGGCATGACTGCACGCTCTACGAGCACTATGGACTCTGGCATGGCTGCACATTCTACGAGCACTATGGACTCTGGCATGGCTGCACGCTCTACGAGCACTATGGACTCTGGCACAGTGCAGCCGGACCCTGACGGGTCATCAACCATGACCATGCCACGACATATGAGCCCACCAAGGCTTACCAGAACCTGGCGATCCCAGAAAGGGAGAAAAAAATTAAAAAAAACGGACTCTTAGTATTCCTCCCCCCTCACCTCCCAGTGTTTCTGTTATGTAAGGTTTGTCTCACCCTTCCAGTGCGTCTCAGGCCTCTCATGTGTTAAGCCTTATCCCCGAACTACCAGACCCCACAAGTTTTATTGCCCCTTCTCCTGCCACCCCTGCATCGTCCACACTTAGCCAGGCCTCACTGCTTCACACCCCCCGCTTTCCATCACTCTACCCCAAGCAGGCGCAGTTAAATAAATATTTTGGTTGGTAACAAATAAATCCAAGTTTTTTGCCCCAAATTATGTTTGGTTTATTGTGTCTTTCGCCGCAACACACACCGTGCGCCAAATAAAACACTGCACCGCACACTTTATTTTTTGGCCACATTATAGCTCCAGTAGTTAGCAAGCACAAGACTTTGTGTGTCTTTAGTATAGAGCTAAGAGGTGGACCAAAAAATGTATATTTATATTTTCTCTTTAATCTCTTCATTCTGCTTAGTCTGTGACTAGTGTTGTAGACTGAAGAGAAAATGGTGGCAATACAATGCAAAACTATACTCTACAGGTCAGGTGTCCAAAAACTCAGTACTTGGGACGCCTGACCTGGTGAGTAGAGAAGTGCATTGTATAGCCTCCTCTTTCTCTTCTGTGTACATAATCTATTTCACACAAACTGAAAGGAGGATGGCGGTCATACATGGCATATCTATGCTCATCTGCACATGTGTCAGAAATAATTAATTCATGAGGCTGTTATATGTGCATCATGAATTCATTATTTCTGACACCTGAATTGATGAGTATAGATCTGTTTTGTATGACAGCCATTGTCTCTTCAGTCTGTGTCCAATGGATACTGCATAGCAGAACAGAATCTGGACGCAATGACGTCAACAACCTTATCACTAAAACAACAGGGCTGCCATCACACTAGCAGTATGTGGTCAGTATTTTATATTAGTATTTGTAAGCCAAAACAAGGAGTGGAACAATTAGAGGAAAAGTATAATATTAGCATATCTAGCACCTCAGCCTTTATCATCCACTCCTGGTTTTGGATTACAAATATTGATAATACAAACCAAATACTGCTAGTGTGAGGACAACTTCGGTTTATATGAGACACGGTCAAGACACCAAAAAAAGTTTATTAACAAGAAACATTAGTAACATGTAAGAAAATAACTGGTACAGATAAAATAACAACAGGACATTTACACAACATTGTCCTGCCATGACACACGTCCAATATCCAAATCAAAAAAGCAGCAAATTGGTCCCGCATGTGGCCAACTTCAGCTGTTGACCGCAGCGGGTCATGCCGGTAATCGGGCAGTGGGTGTGCAACTGGTTCATCCAGTTCAATGTTGGGCTGCTCATTAGCCATAATGTAATTGTGCAGAACCACACAGGCTTTGACCACCTTGTCGACTGTCTCTATTTTTAGATTTATTGCTGATGCAAGAATGCGCCATTTTGAGACTAGAATCCCAAAGGTACACTCTACAGTTATTCGTGCCCTGGTCAGTCTGTAGTTAAAGATCCTTTTAGTGTGGTTCAAGTCACGACTGGAATATGGCTTCAGTAGGTTTTCGCACATCTGAAAGGCCTCATCCCCAACCATAACAAATGGCATCGGTGGACCTTGAGTGTTGGGGAGAGGTTGTGGCCTTGGAAAATTAAAATTTTTGCCATACACACGGTGGCCCATATCCAAGTTCTTGAAGGTCTGGGAATCGTTGCCACGGCCAAAAGCTCCAATGTCCTCGGCGATGAAGCGACAGTTCGCATCGGCTATTGCCATGAGCACAACAGAAAAATATTTTTAATAGTTGAAGTACTCCGATCCTTTTCTGGCTGGTTTGATAATGCGGATGTGCTTTCCATCCACCGCTCCCAAACAGTTGGGGAAATCACACACACTCCAGAATTTTTCCGCAATTCCAGTCCACATGTCCAAGGTGGGTAGGGGTATAAACTCATCCCAGAGTACATTCCACAAAGCCCGACAGGTGTCCGCAACTATTCCCGACAGGGTAAAGTGCCGTCTGGGTGTACGCTGAGAGTGCAAGACATGTAGTCTGTCACCATCTGACGGAAACGTGGCCTCCTGCTGAGTGGACCCGTCTGTGATGGTGTAGACAATTGTGGCGGGCACACAAAACTTTGCCACTGTTGGGCCAGACTGGTCTTGCCTTGTACTGAGGCACTGCTTCTGCTCCCTCTTTGTGCAGAGCTTCCTTCACTGCCTCGACGCACTGAGCTGCTTTGTAAAGCACTAGCAGCACTTCTCTCGATTGGACTGGCAAAGATGATGGACTGCACCAGTGTGTCTTGGTACTCCCGCATTTTACGCTCCCACTGCAACGGTGTTATGAGGGTTTGTAAGTTGTCACGGTAGCACGGATCTTGGAGGGTGTACACCCAATAATCAGCCGTGGTAAGAATGTGGGCGATGCGGCGGTTGTTTCTCAGGCACTGCAGCATGAAATCAACCATGTGCTGTAGACTGCCAACTGGCCAAGAAACGCTGTCCCCTGCTTGAGGCGTGATCTCTGCCTGCCCTGCATCACCCCACCCTCGCTCTTCATACTGACTACTGGAGATTTGTGTAACTCCCTCCTCTGGACAGATCTCTTCCTCCTCCATTGACTCCTCCTCATCCTCCTCACAAAGTGTCCCCTGCCTAGGCCTTTGTGAGGAACACGTGGAGCAGACTGTCCAGAAGCAGATGGCATTTCTAACTCCTCATCCTCCACCTCTTCCACCACCTCATCGCTTAGCGCTTGCAGTGTTCTTTCAAGCAGGCAGATAAGGGGGACAGTCATGCTGACTAGTGCATCATCTGCAATCGCCATCCACGTGGAATCATCGAAGGCACGCAAAACCTGGCAGACGTCCTTCATAGTGGCCCACTCAGTGGTTATGAACTCTGAACAGTGCATAGTGCGACCTTTTTGCGCCTGATGCAGCTGGTACTCCATTACTGCTGGCTGCTGCTCACACAACCGCTCCAACATATGTAACGTTGAATTCCACCTGGTGGGTAGGTCACATATGATGCGATGTTCCAGAAGGCGGAATCGGCGCTGCAGAGTTGCAGATTTGCTGGCACAAAACACATGTCGCTCTCCTGCTTGATGGCATTCCAGAGCTCCTGCGCTGTGTGGCTTCGATTCCCCAAAGAAATTAATTTCAATACGGCCTGTTGACGTTTGGCCACGGCTGTGCTCATATCGGTCAGATCAGGTAAGCGTTCACGGGTCCATGTGAAGTTGGCCCGTGACAGCTCCTGCAGCGATGATTCTGAGGAACTGTATGAGGAGGAGTCAATGTGCACAGACTGAATTCCTGCAATCCTAGGAGTTGGCAGAACACGTAGAGCGCCACCCACTCTCACGATCTGTACCCGGCTCAACAACATTAACCCATTGGGCGGTGAGGGAAAGGTATCGTCCCTGTCCATGGTGACTGGTCCATGCATCGGTGGTGAGGTGGACCTTGCTACTGACGGCGTTTAGTAGTGCATGTTTAATGTTTCCCTCCACATGCTTTTGCAGGGCAGGGACGGCTTGCCTGCTGAAATAAAAGCGGCTGGGCACAATGTATTGTGAGACTGCCAATGCCATCAAGTTATGGAAGCTGTCAGTCTCTGCCAGCCTGAATGAGAGCATTTCAAGGGACAGTAGTTTTGCAATGCCTGCATTCAGAACCTGTGCTCGTTGGTGGTTTGCCGAGAATGACCGCCTTTTCTTCCATGCCTGTGCCTCCGATGGCTGTAGAGTGGGCTGGGAATGTGAAGATGACTGGGAACGTGGTGCTGTGGGTGGAATTACACTGGGTCTCTAGACAACGGTGCCAGAAGTTCTTCCATGGCGATCCTGTGAGGAAGCCGGACCAGCTGTGTGTGAGCTGGAGGAAGAAGCTACAACACGAGCTGAAGAGGTGGTAGGTGCCGCTGTAGGTTGGCTTAGGTCTTCAGTGTGTTTTTGTAACTCCATCGCGTGCTTGGTCCGCACATGCTTCCACATATTTGTGGTATTGAGGTTGCTGACACTTTTCCCTCGTTTGATTTTCTGATGTCACAGCTTGCATTTGACAAAGCAAATGTCAGCTGCAACTGTGTCAAAAAAGGACCAGGCACTGCAAGTCTTGGGAGCGCCCGCTTTGGCTTTTGGAAGAGGCATGCTCCTAATGGGTGCAGAAGTGGAGGCTACAGGCACCACAGTCTTCCCCCTCCCTCTCCCTCTTTGGGCCGTTTGGGGAATCTCTTCCTCAGAGCTGCTCCCACCACCTTCCTGTACCTCACGCCATGATGGGTCAAGGACCTCATCATCTACGCTAACCTCTTCCACCAACTACTTCTCCTGGGTAGTCTCGGCAGCAGAGTACGCACCAGAAAGTGGCACCTGAGTCTCATCATCAGATGCGTACTGAGGTGTGCTGACCGGAGGCACTGTCCCACCCACCTCTTCAGATTCAGAGAGACAAAGCTGTTGGACATCACTGCATGCTGCCTCTTCTTCAGATAGTAGAATGCTACTTGGCTGACCCCCTATTTCCAAGCCAAGAGATTCAAAGAACAGAAGTAGAGATGGTTCCTGCCCTGCGCTCTCTGACTTCCTGGGCAATTTATTCCCATAGTCCTATATGTAGCACAGGCTAGAGTCACTTCGACATCAGATATCAACACATTTTCAAATGGTGGGTACCATAGAAAAAAATGAAGTGAAAGAGAAAATACCAATAAAAGCAATAAATTTATTCAAAACATGTTCTAAAACTGTGTAACAGGTAAAATTAGACAAAGACGGAGGGGGGGAACGGAAACCTCCAAGTACCAGAGGAGGCACACCACAGCACAGCGGTACAATAAACACGTATATCTAAGAAGGCTAAATATTAAATCATGGGGCTACCTAAAGTGTGCCGAATGAAGACAGCTACTAGGATATAAGTATTGTAATTGCGTGCACAGCGCACAGAATCATATATCAGGTAATACTGTATTAGAGGAAGAGAGGGTGGTAGGCCATATGATAACCAAGCAGGTGTACTATGTCTATTGGCATCAAGAGTGCTGTAATAGACACTGGGGAGTGAAAGTGTCACCCTATGCACTGGTTGGTTATATCGTTTAGCACAAGCCTAACTTCATAAGTAAATAAATACCTGGGAATAGTATGTGACAGGAGTCTGTGCGCGCCAGGTCCGAGTGATGTGGAGGCCTCCTGCGCCCAATGGGCGCCGTTTCGCCACTAGCTTCTTCTAAATGGGGCGCCCAGTGTTTTTCCACAATCTAGCAGGATACGGATGGAAAGCCACTAATAGCATAAATTTGAAAAAATGTGCAACATGCTGCACTAATTGCAATAAAGGACAATGGATTCAGCAGTATGAGGCAGTGATGCACCCTGAGCTGAGCACCACAGGCTGTGGCAGCAGAACAGACTACAGAGCGAGCTGCACTCACACACAGACCGTGCAGACAGCCGAGAACGGCGCTGCAAGGCCAAGAAAAGCTCCTCTATCTAATCCTATATAGTGTTTTTCCACAATCTAGCAGGATACAAATGGAAAGCCACTAATAGAATACATTTGAAAAAATGTGCAGCAGGCTGCACTAATTGCAATAAAGGACAATGGATTGAGCAGTATGAGGCAGTGACGCACCCTGAGCTGACCACGATCGGCTGTGGCTGTGAACAGACTACAGAGTGAGCTGCACTCACACACACACAGAGACCTTGCAGACAGCTGTGAACAGCACTGCAAGGCAAAAGCAAGGTTCTCACACAGCGGTTGCTAAATTAGCCTGGTTAAAGCACAATGAAGCAAATCGCTATCTCAAAACTGGCCCTCAATCAGAACACAGCGTCCTGTCCCTAACTGAATTCACAGCAGAGTGAACCCAAAATGCCGGCGGCGACTTTTATAGGGCATCGTGACATCATTTCAGCAGCCAATCACAGCCATGCCAGTAGTTACATGCCCTCCATGCAGAACAGGATGTGCCCACACTTGTAATCATTCCTCATTGGCTGAATTAAATAAAACCGGGACTTTGCATTATGGGAACTTCCGATTCCAGTATCCGATATACTGAAAGTATCGGAAGTCGGTATCGGAATTCCAATACCGCGAATATCGGCCGATACCCGATACTTGCGATATCGAAATGCTCAACACTAGTCACCACGAGTCTTAGGAACTTTGGGTGTAACTTGATTGAGCTGATTGGAGGAAATCATCAAATCTTTACAGTCATTTCACAGAAATTTGTTTTGTTCAATATGGAGAAAGATTACCGTATTGGTGTGCTGCAATGTGTGCTATTTGTTTACAGACTTGCCAGAGGAAAGGACTTTATGAGACAGAAATGCAATTTTGTGACTCTGTTAAAAGGAAAGGTACAAAGTATAACGCTAATCCTTACCTACGGACAAACCATGAGGCAGAGGAGTCAGATGTTCTGCAGTAAATATAAAGAGAGTACATAAATAGGCAAGAAAAGAGGAGGGGAGAGAGGGAAAGTTAGGAGCTTGACACGCCGAGACATGCATCTGTAAGCCGTTGCAAATGAATATAGCTGGTGGGTGCTGTACCTGCTGGTGATTTCAGCTTTTTTCAATGTAATTGATTGCTATGTCTGTGATTGCTTCCTTGCTATATATAAACCTGTTCATCTATATGGTATTAGTTCCTATGACTAAGGGCGCCGTGGTGCGCCAGAAACACGTCAGGCAGAGAGAGTCTCTCTCTCTCTTTTTTAATATTGTTTTTTAAAATGCTTCAATAAATTTTGGATATTTTACTTACACTGGATGGACCGTGCTGGATATTCCCTTTTCCTTTCTTCTACATAAATAGGCAGAGGAGTCAGACGTTCCGGGGTCAATATCAAGAGAGTACGTAAATCACCAAGGTAAAAAGTCAAATGAATAAGTTAGGTCAAAGTCCAGGGTCAATCACAAGAGATAGTGGATCAAAAGCCAAAGGACAAACAAAGGGATAGTCAGCACACGGTCCAAAGGGTCATGCAGCAGAAGATCAGAACTCAGAGCAACAGAATCAGGCTAACATTCACCAAGAAGCAAAAACTACGCCTGGCAGGGATCAGGGGCAGACAGCTCAGGGTGGTTTTACACTTGCGTTTTTGTCTGCAGCGTTTTTTGATTTTTTTCCCTATATTTAACATTGAAAATGCATGCGTTTTTTGTTGAACATGTTTGGTTGCGTTTTGAAACGCATGCTTTTTTTTGCTGCATGCGTTCTTTTTCAGAAATGCAACTTGTAGTATTTTTGAGAGGCGTTTTTTTGACACATAAAAACGCATGCGTTTTCATGCGTTTTTTTGTGTCAAAAAATACATTGTAGTCAATAGAAACGCATGCGTTTTTAAGCACATGCGTTTGTTTGCTTTAAAAACGCATGTGTTTTTATAAAAAAAAACAGAAAACACACTGATATGCCACCCCCCACCATAAAGGTGATAAAGGGATCCTAACCCTAACCCTAAAGGGATTCTAACCCTAACCCTAACCGGATCCTAACCCTAACCCTAAAGGGATTCTAACCCTAACCCTAAAGGGATTATAACCCTATCCCTAACCCTATCCCTAACCCTAACCCTACCCCTAACCCTAACCCTAACCCTAACCCTACCCCTAACCCTAACCCTAAAGGGATCCTATCCCTAACCCTAACCCTAAAGGGATCCTAACCCTAACCCTACCCCTAACCCTAATCCCTTTAGGGTTAGGGTTAGGATCCCTTTAGGCTTAGGGTTAGGGGTAGGGTTAGGGTTAGGATCCCTTTAGGGTTAGGGTTAGGGTTATGATCCCTACCCCTAACCCTACCCCTAACCCTAACCCTAACCCTAACTATTTCTGTTTATAGTGGGTTTTTTACTTTATTTTGATGATTGGCAGCTGTCACACATTTCTCAGCATGCGTTTAAAAAATGCAAACGCATGAAAAAACGCATGTAAACGCGTGAAAACGCTGCGTTTTTTTCACCACATACAAAAACGCATGCGTCCAAAAAACGCAGCGTTTGCATGCGTTTACATGTGTTTTTTCACCATGCGTTTTTTTAAAAAACGCATGCGTTTTGAAACGCAAGTGTGAAACCAGCCTCACTTAAGTAGCTATGCGATCACCAGAAGACTGAACACCTGCAGAAAGTCCCGCACGTCTCAGTCATAGATTGGACAGCAGAGCTGTCAATCAAGGCACTGACAATCCAACAAGCCCCCAACATTTCTGGGAATCAACAATCTTTTGAACTTCAAACTCTAAACTGTCATTGACAGAGACCAGAGCCAAAACGGAAGGAACAAACTCTTTTAGCAGTGATTTATGAAATACATTTGGAATGTGAAAAGATGGAGGAAGTTTTAAACTGAAAGCCACTGGGTTAACTACCTCCAACATCTCAAATGGTCCAATAAACTTAGGACCCAACTTGGCTGATGGCACTTTCAATTTAATATTTTGGAAGAAAGTCAGACCTTATCACCAACCTTGAATAAGGGACCCCCTGAACGTTTCCTATCTGCCTTCCGTTTCTGGTGACACCGGGCCACCTCAATATTCCCCTGAACCTCTCTCCAGACATCTCCTAGTTTCTGTATAGCAACTTCTACTCCCGGACAACAAGAACTCATCCTCAAGAATTCACCAAAATGAGGATGAAAGTCATAATTACAAAAAAATGGCAAGATTCCAGTAGACTGGTTAACCTGACTGTTAAAGGCAAATTCAGCAGGAGGTAAGAATGAAGACCAGTCCTCCTACAGAGCCGTAATAAAACACCTTAGAATTTGCTCCAACGACTGATTTGTCCTCTCTGTCTGACCGTTAATTTCAGGATAGTACGCAGGGGAAAATCATAGGTCAATCCCTAATCTCTTTCAAAACCCTCTCCAGAATTTGGAGACAAACTGCACCCCATATCGGATTCAATGTCCAAAGGAATGCCAAGCAATTTCACCACATGATTGATGAATAACCTGGAAAGGATCTCAGCATTATGTAACCCTGATAATGGAACAAAATGAGCTTGTTTACTGATACGGTCAACCACCATCCAAATAACTGTTTTCACATTAGACAAAGGCAAATTAGTGATGAAATCCATGGACAAATGAGTCCACGGTCTTTCTGGAACAGGCAATGGAGCCAATTCCCCGGCCGGCCGGTTATAACAAACTTTAATGCTTGTGCAAACCTCTTAAGCGGATACAAAACTTTTATACTGTCTGCAGGGCTATGTGGGGGCCATTACACTGTTTTCAGGGCTAGGTGGGGAACTACTATACTGTTTACAGGTCTATGTTGGGGGCCATTATGCTGTTTACAGGGCTATGTGGGCTGTGGAGGGGGTGATATGTTGTTTGCAGGGCTATGTGGGGGCCATTATATGGTTTGCCAGGCTATGTGTGGGTCATTATATTGTTTTCAGGGCTATGTGGAGGCCATTATACTGTATGGAGGGCTTTGTGGGGGTCACAATTTAGGCATCATACTACACGTGTGGAGGGTACTTTGAAGTAATTCACTGTGGAGATATATCTTGTTTTGGGGGGGGGGCACTTTTATTGGCATAATACTTTATGGGAGCAATGAAAGGGGAATTCAGGGGCTTCAATAGGAGGAAAATATCTTTGAAAGGGCAGCAAAGTTGTGAGATATGGTCTTCTATGACCTAGCCGAATATTTTTTTTTCTTTAGGGGAGTGCTCAATTAGAACAAGCCACAGGACCCCATGATTTCTATGTATGCCCCTCATGAGCTAAATTATATTACCTGCATTTTTTCATTCTGTTCATGAGTGTGGTTTTCTTTGTGCATTTCTGCAGTTTTGGTGATCCCTGGCCAGATCCTGAACCATCTGGGTCAGATTCGTCACCTGATCACAGAGTGCACGAACTGAGTCTGTTGTTCAGGAAAAAAAAAAGTATATGGTCAGACGTAATGTGACGATAGTCACTACTCACGGACAGGCCAAGAGGCAGAGGAGTCAGACGTTCCGGGGTAAATATCAAGAGAGTATGTAAATAACCAAGGAAAAAGATGATGGTGTAATTCAGGTCACAGTCCAGGGTCAATAACAAGAGATAGCGGATCAAAAACCGAAGGACAAGACAAAGGGATAGTCAGAACACGGTCCAAAGGGTCAGGCAGCAGAAGACCAGAATTCAGAGCAACAGAATCAAGCTAACATTCACCAAGAAGCACAAACTACGTCTGGCAGGGATCAGGGGCAGACAGCTAAGGCTAGTTTCACACTAGCATTTTGAGAAGCTGTGGAGGGCTGCGGACTTCCTCCGAGAAGTCCTGCCCTCGGCTGCTAGCTCCGCCTACTTCTGCATACAGCCTGCATGCGGCCTGTGTACCTATCTTTAACATTTGGTGCGCAGGTCGTGCGGCTGTATGCGGATGCTTCCGCATGCGTTGTTTTAATGATGCGGAGAAAAAAAGAAATTGCTACCAGCTGCGTCCTACGCTGGTTTCCGCATCGTCAAAACGATGCATGTGGAAGCATCCGCATACAACCGCATGACCTGCATACCTAATGTTAAAAATAGGTACGCAGGCCACATGCAAGCCACATGCAGAAGTAGGCTAGCGGCAGATGTGCGGCCGAGGGCGGGGCTTCACGGAGGAAGTCCGCAGCTCCTCAAAACGTTAATGTGAAACTGGCCTAAGTGGAGCAGCTATGCAATTGTGGCACCCCTGTGGGTCCAGTTGCCCCAGAGGTACTACACATCAGCAAAAGTTGTGGTACACCGCTCTCAGGTAAGGAGGGAGCACTACCCAGAGCCCAGACACTTGCATCTAACACTATACATCTCAGGGCCTGGGAGGAGCTAGGCAGAGGGTGTTGGTGGAGAAGGCAGCAGAGGGAGTGCGGAAGGAAGTGACAGCGAGAGTGGTGAGACAGTTGGCGCTGGGGACTGGAGCTGAGACGAGCTCGTCTCTGGACCAGAAGACAGTAGAAAGAGAGAAAGGAAGGACAGAAGAAATAGAAAGATAAGCTTCAGCGGAAGAGAGAAAGAAGGGGTCCTAGGGGCACAGGTAGTGAGAAATTGACCCGTGGGGACTGCATCCACGCCAACAGTAGTCGGGTGGAGGGACCAGATCGCAGTAGGGGACCGGCCACAGACTAGTGGAAGAACTGAGGACTCCGCTAGCCAACCAGAGGCTACAGCATCTGTAAGTGCTGCAGCCGCTTCCACACATAATCGCCGAATAGGCAGCTGCATAAAATCAAGGGGACCTAGAGTACGTCTATAGAAACTTGATTCCAGCTCACCCAGCAGCTCTATGCTCATCCACCTGGGGCTCAGACACTGGCCTTGCCCTGGCCTCACTTCAAGGAAAATAGAAAAAATTGGAGCCCGGCTCAACAGGACTGGATATTCCTCTTCCTTTTCTTTTTCAAAAGAAAATATAGTGCATACAAAAGAAAAGTTTACATGGTTGACATGACCCTAGAGTACGTCGCCCGACAGTATCCGAGGCTGCTTGCTTGGGACACTGCATGTGAAGGTGCAGGGCAGGTGAGGCGGGAGCCTGCACAGTGATACGGCCAGGGAATGAGCATAAAATGGGGGGTTCTGACACGGTGTACTCCCCAAATTACTTGAGAGCTGGCTGTATTACCATCCCAGAGGACACAGCACCCAGGTTGGGGAATGCAACTGGAGAACTGTGAGTGGAAACTGCACTCCGCTGTGGCCTCGGATTTATTTACTGGGCAGGCTGTAACAACTCTGCTGCATCACCATCAGCCCCAGTGGTCCCCTTTAAGCAGCGTCGGCTATCACCTTATTGACAAATACCACGGGTGGCATCACGAACAATCTCCCCATAAACTTTATTTCCCCTTCATTTCATTGACTTTCATTGGATGTCCAGGGCCACAGACCAGGCCACTGCTGCCATGACCACCCTCATAAGAACCTTTGGACACGGCCTGAGTACCCCACGACCCTAGCGGGCGCTCCATTTTGGCATCACAAACAGGATGGACCGACCCGTAAGCCCTGGTCTTGTGCGCCTATCGAGGGCAGGGTTACCAAACGGCGCGAAAGCCGTACCCGCCCACTGTAAAGACTCCTGAAGCAGCCGCCAAGCCTATGTGGTACTCGGGCTGGGTCCGGCGGTACTTAAAGGGGTGGTCACTGTGGCAGCAACCCGGTCCATGGCCCTGGGGGTCCAGTGAAAGGGGGTGAATGGAAGTGGCAAATAAAGTCTATAGAGAAATGTTCAAGTAAATAAGGCAGCACACTGCAGCGCTAAAACATGCAAACATGAAACACAAAAATTGAACTGCATTACTGCACTAGAAATATGAAAAATGAGAGCGTTTAGCGCATAAAAACGGCCAATTTTATGTGTACCTGGTAGCCACTTTACGGCATCTCTCTTATACCAGGTCCTACACTTGCCTTTCCTCGCTGAGAATAAACGTCTCCATCTGAATGGGTACCTGTGAAACCTCTTCTTAGACTAAAACTCTCTCTGTGGATGGGTATTGGACCTGCTGTAATTAAAACACCTGTGGCTAGGAGGTGGAGTGCTCGGTCAGAAGGCTAAAGAATACATTTAAAAAAACTGACCGTCACATCCAAACATAGACTATGTGTGAACAGGTGCTGAACCTAGAGTCGCCAACTCGTATATAGTCAAGTAAATAAGGCATACAACACTTTCCTGACACTTTCTTATACCAGGTCCTACACAAGTGGCTACCAGGTACACATAAAATTGGCCATTTTTATGCGCTAAACGCTCTCATTTTTCATATTTCTAGTGCAGTAATGCAGTTAAATTTTCGTGTTTCATGTTTGCATGTTTTAGCGCTGCAGTGTGCTGCCTTATTTACTTGACTATATATGAGTTGGCAACTCTAGGTTCAGCACCTGTTCACACTTAGTCTATGTTTGGATGTGACGGTCAGTTTTTTGGATTATGGAGAAATGTTCATGACGCCACCTGTGCTACTTGGCCAAGGATGGCCGATGTTGCTTAAAGGGATCCACTGGGGCTGAAGGTGATGCAGCTTAGATGGTTTTGCTTCCCACAGGTGGAGCGGAGGTTCCAGGGCTACCAGGACAGTCTATGAGGGGTTGTAGATGTTGGGGTGCAGAAAATAATTGGAGGACACAGAATTTGCAGTCTCTTTACCTTTTAATTGCCAGTGCAGTCCGGTTACAGGTGATCTTTGAAATCCGGGCAGCCTGGAAGCGGTTCAGAATCCCCCTAGCCAGGTGGGGTTGGAAGCCTTCTGTTGTGATAGGCAATTCAGTATCACAATGGACATAGCGGTCAGAGCACATACAGTGATCTGACAATAACCCAAAATAATAGAACGAGCTCTGAGACGTGGGAACTCTGCAGACTGCAATCCCTAATCCTTTCCAAACAACACTAGAGGCAGCCGTGGATTGCGCCTAACTCTGCCTATGCAACTCGGCACAGCCTGAGAAACTAACTAGCCTGAAGATAGAAAATAAGCCTACCTTGCCTCAGAGAAATACCCCAAAGGAAAAGGCAGCCCCCCACATATAATGACTGTGAGTTAAGATGAAAAGACAAACGTAGGGATGAAATAGATTCAGCAAAGTGAGGCCCGACTTTCTTAACAGAGCGAGGATAGGAAAGATAACTTTGCGGTCTACACAAAACCCTAAAGAAAACCACGCAAAGGGGGCAAAAAGACCCTCCGTACCGAAACTAACGGCACGGAGGTACACCCTTTGCGTCCCAGAGCTTCCAGCAAAACAAATAGACAAGCTGGACAGAAAAAATACCAAACAAATAGCAAAGAAGAACTTAGCTATGCAGAGCAGCAGGCCACAGGAATGATCCAGGGAAAAACAAGTCCAACACTGGAACATTGACAGGAAGCATGGATCAAAGCATTAGGTGGAGTTAAGTAGAGAAGCACCTAACGACCTCACCAGATCACCTGAGGGAGGAAACTCAGAAGCCGCAGTACCACTTTCCTCCACAAACGGAAGCTCCCAGAGAGAATCAGCCAAAGTACCACTTGTGACCACAGGAGGGAGCTCTGCCACAGAATTCACAACAGTACCCCCCCCTTGAGGAGGGGTCACCGAACCCTCACCAGAGCCCCCAGGCCGACCAGGATGAGCCACATGAAAGGCACGAACAAGATCGGGAGCATGGACATCAGAGGCAAAAACCCAGGAATTATCTTCCTGAGCATAACCCTTCCATTTAACCAGATACTGGAATTTCCGTCTTGAAACATGAGAATCCAAAATCTTCTCCACAATATACTCCAATCCCCCCTCCACCAAAACCGGGGCAGGAGGGTCAACAGATGGAACCATAGGTGCCACGTATCTCCGCAACAATGACCTATGGAATACGTTATGTATGGAAAAAGAATCTGGGAGGGTCAGACGAAAAGACACAGGATTAAGAACCTCAGAAATCCTATACGGACCAATGAAATGAGGTTTAAACTTAGGAGAGGAAACCTTCATAGGAATATGACGAGAAGATAACCAAACCAGATCCCCAACACGAAGTCGGGTCAAATTGTCCACTACATGAGTCCAAATCTGCTGCAACCTGTCCACCACAGTATCCACACCAGGACAGTCCGAAGACCCAACCTGTCCTGAAGAGAAACGAGGATGGAACCCAGAATTGCAGAAAAATGGCGAAACCAAGGTAGCCGAGCTGGCCCGATTATTAAGGGCGAACTCAGCCAAAGGCAAAAAGGACACCCAGTCATCCTGATCGGCAGAAACAAAGCATCTCAGATAGGTTTCCAAGGTCTGATTGGTTCGTTTGGTCTGGCCATTAGTCTGAGGATGGAAAGCCGAGGAAAAAGACAAGTCAAGGCCCATCCTACCACAAAAGGCTCGCCAAAACCTCGAAACAAACTGGGAACCTCTGTCAGAAACGATATTCTCTGGAATGCCATGCAAACGAACCACATGCTGGAAGAACAATGGCACCAAATCAGAGGAGGAAGGCAATTTAGACAAGGGTACCAGATGGACCATCTTAGAAAAGCGATCACAGACCACCCAAATGACTGACATCTTTTGAGAAACGGGAAGATCTGAAATAAAATCCATAGAGATATGTGTCCAAGGCCTCTGCGGGACCGGCAAGGGCAAAAGCAACCCACTGGCACGAGAACAGCAAGGCTTAGCCCGAGCACAAATCCCACAGGACTGCACAAAAGTACGCACTTCCCGCGACAGAGATGGCCACCAAAAGGATCTAGCCACTAACTCTCTGGTACCAAAGATTCCAGGATGACCAGCCAACACCGAACAATGAACCTCAGAGATAACTTTATTCGTCCACCTATCAGGGACAAACAGTTTCTCCGCTGGACAACGATCAGGTTTATTAGCCTGAAATTTTTGCAGCACCCGCCGCAAATCAGGGGAGATGGCAGACACAATTACTCCTTCCTTGAGGATACCCGCCGGCTCAGATAAACCCGGAGAGTCGGGCACAAAACTCCTAGACAGAGCATCCGCCTTCACATTTTTAGAGCCCGGAAGGTACGAAATCACAAAGTCAAAACGGGCAAAAAACAGCGACCAACGAGCCTGTCTAGGATTCAGACGCTTAGCAGACTCGAGATAGGTCAAGTTCTTATGATCAGTCAATACCACCATGCGATGCTTAGCTCCTTCAAGCCAATGACGCCACTCCTCGAATGCCCACTTCATGGCCAGCAACTCTCGGTTGCCCACATCATAATTTCGCTCAGCAGGCGAAAACTTCCTGGAAAAAAAAGCGCATGGTTTCATCACTGAGCAATCAGAACCTCTCTGCGACAAAACAGCCCCTGCTCCAATCTCAGAAGCATCAACCTCGACCTGGAACGGAAGAGAAACATCTGGTTGACACAACACAGGGGCAGAAGAAAAACGACGCTTCAACTCTTGAAAAGCTTCCACAGCAGCAGAAGACCAATTGACCAAATCAGCACCCTTCTTGGTCAAATCGGTCAATGGTTTGGCAATACTAGAAAAATTGCAGATGAAGCGACGATAAAAATTAGCAAAGCCCAGGAACTTTTGCAGACTTTTCAGAGATGTCGGCTGAGTCCAATCATGGATGGCTTGGACCTTAACAGGATCCATCTCGATAGTAGAAGGGGAAAAGATGAACCCCAAAAATGAAACCTTCTGCACACCAAAGAGACACTTTGATCCCTTCACAAACAAAGAATTAGCACGCAGGACCTGAAAAACCGTTCTGACCTGCTTCACATGAGACTCCCAATCATCCGAGAAGATCAAAATGTCATCCAAGTACACAATCAGGAATTTATCCAGGTACTCTCGGAAGATGTCATGCATAAAGGACTGAAACACTGATGGAGCATTGGCAAGTCCGAATGGCATCACTAGATACTCAAAATGACCCTCGGGCGTATTAAATGCAGTTTTCCATTCATCTCCTCGCCTGATTCGCACCAGATTATACGCACCACGAAGATCTATCTTGGTGAACCAACTAGCCCCCTTAATCCGAGCAAACAAATCAGATAACAATGGCAAGGGGTACTGAAATTTAACAGTGATCTTATTAAGTAGGCGGTAATCTATACAAGGTCTCAGCGAACCATCCTTCTTGGCTACAAAAAAGAACCCTGCTCCTAATGGCGACGATGACGTGCGAATATGCCCCTTCTCCAGGGATTCCTTCACATAACTGCGCATAGCGGTGTGTTCAGGCACGGATATATTAAACAGTCGACCTTTTGGGAATTTACTACCAGGAATCAAATTGATAGCACAATCACAATCCCTATGCGGAGGTAGGGCATCGGACTTGGGTTCATCAAATACATCCCGGTAATCAGACAAGAACTCTGGAACCTCAGAAGGGGTGGATGACGAAATTGACAGAAATGGAACATCACCATGTACCCCCTGACAACCCCAGCTGGACACCGACATGGATTTCCAATCCAATACTGGATTATGGGCTTGTAGCCATGGCAACCCCAACACGACCACATCATGCAGATTATGCAACACCAGAAAGCGAATAACCTCCTGATGTGCAGGAGCCATGCACATGGTCAGCTGGGTCCAGTATTGAGGCTTATTCTTGGCCAAAGGCGTAGCATCAATTCCTCTCAATGGAATAGGACACTGCAAGGGCTCCAAGAAAAACCCACAACGCTTAGCATATTCCAAGTCCATCAAATTCAGGGCAGCGCCTGAATCCACAAACGCCATGACAGAATATGATGACAAAGAGCAGATCAAGGTAACGGACAGAAGAAATTTTGACTGTACTGTACCAATGGTGGCAGACCTAGCGAACCGCTTAGTGCGCTTAGGACAATCAGAGATAGCATGAGTGGAATCACCACAGTAGAAACACAGCCCATTCAGACGTCTGTGTTCTTGCCGTTCAACTCTGGTCATAGTCCTATCGCACTGCATAGACTTAGGTTTAATCTCAGGTAATACCGCCAAATGGTGCACAGATTTACGCTCACGCAAGCGTCGACCGATCTGAATGGCCAAAGACATAGACTCATTCAAACCAGCAGGCATAGGAAATCCCACCATGACATCCTTAAGGGCTTCAGAGAGACCCTTTCTGAATATAGCTGCCAGCGCAGATTCATTCCATTGAGTGAGAACGGACCACTTTCTAAATTTCTGACAATATACCTCTATCTCATCCTGAGCCTGACAAAGAGCCAGCAAATTTTTTTCTGCCTGATCCACTGAATTAGGCTCATCGTACAGCAATCCAAGCGCCAGGAAAAACGCATCGATATTACTTAATGCAGGATCTCCTGACGCAAGAGAAAATGCCCAGTCCTGAGGGTCGCCACGCAAAAAAGAAATGACGATCCTAACCTGTTGAACTGGGTCACCAGAGGAGCGAGGTTTCAAAGCCAGAAATAGTTTACAATTATTTTTGAAACTCAGAAATTTAGTTCTATCTCCAAAAAACAAATCTGGAATAGGAATTCTCGGTTCTAACAAAGAATTCTGAACCACAAAATCTTGAATATTTTGAACTCTTGCCGTGAGCTGATCCACACATGAAGACAGACCTTTAATGTCCATTGCTACACCTGTGTCCTGAACCACCCAAATGTCTAGGGGAAAAAAAAGGCAAAACAGTGCACAGAAAAAAAAATGGTCTCAGAACTTCTTTTTTCCCTCTATTGAGAATCATTAGCACTTTTGGCTTCCTGTACTGTTGTGATAGGCAATTCAGTATCACAATGGACATAGCGGTCAGAGCACATACAGTGATCTGACAATAACCCAAAATAATAGAACGAGCTCTGAGACGTGGTAACTCTGCAGACCGCAATCCCTAATCCTCTCCAAACAACACTAGAGGCAGCCGTGGATTGCGCCTAACTCTGCCTATGCAACTCGGCACAGCCTGAGAAACTAACTAGCCTGAAGATAGAAAATAAGCCTACCTTGCCTCAGAGAAATACCCCAAAGGAAAAGGCAGCCCCCCACATATAATGACTGTGAGTTAAGATGAAAAGACAAACATAGGGATGAAATAGATTCAGCAAAGTGAGGCCCGACTTTCTTAACAGAGCGAGGATAGGAAAGATAACTTTGCGGTCTACACAAAACCCTAAAGAAAACCACGCAAAGGGACAAAAAGACCCTCCGTACCGAACTAACGGCACGGAGGTACACCCTTTGCGTCCCAGAGCTTCCAGCAAAACAAATAGACAAGCTGGACAGAAAAAATAGCAAACAAATAGCTAAGAAGAACTTAGCTATGCAGAGCAACAGGCCACAGGAATGATCCAGGGAAAAACAAGTCCAACACTGGAACATTGACAGGAAGCATGGATCAAAGCCTTAGGTGGAGTTAAGTAGAGAAGCACCTAACGACCTCACCAGATCACCTGAGGGAGGAAACTCAGAAGCCGCAGTACCACTTTCCTCCACAAACGGAAGCTCCCAGAGAGAATCAGCCGACGTACCACTTGTGACCACAGGAGGGAGCTCTGCCACAGAATTCACAACAGCCTTCCTTCTGCACTAAATTCTGGGTTCTTGATACCTTAGCTTTCCTCAAGTTCCTCTCTCAATCTGTCTCTCAGGTGGAACACTACCCACATGACAGGCAGCTCGAGCTTTTTTCAGGTGTCCCTCTCTCGTGGTGACTCCAGGCTCTAGTTTGATGCTGTGTCTTTGGGTGTCTGTTGTGGCCAGGAGACCTGCAATCTCCTGCCCTCTGGATTCAGTTATGGAGCCTACAGCTCCCACACAACCTCGGACTCCAGTGTCCAGTTTCTTGCGATCAATCCTGGTTGTGATCTCAATCGCAGCTCCACTCCAAGTTTCTCTCCCACTTGCTCCTTCTCCCTTCACAGTCTCACACAGACTGACTTCAAACTCCTCCTCCAGAAATTATAGGGAAGCTACCCTGAAACCGGGTTTAGAGCTCTCCCTTCTGGCCTGGAGTCAGGAAAGTGTTGTATGCTAGTGTTACCAGGCATGGCATCACCCTCCCCGGGAGACAGGCAATACCACTATGGCAACTGGATTCCTGGGGTACCACATTCCCCCCGTTAAATACAGTACTCCCGAACTGGGAAAACATAAACAATAAACAGGTGACATACAAACATTTTTGAAATGCATTTCAATTGTAACAGCTAAACAGGTAACATAAACTTTTCTTCCCTTTATGGGAGGTTCTTTTGCTTGAACATGTTAAAAAAATATTAAAAAGTGCAAACATATTGAAGGTGAAAAACATCAATAAAGTGCAAAACATAACATTTTAAACAGCTCTATGTAGCAGGTTGTAAGATCCTGTACCAGGGTGTCCTTCTCACCAACTGTAGTGATATGGAGGACCTGTTCCAAACCCCCAACGTAGGACCTGAGCGTGCTGCAAGGCATAACTTATTCAGACTAATCTTCGGCTACGCCAAACGGTTTTGGTTCTTGGTCACTTTCAAATAAAGAGGGGTTCTACCCACCATACCAGTTCGTGGTAAAACAAATTGGGAGCACTGTAAGTGCTAACTATTTACAGAAAGTTTTCAGGTTTTTCACTGTCCATGACCTTGCTGTCCTTTAAACTTTAATAAACGATATTAAAAATTCTTAACCAGGTAACAAACTGTTAACTCGTATTTATTCACTTATTCATTTACTGCTTTTTCCAGGGCAGATCTTAAGGTCTGCAACCTCCTGGTTGGGAATAGCTTTCTGCAGATGTCACAACAGGTGAATCAAATGACTTTGGTCCAGTATCTGGGGTCTGTGTTGCAGCCAGGTCTGCAGGTGCTAATCTTCTTGGCGCAGGGACACACTTTTTAACATCCATTGCATACCACCCCTTTTTCTGATGATAATCTATCACCACCCATTTTTCTAAGTGGTAGATGACCACTACTCCCTGCTGCAGTGGGCTATGGTTAATGCTTTTGCTCTTATAGGCTTGGGCCTTAGCCTGCAGGTTCCTCTTTTCCCTCTCCTCCTGCCTGGTCCTCCTTTCTGCATCATATTTTGCTGCCCGCTGCATGCAATATTCTTCCCACGTGATGGCTGGTGTTTCCCCCTGGAGCTCGATCATATCAGCCCCCTGGGGTCCTCCTTTAAATACCACCAGCTCAGTGTGCACCTCCTGAGTCCCACTCGTTGGTGTCAGTGGGGCTGGCATCTTACCCAGGATACCACTTTCCTGACCACAGTGGATTATTTGGGATGCCTGCCCAGGTGTTGGGGGTGGCGGGGGCATTAGAGGTCCTACAAGGGTTTCCTCAGTTGTGGATGCAGCATCACTACCCGCCACCTAGCTATTAATGGGGCCTGTTGGCTGTTCCCCCGGGAGATCAAAACCCTGGCCAGGTGTATAGAGGGGCTGAAGAGGCAGGGGCTCAATTGCAAAGCCCTCGACTCCATTTCCTAGGTGCCGGACCTCCTCTCCTTTTCTGGGGTTGATGTAGTTGGTGGCGAGGCCGTCAGCTGCCCGGTCAGCTTCTCCAGGAAGGCCTCCTTCCAGCCCGCTAGGACCATGAGGTACTCAGGCTGTATCCGGCGGTGCTTAAAGGGGTGTTCACAGTGCCAGTGACCCAGTCAGTGGCCCTGGGCGTCCAGTAAAAGGGGGTGTTAGGTGTCGAGATCCCGCATCTGCACAGTGGGAATCTCAAACCATCTCCGTTGTGGTCTCCCTTTCTTCTCCAGCCGCAGTGGAGTCTGCTCAGCGGAGACATCGGTCCCAGCATCTAACTCAGGCTGATACTGGATGACTGGTTAATGCTGCTTTTCCAGCTTCTGCCATTGTAGCCAGTACTGGGCACCGGCAAGCAGACGTGTTTGGGACTAAGTCCTGCTCTTCCCTTTCTGAGCATGCCCAGGGCAAGATCTCTCATTAGAGATCAAGGGTCACATGCTTAGATACTGCAGCAAATCCCATTGCTCCTTTAGGAAGGTCCTGAAGGTGTTCTTCTTCTCTGGCTGACTCCCATTGGTACTTCTGGGAAGGTCCTGTTCTTGCTGCAGCTATAAAAGGTTTGCATGGCCGCACGGCCATGCGCTAGTGCACATTTGGAATCGTGTGTGTGTTGATGATTGCAAGTTGTTCTTTAAAATCCCCTCCCTTGTGTATGACTGTTCGCAAAAGGTGGATGCTTGCTGTCTAGCACCCGACTAAGCTGTCAACATAAAGACACACGATACAGCATCTATTGCTGTAACCGCCAGTGCGGCACCGTGCGCTTATAGAGCGCCTTCCTTTCCCAAGTCTGGGTGGTTTGTGTCGTCCACCAAAGCAGCACAGCACGCACTCTTATGCTTTAAGTTGTATTTTCTGTTACTTTGACACCCCAGTTGCGGTGTCGAGCGCAAGTGGTCTGTACGTACCCAAATCCTGTATCTTGGGAGAGTCCTGAGACTCTTTGCTTGCGCTCTTGGTGCGGTATTGTGGCCCTGTGATGCAACAGGGTTTGCTTCCTTCACACAGGGGGAAGTTAACCCGTGTGTGTATCCACATTGTACTGCCATATAGTCCGTCACTACTCAGCAGCAGGTTCCATCTCTGCACGGTGGACCCCAGGCTGCGAACGCACCTTATACCATCTCTCTTATAATTTGGTGCATTCCGCTAGCCCTAACATTACACTGGCGCCAGGGTCTAGCTAGTAATGATGGACAAACAGTAATCCTTGCTGTACTTCCAGCAGCTGGCGGGTAGGTTGGCGGCTCTCGAGCGTACAACCTCAGCTGTGGATGTAACCTCAGTTGCTGTTCAGGCTGCTAGTGTGGCTGCAGCAACCTTGTCCACTATCACCCCTGTTCTGACTCTATCTCGGCTCCCGCTGCCAGAAAAATGTTCTGGTGATAGTAAGTCTTGTAGGGGTTTCGTGAGTCAGTGCTCTATACATCTTAAGCTTCTGGCCGCACGTTTCCCCACAGAGCGGGCTAAGGTGGGATTTATTGTGTCTCTCCTGTTGGACAGGGCGTTGGAGTGGGCTATGCCGCTGTGGGAGTGTGGCGATCATGTGGAGCAGAGTGCTTCGTTGTTCCTGAGCACTCTGAAACAGGTCTTTTTAGGACCTTATGTCACCCATGATATGGCGCTCCTACTGTTGGAATTGACTCAGGGCTCGTCCTTGGTCAGCCATTTTGCCATCCACTTTCGCACCCTAGCATCTGAGTTGGAGTGGTCGGATAAAGCCCTTATTCCAATATTTTGGAGGGGGCTGGCTGACCACATTAAGGATGATCTGGCCACTAGGGAGATTCCCGCCACACTGGAGGAGTTAATAGCAGTGTCCACTCGTATTGACCTCCATTTTCACGAGCGGAGCTTAGAGCGAGCCCAGTGTAGGCAGAGGTTTCGGCTGGCTCCCACCTTCGCCAAACCTTTGGAATCTCCAGTCCAGGCATCTGAGTCACATGAAGCCATGGAAGTCCCGGACCGCTTGTGCACTCCAGGTTTGTCATGTTTGCCAGCAGTCAGGACATCTTGCCACCAGACGTCCCCAGCAGTCGAGGAAACGTCAGCGTCTAGTGGTAGTAGGTGGAGGTACACTAGACACGGCGATGTTTGCCTCCAAATTGTCCTTTAAGGGGACAATTACTATAGGCCCATTTTCCCACTCGGTAGAGCTCTGCGTGGATTCTGGGGCGGAGGGCAATTTTATGTCATCTGCCTTCGCCCAACGTCACGCAATTCCCCTGGTAATGTTGGCTCAACCAGTGACCGTACGAGTGGTAAATGGGTCGACACTGCCCTCACAGTTAACAAACCAGACCATCCCTTTCACTCTGTCCATGTCGCCATCTCATCAGGAGATTATATCTCTGCTCATCATTCCTGAGGGAATTGACGAGGTCCTGTTAGGGATGCCTTGGCTGCGGTACCATTCTCCTCATATTGAGTGGTCCACAGGCAGAATTTTGGGATGGGGTGAATCTTGTGGGGGTAGATGTCAGAGGGAATGTGTTCAGGTTGCTACTACTGAGGTACCCGCAGATCTAACCTCTCTCCCCAAGCAATATTAGCCCTATGCGGACGTGTTCTCCAAAAGAGCTGCGGAGACCCTTCCGCCTCACCGCCCCTATGATTGTCCTATTGACCTCTTGCCTGGTGCTCAGCCTCCCCGGGGTCGAGTCTATCTGTTATCTCTCCCGGAGACGGAGGCAATGTCACAGTACATCCAGGAAAATCTGGCAAGAGGATTCATTAGGAAGTCAGTGTTACCTACAGGGGCTGGGTTCTTCTTTGTGCAGAAGAAGAACGGGGAACTACATCCATGCATAGACTACAGGGGTCTTAACACCATCACCATTAATAATAAGTATCCTTTGCCCCTGATATCTAAGCTCTTTGATAGGCTTCGGGGAGCAAGGGTATTTACAAAATTAGATCTGCGGGTTGCTTACAACCTGATTCACATCCGTAAGGTGGTCGAATGGAAGATGGCTTTTAACACCAGGGATGGGCACTACGAATATCTGGTGATGCCCTTCGGGCTCTGTAATGCACCAGCCGTTTTCCAAGTCTTTGTGAACAACATCTTCCGGAATATGCTCTCCACCATGGTTGTAGTCTATCTGGATGATATTCTCATCTACTCTCCAGATATTGACTCCCACCGGAGAGATGTTTGCAGAGTCTTCGACCTCTTATGGGCAAATTCCCTCTACGCAAAGTTGGAGAAATGTGTGTTTGAGCAGGAGCCCTTACCGTTCCTGGGCTATATCACCTCCGCCCAGGGATTGGCTATGGATCCTGCCAAACTACAGGCTGTGATTGACCGGCAGGAACCCCATTCTCTTAAAGCAGTGCAGCACTTTATGGGGTTCATTAATTACTATCACCAGTTCATTCCACACTTCTCAACTTTGGTAGCTCCCTTGGTTGCCCTCACCAAGAAGGGAGCAAATCCCAAATTGTGGTCTGAGGAGGTCTCCAAGGCCTTTCTCTTCATTAAGTCACACTTCGCTAGCGCTCCCATCCTACATCACCCCGATGTAAATAAACCATTTATCATGGAGGTGGATGCCTCATCTGTTGGTGCTGGTGCAGTCCTTTTCCAAAAGGATGCTCAAGGTTGGAAGCATCCTTGCTTCTTCTTTTCTATGACCTTCTCACCAGCAGAGAGGAATTATTCCATCGGGGACAGGGAGCTGCTAGCCATAGTTGGCCTTCTCGGAGTGGAGACATCTCTTGGAGGGAGCTCATTTTCCCTTCCCGATCTTCACAGATCACAAGAAATTGGTGTACCTGCAGACAGCCCAGCGGTTAAATTCTCGCCAGGCAAGACGGTCCTTGTTCTTCTCCCGGTTCCATTTCACCATCCATTTTCTTTCCGGGGAGAAGAACATTCGTGCCGATGCTCTCTCTCGCTCCATTGTATCATCTGAGGAGGAGGAAGAGGAGCCTTGGCTTATTGTCCCCACCGAGAGCCTGAGAACTGTGGCCCCGGTTTCGCTCGAGTCTGTGCCTCCAGGCAAGACTTTTGTACCATCCAATCTGCATCCAGAGGTTCTCTCTTGGGCTCACTCGTCCAGGGTGGGTGGACATTTTTGGGTCCAAAAGGACATCTGAGCTACTGGCGAGGACATATTGGTGGCTCGTGACGTCGCAGACTATGTTTGGGCATGTGTCTCTTGCGCCAAGAACAAGTCTCCTCGGCAACTGCCAGCTGGGTTGCTTTACCCTCTGCCGGTGGCAGACAGGCCCTCGAAGATGGTCGGGATGGACTTTGTGGTGGGCTTACCCAAGTCTCGTAGCTGCACCATTATCTGGGTGATCACCGACCATTTTTCCAAAATGGTGCACTTGGTGCCTCTTCCACTGCTACCTTCTGCACGGGCTCTGGAAGCGTTGTTCATCAAGCACATCTTTCGCCTACATGGTATGCCAGACAAAATTGTCAGTGACCGGGGTCCTCAGTTTGCGTCTCGATTCTGGAGAGAGCATTGTCGTCTACTCAGTATTGAGTTGAATCTCTCCTCGGCATATCATCCCAAGATGAATGGGTTGGTTGAGAGGGCCAACCAGACCCTGGTCACATATTTATGACATTTTGTTTCTGCCAGGCAGGATGACTGGGCATCCTTGCTACCATGGGCAGAGTTTGCACTTAACAACGCTGTAGCTGACTCCAGCGGTCAGACTCCATTCCTCCTAAATTACGGCCCATGTCTTCCGCTGACTCCAGGGTGGCAGACTGGGCTGTGGAGGCATGGGACATTTGGGACCACACTCATGATGCCATTCAGGCCTCCAAGGAGAGAATGAGCACCTTCCCCAATGCTCATCGGCACCCCGCTCCGACTTTTGCTCCTGGTGACTTGGTGTGGCTCTCCGCCCGTAACATCAGGCTGTGGGTTGAATCCACTAAGTTTGCACCTCGCTACTTGGGTCCCTTCAAGGTCCTCGAACAGGTCAACCCTGTGGTCTACCGCCTGGCCCTTCCTCCACGCCTGAGTATCTCCGACACCTTTCATGTGTCCCTCTTGAAGCCCGTATACATGTCCTGGTTTTCCGAGTCATTTGCTGGGACATCGGGTTCGTCTACGGACGATTACGAGGTGAACGCTATTTTGGGGTGCAAGGTGGTACGTGGCAAAAAATTGTATTTGGTGGATTGGAAGGGTTAAGGCCCAGAGGACAGGTCCTGGGAGCCTGCTGAACACATTCGAGCTCCACAGCTCATTGCTGCCTTTGAGCGTAACGAGGTCCAAGGAGGGGGGCCAATGTTAGGTGTTGAGATTCTGCCTCTGCACAGGGGGAATATTGAACCAGCGGCGAGCAGATGTGTTTGGGACTAAGTCCTGCTTTTCCCTTTCTGAGCATGCCCAGGGCAAGCTCTCTTGTTGGAGATCAAGGGTCACATGCTTAGATACTGCAGAAAATCCCATTGGTCCTTTACGAAGGTCCTGAAGGTGTTCTTCTTCTGTGTATGACTCCCATTGGCCCTTCTCGGAAGGTCCTGTTCTTGCTGCAGCTATAAAAGTTATGCATGGCCGCACGGCAATGCACTAGTGTACATTTGGAATCGTGTGTGTGTTGATGAGTGCAAGTCGTTCTTTAAAATCCCCTCCCTTGTGTATGACTGTTCGCAAAAGGTGGATGCTTGCTGTCTAGCACCCGACTAAGCTGTCAACATAAAGACACACGATACAGCGTCTATTGCTGTAACCGCCAGTGCGGCACCGTGCGCTTATAGAGCACTTTCCTATACCAAATCTGGGTGGTTAGTGGCGTCCGCCAAAGTGGCACAGCACACACTCTTGTGCTTTAAGTTATATTTTCAGTTACTTTGACACCCCAGTTGCGGTGTCGAGCGCAAGTGGTCTGTACGTACTCTAATCATGTGTCTTGGGATAGAGTCCTGAGCCTCCTTGCTTGCGCTCTTGGTGCGGTACTGCGGCCCTGTGATGCAACAGGGTTTGCTTCCTTCACACAGGGTGAAGTTAACTCGCGTGTGTATCCACATTGTACCGCCATATAGTCTGTCATTACTCAGCAGCAGGTTCCATCTCTGCACTGCGGACCCAATGCTGTGAACGCACCTTATACCATCTCTCTTACAATTTGGTGCGTTCCGCTAGCCCTAACAGGGGGTCAATGGAAGTGGCAAGTAAAGTCTATGGAGAAATGTTCGTGACGCCACTTGTGGTACTCAGCCAAGGATGGCCGACGCTGCTTAAATGGATCTGCTGGGGCCGTTGGTGATGCAGCTTAGATGGTTTTGCTCCCCACAGGTGGAGCGGAGGTCCCAGGGCTACCAGGACAGTATATGAGGGGTTGTAGATATTGGGGTGCAGAAAATAATTGGAGGACACAGGATTTGCAGTCTCTTTACCTTTTAATTGCTAGTGCAGTCCAGGGCACAGGTTACAGGTGATCTTTGAAATCCGGGCAGCCAGGAAGCGGTTCGGAATCTCTCTAGCCAGGTGGGGTTGGAAGCCTTCCTTCTACACTGAATTCTGGGTTCTTGATGCCTTAGCTTTCCTCAAGTCCCTCTCTCAATCTGTCCCTCAGGTGGAACACTACCCGCATAGCAGACAGCTTGAGACTTTTTCAGGTGTCCCTCTCTTGTGATGACTCCGGGCTCTAGTCTGCTGCTGTGCCTTCGGTGGCTGTTGTGGCCAGGCAGAGAAAGTGTGAGCACTACTGAAAGAGGTGCCCAGGTAGGTTCCCACACCGTGAGCTACAGTAGAAGAGACCTGGCACTCAACTTAATACTGTGATGATTTTATTGTAGTACCAAAAACGTTTCGGTCACCTGGACCTTCATCACTTACTACAGAGTGGAAAAATAATATACAGAAAAGTAATGTGTACAAAAACAAGAAATCAAGCAAAATGAAGTATATACAGAATAATCTATACAAAATGGTCATGGTTGAATTTATAATCAAAATATGCAGGTAAAAACACAAGGAAAAAGGCACAGTCAGGTGGTTTGAGTGAAAATAGGATAAGAGTAAGAAGGCAGACCGCACTGACGTGTTTATTTTTAGTCCCATGTCTGGCGGACACTTAGTGTAAACCGCACTATAATAGAAGGATAAATTGTCAGCAATAGGCTGCGATAACGGGAGGGGGTAATGAGCGAGAGCTCCCTGTTACCTATCAATAGTTGGCTGTGGATCGCCATCTGAGAAAGTTAGGTGAGGCTGTAGTAATATCTGTAAAGGCATTGTGCAATGGTAATGCCCCATGCTTGGCAATGATCTGGTTAATATTTACCTTCAGTAACGCGTGTATCTGTGCCTGGACGAGGCATCCACCACTTGTCTAGTGCTGTGGGGATCTGCGCGCTGTTTAGAAGGCAGGGGACAGTAACCGGTAGTGAATGTTGTCCAATCGCACGATGTGCCCATGTTACCGGAAGTGACCTAAGCGGATGAAGTATGGCCGTGCATGTCACTCCTTCTGATACATGTGTTCCACTGAGTGAGCATGATTGCCGTGCGTTCCATCCATTGAGAAAACAGGCATTCTACAGCGGGTGATAGTGGAAGTGGCAGTGATCACTGTTAGCGCACAAAGAATCTAATAGTATTGTCCCAGGAATTTGTGTGGGTACGTGGATGGTTGAGAGGAGTAATGATTTCCAGTGGAGTGGAAATCTATGTAAGTGGCAAGAAAATGCATCCGGTGCAAGTCACAGATATACATCAGTATAATCGACTCTAGAGAAAAAAGAGAAATACATTAAGTCATAAAGCAGTGTCTTATGAATATCATATCTATACGTATTATTATCACATCCCCTTTATAGGGAGTATACCCGCATAATAAATACACAACAGTAAGAGTAATGAGTAGCAATCAGCTGCAAATGAGATTATATAAATGACAGCAGGTCATAATCTCTATTTAAACCCTTTGGATGAAGGGTTTCTAATGTGTGAATCCAATATGATTCACGGTGTTTTAAAGCTAGGAACCTATTACCTCCATGTCTGGGGGCTGGTAAATGCTCGATGACCTAAAATTTGAGATGAGTTATGTTGTGGCCCCGAGTGACAAAATGATATGGAATGGGTAAGAGGAGATTTTTGCACCGGATTTATATTTTGAGATCTGGTCACGTATTTGTTGGGTTGCCTCCCCAATGTACAATAATCCACACTGGCACTTAATGAGATAGATAACCCACGAGGTATCACATGTGGATACGTCACATATTTTGAAGCTCTTCCCTGATTGTGGGTGGTGGAAGGTGCTGCCTTTCAGGACATTGTTGCATTGCGTGCAGTAAAAGCAGGGAAAAAGTCCCAGTTTTGGGATTTTGGAGGAAGCACTGACATGGCAATGATCTACTGATCCCTATGTTGGCCTTTACTAGGGAGTCCTTTAGGTCAGGTGCCCGTCGAAAGCAGGGTAAGAAGGGTTCATTGAACTCGGGGATCTCAGAGTGGGCGCTAGCTAGTAGTAGTGCCAGTGTCTACGGATAGATTTATTTAAGATGTATGAGAATGGATGAAAAGAGTGCACAAAGGGGATGCGTTTGGTGGATCTATTGGACCTAGATGTAGATGGGATTTAGATTCCTGCTGAATTGAGGAAGGATATCCCCTTTGTGAGAATTTTGTGGACATCTCATTCAGCCGTTGTGTACGAAGGTCTTCATCGGTAACGATTTTTGTAACCATATGAAATTGGGATTTTGGAATGGCACGTTTATGTAGGAGACTGTTCCGGTCAGTAGTTTTGACATATAGATCAGATGAAAGTGAGCCATCAGGTTTTAGTATGACCATGGTATTCAGGAAATTGATTTTGTGTGGATCCTGTGACATGGTAAAACTAATGCCAAGCTACGAAGAGTTAAGAAACTCAAATAAGGCAGAGAGGGACTCCAACATGCCACCCAAATGCAGAAGATGTCATCGATATAACATCTCCACAGGAGAACGTTATTGCGAAAGAGATTATTACTGTATATGACACTTTCCTCCAAGTCTGCCATGTAACAGTTTGCATATGGGGGCGCTACATTGGAGCTCATTGCTGTACAGCAGATCTGAAGATAGAAATCATCCTGGAACATTAAATAATTCATTGTAAGAATCAATGTCAGTAGTTCAACACATAAGCTAATCTGATCTTCGTGCATTGCCGAATTGTAGTTTATGGACGGAATTGGTGCCTTCATTGTGGGGAATGGATGTGTACAAATCTTTTACATCCAGGGTTACTAGTAGTACATTTGGAGGAACATTACCTAGGCTCTTAAGGACATCCAAGAAGGCTCCAGTGTCAAGGATAAAAGACCTGGAAGACTAAATCATGGGGGTTAGAATTTTTTTGAGATAAATTGCAAAGGGGGACAATATCAAGTCTATGGAGGCCACAATGGGCCATACCGGGGGGTGTTCAAGATTCTTAGGAACCTTGGGCAATTTATAAAAGACCGGAATAACTGAGTTAGAGTTAGATAAGAAATCGCAAGTCTTGGTGTCAAGAACGCCCATGCCCGAGTATCTATGGAGGATATCTGATATTTTGTTCCGTATGGTGTTAGTTGGGTCATTCTGTAATTTTCGATAATGATAGTTATCATCTTCCTGTAGACTGCAGAGTGCTTCATGCTCAGTGGTAGTTAGGTTAGGGGGATATAACAATCTACCCCTATCAATATCGTTATGCAGTGTTTGAAAAGAATGTTGTATAAAATCAATAAAAGTATCGACAGCATGTGAGGCCTGGGGGGGCCTGAAATTGCTGTTCTTATGTACCGTAATCCCAATCTATGAGAAATAAGGGATATGGAAGAATTATCTATTTGAGAATGCGTGGAGGCTATTTCGGGGAATTTGGAGAAATGGACTTTTAGCCTTAGTAGCCAGTAGAAACGTTGGAGATCCATTTCAAGTTTAAAAGTTTGGCAGCAGTAGGAGGGGTAAAAATAGAGTCCTTTTTGTAAAATGCTGTACTCAGAGATACCAAGAGTTCTGGTAGAGATGTTGATTACCAGGGGGTTAGTACATGTGATCTGGTGACTCTCATTTGGTCCAGACTTTGTCCTATGTCCTTGTCCCTAGCGCATTCTCTTATCAGAAAACATGATCTCTGGCCTAAAAAACGTGATGTACCTGTAGGAAAGGTTTTTCTTTCCTGTTCTGAGCCAGAGGTAGAATAGTCTGTTGATGCGCGGTGGTTTTGTCAGGCGGGGATCCATCTGGTGTTGGAGTTGTCCTGCCATCTGTACACCCGATTGGCCTCGTAATCCTCGGCGTCCCTGTTGAATTTTGTTCCTTCTTTATTCTCAGTCTCTCGTCTGTGTTTGTCCATGTTACTCTTGATCTGTTCCTTAAGGAAATTAACTTTATCCGGTGTTCTTGTGAATGTCAACTGCAATTCTATGGTTTTAATGCATTAAAAGCTGGTCTCAATTGCCTTCTGGAGAAGTTCTATGGTCAGGGTAATTAAATCAAATGGTCACTAGTTAAGTATTTGTTTGTATCTAGTACAATAGTCAGAAGAGTCCCGAAAGAGTGTGGGACGAAGTGGTACACTGAGACTCCTCGAGATCCTTTGTACACCAAGGTATTCTGTCATCGTGGCACAGTGTAGCTCTATATTTGTATGGTGGTGAAGTTCCCACTCAAGATTGCGTCCATGGATCTCCCAGGGTGGAATTTTCAGGAAGTCGCTACACAGTTTAGATCGTGCCAAGAATGTAGATTCCTCTGCATTATATGAAAAGGTGATCATCACCAAGCAGTGTGCTACACGTAAGGGAAGATAGTTACGTGAAGAGAAAGCATGAGCACTACTGAAAGAGGTGCCCAGGTAGGTTCACACACCGTGAGACACAATAGAAGAGACCTGGCACTGAACTTAATACTGTCATGATTTTATTATTGTAACAAAATCATTTGGGTCACCTGGACCTTCATCAGTTAAAACAGAGTGGAAAAATAATATACAGAAAAGTAATGCGTACAAAAACAAGAAATCAAGCAAAATGAAGTATATACAGAGTAATCTATACAAAATGGGCATGGTTGAATTTATAATCAAAATATGCAGGTAAAAACACTAGGAAAAAGGCACAATCAGGTGGTTTGGGTGGAAAAGAGAATAAGAGTAAGAAGGCGTATCGTACTGACATGTGGATATGTTTAGTCCCGTATCTGGAGGACACAGTGTAATCCACACTATAATAGAAAGATTAATTGTCACCAATAGGCTGCGATAACAGGAGGGGGTAGCGAGTGAGAGCTCTCTGTTACCTACCAATAGTTGGCTGTGGATCGCCGTCTAAGAAAGTTAAGTGAGGCTGTAGTAATATCTGTAAAGGCATTGTGCAATTATTAGGAGCTGCAGGTGGCTGGGTTTACAGTCACGGTAATGCCCCATGCTTGGCAGTAATCTGGTTAATATTTACCTTCAGTAGAGCGTGTGGATTGTGAGGAGGGTACGGGTAGTGTGGTAGACTGAGATGAGGGAGGAGTTGTAAGGTGGTGCTGAACCATGGAGAACTTTGTGGGTGAGAGTGATAAGTTTATATTGAATTCTGTAGCGGATAGCAAACAATGCAATGGCTGACACAGGGTAGAGGTATCGGTGTAGCAGTTGGAAAGGAATATGATCCTAGCTGCTGTATTCAGGACGGATTGGAGAGGGAAGAGTTTAGTAAGTGGGAGACCGATTAGTAGAGAGTTGCAATAGTCTAAACGAGAATGAATAAGAGCTACAGTAAGAGTTTTTGGCAAGTCAAAGGTAAGAAATGGTTGAATTTTAGAGATATTTTTGAGATGTAGGTGACATGAGCAAGCGAATGGATGTGGGGAGTGAAGGAAAAATCTGAATCAAATATGACCCCGAGACAACGGATATGTTTGTTGGGAATAATAGTAGAACCACAAGGAAACAAGAATATTGGTTATAGGTAGATTAGTTAAGGGAGGAAACACAAGGAATTCAGTTTTTGACAGATTCAGTTTTAGATAGAGGGAGGACATAATGCTAGAGACAGCGGAAAAACAATCACGGGTATTTTGTAGTAATGCACGGGTGATGTTATGAGACAATGTGTATAATTGGTGTCATCAGCATAGAGATGGTACTGAAAGCCAAATCTACGGATGATTTGTCCAATAAGGGCAGTATATAAGGAGAAGAGGAGGGGACCTAGGACTCATCCTTGAGGAACCCTGACAGTAAGGGGAAGGTGAGAGGAGGAGGAGCCAGCAAAAGATACAGTGAAGGAGCGGTGCAAGTCATGAAAGACAGTTTGGGGGCAAATTACACAAAAATTCTGGGGTAATACATTTGCCCCAAAGTGCTGCATTATATGTTTACTCTCTATAAGTATAAAAAATGAAATATACTCCAGAATATTTTCCTTATATATGCTGACAGTGTATCACTGTAGTGATGTAAATTTTATCCAAATACACCGTCACTTGCAAATCGACAAGTTTACCGCAGGTGTTATCACTTCGTCTTCCTGAATAAAGTAGATGGAAGGGTCCTTTTAGAATCTTACTGAAAGATTTTATACAAAGCTGTCTGTTTTTAAATCTCTTTCTATAGATCTTTGCTATATAATCCTTTCTTTGTAATTATGTTTATGAGAATAATGTCCCATAATTCAGTAAAATGTATTATTTATGCAGTTCTGTTACAGCGGGAGAAAACATGGACTCTGTTGGTGACAGCCTTTGAATGAAATTGCATGCGTTAATCATTGTTCCTCCTGTTGATTCATATATATTTTCTTCCGTTTCCTTCACTTGTCTAATGTTCTTCAGGTTTTTGCACTGAACTCCACAGCTTCATATGGGTTCCAGATGCAATGTGATTGAGCAGCACATGGACATAAATGGCTTTGCTACTTGGCCTGAAACTTACTCATGCTTTCCTCCCTGATTGATATTGTTCCTGATATAATTATCTCCAATATGCCATAAATAAAATAAAATCAATCCATGTGTTTTGTTTGTAATATTGTTATAGAACTGCACAGAAGTACATGTAACTATATTGCTGGGGAGTTCTTTGTGTCTTGCGCATGGCTAGAGATAAAAATTGCTTTGGACTTCAACCAACATAGCAGATTATTTGTGCTAAACTGAAGTCAAATAAAGAACTGAATATTGAATATAAAGAAAGTGAATAGTGTGTAAATAGAATAATTTTAAATTGGGGTGATATTAATCTAATAAGGACCAAGTACTGTAAATTTATATTGCGTGGTTCTGCATTTCAACTTTGTGCTTTTTTGGCTTGTAGGTAAAGCTCCTGCCCTTTTAATTTAGGAGAAATAGGGTGGGTCATATTATTATTATTATTAATATTTTTATTATGCTTTGTACTATAATATTTTGCAGCAACTTACACACATGATCATCGTTGTCCCCAATGGGGCTCACAATCTAAATTCCCTATCAGTATGTTTTTGGAGTATTGGATGAACCCTACACAAACACAGGGAGAAAATACAAATTCCTTGTAGATGTTGTCCTTGTTGGGATTTGAACCCAAGGACCCCAGTGCTGCAAAGCAACAGATGCTTAGCCACCGTTTTGCCCTTGTAGTAAGATCCTGTCTTTGTAGATCTCTTGAGGAACACATTATGTAAAAATTACATATAAATACTTGCACACATTATAAAAAAAAGATACAAATTAAATAGTCCTCATGTTTTTCATCTTTGAACTTACAATTTTTTTTTTAATTACATACAGGAGTAACTTACATCAAAACTCAAAAATTCAAGATTGTGCAGGCATGTACTACGGAGGACAGAGAATGAACTTCAATCCAATATTGCAGCCAGCATGCAGCCAGCGGGTAAGGAAAGGGTGAATCGAAAACCCCCAAACCCCGCCTCCATGGCTGAAGATTGTTCCCTCCAAATTCAGGTGACAGTGTCCCTTTAAGCCATGTCAGTCAAAAAAATTAAAAGTTATGGCTGCTGAAAACTTGATAGGCAAAGACAAGGAAAATTGTCTAGTAATGGAGGTTAACCCCTTCATGACCTTGGGATTTTTCGTTTTTCCGTGTTCGTTTTTCACTCCCCTCCTTCCCAGAGCCATAACTTTTTTATTTTTCCGTCAATTTGGCCATGTGAGGGCTTATTTTTTGCGGGACGAGTTGTACTTTTGAACGACATCATTGGTTTTAGCATGTCGTGTACTAGAAAACGGGAAAAAAATTCCAAGTGCGGTAAAATTGCAAAAAAAAGTGCAATCCCACACTTGTTTTTTGTTTGGCTTTTTTGCTAGGTTCACTAAATGCTAAAACTGACCTGCCATTATTCTCCAGGTCAGTACGAGTTCATAGACACCTAACATCACTAGGTTATTTTTTACCTAAGTGGTGAAAAAAAATTCCAAACTTTGCTAAAAAAAAAAATTGCGTCATTTTCCAATACTCGTAGCGTCTCCATTTTTCATGATCTGGGGTCGGTTGAGGGCTTATTTTTTGCGTGCCAAGATGGCGTTTTTTAATGATAGCATTTTGGTGCAGATACGTTCTTTTGATCGCCCGTTATTGCATTTTAATGCAATGTTGCGGCAACCAAAAAAACGTAATTCTGGCATTTCGCATTTTTTTCTCACTACGCTGTTTAGTGATCAGGTTAATGCTTTTTTTTATTGATAGATCGGGCGATTCTGGGTGCGGCGATACCAAATACGTGTAGTTTTGATTTTTTTTTTTATTCATTTATTTTGATTGGGGCGAAAGGGGGGTGATTTAAACTTTTATATTTTTTTTATTTTTTTCACATTTTTTTTTACTTTTTTTTTTTAACTTTTGCCATGCTTCAATAGCGTCCATGGGAGGCTAGAAGCAGGCACAACCCGATCGCCTCTGCTACATAGCAGCGATCGTCAGATCGCTGCTATGTAGCAGAATTGCAGGCGTGCTGTGAGCGCCGACCACAGAGTGGCGCTCACAGCTGCTGGGGATCAGTAACCATAGAGGTCTCAAGGACCTCTATGGTTACTATTCTGAAGCATCGCCGACCCCGATCATGTGATGGGGGTCGGCGATGCGATCATTTCTGGCCGCCCGGCCGGAAGTGGTAGTTAAATGCTGCTGTCTGCGTTTGACAGCGGCATTTAACTAGTTAATAGGTGCGGGCAGATCGCAATTCTGCCCGCGCCTATTACGGGCACATGTCAGCTGTTCAAAACAGCTGACATGTCCCGGCTTTGATGCGGGCTCACCACGGAGCCCTGCATCAAAGCAGGGGATCTGACCTCGGACGTACTATCCCGTCCGAGGTCAGAAAGGGGTTAAGGATATGTGCTGCACGTGACATATAAACAATTGACACATATCTCACAAATAACACTTACACATCTGAAACACTTCCCACATCCCGCTCACACAGAAGAAACATGAGAACTGAGACACAGGGGCAAGAATGGAGACACAGGGGGCAAGAATGGAGACACAGGGGGCAAGAATGAAGACACAGGGGCCAGAATGGAGACACGGCGGCAAGAATGGAGACACGGGGCAAGAATGGAGACACAGGGGCAAGAATGGAGACACATGGGGCAAGAATGGAGACACAGGGGCAAGAATGGAGACACAGCGGGCAAGAATGGAGACACAGGGGCAAGAATGGAGACACAGGGGGCAAGAATGGAGACACAGGGGCAAGAATGGAGACACAGGGGGCAAGAATGAAGACACAGGGGGCAAGAATGAAGACACAGGGGCAAGAATGGAGACACGGAGGCAAGAATGGAGACACAGGGGCAAGAATGAAGACACAGGGGGCAAGAATGAAGACACAGGGGCAAGAATGGAGACACAGGGGGCAAGAATGAAGACACAGGGGGCAAGAATGAAGACACAGGGGCAAGAATGGAGACACGGAGGCAAGAATGGAGACACAGGGGGCAAGAATGGAGACACAGGGGGCAAGAATGGAGACACAGGGGGAGAATGGATATAGATGGGGCAGGATCATGGGGCAGGATGGAGACAGATGGTACAGAATCATGGGACAAGATGGATACGATGGGGCAGGATAATGGGTCAGATGGGACATGATCATGGGACAGATGGTCTGGAAATGGTGTGGTGGTATTTGTTCCTTGTATGTTAAATAGTTAAATAGTTATTAAGGTTGAAGGAAGACTATAAGTCCATCTAGTTCAACCCATAGCCTAACCTAACATGCCCTAACATGTTGATCCAGAGGAAGGCAAAAAAAAACCATGTGGCAAGAGTAAGCTCCACATTGGGGAAAAAAATTCCTTCCCGACTCCACATACAGCAATCAGACTAATTCCCTGGATCAACGCCCTATCAAGGAATCTAGTGTATATACCCTGTAACATTATACTTTTCCAGAAAGGTATCCAGTCCCCTCTTAAATTTAAGTAATGAATCACTCATTACAACATCATACGGTAGAGAGTTCCATAGTGTCACTGCTCTTACAGTAAAGAATCCGCGTCTGTTATTATGCTTAAACCTTTTTTCCTCCAAACGCAGAGGATGCCCCCTTGTCCCGGTTTCAGGTCTATGATTAAAAAGATCATCAGAAAGTTCTTTGTACTGTCCCCTCATATATTTATACATTAACATAAGATCACCCCTTAGTCTTCGTTTTTCCAAACTAAATAGCCCCAAGTGTAATAACCTATCTTGGTATTGCAGACCCCCCAGTCCTCTAATAACCTTGGTCGCTCTTCTCTGCACCCGCTCTAGTTCAGCTATGTCTTTCTTATACACCGGAGACCAGAACTGTGCACAGTATTCTAAGTGTGGTCGAACTAGTGACTTGTATAGAGGTAAAATTATGTTCTCCTCATGAGCATCTATGCCTCTTTTAATGCATCCCATTATTTTATTTGCCTTTGTAGCAGCTGCCTGACACTGGCCACTGAATACGAGTTTGTCATCCACCCATACACCCAGGTCTTTTTCATTGACGGTTTTGCCCAGAGTTTTAGAATTAGGCACATAATTATACATCTTATTACTTCTACCCAAGTGCATGACCTTACATTTATCCCCATTAAAGCTCATTTGCCATTTATCAGCCCAAGCTTCTAGTTTACATAAATCATCCTGTAATATAAAATTGTCCTCCTCTGTATTGATTACCCTGCAGAGTTTAGTGTCATCTGCAAATATTGAAATTCTACTCTGAATGCCTTCTACAAGGTCATTAATAAATATGTTAAAAATAAGAGGGCCCAATACTGACCCCTGTGGTACCCCACTGCTAACCGCGACCCAGGCCGAGTGTGCTCCATTAATAAACACCCTTTGTTTCCTATCCCTGAGCCAGCTCTCAACCCACTTGCACATATTTTCCCCTATCCCCATTATTCTCATTTTATGTATCAACCTTTTGTGTGGCACCGTATCAAAAGCTTTTGAAAAGTCCATATACACTACATCCACTGGGTTCCCTTGGTCCAATCCGTAACTTACCTCTTCATAGAAACTGATCAAATTAGTCTGACATGAACGGTCCCTAGTAAACCTGTGCTGATACTGGGTCATGAGGTTATTCCTCTTCAGATACTCCAGTATAGCATCCCTTAGAATGCCCTCCCGGATTTTACCCACAGTAGAGGTTAAGCTCACTGGCCTATAATTTCCGAGTTCAGTTTTTGTCCCCTTTTTGAATATTGGCACCACATTTGCTATACGCCAGTCCTGTGGTACAGACCCTGTTATTATGGAGTCTTTAAAGATTAAAAATAATGGTCTATCAATGACTGTACTTAATTCCTGCAGTACTCAAGGGTGTATCCCATCCGGGCCTGGAGATTTGTCAATTTTAGTGATTTTTAGACGCCGCCACACTTCCTGCTGGGTTAAGCAGGTAACATTTAATTGGGAATTTTTATCACTAGTCATTTTTTCTGCCATGGGATTTTCTTGTGTAAATACTGATGAAAAAAAGTCATTTAGCATATTGGCTTTTTCCTCATCCTCATCCACCATTTCACCCAGACTATTTTTAAGGGGGCCAACACTATCATTTTTTAGTTTCTTACTATTTATGTAGTTAAAGAATATTTTAGGATTATTTTTACTCTCTCTGGCAATGAGTCTCTCTGTCTCAATCTTTGCTGCCTTGATTTGCTTTTTACAGAATTTATTTAATTTTCTGTATTTATTTAATGCCTCATCACTACCTTCTTCCTTTAATTCTCTAAATGCTTTCTTTTTGTCACTTATTGCGCCCCTTACAGCTCTATTTAGCCGTATTGGTTTCCTCCTATTTCTAGTATGTTTATTCCCATATGGTATATACTGTGCACTAGGGTTGAGCGAAACGGGTCGAACATTTTCAAAAGTCGCCGACTTTTGGCTAAGTCGGGGTTTCATGAAACCCGATCCGACCCCTGTGCGGGGTCGGCCATGTGGTACGCGACTTTCGCGCCAAAGTCGCGTTTCAATGACGCGAAAAGCGCCATTTCTCAGCCAATGAAGGTAAACGCAGAGTGTGGGCAGCGTGATGACATAGGTCCTGGTCCCCACCATCTTAGAGAAGGGCATTGCAGTGATTGGCTTGCTGTCTGCGACGTCACAGGGGCTATAAAGAGGCGTTCCCGCCGACCGCCATCTTACTGCTGCTGATCTGAGCTTAGGGAGAGGTTGCTGCCGCTTTGTCAGAAGCAGGGATAGCGTTAGGCAGGGTCCATTAACCACAAAACCGCTTGTGCTGCAGCGATTTGCACTGTCCAACACCACCCTCGGTGTGCAGGGACAGTGGAAGTTTTTTTTTTTTTTTTCCCCTCAGCGCTGTAGCTCATTGGGCTGCCCTAGAAGGCTCCCTGATAGCTGCATTGCTGTGTGTACGCCGCTGTGCAAACCAACTGCTTTTTTCAAAGCACAAATCCTCTTGTTCCTTCCTTTCTGCACAGCTATCTTTTTTGTTTGTCCACACTTTTTATTTCATTTGTGCATCAGTCCACTCCTTATTGCTGCCTGCCATACCTGGCTGAGATTACTGCAGGCAGGGAGATAGTAGCTGCCTGCCATACCTGGCTGAGATTACTGCAGGCAGGGAGATAGTAATTGTAGGACATTCCCTGTTTTTTTTTTGTTTTTTTTTTTGGTGGGAGATTAAGATTGGCAATTTGGCATTTCTGCTAGAGTGCCATCCCTGTGTGTGCCATCTCTCTCACATAGTGGGCCATAGAAAGCCTTTTCATTTTTCTGTATTTTTTTTTGTGGGGTGTATAAATTCTCCCTGATAAAAATACAGTGGGAGATTAATATTGGCCTTTGGGCTTGTGTGCCAGTCCTGAGTGTGCCATCTCTCTCACAAATAATGGGCCATAGAAAGCCTATTTTATTTTTTTTTGGGTTTTATAAATTCTCCCTGAAAAAAAGGGAGATTAATATTGGCCTCTGGGCTTGTGTGCCAGTCCTGAGCGTGCCATCTGTGCCAGCCCTGAGCGTGCCATCTCTCTCACAAATAGTGGGCCATAGAAAGCCTATTTAATTTTTTTTTGGTTTTATAAATTCTCCCTGAAAAAAAGGGAGATTAATATTGGCCTCTGGGCTTGTGTGCCAGTTGTGAGCGTGCCATCTGTGCCAGTCCTGAGCGTGCCATCTCTCTCACAAATAGTGGGCCATAGAAAGCCTATTTAATTTTTTTTTTGGTTTTATAAATTTTCCCTGAAAAAAGGGAGATTAATATTGGCCTCTGGGCTTGTGTGCCAGTTGTGAGCGTGCCATCTGTGCCAGCCCTGAGCGTGCCATCTCTCTCACAAATAGTGGGCCATAGAAAGCCTATTTAATTTTTTTTTTGGTTTTATAAATTTTCCCTGAAAAAAGGGAGATTAATATTGGCCTCTGGGCTTGTGTGCCAGTTGTGAGCGTGCCATCTGTGCCAGTCCTGAGCGTGCCATCTCTCTCACAAATAGTGGGGCATAGAAAGCCTATTTAATTTTTTTTTTGGTTTTATAAATTTTCCCTGAAAAAAGGGAGATTAATATTGGCCTCTGGGCTTGTGTGCCAGTTGTGAGCGTGCCATCTGTGCCAGTCCTGAGCGTGCCATCTCTCTCACAAATAGTGGGCCATAGAAAGCCTATTTAATTTTTTTTTTGGTTTTATAAATTCTCCCTGAAAAAAAGGGAGATTAATATTGGCCTCTGGGCTTGTGTGCCAGTTGTGAGCGTGCCATCTGTGCCAGTCCTGAGCGTGCCATCTCTCTCACAAATAGTGGGCCATAGAAAGCCTATTTAAATATTTTTTTGGTTTTTTTAAATTCTCCCAGAAAAAAAGGGAGATTAATATTGGCCTCTGGGCTTCTGTGCCAGTCCTGAGCGTGCCATCTGTGCCAGTCCTGAGCGTCCCATCTCTCTCACAAATAGTGGGCCATAGAAAGCCTATTTTTTTTTTTTGGGGGGTTTTAGAAATTCTCCCTGAAAAAAAAAGGGAGATTAATATTGCCCTTTGGGCTTGTGTGCCAGTACTAAGCGTGCCATCTCTCTCTCTCTCTCAGTCAGTGGGCCATAGAACGCCTATTTTTGGTTTTATTTGTTTTCTAAATTCTCCCTGAAAAAATCATTTTATTTTATTTGGTTTCTAAATTCTTCCTGATAAAATCATATTTTTTTTATTATTTTTTTTTCTAAAGTCTCCCTGAAAAAAACAAAACAAAAAAAAAAACAAACAAAAAAAACAGTGGGGGATTAATATTGGCCTTTCTGCTTGTGTGCCAGTCTTGACTCCTGTGTGCGTCATCTCTCACTCAGTGGGCCATAGAACGCCTATTTTTTGTTTTATTAGTTTTATAAATTCTCCCTGAAAAAATCATTTTATTTTATTTGGTTTCTAAATTCTTCCTGATAAAATCATATTTTTTTTATTATTTTTTTTTCTAAAGTCTCCCTGAAAAAAAAAAAAAAAAAACAACCAAAAAAAACAGTGGGAGATTAATATTGGCCTTTCTGCTTGTGTGCCAGTCTTGACTCCTGGGTGTGCCATCTCTCTCTCTCTCTCTCTCTCTCTCTCCAATTGTGGTCCATAGAAAGCCTATATTTTTTTTCCTTGATTTGGGTTCCAAAATCTACCAGAGAAAATAACTACATCAATCATTGGTAGAAAAATATTGGCCTCTGGGCTTGTGTGCCACTCCTGACTCCTGTGTGCGTCATCTCTCAGTCAGTGGGCCATAGAACGCCTATTTTTGTTTTTATTTGTTTTATAAATTCTCCCTGAAAAAATCATTTTATTTTATTTGGTTTCTAAATTCTTCCTGATAAAATCATATTTTTTTATTATTTTTTTTTCTAAAGTCTCCCTGAAAAAAAAAAAAAAAAACAAACAAAAAAAACAGTGGGAGATTAATATTGGCCTTTCTGCTTGTGTGCCAGTCTTGACTCCTGGGTGTGCCATCTCTCTCTCTCTCTCTCTCCAATTGTGGTCCATAGAAAGCCTATATTTTTTTTCCTTGATTTGGGTTCCAAAATCTACCAGAGAAAATAACTACATCAATCATTGGTAGAAAAATATTGGCCTCTGGGCTTGTGTGCCACTCCTGACTCCTGTGTGCGTCATCTCTCAGTCAGTGGGCCATAGAACGCCTATTTTTGGTTTTATTTGTTTTATAAATTCTCCCTGAAAAAATAATTTTATTTTATTTGGTTTCTAAATTCTTCCTGATAAAATCATATTTTTTTTATTATTTTTTTTTCTAAAGTCTCCCTGAAAAAAAAAAAAAAAAAAAAAAAAAAAACAAACCCAAAAAAAAAATGGGAGATTAATATTGGCCTTTCTGCTTGTGTGCCAGTCTTGACTCCTGGGTGTGCCATCTCTCTCTCTCTCTCTCTCTCTCTCTCTCTCTCTCCAATTGTGGTCCATAGAAAGCCTATATTTTTTTTCCTTGATTTGGGTTCCAAAATCTACCAGAGAAAATAACTCCATCAATCATTGGTAGAAAAATATTGGCCTCTGGGCTTGTGTGCCACTCCTGATTCCTGTGTGCGTCATCTCTCACTCAGTGGCCCATAGAAAGCATATAGTTTGTTACATTTGTTTTCTAAATTCTCCCTGCAAAAATCTATTTTTTTTTTTTTTTGGGGTTTCTAAAGTGTTCCTGAAAAAAATAAAAATAAAAAAAAAATAATAGTGTGACATTAATATTAACATTTGTGCTTCAGTGATAGTCCTGCGTGTGGGGCATCTCTCTAATTTGCAGCCACCAAAAACAGAGTGTGTAACATTGGGCCTGATTTTCGCTGTGGTCTCACCAACCTGTAAAGGGGTAGCTAAATCATACTGAAGTTATAGCTCACCGTGTAAGTTGTGTGACTGCAACAAATAACGTTAGTTTGGTTACGTTTTTAAAACAATGAGGAAGTCTAGTGGAAGAGGTCGTGGCCGGGGGCGTTCATTGTCAGCTGGTAATGAGGGTAGTGGTAGTGGTGGAGCATCAGGTGGTCGTGGGGAAAAAAATATTGCACCTAAGTCTGGAGCTGTGGAGCCAGGTTCGTCGTCCGGCTACACAAGGCCTCGAACGCTCCCTTTTCTGGGATTAGGAAAACCGCTTTTAAAGCCGGAGCAGCAAGAGCAAGTTTTGGCTTATCTTGCTGACTCAGCCTCTAGCTCTTTTGCCTCCTCTCGTGAAACTGGTAAAAGTAAAAGCAGCGCGTCGTTAGTGGATGTTCACGGTCAGGGACAAGTCACTTCCTTGTCCTCTTCAGCAAAAACAACAACAGAGAAGAATGCAGCAGGCGACACAACGGGTTACTCCATGGAGCTCTTTACACATACCGTCCCTGGCTTAGAAAGTGAAGCAGTTAACAGTCCATGCCCATTACAAGTTGAATCTGACATGGAGTGCACTGACGCACAGCCACAGCCAGACTACTATGCTGGTCCTTTGACTCAGACCACAACATTGCCCTCGCAGGGTGCTGATCAAGAATCAGACCCTGATGAGACTATGTTGCCCCATCACGAACGCTATACCACCGAACGACACGGTGACACAGACGAACTTGCGCAGGAGGTACAAGAAGAGTTATTAGATGACCCAGTTCTTGACCCCGATTGGCAGCCATTGGGGGAACAGGGTGCAGGCGGCAGCAGTTCTGAAGCAGAGGAGGAGGAGGGGCCGCAGCAGGCATCAACATCGCCACAGGTTCCATCTGCCGGGCCCGTATCTTGCCCAAAACGCGTGGCAAAGCCAAAACCTGGTGGAGGACAGCGTGGCCATCCGGTTAAAGCTCAGTCTGCAATGCCTGAAAAGGTATCCGATGCTAGAAAGAGTGCAGTCTGGCATTTTTTTAAACAACATCCAATTGATCAGCGCAAAGTCATCTGTCAAAAATGTTCTACTTCCTTAAGCAGAGGTCAGAATCTGAAAAGTCTCAATACTAGTTGCATGCATAGACATTTAACCACCATGCATTTGAAAGCTTGGACTAACTACCAAACGTCCCTTAAGGTTGTTGCACCCTCGGCCAATGAAGCTAGTCATCAACGCAACATCCCTTCCGGCAGTGTAGGACCACCATTTAGCGCACCACCTGCTGTATCTGTGCAGGTATCTTTGCCAGGCCAAAGCAGTCAGGGTCAGGGAATCACCAGTTTCGTAGTAGGAAACACTGCATCTAGGGCACCGGCGGCAACAATACCATCTCCCACCGTCTCTCAGTCTGCCATGTCCACCGGCACCCCCGCTAGTTCCACGATCTCCAGCTCTCCAGTCCAGCTCACCCTACATGAGACTATGGTTAGAAAAAGGAAATACTTAGCCTCGCATCCGCGTACACAGGGTTTGAACGCCCACATAGCTAGACTAATCTCGTTAGAGATGATGCCCTACCGGTTAGTTGAAAGCGAAGCTTTCAAAGACCTGATGGACTACGCTGTACCACGCTACGAGCTACCCAGTCGACACTTTTTTTCCAGAAAAGCCATCCCAGCCCTCCACCAGCATGTTAAAGAGCGCATCGTCCATGCACTCAGGCAATCTGTGAGCACAAAGGTGCACCTGACAACAGATGCATGGACCAGTAGGCATGGCCAGGGACGTTACGTGTCCATCACGGCACACTGGGTAAATGTGGTGGATTCAGGGTCCACAGGGGACAGCAAGTTTGGGACAGTTCTGCCTAGCCCACGGTCTAGTAAACAGTTGTCTGTAGCCGTTCGCACCCCCTCCTCCTCCTCCTCCTCCTCGTCCTCCTGCAGAAGCAAGAGCTCGTCCACAGACCGCAGTCGCACAAACACTCCATCCGCACCTGCCACTGTTGCACACCAGGTCTCCCATTATGGGGCAGCTACTGGCAAACGTCAGCAGGCTGTATTGGCTATGAAGTGTTTGGGCGACAATAGACACACCGCGGAAGTTCTGTCCGAGTTCTTGCAGCAAGAAACGCAGTCGTGGCTGGGCACTGTAGATCTTGAGGCAGGCAAGGTAGTGAGTGATAACGGAAGGAATTTCATGGCTGCCATCTCCCTTTCCCAACTGAAACACATTCCTTGCCTGGCTCACACCTTAAACCTGGTGGTGCAGTGCTTCCTGAAAAGTTATCCGGGGTTATCCGACCTGCTCCTCAAAGTGCGTGGACTTTGCGCACATATCCGCCGTTCGCCTGTACACTCCAGCCGTATGCAGACCTATCAGCGTTCTTTGAACCTTCCCCAGCATCGCCTAATCATAGACGTTGCAACAAGGTGGAACTCAACACTGCACATGCTTCAGAGACTGTGCGAACAGAGGCGGGCTGTTATGTTTTTGTGGGAGGATACACATACACGGGCAGGCAGTAGGATGGCAGACATGGAGTTGTCAGGTGTGCAGTGGTCAAAGATTCAAGACATGTGTCAAGTCCTTCAGTGTTTTGAGGAATGCACACGGCTGGTTAGTGCAGACAACGCCATAATAAGCATGAGCATCCCCCTAATGCGTCTGCTGATGCAAAGTTTGACATAAAGGATCAGGCGTCTGCACCAGAGGAAGAGGAAAGCCTTGATGACAGTCAGCGATTGTCTGGTCAGGGCAGTGTACATGACGAGGTACCGGGCGAAGAGGAGGTGGAGGATGAGGAGGATGATGGGGATGAGTATATTTTTAATGAGGAAGCTTTCCCGGGGGCACGGGAAATTGGTGGCGTGGCAAGGCCGGGTTCTGGTTTTTTGAGGGACACAAGTGACGTAGATTTGCCTGCAACTGCCCCTCAACCAAGCACAACCGCAGATTTGACAACGGGAACTTTGGCCCACATGGCGGATTATGCCTTGCGTATCCTCAAAAGGGACACACGCATTACAAAAATGATGAACGATGACGATTACTGGTTGGCCTGCCTCCTTGATCCTCGCTGTAAAGGCAAATTGCAAAATATTATGCCACATGAGAACTTGGAACTAATATTAGCAACAAAACAATCAACTCTTGTTGACCGTTTGCTTCTGGCATTCCCTGCACACAGCGCCCGTGATCGTTCTCACACGAGCTCCAGGGGCCAGCAGACCAGAGGTGTTAGAGGGGCAGAAATCAGAAGTGGCGTTGGCCAGAGGGGTTTTCTGACCAGGTTGTGGAGTGATTTTTCTATGACCGCAGACAGGACAGGTACTGCAGCATCAATTCAAAGTGACAGGAGACAACATTTGTCCAGTATGGTTACAAACTATTTTTCATCCCTTATCGACGTTCTCCCTCAACCGTCATTCCCATTTGATTACTGGGCATCCAAATTAGACACCTGGCCAGAATTGGCAGAATATGCATTGCAGGAGCTTGCTTGCCCGGCAGCTAGTGTCCTATCAGAAAGAGTATTCAGTGCTGCAGGTTCAATACTAACAGAAAAAAGGACTCGTCTGGCTACCCAAAATGTAGATGATCTAACCTTCATTAAAATGAACCACAACTGGATTTCAAAATCTTTTGCCCCACCCTGCCCGGCTGACACCTAGCTTTCCTATGAAAAGGTCTTGCCTGTGGACTATTCTGAATGACTTTTCCAATCTCGTAATTTTCTTCACCTGATTGTCCAGCATACGACATGTTTCCACCTCACGAAATGGCCAAACTCCCCACACGGGGCCGTGCTATCGCCACTTTGCGCTTGGACCCTTGAGAGTGCTGTTTGTCTGAAGAGGTGGGTGTGGCCGCTTTTGGTCGACGGCACTGCCACTGGGTCCCTCATAGTACAATAAAGTGTCTCTGGCGGTGGTGGTGCGCACCCAACGTCAGACACACCGTTGTAATATGAGGGGCCCTGTGCCTGTACCGCCGGCCACAAGACAGTTCCCCCCCCAGCTCAAACAGTGCTCTACCACTAGCAAAATTATCTCTCACAGCTTCACCAATGTGTAGCCTAGGCGCTGACATCCTTCAATGCCTGGCACTGACAATACCATTGTTTTGACATTTTTGTTATGTTAGGCCTTCGAAGCCTGTCTGCGGTCCCTTCTTTCTACAACTACTACACTGACCAGGCCACTGCTGGCCGTGTTACCCTGGAACCAATTTAAAAGTGCCTACAGTCAGCCCAATTTTGTTATGTTAGGCCTTCGAAGACTGTCTGCCGTCACTCCTTCCACTAGACTTCCACTGACCATACACTGCTGCCCATGTACCCCTGGAACCAATTTAAAAGTGCCTACAGCCAGCCCAATTTTGTTATGTTAGGCCTTCGAAGCCTGTCTGCGGTCACTCCTTCCACTAGACTTCCACTGACCAGACCACTGCTGCCCGTGTACCCCTGCAACCAATTTAAAAGTGCCTACAGCCAGCCCAAGTTTGTTATGTTAGGCCTTTGAAGCCTGTCTGCGGTCACTCCTTCCACTAGACTTCCACTGACCAGACCACTGCTGCCCGTGTACCCCTGGAACCAATTTAAAAGTGCCTACAGCCAGCCCAAGTTTGTTATGTTAGGCCTTCGAAGCCTGTCTGCGGTCACTCCTTCCACTAGACTTCCACAGACCAGACCACTGCTGCCCGTGTACCCCTGGAACCAATTTAAAAGTGCCTACAGCCAGCCCAAGTTTGTTATGTTAGGCCTTGGAAGCCTGTCTGCGGTCACTCCTTTCACTAGACTTCCACTGACCAGACCACTGCTGCCCGTGTACCCCTGGAACCAATTTAAAAGTGCCTACAGCCAGCCCAAGTTTGTTATGTTAGGCCTTCGAAGCCTGTCTGCGGTCACTCCTTCCACTAGACTTCCACAGACCAGACCACTGCTGCCCGTGTACCCCTGGAACCAATTTAAAAGTGCCTACAGCCAGCCCAAGTTTGTTATGTTAGGCCTTGGAAGCCTGTCTGCGGTCACTCCTTCCACTAGACTTCCACTGACCAGACCACTGCTGCCCGTGTACCCCTGGAACCAATTTAAAAGTGCCTACAGCCAGCCCAAGTTTGTTATGTTAGGCCTTCGAAGCCTGTCTGCGGTCACTCCTTCCACTAGACTTCCACTGACCAGACCACTGCTGCCCGTGTACCCCTGGAACCAATTTAAAAGTGCCTACAGCCAGCCCAAGTTTGTTATGTTAGGCCTTCGAAGCCTGTCTGCGGTCACTCCTTCCACTAGACTTCCACAGACCAGACCACTGCTGCCCGTGTACCCCTGGAACCAATTTAAAAGTGCCTACAGCCAGCCCAAGTTTGTTATGTTAGGCCTTGGAAGCCTGTCTGCGGTCACTCCTTCCACTAGACTTCCACTGACCAGACCACTGCTGCCCGTGTACCCCTGGAACCAATTTAAAAGTGCCTACAGCCAGCCCAAGTTTGTTATGTTAGGCCTTGGAAGCCTGTCTGCGGTCACTCCTTCCACTAGACTTCCACTGACCAGACCACTGCTGCCCGTGTACCCCTGGAACCAATTTAAAAGTGCCTACAGCCAGCCCAAGTTTGTTATGTTAGGCCTTGGAAGCCTGTCTGCGGTCACTCCTTCCACTAGACTTCCACTGACCAGACCACTGCTGCCCGTGTACCCCTGGAACCAATTTAAAAGTGCCTACAGCCAGCCCAAGTTTGTTATGTTAGGCCTTCGAAGCCTGTCTGCGGTCACTCCTTCCACTAGACTTCCACAGACCAGACCACTGCTGCCCGTGTACCCCTGGAACCAATTTAAAAGTGCCTACAGCCAGCCCAAGTTTGTTATGTTAGGCCTTGGAAGCCTGTCTGCGGTCACTCCTTCCACTAGACTTCCACTGACCAGACCACTGCTGCCCGTGTACCCCTGGAACCAATTTAAAAGTGCCTACAGCCAGCCCAAGTTTGTTATGTTAGGCCTTCGAAGCCTGTCTGCGGTCACTCCTTCCACTAGACTTCCACAGACCAGACCACTGCTGCCCGTGTACCCCTGGAACCAATTTAAAAGTGCCTACAGCCAGCCCAAGTTTGTTATGTTAGGCCTTGGAAGCCTGTCTGCGGTCACTCCTTCCACTAGACTTCCACTGACCAGACCACTGCTGCCCGTGTACCCCTGGAACCAATTTAAAAGTGCCTACAGCCAGCCCAAGTTTGTTATGTTAGGCCTTGGAAGCCTGTCTGCGGTCACTCCTTCCACTAGACTTCCACTGACCAGACCACTGCTGCCCGTGTACCCCTGGAACCAATTTAAAAGTGCCTACAGCCAGCCCAAGTTTGTTATGTTAGGCCTTCGAAGCCTGTCTGCGGTCACTCCTTCCACTAGACTTCCACAGACCAGACCACTGCTGCCCGTGTACCCCTGGAACCAATTTAAAAGTGCCTACAGCCAGCCCAAGTTTGTTATGTTAGGCCTTGGAAGCCTGTCTGCGGTCACTCCTTCCACTAGACTTCCACTGACCAGACCACTGCTGCCCGTGTACCCCTGGAACCAATTTAAAAGTGCCTACAGCCAGCCCAAGTTTGTTATGTTAGGCCTTGGAAGCCTGTCTGCGGTCACTCCTTCCACTAGACTTCCACAGACCAGACCACTGCTGCCCGTGTACCCCTGGAACCAATTTAAAAGTGCCTACAGCCAGCCCAAGTTTGTTATGTTAGGCCTTCGAAGCCTGTCTGCGGTCACTCCTTCCACTAGACTTCCACAGACCAGACCACTGCTGCCCGTGTACCCCTGGAACCAATTTAAAAGTGCCTACAGCCAGCCCAAGTTTGTTATGTTAGGCCTTGGAAGCCTGTCTGCGGTCACTCCTTCCACTAGACTTCCACTGACCAGACCACTGCTGCCCGTGTACCCCTGGAACCAATTTAAAAGTGCCTACAGCCAGCCCAAGTTTGTTATGTTAGGCCTTGGAAGCCTGTCTGCGGTCACTCCTTCCACTAGACTTCCACTGACCAGACCACTGCTGCCCGTGTACCCCTGGAACCAATTTAAAAGTGCCTACAGCCAGCCCAAGTTTGTTATGTTAGGCCTTCGAAGCCTGTCTGCGGTCACTCCTTCCACTAGACTTCCACAGACCAGACCACTGCTGCCCGTGTACCCCTGGAACCAATTTGAAAGTGCCTACAGCCAGCCCAAGTTTGTTATGTTAGGCCTTGGAAGCCTGTCTGCGGTCACTCCTTCCACTAGACTTCCACTGACCAGACCACTGCTGCCCGTGTACCCCTGGAACCAATTTAAAAGTGCCTACAGCCAGCCCAAGTTTGTTATGTTAGGCCTTGGAAGCCTGTCTGCGGTCACTCCTTCCACTAGACTTCCACAGACCAGACCACTGCTGCCCGTGTACCCCTGGAACCAATTTAAAAGTGCCTACAGCCAGCCCAAGTTTGTTATGTTAGGCCTTGGAATCCTGTCTGCGGTCACTCCTTCCACTAGACTTCCACTGACCAGACCACTGCTGCCCGTGTACCCCTGGAACCAATTTAAAAGTGCCTACAGCCAGCCCAAGTTTGTTATGTTAGGCCTTGGAAGCCTGTCTGCGGTCACTCCTTCCACGAGACTTCCACTGACCAGACCACTGCTGCCCGTGTACCCCTGGAACCAATTTAAAAGTGCCTACAGCCAGCCCAAGTTTGTTATGTTAGGCCTTCGAAGCCTGTCTGCGGTCACTCCTTCCACTAGACTTCCACTGACCAGACCACTGCTGCCCGTGTACCCCTGGAACCAATTTAAAAGTGCCTACAGCCAGCCCAAGTTTGTTATGTTAGGCCTTCGAAGCCTGTCTGCGGTCACTCCTTCCACTAGACTTCCACAGACCAGACCACTGCTGCCCGTGTACCCCTGGAACCAATTTAAAAGTGCCTACAGCCAGCCCAAGTTTGTTATGTTAGGCCTTCGAAGCCTGTCTGCGTCCCGTTCTTTCAACTACAACTACACTGACCAGGCCACTGATGGCCTTGTTCCCCTGGAACCAATTTTAACTTGCCTACAGCCAGCCCTATGTTATTATGTTAGGCCTTCGAAGCCTGTCTGCGTCCCGTTCTTTCAACTACAACTACACTGACCAGGCCACTGATGGCCGTGTTCCCCTGGAACCAATTTTAACTTGCCTACAGCCAGCCCAATGTTAGGCCTTTGATGCCTGTCTGCCGTCACTCCTTCCACTAGGCCTCCACTGTCTATTGCTGCCCGTGTACCCCTTGAACCAACATCATTAAATATAAAAAAAATTAATTTGATTATAATAAATAAGATCGTGTTGAGATCTCAAATGCAGACATTTTAACAATCAAAACAAACACACAACAAATATCTGGAACTGTACTACAAAGGTCCAACAGCTACAATTTCTTTCTCCTGCAAGAAGTTAACTGAAAGTTTTTTGGAGTTGTTAACACAGATATGGCATCCACCGAGTGTTGTCCTGTCGCGTCTCCTTTAAATTATTTCCAATAAGATGTTAAACTATTAATTTAATAAAATCAATAATTAAAAAAATAATTGAGTAAGTCAAAAGCACATTGCAAATAAACATTAATTACAAATCAAGAAGCATGGCGCGTCCGAGGGTGAGTAGATACCGAATAAGAATATAATCACCCTCGGACGCGCAATGCTTATTTACAATAGCCTTCCTTCCTAAGAATCAGCCCTTCCGTGGTGTAGAGAGAGGTTGTGTTACACTCCAAGGTGTTCCCCAGGTTGCCTTTCCTGAGCTTCGATCTTCCGGCTCTCGTTTAGTAGCTGTTGGAAACTACGCTGCATTAGGCCTACTAATTGTGTATGGGTGAAACAGTGGCGCATCTGCGGTCCCTCCTTCCACTAGGCCTCCACTGACCTGTCTACTGCGGCCCGTGTACCCCTTGAACCAACCTAATAAAATATTTAAAAAATTAATTTGATTATAAAAAATAAGATCGTGTTGAGATCTCAAATGCAGACATTTTAACAATCAAAACAAACACACAACAAATATCTGGAACTGTACTACAAAGGTCCAACAGCTACAATTTCTTTCTCCTGCAAGAAGTTAACTGAAAGTTTTTTGGAGTTGTTAACACAGATATGGCATCCACCGAGTGTTGTCCTGTCGCGTCTCCTTTAAATTATTTCCAATAAGATGTTAAACTATTAATTTAATAAAATCAATAATTAAAAAAATAATTGAGTAAGTCAAAAGCACATTGCAAATAAACATTAATTACAAATCAAGAAGCATGGCGCGTCCGAGGGTGAGTAGATACCGAATAAGAATATAATCACCCTCGGACGCGCAATGCTTATTTACAACAGCCTTCCTTCCTAAGAATCAGCCCTTTCGTGGTGTAGAGAGAGGTTGTGTTACACTCCAAGGTGTTCCCCGGGTTGCCTTTCATGAGCTTCGATCTTCCGGCTCTCGTTTAGTAGTTGGTGGAAACTACGCTGCATTAGGCCTACAAATTTGGTATGGGGTGTAGAGACAGGTTGTGTTACACTCCAAGGTTTTCACCAGGTTGCCTTTCCTGAGCTTCGATCTTCATGCTCTCGTTTAGTAGTTGTAGAAAAGTACGCTGCATTAGGCCTACAAAATGGGTATGGGGTGGAGAGAGATGGTGTGTTACACTCCAAGGTGTTCCCCAGGTTGCCTTTCCTGAGCTTCGATCTTCATGCTCTCGTTTAGTAGGTGTCGGAAAGTAGGCTGCATTAGGCCTAAAAAATGGGGAATGGGGTGGAGAGAGATGGTGTGTTACACTCCAAGGTGTTCCCCAGGTTTCCTTGCCATTGCTTCGGTCTTCCGACTCTCGTTTAGTAGTTGTAGAAAAGTACACTGCATTAGGCCTAAAAAATGGGTATGGGGTGGAGAGAGATGGTGTGTTACACTCCAAGGTGTTCCCCAGGTTGCCTTTCCTGAGCTTCGATCTTCATGCTCTCGTTTAGTAGGTGTCGGAAAGTAGGCTGCATTAGGCCTACAAATTGGGTATGGGGTAGAGAGAGATGGTGTGTTACACTCCAAGGTGTTCCCCAGGTTGCCTTTCCTGAGCTTCGATCTTCATGCTCTCGTTTAGTAGGTGTCGGAAAGTAGGCTGCATTAGGCCTACAAATTGGGTATGGGGTGGAGAGAGATGGTGTGTTACACTCCAAGGTGTTCCCCAGGTTTCCTTGCCATTGCTTCGGTCTTCCGACTCTCGTTTAGTAGTTGTAGAAAAGTACACAGCATTAGGCCTACAAAATGGGTATGGGGTGGAGAGAGATGGTGTGTTACACTCCAAGGTGTTCCCCAGGTTGCCTTTCCTGAACTTCGATCTTCATGCTCTCGTTTAGTAGGTGTCGGAAAGTAGGCTGCATTAGGCCTACAAATTGGGTATGGGGTGGAGAGAGATGGTGTGTTACACTCCAAGGTGTTCCCCAGGTTTCCTTGCCATTGCTTCGGTCTTCCGACTCTCGTTTAGTAGTTGTAGAAAAGTACACAGCATTAGGCCTACAAAATGGGTATGGGGTGGAGAGAGATGGTGTGTTACACTCCAAGGTGTTCCCCAGGTTGCCTTTCCTGAACTTCGATCTTCATGCTCTCGTTTAGTAGGTGTCGGAAAGTAGGCTGCATTAGGCCTACAAAATGGGTATGGGGTGGAGAGAGATGGTGTGTTACACTCCAAGGTGTTCCCCAGGTTGCCTTTCCTGAGCTTCTATCTTCAGGCTCTCATTAAATTGTGGTTAAATGGAACAACTGCATTTGGCGTACTAGTTGGTTTGGGGCCTACTATCGGTGTCTGCCACTCCTTGCTGTTCTCCTGGTTTCCTGTCCTGAAATTCCATTTTCAGCCTCTCGTTAAGTAGTTGTTAATGTTAGACTGCATTTGGCCTACTAGTTGGGTTGGGGCCTACTATCGGTGTCTGCCACTCCTTGCTGTTCTCCTCCACTGAACAAAGCTGTGCCGCCTGTTTACTACGGTTGCCAATTTTGAACTGCATTTCGACTACTTACTGATTTGGCCCTACTCTCTGTGTCAGCCTCTCATTCCAGTTGTCCTCCACTGCAATGCCCCCTGGTTATTCCTGTGTTACCAATTTTGAACTGCATTTAGCCCACTTTCTTCTTTGGGCCTATATCTGTGTTTCCACTTCATCGTGCCCATTGCCCAGCCAGTGATAGATGAGTCTGCTGGTACATTGACCCATAACGCAACATTCCCCGTGCACGCTACACAACAACATTGTGACCCTGCTGAAAGTCAGGTTGCTCTTCCCGCATACCATACCACCTTACACGGGGACAAAGAGGAAGGTGCAGATGAAAGTGCAGGTTCCTTCATCAGGTGGGGGGAGGAATACTAGTTGGCGACGTCACTGGCACAGGGCCTCTCATAGTACGCAAAAGTGTTGCTGCCGGTGGGAGGCGCCCCCGCCGTGCAAACACACCGCTGTACTTTGAGGGGCCCTGTGCCAGTGCCAATGCCAACGAGTGGGCCCCCCCTGCTTGCTCAGGTTCACAGCACTTGCAAAGTTGAAATACTTACCTCTCCCTGCTCCACTGCCGTGACGTGGTCCAGATTTCCTGGGCCCACTAATTACTTGAACCAGCCCTACCCCCCACAACTTTAGCCAAATGACCCCCAATTTCAAATGCCTTCCAATTATTATAAGGTAAATTACGCTTGACAAGCTTCATTAAGAAGAATGGATGGTTTTGACATTAAAATGGGCACTCTAGGTGTTTTCCTGGCCCCCACTCACTGCCGACTATGCTGCCCCATTGACTTGCATTGGGTTTCGTGTTTCGGTCGATCCCGACTTTACGTCATAATCGGCCGATTTCACTCGACCCGACTTTGGACATAGTCGGGTTTCGCAAAACCCGGCTCGACTCTAAAAAGGTCAAGGTCGCTCAACTCTACTGTGCACAGGTCCTATCCAGGATGCTAATAAATGTCTCCCATTTTCTTTGTGTATTTTTGTGTCTCAGGATATCGTCCCAGTTAATTGCACCAAGATCCTCTCTCATCCGTTGGAAATTTGCCCTCCTGAAGTTTAGTGTCCTTGTAACCCCTCTATTACACATCTTTTTAAAGGATACATGAAAACTTATTATTTTGTGATCGCTATTACCCAAGTGACCCCCAACCCTTATATTTGATATGCGGTCTAGCCTGTTGGTTAATATTAGGTCTAGCAGTGCCCCCCTTCTTGTTGGGTCCTGAACCAGTTGTGAAAGGTAATTGTCTCTCATAGTTGTCAAAAACCGGTTACCTTTGCTGGAACTGCAGGTTTCTGTTCCCCAATCTATTTCAGGGTAGTTGAAGTCCCCCATAATAATGACTTCTCCTTGAGTCGCAGCTTCATCTACCGTATATACTCGAGTATAAGCCGACCCGAGTATAAGCCGACCCCCCTAATTTTGCCACAAAAAACTGGGAAAACTTATTGACTCGAGTATAAGCCTAGGGTGGAAATGCAGCATTTACCGGTGAAGTTCAAAAATAAAAATAGATCATTCTTGCCCCATAGCTGTGCCATATAGTGCTCTGCACCGTTCATTATTGCCCCATAGCTGTGCCATATAGTGTTCTGCACCGTTCATATTGCTCCATAGCTGTGCCATATAGTGCTCTGCACCATTCATTATTACCCCATAGCTGTGCCATATAGTACTCTGCACCGTTCATATTTCCCCATAGCTCTGCCATATAGTGCCCTGCACCGTTCATATTGCTCCATAGCTCTGCCATATAGTGCTCTGCACCGTTCATATTTCCCCATAGCTGTGCCATACAGTGCTCTGCACCGTTCATTATTGCCCCATAGCTGTGCCATATAGTGCTCTGCACTGTTCATTATTGCCCCATAGCTGTGCCATATAGTGCTCTGCACCGTTCATTATTGCCCCATAACTGTGCCATATAGTGCTCTGCACCGTTCATTATTGTCCCATAGCTGTGCCATATAGTGCTCTGCACCGTTCATATTGCCCCATAGCTGTGCCATATAGTGCTCTGCATCGTTCATATTGCCCCATAGCTGTGCCATATAGTGCTCTGCACCGTTCATATTTCCCCATAGCTGTGCCCCATATAGTGCTCTGCACCGTTCATATTTCCCCATAGATGCTCCACATATATCTGTGCCATTGCTGCTGCTGCAATAAAAAAAAAAAAGCCATACTCACCTCTCTTGCTTGCAGCTCACAGCGTCCGGTCCCGGCGTCTCTCCGCTCTGACTGATCAGGCAGAGGGCGCCGCGCATACTATATGCGTCATCGTGCCCTATGACCTGAACAGTCAGTGCAGATAGACGCCGGGAAGATGGAGCGGCGCCGGGAAGATGGAGCGGCGCCCGGCGGCTGGAACGGGGACAGGTAAATATGCGATACCTACCTGCTCCCGGCGTCCGACTCCTTCCCCCGTACAGCTAGTCTTCGGTGCCGCAGCTTCTTCCTCTATCAGCGGTCACTGGCACCGCTGATTAGAGAAATGAATAGGTGGCTCCACCCCTATGGGAGGTGGAGCCGCTTATTCATTTCTCTAATGAGCGGTCCCACGTGACCGCTGAACAGTGGAAGAACTGCAGCACTGAAGACCGTGGGACGGCAGGGGGAGCGTCAGGATTGCTGGAAGCAGGTAAGTATGCCTCAGCGCCCTCACCCCCTCACCCGCCCACCCTGCCACCCACCTTGACTCGAGTATAAGCCGAGAGGGGCACTTTCAGCCCAAAAATTTGGGCTGAAAATCTCAGCTTATACTCGAGTATATACGGTATTTGCTTTACGAGGATATTCTCCATTGCTTCCATTATTTTTGGAGATTTATAACAAACCCCTATCAGCAATTTATTATTTTTCCCCCCTCCCCTTATCTCCACCCACAGGGATTCTACATTTTCATTAAATTCACCTATATTATCACGCAGGATGGGTTTTAAGGATGATTTTACATATAGACACACCCCTCCCCCTCGCTTATCTGTACGGTCATTTCTGAACAGGCTATAGCCCTGCAAGTTAACAGCCCAATCATGGATCTCATCCAGCCATGTCTCAGATATACCCACCATGTCATAATTATGCTCCAACAACATTAGTTCTAATTCGTCCATTTTGTTGGGGAGGCTTCTGGCATTAGTATACATACATTTTATGTATCTCTCTGCACCTCTATCCTTTCTTAAATTATTAACTGTTCTAACCCCACCCCCCATGCCACCGCCACCCCCAAATTCCTTATTTGTGCCCAGGTCTCTATCTGCACTATCTTCCCCTCCTATAAAATGAATACCCTCCCCCCCAATTCCTAGTTTAAACACTCCTCCAACCTTCTAGCCATTGCACCAGACAGAAAAGTTAAATAAAAAAAATAAAAAATAAATACAAAGTATTAATTAAAAAAAAAAACAGACAGCAATTCAGTACTTCCTCCCTTGGAAACTCCCTGACTCCAAAGTCACTGAATCACAACGCCGTTCACACTTACGCTCAGGTCACACTCAGCTTGTTCACACTCGCTAAGCTGAAGATTTAAAGATTTTTTTTTTTCTCTAGTTCCCTTAACAGCAAACCACCTTGCTGTCCAAATGCATTTCCAAAAAGGACTGGAGCCCCTAACAGCTGCCCCTTATAAACCCTTAATTATGAGCCCCCACCCTAAGTTAACCCCTTATGAATATAGCTACCCCCAATTCAGCAACTCACACCAATTCACACAGGTATCTGTTAAAGGCTTTCCAAATACCTCTTCACTGAATCACAAGTCACACTTACCGCCGTCCACACTTACGCTCAGATCACACTCAGCTCGCTCACACTCGCTCTGCTGAAGATTTATAGATTTTTTTTTCTCTAGTTCCCTTAACAGCAAACCACCTTGGTGTCCAAATGCACTTCCAAAAAGTGGTATTATTCAGTCACTGTAGTGGTAATATGTGATCTGGTTATGGTGTGGTGGTATTTGTTCCTTGTATGTGGTAATATTCGATCACTGTGGTTGTAATATGTGGTCTGGACATGGTGTGGTGGTATTTGTTCTTTGTATGTTTTATTATTCGGCCACTATGTAGTGGTTTATGTGGTCTGGACATGGTGTGGCGGTATTTGTTCCTTGTATGTGGTATTATAGGTCTCTGTGTGGTGGTAATATGGCGTCTGGTCATGGTGCGGTGGTATTTGTCCCTTGTATGTGATATTATTGGTCATTTAAAAAATTGAAAAATAAATAAAAATATACCAAAATTATATTGGATATTATAACAAATGATTAATAGGTAAGAGTAGTGTAGAGCTGGGCCTAAAGAGTCTACCTTGTCGTGATGGAGGCTTAAAAAATCTTTTGGCCATAACAAAAGCTGCTGGCTATTTGTGTGATCTGGTGACGGGAACTGTTAGGCTGGGATCACACTTGCGAATTCAATGCGAGAAACTCGCATTAAGTCCTGTCACTGCCGCCGGCACTCTGGACCGGAGTTTGCAGCTGCATGTATTTCTATGCAGCCGCACGCTCCGGTCCTGAGTGCCGGCGGCAGTGACAGGACTTGATGAGAGACACTCGTGCTAGTTTCCGGCATTGACCTCGCAAGTGTGAGCCCGCCCTTAATGAGTGATTGGTGAGAAGTGGAGTTTTTCCAAGAAAGAGCGGTGGGACTGTGGACAGTTCGAGGGGTGGAGCCTGGGTGGAGTCTCAAGGGGGCCCTGAAAATTTCACCACTATGAGGCCCCAAAATTCCTAGTGGCAGCCCTGCATACGACTGTTTATCCCCGGCCTTAGACTAGCAAGTCCTTGCTACAATATCAACGTTTAAAGGCAAACACTGATAACATTAAAATGATCATGCTTATTTTCAAGATAAAGTATCATCAACTGTCAGTGTAATGCAACTCCTCTAACACATACTGTAAGTGTAGCCCTACTTTGTGCCTTTGCAGTCATTCTGTAGAACAACTACAGCAGGAAAAACATACTTATATTCGGGCTTGGAGGGGTATAGTTTAGCCGAGGCTAGAATATGCCAGGGGTATACTTTGGCCTAGGCCAGACTATACCCGGGGTATACTGGCCTAGGCCACTTTAACCCCGGGCATAGTCTAGGATGGGGTCAGGTCCACAAAAAAAGAAAAAAGATTTGTTTTTTGTTTTGAATTCGGACCTATGGATTCAATAATTAGATCAGTAATTCGTAAAAACTGGCATATCCTAGGTCGGGACACTGACTTGAAAGAAATGACAGATAGGGGGCCTTTATTTTCATGTCGACGTAGCAGAAATATTAGGGATCTGTTAGTGCGTAATAGGTTCTCCTCAGATCGGGATAATTGGCTCACATCAAATACATCTAAAGGAAATTTTAAATGTGGCCATTGTAATTTTTGTAAATACCATCTGACAGGCACCTATGTTAAAATTGGCCCCATCCAACATACGGTTCGAGATTTCATTTCATGCAGGTCCACTCATATTGTATATGTTATTTTTTGCCCATGTGGCTTTTATTATATAGGCAAGACAATCCGGCCGTTGTTCAAAAGAATAAGAGAACATTTCAATTCGGTGAGAACAGGCAAAGGGGTTCCAAGGTTTATTAACCATGTAAGAAATGAACACGATGGTAATATACATTCTTTACGTTTTGCGGGGTTGGAACAGGTTTCCTTACCAAAACAAGGTGGAGACTTGCAGCGCTTGCTACTCCAAAAAGAAGGGAGATGGATCATGCGTGCAGACGCTGTAGGCCCCCTAGGTTTAAATGAAAGGATCGACATGGCAGTTTTCCTCTGAGAAGTTATTATAAAATTCATTGCAATGTTATATTTCAGATTTAAATCTTTGGTGGCGTTGTTTTTAAATTGTTTTTAAATGTGTTTTTGTAATTAATGTCTTCACATTTGTGATATACAGGTCCTTCTCAAAAAATTAGCATATAGTGTTAAATTTCATTATTTACCATAATGTAATGATTACAATTAAACTTTCATATATTATAGATTCATTATCCACCAACTGAAATTTGTCAGGTCTTTTATTGTTTAAATACTGATGATTTTGGCATACAACTCCTGATAACCCAAAAAACCTGTCTCAATAAATTAGCATATTTCACCCATCCAATCAAATAAAAGTGTTTTTTAATAACAAACAAAAAAACCATCAAATAATAATGTTCAGTTATGCACTCAATACTTGGTCGGGAATCCTTTTGCAGAAATGACTGCTTCAATGCGGCGTGGCATGGAGGCAATCAGCCTGTGACACTGCTGAGATGTTATGGAGGCCCAGGATGCTCATCCAGAGTGTTGGGTCTTGCGTCTCTCAACTTTCTCTTCACAATATCCCACAGATTCTCTATGGGGTTCAGGTCAGGAGAGTTGGCAGGCCAATTGAGCACAGTAATACCATGGTCAGTAAACCATTTACCAGTGGTTTTGGCACTGTGAGCAGGTGCCAGGTCGTGCTGAAAAATGAAATCTTCATCTCCATAAAGCATTTCAGCCGATGGAAGCATGAAGTGCTCCAAATCTCCTGATAGCTAGCTGCATTGACCCTGCCCTTGATGAAACACAGTGGACCAACACCAGCAGCTGACATGGCACCCCACACCATCACTGACTGTGGGTACTTGACACTGGACTTCAGGCATTTTGGCATTTCCTTCTCCCCAGTCTTCCTCCAGACTCTGGCACCTTGATTTCCGAATGACATGCAAAATTTGCTTTCATCAGAAAAAAGTACTTGGGACCACTTAGCAACAGTCCAGTGCTGCTTCTCTGTAGCCCAGGTCAGGCGCCTCTGCCGCTGTTTATGGTTCAAAAGTGGCTTTACCTGGGGAATGCGGCACCTGTAGCCCATTTCCTGCACACGCCTGTGCACGGTGGCTCTGGATGTTTCCACACCAGACTCAGTCCACTGCTTCCTCAGGTTCCCCAAGGTCTGGAATCGGTCCTTCTCCACAATCTTCCTCAGGGTCCGGTCTCCTCTTCTCGTTGTACAGCGTTTTCTGCCACATTGTTTCCTTCCAACAGACTTACCATTGAGGTGCCTTGATACAGCACTCTGGGAACAGCCTATTTGTTGAGAAATTTCTTTCTGGGTCTTACCCTCTTGCTTGAGGGTGTCAATGATGGCCTTCTTGACATCTGTCAGGTCGCTAGTCTTACCCATGATGGGGGTTTTGAGTAATGAACCAGGCAGGGAGTTTATAAAAGCCTCAGGTATCTTTTGCATGTGTTTAGAGATAATTAGTTGATTCAGAAGATTAGGGTAATAGGTCGTTTAGAGAACCTTTTCTTGATATGCTAATTTATTGAGACAGGTTTTTTGGGTTATCAGGAGTTGTATGCCAAAATCATCAGTATTTAAACAATAAAAGACCTGACAAATTTCAGTTGGTGGATAATGAATCTATAATATATGAAAGTTTAATTGTAATCATTACATTATGGTAAATAATGAAATTTAACACTATATGCTAATTTTTTGAGAAGGACCTGTAGGTGATTGGTTCACATTGCCGACAGGAGGAGTAATAGGAGGGGCAGCACCTTTCAGCTTATGCTGATATAGACCCACCCTATTTCCTCTCAGTGTTTGGACCCGTTGAAGTGCTGAGGCACGAAACGATCGTTGTCCGCATTTTTTCTACACTCTCCCTGAAATTTACTGTAATGTTGTCCGAATAAAGTTGTGACTTTTTACATACACGGGTAAGTGCACTTTTTTTTCGTTTCATGGATAGTCTAGGATGGGGTATTTTCTGGCCTGCGGTACTTGTCACGCGGGCAAACGGATTTCATATGGATGTGACACACAGACACGAACAATAAACAAATACAGAGATGTCACATGGATGTCACATGCATACACACAGGCAAAGGGAACACGGACACGGGCCTCAGATCTCAGCTGTACTGGTTTTTCCAGTACCGGAATCCCCAGGATGTGAGAAGGATGCCTAAAGGAAATGTCTTTTTCTGTCAATAGTACTTTGAAACCACACCAATGAATTGCCAGCAACACTCTCTATGTTACCTTCGTACTCTCCATGGTATCTGGTGCAACCTGTGGTCTCGATTAATCAAGAATAAGGAGTGTCTGCAAGTGGTGTCTCCAGTAAGCGGCAATAATAACCCTAAAACTAGTGTGAAAACACCAAATGTTGCACAATTTTCATACAATTCCACATCATGGCTCTTTCCGCCATTCAGAGCCACTGTTCCCAGACTGTCACATAGAGGAAAGCGTGGGAGCCACTGGATATTTGAGCCCTCCATTGACTTGAATGGAGTTAGGTTTTAAAGGAGTTGTCCACTACAATAATTTTTTTTTTCATAAATCTTGCTATTATGTGCCACTGAAAACATCTACTGTGTTTATTTTAGCAATATTACCTTTTATCATGCTGTAGCAGCACATCTTCAGTGCTGGATCCAGCTCTCATGGGGTTAATCGACAACTTCCTTTCTCCTGAGTTATTATGCTCTAATACTACAAGTTCCATGATGCACTGCACTGGCCACTAAGCTCGAACCTACCACACCCACTCCAAAAAACACACCCAAACCCCTCCCTCCTCTCCACCTCTCTCTTCAAAAAGATTTGTGATGTCACCTCCTCTTTTACATTTGTCCAACCCACACTCCATTACACACAGATAAATAGATAGAAATATAGATAGATAGATATGTATCTATATATCTATGTCTATTTACATAGATATGTCCATATCCATGTTTCTAAACCCCTTCACCCCGCTTTTTTTGTTTATCGCTCCCCTTCTTTCCAGAACCATAATTTTTCCGTCAATATGGCCATGTGAGGGCTTATCTTTTGCGGGACAAGTTCTACTTTTGAACGACACCATTGGTTTTATCATGTCGTGTAACAGAAAATGTGAAAAAAATTCAAAGTGCGATGAAATTGCAAAAAAAGTGCAAATCCCACACTTGTTTTTTGCTTGGCTTTTTTTGCTAGGTTTACTAAATGCTAAGGCTGTGTGCACACATTGCGGATTTGATTCCAGATCCGCAGGGTTTTTTGCTGCACAGAATTGCATCAAATCCGTAGTGTAGTGCACAACCAATGTAAGTCTATGGGAGCCGCAGACTTGTTGTGCACATGCTGCGGAAAAAGCCGCACCGAAAAGCAGCTTTTTTTTCCCACAGCATGTCACTTCTTTTGTGCCGAACTGCAGCGTTCGGCACCCTTAGACTTTCATTGAGTTGGGTACATCCGCAGCAAAACCGCAGATGTAACAAAGATCTGCAGTTTTGCTGCGGATGTGGGTCCGAGAAACGCTGCAGAACGGGAGGAGAGAAGTGTGTGGGCGGTGACTGTGTGCGTGTATGTGTGTGCAGCCGGGGTCTGCGGGCTGTTCGGATGTGTGCGGGACTGGTTGGGTGTGTGCGGGACTGTTCGGGTGTGTGCGGGGCTGTGCGGGGGGTCTTTTGGGGTGTGTGTGTGCAGGCATCATCCGATGGGACTACAAGTACGCAGCATCCAAACTGCAGCTAATTCGAATGTAATCAGGACAGTGGACACGCACCCTACACTAGCCATACATCTATCTATAGATATATCTATCCAGATATATCTATAGAAAAAGAAAACAAAAAGCAGCACCAAAAGAAGACAAAGGGTGCAAAAAATCCTTCCAGGTATGTACCAAACCTCATGCTATTGTCCAGAAAAATGAAGGCAGCACTCCAATAGAAAAAATAAGGGTGATTTATTGGTCCATGTGCGACTGAAACGTCACACATGGGCCAATAAATCACCCTCATTTTTTCTATTGGAGTGCTGCCTTCATTTTTCTGGACAACAGATATATCTATAGCTAGAAATATGAATAGATAGATGTATGCATCTATAGATCTATCTATATGTAGATCTGTCTATCCATTTCATCTATCATCTATCTGTCTATCTGTGTGTAATTGAGTGTGGGTTGGACAAATGTAAAAGAGGAGGTTGGACAATAATGACATCATAAATCTTTTTTTTGTTCAATAATACATCTTTATTTAGCTTTCAAAAATGCATACAAAAAGGCACAAAAACGGTGCAAAAACCGCACAAAAAAAATTAAAAAATGCATCAAAACCATGCAAAAAATGCACCAAAAACTGCACCAAAAATGCATCTAAACTCCATCAAAACTTCACCAAAAACTGCATCAAAACCGCACCAAAAACTGCATCAAAACCACACCAAAAGCTGCATCAAAACCGCACCAAAAACTGCATCAAAACCGCACCACAAACTGCATCAAAACTGCACCAAAACTGCACCAAATACTGCTTCAATACCGCACCAAAAACTGCATCAAAACCGCACCAAAAACTGCATCAAAACCGCACCAAAACTGCATCAAAACTGCACCAAATACTGCTTCAAAACCGCACCAAAAACTGCATAAAAAACTGCATCAAACCGCACCAAAAACTGCATCAAAACCGCTCCAAAACTGCACTAAATCCACACCAAAAACTGCATAAAAGCCGCACTAAAAACTGCATCAAAACCGCACCAAAATCTGCATCAAAACTGCACCAAAAACTGCATCAAAACCGCACCAAAAACTGCATCAAAACTGCATCAAAACCTAACCAAGAACTGCATCAAAACCGCACCAAGAACTGCATCAAAAACGACATCAAAGCCACACCAAAAACTGCATCAAAACCGCACCAAGAACTGCATCAAAACCGCACCAAGAACTGCATCAAAAACGACATCAAAGCCGCACCAAAAACTGCATCAAAACTGCACTAATCCCGCGGCAAAACTGCATCAGAAACTGCATCAAAACCGCACCAAGAACTGCATCAAAAACTGTATCAAAACTGCACCAACAACTGCACCAAAAACTGCACCAAAAACTGCGTCAAAACTTCACCAAAAACTGCATAAAAAAGCATCAAAAACCTGAATCAAAACCACGCAAAAAAATGCACCAAATACTGCAGCAAAAACTGAATCAAAACCGTGCAAAAACGCACCCAAAACTGCACCAAGAACTGTATCAAAACCGCACAAAAAACCTGCATCAAAACCGCGCATAAACCGTGAAAAAAATGCATCAAAAACGCAGCTGTGTTTTCTGCAAGGAGATGCAGATTTTGTGCAGAAAATTCTGCACCCAAATCTGCAACGTGTGCACACAGCATAAAACTGACCTACCATTATGATTCTCCAGGTGATTATGAGTTCATAGACACCAAACATGTCTAGGTTATTTTCTTATCTACATGGTGAAAAAAATTCCAAACTTAGCTAAAAAAAAATAAAATAATTGCGCCATTTTCTGATACCCGTAGCATCTATATTTTCTGAGACATCGGGTTGGGTGAGGGCTAAATTTTTGGATGCCAAGCTGACATTTTTAATGATATCACTTTTGTGCAGATACGTTCTTTTGATCACCCGTTATTGCATTTTAATGCAATGTCGCGGCGACCAAAAAAACATAATTTTGGCTTTTGATTTTTTTTTCTCGCTACACCGTTTAGCAATCATGTAAATTTTTTTTGTTGTATTGAAAACAGCTGACATGTTGCGGCTTTGAAGTGGGCTCACTGCCGAAGCCCACCTCAAAGCGGGGGATACTGCCAGCTGACGTAGTATTCCGTCAGCTGGCAGAAAGGGGTTAATGAACAATATGTTTCAGTTAAAAAAAAAAATGGCATAGGCTCCCGCGCAATTTTCTGCACCAGAGGGGGAAAGCCGACGGCCGGGGGCCAATATTTGTAGCCTGGGAAGGGGGTAATAACCATGGCCCCTCTGAGGCTATGAATATCAGCCCACAGCTGTCTGCGTAGCCTTTACTATTAACCCCTTTACCCCCAAGGGTGGTTTGCACGTTAATGACCGGGCCAATTTTTACAATTCTGACCACTGTCCCTTTATGAGGTTATAACTCTGGAACGCTTCAATGGATCCTGGTGATTCTGACATTGTTTTCTCGAGACATATTGTACTTCATGACAATGGTAAAAATTATTTGATAGTACCTGCGTTTATTTGTGAAAAAAACGGAAATTTGGCGAAAATAATGAAAATTTCGCAATTTTCCAACTTTGAATTTTTATGCAATTAAATCACAGAGATATGTCACACAAAATACTTAATAAGTAACATTTCCCACATGTCTACTTTACATCAGCACAATTTTGGAACCAAAATTTTTTTTTGTTAGGGAGTTATAAGGGTTAAAAGTTGACCAGCAATTTCTCATTTCTACAACACCATTTTATTTTAGGGACCACATCTCATTTGAAGTCATTTTGAGGGGTCTATATGATAGAAAATACCCAAGTGTGACACCATTCTAAAAACTACACCCCTCAAGGTGCTCAAAACCATATTCAAGAAGTTTATTAACCCTTCTGGTGCTTCACAGGAATTTTTTGAATGTTTAAATAAAAATGAACATTTAACTTTTTTTCACAAAAAATTTAATTCAGCTCCAATTTGTTTTATTTTACCAAGGGTAACAGGAGAAAATGGACCCCAAACATTGTTGTACAATTTGTCCTGAGTATGCCAATACCCCACATGTGGGGGTAAACCACTGTTTGGGCGCATGGCAGAGCTCGGAAGCGAAGGAGTGCCATTTGACTTTTCAATGCAAAATTGACTGGAATTGAGATGGGACGCCATGTTTCGTTTGGAGAGCCACTGATGTGGCTAAACATTGAAACCCCCCACAAGTGACACCATTTTGGAAAGTAGACCCCCTAAGGAACTTATCTAGATGTGTGGTGAGCACTTTGACCCAACAAGTGCTTCACAGAAGTTTATAATGTAGAACCGTAAAAATAAAAAATCATATTTTTTCACAAAAATTATGTTTTCGCCCCCAATTTTTTTTTTCCCAAGGGTAAGAGAAGAAATTGGACCCCAAAAGTTGTTGTACAATTTGTCCTGAGTACGCTGATAGCCCATATGTGGGGGTAAACCACTGTTTGGGCGGATGGGAGAGCTCGGAAGGGAAGGAGCGCCGTTTGACTTTTCAAAGCAAAATTGACAGGAATTGAGATGGGACGCCATGTTGCGTTTGAAGAGCCACTGATGTGCCTAAACATTGAAACCCCCCACAAGTGACACCATTTTGGAAAGTAGACCCCCTAAGGAACTTATCTAGAGGTGTGGTGAGCACTTTGACCCAACAAGTGCTTCACAGAAGTTTATAATGTAGAACCGTAAAAATAAAAAATCATATTTTTTCACAAAAATTATCTTTTCGCCCCCAATTTTTTATTTTCCCAAGGGTAAGAGAAGAAATTGGACCCCAAAAGTTGTTGTACAAATTGTCCTGAGTACGCTGATAGCCCATATGTGGGGGTAAACCACTGTTTGGGCGGATGGGAGAGCTCGGAAGGGAAGGAGCGCCGTTTGACTTTTCAAAGCAAAATTGACAGGAATTGAGATGGGACGCCATGTTGCGTTTGAAGAGCCACTGATGTGCCTAAACATTGAAACCCCCCACAAATGACACCATTTTGGAAAGTAGACCCCCTAAGGATCTTATCTAGAGGTGTGGTGAGCACTTTGACCCACCAAGTGCTTCACAGAAGTTTATAATGCAGAGCCGTAAAAATAAAACAAAATTTTTTTCCCACAAAAATTATTTTTTTAGCCCCCAGTTTTGTATTTTCCTGAGGGTAACAGGAGAAATTGGACCCCAAAATTTGTTGCCCAATTTGTCCTGAGTGCGATGATACACCATATGTGGGGGGAACCACTGTTTGGGCACATGGGAGGGCTCAGAAGGGAAGGAGTGCCATTTGAATGCAGACTTAGATGGAATGGTCTGCAGGTGTCACATTGCGTTTGCAGAGCCCCTAATGTACCTAAACAGTAGAAACCCCCCACAAGTGACACCATTTTGGAAAGTAGACCCCCTTAGGAACTTATCTAGATGTGTGCTGAGCGCTTTGACCCACCAAGGGCTTCACAGAAGTTTATAATGGAGAGCCGTAAAAATAAAACAAAAATTTTTTCCCACAAAAATTATTTTTTAGCCCCCAGTTTTGTATTTTCCCGAGGGTAACAGGAGAAATTCGACCCCACAATTTGTTGTCCAATTTGTCCTGAGTGCGCTGATACCCCATATGTGGGGGGGAACCACTGTTTGGGCGCATGGGAGGGCTCGGAAGGGAAGGAGCTCCATTTGGAATGAGGACTTAGATGGAATGGTCTGCAGGTGTCACATTGCATTTGCAGAGCCCCTAATGTACCTAAACAGTAGAAACCTCCCACAAGTGACACCATTTTGGAAACTAGACCCCCTAAGGAACTCATCTAGATGTGTTGTGATAGCTTGGAAACTAGACCCCCTAAGGAACTCATCTAGATGTGTTGTGATAGCTTTGAACCCCCAAGTGTTTCACTACAGTTTGTAACGCAGAGCCGTGAAAATTAAAAAAAAAAATCTTTCCCCCCAAAATTATTTTTTAGCCCCCAGTTTTGTATTTTCCCGAGGGTAAGAGGAGAAATTCGACCCCAAAAGTTGTTGTCCAATTTGTCCTGAGTACGCTGATACCCCGTATGTTGGGGGAAACCACCGTTTGAGCGCATGGCAGAGCTCGGAAGGGAAGGAGCGCCATTTGGAATGCAGACTTAGATGGAATGGTCTGCAGACGTCACATTGCGTTTACAGAACCTCTAATGTACCTAAACAGTAGAAACCCCCCACAAGTGACCCCGTATTGGAAACTAGACCCCCCAGGGAACTAATCTAGATGTGTTGTGAGAACTTTGAACCCCCAAGTGTTTCACTACAGTTTATAACGCAGAGCCGTGAAAATAAAAAATCTTTTTTTTTCCCACAAAAAATGTTTTAGCCCCGAGTTTTGTATTTTCCCAAGGGTAGCAGGAGAAATTGGACACCAAAAGTTGTTGTCCTATTTGTCCTGAGTACGCTGATACCCCATATGTTGGGGTAAACCCCTGTTTGGGCACACGGGAGAGCTCGGAAGGGAAGAAGCACTGTTTTACTTTTTCAACGCAGAACTGGCTGGAATTGAGATCGGACGCCATGTCGCGTTTGGAGAGCCCCTGATGTGCCTAAACAGTGGAAACCCCCCAATTATAACTGAAACCCTAATCCAAACACATCCCTACACATCCCAACAGTAACCCTAACCACACCTCTAACCCTGACACACCCCTAACCCTAATCCCAACCCTATTCCCAACCGTAAATGTAATCTAAACCCTAACTGTAACTTTAGCCCCAACCCAAACTGTAGCCCTAGCCCTAGCCCTAACCCTAATCCTAACCCTAGCCCTAACCCTAGCCCTAACCCTAGCCCTAACCCTAACCCTAGCCCTAGCCCTAACCCTAGCCCTAACCCTAACCCTAGCCCTAACCCTAGCCCTAACCCTAGCCCTAACCCTAGCCCTAACCCTCGCCCTAACCCTAGCCCTAACCCTAACCCTAACCCTAGCCCTAGCCCTAACCCTAGCCCTATCCCTAGCCCTAACTCTAACCCTAGCCCTAATGGGAAAATGGAAATAAATACATTTTTTTAATTTTTCCCTAACTAAGGGGGTGATGAAGGGGGGTTTGATTTACTTTTATAGCGGGTTTTTTAGCGGATTTTTATGATTGGCAGCCGTCACACACTGAAAGACGCTTTTTATTGCAAAAAATATTTTTTGCGTTACCACATTTTGAGAGCTATAATTTTTCCATATTTTGGTCCACAGAGTCATGTGAGATCTTGTTTTTTGCGGGACGAGTTGATGTTTTTATTGGTAACATTTTCGGGCACGTGACATTTTTTGATCGCTTTTTATTCAGATTTTTGTGAGGCAGAATAACCAAAAACCAGCTATTCATGAATTTCTTTTGGGGGAGGCGTTTATACCGTTCCGCGTTTGGTAAAATTGATGAAGCAGTTTTATTCTTCGGGTCAGTACGATTACAGCGATACCTCATTTATATCATTTTTTTATGTTTTGGCGCTTTTATACGATAAAAACTATTTTATAGAAAAAATAATTATTTTTGCATCGCTTTATTCTCAGGACTATAACTTTTTTATTTTTTTGCTGATGATGCTGTATGGCGGCTCGTTTTTTGCGGGACTAGATGACGTTTTCAGCGGTACCATGGTTAGTTATATCTGTCTTTTTGATCGCGTGTTATTCCACTTTTTGTTCGGCGGTATGATAATAAAGCGTTGTTTTTTGCCTCGTTTTATTTTTTTTTCTTACGGTGTTCACTGAAGGGGTTAACTAGTGGGCCAGTCTTATAGGTCGGGCCGTTACGGACGCGACGATACTAAATATGTGTACTTTTATTGTTTTTTTTTTATTTTTTTAGATAAAGAAATGTACAGTTAGGGCCAGAAATATTTGGACAGTGACACAAGTTTTGTTATTTTAGCTGTTTACAAAAACATGTTCAGAAATACAATTATATATATAATATGGGCTGAAAGTGCACACTCCCAGCTGCAATATGATAGTTTCCACATCCAAATCGGAGAAGGGGTTTAGGAATCATAGCTCTGTAATGCATAGCATCCTCTTTTTCAAGGGGCCAAAAGTAATTGGACAATGGACTCTAAGGGCTGCAATTAACTCTGAAGGCGTCTCCCTCGTTAACCTGTAATCAATGAAGTAGTTAAAAGGTCAGGGGTGGATTCCAGGTGTGTGGTTTTGCATTTGGAAGCTGTTGCTGTGAGCAGACAACATGCGGTCAAAGGAACTCTCAATTGAGATGAAGCAGAACATCCTGAGGCTGAAAAAAAAGAAAAAATCCATCAGAGAGATAGCAGACATGCTTGGAGTAGCAAAATCAACAGTTGGGTACATTCTGAGAAAAAAGGAATTGACTGGTGAGCTTGGGAACTCAAAAAGGCCTGGGCGTCCACGGATGACAACAGTGGTGGATGATCGCCGCATACTTAATTTGGTGAAGAAGAACCCGTTCACAAAATCAACTGAAGTCCAGAACACTCTCAGTGAAGTAGGTGTATCTGTCTCTAAGTCAACAGTAAAGAGAAGACTCCATGACAGTAAATACAAAGGGTTCACATCTAGATGCAAACCATTCATCAATACCAAAAATAGACAGGCCAGAGTTAAATTTGCAGAAAAACACCTCAAGAAGCCAGCTCAGTTCTGGAAAAGTATTCTATGGACAGATGAGACAAAGATCAACCTGTACCAGAATGATGGGAAGAAAAAAGTTTGGAGAAGAAAGGGAATGGCACATGATCCAAGGCACACCACATCCTCTGTAAAACATGGTGGAGGCAACGTGATGGCATGGGCATGCATGGCTTTCAATGGCACTGGTTCACTTGTGTTTATTGATGACATAAGAGCAGACAAGAGTAGCCGGATGAATTCTGAAGTGTACCGGGATATACTTTCAGCCCAGATTCAGCCAAATGCTGCAAAGTTGATTGGACGGTGCTTCATAGTACAGATGGACAATGACCCCAAGCATACATCCAAAGCTACCCAGGAGTTCATGAGTGCCAAAAAGTGGAACATTCTGCAATGGCCAAGTCAATCTCCAGATCTAAACCCAATTGAGCATGCATTTCACTTGCTCAAATCCAGACTTAAGACGGAAAGACCCACAAACAAGCAAGACCTGAAGGCTGCGGCTGTAAAGGCCTGGCAAAGCATTAAGAAGGAGGAAACCCAGCGTTTGGTGATGTCCATGGGTTCCAGACTTAAGGCAGTGATTGCCTCCAAAGGATTTGCAACAAAATATTGAAAATAAAAATATTTTGTTTGGGTTATGTTTATTTGTCCAATTACTTTTGACCTCCTAAAATGTGGAGTGTTTGTAAAGAAATGTGTACAATTCCTACATTTTCTATCAGATATTTTTGTTCAACCCTTCAAATTAAACGTTACAATCTGCACTTGAATTCTGTTGTAGAGGTTTCATTTCAAATCCAATGTGGTGGCATGCAGAGCCCAACTCGCGAAAATTGTGTCACTGTCCAAATATTTCTGGCCCTAACTGTATTTATGGGAATAATATTTTTTTTTTTTTTCATTATTTTGGAATATTTTTTTTTTATTTTTTTTTACACATTTGAAATTTTTTTTTTTTACTTTTTTACTTTGTCCCAGGGGGGGACATCACAGATCGGTGATCTGACAGTGTGCACAGCACTCTGTCAGATCACCGATCTGAGAGAAGTGCAGGCTGCTTCACAGTGCCTGCTCTGAGCAGGCTCTGTGAAGGCACCTCCCTCCCTGCAGGACCCGGATCCGCGGCCATCTTGGATCCGGGGCTGGAGGGAGCAGGGAGGGAGGTGAGACCCTCGCAGCAACGCAATCACATCGCGTTGCTGCGGGGGGCTCAGGGAAGCCCGCAGGGAGCCCCCTCCCTGCGCGGTGCTTCCCTGCACCGCCGGCACATCGCGATCATCTTTGATCGCGGTGTGCCGGGGGTTAATGTGCCGGGGGCGGTCCGTGACCGCTCCTGGCACATAGTGCCGGATGTCAGCTGCGATAAACAGCTGACACCCGGCCGCGATCGGCGGCGCTCCCCCCGTGAGCGCTGCCGATCGCATATGACATACTATTGCGTCCTTGGGAAGTAAAGCCCACCCCACATGGACGCAATAGTACGTCTAATGGCAGAAAGGGGTTAAAATAGGGGGAACCCCCCAAAAAATGACGTGGGGTCCCCCTATATTTTATAGCCAGAAAGGCTATGTAGACAGCTGCGAGCTGATATTCATAGCCTTGAGAGGGGCCATGGATGTTGCCCCCCCCCCCCACGGCTACAAATACCAGTTCGCAGCCACCCCAGAAGTGGCGCATCTGTAAGATGCGCCAATTCCGGCACTTAGCCCCTCTCTTCCCACTCCCGAGTAGCGGTGGGATATGGGGTAATAACGGGTTAATGTCACCTTGCTATTGTAACGTGACATTAAGCTAGGTTAATTATTAGGGGCCCCGGGGGGATACATTGGGGGGTTAACTGAAAACAGTGGACAACCCCTTTAAGATCAAGTTTGGGTACTGTTCTGGTACCAAAACCTAACTGTTTTTAAAGTTCGGCCAAACGTAACGAACCCGAACATCCACGTTTTCGCTCATCCCTAGTAGGGGTAAGATAGTGTTGATGCAGAGAGGCCACTTAGTGGTATTAGAAATGTGAACCTGCTAGGTGGACTAAACTTCTTTTTCATGCAATTTCAGTGACCATATGTTTTAATTGTTTTATCCATTTACCGTATATACTAGAGTATAAGCCAAGATTTGCAGACCATTTTTTTAGGCTGGAAGTGCCCCTCTCGGCTTATACTTGAGTCATTGTCCCAGAGGGTCGGCGGGGGAGGTGGAGCGGCAGCTGTCACATACTCACCTGCTCCTGGCGTGTCTCTGCATGCCCCTGCTTCTCCGGTGCCCGCAGCTCTTCTTGTGCTCAGCAGTCACGTGCTACCGCTCATTAAAGTAATGAATATGGACGCGACCCCACTCCCATGGGAGCGGAGTGCATATTCATTACGCTAATGAGCGGTGCCAATGACCGCTGAACACAGGAACAAGCTGCTGGCGTCAAAGACCATCGCAACAGAGAAGCTGCCAGGGATCACACCCAGAGGGTGAGTATAACGGGGAAGGGTAAGCATTGCAATATTCATCTGTCCCCGTTCCACTGCCACGCACCGCTGTGTCTTCCGCATCCTTTGGCTGTGACGTTCAGGTCAGAGGGAACGATGACCGCGCGGCGGTGGAACGGAGACAGGTGAATATCACAAGTGTGGGTGTCCCCACCTGCTCAGGACAAGAGGTGAGTATGTCATTTTTTTTAATCGCAGCAGCAGCAAATGTTTCTATAGAGCATCTTATGGGGCCATAATCAACCTTTATGCAGCATTATATGGTCACATTTTCTATGGAACATCTTATGGGGCCATAATCAACCTTTATGCGGCATTATATGGGGCACATTTTCTATGGAGCATCTTATGGGGCCATAATCAACCTTTATGCAGCATTGTAAGGGGCATAATATTCTATAGAGCATCTTATGGGGCCGTAATCAACCTTTATGCAGCATTATATAGGGCACATTTTCTGTGGACATGTAGTTGGAGCGCCCCCAGACACAGGGCCACGAGTTCTCGGTACCGGGCCTCTCTGGTTTGGTTCTGAGGCTGTCACGGTGGCTAGACCCGGTCCGCGACCCTGCTAAGGGGCATCCAATAAAGGTGGTACAGGCTGTCAGGGATTCGTGACGCCACTTGTGGTGTTTGGTCAGGGTGACCGACGCTGCTGTGGGGTCCGCTGGGGTGATGGAATGGCAGCTGGATGGTATACCTTCCCACAGGTGAAGTACAGTTAGGGCCAGAAATATTTGGACAGTGACACAAGTTTTGTTATTTTAGCTGTTTACAAAAACATGTTCAGAAATACAATTATATATATAATATGGGCTGAAAGTGCACACTCCCAGCTGCAATATGATAGTTTCCACATCCAAACCGGAGAAAGGGTTTAGGAATCATAGCTCTGTAATGCATAGCGTCCTCTTTTTCAAGGGACCAAAAGTAATTGGACAATGGACTCTAAGGGCTGCAATTAACTCTGAAGGCGTCTCCCTCGTTAACCTGTAATCAATGAAGTAGTTAAAAGGTCAGGGGTGGATTCCAGGTGTGTGGTTTTGCATTTGGAAGCTGTTGCTGTGAGCAGACAACATGCGGTCAAAGGAACTCTCAATTGAGGTGAAGCAGAACATCCTGAGGCTGAAAAAAAAGAAAAAATCCAGAGAGATAGCAGACATGCTTGGAGTAGCAAAATCAACAGTTGGGTACATTCTGAGAAAAAAGGAATTGACTGGTGAGCTTGGGAACTCAAAAAGGCCTGGGTGTCCACGGATGACAACAGTGGTGGTGGATGATCGCCGCATACTTAATTTGGTGAAGAAGAACCCGTTCACAACATCAACTGAAGTCCAGAACACTCTCAGTGAAGTAGGTGTATCTGTCTCTAAGTCAACAGTAAAGAGAAGACTCCATGACAGTAAATACAAAGGGTTCACATCTAGATGCAAACCATTCATCAATACCAAAAATAGACAGGCCAGAGTTAAATTTGCATAAAAACACCTCAAGAAGCCAGCTCAGTTCTGGAAAAGTATTCTATGGACAGATGAGACAAAGATCAACCTGTACCAGAATGATGGGAAGAAAAAAGTTTGGAGAAGAAAGGAAACGGCACATGATCCAAGGCACACCACATCCTCTGTAAAACATGGTGGAGGCAACGTGATGGCATGGGCATGCATGGCTTTCAATGGCACTGGGTCACTTGTGTTTATTGATGACATAAGAGCAGACAAGAGTAGCCGGATGAATTCTGAAGTGTACCGGGATATACTTTCAGCCCAGATTCAGCCAAATGCTGCAAAGTTGATTGGACGGCGCTTCATAGTACAGATGGACAATGACCCCAAGCATACATCCAAAGCTACCCAGGAGTTCATGAGTGCCAAAAAGTGGAACATTCTGCAATGGCCAAGTCAATCTCCAGATCTAAACCCAATTGAGCATGCATTTCACTTGCTCAAATCCAGACTTAAGACGGAAAGACCCACAAACAAGCAAGACCTGAAGGCTGCGGCTGTAAAGGCCTGGCAAAGCATTAAGAAGGAGGAAACCCAGCGTTTGGTGATGTCCATGGGTTCCAGACTTAAGGCAGTGATTGCCTCCAAAGGATTTGCAACAAAATATTGAAAATAAAAATATTTTGTTTGGGTTATGTTTATTTGTCCAATTACTTTTGACCTCCTAAAATGTGGAGTGTTTGTAAAGAAATGTGTACAATTCCTACATTTTCTATCAGATATTTTTGTTCAACCCTTCAAATTAAACGTTACAATCTGCACTTGAATTCTGTTGTAGAGGTTTCATTTCAAATCCAATGTGGTGGCATGCAGAGCCCAACTCGCGAAAATTGTGTCACTGTCCAAATATTTCTGGCCCTAACTGTATGTCCCCAGAGCTTCCCAGTAAGGTAGATGGTGATGGTGTGAGGTGCAGTCAATAACGAGGACACAGGGTTGCAGTCTCTTTACCTCTTTACTGAAGACTTCAGGATCCTCAATCCAGAGCACGTTTAACAGGGCTTTCTGAGACCGGCCGGTTCAATGGGCACATCCGGAGTTCCCTTTGCAGGTGGAAATCAGTGCCTACCACTAGCGCCTGTGTGTTGTAGTCCTACTCTGCTGAGCATTCGGAATAGTCCTCACAACTGCTGTTCTCGTTCGTTCGTACTTTCTAGTTATCTTTATTTCTCTCTCGTTAGTTCCAGATGTTACTAGTTTCTCGTCCCCCAGGTATGTTATGGCTAGGACGCACCCGTATGACGGGAAGGCTCGGAGCTCTTCCGGGACCCTAGAGACACCCCTCTCCACACGTTGCCCCTATGTCTTCGTAGGAAATTTAAGGTAGACAGCCAACCTATAATTAACTGTCCTGCGGAGTTCGAAGTAAGGCCTAGAGTCAGTTACTCCCGCGGTGTTCCGGCAACCGGCTACGCGCCTCAGTAGGATGTTGCCTCGGTCTCACGGCACGACTCCTACTGGCTCTACTTTGTGCTTGATCTCGTTTCTCACTGTTCCACAATATCCTTCCCTTCGTGTCACTTTCTTAGGATACCGCCACGGGGTGTGCAGGCGTGGTTCCGTAACGTTCTGCTCTGTTCGCTAGGCACCAGCCAGGTTTCCACGCCTGACAGGAACCCCCCTGTGTCTTCTCCCTGCAACACCCCCTGCCACGGGATGTTGCCTGAATCCAACCCAGTCAGCTTCTGACTAACTTCCTATCCAACCCCTAGTTTTACCAGTGTGAGGAGTGGCCCAATAAATAAAGCCTTTTTCTCCCCCTAGTGGCCGGAGTGTGAAGTGTAATGTGTGCTGGTGATACCTGGTCAGTAGAATTCCTTCAGCGCCATCAGACGTACCATCACTCCCCTTAGCGGCAGAGTGTCATACTGCAACGACCAAATCTCTGGGGCGCTGCATTACGTGGCCATAATCAACCTTTATGCAGCAATATATGGGGCAAATGTTTTTATGGAGCATCTTATGGCATCATAATCAACCTTTGTGAAGTATTATATGGGGCAAATGTTTCTATGGAGCATCTTATGGGGCCATAATCAACCTTTGTGCAGCATTATATGGGGCAAATGTTTCTATGGAGCATCTTATGGGGCCATAATCAACCTTTATGCAGCATTATATGGGGCACATTTTCTGTGGAGCATCTTATGGACCATAATCAACCTTTATGCAGGATTGTATGGGACAAATGTTTCTATGGAGCATCTTATGGGGCCATAATCAACCTTTGTGCAGCATTATATGGGGCAAATGTTTCTATGGAGCATGTTATGGGGCCATAATCAACCTTTATGCAGCATTATATGGGGCAAATGTTTTTATGAAGCATTTTATGGCATCATAATCAACCTTTGTGAAGTATTATATGGGGCAAATGTTTCTATGGAGCTTCTTATGGGGCCATAATCAACCTTTATGCAGCATTATATGGGGCACATTTTCTGTGGAGCATCTTATGGACCATAATCAACCTTTATGCAGGATTGTATGGGACAAATGTTTCTATGGAGCATCTTATGGGGCCATAATCAACCTTTGTGCAGCATTATATGGGGCAAATGTTTCTATGGAGCATGTTATGGGGCCATAATCAACCTTTATGCAGCATTATATGGGGCAAATGTTTTTATGAAGCATTTTATGGCATCATAATCAACCTTTGTGAAGTATTATATGGGGCAAATGTTTCTATGGAGCATCTTATGGGGCCATAATCAACCTTTGTGCAGCATTATATGGGGCATATTTTTGTATGGAGCATCTAATGGGCCCCATCATGAACTTTATGGAGCATTATATGGGGCTCCTGATTCAATATGGATATTCAAAAACACTTAACCTAATGATGTCTCAATTAATTTTACTTTTATTGGTATCTATTTTTATTTTTGAAATTTACAAGTAGCTGCTGCATTTCCCACCCTAGGCTTATACTTGAGTCATTAAGTTTTCCCAGTTTTTTGTGGCAAAATTAGGGGTCTCGGCTTATACTCGGGTCAGCTTATACTCGAGTATATACGGTACTACAGTTTTAATGGGTCAGTTTTCTTTTTGGACATATAATGCTAACTCACCAACAATATCCTAGCAATGTAAATTGTTTCAGCTCAGCTCCTTAAACATCTTTAAATTTTAACCCCTTGACTATTGTTAAACAATCCCTAATCTTGCCACTAGTACAGTACATGTAGACAGCAGGTGAGTCTCTGCCGTCTCGTGAACTAGAGCATGACATTATCATTTATCAAATCCCTCCTAGCAACTATCAGACATCTATCTGCCTTATCAAGATCAACCCTTCTTGTATCTCTATGTATCCCATGCTACTGGAGATATTGTTTCTGACACAGAAAGTCAGTTTTTAGAACAATTAGTTAAAAAATTAAACTACGTTAACTCACATTGACTATGATATTTTTAATTGTTGTGTACAGAATATCCATTATAGTTTTTTAGACGCAGCTACAGCTTATCTCCTCTGCCTCCTGCTTGTAAGATTAGACAAGAGGATACTTATCACAAACAAAAGGTGGGAAGACATGAAGAAAATGTACTATATATGATACTCAGAGACTCTACAGTCAGGGGTCAGTAGTTCTATGTCACTAATTTATCACTAATGGTCTATTTTGCAGGATTAGGGAGCCACTATATGTATATTAAAGCCTGCACTATTTTATCTTGTAACTAGTGTTGAGCGATACCGTCCGATACTTGAAAGTATCGGTATCGGATAGTATCGGCCGATACCCGAAAAGTATCGGATATCGCTGATACCGATACCCGATACCAATACAAGTCAATGGGACACCAAGTATCGGAAGGTATCCTGATGGTTCCCAGGGTCTGAAGGAGAGGAAACTCTCCTTCAGGCCCTGGGATCCATATTAATGTGTAAAATAAAGAATTAAAATAAAAAATATTGATATACTTACCTCTCCGGAGGCCCCTGGACATCACCGCGGGTAACCGGCAGCCTTCTTTGCTTAAAATGAGCGCGTTTAGGGCCTTCCATGACATCACGGCTTCTGATTGGTCGCGTGCCGCTCATGTGACCGCCACGCGACCAATCACAAGCCGCAACATCATTCTCAGGTCCTAAATTCCTAGAATTAGGAGTTTAGGACCTGAGAATGACGTCGCGGCTTGTTATTGGTCGCGTGGCGGTCACATGAGCGGCACGCGACCAATCAGAAGCCATGACGTCATGGAAGGCCCTAAACGCGCTTATTTTAAGCAAAGAAGGCTGCCGGTTACCAGCGGTGATGTCCAGGGGCCTCCGGAGAGGTGAGCATATCAATATTTTTTATTTTAATTCTTTATTTTACACATTAATATGGATCTGATACCGATTCCCGATACCACAAAAGTATCGGAACTCGGTATCGGAATTCCGATACCGCAAGTATCGGCCGATACCCGATACTTGCGGTATCGGAATGCTCAACACTACTTGTAACATGTTAAGATTTCAATGAATATTAAATGGTTAAAACACAGATAAGACGCCCAAACTTGTTTCTGACTGTCACATTTATTTAACATATTATTCATGAAAATGTTTACATTTCTCTTTTCAGTATGTAATAATTAACAAGCCGTATTTACATTATTTAAATTTTATCTTTCAAATTAAAACTTCAGCAAAAGAATTATACACCTTTAACGCCTCTTTATACAATTAAAGTTCCCTGATAGCAGTAATTAATGACAAGGCTGAATCGATATTTCCTGTCAGCCATGAGTAAAAATATACAGTATATCAATTCTAGAATGCAATGATTGTGAAAATTATGACATCAGATTTTTAAGTACTGATAATAAGAGGTCCAATCCATCAAGCCCAATTTGTACACAATGTCTAGTTGTGTAAAAATGTTGCGACTTTTGCCATTTTTGGAAACTGGGAGTAGCTCAATTGTAGGATTCACCTATGGCGGTCCAACAAAATTACTATAAAGTGCCTTAAATTATACAACTGAAGTACATTTCAGACTCTGACACACAGGCAGCTTAAAGCTGTGCCATATTCATTAAGAGTTATGGCTTATATTGATTTTAGCGCCTCTTACTTCAACGAATCCAGAACCAGTATTGGCATAACAAATACCAATTGAGGTGAATTCCCCATGAAATATTTGTATTAAATCTCTATTCCAAGATACTGTAGGTCTATTATGGCTTTCGTCCTCTGTACTGTGTAGATCTGAGCATTCATAGTCATTGATGTTAGTCTAAATGTGTGACAGCACATTCTGTGTTATTCTGCACTATATTTGTGAACAGTGAACTTATTTGCTTACCACATTTCATGTTCTTCAATCATTCCAATTGTGGGAGTCAACATTATTATACATATCTGTGTTGCAGATGCAAACAGATTTTATAAGGGCAGCTTAGGGTACGATCTATAATGTTGCAGCCTATTTATAGGTCTGTAATTTTGGCATATTTGCCTTGAAAATAAAATATTTGCCATCTAAATAAAATATTTGGTCTAAAGTATTACTTGTAGCTATGTTTTAGTTAAAGAGGTTGTCCAGTCCAAATCAATAAGTCAGCAGTCACTCTGTGTGACTGCAGACTAATGAATCTCCCCAGAGCACCCAATATGTGCTTCGGGGTATTCACCAGTTTATAAGTTGGGACTGGAGGGTATGTATGGATTATACATACTCCCAACCAGAGCCCATCCAGTGGAAGTGGACTTGCTCCTTATACTTGTATGGAGCGATGCCGTGACCTCTAGTTGACCACAACCACTGGATGGCCACGTCCTTGCTCAATGCAAATATATGAATGAGCTCTGGCAGGGAGTATGTATAATGCATACATACCCTCCGGTCCCAACTTAGAAACCGGCGATTGCCCGAAGCGCACAGTGCGCACAGGGGAGATTCATATATCTGCAGTCACACAGAGTGACAGCAGACTCATTGATTTGGGATGGACAACCCCTTTAAATATGTAAGTTCTCAGCACATATGATCAGTGGATTCATATACTCCTACTCACAACACGGAAGACAAAAAAGTGTCCTTTCAGCACTATCTGACTGTTGTATATCGGAGTTACTGTTCGTTTGTTGCACAGAATTCAGTAAAAAAAAAGTGTATTGTGTGGCATAGTTTTTTTTTTAACATGGCAGTGAATTGATGGATTCATTACATTTACATCTCTAAGAGTTTCCATAAGAAACTTGTAGGGGTGGAGAGACCTCGACCACACTCTGATTGGTCAAGAAGTGGCCTATTAGAAATATATGCACTACTTTACCTCATTGCCTCATCATTGCCCCTTTAATGGCAACAAGGTGGCATTTTGCACTATAAATTTGTGACGCACCATGCATAGATTTAGATTTACTGTACAATAGTTAATGCTAGTAATTGACTCAAATACAAGCAGTTATGCTGTAATTAGGCACTTTGTTAATAACATATTGTATGCCGTCCAATACACAAAGACACAAAGACATCAGTCAAGCAGTTATTGTATTTATGTACACATACTTTTTTCACCGCTGTTAATAAATGATCTTTAATATCTTTCTCAGTCTATCTTTTAGTCTGTTCATAGGTTGTGAATTTTATTATTGTGGCACCTGTACACTCATAAGGTGTCATAACGTGTCACCCATAGACTTCTATGTAGACATACCTTTTGTACTGATGTCACAAATTTCACACCCGGTCATATGTTTGTTTGTTTTTTGTGCCAAATTAGAAACATAGTCTGTGGTTGAATAAAAACACCTTCACCGTACAATAATTCAGTACCAATTCTGTGTGAATTACACAGAAAAAAAGTGATAGCGTACCCTATTGAATGTTGTATCATAGTTTTGTTCTCCCTTGGTCACACCATATGGAAACATAAAAAATGCCTTTGGTTCCAAAAAATAAGGATCTAGTGGCTCCTGGTGCATCCGATGTACAGTTGTGTGAAAAAGTCTTTGCCCCTTCCTGATTTCCTATTCTTTTGCATGTTTGTCAGACTTAAATGTTTCAGATCACCAAACAAATTTAAATATTAGACAAAGATAGCACAAGTAAAATCAAAATGCAGTTTTTAAATGAAGGTCTTTGTTATTAAGAGAAAAAGAAATCCAAACCAAAAGAGTCCTGTGTGAAAAAGCGATTGCCTCCCTTAAACTATAAATTAACTGTGGTTTACCACATCTTTGCGAAGCTGACTTCAAATTCCCTAACCACACACAGGCCTGATTACTGCAACATCTGTTTTCAATCAAGAAATCACTTAAATAGGACCTGCCAGACAAAGTGAAGATAACTAAAAGAGCATCAAAAGGTAGTCTTCATGCTGCGATCCAAAGAAATTCTGGAACAAATGAGAAACAAAGATCTATCAGTCTGGAAAAGACTATCAGTGGTAGACCTTCCCAGGAGTGGTTGGACAGCCAGAATTACCCCTAGAGCACAGTGATGGCTTATCCAAGAGGTCAAAACAGACCATACAACAACATTCAAAGAACTGCAAGCCTCACTTGCCTCAATTAAGATCAGTGTTCTTGACTATACCATAAGAAAGAGACTTGGCAAAAATGGCCTGCATGGAAAAGTTCCAAGATGAAGATCACTGCTTTGGGGGGAATACTCTGTGGACTGATGAGACAAAAGTTGAACTTTTTGGAAGGTGTACCTCCTATTACATCTTGTGTAGAAGTAGGGCAGCATTTTAGTAAAGGAACATCATACCAACAGTAAGATATGGTGTTGGTACTGTGATGGTCAGGAGCTATGTTGCTGCTTCAGGACCTGGAAGACTTGCTGTGGTAAATGGAACCATGAATTCTGTTATCTATCAAAAAATCTTGAAGGATAAGGTCCGGCCATCTGTTTGTAACCTGAAGCTTAAGCGAACTTGGGTTATGCAGCAGTACAATGAACCAAAACACACCAGCAAGTCTACCTCTGAATGGTTTAAGAAAAACAAAATTATGATTTTGCAGTGACCTAGTCAAACTCTTAACCATAATCCAATTGAGATACTGTGGCATGACCTTAAAAAGGCGGTTCATGCTCAGAAACCCAATGTGGCTGAATTACATTAATTCTGTAAAGATGAGTGGGTTGAAATTCCTCCAGAGCGTTGTAAAAGACTCATTGCCAGTTATCGCACATGCTTGATTGCAGTTGTTACAGCTAAGGTTGACCCAACCAGTTATTAGATTTAGGGGACAATCACTTTTCACCCTGGATCCTGTAGGTTTGGATTTATTTTTCCCTTAATACCATCATTTAAATACCACATACTTTTTTACTAGTGTTATATTTGTCTAATATTTATATTTGTTTGGTGATCTGAAACATTTAAGAGAGACAAACATGCAAAAGAATAGGAAATCAGGAAAGGGGAAAACACTTTTTCACACAGCTATATGTGCATGACACCAAATAGGTAATATATGCTCCACCATTAGCTCTCCAAAAGCAATGGTTACTAAACCTTATTTACCATTATGGATGAACAAAATATTAATTTGTATTACCAGCACCAAATAAATAAAATACTTGTGAATATATAATGCAATTTATGAAACAATATGAAAGGAATTCTTAAAAAACCTATATACAAATGCATAAATAAAAAAAACTAGTACATCTTTTCAAAATAATGCATTTTTAAAGTAAGCTTAATAGTGCAAAGCAAATATTTTGTAGAAATTTTTTTGTAATATTCCATCATTTGAAATAAAGCAAAATATATATTAATATTGACACATTACTTGTGCCCAACCTATTCAGATATGCAAGGTTTTCCCTATACCTGGCATCAAGGTCACAACTACAGTGTATTGACATTGAAAACTGTGACATATGAGAGTTGTAATTTGCCATTAGACCTTATTTACAGCCCTTGTTATTTGGATATTGAAAAGTAGATCTATAAAGCAATATGACCTACAGGTTGGAATAAAAATCCTCTTGCTTGACCTAGATAAAAGGCTGCATTGATCTTTTGTGGCAGAAGGTATTGTTTGATAGGACAAAACAATTATACAAATAATGAAAACAACACAGTAAAGTTGCAAAACAAATATAGCAAAAGTTTGATCCATTCCCCCAAAAATTTACTAATCAGTTCACCTGTTTATCAATTGGTTATAATATATTTGTCCCAAAGACAAAGTGCTCTCCAACCACACACAAATAAAGAAATCTATCATTGCTGTGTTTTATATAACTCATATTTTTCTTTACTTTGCTATGATAAATGTTTTCTATTTTTTACAAATAGTTTAGATAGGCTGACCAAGGTAGCTAAGGAAATATTGGGGATCTTAAATACTAAAAAAATCTAAGTAAGAAAATAGAAATGTTTTAAATTAGCACATTTAAAATACATTAAAAAAAATCTTTGAACACTTCACCTGCATTTTTGTCTGCCTACCTACAAACCCTTACATTACCACAATTGACTTCCTTCTGGTCTTCTTATGTAATATTTAAGCTGCTATAGTTTTGCTTCAAACTAAAGTTTAATATACTGTATATTCCTATGTCCTTTTTCAAAAGTAAGCCATCATTGGCATTTCTCTATTTCTTTTGAGCCCTGTTTGACAACTCTCCTTAAATACTTCTTCCTCATATATGATGTGCTTTTCATATTGAGATGATAATGCTGAAAGAGTAATATGATTTGTATATTCTACAGCTGAAACAAAGTCTGCATTAGCAGTTATATTGAGTACGGTAGCTACTCTCATTTTGTGATACGTGTGTGTATTATACTACAATAAGTACCATCACATAATTTTAACTGTAACTTTGTCTATGTCTACTTATTGGACAGTCTAAACCCCCTGATAAAGGAGCAGCCCGCATCCGAAACGCGCGTCGGGGTCGGGTCCGGTTGCCAATCCATCCTGTCTATCCTGTATATGCTGGGTATGTAAACTATGCTGATATGATATCTAATGTTTCCCATACGGTGGCACTGGTCCATTATATCCTTTTCAGTAGTTATGGGTACTTGTTATAATACATCCTAGCATTGCATCTAGTCAGATTGTGGGTTGGTGTCCTGGCCCGTTATTTATGGCCGCTTGGAACGCATGTTTATTCCCCTGTGCTGTATTTCTGTATCCTGTCTGGTGGTTTTAATGATATTTAATAAAAATCTACTTTTTATGGGACTTTATGGCTGTTTGTTTTCCTTTTTCTTTCCTTATTGGACAGTCTGTTTTGGTATTGTCTATTTATTTAGAAGTCATGCTTAGTAAGGCCTCCAGACTGACTCATCCATTCTTCCACTACTTGTTAGACTGGTTGGAGAATTGCTATGACTTCCATTTGCATCCACTCCGTCATTCTGGTTGGTCAAGTTGTGGTTCATCAAGTTGTTCCCTGCTGTCACACTAGTGCAAGAAGAAAGCATTCTTGAAGGAGAACGTTCACCTGCAACCATAGAGAACTGATAAGATCCAGAAGATGTGCCATAGTATAAATGATATGGAGATGCATTGGTCTGAAATGGTCCACTTTGATTTTGAGATGATCCAGGATATGGAGGTGGAAGGTAAGTGGGATGGAAACGTGTGGTAGTAGGCATACCGGTTACACTAATTCCTCCAATTCCAGTTGATGCGGGAGAGGCAGTATAAGAAAAAGCAGAGGACATGGCACCAGGGTAATGCACTCTAGTATCTGAAAATCTGGACTCCGTAAGAGATGGTAAAGTGGAGAAAGAGCGATCAAACTGTCGAGGGTCTGAGAATGGACTTAGGTCTGTTGCTGAAATGATAAAAACAAAAGATTCATTGTGTCAATTAAATAATAATACAATATACTGTATATGTGTTATCATATTACTTTTGCTGCTATAGGTTATATTTGCCATTTTTTTCTGTATCATATTGGCTAGGAATATAATAATCAATCATAACTTAATAGAAATATTTAGCAAGGAAGCATGAAGTTTAAAACTGTTTGTACAGTATTTTCACTTGTACAATAACACCTTCAATGAAAAGTAAGTTACAGACTTGCAGTATTGTAGTATTAGCATTATATTATGCTCATGTAAATCCCTGCCCCTACCTGGCTCACCAATCAAGTGAGTGGTCCAAATAGTTGACTGGCAGGATCCCCTGTATAGGTGCACACAGGGACAGCAATTAATCATTAATTAACACTGACCCCTTAAGACTGCCCTCTTGACTGCTAAGGCAGGAGTGGGAATAATTTACATGAATTGAATAGGGATCCAAGGAGTAATGTTTCTCCTATATCAAGCCTGACATGCCAAGGTGAGAAGACTTATAAGCCCCAATGCTCATCTGGGAAACATGCAAATTGTCTCTTCAGAAAAAGGAGGAGGATTAGAACTCTAGTGCCACCTACAGGGAGCAGCTACCCTAAAAGTCAATATCAACTCTCCAAAGAGCATTCCTATAGGTGGGACTAGAGTTCTATTCCTCTTCCTCTCTGAAAAGAGAATTTTCATATTTCTCAGAGGAGCATTTCGGCTTAAAAGTCTCCTCACCTTGGCATGTCAGGCTTGATATGTCACTCTCCACAAGGAGAAGTGTTACCCTTTGGATCCCGGTCAGATGCCTCTCACCTACCTAAACCAGATCTCACAGTTTGCCCTGACAAGGGGCAGTACACCAAAACACAATGTCTGTAAATTGAGATTTTGGCTTTTATCCTAAGTCATGTGACAAGGCTCGTTAGAGAGACGATATTGACTTTTAGGATTGCTGCTTCATATAGGTGGCTGCCTTTTTGCACTTATTGATTTCTATGGGTGAAAAAGTGCTGCAAAAGCGCTGAAAAAATTCTGAAAGAAGTGACATACTGCAGTTTTCAAAAAACAGCAGTTTTCCAATTCAGTCATGAAATAAACAAAGGGTGTGCATGAGAATTCTGTATTCTCAAAGATTTTTCTGGTAGTGTAAAATTCAGCTTAAAGTTGCATTAAAAAAACGCAGTAAAAAAGCAAAGTGTGAACATAGACTTACAGAAGGATGCAGCACTCTTGAAATTGCTAAGATATTGGGGAGTGAGCACAAAACCATCAGAAGTTTTATTTCAAATAGTAAAAAATGTATGAGAAAAAAGACACACATTAACTGCCAAAGATTTAAGAATAATAACATTTGAAGTGACCTGGAAACCATTATCCTCCAGTGCCGTCATATTGCAACCTCCCTGGAATACAAGGTGTTCAGTGCTTAGAGACATGGTCAAGATAAGGAAGGCTGAAACCTGACGACCACTGAACAAGACATACAAGGTAAAACATCAAGACTGGGTAAAGAAGTTTCTGAAGACAGATTTTTCAAAGGTTTCATTGACTGATGAGATGGGAGTGACCCTTGATGGACTAGGTAGATAGTTCCATGGCTGGATCAGTAATGAGTAGTGTTGAGCATTCCGATACCGCAAGTATCGGGTATCGGCTGATACTTGCGGTATCGGAATTCCGATACCGAGTTCCGATACTTTTGTGGTATCGGGAATCGGTATCGGATCCATAGTGATGTGTAAAATAAAGAATTAAAATAAAAAATATTGATATATTCACCTCTCCGGCGGCCCCTGGACATCACCGCGGGTAATCACATCACCGCAGGCTTCTATGTTTAAAATGAGCGCGTTTAGGACCTGAGAATGACGTCGTGGCTTCTGATTGGTCGCGTGCCGCTCATGTGACCGCCACGCGACCAATCACAAGCCGCGACGTCATTCTCAGGCACTAAACTCCTCATTCTAGGAATTTAGGACCTGCGAATGACGTCGCGGCTGTTAGGAGTCGAGTTTCCTCTGCTGCACAGGGGGAATCTCGATCCGTCTCCGCTGCGGTCTCCCATTCTCCTTCAGCCGCAGTGGAGCCTGCTCAGCAGGGACGTCGATCCCAGCGTCTCGGTCAGTCTGACTCTGTGAGAAGAGTTACTGCTGCTTCTCCAGCTTCTGCCTTTAAAGCCAATACTGGTCAGCAGCGAGTGGACTTCTCTGGGACTAAGTCCTTGTCTGCGCACACTGAGCATGCCCAGGGCAAGATCTCCCGTTGGAGATCGAGGGTCATGTGCTCAGACTCTGCAGCGCATTCTATTGGTCCTCTTGGCAGGTCTTGGAAGGGCAAAGTTTCTGTGGCCGCTTCCTGTCCTGCAACTATATAAACTGCGCATGACCGCACGGCCATGCGCTAGTATCAAGTCATATGTGCTTTGCGCCAGTGTGGTTAGCATAAGTGTGTTCAGGGACCCGGCTGAAATAAGCCCCTAGAATACCGGCACCTCCGGTGAGGAGATTGTATGAGTGTGTTCAGGGACCCGGCTGAAATAAGCCCCTAGAATACCGGCTTCTCCGGTGAGGAGATTGAGTGTTGCTTAACCACAGACTGCTATCAGCTTGGCAGTAAGCTTGTGCTCCTGTGAGGCTAACAGGGCGCAGTGCTTTCCTCTCGCGGCTGCTCTGTGAGGTAACAGAGCTAGTCTACTCCGCCATATTGTGCCACCATTCACTAGCAGCAGGTTCTTCCTGCACGGTGGACCCCGGGCTGTGAACGCACCATTAACCCCTTCACGACATGCGCCGTACATCTACTGCGCATGCCGTGAATCCCCCTTTGATGTGGGCTCCGGCGGTGAGCCCACATCAAAGTCGCGACATGTCAGCTGTTTTGTACAGCTGACATGTGCGCGCAATAGCGGCGGGTGAAATCGCTATTCACCCGCCGCTATTAACCTGTTAAATGCCGCTGTCAAACACAGACAGCGGCATTTAACTACCGCATCCGGCCGGGCGGCCGGATATGACGTCATCGCCGACCCCCGTCACATGATCGGGGGTCGGCGATGCATCAGGAAGGTAACCATAGAGGTCCTTGAGACCTCTATGGTTACTGATGCAGGTCTGCTGTGAGCGCCCCCCTGTGGTCGGCGCTCACAGCACACCTGCATTTCTGCTACATAGCAGCGATCTGATGATCGCTGCTATGTAGCAGAGCCGATCAGGCTATGCCAGCTTCTAGCCTCCCATGGAGGCTATTGAAGCATGGCACAAGTAAAAAAAAAATGTTTTTAAAAATATGATAAAAATATAAAAAATATAAAAGTTTGAATCACCCCCCTTTCGCCCCATCCTAAATAAAACAATAAAAAAAAATCAAACATACACATATTTGGTATCGCCGTGTTCAGAATCGCCCGATCTATCAATTAAAAAAAAGCATTAACCTGATCGCTAAATGGCGTAGCGAGAAAAAAATCCGAAACACCAGAATTACGTTTTTTTGGTCGCCGCGACATTGCATTAAAATGCAATAACGGGCGATCAAAAGAACATATCTGCGCAAAAATGGTATCATTAAAAACATCAGCTCGGCACGCAAAAAATAAGCCCTCACCCGACCCCAGATCACGAAAAATGGAGACGCTACGGGTATCGGAAAATGGCACTTTTTTTTTTTTTTTTAGCAAAGTTTGGAATTTTTTTTCACCACTTAGATAAAAAATAACCTAGTCATGTTAGGTGTCTATGAACTCGTAATGACCTAGAGAATCATAATGGCAGGTTAGTTTCAGCATTTAGTGAACCTAGCAAAAAAGCCAAACAAAAAACAAGTGTGGGATTGCACTTTTTTTGCAATTTCACCGCACTTGGAATTTTTTTCCCGTTTTCTAGTAAAAGACATGGTAAAACCAATGGTGTCTTTCAAAAGTACAACTTGTCCCGCAAAAAATAAGCCCTCACATGACCATATTGACGGAAAAATAAAAAAGTTATGGCTCTGGGAAGGAGGGAAGCGAAAAACGAACACGCAAAAATGAAAAAGGGCCGCGACTTGAAGGGGTTAATAATAAATATCTATTTCTACTCGGTGCGTTCCGCTAGCCCTAACAGCGGCTTCTGATTGGTCACGTGGCGGTCACATGAGCGGCACGCGACCAATCAGAAGCCGCGACGTCATTCTCAGGTCCTAAACGCGCTCATTTTAAACATAGAAGCCTGCCGGTTACCCGCGGTGATGTCCAGGGGCCGCCGGAGAGGTGAATATATCAATATTTTTTATTTTAATTCTTTATTTTACACATTAATATGGATCCCAGGGCCTGAAGGTGAGTTTCCTCTCCTTCAGACCCTGGAAACCATCAGGATACCTTCTGATACTTGGTGTCCCATTGACTTGTATTGGTATCGGATATCGGTATCGGCGATATCCGATACTTTTCGGGTATCGGCTGATACTATCTGATACCGATACTTTCAAGTATCGGACGGTATCGCTCAACACTAGTGTTGAGCATTCCGATACCGCAAGTATCGGGTATCGGCCGATACTTGCGGTATCGGAATTCCGATACCGAGATCCGATATTTTTGTGATATCGGGTATCGGTATCGGAAGTGTAAAATAAAGAATTAAAATAAAAAATATTGTTATATTCACCTCTCCGGCGGCCCCTGGACATCAGCGGGAGGATCCGGCGTCCGGCACGGCTTCTTTCTTCAAAATGCGCGCCTTCAGGACCTGTGGAATGACGTCCCGGCTTCTGATTGGTCGCGTGCCGCCCATGTGACCGCCACGCGACCAATCAGAAGCCGCGACGTCATTCCTCAGCTAAAGTCCTAGAATGAGCGCCTTCTAGGACCTGAGGAATGACGTCGCGGCTTCTGATTGGTCGCGTGGCGGTCACATGGGCGGCACGCGACCAATCAGAAGCCGGGACGTCATTCCACAGGTCCTGAAGGCGCGCATTTTGAAGAAAGAAGCCGTGCCGGACGCCGGATCCTCCCGCTGATGTCCAGGGGCCGCCGGAGAGGTGAATATAACAATATTTTTTATTTTAATTCTTTATTTTACACTTTAATATGGATCCCAGGGCCTGAAGGAGAGTTTCCTCTCCTTCAGACCCTGGGATCCATGAGGATACATTCCGATACTTGATGTCCCATTGACTTGTATTGGTATCGGATATCGGTATCGGCGATATCCGATATTTTTCGGGTATCGGCCGATACTATCCGATACCGATACTTTCAAGTATCGGACGGTATCGCTCAACACTACTCAACACTAGTAATGAGCACAGACCTCAACTTCGACTCCAGCGATGTGGTGTACTGCAGAGTGCAGTTTTATTAAAGATGAGCTAGTTGTGCCTTTTCGGGTTGAAGATCGACTCAAAATCAACTCCTAAACCTACTGCCAGTTCTTAGAAGGCACTTTCTTCAAGCATTGCTACAGGAAAATGTCTGCATCTTTCAAGAGAACCCTGATTTTTGTGCAGTACAGTTTTCCATCGCATGCATTGAAGTCTCCAATGCTTGGTTGCCAGCAAAAGCCTTAAAGATGCAAAAATAATGAAGTGATCCTTTCCTCACCTGATGTAAACCCTATCGAAAACTTTTGGGCCAAGACCATCAACAGATTAACAAACTCACAAACTTCATGGATGGAGGGCTTATGACTGCTATTAAAAAGTAGGGTGAATATGTTGGTCACTGATAATTTTTTTTTAAATGTCAGAAATATATTGTTGTACATTTTGAATTGTTTTATTATTATTTTAATTTTAACAATGCAAATAAACAATTGAGATGTGAAAATGTACGTTTTTATTTAGTTGCCCAATAATTCAGAGATATTCTCCTAAGGTTGTGAGAAACTTGCACGAGTCTCTCACCTCAATATTCGGCACTACCGCCGGCACTCGGGACCGGAGCGTGTGGCTTCATGTATTTCTATGCAGCTGATCATTCCCAAGAGCCGGTGGCACTGCCGGGTATTGATGTGAGAGACTCATGCGAGTTTCTCACATTGCACTCGCAAATGTGACCCCGGTCTAAGAAAGACAAGACCTCAATTTTCCTAAATATTCAGGTTTCAGGTTTATTAACTTTTTGGTTTGACTGACAGCACTGCTGTTGTAAAAAAAAAAATGAATCATCAAAAATATAAATTGCCTAATAATTCTGCACAAAGTGCATTTATCAATCTGTCATTTTCTCGTCTTCTATATTCATTCTACATGTTCAATATGACGGGTTCCATTTGTGCACTTAATGCTGTACAAAGTAAATTAAAAAAAGGTCCTATTGATTTCAGCATAAAGTTAATATATAAAGCTGGAAACACATGATCAGATGTCTTCCCAACATGACTGTCACTAAACTTTTAGTTATGCAAATTGCCTCTTCAGAGAGGATGAGGATTTGAAGTCTACTGCCATCTATTGGAAAAAGTCAATATCAACCCTTTAACAAGCTTTGCCATATGAAATAAGGATAAATGGCAAACCAGAATCTCTATTTGCAGACACGTGTTTTGGGGTATTGCCCCTCCTAAGCGCAAAAGCATGAGATCTGATTTGGCTGTATATGAGTCCTCTAACTGGGGTCTATGGGGTAACGTCTCTCCTTGTGGAAAGTGACATGCCTGACATGCCAGCGTAAGGAGACTTATAGGTCATGCAATGCGCCTGTGTAAAATTAAATATGCAAATTGCCTCTTCAGAGAGTAATAGGACTTGAACTCTAGTGTCACCTATTGGGGAACCCCTGATTTCTGCTGGCAGTACATTTAGTCTCTAGTCCTTGTATTTATTTGATAAAGGTAAAATATAATTTTTAGCAGTTGTAGACTTACAACATATGACAAATCTCCACCTAATGATCTTCTGGCAGACATTTTGTGGTGTGTCCCCTACCTAATATTAGAACTAAGAGCAATTTTACATCAATTCCACATGATTTCTTCTCCCTAAAGTTATTGTCACACAAAGTAATTTTAGGGCGCCGTCAGACGGTCGTATAAATTGGATGGAGATCAGACCACAATGCTTGGACTGGCTGGCGGCTCTCCAAACCTGAGCATGACAGCTGCATAGAAATATGTGAAGCTGTCCTGTTTGGGTCGGAAGAGCCACCGGCCAGTCCGTGAGGTATGATCTCAGGCCGATTTATATAGCTAACCAAAAGAAAAACCAACCCAAACTTATGATCTAAAAAAGAGGTACAAATGCAATTATTATTATTAAAATAAAATACCTTTATTAAACAATAGTGGTAAACGGTAGCACTAAAGTAAAAATGTGCCCGTACTTGGAATACATAACCACAGGAATTATAAAATATTTCATACAGATGAATAAAATTGCAGCGGACCGAAAGTAATAAACTCAAATCAGAACCATATGTGTATCAAAAAAAAAAATATATATATATATTAAAACATCCTTCGTCAGGGGATGGCCTACAACCTGAACCAGAGGGTATATATGTGGCAATGACAGGCGCCGATAGGACAAGGCCAAAGTGGGTATGGCGCATGCACCGCCAGGAGGATCCAGACATCCACATTTACACCGCCACATGACCGGCAACACGGAAACCCAGTGTGGCCAAGGACACATAGACGCGGGATGCGGAGAGCCCCAGACACATGCGTCGCATGCGCTGTTTCCATTCCGGCCTTGTTTTATTGGCGCTCATTATTGCCAGAGACATACCCACAAGACTTGGTCGGAGCTGTGCGCATGCACCGCTTGTGTCCGGGGTTCAAGTTGTATGCCACCCCCTGACGAAGGATTTTGATCCAAGACGCAAGTCGGGGTGTATGCTGTACTTGGACTGGCGGGCCTTAAAGGTATACATCCACATCATTGCTCATTGGCTTCATTGCACTCATGCACTTTTTACACAAAAAAATTGTTTCACTTATTCTTGTGTGCCCCTTTGCTTATTGCACCATAGATTTTAATATTTTTAACCACTTGGTTTGAGATGTTTCTCACTCACTGGCAATAGACATTTTTTGTATGAAATTTATTATCTATTGTGCACTTTTCTTTTTATGTATATTATTGAGTGTCTTTGTGCATTATGGGTTTTATATACAGGTCCTTCTCAAAAAATTAGCATATAGTGTTAAATTTCATTATTTACCATAATGTAATGATTACAATTAAACTTTCATATATTATAGATTCATTATCCACCAACTGAAATTTGTCAGGTCTTGTTTTAATACTGATGATTTTGGCATACAACTCCTGATAACCCAAAAAACCTGTCTCAATAAATTAGCATATTTCACCCATCCAATCAAATAAAAGTGTTTTTTAATAACAAACAAAAAAACCAACAAATAATAATGTTCAGTTATGCACTCAATACTTGGTCGGGAATCCTTTGGCAGAAATGACTGCTTCAATGCGGCGTGGCATGGAGGCAATCAGCCTGTGACACTGCTGAGATGTTATGGAGGCCCAGGATGCTTCAATAGCGGCCTTAAGCTCATCCAGAGTGTTGGGTCTTGCGTCTCTCAACTTTCTCTTCACAATATCCCACAGATTCTCTATGGGGTTCAGGTCAGGAGAGTTGGCAGGCCAATTGAGCACAGTAATACCATGGTCAGTAAACCATTTACCAGTGGTTTTGGCACTGTGAGCAGGTGCCAGGTCGTGCTGAAAAATGAAATCTTCATCTCCATAAAGCATTTCAGCCGATGGAAGCATGAAGTGCTCCAAAATCTCCTGATAGCTAGCTGCATTGACCCTGCCCTTGATGAAACACAGTGGACCAACACCAGCAGCTGACATGGCACCCCACACCATCACTGACTGTGGGTACTTGACACTGGACTTCAGGCATTTTGGCATTTCCTTCTCCCCAGTCTTCCTCCAGACTCTGGCACCTTGATTTCCGAATGACATGCAAAATTTGCTTTCATCAGAAAAAAGTACTTGGGACCACTTAGCAACAGTCCAGTGCTGCTTCTCTGTAGCTCAAAAGTGGCTTTACCTGGGGAATGCGGCACCTGTAGCCCATTTCCTGCACACGCCTGTGCACGGTGGCTCTGGATGTTTCCACACCAGACTCAGTCCACTGCTTCCTCAGGTTCCCCAAGGTCTGGAATCGGTCCTTCTCCACAATCTTCCTCAGGGTCCGGTCTCCTCTTCTCGTTGTACAGCGTTTTCTGCCACATTGTTTCCTTCCAACAGACTTACCATTGAGGTGCCTTGATACAGCACTCTGGGAACAGCCTATTTGTTGAGAAATTTCTTTCTGGGTCTTACCCTCTTGCTTGAGGGTGTCAATGATGGCCTTCTTGACATCTGTCAGGTCGCTAGTCTTACCCATGATGGGGGTTTTGAGTAATGAACCAGGCAGGGAGTTTATAAAAGCCTCAGGTATCTTTTGCATGTGTTTAGAGTTAATTAGTTGATTCAGAAGATTAGGGTAATAGGTCGTTTAGAGAACCTTTTCTTGATATGCTAATTTATTGAGACAGGTTTTTTGGGTTATCAGGAGTTGTATGCCAAAATCATCAGTATTAAAACAATAAAAGACCTGACAAATTTCAGTTGGTGGATAATGAATCTATAATATATGAAAGTTTAATTGTAATCATTACATTATGGTAAATAATGAAATTTAACACTATATGCTAATTTTTTGAGAAGGACCTGTATATATATAGTTAACGTTCATATGTGTATCCCCCCTTTTTTATATATACCGCATATATTTTTTTTGATGCACATATGGTTCTGATTTGCGTTTATTACTTTTGGTCCACTACAATTTTATTCTTCTGTATGAAATATTTTATAATGACTGTGGTTATGTGTTCCAAGTACGGGTACATTTATTTTACTTTAGTGGTATCATTTACCACTGTTGCCTAATAAAAGTATTTTATTTTAATAATAATTGCATTTGTACCTCCTTTTTTAGACCATAAGTTTGGGTTGGTTTTTCTTTGGTTTCCCTCTAATCTCTCTAATGGTCTGCCATTCGTCCATTTAGCCACTATATGTAATATATTATTTATTTCTATTAATATATTAATATTTTTTACTACTAATTCTGATATATAGGTATTGCTACGTTCAGGTTGCTCTGTATCTCGATTTATAAAGCTGTCTGACTGCGCCCCTACAGAAATGTTTATGTGGTGCCCGAGGGTCCTGGTCCTCACAGTGGAAAAGAAAAAAGAAAAAAAGAACCACTTCATAGAGTAGCACACCACACAATACACATAAATAACAAGGTAAACTTTTATTGACACATCAAATAAAAACAATTAAAACGGTATTATACCGACATCCCCACGTACACCCGCCAGAGCAATATAATACAAGCAGGTAAAGGCGCCAATAATGACACTGCTAAATAGCAATAAATAACACTGCAGCCTCATCAGTGTCCCGTGAGGCACAACATGTGTATAACTAAGCCCTGATGACATAAAGGGTATAGTTAGCACCTCTACCAAATAAGCACAAATATTGCCAACTAAGGGACAGGGAGAAAACCCCATATAGATCAATGTGGCATATAGGAACAAAGAGGTGCCTAGACAACTGGGTCCAGATAATGTGGTGGTAGAAAGATAGAACAATATAAAGATAGTAAATGAGCATCCACAGCAATGCCCATGTGCCGAAATATAGCTACCACCTAAAACGAGAGTGTATCCAGGTCCCAGGTCCGGCCGAGCAGAACACAGAGAGGCGCTAGAAAAAAACCCACATAAGGGTACAAGGCGCAAAGGCAGGGCGAGCGTGGGGAGGAAGCCCAACGCGTATCGCCGTTGCAAGAACGGCTTCGTCAGGGGAAGGTGAATTACAGTGGTCAACACCGGTTTAAATACCTTTCAAGAGGACGAGCTGGGGGACGAGCGACGCCGAGAGCCGGAACCGGAAGTGACGCCGGAAGGGCGGAAAAGCATGTAATGGCAGACGTCTCTGCCAATACTACACAGTGCGCATGCATAATACCGTTTTAATTGTTTTTATTTGATGTGTCAATAAAAGTTTACCTTGTTATTTATGTGTATTGTGTGGTGTGCTACTCTATGAAGTGGTTCTTTTTTTCTTTTTTCTTTTCCATGGTCTTTTACCGCTTCTGTGTGCACCCCGTATATATCTACTTATATTGGTAGTGCGCTGGTAGTCTATTTATATTATTGGTCTTGCAGGTTTCCTTTTGGTTGCCGTTCTGGCCAGCAGCACACAACTTACCAGAGTATTTTGAACTTTATTTATTTTTTCTATTTTTGTGTTGAGGGTTTTCTTTGAGCTTCGCCGGCTCTTATGGACTGGGAGGCGCGGGAAGCAGCATGGAGGGCTGCTTCATCTAATGCCTTTCTTGAGACTAATCAGGTATCAGGGGATGCAGATTTTTCAAGTCTTACTACTGAGCTAATAGCCTCACAGAAACATGGTATCAGATTGCTTTGGAATATCCGGTGTTTGGAAGAGTACTTAAAGCTTAACATTATTCCTAGGGGGCTTAGGGTATCCATTTTTCCGGCTTGGGAGCCCTCCCCGAATTTTCGGATAATATGGGAACAAGGCTTGGTACGGTGCTCCAATATTTTGATTAATTTATTGATCACGCATGATAGAGAGCTTCTGACTACCGTTAAGGCTGAGATTATCAACTTGGAGGCTAAGCTGAGTAAATTTGATGAGGTTTCTCAGGTCCAGCCCTTCAGAATCAGACTTAAAGATCTGTTGGATAAATATGATAAGGAGATTATGACTAAAAAACGTTCTAAATTTTTAAGAGATAAGACGGACTTTGATGAAAAAACGGCCTTCCCTTGGACACATCACGGCAATAAACGCCGGGGTTATAATCGGAGACCAAGGGACCTCAATCCAGAAAGACGTTCACCACCCACAGATGGGCACACCTCGAGCGATTTTTTGTCTTCGGCAGAAAGCGAGATCGACCCAGGACCAGGCGAGGGCATAGGAAGCGGCGTAACACGAACCGCCAGGAATTACAATTACAGGCTACCACGTCGCAACCCACGGAGACATCAACAGAAGTGATTCCTTTAAATTCCGATAATGTCAGTGAGTATGATCCAGGAAACACCCTGCAAGTGATCAATTTGTCTGAATATGTTCTCTCTGCAGATGAGATATCAGTCCTCTCTAAGGGCCTGACTTTCTCGCCGGTCCAGCAAGTTGACAAATTTATTTTAATTAAAGATCTTTTTTTGTTCTGCCGAAAAATTGTTTTGCAGGTGCTCCATAACAAATCTCAGGCTACCCCATTGTTGGATCAAACGGAACAAAGAGTCTTCCAGGACCTTATGGATCTGTTACATGAGGGACAAGTGGACACAGGTAGGTCTAAATTTCCCCATAGAAATAAATCTCGTGTTTCGCCACCCTTTTCCATTGTCCCAGCCGTGAGGATTTTTTTCGAAATGGCAAGGAGGGATATTGAAAAGTTGCCCTCAAAAGTCCCCTTTGTGGATAATTTGACTGCACAGGAAAAACGTGCACTATCTCGCCTTAAAAACAACAGCGACTTCATTATACGTGAAGCTGACAAGGGGGGCAACATTGTCCTCTGGCCCCATGAGCTATATACTAGGGAAGCATATAGTCAACTTGAGAACCCCAGATTTTATCGAAAACTTCCATCTGACCCTACGGGTGTCTATTCTACCAAATTAAGAACATTGATTGACAGGGCCTTGGAATTAGGGATCATTAACACTGGGGAACGAGATTTTATCTGGGTTAAGCATCCTACCACATCAACGTTCTACATGCTACCCAAGGTACATAAGGATATGCATAGACCACCTGGACGCCCCATTGTTTCCAGCATAGGGAGTTTATGTGAGAAGGCCTGCACTTATATAGATTTTTTCTTGCAGCCACTTGTGTTGGACCTTCCTTCGTACACCAGGGATTCATCCCATTTCATAGCATCTTTGCAAGATATTTCTTTGGCCCAAGGTGAGATCATGGTGACCTGCGATGTTGAGTCTTTGTACTCTAACATTGATCATGACCACGGCCTGCAAGCAGTGCTCTTTTTTCTTGATCAACAGCAGAACTCTGACAGACTACATGATTCGTTCATAGTGGACCTCCTTGATTTCATTTTGAGACATAAAATTTTTTTCTTTTTGACAGGAATTTTTTCCTTCAAGTCTCTGGTGTCGCCATGGGGGCTCGCTGTGCCCCGGCCCTGGCTAATTTATTCTTAGGGTGGTGGGAGTCCACTGTGGTCTACAACTCCGTATGGTTCTTATCGAAGGTACGATGTTGGCGTAGGTACATCGATGACGTGTTCTTCATTTGGACAGGTACCCAGGATGAGGTTGAGACTTTTATTGGTTCACTTAACAACAATTCGTACAATATCTTCCTTACCTTCTCATGTTCTCCCTCTTCAGTTAACTTTCTGGACCTGAATGTGGCATGTCAAGATGGTGTCCTGTCTACTGGTTTATATCGGAAGCCTACGGCCACTAACAATTTATTGGAGTTCCACAGCTTCCACCCGTCCCATACGAAGAAAGGCATCCCTGTTGGGCAATTTCTTAGAACCAGGAGGAATTGCACGCGGGACGAGGACTTCTATAGGGAAGCACAGGATCTGACCAAGAGATTTAAGAAGAGGACTTATCCCAACAAGTATATTTCTCAGGCGTACCAGAGAGCTAAGGGGCAGTCGCAAGTGGCCTTACTACAACCACGGGAGAAAATATTGGACAAGTCTGTTCGCTTCATTACTGGGTTCAATACGCATTGGTCTCAGGTAAGGCACATCTTGCAGAGACATTGGGGCATCCTTACAACGGATTTGTCAACATCACAAATCGTTAGTGAACGACCATTGGTTACTGCGAGGAGAGCACCAAATCTTCGTGACATTCTCACAAGAAGCCACTATGTTAGGCCCACGGTGAAACTGAATAGGGGTATCTCATTGAAGGGCTCTTTCCCCTGTGGCGACTGTAATGTCTGTCAATTTATGCACCCAGTGAGGGATAATTTTTGTAATCCAACTGATCAGAGTGAACACAGGCTTAAGAGCTATATTAATTGCAAGACCACAAATGTCGTTTATGCCATTATATGCCCTTGCCCACTGGTTTACGTGGGACAGACGTCCCAGGAGTTGCGCCGGCGTATACAGAAACATTTTTCCACCATTGGTACGGCTGCGGCCGATTTCCGTAAGGATAAATTGCTCACTACGGTGGCAGCCCACTTTTTGAAATATCATGCCGGCAAATACTCGGGCACTAAGGTGGCGGGGCTTGAGCGCATTCGTGGGTCTGACAGAGGTGGATCATTGGAGAGTAAGCTTTTACAAGCAGAGGCCCGTTGGATCTTTATGTTACATTCTACTGCTCCCTCTGGGATTAATGAAGACCTCCTTTTTACCGGTTTCCTGGGTTAGTCTAACGTGATGCCTTTTCATTCTAGATGTCCCTCCCAGATGACCATCGGGACTGCCCTTTGTATTTTCTATATGCTTTTGAGACGCTACCTGTGTTCCCTGAAGTTTGGAGTACCCTGGGTGCAGGTTGTTCCTGGGATCCGTGTTACAGGTCTCCGTCTATAAGGATGAAGTCTTTCCGTATGGCAGCGAGCAATTTGTGGACTGCTTGGGTGATGGCCCCAAGTGGGACAAGATTTCCTTACTTCTGCCTGATGTCATCAAGAGAATCGGTATGGCATTATATGCCCTGACGCTGGTATCCTATTCATGATTATTTGGACCAAGATGTACCTGGGAACCTCCGGCGCTGGTTCGTACTTGAACGAAGATGGAATTTCTACTAGCAAGCTAAACGCTTTTTCTGGACATTATGTCTTTGATCGTCATAAGATATATATATATGTTCATGTCCTGTCTCTTTGGGTCAGAGTATGTTTATGTTGTCTTTTGCTGTGGTACCAGCATCTACTTTACCACGGTTTGGCTTATATGTGGGGGCTTATTGCCCTCACCTATATTTGGGTGTGGTGTCACCTTATTCTTATCCTCTGCCCCATATATATCAGATTTTGACATGTCCTGCTAGGCTTTTGTCCATTCTTCCCTTGTATCCAGGTCCTGATGGTCTAACTACATCGTCCAGTTTTTTCCGGGTGGCTTGTGCCCTAGGCCCTTCTTATTATCGGCCTTACCCACTTCTGGCAGCTCCTTTATATAAATACTTTTTTCAGTATGGGAGTGACGTTGTGTTCAGTGTAAATTATTGAATAAATTCTCAGAGCCATGTTGTTTATTTGCTTGCATTATTATTTCATTGTCTATCATATCGGATTTTCTTTTTATTTTCCTTTTTCTCTTGTTTCTTTTTTCCCCCTTTTTTTATTATTTTGATTAACATACTTTTTCCCTCCTTTAGGTGTTCCAGGATAGGGGAATGTTACTTATTGGTATTTGCCCAGTATGGGTATTTACCCTTCTGTATGTCCCGTTATATGTTTTGTCTGGTTGTGTCTCTGTGGTGTTTTACATGGTACTGTCCCGCTCTCCCATCATTTTGGGGTTTCTTACTACCATTACTGGTTTAGTCGGGTGCCCCCACAGTGTCCATTCATTCGCGCTGTCATTTGTCTTGCTCCTTATCTGGCTACATAGTGCGCGGCGCTGGTTAGCTCCAGCGCATGCGCACTGTGTAGTATTGGCAGAGACGTCTGCCATTACATGCTTTTCCGCCCTTCCGGCGTCACTTCCGGTTCCGGCTCTCGGCGTCGCTCGTCCCCCAGCTCGTCCTCTTGAAAGGTATTTAAACCGGTGTTGACCACTGTAATTCACCTTCCCCTGACGAAGCCGTTCTTGCAACGGCGATACGCGTTGGGCTTCCTCCCCACGCTCGCCCTGCCTTTGCGCCTTGTACCCTTATGTGGGTTTTTTTCTAGCGCCTCTCTGTGTTCTGCTCGGCCGGACCTGGGACCTGGATACACTCTCGTTTTAGGTGGTAGCTATATTTCGGCACATGGGCATTGCTGTGGATGCTCATTTACTATCTTTATATTGTTCTATCTTTCTACCACCACATTATCTGGACCCAGTTGTCTAGGCACCTCTTTGTTCCTATATGCCACATTGATCTATATGGGGTTTTCTCCCTGTCCCTTAGTTGGCAATATTTGTGCTTATTTGGTAGAGGTGCTAACTATACCCTTTATGTCATCAGGGCTTAGTTATACACATGTTGTGCCTCACGGGACACTGATGAGGCTGCAGTGTTATTTATTGCTATTTAGCAGTGTCATTATTGGCGCCTTTACCTGCTTGTATTATATTGCTCTGGCGGGTGTGCGTGGGGATGTCGGTATAATACCGTTTTAATTGTTTTTATTTGATGTGTCAATAAAAGTTTACCTTGTTATTTATGTGTATTGTGTGGTGTGCTACTCTATGAAGTGGTTCTTTTTTTCTTTTTTCTTTTCCATGGTCTTTTACCGCTTCTGTGTGCACCCCGTATATATCTACTTATATTGGTAGTGCGCTGGTAGTCTATTTTTATTACTGGTCCTCATAGTAACATTACTTTCCTCATGGGGAGAGTGATGTTACACTTGGAAGCAATTAAGGATATCTCTTTATCAGGTAATCACAATGCACACAACTTGTTCACACTCCAGGCAACAAGGGGGAGCTTTTGATCCTATTTGTCGGTGACTCCCCTATATATATTGTGGTTTGGAGGGAAAGAGGAGTTAGTTCCTGTCGGAGAGACAGTGGAGGGCAGACCACATAGAGTGTCAGAAGGTCAGAAGAGGTCCTGTAGTCAAAGGTACTACAACCCCTGGAGAAAGAGACATACAGAAGGAAAGGATATCGTTCAGTGAGCGTGAAGGAGAGCGAAGCACAGGAGAGTGACATCAGGGGAGACCATCTGAGAATGAGCTGCCTTCCTCTGAAGCACAGATAACCGGAAGCCGGAATACTGAGGTTGTAAGGGATTCTACGACTTACAGCAGACACCGGCAGGACATCTGATCTGCAAGTTACCTGTCCGCCACACACACCTGAAGGGGCATGATAGAGTCTCTGTAAAAAGGCTCGAGATACCTGTAATTCAGGTATTGTCCAATCATATATGGGGGACAGAGAGAACTGTGAGGACCTTATTTGAAGCTAGGCAGTAAGGGACTACAAGACCACCGTGCTAGAGGAAGGCTTTTAACACCACCTGGTAATTGGAACTCTGGATTCGCTTCCAAGCCGGCCGGACTCAGCCTGCCCTGTGATTTGGTACCCTGGACTGTGGCTGCCTGAAGCCTTCAGTAAACCAGGTAAAGAGACTGCAAACCTGTGCCTCATTCTTTACCGCACCATTCACCATCTTCCATCTACACATCGAGAGCCCTGGGGATATACTTCACCTGTGGGAAGGTATACCATCTAGCTGCCATAACATCACCCCAGAGGACCCCTTAAAGCAGCGTTGGTCCCCACTGATCGAATACCACAGGTGGCGTCACGAGCATAAACTTTATTCAATTTCACTTTTACATGGGAGCCCAGGGCCACGGACCGCGTCGCCGCCATGTGACATCCCCTTGTGAACACCGGAACCGGTACCGGGTACCCCACGGCCCTGGCGGACGACTCATCTTCAAGGAATAATCTTGGCTGGCAGAAATGCTATTTCAATGGCAAATATTTTCCGAATTTTTGCATATCAGGATAATGTTATTAACTCATATCTATGTACAAGATGTAAGCAAAAAAAATTTGATTTGTATGGCAGCGGGAGCCAAACATTCTTCAGTTGTAACCAGCATAAAGTGTAGTGGTTTAGCAGACATGTTAAAAAAATAAAAGATTTTTGTGACCACTAATTGCTTTACAAATTTTACAGCTATACTGATGTCAAGTGTCATGTGCCCTTTTTTTGAGTATGAAGAAATTCATACAACTGTCCTATTGATAAGTAGGGAATTTTAGCTACCACGCCATGTAAAGGATTACATGGCAAAATTAATGGAAGAAAATGTCCCATTAATTGCACAATAAGAAGTTTGTTCTCTTTGTTGCATGATTCTCTATGTCATACTTAAACCGAAAAGTTCACACTAAGACGTTAGTGTAGATAACATTACAGTACATGCTGGTAACATTTTCCTAGCGCTGATAATATGTCAGAGAGCTGATACCTGCATTGTGATGAGGCGCCTGACAAATCATACGTCACGTATGTGTAGGTGTGCTTTTTATTCTCATGTTTTGCTCACTCCTATATTGTCCCGTATAGTAAAGCCTGCTGGCTGGAGTGTTGAATTGCACTCTTACTTTGCCAATCAAAATATTTCAAGGATATGTTTATTTTCTTCTCAAAATCACACCAGCTGCTTCACCATCTGAATGAGCCCATTTATCCTTAAGAATTTGACCATTGTAAGGCTGAGCCCAGGGACCAAGAATGTCCAAATCTGACCTGATCTATCTACGGAAATGTCAATGTTTTGGGTTGAGAGCGGGCGAGGTGTGGTATGTATATAAATTAGAAGCCAGATAGAGGTCACTCTTTATGATTAGTAATGTCCGTGTTCTTTGCTTCTAGTACATAGGAAGGTTCAAAATAAATCTTATACGCTTGCAGCCCACATGGATACATCCTCGCGAAGGACTGCTTTGCACACAATATTAGTATGCAACGCTCCATACATGCAAGACACATGGAATGTAGATGACCTGCTGTGTCTAAGCTTCAAGACTACTTATGCCAAGTAAGATCTTGTACATGTGAGACACCCAATTCAAGTTAGCAATTGTCCACGCACGATTTACCACTCTCACAAATTAAGCCATGCGTTCCTATTTATTTACTTTATTATACTCTTCACTTGTGACCAGACATGAGCGGATCTGCTGAGATTTGAATCCTATGGCTTTTACTGGGAAATTTGTATCTTGGACATGCCTGTTGTATTTCTTGGTCTTCATGATGCTCTCTGTGCTTCAAACAGAACCCTGAACTGAATAATATTGCACACCCCACTTTTCAGTTTTTGAGTTTCCACAAAAATTTAAAATAACCAATAAATTTTGTTCAACTTCACAATTCCACTTGTTGTTGATTCTTCACCAAAAATTTACATTTGGTATTTTTGTGTTTGAAGCATCATATATGGGAAAAGGTTGAAAAGTTCCAGGGGGATGAATACTTTTGCAAGACACTGTATTTATTTTATTTTTAATGTATTTGTTCTCTGCTTTTCTGCCCCAGAGAAACATAAAAATGTTCACAATCACATAGAGGGTGTTGAATTTTAAGAAAGCTAGTGTCTGAGATGTTTCTAATTTACCATATTTAGGTGTCGAGTTCCCACCGCTGCACAGAGAGAATCTCGAACCATATCCGCTGTGGTCTCCCATTCTCCTCCAGCCACAGTGGAACCTGGCTCAGCAGAGATGTCAGTCCCAGCATCTGGCTCAAGCTGATACTGTGCAAATTGTTACTGCTGCCTTTCCAGGCTCTGTTTTTGTAGCCAGCACTGATCAGCAGCAAGCAGGCCTTTCTGGCACTAAGTCCTGCTTTTCCCATACTGAGCATGCCCACGGGATGACCTCTCATTGGAGGTCGGGGGTCACATGCTCAGGTCCTGTTGAGGCTCCTATTGGACCATCAGGAAGGTCCTGGAGCACTACTGCTATAAAAGGTTTGTATGGCCGCTCGGCCATGCGCTAGTGTAAACTGGTTTACTTGTGTGTGTGTAGATGAATGCGAGTTGATGGATGAAAGCTCCGAATCATTCCCATCCCTAGTGTTGTTGCCTGCTCTCAAATGATGGAAGCTACCTAGCGCCAGACAGTGCTACTCTGCACATCCAGCAAACAATTCAGCGTCTCTCAGCAGTGATCGCCAGTGCGGCAGCGTGCGCTTAGTGCACTTTCCTGGCCCTGGTTAGGGTGGTTAGTGGCGTCCGCCAGAGCGGCATTGTACGCACTGTTGTGCGATAAATTATTATTATTAGTTCAGTTCTATCCCTGACACCACAATAACGGTGTCAAGCATAAGAGGTCTAGAGGAACTCTTTCCCCGAGTCGTGGGACAGAGTTCTGTGACCCTTTACTTGTGCTCTCTGTGCGGTATCGCGGCCCTGTGACGCAACAGGGTTTGCTTCCTTCATACCGGGTGAAGCTAACCCATGTGTGTACTCACATTATACCGCAATCTAGTCCGCCATTACCGAGCAGCAGGTGTCCTTTCTGTACGTGGTCCCCGGACTGCGAACGCACCTCATATCCTCTCTAATTATTATTTGGTGAGTTCCGCCAGTGCTAACACCATATATAAGCATTATGACTTTTACTGTAAATATTCTGTGTATCTAAATTTTTTAAAACTGTTTGTAATGTACTGCTGTTAAATTATGGAGAAAATCTGAAGCAAAGAGGGTTAATCTCATAATATTTTAATAATGCCGGATGCAGCAGCCTGTTATTATGGCTTTATTTATTTTTTGTACCCTTCAAACCCCTAGAGTAAAAATGTCTTGTAGAGTTTCTGTTCCCCCATTCACTTGGACTTTAACCAAACCCTAGACTTGATTTTCTGTGGTTCCACAATGCTTTGCTGAATAGTACGATATATGGAATTCATTAACGATTTAACTGCTTGTAGAAGCGGATTGTAACCACATTCACTGTGGCACACGTTGTTATTCCAACATTTGGATTGCTCGACATGTCGGACAACATGATACATAATAACATTTTGAGCATCAAAAAAATTACTTTTTTACCCTATATACTGTCCTCCCTGATCTGGAGATGAAGAAGTCAAAATGCCAATTCCTATCTTACAGTTTTAGCTGCCTGATTAGAATGCTATTTTAACTCTTTCGTTTATCGTAATGTTGATGTATAAAGTCAATACTTAAAGGTTTTTGCAGTCAAATATCTCTATATATTCCTGTATATGCTAGATTTTACATGAAAGTCTATTTAAGTCTACTTAGGTCTTAAAGTATTTCAATCCTATGCCATGATATTATGCTAGGATTCTGGAAATTTCCAGCTTGTGCTGACATTAGATATCAGTCCTGAAATAACGGTGTATATTGTGTCTCAAATACTTAGATTCTTGTGGGGAACTGGAAATTCCAATGTTTGCTACTAGATGTCAGACACAATTACAGTAAGGCGGCTAAATAATGTTCAGGCCTACTTTATCCTTAAAGGACAAGTTTTTTAAAGTTTCCACTGAAATTAACTCATGTGAAAACATCTAAATTAGATATCCATAACAGTCCTGCATGTATGGCACAGAATGGGGGAGGGGGCTGGCGGTCCAGTCAGGATTTGGTGTATTTTGTATTAGATAAAACATGAAAATTCCTGTCTTAGGCTTTGCTTTAAACTATTATGTTTTCATTTTAATCCTGAATAATAGATTAAATGTACTAAATCATATAAACTACAACAGAGCAAAGGCCAAACCTATAGAGATTTATCAATTTAGCACATCAGTGTATTATAACATAGTAACATAATTATTAAGGTTGAAGGAAGACTTTAAGTCCATCTAGTTCAACCCATAGCCTAACCTAACATGCCCTAACATGTTGATCCAGAGGAAGGTAAAAAAAAAAACATGTGGCAAAGAGTAAGCTCCACATTGGGGAAAAAAATTCCTTTGCCATACGGCAATCAGACTAGTTCCCTGGATCAACCCCCTATCAAGGAATCTAGTGTATATACCCTGTAACATTATACTTTTCAAGAAAGGTATCCAGTCCCCTCTTAAATTTAAGTAATGAATCACTCATTATGACATCATACGGCAGAGAGTTCCATAGTCTCACTGCTCTTACAGTAAAGAATCCGCGTCTGTTTTTATGCTTAAACCTTCTTTCCTCCAGATGTAGAGGATGCTCCCTTGTCCCTGTCTCAGGTCTCTGATTAAAAAGATCATCAGAAAGGTCTTTGTACTGTTCCCTCATGTAGTTATACATTAAAATAAGATCACCCCTTAGTCTTCGCTTTTCCAAACTAAATAGCCCCAAGTGTAATAACCTATCTTGGTTTTGCAGACCCCCCAGTCCTCTAATAACCTTGGTCGCTCTTCTCTGCACCCGCTCCAGTTCAGCTATGTCTTTCTTATACACCGGAGACCAGAACTGTGCACAGTATTCTAAGTGTGGTCGAACTAGTGACTTGTATAGAGGTAAAATTATATTCTCCTCATGAGCATCTATGCCTCTTTTAATGCATCCCATTATTTTATTTGCCTTTGTAGCAGCTGCCTGACACTGGCCACTGAACATGAGTTTGTCATCCACCCATACACCCAGGTCTTTTTCATTGATGGTTTTGCCCAGAGATTTAGAAATAAGCACATAATTATACATCTTATTACTTCTACCCAAGTGCATGACCTTACATTTATCCCCATTAAAGCTCATTTGCCATTTATCAGCCCAAGCTTCTAGTTTACATAAATCATCCTGTAATATAAAATTGTCCTCCTCTGTATTGATTACCCTGCAGAGTTTAGTGTCATCTGCAAATATTGAAATTCTGCTCTGTATACCCTACAAGGTCATTAATATATATGTTAAAAAAAGAGGGCCCAATACTGACCCATATATATTATACATAATTATATATAATTTACCATTTTGGCAGGCATGCTTTGGCTGTGAGAATGCTCGGGATTGGCCAATATGTGACCTTTTTTTGGCGCACTCAATATGGATGGTCCTGATTGGACCTTCACAATAGGATAACACGGCACTATGAGCCTTGCCTAATGATTATCCTCTGGTATCCATGGAAACATGGATGCCTATGGTTTATTGGATGACTATCCGATATAGGATTTTATTAAACAATATTATTATTTATTAATTAAGGTGCTATTCTCTTAGGGGTTCAAGATATGTATAAAATTAACGCCACTGTGAAATAACATGTAATATCTATGTGATTTTTTGTATTATATGCAATTTATACTTGTGGACAGTGCTTTCATGGTGATTGATGGGGATTGTGCCTCCACAATTGTAATTGTAATCTCCTCCTGCCAATTGTAATACCCTGCATAATTGATAAAAACCTATAAAACATTGAAATGTTGTATCCATGGCAGAATGAAGCACCTTTAAATTTCTTCACCTGTTCTCATTTATTTTGACAAATGATACTATATGGTCTTTGAGACATCCACAATACAAGAGTATAAATGGATTGGTGACTATGCGTGTACAATGCTAATATGAAAGTCTATGGTAGTGTTTCCCAAACACCAGTCCTAACTGCAATCAACACTATTTTTTCAGGATTTCCCTAGTATTGCAGAGGTGATGGAATTATTATTAAGGCATAAGAAACTACCACATGTTCTCACTTGTGCAATACTAGGGAAATCCTGATAACATGTGTTGTTGGCTATGTGGGTGGGGTTTGGGAAACACTGGACTATGGCATAGACATAACTAGCCAATAGTGATGAGCGAGTATACTCGTTACTCGAGATTTCTCGAGCACGCTCGGGTGTCTTCTGAGTATATTTTAGTACTCGGAGATTTAATTTTCATCGCCGCAGCTGCATGATTTACATCTGTTAGCCAGCATAAGTACATGTGGGGGTTGCCTGGTTGCTAGGGAATCCCCACATGTAATCAAGCTGGCTAACAGATATAAATCATTCAGCTGCGGTGGTGAAAACGAAATCTCCGAGCACTAAAAAATACTCGGAGGACCCCCGAGCATGCTTGAGAAATCTCGGGTAACAAGTATATTCGCTCATCACTACTAGCCAAGTCACAGCATTGGTCTCATAGACTTGGGAGTGGTAAAAGGCATGTATGACTACTACTCCATTCGTATTCTCCTGGAACTAAGGTATAGGGCCTGATTCTAATTATTGATGGGGTCCCGGTGATCACACATTTCTAATCTGTCCTGTGGGTTGGTGATTAATGCTGGCATCGGGATAATCCCTTATCCCACTCTATGTTTTGTTTTACACTGTTTCTTTTTATTGTACAACATTTTCAATGCAAAATGAATGACATTTCAATTCCTTGTACAAGAGGTTTGATGAAGATACACTACATAGTGTAAAGTAAAATCTAATCTTCAGATTTTTCTTTATGTCTTTCAAAGACTGATTTATGTGAATACTTTTCTGCCCAATGATGACAGAAGTATTCTGGGGAGTGATACCTTTATTGGCTAACCAGAAAATAATAGGTTTGCATGCTTTCAGAGCACAGAGGCTCCTTTTTCAGGCAAGATTACAGATAGATTAATAAGAAAAAAGCACAATATTTAAAGAACAGTACAGCAGGACATTTGTTAGGGGGTGGGAAGTGTGAGGAGTCCATACATAAGCCAAGATAATCAAATTAGGCATTTTCTTACAAATGGAGAGGTAATGGGAACAATGTTCTTAGTTATCTGGAGTACATCAGGTGGAGGTGTGAATTGTATCCATGTAGTGACTCATAAATCCAGGTGTTAAATTGAGTCCTAGTGTCAACGAATGGACTCCATTCACTGAAGAGTGAACTAGTGAGGCTGATTTGAGTTCTATGTATATACAGTATCTATTCACATACATGATCAGACTGAACTTTCACCCACATACCACAGCTCATGTTGGGCATGTAGGCAACAGTCTCATCATTGATAGCTAAATTAAGGCTTCACAACTTAAACTTTACATGAAATAGAGAACATATTGGTTTTAATAAATAGCTCTTCTGGTAGTTAGTGGTATAGAAAAATACAACAGGGCTGTCAGGTATTTTACATTTCCTGAAGCTGTCCTATTTGAAAGTATGTATGAATATATGCAATGTGTTATGTAGGACACAAATTGGCTGGAAACCTGTTCAAGGCCTGCGTCTGAGAATGAGAGTATGAAAAATTGTCCGATTTTCATCTAGAAAACTCAAACGATTTTAATCTGTATTGTCATCCACATTACATCCATGTGTCCATATTTTACATCCATGTCTCATCCGTATATTGATATTTTACATGCATGTCTCATCCGTATATTCGTATTTTACGTCCATATCTCATCTGTGTGCCCATATTTTAAGTCCATGTTTCAACTGTATATTCGTATTTTACATCCCTGTCTCATCCGTATATTCGTATTTTACGTCCATGTTTCATCCGTGTGTCTGTATTTTATGGTCATGCCTCATCGGTGTGTCCATATTTTACGTCCATGTCTCATCCGTATATTCGTATTTTACGTCCATGTCTCATTCGTATATTCGTATTTTACGTCCATGTCTCATCCGTATATTCGTATTTTACGTCCATGTCTCATCCGTATATTCGTATTTTACGTCCATGCTTCAGGTGAGTCTGTATTTTATGGTCATGCCTCATCGGTGTGTCCATATTTGATGTCCATGTCTCATCCGTATATTCGTATTTTACGTCCATGTCTCATCCGTATATTTATATTTTACGTCAATGTCTCATCTGTATATTCATATTTTACGTCCATGTCTCATCCGTATATTCATATTTTACATCCATGTCTCATCCGTATATTCGTATTTTACGTCCTTGTCTCATCCATATATTCATATTTTACGTCCATGTCTCATCCGTATATACATATTTTACGTCCATGTCTCATCTGTATATTCGTATTTAACGTCCATGTCTCATCCGTATATTCGTATTTTACGTCCATGTCTCATCCGTATATTCGTATTCTACATCCATGTCTCATCCGTATATTCATATTTTACGTCCTTGTCTCATCCGTATATTCGTATTTTACGTCCATGTCTCATCCGTATATTCGTATTTTACGTCCATGTCTCATCTGTATATTCGTATTTTACGTCCATGTTTCAGGTGAGTCTGTATTTTATGGTCATGCCTCATCGGTGTGTCCATATTTTACGTCCATGTCTCATCCGTATATTCGTATTTTACGTCCATGTCTCATCCGTATATTCATATTTTACGTCCATGTCTCATCTGTATATTCGTATTTTACGTCCATGTCTCATCTGTATATTCGTATTTTACGTCCATGTTTCAGGTGAGTCTGTATTTTATGGTCATGCCTCATCGGTGTGTCCATATTTTACGTCCATGTCTCATCTGTATATTCGTATTTTACGTCCATGTCTCATCCGTATATTCGTATTTTACGTTCATGTCTCATCTGTATATTCATATTTTACGTCCATGTCTCATCCGTATATTCATATTTTACGTCCATGTCTCATCTGTATATTCGTATTTTACGTCCATGTCTCATCCGTATATTAATATTTTGCATCCATGTCTCATCCGTATATTCGTATTTTACGTCCTTGTCTCATCCATATATTCATATTTTACGTCCATGTCTCATCCGTATATTCGTATTTTACGTCCATGTCTCATCCATATATTCATATTTAACGTCCATATCTCATCTGCATATTCGTATTTTACGTCCTTGTCTCATCCGTATATTTGTATTTTACGTCCATGTCTCATCCGTATATTTGTATTTTACGTCCATGTCTCATCCGCATATTCATATTTTACGTCCATGTCTCATCCGTATATTTGTATTTTACGTCCATGTCTCATCCGTATATTGGTATTTTACGTCCATGTCTCATCCGTATATTCGTATTTTACGTCCATGTCTCATCCGTATATTCGTATTTTACGTCCATGTCTCATCCGTATATTTGTATTTTACGTCCATGTCTCATCCGTATATTTGTATTTTACGTCCATGTCTCATCCGTATATTCGTATTTTACGTCCATGTCTCATCCGTATATTTGTATTTTACGTCCATGTCTCATCCGTATATTCGTATTTTACGTCCATGTCTCATCCGTATATTCGTATTTTACGTCCATGTCTCATCCGTATATTTGTATTTTACGTCCTTGTCTCATCCATATATTCATATTTTACGTCCATGTCTCATCCGTATATTCATATTTAACGTCCATATCTCATCTGCATATTCGTATTTTACGTCCTTGTCTCATCCGTATATTCATATTTTATGTCCATGTCTCATCCGTATATTCATATTTTACATTCATGTCTCATCCGTATATATTTGTATTTTACGTCCATGTCTCATCCGTATATTTGTATTTTACGTCCATGTCTCATCCGCATATTCATATTTTACGTCCATGTCTCATCCGTATATTTGTATTTTACGCCCATGTCTCATCCGTATATTTGTATTTTACGTCCATGTCTCATCCGTATATTTGTATTTTACGTCCATGTCTCATCCGTATATTCGTATTTTACGTCCATGTCTCATCCGTATATTTGTATTTTACGTCCATGTCTCATCCGTATATTTGTATTTTACGTCCATGTCTCATCTGTATATTCGTATTTTACGTCCATGTCTCATCCTTATATTTGTATTTTACGTCCATGTCTCATCCGTATATTCGTATTTTACATCCATGTCTCATCCGTATATTCGTATTTTACGTCCATGTCTCATCCGTATATTTGTATTTTACGTCCATGTCTCATCCGTATATTCGTATTTTACGTCCATGTCTCATCCGTATATTCGTATTTTACGTCCATGTCTCATCCGTATATTTGTATTTTACGTCCATGTCTCATCTGTATATTCGTATTTTACGTCCATGTCTCATCCGTATATTTGTATTTTACGTCCATGTCTCATCCGTATATTCGTATTTTACGTCCATGTCTCATCCGTATATTGGTATTTTACGTCCATGTCTCATCCGTATATTGGTATTTTACGTCCATGTCTCATCCGTATATTCGTATTTTACGTCCATGTCTCATCCGTATATTTGTATTTTACGTCCATGTCTCATCCGTATATTTGTATTTTACGTCCATGTCTCATCCGTATATTTGTATTTTACGTCCATGTTTCATCCGTATATTTGTATTTTACGTCCATGTCTCATCCGAATATTCGTATTTTACGTCCATGTCTCATCCGTATATTTGTATTTTACGTCCATGTCTCATCCGTATATTTGTATTTTACGTCCATGTCTCATCCGTATATTCGTATTTTACGTCCATGTCTCATCCGTATATTTGTATTTTACGTCCATGTCTCATCCGTATATTCGTATTTTACGTCCATGTCTCTTCCGTATATTTGTATTTTATGTCCATGTCTCATCCGTATATTCGTATTTTACGTCCATGTCTCATCCGTATATTCGTATTTTACGTCCATGTCTCATCCGTATATTCGTATTTTACGTCCATGTCTCATCCGTATATTCGTATTTTACGTCCATGCTTCAGGTGAGTCTGTATTTTATGGTCATGCCTCATCGGTGTGTCCATATTTGATGTCCGTGTCTCATCCGTATATTCGTATTTTACGTCCATGTCTCATCCGTATATTTATATTTTACGTCCATGTCTCATCTGTATATTCATATTTTACATCCATGTCTCATCCGTATATTCGTATTTTACGTCCATGTCTCATCCGTATATTCATATTTTACGTCCATGTCTCATCCGTATATTCGTATTTTAAGTCCATATCTCATCCGTATATTCGTATTCTACATCCATGTCTCATCCGTATATTCATATTTTACGTCCTTGTCTCATCCGTATATTCGTATTTTACGTCCATGTCTCATCCGTATATTCGTATTTTAAGTCCATATCTCATCCGTATATTCGTATTCTACATCCATGTCTCATCCGTATATTCATATTTTACGTCCTTGTCTCATCCGTATATTCGTATTTTACGTCCATGTCTCATCCGTATATTCGTATTTTAAGTCCATATCTCATCCGTATATTCGTATTCTACATCCATGTCTCATCCGTATATTCATATTTTACGTCCTTGTCTCATCCGTATATTCGTATTTTACGTCCATGTCTCATCCGTATATTCGTATTTTAAGTCCATATCTCATCCGTATATTCGTATTCTACATCCATGTCTCATCCGTATATTCATATTTTACGTCCTTGTCTCATCCGTATATTCGTATTTTACGTCCATGTCTCATCCGTATATTTGTATTTTACGTCCATGTCTCATCCGTATATTCGTATTTTACGTCCATGTCTCATCCGTATATTCGTATTTTACGTCCATGTCTCATCCGTATATTGGTATTTTACGTCCATGTCTCATCCGTATATTTGTATTTTACATCCATGTCTCATCCGTATATTTGTATTTTACGTCCATGTCTCATCCGTATATTTGTATTTTACGTCCATGTCTCATCCGTATATTTGTATTTTACGTCCATGTTTCATCCGTATATTTGTATTTTACGTCCATGTCTCATCCGAATATTCGTATTTTACGTCCATGTCTCATCCGTATATTTGTATTTTACGTCCATGTCTCATCCGTATATTTGTATTTTACGTCCATGTCTCATCCGTATATTCGTATTTTACGTCCATGTCTCATCCGTATATTTGTATTTTACGTCCATGTCTCATCCGTATATTCGTATTTTACGTCCATGTCTCTTCCGTATATTCGTATTTTACGTCCATGTCTCATCCGTATATTCGTATTTTACGTCCATGTCTCATCCGTATATTCGTATTTTACGTCCATGTCTCATCCGTATATTCGTATTTTACGTCCATGTCTCATCCGTAAATTCGTATTTTACGTCCATGCTTCAGGTGAGTCTGTATTTTATGGTCATGCCTCATCGGTGTGTCCATATTTGATGTCCATGTCTCATCCGTATATTCGTATTTTACGTCCATGTCTCATCCGTATATTTATATTTTACGTCCATGTCTCATCTGTATATTCATATTTTACATCCATGTCTCATCCGTATATTCGTATTTTACGTCCTTGTCTCATCCATATATTCGTATTTTACGTCCATGTCTCATCCGTATATACATATTTTACGTCCATGTCTCATCTGTATATTCGTATTTAACGTCCATGTCTCATCCGTATATTCGTATTTTACGTCCATGTCTCATCCGTATATTCGTATTTTAAGTCCATATCTCATCCGTATATTCGTATTCTACATCCATGTCTCATCCGTATATTCATATTTTACGTCCTTGTCTCATCCGTATATTCGTATTTAACGTCCATGTCTCATCCGTATATTCGTATTTTACGTCCATGTCTCATCCGTATATTCGTATTTTAAGTCCATATCTCATCCGTATATTCGTATTCTACATCCATGTCTCATCCGTATATTCATATTTTACGTCCTTGTCTCATCCGTATATTCGTATTTTACGTCCATGTCTCATCCGTATATTCGTATTTTACGTCCATGTCTCATCCGTATATTCGTATTCTACATCCATGTCTCATCCGTATATTCATATTTTACGTCCTTGTCTCATCCGTATATTCGTATTTTACGTCCATGTCTCATCCGTATATTCGTATTTTACGTCCATGTCTCATCCGTATATTTGTATTTTACGTCCATGTCTCATCCGTATATTCATATTTAACGTCCATATCTCATCTGCATATTCGTATTTTACGTCCTTGTCTCATCCGTATATTCATATTTTATGTCCATGTCTCATCCGTATATTCATATTTTACATTCATGTCTCATCCGTATATATTTGTATTTTACGTCCATGTCTCATCCGTATATTTGTATTTTACGTCCATGTCTCATCCGTATATTTGTATTTTACGTCCATGTCTCATCTGTATATTCGTATTTTACGTCCATGTCTCATCCTTATATTTGTATTTTACGTCCATGTCTCATCCGTATATTCGTATTTTACATCCATGTCTCATCCGTATATTCGTATTTTACGTCCATGTCTCATCCGTATATTTGTATTTTACGTCCATGTCTCATCCGTATATTCGTATTTTACGTCCATGTCTCATCCGTATATTCGTATTTTACGTCCATGTCTCATCCGTATATTTGTATTTTACGTCCATGTCTCATCTGTATATTTGTATTTTACGTCCATGTCTCATCCGTATATTTGTATTTTACGTCCATGTCTCATCCGTATATTCGTATTTTACGTCCATGTCTCATCCGTATATTGGTATTTTACGTCCATGTCTCATCCGTATATTGGTATTTTACGTCCATGTCTCATCCGTATATTGGTATTTTACGTCCATGTCTCATCCGTATATTTGTATTTTACGTCCATGTCTCATCCGTATATTTGTATTTTACGTCCATGTCTCATCCGTATATTTGTATTTTACGTCCATGTTTCATCCGTATATTTGTATTTTACGTCCATGTCTCATCCGAATATTCGTATTTTACGTCCATGTCTCATCCGTATATTTGTATTTTACGTCCATGTCTCATCCGTATATTTGTATTTTACGTCCATGTCTCATCCGTATATTCGTATTTTACGTCCATGTCTCATCCGTATATTTGTATTTTACGTCCATGTCTCATCCGTATATTCGTATTTTACGTCCATGTCTCTTCCGTATATTTGTATTTTATGTCCATGTCTCATCCGTATATTCGTATTTTACGTCCATGTCTCATCCGTATATTCGTATTTTACGTCCATGTCTCATCCGTATATTCGTATTTTACGTCCATGTCTCATCCGTATATTCGTATTTTACGTCCATGCTTCAGGTGAGTCTGTATTTTATGGTCATGCCTCATCGGTGTGTCCATATTTGATGTCCGTGTCTCATCCGTATATTCGTATTTTACGTCCATGTCTCATCCGTATATTTATATTTTACGTCCATGTCTCATCTGTATATTCATATTTTACATCCATGTCTCATCCGTATATTCGTATTTTACGTCCATGTCTCATCCGTATATTCATATTTTACGTCCATGTCTCATCCGTATATTCGTATTTTAAGTCCATATCTCATCCGTATATTCGTATTCTACATCCATGTCTCATCCGTATATTCATATTTTACGTCCTTGTCTCATCCGTATATTCGTATTTTACGTCCATGTCTCATCCGTATATTCGTATTTTAAGTCCATATCTCATCCGTATATTCGTATTCTACATCCATGTCTCATCCGTATATTCATATTTTACGTCCTTGTCTCATCCGTATATTCGTATTTTACGTCCATGTCTCATCCGTATATTCGTATTCTACATCCATGTCTCATCCGTATATTCATATTTTACGTCCTTGTCTCATCCGTATATTCGTATTTTACGTCCATGTCTCATCCGTATATTTGTATTTTACGTCCATGTCTCATCCGTATATTCGTATTTTACGTCCATGTCTCATCCGTATATTCGTATTTTACGTCCATGTCTCATCCGTATATTGGTATTTTACGTCCATGTCTCATCCGTATATTTGTATTTTACGTCCATGTCTCATCCGTATATTTGTATTTTACGTCCATGTCTCATCCGTATATTTGTATTTTACGTCCATGTCTCATCCGTATATTTGTATTTTACGTCCATGTTTCATCCGTATATTTGTATTTTACGTCCATGTCTCATCCGAATATTCGTATTTTACGTCCATGTCTCATCCGTATATTTGTATTTTACGTCCATGTCTCATCCGTATATTTGTATTTTACGTCCATGTCTCATCCGTATATTCGTATTTTACGTCCATGTCTCATCCGTATATTTGTATTTTACGTCCATGTCTCATCCGTATATTCGTATTTTACGTCCATGTCTCTTCCGTATATTTGTATTTTACGTCCATGTCTCATCCGTATATTCGTATTTTACGTCCATGTCTCATCCGTATATTCGTATTTTACGTCCATGTCTCATCCGTATATTCGTATTTTACGTCCATGTCTCATCCGTAAATTCGTATTTTACGTCCATGCTTCAGGTGAGTCTGTATTTTATGGTCATGCCTCATCGGTGTGTCCATATTTGATGTCCATGTCTCATCCGTATATTCGTATTTTACGTCCATGTCTCATCCGTATATTTATATTTTACGTCCATGTCTCATCTGTATATTCATATTTTACATCCATGTCTCATCCGTATATTCGTATTTTACGTCCTTGTCTCATCCATATATTCGTATTTTACGTCCATGTCTCATCCGTATATACATATTTTACGTCCATGTCTCATCTGTATATTCGTATTTAACGTCCATGTCTCATCCGTATATTCGTATTTTACGTCCATGTCTCATCCGTATATTCGTATTTTAAGTCCATATCTCATCCGTATATTCGTATTCTACATCCATGTCTCATCCGTATATTCATATTTTACGTCCTTGTCTCATCCGTATATTCGTATTTAACGTCCATGTCTCATCCGTATATTCGTATTTTACGTCCATGTCTCATCCGTATATTCGTATTTTAAGTCCATATCTCATCCGTATATTCGTATTCTACATCCATGTCTCATCCGTATATTCATATTTTACGTCCTTGTCTCATCCGTATATTCGTATTTTACGTCCATGTCTCATCCGTATATTCGTATTTTACGTCCATGTCTCATCCGTATATTCGTATTCTACATCCATGTCTCATCCGTATATTCATATTTTACGTCCTTGTCTCATCCGTATATTCGTATTTTACGTCCATGTCTCATCCGTATATTCGTATTTTACGTCCATGTCTCATCCGTATATTCGTATTTTACGTCCATGTCTCATCCGTATATTCGTATTCTACATCCATGTCTCATCCGTATATTCATATTTTACGTCCTTGTCTCATCCGTATATTCGTATTTTACGTCCATGTCTCATCCGTATATTCGTATTTTACGTCCATGTCTCATCCGTATATTCGTATTTTACGTCCATGTTTCAGGTGAGTCTGTATTTTATGGTCATGCCTCATCGGTGTGTCCATATTTTACGTCCATGTCTCATCCGTATATTCGTATTTTACGTCCATGTCTCATCCGTATATTCATATTTTACGTCCATGTCTCATCTGTATATTCGTATTTTACGTCCATGTCTCATCCGTATATTCGTATTTTACGTCCATGTCTCATCTGTATATTCATATTTTACGTCCATGTCTCATCCGTATATTCATATTTTACGTCCATGTCTCATCTGTATATTTGTATTTTACGTCCATGTCTCATCCGTATATTAATATTTTGCATCCATGTCTCATCCGTATATTCGTATTTTACGTCCATGTCTCATCCGTATATTAATATTTTGCATCAATGTCTCATCCGTATATTCGTATTTTACGTCCTTGTCTCATCCATATATTCATATTTTACGTCCATGTCTCATCCGTATATTCGTATTTTACGTCCATGTCTCATCCATATATTCATATTTAACGTCCATATCTCATCTGCATATTCGTATTTTACGTCCTTGTCTCATCCGTATATTCGTATTTTATGTCCATGTCTCTTCCGTATATTCGTATTTTACATCCATGTCTCATCCGTATATTTGTATTTTACGTCCATGTCTCATCCGTATATTTGTATTTTACGTCCATGTCTCATCCGCATATTCATATTTTACGTGCATGTCTCATCCGTATATTTGTATTTTACGTCCATGTCTCATCCGTATATTGGTATTTTACGTCCATGTCTCATCCGTATATTCGTATTTTACGTCCATGTCTCATCCGTATATTTGTATTTTACGTCCATGTCTCATCCGTATATTTGTATTTTACGTCCATGTCTCATCTGTATATTCGTATTTTACGTCCATGTCTCATCCGTATATTTGTATTTTACGTCCATGTCTCATCCGTATATTTGTATTTTACGTCCATGTCTCATCCGTATATTCGTCTTTTACGTCCATGTCTCATCCGTATATTTGTATTTTACGTCCTTGTCTCATCCATATATTCATATTTTACGTCCATGTCTCATCCGTATATTCATATTTAACGTCCATATCTCATCTGCATATTCGTATTTTACGTCCTTGTCTCATCCGTATATTCATATTTTATGTCCATGTCTCATCCGTATATTCATATTTTACATCCATGTCTCATCTGTATATTCGTATTTTACGTCCATGTCTCATCCGTATATTTGTATTTTACGTCCATGTCTCATCCGCATATTCATATTTTACGTCCATGTCTCATCTGTATATTTGTATTTTACGTCCATGTCTCATCCGTATATTTGTATTTTACGTCCTTGTCTCATCCATATATTCATATTTTACGTCCATGTCTCATCCGTATATTCATATTTAACGTCCATATCTCATCTGCATATTCGTATTTTACGTCCTTGTCTCATCCGTATATTCGTATTTTATGTCCATGTCTCATCCGTATATTCATATTTTACATCCATGTCTCATCCGTATATTCGTATTTTACGTCCATGTCTCATCCGTATATTCGTATTTTACGTCCATGTCTCATCTGTATATTCGTATTTTACGTCCATGTCTCATCCGTATATTCGTATTTTACGTCCATGTCTCATCCGTATATTTGTATTTTACGTCCATGTCTCATCCGTATATTCGTATTTTACGTCCATGTCTCTTCCGTATATTTGTATTTTACGTCCATGTCTCATCCGTATATTCATATTTTACGTCCATGTCTCATCCGTATATTCATATTTTACGTCCATGTCTCATCCGTATATCCATATTTTACGTCCTTGTCTCATCCGTATATTCGTATTTTACGTCCATGTCTCATCCGTATATTCGTATTTTACATCCATGTCTCATCCGTATATTCGTATTTTACGTCCATGTCTCATCCGTATATTCGTATTTTACGTCCATGTCTCATCCGTATATTCGTATTTTACGTCCATGTCTCATCCGTATATTCGTATTCTACATCCATGTCTCATCCGTATATTCATATTTTACGTCCTTGTCTCATCCGTATATTCGTATTTTACGTCCATGTCTCATCCGTATATTCGTATTTTACGTCCATGTCTCATCCGTATATTCGTATTTTACGTCCATGTCTCATCCGTATATTCGTATTCTACATCCATGTCTCATCCGTATATTCATATTTTACGTCCTTGTCTCATCCGTATATTCGTATTTTACGTCCATGTCTCATCCGTATATTCGTATTTTACGTCCATGTCTCATCCGTATATTCGTACTCTACATCCATGTCTCATCCGTATATTCATATTTTACGTCCTTGTCTCATCCGTATATTCGTATTTTACGTCCATGTCTCATCCGTATATTCGTATTTTACGTCCATGTCTCATCCGTATATTCGTATTTTACGTCCATGTTTCAGGTGAGTCTGTATTTTATGGTCATGCCTCATCGGTGTGTCCATATTTTACGTCCATGTCTCATCCGTATATTCGTATTTTACGTCCATGTCTCATCCGTATATTCATATTTTACGTCCATGTCTCATCTGTATATTCGTATTTTACGTCCATGTCTCATCCGTATATTCGTATTTTACGTCCATGTCTCATCTGTATATTCATATTTTACGTCCATGTCTCATCCGTATATTCATATTTTACGTCCATGTCTCATCTGTATATTTGTATTTTACGTCCATGTCTCATCCGTATATTAATATTTTGCATCCATGTCTCATCCGTATATTCGTATTTTACGTCCATGTCTCATCCGTATATTAATATTTTGCATCCATGTCTCATCCGTATATTCGTATTTTACGTCCTTGTCTCATCCATATATTCATATTTTACGTCCATGTCTCATCCGTATATTCGTATTTTACGTCCATGTCTCATCCATATATTCATATTTAACGTCCATATCTCATCTGCATATTCGTATTTTACGTCCTTGTCTCATCCGTATATTCGTATTTTATGTCCATGTCTCATCCGTATATTCGTATTTTACATCCATGTCTCATCCGTATATTTGTATTTTACGTCCATGTCTCATCCGTATATTTGTATTTTACGTCCATGTCTCATCCGCATATTCATATTTTACGTGCATGTCTCATCCGTATATTTGTATTTTACGTCCATGTCTCATCCGTATATAGGTATTTTACGTCCATGTCTCATCCGTATATTCGTATTTTACGTCCATGTCTCATCCGTATATTTGTATTTTACGTCCATGTCTCATCCGTATATTTGTATTTTACGTCCATGTCTCATCTGTATATTCGTATTTTACGTCCATGTCTCATCCGTATATTTGTATTTTACGTCCATGTCTCATCCGTATATTTGTATTTTACGTCCATGTCTCATCCGTATATTCGTATTTTACGTCCATGTCTCATCCGTATATTTGTATTTTACGTCCTTGTCTCATCCATATATTCATATTTTACGTCCATGTCTCATCCGTATATTCATATTTAACGTCCATATCTCATCTGCATATTCGTATTTTACGTCCTTGTCTCATCCGTATATTCATATTTTATGTCCATGTCTCATCCGTATATTCATATTTTACATCCATGTCTCATCTGTATATTCGTATTTTACGTCCATGTCTCATCCGTATATTTGTATTTTACGTCCATGTCTCATCCGTATATTCATATTTTACGTCCATGTCTCATCCGTATATTTGTATTTTACGTCCATGTCTCATCCGTATATTCGTATTTTACGTCCATTTCTCATCCGTATATTTGTATTTTACGTCCATGTCTCATCTGTATATTCGTATTTTACGTCCATGTCTCATCCGTATATTCGTATTTTACGTCCATGTCTCATCTGTATATTCATATTTTACGTCCATGTCTCATCCGTATATTCATATTTTACGTCCATGTCTCATCTGTATATCTGTATTTTACGTCCATGTCTCATCCGTATATTAATATTTTGCATCCATGTCTCATCCGTATATTCGTATTTTACGTCCATGTCTCATCCGTATATTAATATTTTACGTCCATGTCTCATCCGTATATTCGTATTTTACGTCCATGTCTCATCCATATATTCATATTTAACGTCCATATCTCATCTGCATATTCGTATTTTACGTCCTTGTCTCATCCGTATATTCGTATTTTATGTCCATGTCTCATCCGTATATTCGTATTTTACATCCATGTCTCATCCGTATATTTGTATTTTACGTCCATGTCTCATCCGTATATTTGTATTTTACGTCCATGTCTCATCCGCATATTCATATTTTACGTGCATGTCTCATCCGTATATTTGTATTTTACATCCATGTCTCATCCGTATATTGGTATTTTACGTCCATGTCTCATCCGTATATTCGTATTTTACGTCCATGTCTCATCCGTATATTTGTATTTTACGTCCATGTCTCATCCGTATATTTGTATTTTACGTCCATGTCTCATCTGTATATTCGTATTTTACGTCCATGTCTCATCCGTATATTTGTATTTTACGTCCATGTCTCATCCGTATATTTGTATTTTACGTCCATGTCTCATCCGTATATTCGTATTTTACGTCCATGTCTCATCCGTATATTTGTATTTTACGTCCTTGTCTCATCCATATATTCATATTTTACGTCCATGTCTCATCCGTATATTCATATTTAACGTCCATATCTCATCTGCATATTCGTATTTTACGTCCTTGTCTCATCCGTATATTCATATTTTATGTCCATGTCTCATCCGTATATTCATATTTTACATCCATGTCTCATCTGTATATTCGTATTTTACGTCCATGTCTCATCCGTATATTTGTATTTTACGTCCATGTCTCATCCGCATATTCATATTTTACGTCCATGTCTCATCTGTATATTTGTATTTTACGTCCATGTCTCATCCGTATATTTGTATTTTACGTCCTTGTCTCATCCATATATTCATATTTTACGTCCATGTCTCATCCGTATATTCATATTTAACGTCCATATCTCATCTGCATATTCGTATTTTACGTCCTTGTCTCATCCGTATATTCGTATTTTATGTCCATGTCTCATCCGTATATTCATATTTTACATCCATGTCTCATCTGTATATTCGTATTTTACGTCCATGTCTCATCCGTATATTTGTATTTTACGTCCATGTCTCATCCGTATATTCGTATTTTACGTCCATGTCTCATCCGTATATTTGTATTTTACGTCCATGTCTCATCCGTATATTCGTATTTTACGTCCATGTCTCATCCGTATATTTGTATTTTACGTCCATGTCTCATCTGTATATTCGTATTTTACGTCCATGTCTCATCCGTATATTCGTATTTTACGTCCATGTCTCATCTGTATATTCGTATTTTACGTCAATGTCTCATCCGTATATTTGTATTTTACGTCCATGTCTCATCCGTATATTCGTATTTTACGTCCATGTCTCATCCGTATATTCGTATTTTACGTCCATGTCTCATCCGTATATTCGTATTTTACGTCCATGTCTCATCCGTATATTCGTATTCTACATCCATGTCTCATCCGTATATTCATATTTTACGTCCTTGTCTCATCCGTATATTCGTATTTTACGTCCATGTCTCATCCGTATATTCGTATTTTACGTCCATGTCTCATCCGTATATTCGTATTTTACGTCCATGTCTCATCCGTATATTCGTATTCTACATCCATGTCTCATCCGTATATTCATATTTTACGTCCTTGTCTCATCCGTATATTCGTATTTTACGTCCATGTCTCATCCGTATATTCGTATTTTACGTCCATGTCTCATCCGTATATTCGTATTTTACGTCCGTGTTTCAGGTGAGTCTGTATTTTATGGTCATGCCTCATCGGTGTGTCCATATTTTACGTCCATGTCTCATCCGTATATTCGTATTTTACGTCCATGTCTCATCCATATATTCATATTTTACGTCCATGTCTCATCTGTATATTCGTATTTTACGTCCATGTCTCATCCGTATATTCGTATTTTACGTCCATGTCTCATCTGTATATTCATATTTTACGTCCATGTCTCATCCGTATATTCATATTTTACGTCCATGTCTCATCTGTATATCTGTATTTTACGTCCATGTCTCATCCGTATATTAATATTTTGCATCCATGTCTCATCCGTATATTCGTATTTTACGTCCATGTCTCATCCGTATATTAATATTTTGCATCCATGTCTCATCCGTATATTCGTATTTTACGTCCTTGTCTCATCCATATATTCATATTTTACGTCCATGTCTCATCCGTATATTCGTATTTTACGTCCATGTCTCATCCATATATTCATATTTAACGTCCATATCTCATCTGCATATTCGTATTTTACGTCCTTGTCTCATCCGTATATTCGTATTTTATGTCCATGTCTCATCCGTATATTCGTATTTTACATCCATGTCTCATCCGTATATTTGTATTTTACGTCCATGTCTCATCCGTATATTTGTATTTTACGTCCATGTCTCATCCGCATATTCATATTTTACGTGCATGTCTCATCCGTATATTTGTATTTTACGTCCATGTCTCATCCGTATATTGGTATTTTACGTCCATGTCTCATCCGTATATTCGTATTTTACGTCCATGTCTCATCCGTATATTTGTATTTTACGTCCATGTCTCATCCGTATATTTGTATTTTACGTCCATGTCTCATCTGTATATTCGTATTTTACGTCCATGTCTCATCCGTATATTTGTATTTTACGTCCATGTCTCATCCGTATATTTGTATTTTACGTCCATGTCTCATCCGTATATTCGTATTTTACGTCCATGTCTCATCCGTATATTTGTATTTTACGTCCTTGTCTCATCCATATATTCATATTTTACGTCCATGTCTCATCCGTATATTCATATTTAACGTCCATATCTCATCTGCATATTCGTATTTTACGTCCTTGTCTCATCCGTATATTCATATTTTATGTCCATGTCTCATCCGTATATTCATATTTTACATCCATGTCTCATCTGTATATTCGTATTTTACGTCCATGTCTCATCCGTATATTTGTATTTTACGTCCATGTCTCATCCGCATATTCATATTTTACGTCCATGTCTCATCTGTATATTTGTATTTTACGTCCATGTCTCATCCGTATATTTGTATTTTACGTCCTTGTCTCATCCATATATTCATATTTTACGTCCATGTCTCATCCGTATATTCATATTTAACGTCCATATCTCATCTGCATATTCGTATTTTACGTCCTTGTCTCATCCGTATATTCGTATTTTATGTCCATGTCTCATCCGTATATTCATATTTTACATCCATGTCTCATCTGTATATTCGTATTTTACGTCCTTGTCTCATCCGTATATTCATATTTTACATCCATGTCTCATCTGTATATTCGTATTTTATGTCCATGTCTCATCCGTATATTCATATTTTACATCCATGTCTCATCTGTATATTCGTATTTTACGTCCATGTCTCATCCGTATATTTGTATTTTACGTCCATGTCTCATCTGTATATTCGTATTTTACGTCCATGTCTCATCCGTATATTCGTATTTTACGTCCATGTCTCATCTGTATATTCGTATTTTACGTCAATGTCTCATCCGTATATTTGTATTTTACGTCCATGTCTCATCCGTATATTCGTATTTTACGTCCATGTCTCATCCGTATATTCGTATTTTACGTCCATGTCTCATCCGTATATTGGTATTTTACGTCCATGTCTCATCCGTATATTCGTATTTTACGTCCATGTCTCATCCGTATATTTGTATTTTACGTCCATGTCTCATCCGTATATTTGTATTTTACGTCCATGTCTCATCCGTATATTTGTATTTTACGTCCATGTCTCATCCGTATATTTGTATTTTACGTCCATGTCTCATCCGTATATTTGTATTTTACGTCCATGTCTCATCCGTATATTTGTATTTTACGTCCATGTCTCATCCGTATATTCGTATTTTACGTCCATGTCTCATCCGTATATTCGTATTTTACGTCCATGTCTCATCCGTATATTCGTATTTTACGTCCATGTCTCATCCGTATATTCGTATTTTACGTCCATGTCTCATCCGTATATTCGTATTTTACGTCCATGTCTCATCCGTTTATTCGTATTTTACGTCCATGTCTCATCCGTATATTCGTATTTTACGTCCATGTCTCATCCGTATATTCGTATTTTACGTCCATGTCTCATCCGTATATTCGTATTTTACGTCCATGTCTCATCCGTATATTCGTATTTTACGTCCATGTCTCATCCGTATATTCGTATTTTACGTCAATGTCTCATCCGTATATTTGTATTTTACGTCCATGTCTCATCCGTATATTCGTATTTTACGTCCATGTCTCATCCTTATATTTGTATTTTACGTCCATGTCTCATCCGTATATTTGTATTTTACGTCCATGTCTCATCTGTATATTCGTATTTTACGTCCATGTCTCATCCGTATATTCGTATTTTACGTCCATGTCTCATCCGTATATTCGTATTTTACGTCCATGTCTCATCCGTATATTTGTATTTTACGTCCATGTCTCATCCGTATATTTGTATTTTACGTCCATGTCTCATCCGTATATTCGTATTTTACGTCCATGTCTCATCCGTATATTTGTATTTTACGTCCATGTCTCATCCGTATATTTGTATTTTACGTCCATGTCTCATCCGTATATTCGTATTTTACGTCCATGTCTCATCCGTATATTCGTATTTTACGTCCATGTCTCATCCGTATATTCGTATTTTACGTCCATGTCTCATCCGTATATTTGTATTTTACGTCCATGTCTCATCCGTATATTCGTATTTTACGTCCATGTCTCATCCTTATATTTGTATTTTACGTCCATGTCTCATCCGTATATTTGTATTTTACGTCCATGTCTCATCCGTATATTCGTATTTTACGTCCATGTCTCATCCGTATATTCGTATTTTACGTCCATGTCTCATCCGTATATTGGTATTTTACGTCCATGTCTCATCCGTATATTCGTATTTTACGTCCATGTCTCATCCGTATATTCGTATTTTACGTCCATGTCTCATCCGTATATTTGTATTTTACGTCCATGTCTCATCCGTATATTTGTATTTTACATCCATGTCTCATCCGTATATTCGTATTTTACGTCCATGTCTCATCCGTATATTTGTATTTTACGTCCATGTCTCATCCGTATATTTGTATTTTACGTCCATGTCTCATCCGTATATTTGTATTTTACGTCCATGTCTCATCCGTATATTTGTATTTTACGTCCATGTCTCATCCGTATATTTGTATTTTACGTCCATGTCTCATCCGTATATTTGTATTTTACGTCCATGTCTCATCCGTATATTTGTATTTTACGTCCATGTCTCATCCGTATATTCGTATTTTACGTCCATGTCTCATCCGTATATTCGTATTTTACGTCCATGTCTCATCCGTATATTGGTATTTTACGTCCATGTCTCATCCGTATATTTGTATTTTACGTCCATGTCTCATCCGTATATTTGTATTTTACGTCCATGTCTCATCCGTATATTTGTATTTTACGTCCATGTCTCATCCGTATATTCGTATTTTACGTCCATGTCTCATCCGTATATTTGTATTTTACGTCCATGTCTCATCCGTATATTCGTATTTTACGTCCATGTCTCATCCGTATATTGGTATTTTACGTCCATGTCTCATCCGTATATTGGTATTTTACGTCCATGTCTCATCCGTATATTCGTATTTTACGTCCATGTCTCATCCGTATATTCGTATTTTACGTCCATGTCTCATCCGTATATTTGTATTTTACGTCCATGTCTCATCCGTATATTTGTATTTTACGTCCATGTCTCATCCGTATATTCGTATTTTACGTCCATGTCTCATCCGTATATTTGTATTTTACGTCCATGTCTCATCCGTATATTTGTATTTTACGTCCATGTCTCATCCGTATATTTGTATTTTACGTCCATGTCTCATCCGTATATTTGTATTTTACGTCCATGTCTCATCCGTATATTCGTATTTTACGTCCATGTCTCATCCGTATATTCGTATTTTACGTCCATGTCTCATCCGTATATTGGTATTTTACGTCCATGTCTCATCCGTATATTTGTATTTTACGTCCATGTCTCATCCGTATATTTGTATTTTACGTCCATGTCTCATCCGTATATTTGTATTTTACGTCCATGTCTCATCCGTATATTCGTATTTTACGTCCATGTCTCATCCGTATATTTGTATTTTACGTCCATGTCTCATCCGTATATTCGTATTTTACGTCCATGTCTCATCCGTATATTCGTATTTTACGTCCATGTCTCATCCGTATATTGGTATTTTACGTCCATGTCTCATCCGTATATTCGTATTTTACGTCCATGTCTCATCCGTATATTCGTATTTTACGTCCATGTCTCATCCGTATATTTGTATTTTACGTCCATGTCTCATCCGTATATTTGTATTTTACGTCCATGTCTCATCCGTATATTCGTATTTTACGTCCATGTCTCATCCGTATATTTGTATTTTACGTCCATGTCTCATCCGTATATTCGTATTTTACGTCCATGTCTCATCCGTATATTTGTATTTTACGTCCATGTCTCATCCGTATATTCGTATTTTACGTCCATGTCTCATCCGTATATTCGTATTTTACGTCCATGTCTCATCCGTATATTTATATTTTACGTCCATGTCTCATCCGTATATTCGTATTTTACGTCCATGTCTCATCCGTATATTCGTATTTTACGTCCATGTCTCATCCGTATATTTATATTTTACGTCCATGTCTCATCTGTATATTCGTATTTTATGTCCATGTCTCATCCGTGTATCAATTTTTACGTCAATGTCTCATCCCTGTGTATGTATTTTATGGCCATGTCTCATCCGTGTGTCCTTTTTTAAGCCCATGTATCATCCATATGTCGGTATTTTATGGTCATGTTTCATCTGTGTCCCTATTTTCTGCATCCGTGTGGCATCCGTATTTATATATCAACTGGTTAAAATGTACATGATCAAGTACAGTTTCCTATGTGAATAATGGCAATGTATCAGTAAAAATCGGATACTATATAGATGATCTACTGTATATGGGATGATTTTTTTTGTCCACCCACCCATAGACTTGAATAGGCGAGTCTCATCCAAAATATTGAAGAGAATAGTGCATGCTGTGGCAGGTCTGTTGAGTTACATTTGTCAGTGTACTGTTTGATTTTTACATGTCCATATAATACGCTCATATGAAAGAGCCCTAATGCTGGTTTAATGCTGTCTGAGAAATCAGAGGTGGGAATGAAAAATGTCCTTTCATTACTAATATGCAAATTGCCTCTTCAGAGAGAAAGAGGACTTGAACTCTATAGCGCCACCTGTTGGTAGTAGCGATCCTACTGCCCACGTTGCAAAAATGTATTTTTGCATTTCCGCAACTCCCTACCTCGGGTAAAACGCATGTGGAATTCGTATGCATTTTCTTGCAAAACACAAGTGTTTTGCAAGCGTTTTTAGCTTGCAGAATGCTTGCGCTTTTCCATGCGATTTGAAGCATCGCTTGGAGAAGTGATTGACAGGTTGGTCACACAAGCATAGTGCTTGACAAGTGTGACCAACTTTTACTATTGATGTGCCTATGCAGCATCAATAGTAAAAGATAAAATGTTTAAAATAATAAAAAAAATATGGCTATTCTCACCTTACGACGGCCCCCGATCTCCTCAGCGGCGCTCCGGGTACATTCCGTTCCCAGGGATGCTTTGCACGAAGGACCTTTGTGATGTCACGGTCGCGTGACCGCGACGTCATCTCAGGCGATTAGAGCAATGCATTCCTGGGAGCAGAAGCAGCCGCGTGCACCGCTGAGAGTCGGAAGGACTCTGGGGGCCATCAGAAGGTAAGTATATCCCTATTTTTTATTTTAATTCTTTTTTTTTTTTACAGGAATATGGTACCCGGCCTGGAGGAGATTCTCCTCTCTTTCAGACTCTGGGTACCATCCGCACATGAAGTGCTCACTTTACGTATGATGGGCATAGCCACATGCATAAAGTGAGCTTTTCAATGCAATCCTATGGTGGCGGAATCGCCTCGATTTCGCAGAAATAGTGAACATGCTGCGGATTTTACCGCTATGAGATTCCGCAGCGGGAAAATACGCAGCATGGGTACAGCAACTGTGGCATCCCATAGGATTGCATGGGAATGCATTATTTAAGTGTTTCCGCTGCGGCAGAAACGCATAAAGAATGCCACGTGGGCGCACAGACTTACAAGTCTTGCAATATGACTTAGAATGAAAGCCAAATCAGAATCTCAATTCGCAGACACGGTGTTTCGGGCTGTTGGCCCTCGTCAGTGCGAAGCATGAGAACTGATTTGGCTATATACCATAACTTTACTAAATAATAAATTATTCATATCATTTATTTCATGCAACAAGCACATTTTATATGTCCTTCATTGAATATCATTACATCATTGGACTTTTACACCTACTACAGAAGAAACTAAGGTCTTTATAGATACTTGCATATATAGCGATAGGTTCAACACTGCATTTAACATGTTGGTATTTCTATAAGCCCTATAGCCCCAGGATATTAAGTTCTCTGAAATTGTGATCAGTTGACACCTCTGCCCGTAAACTTCACAACTTCATCTACTGTTCCTTCATTAGAATTTTATATTCTATTTCCTTTTCCTTGCTTTTTCGCACCTTTTACAATATGACTTCTCTACGCCTTTTCATCATGCCCTTCCTTTACGCAAGTGATATTCTCAAATTTTCTGTTATTTTGTCAATTGTTATCTAGATCATGCCAAATGATCTTTCTATTCACTGGATTGAAAAAAAAACTTTAAAAAAAATGTCGAGGAACTGAATTTTCAGCTGTAGTTGGAGTTTTCATATAGTGGCCATAGATATGAAAAAGCTGTCAGCTGAACGTTTGTTGTCATATCTCTCCCGACCCTTCATACACATGAGCACTCAGCTCAGCTTAGGATTCTTGTGTTTTTGACATAAAGCATAAAACTGCTGTTAGACTCCAGACAGCGGCTTCTCTCCCCGAAAAAAAAAAGGATCAGGCATTAAAATTCCAACTAACTTCCTTTTCTCATAATCCAGAAACCCTCATAAATATTAGATTGTCAGCCAGTCACACCAAAATCGGCAGGTTCAGCAGATATTCATATACGGTTTATGAGATGCCTTTAGACTATTGACTTAAAGAGATTTTGTCACCAGGTTTTTGCTACGTCGTCTGAGCGCAGCATATTGTAGGAAAAGAGACCCTGATTCCAATGATGTATCACTTAGTTTAGTGGGTGCAGTAGTTGTGATACAATTAGAGTTCTTAGATGTAGCATGTAGCCGAGCTCAGAAAGCTGCCCCCGCCCCCATCAAACTCTCTATGTACATAGTCTATTGATACTGAACTGTATGACAGAGGAGGTGGAGTTGGATGAGTTGGCACAAAGCAGCTAGTCAAGGCAATGATAATAGTATAGTGATAAAACCTTCATAGTAAGTAAACAGCAGCACACAGCCTGATAAGTGACACATTGCTGAGTTCAGTGCTTTTACCTCTTCCTCATGCTGTCCTCAGATTACATAGCAAAAACCGGCTGATGGATTCTATATAAGGCATCCTTACAGATTAGACAGCTATTTACCCTGAAACCTCCACATACTGGAACGCTTGGGCTTTGCCTAGCTCCCCTGTGTAGGGATGGGTGCAAGTGTTCGTTGCTCAAGTTTGCCTAGGGTGCTCAGGTATGCACCGAGTATCACGGGTGCTAGAGTGACATGTTCGAGTCCCCGCAGCCGCATGTTTCACGGCTCTTAGACATTGCTCATGTTTGTCAGGCAAGCTCCACATTTCTCTCAAGCATATACCAGCACCCTAGGCAAACTCGAGTGACGAGTACTTGCGCTCATCTATATGCATAGTTAAGTATGATTTTATTTAATTTTAACCACTCTGAGAAATATTTGATGATTTGGAAATATTTTCTATCCAGTACATTTTTTTTAGAATGATTTGCCACAGTGTTACTGTGCGCATACATATTTCATTTAACCCAACATATGTTTTCACTCATTTCCTTGGTTTTGCTTTAGTTTTTTTGTACTTTGTACTTACAGTGGCGTGGCTCCCTTTTTTGGGCTGGACATTTTTTCTATATAGCTTTACACTTAAAGGAGTATTCCCATCTCCAAGATCCTATCCCAATATGTAGTAGTAGTAGTAATAATAATAATAATTGCAAATACTTCCAATTAGAAATGTAGTATAGTTTTTCTGATTCACTAGGTCTCTTTGCTCATGCGCAAGCATTGCATGACATTAGGTATCCATGGTTACGACCACTGGCAACTAGCTGTCACTAAATCAGTGGTTGTATCCATGGATACCTAAGGTCCTGCAATGCCTGCGCATGAGGAAAGAGACATACAGTGGGGCAAAAAAGTATTTAGTCAGTCAGCAATAGTGCAAGTTCCACCACTTAAAAAGATGAGAGGCGTCTGTAATTTGCATCATAGGTAGACCTCAACTATGGGAGACAAACTGAGAAAAAAAATCCAGAAAATCACATTGTCTGTTTTTTTAACATTTTATTTGCATATTATGGTGGAAAATAAGTATTTGGTCAGAAACAAAATTTCATCTCAATACTTTGTAATATATCCTTTGTTGGCAATGACCGAGGTCAAACGTTTTCTGTAAGTCTTCACAAGGTTGCAACACACTGTTGTTGGTATGTTGGCCCATTCCTCCATGCAGATCTCCTCTAGAGCAGTGATGTTTTTGGCTTTTCGCTTGGCAACACGGACTTTCAACTCCCTCCAAAGGTTTTCTATAGGGTTGAGATCTGGAGACTGGCTAGGCCACTCCAGGACCTTGAAATGCGTCTTACGAAGCCACTCCTTCGTTGCCCTGGCAGTGTGCTTTGGATCATTGTCATGTTGAAAGACCCAGCCTCGTTTCATCTTCAATGCCCTTGCTGATGGAAGGAGGTTTGCACTCAAAATCTCACGATACATGGCTCCATTCATTCTTTCATGTACCTGGATCAGTCGTCCTGGCCCATTTGCAGAGAAACAGCCCCAAAGCATGATGTTTCCACCACCATGCTTTACAGTAGGTATGGTGTTTGATGGATGCAACTCAGTATTCTTTTTCCTCCAAACACGACAAGTTGTGTTTCTACCAAACAGTTCCAGTTTGGTTTCATCAGACCATAGGACATTCTCCCAAAACTCCTCTGGATCATCCAAATGCTCTCTAGCAAACTTCAGACGGGCCCAGACATGTACTGGCTTAAGCAGTGGGACACGTCTGGCACTGCAGGATCTGAGTCCATGGTGGCGTAGTGTGTTACTTATGGTAGGCTTTGTTACATTGGTCCCAGCTCTCTGCAGTTCATTCACTAGGTCCCCCCGCGTGGTTCTGGGATTTTTGCTCACCGTTCTTGTGATCATTCTGACCCCACGGGGTGGGATTTTGCGTGGAGCCCCAGATCGAGGGAGATTATCAGTAGTCTTGTATGTCTTCCATTTTCTAATTATTGCTCCCACTGTTGATTTCTTCACTCCAAGCTGGTTGGCTATTGCATATTCAGTCTTCCCAGCCTGGTGCAGGGCTACAATTTTGTTTCTGGTGTCCTTTGACAGCTCTTTGGTCTTCACCATAGTGGAGTTTGGAGTCAGACTGTTTGAGGGTGTGCACATGTGTCTTTTTATACTGATAACAAGTTTAAACAGGTGCCATTACTACAGGTAATGAGTGGAGGAAAGAGGAGACTCATAAAGAAGAAGTTACAGGTCTGTGAGAGCCTGAAATCTTGATTGTTTGTTTCTGACCAAATACTTATTTTCCACCATAATATGCAAATAAAATGTTAAAAAAACAGACAATGTGATTTTCTGGATTTTTTTTTCTCAGTTTGTCTCCCATAGTTGAGGTCTACCTATGATGTAAATTACAGACACCTCTCATCTTTTTAAGTGGTGGAACTTGCACTATTGCTGACTGACTAAATACTTTTTTGCCCCACTGTAGTGAATCAGAAAAACTATACTACATTTCTAATTGGAAGTATTTGCAATTATCATTATTATTACTACTACTACTACATATTGGGATAGGATCTTGGAGATGGGAATACTCCTTTAAGTCCTACTGTGCCACCATCATAGCGAGGTGAACTACAAAAGTTAGGGAGCACCCTGATTGTGTACACCATGATGTCGGGGGATGGCTTCATGCTCTATTGATCAAAATAGTGTCAACTAAGTACCCTGTGTTGTACTATGTACTATTACTTACTGCAGGGTATTTGCTCCTTTTATTTTTATCCTAGGTTTACAATGATTTTAGTTGATCTTTCCGTCATCAGTTGGACAGCGTAAATTATAGTTAGGCCGATTGCAGATGGGCAGAAGAGCCTGTAACCAAAACGTCCCTCTCAATAATTCTTCTTTATGGTAATCTAAGTGTCATTGAGTGGAATCATGGGGGTCCCGGTGTTGTAGCCGAATACTGGATACTAAAATGTGGGTGCATTTCAGTCATCTGAAACTAACTTTGCGTGAAACATCTTGATGACACATGTGCTTCTTAACGTCAAGAACATATGCATATTAATGTGTGTAGTGGGAGATGAGAGGCAGTGAGCATACATTTTGCATCATATCCATGGTCTTCTTTCTATATGTGTGGTTGTATGTGTTATGAGCCCAAATTAAAAATACTTTCTATTTTGTTCTCGTGGGAGGGTGCAGTTGCAACAATAACTTATTCAGTCCCTTTGACCAAATTAATTGTCCCCTTGCCACAGGAGAAAACATTGTGGGACCGACGTTATATAATGCTTTCTCAGTTTGACCACAGGATCAGAAATACATGTGTGCCTTTAAATACACAGATGCACACACATTCACGTGCTTGCCTTTCAGTAGCACAGGCTTTCCAATGACAGCTCGCCAGTGTTTTGTTTAATTGCATGCCAAATACCTCTAGCCTGGGGGCATTTCCCATAGAGATGAAAAAGCCCTTGTTTCCAATCCCAAAATACTGTTAACAGTTACACTGCCAGCAAAAGTGACAACATGGAACCTATAAGCTTTGAGGAAACAGTATGGGATAGTTGAAGGTTTTAACAAGTTATGCAGTCTTGCTTCATGCAAGATTTTCAGACTGTAGTCTGAATGTATGTGTAATAAGGGCTCTGATTAGGTATCTTGATGTCTTAGGTACATGATATAAATATTACCCCAAAATCTAGCATCACACCTTAACTCCCCCTGCCCTGCAAGAATGGGTCTGATAAAAAGGTACTGCTCCCCCAAATCTAGTGTGACACCCTAACTTCCCCCTGCCCTGCAAGAATGGGTCTGATAAAAAGGTACTGCTCTCCCAAATCTAGCATCACACACTACCTCCCCCTGCCCTGCAAGAATGGGTCTGACAACAAGGTACTGCTCCCACAAATCTAGCATCACCCCCGAACTCCCCCTGCCCTGCAAAAATGGGTCTGATAAAAAGGTACTGCTCCCCCAAATCTAGTGTGACACCCTAACTTTCCCCTGCCCTGCAAGAATGGGTCTGATAAAAAGGTACTGCTCCCCCAAATCTAGCATCACCCCCGAACTCCCCCTGCCATGCAAGAATGGGTCTGATAAAAAGGTACTGCTCCCCCAAATCTAGTGTGACACCCTAACTTCCCCCTGCCCTGCAAGAATGGGTCTGATAAAAAGGTACTGCTCCAGCAAATCTAGCATCACCCCCGAATTCCCCCTGCCCTGCAAGAATGAATCTGATAAAAAGGTACTGCTCCCCCAAATTTAGCATCACACACTACCTCCCTCTGCCCTGCAAGAACGGGTCTGACAACAAGGTACTGCTCTTCCAAATCTAGCATCACCCCCGAATTCCCCCTGCCCTGCAAGAACAGGTCTGATAAAAAGGTACTGCTCCTCCAATCTAGCATCACACCATAACTCCCCCTGTCCTGCAAGAATGGGTCTGATAAAAAGGTACTGCTCCCGCAAATCTAATGTGGCACCCCTAGGGGTATTTGCCACAAAAATAGTTACTGACACTAAACACAAATATTAAGATAGCAAAACTGCACTACCACCTCCGGCCAGAAGGGGGAGCTCCAGAGACTCCCCTTGATCCATTCTGGTCTGAGAGAAGAAATGGCAGTTGGGCCAAGGAGCTGATAGTGAGAGGTCATACAGTTGAATATCTAACAGCCCTATGACTGTTACCAGGCCTAAATCACCGGTCTGAGGAGAAGAGGGATAGAGAAAAAGGACATTGTGAGAACCGGGTAGCATTAATCACTACCCAGAACAGGCGCAAAGACGGATACCGGATCCGTGGCTGTATTCATTATATATAATACAGCAACCGGAAAAACGTGAGGTGATATCAGCTTCACTAGGGTCGGATGCAGCAACAGACACAGAGTTCAGCGGTACTCCCAGAGGGGGTAAGCCGATAAAAGGACTCGGGTTGCCCGTCGAACCAGGACCCGGAGGGGACAGATTGGGCCGGCAGCCAGTTCACATACAGCAGCAGGGCCACACAGAAATTGCGCACAATAAGAGGCGAAGACCCCGGCAGGGTCAAAGTAACTCAGAGTTCCCATACAGACTCCGGTGACAGGACTGGTTGTAAATCCCTTTATGTTAAAGTAAACTGGTTAAACGTTTCAGTGCTTCAGTCTTTCATTTGGACAATAGCCATCTATCCAGGATCGGGATCGTCACCGCTGGGAGAACCTGCTGCTGATCAAGTAAGTGCCTGTCCCCTCACGATACCCCTTACACTGTGCATTGACTGAGGCCACAGCACCGGGTCAAGCCACCCGTGACATCCCCCTCAAGAGACAGACTCCATTGGTCCGGTGCTAGGTATCCCGGTCTCCTGGGCGTCACAATTGGCGTCACGAACAGGATAGAGCCAGCCCATATACCGGGTATTGTGTGCCGTGATTGGAGCCCAAAACTTTGAAAACTTGGATGAAAAATCGTGAAAATTGACTTTATTAAAGAAAATTCCATTTCCCATTAAAAACTATTGAAAGTGACTTTTCCCCATTGGTTATAATGGAGTAAAGATGGCCGCCATCCCCTGAGGTAATCACCTCATAACCGTTAGGCGCGAGACTGTTAATTGAGCTACGCCATTACCTGAGCCCCAGTCTAACTGAAAAACTTCAGAATCCGCTATTACAGAGCGCGCGGCGGGCGGGAGCAGCAGGGGGCGTGTCATTGTGGGCGGCACCAAGCTGAGCGCTCTGACGTCAGAGCAAGGGGAAAACCAATCCTGCTGCACAGCGGAACGAATCTACACTATCCCGACGGAAGCGGAGGACCGGAAGGATCCGGATTAACAAAGGGGGCACAGTATGTCGCAGCACGGAGACGCCGCAGCACCCGGCGGCGCTAATGCAGCTGAAAGACAAAGTGTCGATAGAGCGTCTGGTAGCGCAGCGGTGCAAGGAGTGGCGCCCATCATGCCGGTGCTGATGCCATATACCCCAGGTGGCCCGTGGCTTCCAATGTATGAAGGTGAGCCTAATACCCTTGACGATTTCAGAGAAAAGATGCTGGCCCATTTTGACATGTTCCCTGTGGGTGAAGTTCAGCGTGTTAGTCTCCTGATGATGCAGTTAAGTGGCCATGCTAAGCGAGAAGTCACAGCATGGGCAGCTGATCTAAAAGGCACTGTTGAACGCATATTTGCTGGATTAAAAGCTACATTTGAAACCACTGCCAGCAGCAAAGCTAAAATATGATTCTTTAATTGCAAACAAAAAGTTAATGAGGGCGTGAGAGACTTTGCCTTAAACCTGCAGGAAGCCCTTAAATCACTTACACTGGCTGAACCCATTTTTAACACCGGAGCGGATAAACTGCTAAGAGATCAATTTATGGAGGGACTCTACACCCCTTCTCACCGGGGGCATGTGAGCATGCTTGTTTTTAAGAACCCTGAATTGACATTTGCTCAATTAAAGGAGAGCGCTATACGTCTCCAGCTGGCAGAGGCACCTCGGGATCAGGATCCTGCGCAACCTATGGCAGAGGCACCTCAACAACAGGGAGTGCCAGTGACATCAGCTATGTCCGGGGCCATTGCTAAGCCCCTGGGGCCCAGTACTAATGAGGATCTTCAACAAAAGCTTGACTCTTTAACTGATGTTGTTGCTTCAATGGCTAAAGCCATGCAGGAGATGAGAGGACCCAAGATGGAGTTGTCAAACCGTAGAGAAGGTGTTCCATGGATGAGACCCTGGAGATACCCGACATGGAGAGGACGACCCCGCGACCGCTACCAACCGGATGGACAGCCCATTTGCCGCCGTTGCCAGCAGCCAGGCCACTTTGCACGAGATTGTGATTTAAACGGGAATCCCCTGGGAATGCGGGCCGCTTCGCAGGAAGGAACTTTCAAGGCCCAACACCCTGGCACGACAGGTACATCGGAGGACGACCCATTATCCCTATCGTGCTGGACGGAATGCCCCTCAACGCTTTGCTGGACACAGGTTCCCAGATTTCATCTATACCGTATATCCTTTATAAGAGGTACTGGGCTGATACAGATATTGATAAAGGGCCCTCTGATGTTGAACTAGATATATGGGCCAGTAATGGTAAGTTGGTGCCGAAACTAGGATTCAGGGAGATGACCATAAAGATTGGTAAAGTAGAATTGAAGAAACAGGGTATAATTGTTGTTGATGTTGACCGGCGGAACTGTGAACCAACTGTATTGATAGGAATGAATGTGTTAGAGAACTGCTTTTCCGAAGTCATTTCTGTCTTACAGCAAATTGCTGAAACTGCCCAATCCTGCCAGCAGAGAGTTCTCCGGAGGGAAATAAAAGTATTGATGTTAAGGCAACAGGTAGAAGTTGCAGGTGGAGAAATCGGCAGTGTGAGGGTAAGTGATTCAACGTCTATTGTAATCCCACCAAAAACAGAAATGCTGGTATGGTGTAGAGCAGCCATTGGTACTAAGGGACGAGATTATCAAGCCTTAATAGAACCAGTGTACACCGACAGCAGGCCCACTATACTCACAGCACGAGGGATAATCGAGGTACACCGGGGACGAGTGCCGGTACGACTTTTGAACTGTGGAGAGGAAGAGGTCACTTTGCCAAGGTATGCTACAATGGCAAAGCTATATACTGTTGACAACAATGCCATCACAACCATTGAGCCCTTAGAACCAACCTGTCAGGTGGAAGGCAATGGCTCAGATGGAGAAATGGAGGATTGGTGCCAACAGCTACACGTGGGCATAAATTCAACACCTACCCATCAAAAACAAGGGGTGTATAGGCTAGTGACGGAATATGAACAAGTCTTCAGTAAACACCCATTGGACTTCGGACGGATAGAAGGGGTAGAACACACAATCCCCACAGGTGACCATCCCCCAATAAAAGAAAGATATAGACCCATACCGCCCGCTCACTATCAATGTGCAAAAGATATGCTGAGGGAAATGAAACAGGCCGGGGTAATAAGAGACAGCTGTAGCCCCTGGGCGGCCCCTCTAGTGCTTGTCAAAAAAAAGGACGGAACCATGAGAATGTGCGTAGACTACCGGCGGATTAATAACATCACCCATAAAGACGCCTACCCCTTGCCTAGGATAGAAGAGTCCTTGACTGCTTTGAAATCTGCTAATTATTTTTCCACCTTAGACTTAACAAGCGGGTATTGGCAAGTCCCTGTGGCTGAGAGAGATAAGGAAAAGACGGCATTCACCACACCAATGGGTCTATGTGAATTTAATCGCATGCCATTCGGACTCTGCAACGCATCCGGTACCTTCCAGCGGCTGATGGAATGCTGCCTCGGACACAAGAACTTCGAGACCGTCCTCCTGTACCTAGATGATGTGATCGTCTACTCAAAGACTTACGAACAACACTTAATAGACCTGGCAGAAGTGTTCGAAGCCTTATCCAGGTATGGCATGAAAATCAAGCCATCCAAATGTCACCTTCTCAAGCCAAAGGTACAGTACCTGGGACACATCGTGAGTTCGGAGGGAGTAGCACCGGATCCCGAGAAAATAAGCGCCATAAGGGATTGGCCAAGACCTACCAACGCAAAAGAAGTGAGGCAATTCCTGGGATTGGTGGGTTACTATCGCAGATTTATAAAAGGATTTACCAAATTGGCAGCACCCTTGCAAGACGCCTTGGTAGGGCAGACGAAGAAGCCTTCAAACCGAAACCCTCCTTTTCAGTGGAACGATGAAAGGGAAGACTCCTTTGAACAACTAAAGAAGGCACTAACCGGAGAAGAGGTTCTGGCATACCCAGATTACCATCAACCTTTCATCCTCTACACCGATGCCAGTAATGTGGGACTAGGAGCGGTGCTGTCACAAAAGCAAGAAGGTCGGGAGAAAGTCATCGCCTTTGCAAGTAGAAAGCTCCGGCCTACTGAAAGAAATCCAGAAAATTATAGCTCCTTCAAATTGGAACTACTGGCAGTAGTTTGGGCTGTGACTGAACGTTTCAAACACTATCTGGCTGCTGCAGAATTTATTGTCTATACTGACAACAATCCGTTGACCCACCTGGACACAGCCAAATTAGGTGCGTTAGAACAGCGATGGATAGCCCGGTTATCTAATTACAACTTCAAGATCAAGTATCGAGCAGGTCGCAAGAATGGAAATGCCGATGCCCTATCCCGGATGCCACACTTGAGAGATGTAGAAGAAGAAACAGGGGAGCTTGAAGAAATTGAACTACCAGCCTTCCATCATCCCAAGGCAAAACATCATCAGTCAAGTACCTATCAGAAACAACAAGAGGTGAATTTTAATCCGTTAGCACACCATAGATGGGCTGACACCCAAGACAGCAATCCGGCTGTGAAGTTGGTGAAGGAACTGTTAACTGAGCAAAGTGCATATCCCGATGAGGATGCCCCAGAAGAGACGCATCAACTCTGGAAAGAGAGAGGCAAAATGTTCCTGTATCAAGGGAAGCTCTGTAGAAGGTACACCAATCCGAAAACACATGAATTGGTTTGGCAGATTATCGTGCCTAAACAAGATGTCAAGATGGTCCTCGAAGCTTACCATAATGGTGCTGGTCACTTCGGTTGGAAAAAGTTAGAAGTACTTCTAAGAGAAAGATTTTATTGGGTCGGGATGAGAAAATCAATCGAACAGTGGTGCAGAAATTGTGGCCCGTGCAACCTCAGAAGAAACGATCAAAAGAACCAAAGAGCACCACTGCAGCCCATAATCACCAAACAACCACTTGAACTTGTAGCCATGGACCACGTGAAGTTGACACCAAGCCGGTCCGGCTATGTCTATGCCTTGACCATCGTGGACCATTATTCACGCTTCTTGGTAGTAGTACCCGTAAAAGATCTGACAGCAAAAACAGCAGCCAAAGCGTTCCAAACGTACTTTTGTAGACCCCATGGATATCCGGAACAGGTTCTCACCGACCAAGGTACAGCCTTTGAATCAGAGATCTTCAGAGAATTCTGTAATATGTATGGTTGCAAAAAGATCCGGACGACGGCCTATCATCCACAAACAAACGGCTTATGCGAGAAGATGAACCATATTGTAATAGACCTACTAAAGACTTTACCTGAGACAGAAAGGAATCAATGGCCAGAGAAATTGCCTGACTTGGTGGATCTGTATAATCATGTCCCGGTGAGCTCCACCAACTGCACCCCAGCTTACCTTATGCGTGCAAGACCCGGCCAATTACCAATTGATCTAGAAATGGGAATTCTGAAACCAGACGCAGAAGTTCAAGACTCCAATTGGGATATCATACGGCAAAAGCAGTATCGCCAAGTGCAAGAGAGTGTGGAAAGAAGCCTTCAGCAAACTAGAGAAAGACAAGAGCGAACTTTCAACCAGAAGGCTCTAGCGACCCCATTAAGACCGGGTGACCAAGTGCTCAAGAGAAATCGTCGAACCAATAAACTGGACAATCAGTGGGAAGCCGTACCCTACACAGTTTTACCAACAAGAATGGATAATCCTAAAATGTGTCTCATTAGCAAAAACGGAGGCTTAACATCTGTACTAGTGTCAAGAGACAATCTTAAATTATGTCCGGAAGCATTGAAAGAGCCAGAAGTTGTCCAGCCAGAACCAGAAGTTATTCAACCCATGCAGGTCCAACCAGTAAAGGAAAAAGAAGAGGAAATGTATCACACCTGTATAGGAGACTTTCCCAAAACCCTACTAACATACCATGGTGAAGTAGTGGTTCCCATGGTGGCCTTTTACCCAACACCGAACCCAATACCAGAAGTCCCAAGACAGGAGGAGGCTGACCCCGTACTACAGGAGGTTCCAGGCCAGGAAGAACAGATTCCTGGTCAGAGTAATCCCATTCACGGTGGACTTGCCAACTCCATAGTCGTGGAATTATCTTTAGCAGGGCGGGCAGATACTACATCCGCAGTAGACAGTAGTACTCCACATGAAGAGATACCGCTATTACGTAGATCACAGCGTAGTACCCAGGGTCAATTACCGGCCAGGTATGCAGATTACCAACTATAAAGCTCATAATGTGAATTGTATATATGTTATGCCGTATATAGTTAAACAGAAAATGTAGTATAGTCATTGTTATCAGTCTGCAACGTTTAAGCCCAGTACCTACAGAGACTTGTCTGTATGAACTTCTTGCATATTCTTGAACTTGTTATCAGTCCGGAGGCACTAAATCAAAGCTCCGGAAAGACTGCTTTTTGAACTTTGCTTTTTGCTCTTTTTGAACTTTCTTTAGACTTTCTATTGAGTACCTTCAAGGGTAGAACTGTATTAATGGACGCTATTTGAAGTGACTTTTTACAGAACTCTATTTTTGTTTCCTTGAGTGGTTTTTTGTAACTTTTCATTTTTAAGACTCTGTACATATTAATTGTTATTTCAAAATGTTATCGTCCCACAGTCCCGGAGTACTGTTCTTAACTAAGGGGGAATGTGGCACCCCTAGGGGTATTTGCCACAAAAATAGTTACTGACACTAAACACAAATATTAAGATAGCAAAACTGCACTACCACCTCCGGCCAGAAGGGGGAGCTCCAGAGACTCCCCTTGATCCATTCTGGTCTGAGAGAAGAAATGGCAGTTGGGCCAAGGAGCTGAAAGTGAGAGGTCATACAGTTGAATATCTAACAGCCCTATGACTGTTACCAGGCCTAAATCACCGGTCTGAGGAGAAGAGGGATAGAGAAAAAGGACATTGTGAGAACCGGGTAGCATTAATCACTACCCAGAACAGGCGCAAAGACGGATACCGGATCCGTGGCTGTATTCATTATATATAATACAGCAACCGGAAAAACGTGAGGTGATATCAGCTTCACTAGGGTCGGATGCAGCAACAGACACAGAGTTCAGCGGTACTCCCAGAGGGGGTAAGCCGATAAAAGGACTCGGGTTGCCCGTCGAACCAGGACCCGGAGGGGACAGATTGGGCCGGCAGCCAGTTCACATACAGCAGCAGGGCCACACAGACATTGCGCACAATAAGAGGCGAAGACCCCGGCAGGGTCAAAGTAACTCAGAGTTCCCATACAGACTCCGGTGACAGGACTGGTTGTAAATCCCTTTATGTTAAAGTAAACTGGTTAAACGTTTCAGTGCTTCAGTCTTTCATTTGGACAATAGCCATCTATCCAGGATCGGGATCGTCACCGCTGGGAGAACCTGCTGCTGATCAAGTAAGTGCCTGTCCCCTCACGATACCTCTTACACTGTGCATTGCCTGAGGCCACAGCACCGGGTCAAGCCACCCGTGACATCCCCCTCAAGAGACAGACTCCATTGGTCCGGTGCTGGGTATCCCGGTCTCCTGGGCGTCACACTAGCATCACCCCCGAACTCCCCCTGCCCTGCAAGAACAGGTCTGATAAAAAGGTACTGCTCCCCCAAATCTAGCATCACACACTACCTCCCCCTGCCCTGCAAAAATGGGTCTGACAACAAGGTACTGCTCCCGCAAATCTAGCATCACCCCCGAACTCCCCCTGCCCTGCAAGAATGGGTCTGATAAAAAGGTACTGCTCCCCCAAATCTAGTGTGACACCCTAACTTCCCCCTGCCCTGCAAGAATGGGTCTGATAAAAAGGTACTGCTCCCCCAAATTTAGCATCACACACTACCTCCCTCTGCCCTGCAAGAACGGGTCTGACAACAAGGTACTGCTCTCCCAAATCTAGTATCACCCCCGAATTCCCCCTGCCCTGCAAGAACAGGTCTGATAAAAAGGTACTGCTCCTCCAATCTAGCATCACACCATAACTCCCCCTGTCCTGCAAGAATGGGTCTGATAAATAGGTACTGCTCCTTCAATCTAGCATCACACCCTAACTCCCTCTGCCGTGCAAGAATGGATCAGATAAAAGCATACTTCTTAGTAGGTGTTGGGATTCTTCCGCTGTGCGGCATAGATCCTAAGCCTTATCTGCCGCTGTGGTCTCCCATTCAGCTCCAGCCACAGCAGGTGCTGCTCAGCACATACATCAGTCCCAGCATCTTGCTCTAGCTCATGGTATACACTTGGTTAATGTGGGCTCTCCAGCCAAGTCTATGGCAATCAGTGATAGGCAGCTGAATCCTGACCCTCTGGAGGCTAAGTTCAGTAGTCACCTTAGTGAGAATGTCCGTGATGTGACGTCTTCCTATTTGTGGTCAGACGCCTCCTGCTCTGGTGATGTGGTGGTGTCTTGGCCGACTGGGTGTGAGTGTTTGGGGTGGAGCCTTTTATAAGAGATACCCAATGGTGCTCATGGGCGCTCTAGTATCATTTATGTGTGGCTATGGAGGTGTAGACCCTTCCACTCTGTCTGCAAGTGTTGTATGTCTGTCTCAGCTTTGGGACTGTACACATAAGCAGGCAGCTAGCGTCTGTGGGGGCAATTAGCCATTGGCTTAGCATCTGGTTCCTAGATGTGTGCGATTAGCACAGCAGAGTTCCAGAGCAAGCACAACCCTAGTCAGGGTATTAGGCTCAGAGCATCTGTTCCGTTTCTGTGTGCGAGTGACACAGCTCAGTTGCAGAGCTTCTCTTTCGTTTCTGTGTGCGAGTCACAGTTCAGTTGCAGAGCTTCTCTTTTGTTTGTGTGTGCGAGTGACACAGCTCAGTTGCAGAGCAGCTCTTTCGTTTCTGTGTGTGTGACACAGCTCAGTAGCAGAGCTTCTCTTTAATTTCTCTACTGTTCCTCTCTGTGGAGTAACAGAGGTTGGAACTCAGCGTCCTGTTCACACAGAGTGGCATTAACCCAGTGTGTACAGGCAATCGCTGTGTTCTGTCATTGTTTACTAGCAGCAGTTTTCCATCTCTGCACGATGGACCCTGGGTTGTGATTGCGCTTTATTATTTATTTTATTTAGTGCAATCCGCCAACCCTAACACTTCTCCCCCCAAATCTAGCATCACAAACTAACTCCCCCTGCCCTGCAAGAATGGGTCTGACAACAAGATACTGCTCCCCCAAATCTAGCATCACACCCTAACACTCCCTGCCCTGCAAAAATGGGTCTGATAAAAAGGTACTTTTTCAGAATCAGAACAAACGATATATGTCAATTCTCTAGGAATTTATACAATTAGAGATATGGTTGTTCTGTTCTAAAAGGGCTTGTTCACTACGAGGACAACCACTTCTTAATCGAAATCTTTGGCCCCGGGGCTCTCATGCGGTGTTGTGACATGTGACGCTGATGCCCAATGAGTGCTGGCATCACTGTCTCCACCTTTGGATGTTTTGAACATGAAGAGGACGTCTGGGCTGCAGCTGATCCCTGGCTTCCTCTTCCTGCTCTAAATGTCCGAAGGCGGGGACAGTGATGCCATTGCTGATTGGATGCTGGTGTCACAACACCGCACGAGAGCCCCGGGGAAAGCGAGTGCTGAGAATGCGGGAACAGAAGGTGAGTATAAGCTTTATAAGCGTGGGGTTTGAGAAGAAGTTGTCCAAGTAGTGGACAACTGCTTTAAATTTGACCACTTCATACAATAATGTTTTATTGTACAGTATAATAACAGGACCCTGGATAATCTTTTAACCCATAAATCCTGTTCTAAATATTCATGTAATCAATGTTAATTTATATTCATGTTATCCATATTATTTCTCACTAAATGATGCAAGGTAAATATGTAAAGGAATAAATAACTGATCATCTTACCTTGTATTTGTGTTTGAGCCTGGTTGCTAAATGGGTTTGGGTTAGTCAGTGAGGGTCGTGGGTTAGGATTGGGTTGAACCCTTATCCCCTGCCTCCGTATAAGCTCCAGATCACCGTAACGCTCTGAGAAATGCTTGCTTGCCTGCTCTTCATGCTTTTGCCGGTGTCCTGCAACATCCAGATATGATTAGTCAAAGAGCATTTACCATGAAGTCACTAATGCATAAGAGCACCGGTGATATCCTCTATTGAAAATATTACCAATTTCCGTGATCCCTGGGTGGCAACCTCCATGTACAGTATGCCATTATAGATTCAACTAGATCTGTCACCCAACTTTACCAATTCCTGAAATGGCAAATATTCAGCTGTATTAAAGGGATAGGAGATCAGACAAGGGCTTCATTATTGTATCTTTTACACTAAAACACTGTGGCGATTCAGAGGAAACATACGTAACCAGATGCTACGGCTGACTAGTCAGGAGCAAGTCCCCTGTCCGCTTTTCCCCATTCCCCTCTCTTAGAACGAAAAGTCTCTTCTTATGTGTGTGTATACGGAGAGACTTGTCAGTCTTGTAGAGCAGGGCAGAGAGAAGCCACCATGGACCTGCCCTGTTGTAGCCATCCAACGCACATTGTCACTGTCAGCTTTTTACAGTGTTTCTTCTCTGAGATGCTGCAGCGTTTCAAAGCAAAGCACGACAGCAATAACATAGCCACTGTCTGATACTCGCTGCCTGTGGTTCGAGCAGCATCAATCTCCTATCAGGTGCCCTTCACATTGGCTGATTTGTTCATTTTTTTCATTACAGTTCCGGAAAGCTGGATGTGTACCCGTGTGCAGGCCGTAAGCAGTTATATTTGTTAGTCCCTGAAATAACATTAAGGCTAGCATTAACTTTTCTGGATACAGCATTTAATGTATGCCAATGGGGGTCACACTGGGGCACATTACATAATGCAAATGATATTTTTGTGAATTGGAACTAAGCTGCAGCGCTTGAGAATGGCCACAGCGCAATGAATGGAGCTGTGCTGTTTCAGCTCTGCAGACTATTTACATCCAGCCGCCATGGGTGCTGCAGAAAGATGATATGTGGGGGGTACTGGACTCTGGACCTCCACCGATCTTATATTGATGACCTATCATAAAAATAGGTAATTAATATCTACGTCTCGAACAACACCTTTAAAATGGATTTTATTCTTCAGGCTCAATATTAATATTACATCAGAAAGTCTTATGAGACCAAATTACATTTTGAAGTGTACCTTTTATTTCAAGTAACTTCTATAATAAGCTGCCATATATGTACACTAGAAATAACTCTACTTGTGACCATTACGTGACTTCTATCATGCATTTTTCACCTCTTCTGATGGCTCTATCTCTAATTTTCAGTTACCTCTGAACTAGTGGGTGGAGAGTAGCATCTATGATGTTTCTTGAACACAGCACATACAAACAGACTGATTCCTGTAATTTGCCTCTGCTTAGGATATGTCTGTTTACAATTGCAGAGGTGCGCTTTAGTTATAGTAGCTTTAAACACCTCAGCGATGACATCAGTGGACACCTACACATTCCCAAATGAGCAACAGTATATGCTAATACATCACTACTTTACTTGAAGGGGTTTGTCTCATCTTTTTCGACAGGCACATGCCGCTACCCTGCATGTCGGCTTTCTGCTTGCTAGAGGGGCGAGACCTTGATTGATTGACATTTTAGACTTGCGTCATGCCAGTGGCATGAAATGTGCGCTATGAAGCTGCAAGCAACAGCAGCTTTGCCTCTACAACGTCAAAGAAGAGCAGTGGTATTGAAGCTGAGGACACCTTTATTTCCAACCAACTACAGGGCAGCGCTTACCAGCTCTATAGGAAATAAAATTGCAAAGTTGCTTGTTTATAAGAGCACTTTGAAATTTTAACTATTTAAGGTTAGATTAACCCTTTAAAAATATTAGACTGATCTCCTGAGGGTGATGTTAAGCTACGTTCACATTTGCGTCTTTGGGCGCAGCGTCGTCGACGCAACGCAAAACGCATGTCAAACGCATACACAACGCAGCGTTTTTTGACGCATGCGTTGTCCTATAGAATTGAAGATCAAAAACGGTTAAAAAAAACCCCATCACTTGCATTATACTCAAAAGGCGCATGCGTCGACCAACGCGGGTCAACGCAGGCACCTGCGCCCTATGCATTTTACATAGCCACTAATGTGTTTTTTTGACGCATTTACGACGCAAGTGCGTTGCATGCATTTTTTATCGGAAATGTGACGCATGAAAAATGCTACCTGTAGCGTCGTCCGTGCCCTGTCTGGTGCATCAAAATGACACATGCGTACCGGCGCATGTCCATGCGCCCCCCCATGTTAAAGATAGGGGTGCATGACGCATGCGTCGGTATCCATCGACGACGCTGCGCCCAAAGACGCAAATGAGAACGTACCCTTAAAGTGAATCTGTCAGCAGGTTTTTGCTACCTCCTATGAGAGCAGCCTAATGTAGGCAAGTAGAAGCTGAATCCAACGATGCATCACTTATAATACTGGGTGCAGCCAATCTGACACAATCTGAGCTTTTAGATTTAAAATGAAGCAGAGCTGAGAAAGCTAAAACCGCCCACACCAGGCTCTCCATGTACAAACTCCATAAACAGTGATGTGCCTATCACACTAGTGGATGTGTCTGAACAGGGCTCAGACTACCAGCTGTTCAGACAATGATAAGCTCCTAGTGCTAAAACAATAATTGCAAGATAACAAAACCTTGGAGCTTGATAAGAGAGGCATCGCTGATATCCATGTTTTAACCAATACAGCATGCTCCCTTTATATTACATGGCAAAAACCTACTAACAGATTCCCAATAAGGAGGTGGGAATGAACCATAAAAAATGGCAATTTGTCAAGATTTGTCGGTCCCCTGAATTGAACATCCTTCGCTTTCATTTGTTTTAAAAAGAATTGTAATTCATTTTGTCATTCAGTTCAGTAGGCTACCTATGCAAAGCGCAGCAGTCAAATTGACTTTGTCATCGGCAGCTAAGCTCTGCACTTTGAACACTTAGACTGGATTTACAATATACTTTTGTGTTGCTTTTTTTCCTTCTATTTTACAACAAAAACCTTGTGATTGCATTGTGTGTACGCACCCTAAGAAATGACTTACTGCTTTAATTTAAAAAAAAAAAACTTACTAGCGGTCAAGAAAATACAAGGATATAAATGCAAGGAATAAAAATGCACTGTGTGAATGAGATTTAGAAATCTTGATCATTTTCCTGTTAGGCCACGTTCACACAGAGCTTTTCGACTTAAACTATGCGTACACAAAGCAGATCTGCTTCAAAATTCACATCAAAGGCCACTTCAAATATTCTTTATGTAATGACACTGTTAGTGTCACTGTGGAAAGCCTAGATGGCGCAAGCAGGGGGCACAGGAACGAGAGCCAGGAGAGAATAAAGCAGTGCACGCAGTGCACACAGGACCTGACACTAAGGCATTCAGTATGCACAGGACCTGAAACTAGACAGTCACGTGATCGCAGAGGGGCGGAGCCACCACACGAGAGAATGGGGCATAAGCCGAGAGTGTGGGGCACAGGGCAGAGAACAATAACTTAGTCAATGGGGAGCCGAAGGTTAAAAGTTGGATGAAAGCGAGGTACCAGGGGCAAGACATTAGAGTAAACCGAGATGAGCCAAGGGGTCAGAGAACCAGGAATGACAGATAACTACCGAGCAGAAAAGAGAGGCAGATGTTAGGGGACAGAACCACGTAATACACAACAAAGCTCACACGCACAGAGGCACAATGATTACAGATGAGTAACCTGGGTCAGCAACCACTAAAGAGTACACAGAAGTATCACCGACATCTGATCCAAGAACCACCAGAATTAAATAGCCACCCCAAAACCAGAGAGAGGCAGCCAGCGTTAACCCTGACCTGATCAGGACAGAGCCTGGATCATCTCATCCAGAGTCATAACACATTACTATTATGTATATGCTGAAGACCTCTGCTAGTATATCATTACAAAAAACTCGAGGGAAACTTCATGTTTGGCCGGATGGTTCAGCTGAATGTTTAGCCAGCAGTTACCTCGCCCGGCTCTCCCATATACAGAAGCACTTGCTCTGCCTCTGTTCTCTATGCAATAGCTGCTGTCGAACATCTTCGGCAGCAGCTTATCTCGAAGGGTACGTTCCCACAGTCAGTAATCGTCAACGCTTTGGATACAGCACAAGTCCGCTTCGCCCAAAGCGCTGATGGCTTTTGAACGCAGGTGATTCCGCATGTGTTCATTGAACCGTGCGGATTCACTGCATCCAATGCATTGTATGGGTGAGATATATCTTGCGGAGACTGAGTGACATGTTGCTCTCTGAAAAGCTGCGCCGCATGTCCATCTCCGTGGGTGAGCCGCGGGCATCAGTGCACGCATAGTGGGCGTTGGATTTCTTGAAATCCCATCCACTATGCTGTAACATCTTGACACTGCGGGTTAGACGCTGTGGATGTATGCAGCATCCAACCCACAGCGTTTACTGACCGTGGACAAAATACCCTTAGAGAACAAATGGATCCACAGTCCAACATCAGAGATGCCGGATCCTTATCTCCCACGATAATCATCTGTAAGAGGCCCCGATACAGATAAGACTTTTGGCTAATATCCACAGGTTTGGCCAATGTTAGTCTAATGATTATGGCTGTTTTTAGCCTACGAGAGAAGTCAAATGGGTCCAAGAGCTTGTTCAGATGAGCATATCATGCGTATGTCAGCATTCTGTGTTCACCATGAAACACATACAGAGAGCATGTGGACCCACTCTAGCTAGAGAGAAAATGCACATGGCTGATTTTTCACCCCATCTAATGGTCTGTGTGGAAAAAAAAATCAAAGAATGCACTTTTGTGTTCTTTGTTGACCAGATTAATGCATGTACAGTAAATACCAAGCAGCTTACAAGATGAACACACGGAACCTACGGCCATGACTTGCCCGAGTGACTGGCCACAGCTGATATTCCAGCATGGATTTGCAAGTAGAAAATCCAGTGGGTATTAGATGTCATTTGGATGACCATAAATATCTTACGTTTAGGGGTTACATTCAGATTCATGAGTAACAAGAATATTGTCAAAACTGCTTATTAAATATATCAAATATCATATTAAATTACGGGCCTGGATATGGCTCAAATGTTTAGTAAACAGTACAGCATTGTATTCATTTTAATCTAATACTAAATCAATATTCATTTCACATCAAGTCTTCTTGACATCTACGGCAGACAGTATTGTCAATAATTAGGAAAAAAGTTTGGGTATTTTCCTGGAATCAGTTGGGTGAAATTCTGTATGCTAAAATGTAATGCTATATGTATACAAAATTAGTAGCGCACAAATTTAATTGTAGTCTTGTTCTGTAAATAATAACCCAGTAGGGAAATCTGTTATGTTATATGCTCTTGCATATCTTCATATCTTTTTTTCTTGTAAGTGAAGCATATGTCATCTGTGCTGCTAGTTTATACAGGCAGTTCATGGTCAAGAATATGATCATATGATTGCTGGAAAAAGATACAAGTGAAAAATGTATTAATATTCTGTAAATAGCCTAAGTGTATCCTACACTTCATGTTTGATGATAACTTATATGCCACTTGTAAGGGTTCTTTGACGTCAATCTTCTGTCTATTTATCTTTCCTGACTTTTCTACAGGCTCTTTGTCAGACAGTGCCTGCAGAGGAATTAATATTCCCACCTCTGAAGTGGGAAGATATATGCCAAAAGGATGAAATGAGTTTGTCACACTTGTGCTGAAGAGGACTGAGCAGTGGGAATATTTTAGTCATTCCCATCATTATAGAAACCAATATATTTTTGTTATACAGCAATCGATTTGTACCTCAGATTGCTCCACAGTTAAGGTTGTGATTTCCTCTGAACTATGGGCAAAACCTTTATTCTAAATTTTCTGTAGCAGGAAAAACTTTTCCATGGCTTTAGAGATAAAAATTTGACCTCTAATAAAGGGTGATTCACTTGCTTCTTTACACGGAAAAATTGCAGTCACTTCTAAAAGAGACAGTCGACTGTACTAAATTTGGACATTCTTTGGTTCATGAGAAGTGAGAGTGCAAATGAACCTCAGTGACGAGAAACTTCTTCGTGCCAAGTGGTCTTGCCGACTTCTCGCCCCGCTGGTTGTCTCCACTGCGTGATAGACTTGCTGCACGTCTTTCTGCGCGTTGAAAGGGTATATGTGGTGCTTGCATTTTACTTCTGCCAAATGCCTTCTTCATTAGTTAACAATGTACAGATACAGTTTGAGGAGCGTGTTCTAATTGAGAAAACTTATTGGAAAGCAGCTGAGTCCTTAAAGAGGCAGCAAAGTGAGTTTCTAAAGAAGTTTGGAGGTCGAAATCCGCCATCCAAACGGTGTATTGAAGCGTTCTTTGATGACAGAGTAATCTCCAAAGGACAATAGCCATCAAGATTGCCTGATTTTTTCCTTTTGGGGCCATATGAAATGTCAGGTGTACGGTAACAAGAAGTGAACATTACAGACACTCCAAGAGAACATAGAGCGAGAAATTCAGGCTAAGACCTCAGACATCCTGTGGAATACAGTCAACAATAAATATAGATTGTTTTTTCACGCTAGTATGTTTATAGTGGAGCTGGCTGGCAGGATAGAAATATTTGAAACAACCCAGGGTCCTGGCTTTTACAGTGGCATTGGTTTCCTCACGGGGAGACTGATGTCACGCTTGGAAGCAAGGGAAGATCTCTACTATCAGGTAAACACAAACACACAACATGTTCACATTCCAGGCCAGAAGGGGGAGCTCTGATCCTGCTTATGGGTGGCTCCCCTATATATAAATTCTGTTCCGGAGGGAAAGACAGACAGTTTGTGCCGGATAGCAGACTGGAGCAGTCTGAGGCAGGAAGATGTGGAAGGGGCCGTGCAGCCAGAGTTGCTGCAGCTCCTGCAGACAGAGAATTGAGAAGGAAAGATCAGTTTGTAGAGAGCGTGCAGGAGAGCAAAGCACAGGAGAGTGACATTTGGGGATCACAGCTGCAACTGGGCTACCTCCCTGGCAGAGCGCAGACCCCAGTAGCTGGAAGACCGAGGTTGTGTCAGACTCTAAGAGGCACAGCAGAAACAGGCAGGACAGCTGGATTAGATATCACCTGTCTACCCTAACACCCAGGAGGCACAGTGGCACATAGAGCCCGGGTCATGATAGAGACCCTATGAAAAGGCTCGAGTCACCTATCATACGGGTTTGTGTCCCACCTTTATGGAGGACAGAGAGAACTGTGGGGACCTTGCTAGAAGCCATAGGTAGTAAGGGACTACAATACCACCATGCTAAGAGGAAGGCTTTCATCTCCACCTGGTAGAGGGCACTATGAACTTGCTTCCAAGCCGGCCGGACCCTGCCTATACCAGTGATCTGGTGCCCTGGACTGTGGATACCTGAAGTCTCCTGTAAACCAGGTAAAAAAAACTGCAAACCTGTATCCTCATTCTTTACTGTACCATTCACCATATTCACCTACACATCGGGAGCCCTGGGGACTTACTTCACCTGTGGGAAGTTATACCATCTAGCTGCCTTAACATCACCCCAGCGGACCCCTTTAAGCAGTGTCGTCCCCACTGACCGAATACCACAGGTGGCCTCACGAACACAAACTTTATTTCAAAACCCCTTTAAAGAGTGTACCTTTATCAAGGGCGCCCAAGGCCACGGACCGGGTCGCCACCCCCGTAACATCCCCAAGTACCCCAGGGCCCTGGCGGGTGACTCATATTCTTTAGACTATATTATTATTATTATTATTATTATACATTTTTATAGCGCCATTTATTCCATGGCGCTTTACATGTGAATACGGGGCAAATATAGACAAATACATTAAACATGAGCAGATAACAAGGCACACGAGTACATAAGGAGGGAGGACCCTGCCCGCGAGGGCTCACAGTCTGCAGGGGGTGGGTGAGGATACACTATGAGAGGGACTATATGTCCTAAACAATTTTTTTTTGTTATTATCTTTTCAGAATACGTACAACAATATGGAACGGAGCATGCAGACGTGCTTGATTGTGAATGGTGGATATTTTATTGTAATGGTATTCTCTGACGTTTTTTCAAACAAATTGTTTGAAAATAGTTAGATGAACATGACAAAAAGTTCAAGGGATACACATAGCTTCCAAATTCCCTAGATCTAAGTATGAGTATCTGAGTGTTATGGAAACACAAATCTAATCGACAGTCCCTACTTCAGAACTTACGGGACTACAAGGATCTGTCAATCGCTTATTGATGCCAGACGCCACAAACTGATAGAAAGTTTTAAGGGGTTCATGCGTCTACAAGTCAGATCTGTTTTGGTGGAAACAGGGGTCTACAAAATATTGCACAGGTGGTTACTTTCATAGTAAAAATTAAAAATGTGATGTTACATTAGAAGTGATGATGGAGTTCAAATTCACTGCCATTTGTACAGATGGGAACATGTGCTATACCCCTACAGACGCAGGCTAAAGGGCAAAATGTAGGTTAATTAAGATATTTATTTTCTGTCACTAGCCTATTCATTAAAGGCTATTGATAATGTGTGCAAAAATGTAAAGCGCTGCGGAATATGTTAGCGCTATATAAAAATAAAGATTATTATTATTATTATTATTATTATTATTATTGTCAGAAGGCAAGATGACAGCAGAAAGTAAAAGGTGGTACCACACAATTGGGTTTTGAATCGTAGATTTGGCAAATTAAACATGTTAGTGACCAACTTTTAGACTAAAAGAACTCCAATGCAATTTTTCATACATTCATTTTTCAAATCATGACTTGCATCGTGTCAAATATTACACCAAGAGGAAGTAAGTTGATAATTTCTATGCAATTAAAAGCATGTGTTGGGTCCCGCATTTCCTATGAAGTTGATTCATCCTTGTAACATCTGCTCACCAAGTGCAAACAGTGATGCCAAAAACCTGTATTTGTTAAACATTTTTTTTTAATGCAAGCCACAATTACAGAGAGACTGTTAGACTAAGGCAACACCATCAAAACGATCAAATCTCACTCCAAGCTGTTTAAGACAAGCGACATATGTAACTCTAGGTGCCACCCACTAGGAAATATTGAAATGCATAGCAGTGGCAAAGACTCTTGTCAATGAAGATCTCAAGACCTCTACTTTATGTTATAGTCAGATGTAAATGAAACTATTATACAATATAAAACAGAACTAAAATAATCAATCTTGGGTTTATATAGATTTTTTTCACCTTCAGTGGGTGGTTCCAGCTTAGAATGTTATGGAACCAGTATCAGGATCATTTGCAGACTTCAATGGTAAGCACAGGGAGAGGAGAGGTATCCTTAGGCTTAAAGGGAATCTGTAAGGCACCGGATGACTACTACCGAAACTACTGGTAAGTCTGTATGGGTCCTAGTACAACAATAAAATAGGTACCTGTTTTGTAGTAATCCGATGTACCAGCTGATAAATCAAAGTTTCAACCTCATGGAAATTGGAAGTGCATTCAGAATATGTTAAAAGGAATCTATCAGCAGGTTTTTGAGGACAGCATAAGATAGAGCTTAAAACACAGAATTCAATTATATGTTACACGTCAGGCTGTTTGCTGTTGCTGACTGCAGCTGGCACTTGCTTCCAATTCCAGCCCTGTCATCTCCTGTGATAAGCACCTCACTGTCTATAGACTATGTACACAGAGAACCTGGTGTGGGCGGTGTCAGCTTTATCAGCTCTGCTACATAGCTAAATCTAAACACTCTGTGTCACAACTGCTGCACACAGTCAACTAAGTGATACATCATTGGATTCAGGGTTTTTTTGAGCCTACATTATGCTGCTTTCTGATAAGGTAACAAAAACCTGCTAACAGATTCCCTTTAATGCCCTCAGAATGCAGGATAATTTGCAAATGGCTTCAAACATTGATTCCTCCACACTGGCTCGTCGAGTTACTATCAAACTGGTATCATTGATGTGCCAGTTGTTTCAGAAGCAAAACCATGCTGACAAGTTCCCTTTTAAATTGTTACTATGTACCACTTTCTTAAAGGGGTTCTCTGAGTAAAAAATATCTCTATTAGGACCTCCCAGAGCACATACATGTTAATTATACTGGAGTGTTGCTGAAAAACATTGATTTTAGTAGCATTTAATGTTTCATTTCTGAATGCAAAATTAGGTATTGTCAACAATTTCTTTCACTATTCATTGTTATAATAGGCAATTTCATCAGATTTACGTGAAAACTAATGCTGTTGTAGTTTAGAGCTGAATAATCTGAAATTAATGTCATGCTCACTAATATTACTGAATAAATCATTTAATCTGATTTCCTGATTCACCATTCGATTGGAACAGATAATCAAATTTATCTACTAGCCTTATAAATTTAGCAATATCTGAATCTCTAACCTGACAAACAGAGATTATCTGACTGATTCATGCATTATGGCTTGTTGTCACCAGCCTGACTACCTTCTAGTGCACAATGTTACAAAAGGGCTGCTTTCATCATTAAACAGCGCCATTTCAGTCCATAGGTTGTGTCTGGTATTGCTGCTCAGCATGGAAGTGAATGGGGTGAGCTGCAATACCAGATACAACCTGTGTACAGGATTGAGTGTTGGTTTTTGGAAGAAAGTAGTTCCTAACCATGTTCAACCCTTTTAAGATATTTTACTGAAAATTCATTTTCTAGTATTTTCTTTCAATACTTAAAGGGGCTCTGTCACCTGAAATTGAAGGGAACAATCTTCAGCCATAGGGGCGGGGTTTTCGGATGTTTGATTCACCCTTTCCTTACCCGCTGGCTGCATGCTGGCTGCAATATTGGATTGAAGTTCATTCTCTGTCCTCCGTAGTACATGTCTGCACAAGGCAATTCAGGTGACAGAGTCCCTTTAATTAGTAAAATATTGATGAAATGGAGATTTTTTATTACAGGTGCAAATGAAGAATAAACAGGAAACTCTTATTTTTTCTCTTTTCCTGTGTCAACACTTTATATTAAAATGTGCAAATGTAATTTCATGTTTTGTGTGCTTTAAATTTAAATGTACGTGTGAAAGTTCTCAAGTGTGTTGGTGATTGTTGAAAAACATAAAAAAAAGTCTACAACAACAGCAATTTTATAGACCCTAATCATTCTTACATATTTCTTATGTTTTGATGTTTCTGAAAACTTTCTGTTTGTGAATTTTTTGTCCACCAGTTAAACAAGTGAAGCGCCCGCTAGGTACTCTGTACCAGGCCGGTTCTTAAAGGGGATGTGGTCACGGCAGCAGTGACCTTGTTCGGGGCCCTGGGCGTCCAATTAAAGGGGATAAAGTGTAGTGAGAAATAAAGTCTATAGAATAATGTTTGCGACGCCACCTGTGGTACTCGGCCAGGGATGGCCGACGCTGCTCAAAGGGATCTGCTGGGGCCGATGGTAAGCAGCTTAGATGTTTTTGTTCCCCACAGGTGGAGCGCAGGCCCCAGGGCTACCAGGACAGTCTAAGAAGGGTTGTAGATGTTGAGGTGCAGGAAAGAATTGGAGGAAACAGGGTTGCAGTCTCTTTACCTTATACTGGTGGAATTGTAGTCCAGGGAACAGATTACAAATGATCTTGAAATCCGGGCAGCCTGGAAGCGATTCGGAATCCCCCTAGCCAGGTGGGGTTGGAAGCCTTCTTTTCTGTGCTAAATTCTAGGTTCTTGATGCATTAGCTTTCCTCAAGTCCCTCTCTCAATCTGTCCCTCAGGTGGAACTCTACCCACATGGCAGGCAGCTTGAGCCTTTTTACAGGTGTCCCTTCTCTAGTGGTGACTCCAGGCTCTAATCTGCTGCTGTGCCTTCGGGTGTCAGTGATGGCCAGGAGACCTACAATCTCCTGCCCTCTGCTGTGGGGCATACAGTTCCCACACAACCTCAGACTCTGGTGTCTGTTTTTTTGCGCTCAAACCTGGAGTGAGCCCAATCACAGCTCCACTCCAGTTTCTCTCTCCTCCTGTGCTTCCTCTCCCTTTACTGTCTCACACAGACTGCCCTCTAACTTCTCCTCCAGACCAAAACTTATAGGGAAGCTACCCTGAAACCAGGTCTGGAGCTCCCCCTTCTGGCCTGGAGTCAGGAAAGTGTTGTATGTAAGTGTTACCTGCTAAGGGGACTCATTCTCCCGTCCAGGCATGGTATCACCCTCCCCGGGAGGCAGGCAATACCCCTGTGTCATCTGGACTCCTGAGGTGCCACTCAAGCAGAATGTGGAATTGGAAAGGAGTAAATAGGATGTGATCATGAGCAGGGCCGGCGTCAGCACCCGGCACAGCTGGCAAATGCCGGGGCCTTGGGAAGAAAGGGGGGCCCACTAGCAGCTGGGAGAGCAGAGCAGGAGATAACATGCTCTCTCCGCCCACAAAGTCACTGCTGGCTGCGTTCTCTTAACCCCTATGTGCCAGCTCTGACACAAGCATCTTATCACTCAGTCAGTGCAGCCAGGCAGGCACACATAGGGGTTAAGAGAAGGCAGCCAGTGTGACTGTTTGTGGGCGGAGAGAGCAGTTCTCTGCTCTCCCCCCTGGTTGGCTGCAGACAGTGCTGCAGTGCTGAACTTATCAGGAAGATTCCGGAGGAGCTAGTCCTACCAGAGTGCAAAGGTATCCAGCAATAATTGCAGTTGGTCCTGTGGCTCAGTCTGCTGCTGTCTGTCTCTGCTGCCTAAAAATGTGGGTGATGTCTGGAGGAGCAGCTGGTGGGGTGCAGCCTGCAGCCACCCAGCTCTCCCAGAACCCCAGAATACATGCATGCTGCACCAAACCTGCACCAGTGGGGTAGGAAGAAGCTTAACCCCTTCCCATCTGTATGAAGGTTATTGCTAAACCTTAAATATAACAATCTGACCCGCATAAATGGGGTTAACCAGATGCCAGGAGGAAGGGGAGCTGCTGCCATGTGGGCTGTACGTTGGGGCCCCGTGGCCCCAGGCTGGTGACTGGAGGGACTCTGCCCAGTGCTGGCATGTGGGTGATTTCTGCTCCGGAGTCTCAGCTTCTCTCCTCCAGGTCACACTGTGCAGTCACAGCAACATTGGTTGTGTCTGTCCAGGTCCCAGCAGCTGCCACTGCTCCCACCAAGGACATGGCATCACTTAACCCTTCCCCTGCAGCCACCGGCAACAAATCCACATTATTCCTTGATTAAATCAGGTTCCAACCCAATAGAGGAGCAGACATTTCCTGCTGCCATTAGGGTCCGGGAGGGGGTGACATTGGCTGCCCTGCTACTCTGTAGTGGGGGGTGACAAGTGTAACATGGGGTAACGATGACGGAGAAATGCACAGGATAATAGTGAGCGCGACAGAGGGCAGTGTATGGTATGGAGCAGTCAGGGGGTGGGCTGCAGGATCCCCCCATACTGTACATGACTGCTCGGGACAGGGAGGCGTTTAATGAGCTTCTAATGACGGGGCACTAATTGGGTCATTAGGGTTTGTGGAAAGGATTCAGCATCAGGTCCCTCATTAATGCCCGAGCGATGTTACTTTGTAGCACAGATCTGTTAGGGCCGCAAAACCAAACAACGTTGTTTATGTAGAAAACTCTTTGTTTCATAGAAAAACTCAAAACAGAAAAGATTTTCTGATACAACAACGCCCTGCTCACGACACTGCACAGCACCTCTCCTGTATATATACACTGCACAGCACCTTTCCCCCTGTATATATACACTGCACAGCACCTTTCCTCCTGTATGTATACATTGCACAGCACCTCTCCTGTATATATACACTGCACAGCACCTTTCCTCCTGTATATATACACTGCACAGTACCACTCCTCCTGTCCTGTATATATACACTGCAGAATTTACAATAGCTGTCACTCATGTAAGAAGTGAAATCTGGCATTGTACTATACATTTCTCTGCCATATCTGTGCATCATAAATCGGGTATGTGTTAAAGGGGGGGGGCCCACTGAGACTCTTTCGCCCGGGGCCCTCAAAAACCTGGAGCCGGCCCTGATCATGAGCAACATGTTTTAGATTTAGGCCCCGATTCATCAATTCATCAAGGCAATTTAGCCAAAATCCTGGTGTAAATTGCGTTGAAAAGTTGAACATTTTTCATGCCGGTTTCTCCCAGCTCCCCAAAATGGGCAGAGCTGGGGTGGAACAGGGGACACTTCGGGGCAATGATGCCATGGCTTGTCCAATTCATGATGAGGTGTGGTGTTCCCAGAAATCTTACTCCAGTCAGATTTTTTATTACTCAAGGAAGTCAGGAGTGACCTTGTAAGACAACTAGGTACATCAAGCCAAAGTACATGAATTCTTGAATACTGGTCTAAACATCTTATATACGGGGCCAATAAAAATGATGATAAATAATTCACCATCATTTTTTATTGCACCCGTATGTAAGATATTTAGTCCAGTATTCAAGATACTAGTGGAAATTCCACGTACAGTTTTGCAAGGAGAACAGTAGTGATTTTCTTTTCCTAGGAAACCACACTGTGACCACAAGCTGCCAGCCCGCTGTTTCATGTTATGTTCTCATTAACTAAAACCAGGCAGATTTCTGATTATTTTTTGCCTGCTTATAAACGTGTCCTTCTTCACCTTGCTTCCTGGTCTGAGATATACTGACAAAAGTGATATAAGATGACCAGCTTTACATGACTCTTTTTTCAAATCCAGTCATCTTTTCCACTGATCTCAAGATATCTGAAAGCAAGAGTAAATGTAAAGGATGACACATCTGTAATTCACCCTCCCTGATTTTCTTATCTCCTTTTTTTCCCTCTGTACCACAGGAATTTAAATCTAAGCGTAATCATATTACTTTTGCTCAAAAACATGCAAGAAACACAAATGTTGAGGATGAATTTACTTCTACCTTTGGGCATGGTTTTGGGCAATGTCTTATAAAAAGAAGCCCACACAAGAACTATGATGCAAATCATACCATTAGCATACAGGCTCAGAATTTACACATCGTATAATAGTGATTAGAGATGAGAGCATTGATCCGCTGATGGTCGATTATTGGTCAAATTTTCAGAAATTCTCAGGTCCCTTTCCACGATTTTATTCATGAGGATAGCAAAAAAAAAAGGCCTGGGACAGTTCACACATTGCAGAAGACTGCAGCTGCCAGAGAGTGAGCTCATGATGTCAGATATAGCTGCGCTGACTTCACCATAAAGCTTTGTAGCTTTCACATCACAAGCTCTACTGCAGCCAGTCAGGGCAGGAATATCACAAGTAAGGGCGGGAAAACCACAGCCTTATATAAGGGTCGGCCAAGCAATGCCTGTTAGGTTTTTACAGCATAGGGATAGTGATGAAGCACTTGAAAATGGGAATGGTAGTCTCAGTCTATGAAAATTAATTGAAAGATTTAAGCGATAGGGAGGTGCTGGACCTGCATAATCACTTAGTGGGACTGTGAATTGATTGACCTGCGATTTGCTGCAGTAATAGCACCTTAATAAAAGACTTTTGTTTTACTGTGTAAACGGTGAGAGCAGGATTTATATTTTATCTATCCTGACTTCAAATTAGTTTCTTTCTAAATGTATTTCTTTCCTTCCAAGATGGAGTCCATGATCAGATAAGGGGGCTATGGAATGTCTTTGTGTAACGGACTTAGAAAAAACATAGGAAAGTGAGAGAAATGAAACTTAGAGGCTAGGAGGACACCTGGACCACAGCCTGGGTGTTAACAGTGCTAACGTAGCTAATTAGAAGTATGTATGCGAATGACAGCACATAGAGATAAGATGAGCCAATTACAGTATATTGTTGAAATACATGAATACTGGTAAGCTATAAAACCCCTGACCAAGGTATGGAATAAAGAGAGATCTGTTTTGATTGTAAGGCTGCGAGCACACGTTGCAGATTTTTTGCGTTTTTTCGCTATAAAAAGGCAAAGAAAACCCTCACACATTATGCATCAATTCATTTAGAATGCATTCCGCAATTTTTGTGCACGTGATGCGTTTTTTTTCCTGGAAAAAAAACGCATAGCAGTAAAAAACGCAGCATGTTCATTAATTTTGCGGATTTCCAACTATATTATTGCATTGGGAACCTCCGGAAAAAAAACGCACCAAAAACGCGGTAATAACGCATGCGAATTTCTTGCAGAAAATGTCCAGTTTTGCTCAGGAAATTTCTGCAAGAAGTCCTGAACGTGTGCACATAGCCTTAATGTCTTCGAGTGGCTCTTCCGTGCATGTATTTGAAATTTACCATTTAATTTGGAACAGGCACAACGTGTCAGAACGTCCCACATTATGTGCCGATGACAATACGCAAACAAAGAAGGCTGTGTTAATTTTGCTTCTCTTTCAAATAAGAGAAAAATCTCCACATTCCAGAAATGCAGTCACAGATGTCTACCTCCCAAATGTGTATTTGGTAAAAAAAAATATATATTTTATGCACTGTGACAGAGTCACTGGTGAAGTGATGTAGGGGAGATATGTGTCACTGCGCATGATGGCATCAGTGATGTAAAATCAGAAGTTTCCACCAGCACACTACGTGTTGGGACGGTTCATTGAAAGTTATATCATGGGCTGGTTTTAGTGGACATTGATAGAGCGGGAGGAAGAATGTCGGCCTATCTCCACCTGCAGTGTCCTGACAGGACCTGTGCGATGTCGAGATCATATGATCAATCACATGATGGAGGAGTCACATGGTCTGGGCTTAGATGGCTGACTGCCAAAGTTTTAAGTGTTCAGTGTGTGCCTGGAGAGGGAGCACTCCAGGGAAGTGTGTGCTAAACCTGAACTGTGGACATTGCTACCTGTGAACAGGCTGATCCACACTAGGAAAAGGACTGTGTTTCTTTTTTTGTTTATTTGTTTTGCTGTTTTGCCCAGAGGGCCGTTTTATTTTCACAAGCTTGGTTTATGCTGTTTTCAATAAACCAAGAATTTTTTTTTTAAAGAGACAGCGTTCTGGTTATACCTCTGTGTCCAGCCGAGTGAGCCGCTCTACCACAGGACTCTTCCTTGTTGTAATATTCCAATATTACAATCATACATGCCAGGAGCAAAGAAGGCAGCTGCACCCTCCAAAAGGGATAATTTTTGGCCAAAAAAGTTATCGCTTCTGAATTTAGCAAAGAAAAAATTTATGGATGCTCCCCAAACATAGATAATTTTACACTATCCCTTGTGAAAAATCCAGCACTTATTCAGCTTGTACCGCCTGTGTATAAACATTAGCATGCAGGTATATGCATCCCCCCAACAACCCTCAAAATTTTTTGGAGCATTTTTAGAATTTAAGTAGGTAAAAAGTCTGAAACTTCAGTGTATTGTTAGTCAGGCTATTGGTTATCACCAGTCGATCTCTTTACTTCTAGCCAGATAGTTTGGGGTCATTACCAAGCCATTAAATAGATTAAAACTGTTCAATACAGTGCTTGGAGAATTTTTAGTGTTATGCATGCATTTTCTGGGCAATTAGAGACTCTGCATTATTGAAATTCGTGTCAAGTAATCACATTTTTGGGGAGAATTTGGTGAAATTGGTGAATTTGAATTTCAAATGATCTGCTTATCTCTAAGTGATATCTTCTGCAGGGCTGCAGATTGTTAATCAGTATAAAATATATCTTCTCTGCCGCTCAAAGCTTTAAAGAAGGATTCTTCCCATCAAAGTTGTAATTCTCTTAATATACTGAAATCATCATATTATACAGCACTGTGTACTTACTATTGCTCATTTTGCTTTTCTACCCAGTTAATTCTTCTCTTTTCCATTAGGTCTATGACATCAAAAAAATTAAAAGCTGACTAGCTGAATCCTTTGAAGCACTATGTAGAAACACAAAGTCTATTTTCCACGTGTAAGTCATGAGTCACTGCAAAAATCCCTGGCAGAGGGAAGGAGCAGAGCAGCTGTGTCAAAAGTTATATAGGAGGATGATTTTTGCAGGGACTAGAGACTTCCTGTTTCTACACAGAGCAGAGAAAAGAGAAGAAATAGGTGGGTGGAAAGGCAAAATGAGCAATTGTAAATACACAGTGTGTTATTATATAACGATTGCAATGTATTAAGAGGATAAAAAACATGGATGGGAGGAATGCTTCTTTAAATGCTTGCCCAATGTCAATATATTTCACCAAAGTGTACTAAAAGGGCCTCAAAATTACCAAATGTGAAGACAGTGTTTCGTCTATAAGCTGAACAGATCTGTTGCAGCATTTTGTACCTCCTGAGGACAAAGCAGGAAAATGTATGTATGTAAGGTGACAGGGAGCTGTGAAAATGCAAACACCACCTTCTTGATTCTCCACTCTAAGGAAAGTCAACATTTTTGTGAGTCTAAAAACACTAGCAAGAGGTAAAATCCGATAAATGTTTTTATGTATAAATATCGCACTTGCCATTCTTTGATACCCAATTCTAGATTAACAAACTATCACAATTTTAGGGATCCATCACACAGCTGTATGCAGTCACTGAAATGTCTAAAGCTTTGTCACGGCACCATACAAGTTTACCTTACCTCAGTTTGCCTCCAAGTTTATGTGGAGGCATTTGAAAAATATTTCGGTTTTCTATCTTCTAGGTGGTAATATCTGCATATGCACAACGTCTGCTCCATACTACTTATACTACAACATACTACAACAATTCACCATAGTGGACCTAAAGCTGACATTTAGAGGCTCACAAATCTGATTGCATCCCTTTTAGTTGATTAATATATGTGTAATAGAAGCCTAGGGATATCATAGGGTTAGTGCATAGAACTCAAACACAGTTGAAATTAAAGTATATAATTATAGTTGTTAAAGTAAATATGGTAGAGAAGATGGCACATTTCAGTAATTTTCAGAAGTTCCATGTTTATATTAATCTACTATATAATTGTCTACGGGTCACTTCCGTCTTTCTGTCTATCTGTCTGTCACGGATATTCATTGGTCGCGGCCTCTGTCTGTCATGGAAATCCAAGTCGCTGATTGGTCACGGCAAAACAGCCACAACCAATCAGCGACGGGCACGGTATGGAAGAAAATGGCCGCTCCAGTCACCGCTCACACAGGGATAATGGCGGCGGTAATGGACCGCGTTATGCCGTGGGTAACACACTCCGTAACTGCTGCTATTAACCCTGTGTATCCCCAACTTTTTACTATTGATGCTGCGTATGCAGCATCAATAGTAATAAAATGTAATGTTAAAAATTATAAAAAACAAAAAGCCTGCTATGCTCACCCTCCGTCGTCGCGTCCTCTCCTCGGCAGTGCAAGCGGCAGGTTCCGGGGCCAAGGATGCTATGCGAGAAGGACCTTCCATGACGTCACGGTCATGTGACCGCGATGTCATCACAGGTCCTGCGCTCATCCAACCCTGGGACCGGAAGCTGCCACGTTCACCGCACACAGGCGACAGGACTACAAGGGGCCCTCGGAAGGTGAGTATATGTTTATTTTTTATTTTAACTCTTTTTTAACCTGTTACATACGTATCTGGGCAATATACTATGTGACTGGCCAATATACTACGTGACTGGGCAATATACTACGTGGCTGTGCTGTATACTATGTGACTCTGTGCTGTATACTACATCGCTGTGCTATATACTACATCGCTGGGCAATATACTACGTGACTGTGCAATATACTACGTGGCTGGGCAATATACTACGTCGCTCTGTGCTGTACACTACGTGACTGGACAACATACTATGTGACTCTGTGCTGTATACTACATCGCTGTGCTATATACTACATCGCTGGGCAATATACTACGTGGCTGGGCAATATACTACGTGGGCTGGGCAATATACTACGTGTCTGTGCTGTATACTACGTGGCTCTGTGCTGTATACTACATCGCTCTGCAATATACTACGTAGCTGGACAATATACTATGTGACTGGGCAATATACTACGTGGCTGGGCAATATACTACATGGCTGGGCAATATACTACGTAGCTGGGCAATATACTACGTGACTACGTGACTGGGCAATATAATACGTGTCTGTGCTGTATACTACGTGGCTTTGTGCTGTATACTACGTCGCTGTGCAATATACTAGGTAGCTGGGCAATATACTATGTGACTAGGCAATATACTACATGACTGGGCAATATTCTACGTGGCTGGGCAATATACTATGTGGCTGGGCAATATACTATGTGGTTGGGCAATATACTACGTGGCTGGGCAATATACTGCGTGACTGGGCAATATACTACGTAGCTGGGCAATATACTACGTGGTTGGGCAATATACTACGTGGTTGGGCAATATACTACATGGCTGGGCAATATATGGCATGGGCTGTGCAATATACTACGTGGACATGCATATTCTAGAATACCCGATGCGTTAGAATCAGGGCCACCATCAAGTTATATAATAATTATATTGAATCATGCAACTCAATTAATTTCAGTATATCTGGATTATCTACCAGAAATTAAAAAAACAAAACTGTAGAAGTGATGTCTATAGGTTTATTCTGTTAATTATATCTTTTCCAGGACTTACTTCTTGGCTCTCGTGGTCCATCGACAGTCACTTTAATGGCTCTGTGATATGTGGCTACCTGCGTAGGACTTGTAAATACTGTGATTGTCAGGGTGAAACTTTTGCCTGAAAGTTAAAAAGAAACTTGTTAACTTATAGATAGTATATTACTGAATACAGTATGTACTGTACATTTATGAGACACTTCAAATCTTAAGGATCGGAAATAAGTCACATCAGATAAAGAGTGTCCATTAACCAATACAAACATACTCGTCTTAAGATATTGCATTTTGCAGGATTTCTTTTCCTCTACTACTCTGATCCCTCCTAAATATTACTACAAATATTTTTTTAACTGTAGCATGAGTATTGGAACTGTGGTTGGCAGTCAAGTATATAGTACATGTCTTGTGGTATCTAGTGGAAAATTGCACACAAAAATCATTCCATTCCTAGAACTATGTGTGTTATCATGTCCTGTTCATGATGAGGAGAACATGACAAATCACAAAAGATCACATAGTAAATCATACTCTAAAACACAGACTATGCTTTAAAGTCCATTTTAGTATCAGATAAGTCACATTGCAAAATATATTGGCTAAATAAAACGTTAAAGGAGATATCCACCACTGGACAAACCATTATAAATATGACCAGGTAAGTGAATAAAAAAAGATACCTCCCGTCAAACACCGCTCACCAAACTCAGTGCCACTGTTCGAATGCAGCATTCACGTTTAGGTGTCAGGCAAAGTATGAACATTTCAGCCAACTAGCGGCCACTGATTAGCTGCACTGGATCACAGCAAAGACTATGGTACGCTTTAAAGGTGTTGCCAGGTAAAACAGGATATCTCTTGGTGTCCTACTGCTGGGACCCATACCAATTGGCAGATTGGGGAATTTTGTAGAAAGCTTAGTGCTTGGTATCCCAATAGGGAATGAGTAGAGTGCCGGTTGAGTGTACACACTGATGCTTCATTCCAATGTGGATAAAAGTTCCCTGAGGATCCATGAGGGTCCTAGCAGTCAGACCCAAAGGCTGATCAAAAAGGTATCCCAATCCCGTAGATAGATGATAACTTGTTTTCTTCGGGCAACTTCTTTAAACATGGGTGAAATGCCTGCCAGTGCTGGTGCCAGGTATATTAGGAAACCAAGGTACTACTGAAGGCTCTCTTTACTTATTAGCCATATCAAGGTCATATTACAAACCTTTAGTCTTCATACTAATTTGCTTTACAGTAGTTGCCCAGTAGACATGGTAGAACATTAAACTTTTATTGCGTCCACAGTTGTCGGATAGACGTGTAGCTATTATGATCTCTTATTTTGGAGTTTTGAAATTACATCAATACACTCAAGATGAATCAGTTCAAAGGCCAGACTGAGATTTATAAAGCATTCCGGTTTGGAAAATTGTTTTGGAAGCATGAAAAAACTCTAACAGGATAATTAAGTACAGAAATAAAAGCTTAATTCATAAAAGGGCAGATTTCACATTGCCAATCTGCAGTCAGTTAAGTACAGAATTTAAAAAAAAATTAAAAAAAATAAAAGTATGCATTTTAGGAAACTAAACAAGAAGATGGAAATGTTAAAAAAAAGTTAACGCTTCAACATCTACAGTATGTTGTGATTACAGATCATAAAAACTGCTCATTCTTGTATCTATCTATTTATCTATCTATCTATCTATCTATCTATCTATCTATCTATATATATATATATAAATATATACTAGTTAAAAACATTTTATATTATTTTGCCAAAGGCAGTCAGTTATTGGTCATTTACGTTGCAGTTTATATTATGGTATTATATGTAAATATTAATCAGTAATATGATATATATATATATTTATATATATATATATATATTATGTGGCTTTATAAGAGTATATTTATTATGGGACTGAGAAACTTAACATTTTCAAGCTACTCTTTAAGGACTTAGCTTTACATGAAAGCCATGGTTACCATGAGGTAGATAAAAAAGAGTTGATGATATATGTTTACAGAGCCTTCATTGGTTTGCATACGGTGTCTCTATAACTGTTGTGAAATTACTAGTCTGTACAAGTGATGGAAAGCTGCGGGTTGTCTTAGCATGGTGGGCCTTGTACTTGCACAACAGTTGGAGGAACGTACTTTGCCAATCACTGCACTAAATTGACTCTATTAGCATGTATGGCAGAAATGTATGTATCTTTATAAAGGCCGTTTAAAATGTAGCTTTAAAAATCTGATGTTGGGATGAAAGTTGTGCAAAATATTGCATAATGGGGTTTATATGGCATCCAAGTGCAATATATGTATTATATGATAAACATGGTGGAGATTTAGTGTAAGCAAATTGTGAGTAGGTTGACGACAGCAACCATCAAGTAACTAATTCAACTCCTTCCCAAAAAATGATGTAATAGAATGTCGTACTTTGCATATGCATATATGGATCGGGCTCAGGAACTGAGCCTACACCATACTCAGCAGGTACCAGCTATGTTATATATCGGCATCTGCCCATGATAGCAGTAACTGGGACGTGCACTGTTTGCTACCGTTTAAGCATTTAAATGTCACTGTCAATCTTTGTCAACATTTTAAAGATGAGCTTGCTCGTGTGCCTATCGAGCCCCCCCCCCCCCCCCACACACACACACATGAAGCTGGGTTTCATAGGAGAAAGACATTTTCTTGATACGGTATATTACAATACAGTAGTTTTGTTTTATATAGAACAAAAGAAGAAATGATTTCAGTTCCAAGGGGACTAAAAAATTTAAAAAAACTAATTTTAAAAATATAAAGACATTTAAAAAATATAAAACCTTGAATCACCCCCTTTTCTCCAGTTAAATATAAAGAAATAAGAAAAAACTTATTCAGTATTGCCACATCTGTTAAAATACTTTCTATCAAAATATAAAATTAATTGACCAATATATTAAATTGTGAGAAAAAAAATAATAAAGCAAAACATCAGAATTGTGGAGTTTTTCGTCCCCATACCTCCCTAAAAAAATTGAACAAAAAATGATGAAAATGTAAGAAACAAATAAAATTGCACTCTGTTGTAATATAGCACGTAAACACGAAATATATAAAAAAATATGTATAGCATTACTTCTCTAGATAATAAGAAAAAATGGAGATGCTTAGCACATAATTAGGCCAATTTATGCATGCACAGCAGCCAGCGACAAGGCGATCTCCGGTTGCTGGGAACCTATCCAATGTGAATCCTCTCTTTGGTTGGCAGGGTAGGTATGTTCCTGCTACAATTAAAACCACCTCAGGTTGGTGGGTGGAGTGCTTGGTCAGAGAGCCAACATACAAATAACAAAAGACTCACATTGGATAGGTTCCCAGGAAACCGGAGATGGCCTTGTTGTTGGCGGCTGGACATGCATGAATTGGCCAAATTATGTGCTAAGCATCTCCAGTTTTTCTTATTATCTAGAGCAGTAATGCTATACATGTTTCATATATTTTTCATATTTATATGCTTTGGAACTACAGAGTGCAACTTTATTTGTTTGCTATGTGTAGAGATGGTCATCAAAAAATGACATATTGTTTATGTGATAAATAAGTGATGTATTTTTATTTACTTTTGGAAATGTTTTTTGTTTCGATATTAAAATATTTGTTAGATATGAAAGTTAAAAATCTTATAGTTTTCACACTGGCTACTTGAAGCATCAAATGAGGGTGTGCAAAGGTCATTGTGAAGGGAGGTGTAGCTGTGACATCACTTTCTGTAACACATGTATATTTTTTCATTTATATTGATATCAGGTATATCTGGGTGACATTTTGTGGTTTGTGGCTTCACCAGTGCTAAGGATCCGCTTTTGATTTATAGGAGATGATTTCTTGGGATATTTCAGACTGCATTCTAGAATTGCACTTACTAATGTTGTACATTCTGTGCCATAAGTGCTATGGTATTTCTGTATTTCTTTCTGACCTAAGTATATTGGAAAAATGTTCAAATTAAGGGCCCGTACAGCATAATATAACCACATGGGGTCTGGGATGTCTCCCCAATTTTAGGAGACCTTTCAAAGAATTTGGGACTGGAAGGCAGTGTGAGAAAAACCTCCATCCTATATATTGCAGGAAACGTGAAAATAGTAGATATCCCAATTATAGTGAAGATTGTCATATAGACGGTATCTTTGTATTAACGCTCCTATACAGTGCAGTATAAAAGCTTACTTATTGAGTGAAGATGGACTCCTGAAACAGATCCCAAAATACTGGACAAGGGTGAAGTAAATGGAATCTTTGTCAAGGAAAACTTTAGATATTATTCTAGATGTGTCACAAGTTTAATGTTTTTTCTGAGTTATCCCTAATAAGAAGTTCTCCCATAACAGACATTTTATCACCTATTCACTGGAGAACTGATAATTGTCTGATTACTGGGTGTCCTACAATTGTCTTTCCCATCAATGGAGAGAAAAAGCATCTCCAACCCCGAGTTTCTCTGCAGGAAAAGAAGAAAATGTCCGTTTTTAGACTACTCCTTAACCTGAAACCTGTGAATTAGGACAGAAGTCTCAGCTTTGTTTTTTGATTTCCTCACCACCTCTAAATGAATAGGGCTGGGTGCTATGGCTGATTTCTGGTTTTCTCTACTACTTTGCATGATATAGAAGGTTTTCTAAAGATGTCAGAAGTCTTTTATAAATGCAAGTCTCCATGACAGTTCAGAAATGGTTAGGACTGATTACAATTTTACATATTTTTATGTCATACAATCGGAATCTTCTGTTAATATACCTAATACTTTTGAATAAAATGGCATTAGACACAAACTCTTTATTTTTTGACGATAAGCCATATGTGTAAGGAACAAATGACCTTCAAAAAGACCTAGCATTGTTAAGTAGGGTGGGCTGTAGACATTGACATGTGTTGGGTGATGTTGGGGTTGCTATGTCTGAACTTCCACGGGTCCACTCATCTCTACAAGTCAGTCCTCAGAATACTGACTGCTGCTAGGGGAAGTCTTTATTCTATATGACAAAAGACATGGAATGATGTAAAGGAAGCCTTGGACAACTTTATTCCCCTGAGACTGTTTATTGTTCAGAGAAGTCTTATCTAAATTAAGGGCTTCTATTGATAAGATATGTACAGTGAAATTTATCGAAGATAATATTCCAAATTGGTGTTAAAAATGGAGGAATAGTCATTTTAAAATAATGCTTTGACTATTAGAGTCTGCCATGCTATTCTCACACTGTTTCTATTTGGAAAGAGATGTACAGAATAGTAGGCTGTGTGTTTGCGTCATGAGTAATTCCTACATACTGCTTTTAATCAAATGTCAATTGCTTACAAAAAGTGCGTGGCACCATGCTGACTAGAATTTGGTATTCTCCGCTTCTCAAGTTGATTGCTAGATGTAGGTCATGGCTTCTCAAGGTTTCTAATTCTGTCATGCTTTTCAATGTCCTTTTGTCTCCATGTTTCCTCTCAGATAAAAGCCAAAGACAAGCAGAGTGGTGTATTCTTTATTGTTTTACTGCTGTCACTGGTTGAGATTGTGGTGTGTCTGAACAACCAAAGGAACATGTGCCAGCCGAAGCATTACAAATTTAGACTTAGGCGATATTCACACATTCAGTATTTGGTGAGTATTTTACCTCAGTATTTGTAAGCCAAAACCTTGAGTGGGTGATAAATGCAGAAGTGGTGGTGACGTGTTTCTATTATACTTTTCCTCTGACTGTTCCTCTCCTGATTTTGACTGAGGTAAAATACTCACCAAATACTGAACTTGTGAAAGTATCCTAAAGGTGATAATGTTGGTTTGGTTTTGAACCCCAAGATATGTAATTATGACTGATTGGGATCCCAAAATAGGTGATTCTTAGTACAGTTTATGCCATGTTCAAGATATGTTGTTGAAATCCTAATTTCAACCCTAACCCACCGATATATTACATTTACTTCATTCAATGAAGATAAGGAGATCCATCCGTGTTAGGTTCTGTGGGAGGTGGGTTATTCTACAATTGTTGTGACATAAATTATCCAGACTCATTTTAATGGAATAATACATTTTAAAACATTTTAGATAACCACTAAAATAGTGATAGAATGATTCCTACCTCTTCCACTTCTACCAACAAAGCGGAGATCATTGAATCGTGCTACTTGATTCTTCATGACCGCAGAAGCATTTCTCAACTCAGCTGAATAATTTTCATCATTCCCGGCCATTACTGTTACTACTGTCCCATCAGGCACATCACCCAGTGCCACAACCTGCAGGGAGACATGTACAGCCATGTTTAGAGGGAAAAATATGCATTAAATGCTGATGAGTTTTGTGTTTGTTAACGTAAGCACCACAAATGCTACTAATACACACTGATAGTACCAGATGGCGGAACTGTATTAGCAGTCAGTAAATGTAGTACTGGGAAATTAAAAAAAAAAATGGACAGCTTTATAAATCTGCGTTGATCATATTTTATTTAATTGATCCTTCATATATTCCATATATACAGCTAAAAATTAATGTTGATTATACATATTTTAATTTAAGCTTTAACATGAATATGATACAATGGTTACACAGCGTCTGTGCCATATTACGTGTCACATGTCATAGATGGACATCATGCAATGTAGATCTGAATTTAGATTGATTTTTCCATTCTGACATCCAGAATGTTTTTTTTTCTTGTGTATATAATTAAGAAATATGACATTAAGAAATAAATATAATTTATGCTATATGTATATTTATATATAGTATAAATTATAATAATTTCTTAATGTAGGGACAGTTTTAATGATCTGTATTTATGATGCAAAATTAGTTATTTGGACTTCAAGGGTTTCGGATGATACCAGAATCCCACAAAGTAAAACTTTGTAGCCTTTTATAACTATTCATTATTTGTTATGCTGTTTTACTACTGTAAATTTTAGACAAAAGATCATTTAGGTAAAATAGTTTTCATTTCTTCATCATTTGCTCTTTCTTTTTAATCTTCCTTCCATTAGTTTCCTAACAATAACGGTTTATAAAATGTTGTGTTATTTCTAATATTTTTCTCAGATAAATGTATGATATTCTGATATTATTGGTGCTTATAACCTACACAATGCATAATAATACAAACAGTATATTTAATTACAGTTTCATTCCTTCTCCATGTCCTGGTATATTTCATATTTTAACATTTATCAAGCCACTTTAGTCATAGTGTAAATGCAATAAATATGTTTAATATCTATGGTTTCAGGCTTTTGTAGATAAGACCTAAAATGTAATGAACATAATATAATATATATATGATATATAAAAGTTATCACATATATTATAAGAGTATAAAAGATATCGTTAAATGTTTACTTTGCACATACCTTTTTTTTAACAGAATTTAGCTAAATTAATAATTTTCTACATTTTATTCTCGTGTGTCCTTGGTCAATATGTAACAGCCGTACTTGATTCAAATGATTCATCTAACTTACATTTAACGATTGACTGAATTATTGGAATGAAAATATTTAATTACTGTACTCTTTCTCTTCTTGACCACTGCAATATTTATGTTTCTAATAGAAATTAATATAAAAGAATATGATAATCATACATTAATAAATTATTGCCATGGAAACTATATCTATTATCTTTTTGTAGTATGCATTTATTACACAATCTACATATACATGTATATATATATATATATATATATATGTATATATATATATATATGTGTGTGTGCGTGTGCACTTGATAGGTTTTATATCCAGTACTTTGTCATTGTAAGTGACAGGCACACGCAGCGGTAACTGATAGAGACTTGTTTCTTCATGGTCACATTTCTTTGAAGTGGAGCAAACTATGTGAAACCTCAAACCTTCTTGTTTATTACTATGCGATCTTGGTATATTTCCCAACAGAACTTTTCCTTAGATGTGTGTTCTATCACTTCTTTTCAATCTCTGACCACAGATATCGCATGTTCTTGAATGTGTTAAGCAGCAGCCCACTGATTTCCCATCATCACTCAGATAAAGCGCTTCACACAAAACCTGACATTTTATACTATTTGTTCTCTATGTGGCCATTGCAAAATCTCATTATGAACTGATAGTAATCTGCAGTATTTTAGACAGAAAACTTTTGTGCTTATTTATATTTTTCTGTAAAGATATATTAGAGTTTTAGATTTGTATTTCAGCTCATACCTTAGAATAAAACATTGCAGAGTTTCGCAAACCTATGAATTGCACATTTAACAATAGAGATAAAATATAAGATAATTGTAAAATCGCCAGCAAATGGGTTAATTACAGTAAGACAGGTGGATACTATGGTAATAAGGTGCATAGATATTACAGAATTTGATGGTGGTTAATGTAGGGTTTGTTGGTTCCTGATCATTGCACTTGATAATCTTCAGAAGAGAAGGAGGAGTGACAATGAGGTTAAGAGACTGGTTTGTGAAGTGGCGTACCATCATATCAAACCGTACGCTGTAACCATTCCTGATTTGGTTAGAGCAATACTTACACAATAAACCATAAAGTAAAATATGACTATGTCAATTTACAATTGTCTATTTTGCCTTTCGCTAAATTTTGCCTTTATACGATATTTTTTCATCAAAGCTACAAAAAAAGATAGAAAACGAGTTCTTATCGAAATGTTGAGATTTTCTTGGTGAACGTCAAAGTAATAATCTGATGCATAAATGGCGTTTAGACAATTGCATGACTACAGATGCAGCCGTGACAAGTTTAGCGGTGAGCATAAATAGGACTGCGGAAAACCTGCGTGATGCGTTATTTTATCACAGAGAGTTAGCATGGTCCCCAAACATTGCAGCCTTAAAGAGTTAAAAATGCACCATGCTAGGTCAAGTATTACATGGATTCAATGAGCAGGTGCAGTAGTAGGAAGCACTTGTGTATGAAAACTACATTCATTCTTACATAGTCTAATTATGAAGCTTATAGTTAATTCTGCTGATGAGCACAACCCTCCCAATTTACCTTGAATGCCACTGGAAGGGTCTTGTTGCATCTCCAATGTGAAGGCAGGACAGAGCATAGGAAGTTGGGGCTGTCAGTTCTGACCAATTCTCCAGCGTGATCTGCAAGGACATCCACTACCGTCCTTATCTCTGTTCTTGTCCGTCCTGGGCCAGAAGAGGTGATGGCTCCATTGCTGTCTCCCATTTTACCGCAGGAGAAGGTAGTCGATGGAGGAGTAAAGCGCCGGCTGGTGCTCGGGTCTACTGGAATACGCATTACAACAACAAGAGTTAAAAAGTGCCAGCCACTGGGTCTAATCTAAAGGTTTCGTGTCTCTTTCACAAGCCCTAACCCGCAGTATACAAGGCAAGTCACTAAATTCTCATGTAAGATCGGTAACCCTGATCTTTTCTGAAAAGAAAAAAAAAGCCCATAGATCAGTAGCTCAGGAAGTGACTGTCTGATCTGAAATCTGCAGGGGTGGTAGAAAAGGGGTGTTGCATGAGAAGAAACTCTGCGCCCAACCTCGTCTTCTCAAGTTTCTGTGCCCTCCTTAAAGTACCAAAAACCACAAAGAAAATGTTACGAAGTCTACATCTATAAAAGCAATCCGAGTAGCACAGCTTTCAGAAACAACACTCCACAAGCACTGAGTTGTGTGATATTGCAGCTGCTTCTCCTGCAATGGTCCCTCGTGAAGTTACAGAACTGGAACAAGTTAGATCTGAGGCTGGTAAATGGATGCAGTCGCTCAGATGACTTTGGAACAGTAGTTTTCTTTATATCACCGTCCAGAAACTGCATGCAATGTGAAAAAGTGCACGAGAAAACAGAAGTTAGCACACATCTGTCTTCTTCCTGATGGTTATGAAAA